>NC_045491.1:16404394-17823271 GCF_009650955.1 Corvus moneduloides | reverse complement strand
AATGGCTCCTTGGCTTCATGTGCATCACCTGTGTCACCATGGTCTCCTTGATTCCATGAGGCCCCACTGTGTCACAATGGCTCCTTGGCTTCATGTGCATCACCTGTGTCACCATGGTCTCCTTGATTCCATGAGGCCCCACTGGGTCACAATGGCTCCTTGGCTTCATGTGCATCACCTGTGTCACCATGGTCTCCTTGATTCCATGAGGCCCCACTTTGTCACAATGGCTCCTTGCTTCCATGAGGTTCCGCAGTGTCACCATGCTCACCTTTGATCCACATTGTCATAATGGACAATTGCTTCCATGTGGCCCCACTGTGTCACAATAGCCCCTTGGTTCCATAGGTTTTCTAGAATGTAATGTATAATTTTCTACAATGTAACAATGGACTCCTTGGTTCTGTGAGCTACCCTGCTTTTTGCAGAGGTGTCTTTGGTTCCAACAAGGCCCCGCTGTGTCTCAGTGCACCCTGGCTTCCATGCGCATCTGGAGTATCACAAAGGCTCCTTGGTTCCACGAGGTCTTGCTGTGTCACAATGGATCCTGTGCTCCATGAGGCCCTCCAAAGTCATCATGGAGCCTTGATTCCATGTGCTTCCATTGTGTCCCAGTGATCGCCTTGGTTCCATCAGTTTCCTTAGTGGCACAATGCTCTCCATGCTTCCATGATTGCCCACAATGTCACAATGCTCTCCATGCTTCCATGAGGCCCTGCTTTGTCACAATGGTCCCCTTGTGTCCATGAGGCCCCGCTGTGTCCCAATGGACGGATGGTTCCATGAGGTTCCGTGCTGTCCCCATGGTCTTCTTGAATCCGCAGTGTAACAATGGACCATTGCTTCCAGGCGGCCTCTCTGTGTCACAACGGGCTCCTTGATTCCATGATTCCCCACGGTGTCACCATGGAGCCTTGTTTCTAGGAGGTTCTGTACTGTCACAATTGTCTCCTTGATCCCATGAGCCCCTGCAGTGTCACAATGGCTCCTTGCTTCCATGAGGAACACAAAAGCTTTGCATCAACACTGAGCAACAGCTGCTGAACACACCTGGGAGCATCTGCTTGCATCAAAAGAGGGCTTCAAGCTGAGAATGGCAGCAGCAGCTTCCATCTGCAACAGAGAGCCAGGCAAAGGACAGGGACAGAGAATTCAGTGGAAAGACTGCGAGAATTCTGCTCCCAGAGATCATTCCTGCTCACAGTGTCCCTTGTAGAAAGGGGACATCATTCCAGGCAGCCTGGACTGAGTATGTGGGTTTGTTGTTGAGGAAACCTGCTCAGGCTTTTCCATTCTTTCCTTACAAACAGGAAAACTTCCCTGGGCCTGTGTGCAGGCAGAGCCCTGAGGAGAGCAGATGGCACATGGTGCCGTGGGCTGGGACAGCCAGCTGCAGAGCTCAAGGGAAGAAGCCCCTCTGTGTCACAATGGCTCCTTAGCTTCATGTGCATCACCTGTGTCACCATGGTCTCCTTGATTCCATGAGGCCCCACTGGGTCACAATGGCTCCTTGGCTTCATGTGCATCACCTGTGTCACCAATGTCACCTTGATTCCATGAGGCCCCACTGGGTCACAATGGCTCCTTAGGCCTTCATGTGCATCACCTGTGTCACCATGGTCTCCTTGATTCCATGAGGCCCCACTTTGTCACAATGGCTCCTTGCTTCCATGAGGAACACAAAAGCTTTGCATCAACACTGAGCAACAGCTGCTGAACACACCTGGGAGCATCTGCTTGCATCAAAAGAGGGCTTCAAGCCGAGAAATGGCAGCAGCAGCTTCCATCTGCAACAGAGAGCCAGGCAAAGGACAGGGACAGAGAATTCAGTGGAAAGACTGCGAGAATTCTGCTCCCAGAGATCATTCCTGCTCACAGTGTCCCTTGTAGAAAGGGGACATCATTCCAGGCAGCCTGGACTGAGCATGTAGGGTTTGTTGTTTAGGAAACCTGCTCAGGCTTTTCCATTCTTTCCTTACAATCAGGAAAACTTCCCTGGGCCTGTGTGCAGGCAGAGCCCTGAGGAGAGCAGATGGCACATGGTGCCGTGGGCTGGGACTGCCAGCTGCAGAGCTCAAGGGAAGAAGCCCCGCTGTGTCACAATGGCTCCTTGGCTTCATGTGCATCACCTGTGTCACCATGGTCTCCTTGATTCCATGAGGCCCCACTGGGTCACAATGGCTCCTTGGCTTCATGTGCATCACCTGTGTCACCATGGTCTCCTTGATTCCATGAGGCCCCACTGGGTCACAATGGCTCCTTGGCTTCATGTGCATCACCTGTGTCACCATGGTCTCCTTGATTCCATGAGGCCCCACTGGGTCACAATGGCTCCTTGGCTTCATGTGCATCACCTGTGTCACCATGGTCTCCTTGATTCCATGAGGCCCCACTTTGTCACAATGGCTCCTTGCTTCCATGAGGTTCCGTAGTGTCACCAGGCTCACCTTTGATCCACATTGTCATAATGGACAATTGCTTCCATGTGGCCCCACTGTGTCACAATAGCCCCTTGGTTCCATAGGTTTTCTAGAATGTAATGTATAATTTTCTACAATGTAACAATGGACTCCTTGGTTCTGTGAGCTACCCTGCTTTTTGCAGAGGTGTCTTTGGTTCCAACAAGGCCCCGCTGTGTCTCAGTGCACCCTGGCTTCCATGCGCATCTGGAGTATCACAAAGGCTCCTTGGTTCCACGAGGTCTTGCTGTGTCACAATGGATCCTGTGCTCCATGAGGCCCTCCAAAGTCATCATGGAGCCTTGATTCCATGTGCTTCCATTGTGTCCCAGTGATCGCCTTGGTTCCATCAGTTTCCTTAGTGGCACAATGCTCTCCATGCTTCCATGATTGCCCACAATCTCACCATGCTCTCCATGCTTCCATGAGGCCCTGCTTTGCCACAATGGTCCCCTTGTGTCCATGAGGACCCGCTGTGTCCCAATGGACGGATGGTTCCATGAGGTTCCGTGCTGTCCCCATGGTCTTCTTCAATCCGCAGTGTAACAATGGACCATTGCTTCCAGGCGGCCTCTCTGTGTCACAACGGGCTCCTTGATTCCATGATTCCCCACGGTGTCACCATGGAGCCTTGTTTCTAGGAGGTTCTGTACTGTCACAATTGTCTCCTTGATCCCATGAGCCCCTGCACTGTCACAATGGCTCCTTGCTTCCATGAGGAACACAAAAGCTTTGCATCAACACTGAGCAACAGCTGCTGAACACACCTGGGAGCACCTGCTTGCATCAAAAGAGGGCTTCAAGCTGAGAATGGCAGCAGCAGCTTCCATCTGCAACAGAGAGCCAGGCAAAGGACAGGGACAGAGAATTCAGTGGAAAGACTGCGAGAATTCTGCTCTCAGAGATCATTCCTGCTCACAGTGTCCCTTGTAGAAAGGGGACATCATTCCAGGCAGCCTGGACTGAGCATGTAGGGTTTGTTGTTTAGGAAACCTGCTCAGGCTTTTCCATACTTTCCTTACAAACAGGAAAACTTCTCTGGGCCTGTGTGCAGGCAGAGCCCTGAGGAGAGCACTTGGCACATGGTGCCGTGGGCTGGGACAGCCAGCTGCAGAGCTCAAGGGAAGAAGCCCCGCTGTGTCACAATGGCTCCTTGGCTTCCTGTGCATCACCTGTGTCACAATGGTCTCCTTGATTCCATGAGGCCCCACTTTGTCACAATGGCTCCTTGGCTTCCATGAGGCCCTCCAAAGTCATCATGGAGCCTTGATTCCATGTGCTTCCATTGTGTCCCAGTGATCGCCTTGGTTCCATCAGTTTCCTTAGTGGCACAATGCTCTCCATGCTTCCATGATTGCCCGCAACGTCACAATGCTCTCCATGCTTCCATGATTGCCCACAATCTCACCATGCTCTCCATGCTTCCATGATTGCCCACAATCTCACCATGCTCTCCATGCTTCCATGAGGCCCTGCTTTGCCACAATGGTCCCCTTGTGTCCATGAGGACCCGCTGTGTCCCAATGGATGGATGGTTCCATGAGGTTCCGTGCTGTCCCCATGGTCTTCTTCAATCCGCAGTGTAACAATGGACCATTGCTTCCAGGCGGCCTCTCTGTGTCACAACGGGCTCCTTGATTCCATGATTCCCCACGGTGTCACCATGGAGCCTTGTTTCTAGGAGGTTCTGTACTGTCACAATTGTCTCCTTGATCCCATGAGCCCCTGCACTGTCACAATGGCTCCTTGCTTCCATGAGGAACACAAAAGCTTTGCATCAACACTCAGCAACAGCTGCTGAACACACCTGGGAGCACCTGCTTGCATCAAAAGAGGGCTTCAAGCTGAGAATGGCACCAGCAGCTTCCATCTGCAACAGAGAGCCAGGCAAAGGACAGGGACAGAGAATTCAGTGGAAAGACTGCGAGAATTCTGCTCTCAGAGATCATTCCTGCTCACAGTGTCCCTTGTAGAAAGGGGACATCATTCCACGCAGCCTGGACTGAGCATGTAGGGTTTGTTGTTTAGGAAACCTGCTCAGGCTTTTCCATTCTTTCCTTACAAACAGGAAAACTTCCCTGGGCCTGTGTGCAGGCAGAGCCCTGAGGAGAGCACTTGGCACATGGTGCCGTGGGCTGGGACCGCCAGCTGCAGAGCTCAAGGGAAGAAGCCCCTCTGTGTCACAATGGCTCCTTAGCCTCATGTGCATCACCTGTGTCACCATGGTCTCCTTGATTCCATGAGGCTCCACTGGGTCACAATGGCTCCTTGGCTTCATGTGCATCACCTGTGTCACCATGGTCTCCTTGATTCCATGAGGCCCCACTGTGTCACAATGGCTCCTTGGCTTCATGTGCATCACCTGTGTCACCATGGTCTCCTTGATTCCATGAGGCCCCACTTTGTCACAATGGCTCCTTGCTTCCATGAGGAACACAAAAGCTTTGCATCAACACTCAGCAACAGCTGCTGAACACACCTGGGAGCATCTGCTTGCATCAAACGAGGGCTTCAAGCTGAGAATGGCACCAGCAGCTTCCATCTGCAACAGAGAGCCAGGCAAAGGACAGGGACAGAGAATTCAGTGGAAAGACTGTGGGAATTCTGCTCCCAGACATCATTCCTGCTCACAGTGTCCCTTGTAGAAAGGGGACATCATTCCAGGCAGCCTGGACTCAGCATGTAGGGTTTGTTGTTTAGGAAACCTGCTCAGGCTTTTCCATTCTTTCCTTACAAACAGGAAAACTTCCCTGGGCCTGTGTGCAGGCAGAGCCCTAAGGAGAGCAGATGGCACATGGTGCCGTGGGCTGGGACAGCCAGCTGCAGAGCTCAAGGGAAGAAGCCCCGCTGTGTCACAATGGCTCCTTGGCTTCATGTGCATCACCTGTGTCACAATGGTCTCCTTGATTCCATGAGGCCCCACTGGGTCACAATGGCTCCTTGGCTTCATGTGCATCACCTGTGTCACCATGGTCTCCTTGATTCCATGAGGCCCCACTTTGTCACAATGGCTCCTTGGCTTCATGTGCATCACCTGTGTCACCATGGTCTCCTTGATTCCATGAGGCCCCACTGGGTCACAATGGCTCCTTGGCTTCATGTGCATCACCTGTGTCACCATGGTCTCCTTGATTCCATGAGGCCCCACTTTGTCACAATGGCTCCTTGCTTCCATGAGGTTCCGCAGTGTCACCATGCTCACCTTTGATCCACATTGTCATAATGGACAATTGCTTCCATGTGGCCCCACTGTGTCACAATAGCCCCTTGGTTCCATAGGTTTTCTAGAATGTAATGTATAATTTTCTACAATGTAACAATGGACTCCTTGGTTCTGTGAGCTACCCTGCTTTTTGCAGAGGTGTCTTTGGTTCCAACAAGGCCCCGCTGTGTCTCAGTGCACCCTGGCTTCCATGCGCATCTGGAGTATCACAAAGGCTCCTTGGTTCCACGAGGTCTTGCTGTGTCACAATGGATCCTGTGCTCCATGAGGCCCTCCAAAGTCATCATGGAGCCTTGATTCCATGTGCTTCCATTGTGTCCCAGTGATCGCCTTGGTTCCATCAGTTTCCTTAGTGGCACAATGCTCTCCATGCTTCCATGATTGCCCACAATGTCACAATGCTCTCCATGCTTCCATGAGGCCCTGCTTTGCCACAATGGTCCCCTTGTGTCCATGAGGACCCGCTGCGTCCCAATGGATGGATGGTTCCATGAGGTTCCGTGCTGTCCCCATGGTCTTCTTGAATCCGCAGTGTAACAATGGACCATTGCTTCCAGGCGGCCTCTCTGTGTCACAACGGGCTCCTTGATTCCATGATTCCCCACGGTGTCACCATGGAGCCTTGTTTCTAGGAGGTTCTGTACTGTCACAATTGTCTCCTTGATCCCATGAGCCCCTGCACTGTCACAATGGCTCCTTGCTTCCATGAGGAACACAAAAGCTTTGCATCCACACTCAGCAACAGCTGCTGAGCACACCTGGGAGCACCTGCTTGCATCAAAAGAGGGCTTCAAGCTGAGAATGGCACCAGCAGCTTCCATCTGCAACAGAGAGCCAGGCAAAGGACAGGGACAGAGAATTCAGTGGAAAGACTGCGAGAATTCTGCTCTCAGAGATCATTCCTGCTCACAGTGTCCCTTGTAGAAAGGGGACATCATTCCAGGCAGCCTGGACTGAGCATGTAGGGTTTGTTGTTTAGGAAACCTGCTCAGGCTTTTCCATTCTTTCCTTACAAACAGGAAAACTTCCCTGGGCCTGTGTGCCAGGCAGAGCCCTGAGGAGAGCAGTTGGCACATGGTGCCGTGGGCTGGGACCGCCAGCTGCAGAGCTCAAGGGAAGAAGCCCCGCTGTGTCACAATGGCTCCTTGGCTTCATGTGCATCACCTGTGTCACCATGGTCTCCTTGATCCCATGAGGCCCCACTGTGTCCTGGGGAGGACACAAGGGACACCAAAGTTGGAGCTTAGCTGTCAGGGGGAGCAACTTGCCTCCATTGGCGACGTCCTTTTCCCTCTCATTCAGCTACCTTGTAGTAGGTGCGATGGTGCTGAAGAAGGGTGGCGGCTTGGCACAGTTGCTGTCCTAGGTGGTGCAAGAGCTCCACGCAAGGAGCTTTGAGTGGCATGTGTGAGGGTAGGAGGGTACGGCACCCACAGCTGAAGGCAAAAAAGGTCAGGGCATGTCATCAGCCGCAATCGTGCTAAGTTGTTCATCTTTGCAAACAGCTTGCCGAGTTGTTCCTTTTCTTAGGTAATGGGGGTTTGTATCAACCAGAACTGCATATGGTCAGTATTTGCAGAGAAGGTTATTTGGACTGTTGTTGAGGTGAGTGTAGCAGTTTCTATGGCATTTTGCAAAAAAGTGACAGGTCTCTCTGCGTTCCCCAATTCTTAACAAAAATGAAGTTAACAAAGCCCTGAAAAGAGGTTTTACAAAACTTCAGGGATTTTTTCCCTACGAGTACTGTAGAGACAACCATAGTCACCTTGTCTTTCCAAAAGTGAAGGTTACATCTTTTTGTCCAAGAGCATCAAGTGCTTTTGGTCAGCGTTTGTGTGCAAGCATTAGCCTTGTTCTTGTTGTTCCCTGGAGAACTTTTACAGTACTCAGATGATCTGTGTAGGCTGCAGAGTGCAGTGGTGAACTTCAAGGCTTCCAGCAGAAGGGAGATGCTGTCCACGTTTTGGATTCTCCTTAGTCTGAACCTTCAATGTCCAAGGCTTCACTTTTCAAGCAGTTGGAAGAGCTCCAAATTAAGATATGAACAGGTCTTAATTGACCTTGTCACCGCCTCAGTTAGTCAAGTAATGCTGTGCACTGGATTGAATTGCCTAGTGCAACATGTGCTAAAAATATGTAGAGTATCTCCTCGATTACCCTCCCAGAAGGGTTTGAATGGAGAACAAGGAGTTCCGAAGACAGGTATTTGGTGTACGAGAAGTAGAACTTAGTTGCTTGCAGGGCACTGCATGCACAAATGTCTAAGGAGGATCCTTCTTTTTTTGTCCCATCTATGCTTGTTCTCATTTGAAATCCTGAACATTCTGGAGGTTGGTTTTGTTAGGGTTGTGGCTGGGGAAGGGGTGGTGGTGGGGGAGGGGTGGGTGTTGTTTCTGATTTTTTTAATTTCCAGGATAGTGTACAAAGAACTTGTGCCCAAAACCAGCAGTATGAAGCAATGCAGGTATAAAAGAAGGTCACCGAAATGTCGGATAATATGAATCTGAAAGCGCTTCAGTATTTTACCCAGGAGTTTCACTCCAACAAGGTGATTGTCCTTCACAGAAATGTAGTGGCAGGCTTATGCCATGCTAGAAGTGATGACCTTTCTCTGCCCCAAATTGAGCAGCAAGATATTTTGGCTCTTGATTTAAACCCCTGAGCCAGCTGTGTTTCAGGCTGCAGAAGCTGCAGGTGTTGTGGCAGACGCGGGGTGCAGCCTTGCCTGCCGGTCCCGACCTGGCGCACGCCGGTGGCAGCCGTCAGCGCCTGGGGTCCCCTGTGCCGCCCACGCCAGGGCTCTGCCTGCCTGCTTGCACCCCCGGTAGCCTCAGGGAAACAGCGGACTACTCCATCTACTTTAAAAACAAAGAAGCAAACAAAAAGCCCACTGTAAAAATATGTAAAAGTCTTGAAACTAATTCTCAGCGCTTGCTCGGAGTTTGCTGATGGCGCAAATGGATTTTGGATAAACTGGTATTGCTAGTACTACTTTTAAATTAGGTTCCTGAACTTCAGAAAGGAGAAGATGGTGGTCACATACCCCTGAGGAATGTTTGAAAAAGTAAGAGTGCTCAGTCATTGAAAGGTGGCCAGAAAATGGGTGTGGCAGTGGAGTGGACACTCTGCGAGTAGGTAGCCTTAAGTCATGCAGCGACTGGCACTTCAGTGGGAATTTTGCATCAACACCAAGAGATGGTTCCATGATGTGTTGCATAACAGCAAATTGGGCCAAAATTCTGCTGACTTTGATCAAGGTGGACGGGCCACCTTCACTTAACGCAGCATAGGGACATAAATCAATGATGTTTGAAAAACAGCCATGAAACATAGCCCCTTTAGTTTATTGGACTGTTGCAAGTCTGCAAAGCTCTGTTGACAGGTCATTGGAAGTAGCTGTTGGAATCTAACTGCATTTGGACACTTTGTCAGTCAGCATCACCAGGAGGCTTAACGGTTTAGGTTGAGAGGTGGTGCATGTTTTTTTTCAGAGGAATGGCCCAGTGAAGAGCAGTGTTCACTGCCATGACTGCCGTTGTCGCCTTCTAGAGAAATCTTGGTTCATTCAGAGAGAACTTCCTTGGTTCTGCTGGTTTGGTTTCGCAGCTGGAGCAAAGGTACAGCACTGGAAGCAATTCCTAGGGCAGAAGCGGGAGCTATCCAAAGCTCTGGACTTTGTTGTCCTCAGCACAGTGTAAGTGAGCGTAGTCTAATTGGAGGAGTGGTGAGCATCAGTGATATCAGATTTTTTACAAGTTCTTAATTCTGTCAAAACAAGAAAGAAGGAGAGTGATGAAGATGAAATCCTTTCCTCTTAAATCTGCCTACAGAGCAACTTCAGGGGTAGTTGTAATGTGTATTCACCTATTTTGAATTGCCCAAAACCAGGCCTAGAGATGCTTCAGAGACAGAGTCAGAGAAGCGGGTATTTGCTTTATTTGGCGCTGGGTGCGTGGGGGATCGCTCCTCCTAACACACCCACGCAGAGCACTCCATACAGTCCAGCATTATGTGTAAAATTTTTGAATATTCATCACATTCCTTGGGATAGGAGTAGTTCTAGAAATTACTTCTCGGAAGTCATTGATATCATTAGCAGACGTGCCACGCATGCGCTGTGTAGCCAGGTGGTCGCACTGAGGAAGGCTCCTCTTCTTCCTCGGGGGTCTTTCTGATAAAGATCAGTAGTCTCCGTCACAATGCACTTTCTACCTTTCTTTCTGGAGCATGCACAGTTCTTCACTGGATGATTCAGCGATCTCTGTGCTGGTTTTCAAAAGATCCTGTTCCTCTTATCTTGACAAGATTAAGGCAAGTCCTGCTGCTTAGGTTTTGTGATGAACATTTGCTGTCTCTTAGTAGTTCACTCGTGTTTACATGAGTAAACTATGGATCAACCCCCTTCTCAATTTTAGCACTGAAAGGATATCAGAGTCATTTAAAGAGCTGTCTCCTATGGAGTACTATAAAACTGCCATCATGGTAACACGTTTTCATACAGTAGTTTTAGCACAGAAGTAATAGATGTACAATCTTGGATGTTTCAACCTGCTGACTCAAGAGCCAGTGTTGAGCTTTTCTCTTTTAAATCCAGTCTTAGAGCTCTGCAGGGATCACTAGAGCATGACGTTGTGACAAGGGGATGCTGATTCATGCATAAACCTTTGATGCTTTCCTTATATCTTCAAGCAGCTTTGAAAACCAGTGATGATCTGGCATGTTGCGACTTGAGAGTCATGGTAAAGGTTTCACCAAACACTTTGTAATATCATGCTGCAGCTTTCATTCCTAAGGAAATAGCATTGAGCATATGGCTGGCAAAATGCCAAAAGAATGAGCCAAAACCAATATCCTTTAATGGGAAAGATGGAAAACATTTAGATGTGTTTATTTGAACTAAAATTCCTGTGGACCAAGCCTAAATGTATTTCACACTAAATTCTTAGAACTGATTTTAAGGGAAGATGTGAGAAAGATGAATTCACAAGCGGAATTTTCAGCAGCATAATATTGAACATTTGTTAGTAGAACAAAGGCATATCACAGCGCGGGAGCACTTAGCAATATTGCTAGAGGCGTGGCTCCATTCATGTTACTGTGAACTTAAGTACTTTTTAAACATAGTCCTTAAGCCCAGAAAGTAATTTACACTTCACTCAACTTTTCCCCCCCTCCTGTCTCTGCCCCCTTGTGCCAGCGCACGCCAGCACGCTGCCGCCTCGGTCCTCTGGATAGCTCCAGAATTGAAGGCAGGCACCCCGCTCCGGTGCCTCCTCAGTCTCCAACCTAATTTGTAGTTGACAGATTCTTTGGGAGGTGTGAGTTTTGATGAGATAACAGACTTCCTGGGATGCATGCGGTTCATCTTCTTTGTTTCTTTAAGATGTCTTGGTTTCTACCTCTGTCATTTCTCAACTTAAAGGACATTTATTATCACGTGTTTATTACGACGTTTCCCAACATGTTACCACTCTTTGGAAGTTACAATTTACTCTAGTCTTGTTTTTACTTAACTATATTTTACCTGTTTCTACATAGTACATGATCACTTCTAAATGTTCAAATCATATATGGGAAAGACAAGATTTATCGTTCACTCATTTATCACAGGAGGAATGTGTTAGCTGCTCGTGTTGCAGTTCACTTGTAATCCTGGTCTATTACCGCAGGCCTGGGCCCTAGGCTATATCACCATGTCCCGCAGCCATAGGGAGGAGGAGGAGAGAAGATCCAGCAGGCAGGAATTGTGCAGCAAGATTTATTCATTTAATTATTTTACAAACTCTTTTACAGACTTTCTTCTTCATCATCTATTTGGACAAAGGATCAGCCACCCCTTGGGGTGATTGGCTAAAATCCTAAAACATCCATTGTCAAAATATTTTTCTACTATACCATAAACAAGACTTTTCAAGGTTGCAGGTGGCTTGGTCGTTTCCATACTCTGCTACCTCTTCTGTGAGAGAGAAAAGTCTCTCACGGACTTAGAAAATAGCAAGAAAATCCTCGCTAGCAGCATTTTTGTATCTACACTGGTCCTTCTCATTTCCTTTTCTCTAGAACACATTTCTCAGGCTCAGTGAGCAGATGTGCGTGCAAGTGGTTTGGTGTGTCCTTGGAATTCAAATAGTCAGGATCAGATGGGTTTCTGCAGTGAAAGGATACAAGGAAACGGGGATATAGCCTACAGTGGGAACTCCTGTGATTTTGCTCCTCTCCAAACATTTCTCCTCTCCAAATGGATCTCTGTAGGAAACTTGACACATTCTTCTACTCCTGGGAGTCATTAATAAAGAAACCTGGGGTGTTTATTAGGTGACAGTGCTGTTCCTGCTGTGCACCTTTGCACCTGGCTCACAGACCATTTTCACACAGCCGTGGTCCAGAATGCGGGCAGACAAAATCCCAGCAGTTTTCTCTTGCCTACTTGACTTTTCAAATTCTTATTATGTGATGATTATCGCATCGTTTTGTCCATAATATCTGAAATAATTTGCCATGCAGTTTTGAATACAGTGCAAATACGTATTTTACTCTTAGAAATTTGAAAGTGAGTTACATTTAATAGTAGTTTGTGAGTAGTATGGCAATCAGGCCTTAAATGCGCCAATCAGGCTTGTAAATAAACCCATATTATCAGTCAATCTCTTCAATCTATTCATGTGTTTATATGGGATTTTATTCCTATAGAATAGAAAACTCGGAGCAGTGGCAAAGAAGGGGGGGGGGGTGGGGGTGGGGCAGCAGCGGCCCTGCTCTGAGCGGGGCAGGGAAAGGCAGGCTCGGGATCCCAGGGGTTTCTCACCTGAGGCACCCGAGCAGATGGTGAAGAGTCCCTCTTTTAGTGAAGGTAGACTGTTAAGAAGGTTCCAATGCAACGGCCGCTCTTACGAACAGAGCTGCACTCACGGTAGAAGAAAGGCAGCAGGAGACGGAATCCTGCAGTGGTGACCAATTCTCCCCACAGCCACCGCAGCCTCTCTCCCCTCCGAATGCTTGAGAGAACAAGAGCTGGGGGCTGCATGCAACCCCGTTTTCCCAGTCCAAAGTTCACTGTATCTCTGCCCTCACAAGACACCTCAGCTAAAGGGAGTAGCCAGCTGCATCCCTCCCCTGAGCGGTGACAACTTCTTTTGTCTCTCTTAAGTGTCCAGTCCGTTATTGTCTCCTAGCGTATGGGGGAAAGCTCCTTAAGAGAAAAAAAACCCCAAAAAATAAAAGGAGAACTACTAAAACCCCAACATACGGGTGATTCTCACTTTCCTTCTCTGTCCTGTGGTGGTCGGCGATGGAAGAGACGGGGCAGATTGCTCGGATGCAAGAAGCCGATTTTATTGCTACAGAGCTGAGTATTTATACCTTTTCAGCAGTAACTAAAAATAGATTCTTATATAAGCAGCAATCACTATAACAACCATATCTATGTTTCTTAATAACATTGCAAAACTACAAGCTAGCATTAACCGACACCAAGCATGCCGTTCCCTTATACTAGCTATTTCCTGGTAGGCCGTACTGCCTGCCATGGTTTGCGGCCTAGCAGCGTTAGCGCGTCCACTTCTGACATGAGTTTAGCAGTGCTCTCACTTCTGCTTTCTAGCTGTATCTCCACACTTCTCAGCTCCATGTAAAAGCACATGCTCTCAGTGTCGTAGAGTCCTTAGGGAAAGCAAACAGCGGTTCCGCTTCACACTGCTAAATGTGCCAGGACAGAAAGCTTTCACTGACCTTGCCTTGCCTTTTCCTTGCAGCCTTTCCTCTTCAGAGTGAAAGATAGATTTAGAAGAACTATAAAGATTTGAGTTATAGGCTAGCTGTGTTGAGATTAGTTAGAGTAGGAAGGAATTTGGGCCCAGTGAGAGTTAATGAAAATAGTTAAGAGAGCTGGACCTGAAAGGGGTTTTAAGATGTGATTACCAAATAACTGATGATCTGTCATTTGCATGTTTGCTTAGCTGTGCTTAGAACGAGGAATAGAAACTTTGATAAGTTGGTGTAGGGAACAAGGACAATTACCAATTTCCTCCCTTGGTGGGAACCCGTTCAAAAGTCACGCAAGAGGAAACTTAGAGGTCACTAAAGTAATTCGGATTGTTAAAGTTCAAAAAGGCAAAAAGGCCAAAATGAGGAAGATGAGTTACTTCATCTTTCTTGGGACCACTGACCCAATTCAAGACCACTGACTCCATTCAGGACACACACTATGCATGCTTAATGACATTTAAGCTCATTTCCATATGAAGCGGAGAATGGGAGGTGTTAATGTTACGAATATGCATTTGTATTTTGGATATTCATAATATGTGGAAATAAAAAGTGTCGTGTTTGCTTGGATCGGGGCCCTGCGTCTTAGGCAGCGCGGCAAAGGCGGTCGCCCCTCGTTACCCTAGGAAGGCCGGCCTCGGATCCCCGCTCTCTCCACCGGCACGGGCAGTGCCAGCAGACTCTCGCTGCGGCCGCCGCTGGCCGAAAGCCTCGCCGCGCACCGCCCGGCCGGCCCCGCCGCTCCGCGGGGTCACACGGCACCTGCCGAGGGCGGCCGCCGAGCGACAGGAAGCAGAAGCGCTCACCGCCGCGCCACGCGCCGCCCCGCCCGGGCGCTCCTCTCCTCGCGCTACCACGATGGCGCCGGCCCGCCCCGCCCCGCCTTCCCCGTGGCCTGCGGCGCAACGCGGGTGCTCCGAGCCACGCAGCACGCGTGCGGCCGGGCCCTGCCGAACCGCAGGCGGAGCCGGGGCACGGCCCGGGCCGGAGAGCTTCCGGCGAGGCTGGGCGGGCGGCGAGCGCGGCCGAGCGTGAACGCGCCAGGCGGGGTCGGCCGGCGGCGCGATGGAGCACTAGATGGAGGCGGCAGCACCGCGCGGCATAAAATGGCTGATCGTCCCGCAGCCGCCCGCTCCGCAGCCCCTCGGCTGCTGTCGAGAAGGGCCCCGGCCCTGGCCGCGCCGGTGGCGAGGTGGCTCCGCAGCCCGCGGGCAGCCCTGGCGGGGCAGGGGAGCACTGCGGGCAGCCCCGGGGCCGCGCAGCCGTCTGTAACGCGCGGTGGGAGCCGCCGGGAACTATCTTACACCTGCCGGGGGGCTGGGGAGGAGCACGGAGAGCACGCAGCAGGTCGCTGCCGTTAGGGAAAATTAATCCACGATGCCTGAGGTTTATGTCCGAAACAGGAGACAGAGGAGTCCTGCAACATTCTTCGACTACAGGGAGAGTCCATGGGGCTTTTCCCATGGAGTTTCTCAAATGGTTGCAGGATGCAGCCCCCTTTTGATGTCAAGTTCCTCGCCACAACGCCCTCTTCCTTTTCCCCACTGGCTGAGGTATTCGGGAGATACAGACTTCCAGAACTGCCTACTCTATGTCCCCCTCTAATATGCACCCCCCTTTTGGCATCGAAAAGAAAGAAAAAGAAACCATTCCTTATTCTATTAAGTCTTTGTTGCCTTGCTCTAGGTTCAGGAATTTAACACGGCCTTGATTAATCAACAGTCCCTATTGATTAGCAACAGTTCTAGAGAACTAATAGTTTCTTCTGTTCTTTCACTACCCATAAGTTCCTAGCCTTGTCTACAGGCCAGATTCACATGGTCTGTTTGTAAAGACTCATCCACCTCCTTCCTTTTAATCCCTCCTCTTTTTATTTGATCTGTATTTGTCTTTACAAACCTTAATTACCATTGATTTAATTTTTTCTTCTTGAGTCTTCTTGGCTTTTGCTATTATTTGCAGTGACATCCTTTTCTGTCCTTTTGTAGTCCTTTCTGGATCAGGTAGGCATGGCTGCTAGCGGCATCCCCTTGACCACCTGCTGAAAGAGCTGCACCCAGCATGGTGTCACGCATGCTCAAAAGATTAGAGTTGCTATAGCATATAAGAGGAGAAATGGTATTCATTTAGCCCATAGCTGGCCAGTTAACCATGAAAACATGTCCCATTACCATCCTTTCAACATTTGGACAGGTCCATGAGCTGACATTATTTCCTTTGTTATTCGTTTGACCACATTTCCGCTGTCATCTGCTTGCAAACAGCAGCTCGAGTCATTGAATTTCCCACAAACTCCTCCTTCTTCTGCTAACAGATAATCTAATACCATCCAATGTTGAAAATACCGCTTTCCTCATTGAAGTGGGTTGCTCAGCAAGACGGTCAAGAGCTGTGGCTGGCTGGTTGGTAATTATTTCTGAGACAGCTTGTAACCTAATTATCTCATTGAAATGATAAATGGGTTCCCAGGCATCTGGGATTAATTCCTTCGCTTTCCAAGGGTCTGGTCCATCGTGTTGCGTAACTTGTTCTGGTGGCCATTCATCATTTCCCCGTTTTGGGGTGCTCCCTGCAGCCAAGGCTGCCTCAGCTGACTGCTTTTCTCTAATTAAATCCTCACAGATTTTGATTCCTAAGCGATTTCCCTGAATTTGTAGTAGCAAAAAGAACAACGGTCTAATATACCCCAGGGATATACCATATCCCTGACCAGTTTGGAGGTAACCTGAGCTAAGCATGTTGGCCACAAATCCAATAATGTCCTTTCAAAGCCCGTGTTCCATTAGCAAAGGGGCCTTCCTACCCTTGGTCATCAATTGGTGGGTCAAAATACAGCAGGATTCGCGGGCCTAACGGTCCTCCAACAATAGCTGCCCCACCATAAGGGTCACAGCATTTGCATTTCCAAGCTCCCACACAGGGTTCCCATCTACATTTACATCTGCAAGCTGTTTGGTTGGATTTGGAGCAGAACTCACTAAAAGGCTTTGAGTTCCAATCCGGTGTTGCCATTCCCACTGATAATCACAAACAACATGTCTTCTACTTGTGGAATTTTTGTGGGGACAGCTTAAAAATAGGTAGTCAAAAGGAACCAGTGTTTTCTTTTAGTTTTTCCTTTTCTTTAATTTCTCCATTAAATTGTTATTCTGACTTGGTGCCTCCCACTGGTTTGTTTTCAAACTAGTACATATTTTGGTGCCCAAGGTGGGGCTTGCTCTGAGAGAAAGTCAGAATTACAATTTTGTATAAACAGAAACCTATTCACCATGGTGCTCAGCTTGTCTATATGGGTACTGTATCATGCTCTCTATATTTTTCCTCACCTGGGGAACTGCCTGCCTGTTGTATTGCTCCTGTTAAAACCAGGGAATGGTATGAGAATTGCTTTATTGGTTTATTATGCCTATAGCATAATAACCTGCGAGGCGATGAATACCATTCGGAATATATACTCAGTTTTGTTTGGCTGTCCTAGTCTGGGCTCCTATGTCTGGGATCTTCTCAACAATCGCACCCAGCCCCTGGTGGGAGGAGTAGAGAGTGGTTTCTTCCAGCCTTTCAGGCCAGGCACAGCAGTTTTTGAAAATATTGAATTCCCTCTGGTTGTCAAAGACGGCATAAACTTGCTGTCAGTTCTGCTTTGTCTTCTCTGTACAGCCTGCACCATGTACACCATGCTTAGAGCTATGGCACAGCATCCTCAGGATGAGGGAGGGAAAAAGAGCAGAGCAACAAACACCATGCCTACGCAGACTGACACAGAGGAGAAAGGAACAAAAAGCAAAGCAACAGCGTCCATGTCTACGCAGACTGACACAGAGGAGAAAGAAACCAAAGGCTCTGTCAGCATCTCCACACAAACTGTCACTGAACCAGAACAGCCTAAACCGATTGCAGTTGCCCCCGTTCAGAAGAAGAAATCAAAAAGCAGATCAGTCTGCATAGTGACTGATGAGGATGCAGCAGGACCTTCACACCCAGCAGAAGAGGCAGAGCCAGAGATCATCACTCGGTCGCTATCCCTGGGTGAGCTGCGAGACCTGTGGAGGGAATTCACCCACCAGACGAATGAGTCCATCCTGACCTGGCTGCTCCGCATCTGGGACGCTGCAGCCAATGACACCATTCTGGACGGAAGTGAGGCCAGGCAGCTGGGATCTGTGTCCCGGGATGTGGTCATTGACCAGGGGATCGGGAGAACCCAAGAAACTCTCAGCCTCTGGCGGCGACTGCTGACAAGTGTAAGGGACAGGTACCTTTGTAAAGAAGACCTCCAGGTGCACCAAGGAAAATGGAGCACAATGGAACAAGGTATCCGGTGCCTGAGGGAATTGGCTGTGCTGGAGATCATTTTCTCAGAAGACAAGAGATTTCCTAAGAGCCCAGATGGTGTCCAGTGCACGTCACAGATGTGGCTGAGGTTCACACACCTTGGACCAGAGATGTACTCCCGTTAGCTGGCAACGCTGCACTGAAGGGAAGGCAAGGACAGGGTGGGCAACTTGGTCAAGAAGCTGAGGATTTATGAGGACACCATCACAGCCCCGTTTCACACCCATGTCTCATCCGTGGAAACAAGTCTTTTGGCTGAGCAAGTCCGGAGCTTGATTGAAGAGGGCCATCAGAAACTGAAAAAGGAACTTAAGGAAGAAATTTACCACATCTCGCCAGAACCAACAAGAGTCTCTGCCATTAGGAGTCAGCATCCCCCAACCAGGAAGAGAGGATACACCCCACGAGGTAATCTCTGGTTTTTCCTTCAGGAACATGGAGAAGACATGAGTAAGTGGCATGGAAAACCCACCTCCTCCTTAGCAGCCAGGGTACGTGAACTAAAAGGAGGGACAACTACCACAAGAAGCTCATCTAGAGTCAACACTGCTCCGGTCTCTTGTGCACAGAACTCCAGACGATACAGGAATGATAATATGATCGATCCTCTTGAAGGGACCTCAGGAGCATATTCACCAGAGGGGAGCAATGTGTACCATGACCAGGAATAGAGGGGCCCTGCCTCTAGCCAGGTAGAGGAAAGGGACAATTGGGTCTTTTGGACTGTGTGGATCCGATGGCCTGGCACATCTGACCCACAAAAATACACGGCTTTGGTTGACACCGGCACTCAGTGTACTCTGATGCCATCAAGGATGTGGGAGCAGAACCCATTTCTATTTCTGGAGTGACAGGAGGATCCCAGCAGTTGACTGTACTGGAAGCTGAAGTGAGTTTAACTGGGAACGAGAGGCAGAAACACCCCATCGTGACTGGCCCAGAGGCCCCATCCATCCTCGGCATAGACTATCTCAGAAATGGGTATTTCAAAGACCCAAAAAGACATCGTTGGGCTTTTGGGATAGCTGCTGTGGAGACAGAAGATATCAGACAACTGAGTACCTTGCCTGGCCTCTCAGATGACCCCTCTGCCGTGGGACTGCTAAGAGTTGAAGAACAACAGGTGCCAATCGCCACAGCAACAGTGCACTGTCGGCAATACTGCACCGACAGAGACTCTGTGGTTCCCGTCCATGAGATGATTCGTGAGCTGGAGAGCCAAGGGGTGGTCAGCAAGGCCTGTTCACCTTTCAACAGCCCAATATGGCCAGTGAGTAAGTCCAGCGGAGAATGGAGACTGACGGTGGATTACCGTGGCCTGAATGAGGTCACGCCACCATTGAGTGCTGCTGTGCCGGACATGTTGGAACTTCAGTACGAGCTAGAGTCCAAAGCAGCAAAGTGGTACTCCACTATTGACATTGCCAATGCCTTCTTCTCCATTCCTTTGGCAGCAGAATGCAGGCCCCAGTTCGCTTTCACCTGGAAGGGTGTGCAATACACCTGGAACCAACTGCCCCAGGGGTGGAAGCACAGTCCCACCATCTGCCACGGACTGATCCAGACTGCATTGGAAAAGGGTGAGGCCCCAGAACATCTGCAATACATCGATGACATCATCATGTGGGGAAACACAGCAAAGGAAGTATTTGAGAAAGGAGAGAAAATCATCCAGATTCTCCTGGAAGCTGGCGTTGCCATCAAAAGGAGCAAAGTCAAGGGACCTGCCCGAGAGATCCAGTTCCTAGGAGTAAAGTGGCAAGATGGACGACATCAGATTCCCACCGAGGTCATCAATAAGATCACTGCGATGTCTCCACTAACCAGCAAGAAGGAAACACAAGCTTTCCTAGGTGCCATAGGTTTCTGGAGGATGCACATTCCCGAGTACAGCCAGATTGTGAGCCCTCTCTACCTGGTTACCCGCAAGAAGAACGATTTCCACTGGGGCCCTGAACAGCAGCAAGCCTTCGCCCAGATCAAGCAGGAAATCGCTCACGCCACAGCCCTTGGCCCAGTCAGAACAGGACCAGAGGTGAAGAACGTGCTCTACTCTGCAGCCGGGAACAATGGTCTGTCCTGGAGCCTCTGGCAGAAGGTGCCTGGGGAGACTCAGGGCCGACCACTGGGATTCTGGAGCCGAAGCTACAGAGGGTCTGAAGCCAACTACACTCCCACAGAGAAGGAAATCTTGGCAGTTTATGAAGGAGTCCAAGCTGCCTCAGAAGTAATCGGCACTGAAGCACAGCTGCTTCTGGCACCCCGACTACTGGTGCTGGGTTGGATGTTCAAGGGAAAGGTTCCTTCCACACATCACGCCACCGACACCACATGGAGTAAATGGATCGCCCTCATCACGCAGCGTGCCCGTATTGGAAACCCGAATCGCCCTGGGATTCTGGAAATTATAACAAACTGGCTAGAAGATGAGAGTTTTGGATTATCTTCTGAAAAAGAGGAAGAGCAAGTGACTTGTGCTGAGAAAGCCCCACCATATAACGAGCTACCAGAGACTGAAAGACGTTATGCCCTCTCCACTGATGGTTCCTGCCAAATTGTAGGCGCTAACTGGAAGTGGAAAGCTGCAGTATGGAGCCCCACACGACAAGTTGCACAAGGGACAATGTGGATCGAGTCAGGTTGCAGAGCTTAAAGCCGTCCAGCTGGCTTTGGATATTGCCAAATGAGAGAAGTGGCCGAGGCTCTATCTCTACACCGATTCGTGGATGGCAGCTCATGCTGTGTGGGGATGGCTGGTTCGCTGGAGAAAGGCCAACGGGCAGCGCAGAGGGAAACCCATCTGGGCCACTGAGATTTGGCAGGACATCGCCGCCCGAGTAGAGAAGCTGACCGTGAAGGTTCGACACGTGGATGCGCACGTACCCAAGAGTCGGGCTAATGAAGAACATCACAACAATGAGCAGGTGGACCGAGCTGCCAAGGTGAAAGTATCTCAGGTGGATCTGGACTGGCAGCACAAGGGAGAATTATTCCTAGCTCGTTGGGCCCATGATGCCTCTGGTCATCAGGGGAGAGATGCAACATACCAATGGGCCCGTGACCAAGGGGTGAACCTTACCATGGGCAGCATCTCACAGGTCATCCACAGTTGTGAGACCTGTGCTGCAATCAGGCCAAGCGGGTGAAGCCTCTGTGGTACGGTGGACGATGGTCAAAGTACAGGTGTGGGGAAGCCTGGCAAATTGACTACATCACCCTTCCCCGAAACCGCCAAGGCAAGCGCTACATGTTGACCATGGTGGAAGCAACCACTGGATGGCTGGAGACCCACCCTGTGCCTCATGCTACAGCCTGGAACACCATCCTGGGCCTGGAAAAGCAAGTCCTGTGGAGACATGGCACCCTTGAGAGGATCGAGTCAGACAACGGGACTCATTTTAAGAACAGCCTCATCAACACCTGGGCCAGAGAACTCCTTATCATGCACCAGCTGCTGGGAAAGTTGAACACTGCAGTGGACTACTTAAAACCACCCTGAAGGCACTTGGTGGGGGGACCTTCAAAAATTGGGAAGTGAACTTAGCAAAGGCCACCTGGATGGTCAATACCCGAGGGTCCATCAATCGAGCTGGTCCCGCCGAGTCTGAACCCTTGCACACAGTGGATGGAGACAGAGTCCCTGTGGTACACCTGAGAGGGATTTTAGGAAAGACTGTTTGGATTAATCCCATCTCAGGCAAAGGCAAACCCATCCATGGGATTGTCTTTGCTCAAGGACCTGGTTGCACTTGGTGGGTAATGAAGAAAGATGGGGAAACCCATTGTGTACCACAAGGAGACCTAATCTTAAGTGAGAACTGTGTGTAGGGTTTCACTGTATATATATATGTGTGTGTGTGTGTAGAGTTTAAGGAAGGTATTGATTTGGGATGATGTAGATGGTAATAGAATAAGGGGTGGATTATGTCCTGGGTTGCAGTGTATTCTATTACCGTCCTCACGAGCTGTTGAAATCAGGTGGGGCAGTGTTTCCTTGCCTCCTCCCCCCAGACTATCTTGCTGTTAATGGCCCATCATTGTCCTGCCACATGACTCAGAGTAACTCCCTCCGGACTATCCTCTGTTAATGAGCCTAATCAACACTTGGCCTCATGACTCATTACCCCATTGTGAGATGCTCCACCCAGAGGGAGGAACCAAGCATCCCATCCTGGATATAATCTGAGACTCTGAAAACCCTTCCACTGGATTCCCAGAGGGCAGGAGCTACATAGCCACCACTGGACCTGAGGAAGAGCAGACCCTTTTTCTACAGGATCACCACTTCAGAGGACTGCAGCCCCCATCTTATCGGACTGCTACCACCACCCTGACTAACAGGGTGTCAGGTTGTATCTTGACTCTGTCAGTTTGAACCAGTGTTTTCTTTTAGTTTTTCCTTTTCTTTAATTTCTCCATTAAATTGTTATTCTGACTTGGTGCCTCCCACTGGTTTGTTTTCAAACTAGTACAACGTGCTTTCCTGCCTATGGAAAAGAACTGTCATTCTCTTCCCAGAGCCCACCACCAAAATTTCAGTTAGATTCAGTACATCCAAGGACTGCTCCCAGAGAAGAATTGCACAAAGACCAACAGTTCACAAATGGTATGCATATGCTTCAGGAGTCATGAATCAGATGGATATAACTGAAGGGCTGACAAAACCTGCAGAATTATAGATGACTGTTGTTACAATTTGCTTAATCACAGAGGAGCAAAGAGAGCTCTGTGTGAATTGTGGAAAGAACTTCAGGTTCAAATATTCTCCAAAACAAGATTAAAACTCAAACAAAGTTGATCCCAAAGCCACAATATTTTACTTTATTAACTGTAAAAGAGGCAAAGAGAAAGAAAGGGAAATTAAAGAATTCTTTCTTTCTTTCTTTCTTTTTCTTTCTTTCTTCCTTACTTCCTTTCCGTCCTTCCGTCTTCCCTTCCATCCTCCCTTCCTCCCTTCTTTTCTCTCTCTCTCTCTCTCTCTTTCTCCTTACCTTTTTTACTCTTAAATAAAATATATCAATTTTTAGGTATCAGCATCTAGCCTTGTTTTGTTTTAATCAAGTTTTTGGGTATATTTTGAACCTTTCAGTGTTTTACCCGTTTTATTCACAGAGAGTTAATTCCCTTTGCTCTTCTGTGCTTAGACCAGATTGCAACAGGCAGGCAAGGCAAGGCCAGGCGAGGGGGGTTAGGCAGGGGAAAGCAAGGGAAGGAAAAAAGCACAAGGAAAGGCAAGAGAGGGGCAGGCAGGGCAGTGCAAGAAAGGCAAGAAAAGGAGAGGTAAGCGAGGCAAAGCCAAGGATCTGTAGCTTTCCCTTCCCTGCCCTGCCTTTGCCTGCCCTTGGCCTTGCCCTTGCCTTACCCTCCCATTTCCCCTCATTCCTTTTCCCTTCCCCTTCCTTTTCCCTTGCCTTTGCCTTGCCTACTCGTCCCTCATCTTGCCTTGCCTACCCTGCCCTTGTCTTGCCTGCCCCTGCCTTGCCTTGCCTACCCCTCCCTTTCTTTGTCTTGCCCACATATCTCTTATCTTGCTTGGCCTACCCCTCCCTTACTTTCCCTTGCCTTTGCTTTCCCATGTGTGAGGAGCCAATTTAGTTTGATTTGCCTCAACAGTAGTTGTCAGAGGCATGTGGGGGAGGGGTTGCACATGTGCCAAGTCCACGAGGCAGCTAGGAGAAGCTAGAGGAAAGCCTTGTCTCTGGGGAGACTTTGCCTGGCAACCAGTTCATGTCTCGCATGGGACAGGCAGTCAGCAGGGGAACACCAGCGACACTGTACCCCATTCTCCAATTAGATGGCGAAAGGCCTCCACCAATGAACTGCCATGGAAGGTTGGACTGGGCCAATGGTCTCCTGCCAGCAGGCAGACTTTGGGAGGGGCCAGGGGGCATAAAAAGTACCCCAGGCTCTGGGGGTTTTGGGTGTTGTGCTTTTGTCTTTTTGGGGGCTTTGGAGACTTGCTTTTTGGCTTTGGGTCTTTTGAGTCTTGTGGTTTTGCCCTTCTTGCCCTGGCCGCAGCCTGCCCTTTGGCTCTCCTGCCCTCGCTGGCTCTTGCTTGCCCTCGTATCTGTCCTGCCTCCCTGTGCATGTCCGTGACCAACGCCCTGCCTTGCTTCATCTCTGTGTCCCTGCTTGAGCCACCAAATCCAACCCTGCCCACCTCCGAGCCAGCGCGCCACCGCGATCGTCGCCACGACCCTGTCCAGGCTTCTGGACCTCCCCCCCCAACCTTGTGTCTGGTCACCCATCACCGCAGGAGCCATCCACAGGCAGGCAACATGCACACCCCCTGCCTCGTGGACGTTGATGGCGCTCCCTGACCTCTGGTGGTAATGCCCTCTTTTTCTCTCTCTCTCTCTCTCTCCTCCCCCATTCCCTTCCCATTTTCTTTAGTCTTGCTCTGTCTTTTCTAGCCCTCTTTAGTAGGGTAACTCCTTTTTTTTGTTTGTTTTTCATTACCAATAAACGGTTCTCAGATACAATGTTTGCCTTGTTTGGCTTAATTTTGTTCCTCATCATCCATTTTTAAAAGAACTCCTCGCAGTTCCCTACAGTGGTCTGCGACTCCATGCCTGTCCATCACTTGCCTTGCCTTGCTTTCCTCTGTTATGCCTTACCTTGCCTACCCTTTCCTTGCCTTGCCTGCCGCTCCCTTGCTCTACTTTGTCTTTCTTACCTCTCCATTGCCTTTCTATGCCTGCCCATCAATTGCCTTTTCTTGCATTGCCTACCTCTCCCTTGCCTTGTCCTGCAGATGATACAACTCCTAGGGGAGGTAAAGGCCGACAAGATCCTTCTGTCCTGGAACATTTTGCGTGGGTGCAATCCTTAGATGTATCCATTATTGAAAGTGGTATTCAAATACTGATGATGGGCTCCTGAAAGAGAATTACAATTCCTGTCCATGGGAGAGAAAGGATTTATCTCCAGTGTTTCCAGTACAGATGAGAGGCTGCCCAGAGGAGGTAAAGGACAGCAAGACTTCTGTGTTCTGGCACATTTTGTATGGGAACAATCCCCAGCTTTATTCGATATTGGAGTTCAGTTCCTAATGTCGGAACTGGGCTCTTGAGTGTAAATGACAAGTACCTATCCTTGAGAAGGAAACCAGACCTACTTTTGGTGCTGCAGATGATCATTTTCCCAGTGGGGGTAAAGGCCAGTAAGACCTTTCTGTCCTGGCACCATTTGTGTAGGAGCAATCCTTAGACATAATCAGTATTTGACGTGGTATCCAAATATCGGTGGTTGACTACTGAAAGGGAAAGACAGTGATGCCTTAGGTTTTAACCTTTATATTTTTCAAATTCTGTACTGCTTGGTGTGTGACTCTGAAGTTTCTTGTAGCCTGTTAATTTCTGCTCTCTCATGCTAGGTAGACATAACAAAGCCTCTCCGGCCCTGCTTTCCAAGGACACCAAGATTGTCCTAGGCCAAAGGTATAAACCAAAAAGCCGCTAAAGTGGGGGGGGGGGGGGGGGTAAGCTGTGGGGAAAACTGAAGCTTTAATTGGAGAATTAACCCTGCTATGCAAATGAACCAAACCTAGAAAAGAGTGAAGAACTCATGACCTAGGGTCCATCTTGGGGTCCATTTTAAGAATAGCTTCAGGCTGCCCAGGGGGTACCTTTGACGGCCTTTCAAATAAATACTTCTGTTATTCCCTTACTCCTGTCTAGTCTCTGTTTCTAGGAGGCCTCTTAAGGCATCAACAGTGCTTTTAAATGGGGGAGAAAGCACCAGTATTTTAGGTGTAGATGATAGGCTGCCTCGCCGAGGTAAAGACTATGGAAGCCTTTTTTTCCTGGCACCTTTACTGTGGGAGCAATGCTTGGACATACTCGATCATGGACATTGTATCCAAATTTCAGTGATGGGCTCCTATAGAGTTTTAAAGTGCTTCTCCGTGGGAACAAAAGCACCTAGCCCCAGTGTTTCGGGTGCAGATGGCAGGCTGCCCAGTGGAGGTAAAAGCCAGCATGACCTTTCTGACCTGGCACCCTCCATATGGGAGCAATTTTTGAATGTATTGAATATTGGAGGTGGTATCCATATTTACATGATGGACTCCTGGAAGAGAATGACAGTCCTTTTCCATAGAAAGAAAAGCACCTAGCTCCAGTGTTGCAGGTTCAGATGAGAGGCTGTGCAGGGGAGGTCAAGAAAGGCAAGCAAGACCTTTCTGTCCCTGTTTTGTGGCAGGGAGCAATCCCCAGCCATATATACATTATTGGAGCTCGGCTCCTAATGGCGGAACTGGTCTCCTGAATATGAAGGAAAGTGCTAAGTGTGTGCCATGTACAGGCTGCAAAGGGAAGGTGACTGCCACTTCATTGTGGTGTTAATATGATTTTGCAAATGGAAGGAGAAGGTCAGGAAAACTTTCTGTTCTGGCACATTTTGTTTGCCAGTAGTGACTAGATGTTTTCAACTTATGATCTCCACATTGGGTGGTTTAGAGATATACACTGCACATTCAAATGATTTTGCAAGTACACTGTCATCTTGTGGAGTTGTTTAACCATGACAGTGGGAAGGTAAAAGCCAAGAAGAGCTTTTTGTCCTGGCAGCTTTACTGTGGAAGGAGTTCCATTTGGGATCATGGCTCTGCGAGAATGAAGTACAGTTTACAGACTGCAAGAAGAAGGTGATAGCCAGCACTGTGTTTTTGTTCTAAAACCTTATTTTTGGGAGCAGTGGCTTGAAGACTTGAAATCAACAAGCTGACTTGAGTGACCATAAATAATGTCATAGTACTTATAGCTGGGAAGAAAAGTGCATAATCCTAATATGTGTGGTGCATTGATACACTGCAAGGAGGATTAGCCAAGCAATTGCTTCTGTCTTGGCACATTTTTCTTTTCAAGCTGTAGTAGGAAACGTATCATTTTAGCTTTGTAGTCTATGGGATTGAGAAAATCCTGAGAAGGAGAGTGCACAGTACTGTATGTTTGATGTAGATTATAGGCTGCAAGGGACAGGTGAAGGCAACAACTGGCTGTTTGTTCTAGCCCCCTCCCAACTACTGCAAAAACTAACCTGTCCTAGCCAGAACCAGGACAAGCTGAGAATTGTGCATAGCCCCAGTATGCTATGTGTAGCTGAAAGGCTGTGAGTGATCCTGCAACGGCTTCTGTCCTGGCATGTTTTTCTGTGTGAGATGTAGAAGGACACTTTGGACTCTGTGAAATTGAGTGTATGATGGTACATATAGCTGAGAAGGAAAGTGCATAGTTCCAGGGTGTGTGATGGAGTTTAAGGGGTGTGAGTTAGATGTGGCGCCAGCAAGAACTTTCTCATCTTGGCATCTTTTGTGACCGAGATTTTTGCCCAGCATTTAAAATTTTGCTCCTTAGTTTTGCAGCAGCTTGAAGAAAAACAGAGACCATTGCTTCTTCGAGCAGGGTCTATCTTTATTACACTCCAGTATTTATATGTTTCTACCATGGAGAAGTTTTAAGAAAGTTTTGGAAATGGGCAGAGCGAAAGACAAAACAGCTACACCCCCAAACACCTGGCAGGGCAGACTTTTTTGCCTTTTATCATCCGCTCACAAAAACATGCTATCTCCCAGCATTCTGGGAGATAAAGGAAAAACATTCACACTTGGTGCTTATAGCTGTGGTCATTTCCCCAGTATGCATCTTCCCAAGAGAACAAAAGGCATTTATCAAAGTTAAGATAAACAAGTAACAAGTTGCTCTCTACGCGGGGCTCTGGTTAAGGGCAGGATAGCCGCCGCAGGCCTCTGCACTTAGCTCTTTGAGAGCGAAAACATGTGAGAGTACATACAGCTGATCAGGAAAATGCAGAGTACCATGGGATTTGTGCAGTTTACAAGCTGCAGGTGGGAAGCTGACTGCCTCTTGATTGTGGTTCAAATACAAGTTTGCAAAAGGAAGTGGGAGGTAAGTGAAAGTTTTCTTTACTGGCACATTTTATTTGCTAGTAGTGCCTAGACATTTTCAACTTTGGATGTGCACATTGTGATGGTTTAGAGATAACCATGGAACATTTACTTCTTTTGCAAGTACACACTGCCATCATGTGGAGCTGTTGAACAGCAGCAGTGGGTGGGTAAAAGCCAATCAGAGCTCTTTGTCCTCGCATCTTTACTGTTCGAGCAATTAGGTGGGTGTTTCTTTGGGATCCTAATTCTGAAAGAGTGAAAGACTGGGGCATCACCTTCCCCTTTCAGTCTGTAAACTGCGCAACAGACACACACTGGTGCTATGTTTTTTCTTTCCAGATGAATGTATGATCACATTTTTTTCACTGTTGCAGAGCCCAAAGTCTGCTGCAAGGGACTGCCCCCCGCCAGGGACGGACGTACCCGGACATTGCCACCTGGCCTGAGCATATATTAACCCATCAGGTTCTCTGCTTTTCGGGGGGACCATCAGCACCAAGAAGACCAGTTGGAAAGTATCAACGGAATATCATTGTGATCCATGGATGGTGATGTTTTCTTTATTCTGTTCCCCCCTACTTCTTTCTCTTTCTTTTTCTCTCTCTCATATTTACTATTAAATAAAACCCATACTGTTGACTTTGGCATATGGTCTCTTTGCACCTTAATTTGGGCACAGGCATTTCTAAGAGGATGGATCATGACAATTGCCTACATCTTTTGTCTCTTAATGGATGTCCATTTGCCATCTCCATGACAACACATGGGAAGAAAATGCCCTGAAGAAACCTAACCCCCAAAGGTATCCAAATTTCAGAGTTGAAATGCCAGCCACAGCCAGTGTTTGTTGTGCAGATCATAGAATGCCCGGGACCGTTAGGTCCAGGCACAGCTTTTCTGTCATGGCATCTTTTGTGTGGGAGTGTCTTGGAGTGAATTATTGTGATAGTATATTCCATGATCCTCTGCTTTTTTCCCAAAAAAATGGTTGCTGTATCTTTAAGAGCCGGCAGCCCGGTACGGGAGGTGTGTGCGGCCAGAGGGGGAAGAGTTTCTGCTTCTGCGGGGGCGTTTTGAAGTCTCGCCGCTCAGGTTTTTCGCAGCGCTGTGCCGCATGGTTTTTCCTTGGCTGACTCGGTTTGTTGGCCCAGGCAAAAAAACTTCTCCTTTCCCAGCCGTGCCGGGTAAGGGTCCAGAGTGGCTCCCGTGTGTCCTGCCGGGGAGAAGACACACCGAGCGACTCCAACCCAGCTGCTCCGCCTGTCTGTCCCGCTGAGCTCTGCCGTGCAGAGGAGATTGATGTTGGACGAGCCACCGGGCCTTCATCTGCTGCTGGAACTTGTCCTGTTTATTCTGCAGAGGGAAAGCAGGCGCCATCTGGTATCATGTGTCGAGAAGGGGTATCCTCCGGCATTTTGCGTCTTTGTTCCGGTGTGTGTGGGGGTAAGGTCTGACACTTATTATTAACAGTTATTTACCTTTTTTTTTTTTCCCTTGCTTGTTAGTAAACTGTTGGGGTTTTTTCACTTCGATCTATTAGTATTCATTTCCTATTGGTGGAAAGGGATTGTTGTGACCCTTTTAGAAGAGACAACTCATTCCAGAGGGTCCTCTTTTAAATTGTCTCCAAACCTAGACAGGAGCCATCTCTGGATGCCTTATACTTTGGAGGAGGCATAGTAATTTTTTGAGGGGGACTTCTCAAAGTGGGTGACCATGGCTTTCCTAAGAACAGAAAACACCTAGCCCCAGGTTTGGTACGCAGATAATTGGATACCCAGAGGAGGTAAGGGTGAGGAACACTTTTGTGTCTTTGCACCTCTTGTAGGACAGCAATCCACACAAGTATAGAATTTTTGTCATGGATTTCAAAATTTGGAGGTGGTCTCTGGAAAGCGAAAAACAGAGCCTTTTCTTGGGAAGGAAAGTACTTAGGCCAGCTGTCAGCGGTATGGTAGGTTGCCCAGGGGAAGCAAAGGCCAGTCAGAGTACTTTCCTGGCACTTCTTTTATTTTCTTTTGTGGGAGTAATTCACCCTGACATATTTTAGAACTGGTATCCAAATTTCAGAGCTGGGCTCCAAAAAATTATGGCAATACCTTTATTTTGGCAAGGCAAACAGCTAGTCCCAGTATTTGCAGTACAATGATAGGCTGCCCAGAGGAGGTAATAGTCAGAAACAGCTTTCTATGCCGGCACCTTTTATGTGGGATTAATCCCCAGACATATTTTAAATTTCAGAGGTGCATTCTTGAAAATTATGGCAGTACGATAATTTGTGCAAGAAACCTCCTAGCCCACATGGTTCGGATGATAAGATACCTTGGAAAGGTAAAGGTCAGCAGCAACTTTCTGTGCTGGTACCTTTTCTGTTGGACTAATTCCCAGATGTATTCAATTTTGAAGGTGGAATCCAAGAGCATCCAGTGTGGGTTCCACTGGGAGGGCCACAGGTCCTTGCTACTCCAGCACAAGCTTCCCACAGGGGTTACAGATTCCACCTTGGGCTTCACCTTGCCCTGGCATAGGCTCCTTCATGGGCTGGAGGTGGAGCTCTTCACCCGCCATGGACCTCTGTGGGCTGCAGGGACTCAGCTGCCTCACTGTGATCTTCACCACAGGCTGCAGGGGAATCTCAGCTCCAGCACCTGGAGAACCTCCTGCCCCTCCTTCTCCACCGACCTTGGTGTCTGCAGAGCTGTTCCTCTCACATGTTCTCACCCCTCTCTTTTCTGCCTGCAATTGCTTCTGTGCAGTAACTTTTTTCCCCCTTAAATTTGTTATCCCAGAGGCACTGTCACCATTGCTGTTGGACTCAGCCTTGGGTATGTCATGGCTTCCCATTGGTTCTATCAGATGGTATCACTGGTTTCTAGTAGCTTTGCAGGGAAGCACTCCTGTAGCCCCTCTCCCCCCCACCAAAGCCAAACACACAAACCAAATACAGATGCAAATCAAAGGGATGGAGAAATAAAAATAGCAATAGGCTGTAGGACAGAGATGGAAAATAAAGGGACAGGGAACAGGACAGAGTGAAAGAGAGAAACAAAGGGACAAGGAGCAAGACACTGAAAGAGAAAGAAGCAACAGGGACAGGGAGCAGGACAGAGGGATACCCAGCAGCACGCTGGATAAGAGAGAGGGCCAGGAAGCAGGTTAGAGAAAAAATTAGTATTGGCCAGAGGATAGATGGAGCATTACGAAATAGGAATGGGGAGCAGGACAGAGGAGAGAGAGACAAGAATTGTGGACATAGAGAAAGAATGAGACAGGGAGCAGAGGGGAGAGGCAGAGAGAAAAGGGACAGGAAGAACGGTGATGGAAAAGGGACAGGGAGCAGGACAGAGAACAAACTTGAAATGAAAAGAGGGCAATGGAGCAGGACAGAGATGAAGAAAGAAGGGCAGAAGGACAGAGAAAAATAAGGGACAGAGCAAGACAGAGATGGAGAAAGAAAGAACTGTGATGGGCAGGAAGGTATGTAGCAAGAAATGACAAGTTGATGAACAGAGAGACAGACAAAAAATAGGGACAGGAAGGTGGACAGAGAGCTGGAAAGAAAAAGCAGTGGCAGGCAATGGGACAGGAGAGAGAGAAGGAAAAAGAAGGGTAGAGAAATAAAAAAGTTGAGGGACAGAATGCCAAAAAATTATCCCAGAGAGAAAGACAGTGACAAAGAAGACAGTGGGATAGAGAGTGGGATAAAGAAACGGGGAGAACAATAGAAAATTAGAGAAATAAAGGACAGGGAACAGCACAGAAGGATAGAGGTGTAAATAGAGGAATGAGGAATGGAACGGAGAGATAGAGAGAAAAAAGGAAGGGTAGGAAATGAATCAAAGGGATGAAGAAATAAAAAAGCAGTGATAGGGAGCAAGTCAGAGTGATGGAGCAAACATAACTAGTGATGGAGAGAAGGACAGAGAGAGCAACAGGGACCAGGACTGGGGGGTAGAGAAAGAGAGGGAATGGGACTGGGATGCAAAACAGAGAGAACAACTGTCGTACAAGGAAGTTGACAAAATTACAGAAAGGGAAAAAGATGGTTGGGAATCCTGATGACAGGGAGCCAGGCAGAGAGAGATGGAGGGACAACGAACAGCACAACAGTATCTTCCAGTATCTGATGGGGGCCTACAGGGAAGCAGGAGAAGGACGCTTACTTCATCAGGCACTAGAGTGATGGGACAAAAAGTAATCACAGAATCATAAAATCTTCTGAGTTGGAAGAAAGATCATCAAGTCCAGCTCTTAAGTGAATGGCCGATATAGGGACCAAACTCACAACATTATTAGCACCATGCTCTCACCAAATGAGCTTACCTCAGGTACAAATTGAAAGGCAAAATTTAGACTAGACATTAAGAAGAAGTTCTTTACTGTGAGAGTGGTGAGACACTGGGACAGGTAGCCCAGAGAAGCTGCAGCTTCCTCATGCCTGGCAACATTAAAGACAAAGTTGGGTAAGGCCTTGAGCAACCTGGTCTAGTGGGACCATATGGCAGGGGGATCGGGAACAGATGATCTTTAAGGTCTATTCCAAACCCTTAACATTCTGTGAATAGAAGAGGCAGGGACAGAGGGCAGAGATCTAGAGAGCTAGGGAATACAGAGTAGGGCAAAGAGAGACTGGGAGGCAGAACATGAGGACATGGCCCCAAGGACCTGGGACTTACTGCAGTTCCTGCTTTTAATGCCACCAGAGAATTTTACAGTTCAGATGCTTCTCCCTCCCTCTTTCTCTCCTTTAGGGTCAGATCTGAGAACCTATGAGAATACTTTGGTGTCTTACAGCTCTAGAAATACAAGGCTTTATAGATACATATTGTGACCCACACACGGTACATGGACATACTACACTTTTGGATACACATACAGAGCCTCTTTTATATGTTGATGATCTAGTCTGCTGAAGATACAGATGGGGAGCCAAACAGAACCAGGGAGAGAAAAAGACGGATAAGGAGCAGAAAATAGAGGGAGATCATGAGATGGAGAAAGACCCATAAGGATGAGTAGCAGGATAGAGAGATGTAGAAGAAGAGGAGCAGGGAACTGGACCGAGTTCTGGGGCATACAGAGCTGGAGCACACACTTCCAGGAAATCCATGGACATGTCCTGGGGGTCCCCCACCCTCTTACCCACTAGGCCAGAAAAATGGCACTCTGTCCTCCCTGCCAATCTGCACAGGTACCAGAGGAAGGTGCTTCCCTGCAGGGGCCAAGAACCCAGGCAGTGAGAGAGCAAAAGGTAGGAGAAGAAAGGGACTAGGCAGGGCTCAAGGCAGGCACAGCAGCAGTGCCCAGAAGATAAGGATGGACCTTGAGGGGCCAGCATATGTGGCCAGTCCCTGCCCCAGAGCCCTGAGCAAGCATGCTCAACAGCACAGAGCTGGGAGCAGAAGACATTTTATGCAGAGCTTTAACCCTGCCAGCTTGGGGAAAACAAGTCCTACAAAGATGTCAGGGTTTGTCAGGAATCCATGTCAGCAGGGCAGCAGCCTCTCACTGACCAAGGCCAGGGTCTGTTCCAGGCAGTGTGCCAGGCAGGCACTGGTAACACCTTCTAGTAAGTGGTAGCTCTGCACTGGTAACACCCACAGGCAGACATAGGGTCATAATGTGAGCCATGGACACGGTGGTGCCCAACACCAGGGTGCTAGCCAGCTGCAGGCAGGCAGCAAGCAGGCAGTGTCCTGGGCAACAGCACCAGGAAAACCCACCCCCAGGGAGTTCCCATCTGCAAAGCCCACAGCTGGCCAGTGGCTCCCTTGCAGTCTGGGCACAGCAGCCCAGCTGGAATGAGGTGTCCAGCCCATCCCACCCATCATGAGAGCCCAGATGCTGACCCTGCACGGGTACAGTCACTGCAGCCAGAAAGTGACACTGCATCTTCTTGCCAGCATATCCCTCTTCTGTGGTCCAACAGAGAGTGGGGACACATGTTGGGTCGTAGACTACCAGTGATAACTCGGTTGGGGGGCTCCGTATGGGACCACGCAATGTCCCTCTGCCTCTGTCCTGCACAGTGCAGAGCCCTGGTCTTGGCCAGGTGCTGCATGGAACCCTTTTGCTGGCAAGATCCTGTGAACTGGGGCAGGGCTGGTGTGGGCTCTTCCTGTAAGAGCTGGTTAGCTGCACTTTCCATCACCTCTAGCAGTACAGGCACTAGGCCTCCTGCTCCGTCTCCTACTCACTTCTGAGTGAGTACAGCCCTCCATCCTACCTGCCCAGAGCCAGGAAAGGGGGCTCCTGCCATACCTCATTTTGAACAGACCGTGCACCCCTCCCCAGTGGCACTATCACTCTGGATGCTGCAGCGGCCCACAACACACCACAGCAGCCACAGAGGCAGGGAGGGAAGGCAAATAGCCGTGAAAATGCCCCTCAGAAGAGGGGCTGGAAGCAGCCCTGCCATGACCCGGTGGCTGCTGAGGGTCTGAAATACGTGTTTGTGTGTGTCCTCGAGGAGTTGTTTCCTCCGCGGGCATTCCCTTAGAGCCATCCAGACTCTGCCCAGTGTTCCAGCAGAGGTCCCCAGGAACCCTTGGAGCTTTCCCGGGCACCAGGGACAGGAAAGTGGTGGCTGGTGCTGAGGGATACACGTGTGGATGTGCAGGTGTGTTGGGAGCTGTATGTGTGTCAGGCTGTTCTCAGAGTCAGAGCATCCACCAGAACGCACTACCTCTGGAGCACCGTGTGAGCTCGGAGGCAGCGGTGTGTGCCGAGCACGGTCTGCGTGTGGAGGCCCATGTTGCGGGGTACAGGTGTTCCTGTGCCTGTGTGTGAAAATGAGTGCAGGAGCAGGGACGCGGGGCCGGGGCGGAGCCAGCGCCGGCACCAGGCTCGGCCCGAGCGGCACCAGCAGCGGCTCTTGGCAGCGGGGACAGAAGTGGCACCCATCAGCAGCTCTGCCCGAGCGGTACTGGCAACGCAAGCGAGCGACACAGGCAGTGGCATCGAGCAGAGCCCCAGCTCTGCCCGGGCGGCACCGGCACCAGGCAGTGGCTCTGCTAGAAGGGCACCGGCACTGGCAGCTGCCCTCAGCAGGGCGAGCAGCGGCACGAGGCGGGGCCGGGTGAGGTCCCGCCGGCGTGGCGGGAGCGCGGGGTCCGGCCGGCAGCGGAGCGGGGCGCTGGGCGCTGGGCACCCCGCGCCAGGGTGACCAGCTGCCTCTGGCGAGGCGGGATGGACGAAACGGGCGGCGAGCGGCTCCGGGGGCTTGGGCAGCCCCCCGGGGCACCAACATCTTTGCCCGCCGCGAGACGAAGCAGTGGTCGGGCTGCCCAGGCTGGGCAAAGCGCAGCTCTGCCTGGCAGGAACCAGGTCCCGGAGCAGCTCGGGGGCCCTCCCGTGTCCCTGCAGAGCGAGGCAGCTTTACTGCACGAAGCGGAGGCACCCTCAGCCACGGCACACCCAGAACCAGCGCCAGTAACATCAGGGAGTGCAGACTGCCTGCTCCTTGTCCCCCCTCTTCTCTCCCTGCTCCTTTCTGGTCAGATCAGTAGGGTCTCTGTTGTCCCCACCCAGCACTGCTGTCTGTTGCCTTACACTGCCTTTCTTGACCTTTCCTTGCCAGAGGAGCTTGGCTGTACTGGCCCACAGCATGCCTGGCATGCATGATATGCTGCCTGCCACTACTAGGGCTCTGTGTGGGGCTTTTTGTCAACCCCAACAGCTATGCATTTGGAACGGTTCTCCCGGCCAATCCCTTAGCAAACCCTTACTAGCAAAACCAGGTCTCCTGAGCCCCAACTTTGCCACTGATTGGGATCTCATCCCTGGGAATTTCTACTTCTTCCATCACATTGCCTCTGCCCCTGCTAGCTCAAAGTAGCAGATGTGGGAGAGGAACCCGGCTGCCCATGCTCTCCATCATCCTTCCTGTCAGAGCAGCTGTCCCTTTCACTGTTCCTTGAGGCTATTCAGAACAAAGTGAAACTCGGGAGCATTTAAACACACCTGTTCACAAAAAGGTAAAGTTGCTGTTGTTGCTGAGAAAGTTGCAAAAGACTTCCAAGGGCAACAGAGCCACGTGGGTAGGTGGCAGCTTCCTGAGAAGACACTAAATGGGGACCTGGAGACTTCCCACTCTGCCAGAGATGTTCTGAATGACTCCATGAGCTAACCCAACCCAGTCTGAGTGCCTACAGCCTCTTCCAAAACATGACTGTCAAGGCACGTTTGGAAAACTACTTCAGGTAGTGCTCAAGTATCAGATGAGCATTGGGCTGAGGCTATGCAAACAGGCCCAGCCTTTGAAGAGCTGCTCAGCTGTGCCCCCAGAAACCACTACTGTCCTCCCCCAGTAAAGCAAAAGACATAAAAAAAGCATGCATAACCAAGAACAGCCACTCACTTGTGAGAGAGCACAGGATCTTAGATACTCATTCTTTCACAGCCCGCATGAGCATTGCAGGTCTGAGGGTCTTTATTTCAGTTATCAGTGGCTAAAGGGATGAGTTACACATTGTAGCATCCATAGGCAGCAAATCATAGTAGCAATGGGGTACTCACTTTGTGTTTAATGACAAGATGAAAGACTGCACAAGGTACACCAAGGCAACTCCAAAGGCTGGCAGTGAAAACAAGATACTAAACCTGGAAAAGACCAATCGGCCCAACTAGGGCTTAGGAAAAAAATAATTATCACATTGATGCTGGATGGGGGGAAAAAGAATTCAAACAGCAGAAAGTAAGAGAATCCCCAAAGGGGAATCAGTAACATGGGGATGGACAGAACAGCCAGGGGAGGGAGTCACTCAGGGTTAGTCATAAGCACAGCTGGACCAGATAACAGAAACATATTTCACTACATGGAGCAACATGCCCTACCTATTAAGAGGTGTGTTAAGTTTTCCCCCCTTCCAGCTACTTCACAGTCCAGGAGTTAGTTACAGCACAATGCACAGATCTAGTTAGTGAGGGTGGTCCAGAGCACCCATCCTTTTTAACAGACCTGTGTAACTCACCAGGCCCTTGGGAAGCATGAGCCACACAATGCACAAGAGGGACCAGTGGAAGCTCCTGCCAACCACCCAGCACTACTTGGTGCCCTGCTTATGCAGCAATTCCAGACAAGGCTACTAAAGCTGTGTCTCTGGGTACACTGACCCTGCCCTGTGGAGGGCATCTGGCAGTGAACCCCAGCATTCCTCAGGCTGACCTGGACTCAGATAGCATGAGAAAACAAAGAGAGAAACACTGGAAGTACTGTAAAGGCTTAGACCATTCCACAGAGAATTAATATGGCCTGTAGTTCCAGTAACTGGAGAAAACGGAGATCTGGAAAGCAAGAAGAAAAGCAGTTAAGTTCCTATACCCCTTGGACCACAAAAAAAAAAGAGCACAAAATGTGTGAGGGAGGACTGAGCTTCACAGCATTATACACTTCAGCACAGCACTACTGAAGGGCAGGTTTGCTGCTGCTGGTGTCACTCAAGGAGCACAAAGTCACTTGCTCAAGGTGGCAGCCAGGCCAGTTGCAGAGCTGGAACTGAGCACTGATCTACTGGAATCTAGGTTGCTCCTCTCTAGTACTTGGTGTTTCCTCTCATCCACCTCATGACTGAGAACACAGAAGTGTCTACTTGGTCCTTTCCATCTAGTCACCAGCTCAGCAGACATCTGCCACACCACTATACTTATCCTATGGCTGTCTGCTAGGCAGTGCCAGCCAGCTCCCTGGCTCCAGAACACTGACTCATCTCTTGTTTTCATCAAGTTGAACAGAATAACATCACATCAGATCCGAGGTCCTCTCAAAATCCAGAGTTGAAAACAAAGCCCCTTTTCCAAGGCCATTACCTTGTCCTTCAGTTGCTGGCAAAGCTGCAGTGAAACTGTGAAGAAGACAAGGGCATCATTTAACCACGGGACAACACATTCCACTTTATGGACATGGCTGACTTCATATCGCTGGCTGCCAAACTCACTGGAGGGGGGGAAAAGAGCACAGCTTCACACACAACAGCATAGAACACAACTCAACTGTCCTACCTTCCCATGGGAGAGATTATGATGATTTCTATCACATTTAAATCAGCACCTGGCAAAGTTACAGAATGCAAACACTCAGACCACCTCTGACCAGATTTAGAGTTAAGCTAAAGGGTGAAGGTAGGAACTTCACCTCATTCCAGACAGGCACAGAGGCAGGGAATGCAGATGGCAATGCCAATAACCAAACACTCATTTTGGTTGTAAACTCTCATCTCTAGATAAACTCTAGATAAACACTGTATAGATGGGCTGAATCCTGGAAATTCACATCTTTCAGCCTTTAGGACCAAGTAATTAAAGAGACACAGGAGAGCATTCACAGGCACAGCAAATGACTCAGTCCAGGTTCTCCACTTCAGAGATGCTACAATGGAAACTGCACACAGCTGTCTGGATTTCACCCTCAAGACATACCAACACCTGTTACCCAGCTACACTACCCTTGTAGTGACTGTACTTACAACATGGCCCCAGGGTTGTGCAAAACAGACCCTCCAGCAGGCTTGAAGTTCTAGAGAAGGAAAAGATCATTAGGATTTTGATGCAGTAAACAAACTACTTAGAAGAAAGACATTTTTGAGGTTTACACTTTCAGTAGCCTGACATCAAGAAACACCCACACTCTATTTGCCTGGACACTCCATCAATATGGAATCCCTCTTGTTAGAACCCTTCCTGCTCCTTCAATGAAAGAAATTTTACACACTGGCTAAGTTCAATGTAGCTACAAATTTTATCACTACAGAAATAAGATGAGAAGATCCAGAAGAAAAACAAAATACAGATTTTTAGGAAAATCTTCCTTATGGAAGGACTGCACTTCATAAAGCTTAAGAGTTGAATGCTCTTTTTACAAGACATCAAGTTGACCCATGCAACAGGTGAAGCAGAAAAGTATCCATCAAAACTCCATTCAGGAAACCCAAGATGCTACTTTGATGTAAACTGAATTAATATAATTACGCCCTTCCAAAATTACAAAGAATTATCAAACTATATTTAAAATATTTGGTAAAAAATGGCTTACTCCAGAGCACTGGTATGTTCTTCTGGGCTAAGCAGCCATGCCCCAAACCTGATTTAGAGCCAGTGCTTTGTGTGCAGCAGACCTAAACACAGACACTTAGCACCAGCTGAACTCATTCCTGCATTATCTTATGAACTAACATTGCACCAGGTAGCAGTGCAATCTCCTCCTCACAGTGGGATGCAAAGAGAGGAAACTAAACAAGGCTCAGGAGATAGCAGGCATCACCTTGGTTGTGCTGGGCTGCAGCACATGGAGCTGGTAGACAGTGAGGCACAGCTTGTTCAGGTTAATATAGAAATTCACAAGGATGTCTGGAGGCAGCGTAGGGGTGAACATTTTCTGGCAAGAAAATTAGTTTCTTTGTCAGTGGAAAGATCATAATTTCTAATGCTGGGAAATCATTCCCTTTTCCCAAGCCACACTACAATTACCCCATGGCAAAAAAAACATTAGGAGAGAAACAAAGACTCAGAAGCTGCAGGCAATGGTTGTTGCTCCTGCTGCCCTTGATCAAATGGTATGTGCATGACAGTGACAACAGAGGATGGAGCAGTGTTCACAAGGGCAAATCATCCCTGGACAAGACTCTTGGGCAGAGAACAGAACTTAATTACCAGAGCCCTCATGCTCAAGTCACCTGCATTCCCACAGGAAGACACAAAGCAGCCAAAACCACTCAGGATTTGCCCTTGCTTCAGTTCTGCCACAGGAGATACTTCAGAAACCCACTTTCACCAGGATGCAGCCCAGTACCCAAACTGTTCAGGCTGCTGGACCTGTATAGAGATCTAGACCACCACATACTTACTGTGAGACCACTGGAGGCAATTTCTGGTAGTGTCAGAGTGGCAGGAGTGGTCAGCCGATTTCGGGCTCTGGAGAGCTGCAACATCACAGCATCCATAAGCTACAAGATAATGTACAGAACCACTGCTGAGTGTGATTCCTGGACAGCTCTGGACACTGTGCTGCAGAATCCTACAGCCTTCTGCAAGCGCTAAAACAACAACCGCCACCACCCTTCACCCTTCCAAGAATTCAGGAACTTATTGGGAAGGGGTGGCTCCCACATAAATGCAGTTTAACTGGTACCACTATCAGAGACTTATGAGACAGGTCAGGAGTGTTCAATACCTGTGACTGATGAGAGAACAGCTATTCATGACAAGAATACCAAGGCAACATAAGATCAATTACTGATGCCACAGAAGCATCAGCTCTTCAGAAGAACAGGCATTAAGGAAAAAATGACAAGCTGCATTCTCGGTCTTCCCACTCCCACATCACAGGTACAACTGCTGAATGGGCTCCCCCTGTTCATAACCAGCTATGAGCAAGGCAGTAGAAAAAAGAACCAGCTCATTGTGAGGTCTATCCTGCCGGAAACCACAGTTCAAAGGCTCTATTCAGGCAGACTTCCTCTTCCAGAAAAAAAGGGGGAAGCAACATATGTCTGCTACAGAGCTCATGACTGCTAAGATGAAGGCACTTTGTATTATGACTAATATCTCCCCCTACTTCCACCTGAAAGTAAAAGGAAATAGTTTTATTACCTAGCTTCTTCCTATGAGCAGCCCTTGCCCATATGGAAACTAAAAAAGTATAGTTTTCTCATGTTTGATGTTGTGATGGATTCTAATGAACAAGCCGAAATTCTGGTGCCTTCAGAGAGCATTTCCAAGCAAAAGGTTGGGCTTCACTGCCATGCAGCAGCAGGTACTCTGTATTAGACCCCAGCAAATACTACTGGCAAGAGAGAAGTCACTTTCAGATAATCACAAGTACTGTCATCTTTTGTTTGCTGATGGCTGCCTCACTGCTGCTCTCTCGCCAGCAGCACCGATCAACAAAGAGCGTAAATTATGTAACAGCATTATCCACAGAAGATCAAGGAAGATCCTCCCAGATTATCACTGGTGAGTAACAGGGCACCAACTGCTCAGATTATTGTTCACCAGGGTGTACAGCCCTGTTACTAATGCTAAACTAGTACAGATTCATATAAAATATGAGGTCACATGGATACTTCTTGACATGGGTATATACAGGTACAGCTGTGAAGTCTGTTTCCCCTAAGGCAGTAATGTGCATTAACTGTGTTTAAAACACAAACGGAGGGGAAAAAATGCATGTTTCTACCCATGCAGCAGGGGCTTTCTCCTCACCTTGAGCACTTCCAACCCTGTTTTGAACTGGTAATTCACATCTCTGTTCATAAGCAGGTAAATGGCTTGGTTCACATGGTTTCTAGCATCCTGGATCTGCAAAGGTACAAATGCAGTCCTATGAAAGAAACACTCCATAATAACACATGCTGGAAAGTAAAGGTTTCCCCAGTTATCTCACTGACTTTAAGAATGGTGTCTTCTCAAATGTTAATGCCATGTCTAAATGTCAGACATACTCTAACACAAACCTGCCACTGCTGCCCAGAAGCATTACTGGGTTCTCCACTCACGGACTGGAGATGCAGAACAGTCTGACAGCTACAACATGGATTGTCAGTACAAATATTGTTGAATCAGGCACTCTCATCCTGGGAGTGCTCTGACCATGACTGCTTGGTAGAAATTCTCACTGCTAATGGCATACAGCAGTCAGTTCTAGCACCATGATTCCATCCTATTAGAGCTAAAACCAATGACATCAATGAGCAGCAAGCACTGACTTCTAATACAGTGTCTCTGGCAGTATCCCAGAGTCCTTTTAAAGTAAAATTGTTGGGATTGAGAGTTATCTCCAGCATCAAGAAGCTGTGCCATTGTGTGGGACCGGACCAGACTCAGGACACAGCTGGCTTGAATTCCTCTCAAGCAGGAGGAACACAGTTATCAAAGCAAGGTTGATAGGTGTATCCTTGCTTTCACAGAAGCAAGGACAAACCAGAGGAAGACAATAGCCCTGGGAGAAACTGACTTCTGTTCAATTTCAGGCAGCAGCACAAAAATTGAAAAACAAGCCCAAGGAGTAAATCAGAGGGTGCAAATGGAAGAGCTACGCAGAGAAGCTTGTATGAGAAGTGTCTGCTGGGAGGGAGACAGGCAACACAGCTTGGGGTATTTGTAGTTTGATGTATCTACAGTGCCCTCCAGCAATCGCAGCTCCCAGCTCTACATCCTTGTAGAAGCCTCCCTGGCATAGATCTGGCTCCGATTCCTTCTAATGCAGAGCTCAGGGAACACGGAACAACCTTGCTTTTAGAAAGCTCTTGCACTGGAGGCTACAGAGAGGAGTGAGAATGATAAGCCCAGTGTCAGACTGCAGAAAGACTCTGCAGGTACTTGGGCATCTCCAAACATCATCACCTCCAGTCTTCATATCTCCCAGAGGCTTCTGAGCAAGCAAAACTGTTCCTGGCAGCGCTACCCAACCAAGCAGTGCCAACCCTGCTGTTATGATTTGCTTCATTCATATTCCCGCTTGATTTTGCTCTGTTTTCTAATCAACTTCCTCAACATTTATGTGCCTGCACTTGTGTTCCTCAAAAACGTGCCTATGCTACAACTTCTTATCCATGACTTCACTTTGTACAGAGAAACAAAACTCCAGCTGACATCACTCACTAAGGGAAGACAATTGTGATCCTTTGAGATGCTAATTTTTAATTTAGACAGGCCAAAGATCACCATATAACCACTTTAAATGCTTCTGCACTCATTCCTTTAGGCACTCACACTCCATATCTGAACGACGTTAGAACACATAATGCAAGTAAATAAAGGGAAGTGTTTTCCATAAAAGCTGGTAGAAGTCTGTCAACCAGGCAGCAGTACAAAACAGCCACAAAAGCAGAGGCACTGCTGAGTGTTGTCACAAAAACTTCCTTGCTTTGTTGCAAGGCATAAACAAACTCAGTCAAGTTTGGCATTAGTGTCCAAGTATACAATTTTCTAGATTTCTACAAAGTTACTAGGTAGAGCTTTCACTGCTAAAGCAGGCATTAGGAACTGCACTCAATGCCAAATGCACTCATCAACTAGAAAAACTTGAGCTACGGCACAGGGAAGTACATTGAATACATCTCCCTTCAACCTACTCAGCTGTGACAAAGGAATTGAGGCAAACCATGTCTTCAGACGCTAGGTCAGGTCCTGAAATCAGGTTATCTCCCAGCAAAATGATGGGAAAGAGATTCTGGTTCTGGATAGCTGCGTCCTTTTAACTCCTTACCTGAGGGAACTCAGACATACTACTGGAACACAGTAATTTGTTCTCAGTGTAAACAAATGCATCTGCAAGAGAATGAGAACAAGCTACTCAAAGCCCCTGAAGCTGCTCTTTGCCCTGCTAGCCTGGGATGACATGGGACAGTCCAGCACAGGCACCTCAGGCACTCCTTTAACGGAGCATGATTGCTAGCAGCCAGCCTTCAGATCAACTGGCGTGTCTGGAAGGAGCCCACCCAGGAACCCCAACTGAATTTAACTGATTTTAATTGCACCTGCTTCCTCCTTAGCTTTTACCACTGTAGCTCATGTGGAATGGACATAACAGGTCTCTCTCAAAGGACTAAAGTTACTGCTCAGAGAGCACTGAGGCTATGGACGGGCAGGCATCTAAAGCCAACAGGTACCTGCTGCAATTTCCACTGCTTGTCTTCCCGGAATGCAAAATGCAGGAGCTGATTGTTTCTGGGCATTTTCAGATTAACATCCTTGAAGAAAGAAACGAACACATGAGAGTAAGAAATGCCTATATGCAGAAGATGGGGGCTGGCAGTCATATTCCATTCTCCCAGACCATCTTGGCAAACTGCCTTCTGCAGCCCCAGCAAAGCCAGAATCTCAGTGCTCGCACAGGATGATATTAATACAAAGAATAGGTTGAAAGGCACTGAGTGAATTGGGATACAGGCAGGACACATGACCTCAGCCCAGAAGGCCCCCAAGGAAACTTGTTATTACACATCGAAGGTGGTAAAGGCAAGGAATCCCCATGGAAGTTGACTCCAGCACTCACCACCATGTGGTGGTGGTAGGAGGGGGTGTCAGATGCTGGATCTTGACAAATTTCCATATTGCTGAAACATTGAGGCCAATTAGGGAGGACTGACAAAGAACACTGATCATAGGTAACACATGAACAGGGTAACCTCCCTCCCTGAGGTGATGAAAGGGTGATAAGGACAACACCCACCCCTTGTAGTACAAAGCAAGAAGTGTGGCAAGTACTCACAGCTTGACACAGTGCATCTCCCTGCAGCGTCATCACACCTTTCACCTGGTCTGTGCTGGAATGAGAGGAAACATCTGGGCAACATATGTCACAAGAGGCACCTATCAACTGCCGACCTAACACCTCCCCTCCTCATCCTGTGTAGCCAGCACGGTTCCTTCTGCCCAGGGACTGAACACTACACACACTTTCAAGTCCCCAGTTCTTGGCCTGTGGTCAATTCCTGTTGTATTCTTTATGGGCCACCTCACCCTAACTGCTCTGCCTAAAACATTACCTTCATTTCTGATCCCATTCTTATTCCTTTTATCACTTGTCAACAATTTGGCTGCTGTTACAAACAGCTCTAGCAGGCACAAGCACAAGACAATAAATTAATTACTGACACTGGAGTGTTAGGTGATTCCTACAAGAGTTGAAAGCTACAAACAACACCCCATTCCAAGAAAAAAGACCCTAAATAAGTAAAACCCCACAACCTTAAATAAATAAAAAACCCACACCCCAAACCCTTTGAAAGGTCCTGCAAGATGACTCACATCTACAATGAAGTGTGAGAAGAAGACTGAAGCACCTGGTTGGGCTATATCCTACATTTTCAGATCAACTTACTTTTCAGATCAACACTGCAAGATCCACCTTACAACAACAACAACAACAAATGAAAACTAAATTAAGTTTAACTAAGATCTGAAGAAGACAACCTTCAAACTTAGTACAGAATTACTGCATGATTCTTTGCAATGCTGTGACATTCCTAAGGACTAAGGTGAACTGCTTTGTGACAAGCTTGTGGCCTCTGCCACAGCAGCTACTGAGTCCAAGGGACACACTGAAGATCAAAAAATGGATATCAATTTCAGAAGAACTGCTCGTCTATAGCACCTTCTGCAAAAGCCTCAGTTTGCTTTGTGTGAAGGAGATTTACTATTGTTATTTTAGGAAGATTAGGACAAAGGTTAAGATTTCTCCACAGTCAGGGTCAGAAACTGAGCCAAGGGTAGAGTTCGGGTCTTGTAACTGCAACTCCCTGTGTCATAATCAGAAAAACGCCCCTTGGCAAACTGCCCACAGCACTGAGGTAACACATGAGCATATGGTCAGGAATCAGTGACTACGTTATAGGTGTCAGCAGAAAATGGCAGAAGGCTGGCTCAGGCAGCCCTGGAACACAGCTACAGACTGTTACCTTCACCTCCCATGAGAGTTAGTTTGTTTTCCTCAAGGCAAAATCTCCTATTAAAGAAAACCCACTACACCAGGGCTTCTGCAAAGCCCTTCACCACAGATCCTCCAGGACCTGCACCCTTTGCTGCAGAGGGAAGTGACCCGCTGACCACCACCACTTACCCTGACGTGCTTAGTACAAAGTTCTCCTGCTTGACAGCTCTTCCTGAGCCACTGGTGGGCAGGGCAAAGCGGTGGGAGGCCTCCTGCCCAAGAGAGGACACAGTGAGTGCTGGAGCATCTGCCTGGGCCCAGCACACCGTGAGCCAGGAACAAAGATAATGTGGACACCAGCAAGTGGCTGAATATGTAGCAGTCACCTCTGCCAGCCTCCTGAAGTCCACCAAGCAGAGCACTTGGATTTCGTCCTACTGCAGGACCGGTGCAGCCCAGGAGAAGGCTCAGTGCATGCAACCTACAGTGAAAGGCATTTGGAAATCCCACACCCTGGAGCTGGGCAGTGCCAGCAGGATCCCCCAGCTGCCCACAGAAGGAGCAGCACCCAATAGCTCAGCTCTGCACAACGTCAGGCACCATGGTGCTGCCCCTTATCACAGCTGGTCCTTACACATGAAGGAAGTCTGGAGTGAAAACCACCCCGCCACCTGGTTATCCTAGCTGGTGACTGCCCTTTACACAGTTCACCCTTAAAACTATAATAAATTCTTCAAAGTGGGTACTATATACACAGGTATTGTCTATTGTCACCTGCTACTGACTCCAGTCCTGGGGATCTGAGTCAGCACTACGGCACTCTTACCTCCTCTGGCACGTGCCCCTCACCTCCACATTTTTGGCCCTGCTCTTCCATCACACTATAACCTCCCAAAACCACAGAGTGTTAAGGGGCTGGGCCTGTTGAACACTGACCCAGCAGACACATGGTGCATTCTCAGTGCACGCCAAGTCCCTTTGGCCAGATCCCCACTGTCTGCTTGGAAAGAGTCGACCCTGCAACGCATGCTCAGGCTGGAGAAAGGTCAGAAAAGTGTTGCCCATCTACTTGAGCTCAACACATTAGGCCTCTGAAAGGGGCAGGTACCAGCAGAGGAGTGGGCATGTCGAGGAAAGGATGATTATGAACAAGGAGAGTGCATGCTAGTAGTTACTGCACAAGTAGCAGCTGTCAGCTAAAGGCCACCAGCACATGTCAGAATTACAGGCAGATCCAGATTCTCTGTTCCAGAAAATATTCATATCTCACGCAAATGCCTGGCAGATAGGTCTGGCTGCCTCCATGTGCCTTTTCAAAGCAGCTCTTAGCAGAGGATCAAGAACAGAGCAATCTTGGGGAAATCAGCTTTACTGGGAGTCCTTAAGAGCAGAGGGCAAGCAAGCACTAGGGACAGAACTGGACATGCATGGATGACCTTTCTGTGCAGCCTCTACCAAGAATTTTTTCCTCTAGGGGAAACCTATTCCTTACATAGAAGGTCAGACAAAGCCACAACACAAAAACCAGATAAAATTAATCTCACCTTCAAAATATCCTGCAGCTGTCTCAAAACAGCATGGACCTCTTCTTGTAAAAGCCATTTAAATTCTTCTTCCTATGTCGTGGGAAGATAGCAGTGGAATCATTAGAAATCAAACACCAGAAGCAAATCTCTCAGACACATAAGAAAATTGTTTAAGTTCTAAGTCTACTGCTGTTTCCATGCTATTTAAATAAAGGAGGAGAACAAAAGATTTCTTCCTGATTTGTTGAAACACCTCAGTCTCCCCATCTCCACTCCAGTCCAATGAACTGTCCTCATTCTTGCTTTGTCTTTAAGAAAGCAACATTTACACAAATCACTGTACCAAAAAACCTAGAATTGAATGTGAATTTCAGAGCAAAGTAAAAATCCTGCTGCTTCAAAAACTGGGGCATCTTTTTAAGCTGTTGGGATGGACTCACCTGGCTGCCAGACACCCACCCAGCCTCCCTCACCTCCCCTTCCTTGATGGGTCAGGGGAGGAAATAAGATCATGGGCCAAGGTAAAGCTAGGGAGATCCATTACCAACTCCTGGCAAAGGCAAGACTGAATCAACTTGCAGACAAATTTGTTGCTAATTAGGTGGTGAGAAACAAAGACAAAAACTAAAATGAGCATCCCCCACCCCCCACCCCCAGCATCTCCCCAAGCAATAGCAGTCTAAAACCAAACCAAAAAAAGGGGGTGGGGGGGCACAGGCTGGGGACTCCCAATCACTGGGGCAAATTCAGTAACAAACAAGTTTGGATCTGATGACTCACTGCCTTGAGCCTCCATCGGTTGCTGCCACAGAGAAGCCTGTATAAAGCAGACCCTCAAAGCACAGCTAATGTTTCTGTTAAACCATAAGACCCCATGCAGATCATCAAAGAAGTGGGGAACAGAAGTAAGCATGGGACAAAGAAAAGATTGCCACTTGTCATCCTGTAAGAAAACAGAAATTTTCCATGGGGAGAGTTCTGAGCAGATTGCCCATAGAAAAATAGGAAAGGTATGGTCAACTCAGAACTTCAGGCTTGTGGTTTCTCTGCTAGACGGTTCCTGTTCACCATGAGGAACGCAACCCCCCCACTGATGTGTCATCACCTTATGCAAGAGTTATCCCAACAAACAGTAGGACTAAATCAGGTTTGTTTCAGAAAACATTTATCCAAGGCAGGCACACACAACAAAGCCAGGCAGGATTCCCTGTTATCCTTCAAAGCAGTTTGGGTGCAGGACCACTGACTTCGACCCTTTAATCCTGTTTTGGGTTTCTGGGAACTATACTGATCATAGAACATCCCTAACTGGAAGGGACCCACAAGGATCATCAAGTCCAAGTGTGGGCTCTGCACAGGACAGCTGCAGGAATTCCACCATGTGCTTGAGAGTGTTGTCAAAACACTCCTTGAACTTTGTTAGGCAGGGTGCTGTGACCACTGCCCTGGGGAGCCTATTCCAGTGCCTGACCATCCTCTGGGTGAAGACACTTTTCTAAATGTCCAGCCTAAACCTCTCCTGACAGAGCTCCATGCTGTTCCCTCAGGTCCTGTCACTGATCACCAGGGAGAAGATGGATCTGCAGCTCTTTCACTCTGTAATGCTTGCCCTCCTCCAGGTTCCTAAAGGAACAGTGATCCCATGGGTGAAGGACATACCTTTAGTACCTCCAAAACCCACCAGCATCATGCAGGTGTTGCTACTCAAAATCCCCATTGGTGTCTTTCCTCCCTCTAGTCACAGCAAGAAACCTCCCTTCCCCTGCCCATTAATTTTGGACTAAGTCAAGTTCGTGCACATCTGTGCACTGCACAGTTGTACTTTTGGGGAGTGCTGGTCATACTCTTCTAAACCATAGGACATTAGAAAAATCTGTTTTCCTATGTCGCTTTCCACCCAGACCGATGGATCTCTGAACCCCTTTTCCAGAGCGGAGATTTCACCTCTCCTCGGAGCTCCTGTCCCGGGGAGGCCGCAGTGACGCCTACTTGCGCCGTCCCCGCTGCTACCAGGTCACTAGGGCAGCTCAGGCACCCGCCATGTGCGGGGCCGGTCAGCGGCACACCAAGGTCAAAGGGCACATTCACGGTGTGCTGGGAGCAGGGCGGCCCCGGCCTCGCCACCCCACCCCACCAGGCCCACCGGAGGAACGGCGCCGGTGGCAGAGACCCGGGCGCCGCTGGTGAGCGAGGCGGGAGGAGGCCGCGGCCTTCGAACCACGCCGCGACGGAGCCCGGGCGCCGGTCCGAAAGCCTGGCCCGACAGCACGGCCGGAACTTAGGCAGCGCCTGCAGTCAGGGCAGCCGCTCTACGGCCGGGCCAAGGCGGACCCCGTACAGCGCTCGGCCCGGACTCGGGGGTAGGGGACGGCCTTGCCGCCATTCCACGGCTCCCCGCCCGAGCAGACGGAACGAGCCTGCGGGGGCCCAGCAGTGCTGTCATGCGCGGGGAGAGGCCGCTGCCGCTCTCCCTGGCCCCGCCGATCGCCCGCCCGACTCACCAGCACCGCCCGCTCCCCCTGGCTGGCCATGGCCGCCGCCATCCCGACACCGCCGGCCCCGCCCCCGACACCCCGCGCGCACGGCCCTGCAGCGCCTGATTGGGCACCGCCGCTTCCTCCGCCGCCGCGCGGGGCGGGGCCCGGGGTGACGTCAGAGAGGGCGGGGCCATCGCCCGCACAGCCCCGAGCCTGGCGCTGCCGCAGGAGGGGTCTGAGCTGCCGGGCCCAGCCCAGCGCAGAGCGGCGAGGATCGAACCGAGCTGAACAAGAATACTCAGAAATGAGTGAAGACGTGGAAGTCTCATTACTTCTCAAAATAAATACATGTATCCTGGCAGTGAGGTCCTTGCACAGAAGTCGGCGAGTTCCCTTTCACAGCGGCTGTACTGCGAGCGACACGTGCGGGCATAGCACCTTCACCGAACCAGCCGCTGGGGGATGGGATATGGGAATGATCCTTCACGCCCAGGGCAGGGAGATCTTCCAACAGCACCAGTTCCTGCTGCAAGCACAGCTCTCGACTTTCTATCTGTTGCTTTTAATGACATGCTCAAAAGGAGTGCTTCCTCGGGCACCTGTAACTCACTGCACCTGAAACCCACTCTCATCCACACTTCATTTCATCCTCGTTCCTCAGGGCAGAAACAGCTACTGCTGTCCAACTATCTCATTATCCACAAGCCAGAGCTTGTAAACATTTCAGTTAAGGATCATGTCTTAGAATACCCAACTCACTGCTGAGTTAGTGTTCACAGAATCATAGGATGGCTGCGGTTGAGAGGAACCTTAATGCTCATCTAGTTCCACCCTCCTGCGATGGACAGGCATCTTCCACTGCTTCTAAGACTTAGTGCTAAGAAAAACCGAAATGCCAGAAGGATGGATACCCCAGCCCAAAACTTAACACAAGTTGTCATCAACACCAGAACATTAAAACCAAGCACCCTTCTCTCATCCCAGATGCATGCAGCCCTCTGCACACAGAATTTATCCACACTCATCCTCTGTAATGCCTCACTGACAGTTCCAGCCTTCAGCAATGACCAAAGTGCTCTCAGGATTACTTGGTTTTCAGCAGCTCTGAGTTTCTAATGTTCTAAGAAACACATACTTCCTTAATGCCCCAAGACAGCTCTGAAAGGCTTTAGAAAATGCCACAAGAACGTTGTGTTACCAAGAAAGGTTTTATTCTTTTTGCCAGTAGCTTTGTTAATTGCACCAAAAAAAAAAAATCGTTGCCATTTAAACATTTTCACACATCCTATTCTGAATGACAAATGTTAATTAAAAACAAGGCAGGAAAATAAAAATTCACAACCTTAATGAACTACAGGATCTATCATTGAGGATAAAGGAAACTGCTTTTCTTACAAGCTTTTCACAAGTGTCACATTTTCTCTTTAAAAAGGAGGGAGTCAAAAAAAAGCAAATTGCTAAAACAAATCCTCATAAAAAGAAACTTTACAGAATTGCCAACAATATTAGGACAACATTGACTAGCCAGTTTTATTAGAGCATCTCTCAATCCACTGCTTCCCCCATTTCCCTCCCCCAAATCTCAGGCCTAGGAACAGACTGAAATCCACGTTCAGAGGCTACAGACATAAATACAAGAATCTGAGTGAGACTGACAGCAATCTCAACCAGCATCTGGAACAGTCCCGATTCCCCCATTTCCATCCCTCCTCTTCACAGCCACATCAGAGCTCTTGGTCTCCTCCTGCTCCTCCTGGGCACACCTGTGACTGTACAGCTGTCCAGGCAGCACTCTACAGCCACCCACATTGGCTGAAAGCTGCAACCAGACCTTCCCAGGGTAAATTACAGTGTTAAACTAGTCCACATCTGCCACTCCCACAGAAATAACCACCTCCATTCTGGGAACTACAGTATTTCTAGAAACAAACTCTGCAGCAGTGAGCTGCCTAGGGAATGGTTCTTTGAATTCAGTATGGAATACCTGTCACAGGCCTTGAGACCTCCTTTGGCATTCTCTCTGTATCCAGAGGCACCACAAACTAACAAAGATCCTCCATTACCTTTGCTCACACCCATTCACCTTCACTCTGGCCCAAGAGGGCAGGGACAGGTTCAGCACAGTTCACTCTCAACTGCACATGGGACAGTACCTCCTTCTTCCTCCCAAAAGATTTTTTCCTGTAGTCTCATCTCCTGCCCTCAAACCCACAACTTCCCTCAGATGCCCTCAATGCATAATTCATATAAGAGATTTTTTTTACTGTGGCATGTTTAACGAAGGACTTCAGATGTTAACAGCAGAGTTCTGGGTGGAGAACAGTGTGCAAAAGCAGGTAAATGGCTAGCTATCCTGGAAATTTTATGTGCCTTTATTGTGAATACCTACATGCAGGATGGCAGTGGCATTGCCAAAGGAACATGGGTGTAGAACTATTATCGCCCACACACAGTGGCCAAGAGGCAGTGAGGTCTGAGAGCTCTGTTGCCAGGTGTTCACCACACGATGTAAGTAATGCAGAATACAGTATTAGCCCACAAGGAACAGTCATCACAGGAGGTGAAATACTCAAAGTAACATTTACAGCATGAGGCATTAGATGTTGTGATTCAAAATGAGTATCTGACACTCTGTTTCTTAACAAGGTGCCCCTGAACCATACGTACATGCTGCACAAAGCAGAACTGGTAAGAAATCCTAACCCAGGGGCAATTTCCTTACATAGCCATTAGTTCCTAGAAAAAAAATAAGGTGGCAGGGGCAGATGTCAGGAACACAGCCTAATTTGAATCGGTCTTCTTTCCTTTCAGAATCCCAGCCCAAGGGAGGAAGGAGATTATACCACTGAGAAGTGATTTTAGCCAAAGTTTCTCACTGGCATTTTTCTAACACTCAAATTTAAAATGCAAGAACACTCCCAAAAGGCTAATACTGAGAATTGGAAAAGAAAAACCCAAACAGACCAAAAAACCAAGCCACACTCTGTGCATTTTTAGTGACAGGCATCCTTTGGACTCTGGGCTGCTCTGCTATCTACACTGAGACCATCTCTGATCTCTAGCCTCGGCATCTGCAGTTCATGTCGCCCATCTCTAGACTAAAGCTCAGCAGTGGTCTTAGCCTCCCCAGTTTCAGTTACTGGTCTTTCTAGAAGTCGGTATCTGGCCACAAGCAGAGTCACCGATACAGGGAGAAGGCTCATGCTGTGCTAGCTTGTACCCAAAGTAGTAACACTAAGAACATGTATGGAAAATCTGACATGTATAAAGATCACTAGTCAGTACACAAAAGTATCCCTGTGAGGTAGGTAACCATCACCCACCTTTATAGATGGGCAAACTGGCTGACAGATGTGACAACCATGCAAAGGCCAGAGAGTGTGGAAAGGAGCTCAGGAATTTCAATCTCTTGAATCATTCTTCTCTCCCCTTTCAGACTCACCACTCTGCTTGTGACACTGCTATAATCCAAGACACCTTTGTAATTATTGACTACAAGGGTTAAAAAAATAAAAGCAAGCAGTAACATAACATAAGCTAAGGCCAGGAACAAGTAAAATCTCTAGCCCAGTTTTAGGCTCTATGTTTCTCTTGCAGTTTTCTATGCAAACATGTTACTTTCCAATCATGTTTTGGATGGGCTGTGATAAACCTTTCGGAGCCTCACTGACATTGGCATTCTCCTATTTTCAGTACAGTTTGCGTTCCCTAAGCTATAGTTGTCTGTACAGGGGAAGACATGGATGCAATGTGTTGTCTTTAACAGTACAGGAATTCTTCCATCAAGGTGCTGGGGAAGTGGAAGTTTAAAAAGAAACAGAATCAAGACAGCGTTGCACGCAACTCCCCTTACCCTCTGGAACTGCCATTCTCCTCCATGGGAGGTGCTTTGTTCTCTAACAGTGGCTAATTAGCAGGAATGCTCCTCACCTTACTTGGGACCAAGTGACGTTCACAGATAGATGGGATGTATGTCACCCTGTCCCCTTGATGCAGAGAGTCCAACATTTGCATTACTTCACAGCAAAGGAGAAAAGGGATTGTTAGAAACAGCATCTTGGACTAGCAAACAAAGAGGAAAATTAAAGCAGCCAAGCAGCAGATTTCTGGCAGAGTTGCCTCAGAGCTTCTGAACAATCGCCGCTGTTCCGTCTCATGACTGTCAGTGCATGGCATGGATTTTTCTAATTAGACTGCAATAATCCGAGCCCCCTCCTCCCCCCTCCTGCCACAGTGGAAGGCTCACAGCAGCAGCTGCCTCCATGGCAGGTCTCAAAGTCTGTGTATAAAAGGAAATGGAAAGACAGAGATGGACTGGTCCAGAGTTAAAACCCAGTATAATAATATTAATCAACAATCATCGTATGAACAGTAAGAAGGGTGCAGCCTAATGGATGTAGGCCCTGTACACTGCAGACATGTCGTTGTCAGATTGGTCCAATGCTTTTGCTCGTTTATAGACCTAAAGAGAAATCAGAAAAGGATCAGAGCCTGCTCTTGTGTGAAGCCTTTTCCCAGCAGAAAAACTCCTTTGCTGACCACTGCAACCAGAGAGCTGCACAGTATGCCAAATAATTCAAGAGCAGATCAGAAAATGCCAGCTCTTTCTGTGTTTCCTGATGTAACGTTCTAAGGGTTTCTACAATCAAAACAAATCCAATGCTACCCTAGTCAAAATATATTTCAGTCACTGGTCCCTTGTCTTAGAGATGATGTAATTCTTAGATCTGTGTCTCTGGTTGACAAATGGCTCTGCTGAATAAATGTTGAAGAACACATCTGAACACTGAACAACTCTTACCTCGTTGGCAGCAGCTGCCATGGGAGTTGGGTGGTTGACAGAATCGCCCAGTGCAATAGCTAATCTAAGATCCTTCTGTATGTATTTCAGGTAGAAATCAGGTTTAAAGTTTCCTTGCAAGATATCTGTTGAGAGGAACCCATGCAAAAAGTAAGCATGACAAAAGTAAGCCAAGCCCATGCTGCAAGGGACTGCAATTCAACACCAATCTCCCTTTCCATTGCTGATCACTACCTTTAGCTCTCCTGTTTCTCTACTATCTTCATCTGGCCACAGCAGATGACGTCATTACTGCCACTGACAAAGTGAGCTCAGATTTCTAAGCAACTTGCCCTCCATTTTACTTGTTACCCTGCCCCAATGAAATCCTAACTTAAGCCCTAAGCAGTGCTAATTCAGATTCTCAGAAGTCCTAGCTACGAAGGGGAAGGAATGGGAACTCGGCTCTTGATTTCCAGAATGCTTAAAATAACCATAATCCCAGACTGATGAAGATGGGACTGTTATTTTCTAACTTTTGCCACTACCTGAAAATCTGCTAGATTGCAAAAAAAGCCCTGTGAGAAAACAATGTAAGAGAACTTTACTTTGGCACTTCTGGTCCAGAAAGATGCTGGCAAGTTGTCCCTGATTGAGGATATCCAGAAGGGTCTGCTGGGACTGGCCAGTCACTTGAGCCAAAGTCAGTCCTTCTGCTATTGTTGCCATGAAGCTGCCTTGGACCATGTTCACGATCAGCATCATCTTGGCAGCATTGCCTACTTCACCTGGGAGTGAGACACACCATTGGAATTCCTCCAGAAGAGAAATAGCAGCCCTGCTTCCCCAGCCCACACAGCAGTAACACTACTAGACTCCTGGCATCAAGCACTTGGCAGCTCTCCCTTCCTCTGAAAGACTTCACAAACTATTCCCATTTTCCAAGCACTCAAAGGAATGGAGAAATCATAAGAAAATGATTTAAAACCAAAAGCATCACAGATCCTCCAAAATGAACCAGCACTCAAAAAAGAAACTTTAGCCTGCAGGCTCTGAAACTGGCCAAGTTCCAGAGGAGCAGGCCAATTTCCCACACTGCCCAAAGAAAAAAGAAAAAGATGACATATACATCTCAGACTCCTTGCTGAAATTCCCAGTCCTTGCACTAAGAAACTGCTGTCAGGCCCTCCATCTTTCAATTACCTAGGAAAAAAGAGGTCTTCCCCATGGCTTGGAAACAGCTGCTGCAGTCCTCATATAAACCCCTGTCACCAGCTGCCAGGATCACAAGCATTCCATCATTAGAGAGCTGCTGGTTTCCTGAGACTGGTGCTTCCAGAAAGCGACCACCTCGGGACACTATCACCTGGGAGAAGAGCATCTCTGGTTAGCTGTGCATGAACAGCAGCAGGAACATCATTTAGGGCATTCCTGCCCCTGAGGACAGAAGCTTAAAGCAGAACAAATAGCTCCAACATTTAAACAGGAGAGGAAAGCACTAATGTGATGTATCACAACTCTATCCTGCAAAGGGTGCTTAAGACCAAAAGTTGACCTCACACTCCAGCAAGACCCTCCTGTCCCTATCATTGCTGTGTATGTTTTAAGCAGCTGAACTGACATGCTTTAGTCATGGCATTCTATATTCCCCAAGGGATCAATGCTGAAGGTGTATATGTGGCATGGGAATCCCAGAAGATTGATCATTGTATTTTCCCCTCTTTCCCAGAGAGGAAAGGCCTTTGACAGATCTCTTCAGGCAGAGGTTTACTAATATGGGTGATTTGCATTCTCCGAATTGATGTTACACAATAGTGCATCACCAACATGTCTGCTTAAAACTTCCCCAAAACCAGCTCCCCTTCATTGTGCAACCACAAACGCTGCCTTAGGGCAGTGGGGAACAATCAAGATGCCAAAAAGAAATCATAGATACCACAGCAGAAGTAATCAGAACACTTCTATGGAAATCATATAATAATATTTCTACAGAATGAAATGTGAAGACATTCCTTTTCCCCAACCAGAGCATTTAAACTAGGCAGATTATGCATTTTATCAGTCATTAATCCAGACAGGGTTTTACCCTCCAGTTTGCTACAGAATACCAACCTGTCTACAAATATTTCTTAAGGGATCAAAATTTGGCTGTCTGTTTGCACTGGTGCCAGGTAACAGCTCTGCCAAATCTACAGGCTTTGCTGGTATCACCAGGGAACATCTCATCCGACACTGTTTGGTGGTCAAGATCTGACACGCTATTTTGTCTTGTTTGCCTGGAACTTGAGACTCTCCCAAAAGAAGCCCAAAGATCTCTAGAAGCAGTTTTATTACCAACAGGTAATAAAGCACCTAAAGCAACACAAACTGCAGAAGTGCTGCTGAATCACAGCTGTTAAGAGGCTCAGCTCAGTGATTACCTGGGCCAGCTCTGTGACTGTATCTGCATCCACGGTGGACATATCCACGTAACACTTCCCTGGGCGAATCCCCTGCAACACTCCACTTGGACCAAGCACCAGCTGTGGAGAACAGAAGAGCGGTAAAGCAATAGGGTGTCTGCAAAGAAACCCCAGTTCTGCAGGAGTCCAGCTGAGCCTGGCACTGCAGTGGCAGACCCCCAGAGAGCTATCAAAATTTTTGTTGGGACATTTATTTTTTACACAGCTGCACTGCTCAGGATGTAAAATGACCCAGGCTACCGTGGTTAGCAGGAATCAGAACTGGCATTTAGTGACTGCCATCTCATAGTCTAACCAGCAGAGGTAAAATAAGAGCTAATCCTTACATCCTTTGCTGCTTTTGGATCTGATACACAGGCAAAGGTGATGTCACAGGTGGAGACTACTTCAGCAGGGGTTCTTCCCAGACGTGCACCCTCCTGGATGAACAAATCACACTGCAAAAGGCACAAGTCCAAAGGTAAGACAAATTAAATACAAAGCAAATGGATTCTTTGCATTTTGCTGTAAAAACTCCACTGCTAGACACAACTCCAAAGGAGTCAGGCATGTTAATTACACAGCAATGTCATCTTCTGTTGCTTTGTCTATGCACACACGCACACACACACACAGCTCTTCTGCAGCTTTTCTGAAGAACAGGTGAAAAACTTTGAAAGAAAGACACAAAAAACCAAAAAACCAAAACCCTTAGGTGAAACGATAAGAATGTTGTGGATTTGACAAGAAATTATTACGGAAAGAAGGGAGATTTAGGGGAAAAAAATAGGACATCGCAAAATGTCTTACTGGACAGGGATATGCACAGCTGAAACGGACATGTTTCAGTGGGCTGCTGCTTCAAAATCTTAGCTCCTTCTTACCCTCTCCCCTCATACCAGCCATGTTTTGCTCTTGAAAAAATAAATCTTTTAATCCCCTTTTAACACAGTAACCACAGCGCCCTACCTGCTTTGATATTCCACAGCATCTTAAAAGTACCACATCTCCCCCAGCTACCTACTTCTCCTCCTCCACTACAAAGAATAACACTGTCTAGCATGTAAGTGCAATGCAACGTAAGCTCATTTTTCAATCTGAATACCCCTATAAAGCCCTTTCTCCATCCTGGTCTCATGACACAGTAGGTCTTTGACAGAACCCTTGCTACCACAACATGACTAGCACAATAGATGTAGACTAACCTGCGGCTGAGCAGCACATCTCACCACACCTCAATCTCCTGAGATAACTCCCTGCACCTGGCCTTTTTGGCCAGATGCACAACACACTGACATGGTTATTCACATCAGCAATATTTTCAGAAGCATGTTACATCCCATTCTTCAACACATATATATTACACAAGGGTGTAATTTTTCTGACAACTCTCTCCTCTTACACAAAAAGGCAGTGGAGAGGGACTGGTGACATAAGAGTGACCACACTAGAACAGACCACAGCTGCACCCAGTCACAAGCGCCCACCAAGCACCTAGGAAATGGGACAGAACGAAGTGGCAAGCATATCCTTGTGTTTCTTTGGCATCCTCTCCCAGGCACCACTGATGGATGATTCCATGAGCTACAGGGATAACTGAATGTTTAGGAAAGGTTTAAACACATGCCTACCTTCTCAGCAGTCCGGTTCCAGACAGTCACAGTGTGACCCATCTTCAGCAGGTTGGAGACAATGCCACTTCCCATCAGACCAAGGCCCAGAAATCCTATCCTGAGGGTATAGACAAACATTAATGCAAGAGAAAGCAATCAGTGTCAGTTTCTCATGGTGCTGGAAATGATGAAGAGCAAACTGGAGCATCACCAGCAAAGAAAATACCCAAACAAATGTGTTCCACTGCAGTCAAGCTACAACGGGCAAATACTGAGCTTTAAAAGCAAGCTGAAATTTATTTTGCTTACCAAGCATCCCTAACAATTTCCTGAAAAAAAGACTTTAGCCTACTTCAGAAGATCACCTAAATATTAAAGGTTTGGATGGTCTGGGTTCTTTTTGTTTGCTTGGGGTGGTTTGTGTGTGGTTTTTTGTTTACTAAAATTACTGTTTGTGTGCTTTCTGTTGCCAGTCATTGCCTTACTGAAGTTAAAGGGAACATTTAGAAATGAGCAGGTGCTTCTCTAATTAATCTTCTGATTAATTAAGTCACACATACAATGCTTGCTTGTGTAATTGAATGATACATTACCATCTTTATTTTAATAAAGCCCAGCAAGGACTACTGGGCTAAGCATCATGGCAGACCAAAGACCTAGTCCCGGCTCTACAGCTGCCATTTCAGACACAGGAAGAAAGGAAGCTTTAGGCCACTATAGGTCACCATCAGTCCCAGAAAACAGCCTTCCCCTCCTCCCACACCAGCTGGAAAGAGCTTTGCTCCCTCCATTCAAAAAAAAGACAGTATGCCAAGAAGTCTCTACAATCAGCTGCAACAGGAATTCCTTTGCAGATACTGCTGCAAGAACCCTTTTATCCATCATGCAGCTTTCCACAAAACCCAAAGTTTTCAGAGAGATTCTGAAGCCTTCAGTTACATCCAAGGTAACTTCACAACAAATCTACCTGGCAATTCCACTGTTAATTCTGCAGAATTAGCCACACTACAGTTGCACTGTGGCTTTCACAAGCCACCTGTCCTCCAGCACGCTGCCTTTTCTCCAAGTAAACTAATTTAGACAGGGCAGAGCAAATCACTACAGGCTCCTTACATGGCCCAAATAAGGTCTACCTATTTTCAAGTCTCTAAACCAGCAGAGATATTCCTTCCTTCCCAACCCACCTCTGAGACGCACTTTCTTGAGAGACTGTTTTACCTGAACAGCTTCACTGTTATTTTTGTTCCCCTGCAGTACAGGTAAGAACTGACATCCCATGAAAACTGCCTGAACAGCAAACAGCAAGAGCGGCCTGAGCTCAATCTGAACAGAGCAGAAGTTACAGAGCAAAACAGGAAGCTCAAGTTAGGCGTCTCTCACTCTAGGAAGGAGAACAGGGGTGTTAGGAGAAACCAGAAAGCTCATGTGCTACGCAGCAATGTTCTTGTGATGGCAGAACACACCTCCCTCTTCCTCTTGTCTTCTGCATGCTCAGGAGAGCAATTGAACAACCCCAGTCAACTGCCAGGCACTACTGGAGACAGATCCCCTTTTATCCTCCTACGTCATGAGACACTCCAGAATACTGCTGCTAACATCCTGCAGTGGGACCTCCTGAAAAGGGCAACTGCAGAAACACCCTGAATTGCAGATGTATCCAAGACAGAACTTACTCTGAATTTTGTGTTGTACAGCCCACTTTGTTTTTAGCTGTCTCCCTCCCATCTTGCCCCCCCGAACAGTTTCACACAAGGACAGAAGGAATGTGCAGCTGAAGGGAAATGTTAGGTTTATTCATTCTCAGTGACAGGCTGGAGAGTGGCTGTATGTTTGAGCTGGGAAGGAGAGAAAGGGAAAGGGCTGAAGTATGTTGGACATCTTACTTTTTGTCTGTAGGTGTGATGTTGCCATTGACTGCTGTGCTGTCTGCTGCCTGGATGGAGGTGGATCCTGTCTCCTGAGGGAGTGGGGTGGGGGGAGGTGGGGGAAGAGAGGTGGGGGGGGAGGGAATAATAAACACAATATAATGCACAGCTCTGGAAGAACTGCAATGCCTCATAACAATAACAATCCATCAAAACCAAGATTTGCTTTACCTCTTCACAAACCTTCAGCTTCTTTGTGATGGCTTGATAGCAGACAGCTGGCTGTATGGAGAAGACAAAGCATTCAAGGGAAGGACAGTGCTGATTTACTCTGCTGAGCAAACAGACCATATCCTTGTTCCACAGAAACGGGCAGCTCACCCACCCACCACCACCTTCAAAGCAGGACAACTCTGGGGCTTCCCTCAAGGGAAGAAAATAAAACCTAAAAACATTGCAAGATATTAAGATTGTTCTTTCCCACCCTGCCCCTGCAATTCAGCCTGTCTTCTAACAGAGGCACTGCAAACTCCCTTCTGTAGTTCCAACAACAGGCTCCACTGGAGGCACTAGAAACCAGGCCATCCCTACTCCTACATTTAGCTCTCTCGAGCCTGCCATGAAGCCTCACATCTATGCTCACTATGTCTCTGCAGCTGTGGAACCAAAACCTTCTGGTTAATATGAGAAGGCATGTGGCTTTCTACAAATGCTAAGGCAAAGGCTGTTCCTCCCCATGCTGCTTACTTCCAGCTTGTCTAGATAAGACGGCTAGCAGCTCTTAATCCTTCTGGCTCTGCCCAGATCCTCAGCGAGATATGTAAATCCTTTTATGTTTAATTTGATCCTTCCTTTTCCTCCTGATGTTCACTGCTGAATATAAAATCCTGCAAGGCTTCTGAGTCTCGGGAGATAAAATGGCTGTATTTTACATGGAGCTTTTCTGGTCCTGGAAGTTCTCCTGCAACCTTCAGTGAACTGACAAGCCTATCCAGATGAAGAAACTGATAGGACAACCATCAAAAACAATCAAACAACAGGATTTTTGAACACAAAAAAAAGCTTTTCTTGTCCATCAATGTTCATTCCACACAACTTATTACACCAGATCTGTCAAAAACAAGTGCTAGATAATCTTGAATTACTTAAAACTATTCACTGTACTTAATGCTAAATCACTCTAAATCTTAAGGCTGGGAAGTACTTGAACTAATCTAATTGCCAGCCCTCAAAGAACAGAATTCTGGAGCTCTTTATGCATACTCCTTGTATTCAGTTCCAGCAAAGGGCAGGATTCCAAGCTACCCACCAGCATGATGCTGTCTGCCAAATCCTTACCTTCTCTGTCTGGCTCAGCAGGAAGTGATGAAAGTGTGGATCACTGTCCTTCACAGGCTACAAAGAGAAAAAGTACAGCCTCAGAAATAAATCCAGAGAGTAACTGAGCGACCACAGCATAACTCCCTTGCTCTCCCTAAGCTGTATGAGAACAATAGCATAAGGGGGAAAATATAAAATGTATCAGCTGTCACAAGCAGCCTGTTTCAATTAAGTGGTTTACATTGTGTTTCATTCTCAAAACCAAAGCCATTCAAACCAAATTCCTCATTTTTGGACATCTGCAGGAAAACCAAAGAAGTATATGAGCAAGATTAACATGAGAGGAAGAAAATTAATATTCCACTTCTTCCTCTCCCAAGCAAATGAAAACACTTACTTTCCAGCTTCCAAGGAATTCCATAAAACAGCATTCTTGAAATTGGCTGGAGATTGCCACATGCCAAGCAAACCCATCCTAACAGCAACAAGGACTGCAGGCCCAGGTACCACATCTCCCCAGTAAGCATCACACATACTAGCCTGGAATCACACTGCTCTTACCCTGCTTTACTGATCACTCATTTATTCAACAAAATCAAAAGGTTTTCAAAAGCTGCTTGTGAAGGAAATCAAATGAAACCATCAAACTATCACCCCATGTGATAGTATTCAGACAGGGAGAGACTATCCACATCATCTACAGTTTTGGGAAGTCAGTCTCAGAAATGCTTTTGAAATAAGAAGTGTGAAAATTAGTACAGCAAGTTAAGTGTGAATCTGCAAATAGTTCCACAGAGACAGAAATCTCACTTCCCAGAGTATTTCTGAACTGTCCGGGATATTGTTCAGCTTTGTTATGCTGCAGTATGTTCTGACACAAGAAAGAAGATAAGATCTCGCTGTTTTACAACCAGACAAAAGGCTCTAGATTTGCTGCCACAAACTCAGATCCTAGAAGTTGCAAAGCTTCTCACCTCGCTCACACTCGGTGGCCATTTAAATCCAGCCACTGTTCCAGTCATCACTCTCTTCACTGTACTTGACTCTGGAATTGTGAGGTCCTGAGGAGACAGAAGGAGGATCAGAAAGAGCTTAAAACTGGCTCAGGGGCTGGTCACAGCACGATGATCATTTGAGCACACCTAGACAGCTCTGAAAGCACTATAAATGCCTTCTATTTCAAAGGCCTTTCTGTGAGCATTCATATTTAAACACAGAGTATTATCAACACAGGTGAGGTGAGGAAAACATGAACTGCCAGCGAAGGAATTCAACCAGATCTATGGCTTCTGGAGAGTCCACTCTTCATACCTAAGAGGAATCACTGCACTTGTGCACTTATGCAATGAGCAGAGAAACAAACAAACATACTTGATCCCGTATTTTCCACTGGTGGATGCAAAAAGCTTAACAAATGAGTGAAAAACATCATTACAAGCAGAGGTCTGAACTCTTTTAATCCTGCCCTGTCACAAAAGAATAGCCTACCTGTTATCAGGAGAACCTTCAAAGCATGAGGTTGACAGCCACATCTGCTCAAGTTTGCAGAATCCATGAGACAAACTGGTATGTGGGCTGCCCCATCTGCTTCACAGGCCCTGGTTTGTAATATCATGATAGTACTTAACATATTGGGGCTTTTACTGTCGAGCACATTAAACTTTATCTTTTACTTCCCCAAGACATATAGGTTAAAATAGGTCTTTCTGCTGTAGGTCAGACACATGCTATAGACATATAGGTCTTTATGCTACATGAAGAGAATGCACAGGACTTCTGCATAATATGTGCCGTCTTCCTCTGAAACGAGGGTTCAGTAATGGGAGTCACATTATCTCCCCTCCAAAATGACTTCCTGAAAATGCACAATATACCTTAGTATCCACACAGAAGCACAAGAGAAGGACACTGTTTGCAAAAATGGCCAGGGCAAGACCCCTGGAGTTATCCCAGAACGATGCAACTGTCTGAGTGCTAGCAGGACAATGCAGACATCAGTCTCCAACCTTGAAGTGTCTAGGGAGAGTCCTGCGTACTTCAGCTGGTAAAGTGTGGATAAAACCTGCTTTGATACCTATGAAGTTCTGCTGCTCCTTTGAAAATATTCATATAAGCTTAAAAATGAGAGTATGTGAATGATCATGTAGGGCCACAGAGCCTTTTTAGACAGAGCACACCTCAGCAACAACTGAATTCTTGAATTTTATGCATCCTTATTGCTTGGAAAGCCAGAATTTGGACTGGGATGGAGAAAAAACCCGAAATCCTATCATCGTATTAATTCAGGACAACAACATAAATGTTTTCTACTGTAGGGCTAAAAACTTGAGGAATTTATGAGAACCAGGCAAGAGGACAAGATTTTAAAATTATTTCACAGGCTGAAAAACAGTATCAAGGCAGTTGTTACATTTTCATGGCAATTATTTTAATTGTTACTTTCCAGAAGCCATAAGGCTTACTTTCCTACCTTATCCTGCTTAATTTCCTATTTTGTGGCCAGGCAGTTATCACACAGCTGGCCACCAATTTGTGGCAACTTTAAAACCAGTCTGCTTGCTATGTGCCAGTAAAATAATGTCTACTACCACAATTAGCTCACTCAAAGCACTCCCATGCCCTGAGGTACTCAACACAGTAAAATCTATGCATGGAATGTGTCAGCACAATCAGAATTCTCCCAGCCATTAGTTTTGATCAACTTTGGAATGAATCTAGCTCAAAGACACAGAATCATTTTGCAAGTGAAAAAAAAAGGTCTTGTGGCTTATTTTAACAGAAATATGTGGAGGCACAACATGCTTATAGGAAGACACTTAAAAAAGTGAAAATTATGTTGCCAGTGAAGCATTTTCCTGCATCAGTCAAGACATCAGTCACGACAATTAGTTATAATTCATAAATATGCATCCATTTCTCCCCTCCTCCAACTTCCCTCAAAAGAAGAAACTGATGGGATTTGTAGCGCAGCCTAATTTCACAGACACTGGTGCTAAAAAAGAGCCACTATTTCCTTCAATCCCTTAGGAGTTGGACTTGATGATCCTTGTTTGTCCCTTCCAAATCAGGATATTCTATGACTCTATTCTATGATGCCTTCATAGCTAAAATCTGAGATGATCAGCTTCATTTTACTACATCAAGAGAGAGTCTGCTGTTCATCCAGTGAAGGCCAATCCATTCACAATTCTGGAGAGCAAAGAACACCATCTTGACTTGCATCCTGACTGAAAGAAAAGACTGTGAAGCACAACATGAACCCCTTGAAGCGCAGGTGAGCAAGGATGTTGCTGTATGGTGTTTCAGCTGAAGTGTCCCAGTTGTCTTCAGGTGTAGTCTCCGATGGAGCACGTGCCTCGTAATAATCCACCAAAATAAATATCCATTTGGAATAGGAAGATCTAGACCACAACAGGAAGTTCCACAATAAAAAGGATGGAACTCTAAATGAGGGTAGACAAAGCGCTGCCACAACATTTAGAAATATCAGGGAAGTAGTGGGGATAAAATAATAATGCTCCTTTATAATGAAGGATATGAACATATCCTAAAGCATAGAAGCTGAAATGAAGACAATTCTTCTCGTGGATTCCCCAGGCTACGAATTTCTTCTTTAAGCCCTAGCCCCTAAGTACAGAGGTTGAAGTTGAGCGACTACTAATCACCTGATCATATGAAGTAGATGAGATGGGAGAAGTCAGGAATCAGATGAAGACCCATATCTCTTCGCTAATCCCACACAAATTGAACTCGAGGGATGGCAAGATGAAAGATGGAGTCTCCTGATACAGCTTTCAAAGCCCTCTCAAAGATACGAACAGAGCCACTCACAGTAACTAACTGGTAAATATCACAGGAAGAATCAACAATATGCCTGCCAAGGGTATCAGGCAGCCAAATGGTCTAGAAGTAGCAACATGGAAAAGCTTAAAAAAAGGGATATTGACTGAACTGATTCCTCCTGCTGGCCTGTTAGTCAAGGTGCCAGTCAGCCCTCAAGTCCAGATGCCAAGTCCACGGGCACTGGCGGACATGCACAACACAAACCTTCTCATCCTTGGGTGGACGCCCCCGCTTTCGGGGGCTCTGATCCTGGGCTCTTTTCAAGGGTGACTTTGATCCTCTCTCTGACGAGACAGAAGAGACCCTCTTTTTTCCTTCCCCTGTGCCCTTCTTCACCTTTCCTTCAGACAAACTGGCTTTGCGTTTCTCTTCACCAGCAGATTGCTTGCCTCTTTCTTCACTGGAATTACGCCGATTCTTCTCTTCAGTGGAGTTATGGGAAGACGCCTGAGAGATTATAGAATAGAAGATGGTAAGGAAAGAAGAGAAGAGATGGAATGATTTTCATGCAAAACCAAGGATGTGAAGGAGCCTGTGCTGATTACTATCAAGCAAAACAGCAGCACAGTAACTTGAAAACTACGTATCTGTTAGCCCTTTGGAGTTGGTGAGTGAAGTTCCTGGTTAGTTCTCCTGCAAAAACACACCAGTTTAAGCAAGCACATAACAGAACAGGCCACGTGAAGACTTGCCAGGACTGTGTGCGCTTCCAACATACTAAAGACAAGATTAGTAGATACCAAATTCTTAAGACTGATTTACCAAATCATCACAAGCAGATCAATTAGCCTCTTCAGTTTCTCCATCAGTTTAATAACACTTTTCCCCACCAACCAAGATTAAATGGGGAAGAAGAGAGGATAGGAAATAAATCTCAAAAACCAAAGGAAGGAAAACAAAACCCCTCTCAACCTGCCAGAGGCAACAAACTCCTTTCACATAACAAAGCATCTAATCATCATTCATGCCAAGACCTGTTTTGATGCACACAGTGAAAAAGAACCCACTCACCTGGTCCTTGCCTTTGGTTTTTCTAAGAAACTCCTCTACAGCATCCACAGCTTGCTGGAAGCGCTTACCCTTGTTAATCTTTATCATTTCCTCTTTGTGGGGGTGATAAGGCTTCAGCTGCTCCACTTTGATCCAAGCACTTGAAACAAAAAAAGAAGCTAGTTATATTCTCCGAACAGCAGCTTTCTCAATCATCCCCCTTTGAGAAACACACAGCTACATTTCCTCCCCCAGATCTACTGATGACAACAGCCCAAACTCGCTTACTATCTAGAAACTGAAGGGCTGCCATTACTGCATTCACTGAGGATTTTGTTCTGGCACTTCTTTGTTATTTCTTAAGTTTTATCTCCTCTCATTCTAGCACTGTCCCCTCTAAGCATTATTCATATTCTCTATCTGCAAAACAGCTTCTGGATGTGATCATAGGATGCATTTAAAACAATGGCGGCCCAATGACTGCTCTTGTTTCACCAGGAGGAACACCCAACAGTCCCACGCCTCCAGGTAAAGTAGCCAACACCACAAATCTGCTTGAGAGGCTCTTGAAAGCAAAGTTCACCTAACAATTCTCAGCTATCAATCCCTGGTTCAAATATACTGAGCGCACAGGAGTCTAAAAACACTGTAGGAAAAAAAACCCAAAATTATGTATCTCACTATAGAGCTGACAACACAAAGCAAATACAAAAGCCACAGCTTATTGCTGCACATATTTCTGATGTACTCTGGTATTCTGCATGAAAACAATTTTGTTTTTGAGGTAAAAGAACTATTTCCTTCACTGTTGCTATTTTAACATAACCTGACTTGTACAGTAGCAAAAGCTACTTCCACCATACTGAAAACAGAACTGTGTAAGTTTTGAAAACCCTTCCCTTAGTTAGTACGGCCAGTGGTACTTCTTAGCACACAGCAGCCCAGCACACAGCAAAAAAGGGGCAATCAGATTTTCTCTTGTCCCCAGATATCTCTATGTTACATAGACTATCCACAATTACAGGTTTTAAATATTCCCCACTGCACTCTAGCTCCTGCAAGTACATGAAGTGATTTAATAGCTGCATTTTCAGATACTGTAAGCACCATATCACATAGTTAAACTGAACATGAAGATTAAAACAACAAAAAATAATAGCAATGTTTTGCTGAATCTTGATTGTCCTTTCTTCACAAAATAAACTCTATAACTTCATTAACCTTTCTCCTCAATGGCAATAGCAATTGTTTGTAATCAGGAATCAACCTTCTCAAAGTAGACTGAAACATTTTGGGTCTCATTTGCAGAGACAAGACCTCCTGCTAGAACTGACTGTGGAAAATGCCAGCACCCTTTCCAAAGAAGCCAGTGCTCCTGCATGCAAAGCTGAATCCTTTCACTAGTTCACACCATTTTAAGAACTGACTTAATATACTAAGTCAAATCATTGCACTCAGACTAGAGTCTGAGTCCAGCAGCTACTCAAGGAATCTCTCCCAGCTGCCCAGACATTACTGTGAAACATACCTTAAAATTATCTTACACTGTAAAGCTTGCCTGTATGACAAACATCCCTGGGTACCACAGAGCACCAGCTCATGAGAAGCTTTTTGTTACGTGTATAAAGCAAACAAAATTTTGGGCCACAATATAAAAAAAGCATGTTAAATGTTGTTGCAGGACTGAACTTCTAAATAAAAATAATTTCTTTACTCTCAAGGCATTCTCTTAGGTTTCTGCACATCCTATCCCTCCTCACTATACATGTTCATTAGCTTCCTTTTTCATTCCTTTTCCTTTGGTACAGAGAAAGCCTGACACAAAGTTTTCTGGTTCCTGGCTTCACAGGTGCATCTTGGCACTTGTGATCCACCAGGACAAAGAACTAGATATCTCAGAGACAAATTAATAAGTGAAAAACAATCTTAAACGCTGCCTCAGTTAAAAATAAACTTTGAAAAAACAGGGGAAAAATTAAATTGGTCTTTTCCTTTCCAGTTTCTTTATGCATCACCTACCTGGACAACCTTCTGTAAGAGATGAGTGTGTCTTTGACACCAATGTCCATAAACCAATTGCATGCAGTGTTTCAAGCACTTGAAAACAAAAGAACTTTTCACCAAACAAAATCATTCATGTTTATACACCAGATCTCAATGAAGGCCAGTATTTAGATAAGTCTCAAGGATACAACATATAAAAGGAGCTACTATTTCTCTCCTGATTCAGCAATGAACCAATGCCTGAGGAAAACATTAATGATGTTACTGAAGATGTCATATTTAAGATGAAATTGCGTTCATACTGCTGCACAGTCACCTGGCATCTGTAAAGAATGGGCTACATGGAAAGTGAAAAGATGTAATAAAAATACCCATTAGCAAAGGGTTTCTCTTTTCATTTCTCCACACTGTTCCTCATCCTCTCCAAAATACCACTCTTAAAAAACCACTACTCATGTCAAATCCACGTTATAACCAAGAACAATAACCAAAACTTAGAATAAGCATAAGAGGCAAGTATGAAAGTGACCTGCAGCTGCAAGGAAACAGTGGCACAGAGAGATGCAGAGACACCGGATTCAAATCCCTGGCACAAGCTTGGCACAGGCAAGGAGATCTTCAAACCCTTACCATTCCAGCCACTCTCTTCCTGTCTACAGATACCAACTCCTAATGAGAAACTGCAGAAATGAGATGGAAGAATATCCACTAATCCTCACTTTTTGCAAACCGTATAGCTAGGGATGGAAAACAATGGCACTGTATCTCCAAATTTCTATTTACCACAGTCTAGGAAAAAATTTATTGCTTTAGACTGTAGCACTTTAGATGCCCACACTAAATGCTAACACAACCAGTTCTGAAAGTCAAAAGAAAATTGCTTAGTTATTTACAAGGCCAGTGTGTGTGAGCGCATGACAGAAATCAAGATGGATTTCCTTCTGCTAAAAGGGAGCATCCCAATCCTCATCAATTAAATAACTCAAATAACTTAAACTCCGCAACTTAGTATGTAAACTTCTAAAAAAAAAAAAAAAATACTAAAATGACCACATTATACTAGAATAAAGGAAGGGATACTTAGATGAAACCAAGAAGCAGGGCAATACTGAAGGAAATTAAACATTAGGTTTTTTAACTTGTGCAATGAAATACCTCCTCAGTAAGAGGCGGAACAGTTTTGTCTGTAGTGATTTTCAGCTGTGGTACTGTGCCTGCACGAACGTCGAACAACATTGCAGCTGGCTCTGCTACAGGAACACAGAGCTCTGCATGGGATAATCTGCCTCACTGAGAAGTACCAGAACACAAGCTCACCCCCTCCATCAGCTCAGCCTATCCCTCCAGCCTCTCAGACTGTTAAGGTGTATTTCCAACGGTTGGCAAACTTAAAGCAAGTGTTTTCTGATGTTAGGACCTGAAAGAACATTTCAGAAAGACTACATCCTGAAATTACTCTCTCCTTGAAAACCAGGGAACACAGTGGCAGAAGAAAAGGGTAGGTGCTTTCATCCCAGTAGGACATGGAGGATGGAAATGTAGTGAGTGCTGTGTTAACATCACTGTGCCTGATGGAACCAGGCTGCAAATTATTACACTTATCTTAGATTGCAAGCTTCCTCCATTTTTTCCTTAATGTATCAAGTCAGGAAGTGCCCCTTGACCCCACCATATTTAGTTTCATGCTGATGCTTCAAAAGGTTGTAAGCAAGAATGGACTGTCCAGCTTCCTGTTAAGACTTTGATACACACAACTTGCAAGTCCATTTGGCCATTAGGGAGTATCAAAGGGGGAAGGAAGGTGAATGGCTGTGTTTGTACACACAGCTCTGACAGCTGGAGGACTCTCCCTAGTATTTCTATAGAATCACAGTAGAAAGATACCTTCAAAGCAATGATACTTCTAGTTTTGACAAATGTCATAATGAATTCCTAAGCAGGCCATGAAATGTAAAAATATTTTGAACTGGATGAAGCACACCAAGAAAGACTTGTGAATCTGCCAGTCTATTAGTTCTAACTACTAAAAGCAGTAAATGTACACACATAGCAAAATAAAAGTTCTTACTTGACTACTGAAATATCTACAAAGATTTTCTACAACAAGACTGCAGCATGGAAATAATAATAAAAGGGGATTTTAAATACTATCTGAGAAGTACAGTTAGAAACACAGATAAGAGGTCTAAGTTCCACTTCTAAACTAAATTAAAATTGTTGTTTAGATTCCTGTAATGGATGTTGTTACATGTTTGTCAGGTCTATGGGCAGGAAACATCAACTGTTCTTGATTTTAGATAAAGAATCCTTTTAATGTGACTTACTTTAAGAAGAGACACTCGAATAAACAACTCCTAGACAGACTAGAAAAAAACCTCCTTATCAACTTGGAGAACAAGGTAATAAAGAGACATTACATGATTGCCTTAATTGCGATGCACACAATCACTTAGAATAGGACATGGGTATTACATCACTATTATGAACATCAAGGTGGCTTTCACTGTGGTAAAGCATATATGTACTTCACAGTTTAAACATAAGCAAAATCTGCTTCCATGGGTAGAGAGTACTTATCTTCCAGAAAACCCATTCCTTCAGAAGTAACAGGAGCAACTAACACCACCAACACAATTAACATACAGACCACAGAGCCCAGTAGAAAATTTATCAAAAGCCAGGACTTAGAGAACAGTCTGAACGCACTCATGCCCTCACTTGTATGTCTTGGACCAAAACTATTCGCAGCTTTCCAGTTTATCTATTCCTTTAGTCCGTGCAGCACTGCACAGGTCCAGTACATGGTAATATTCAATTTGCAGGAAAAGGAAAACGCATTTCCTCTGTGCTGTATCCTACGCTAGCCAGAATTTCACAAATAACCAAAACCTATACACTACACCAAAACCTGCCAAACTCATCAGTATGTTTTATGTTATTTATGTGCCTCTGCTCAGGCACATCCATTTCTACTTCTAAACATCTTTCTCCTTAACCTTTAGTATGACCAACCAAAGCCACACAAGTCAGGAGGGAACAATTTGTACTCCACCTGGAACAGGAGCATTTCTGGCCACAGCAGGCACCTAGGAATCCTCAGAAGGAAATAAGACTAAAGTAAGGCCTGAGACTGTCTACCTCTCCACAAACTGGCTGGCAACAACCCCCAGAAGTTTGTGGGAGTGACTGTACCCAGCAAACAGCATCACCTTTGCCTTACACACACTGGACAAGAGGTGAATAGCCGATGTCCAGATCCTCTCCTGTTCAACCTCAAAGGGTAAGGCAGTAATACAAGAGCTGCAGCAATGGATCCATGGTACAGAAATGCCATCGTACAGCGTGAACGTGGCAGAAAAAGTGAGGTGCTAAAAACCAGAAGCTACATGCACTAGACCATCAGTATGGGTAAGTGTGCTCCTCACCATCCCTTGGACAGTGACAGCTCTGCACTCTGCTATTCCTCAGGGTGATCATAAGGTGGTGACATTCTCTCAGTTACGTATTTCCAAGTATTGTTTATACACACACCTGAAAAAAGTATTTGCAAAACCCACTCATTTACTTATACAAAATAAGTAAAGGGATTTTCTCTTCATGTTCACATTTTAAGTGAAATAATTTCTATTTTTCCTGATTTGGCTTATTGATTATGCTCAAACGTGAGAATTTTCTCAAGCAACACGCTGGTTAGAACAGCACAGTTCTAACCAGCACAGCCTTTTGAAGTTCCAAATCAGAACAGAAGAGGCACACAAGCTTCTCTCTTTTCTCTATCAACGTTATTTGAAAGAAAGGTGAGAGTATTTATTTCTGTTCAATTTTCAGGTAGGGTAGGCCAATCAAAACAAGCAAATTTCTAATTCACGATTATCTAGCATGATATGACTAAATTTCACAAGCTAGAGATTGGGGGAGGGGGCAACACTACAACAACCACACTACCTTACTGTGCCAGATAACTGGATTTGCCCCAGCCAGAGCTCTAGAATCCTGCAATAAATCACTATTATTTTGCAGCTGTGAACTCTTCATTTGCAGTCATGTTATTAATCTCAGCTACAGTATCCAAGACATTTGACCACTTGTCTTAATACAAAAAAAGAAAAATCTGTATTTGATTCAGTATGTGGAATACAAAAATTGAAACAAATAATCAAGACAGAAATAATCCACTTCAACTCAGACTATTAGCTCAAATAACCATATTTAATATCAACACCAAAAAACATTCTCTGCCCTCAAATCAGCCTTCACCTGCCTGAAGTTACTAGAGATCCAAACATTCCCATTCGTATGCAGCACTCACTACTACTCTATCAAGTTTAGACCTTATTTCTTAATGGAAAAATATTTTTAAGTATTAAGCAAAAATAATTTAGCAGTGAAAAATAATTTCTTTAAGAGACAGTCATCAAATTGCCTCAGTTCGTGTCACCTTTCTTCCAAAAAGTAAAGGGTTTTCTAGTCTTCCACACGTATTCACAATTTTCTTCTTTATTGCATTACTTAATGGAAATAGCAGAAAATAAAGAGGAAAACTGAAAAATTAGCAAATTAATTTTCAGTTTCACAAAATACCCACATTCTCAGGGGGTTTTTTTTGTTGGGTTTTTTCCCCTACTTTGTAATCATTTAAATCTAAGACAACCATGATTTTGTTCGCATTTGAAATCATTAAATTCTGCCTTGCAAAAAGGAAGTCTACAACAGTTTTGGCTCTCTTATACTGCAAAGTCTTCCAAAAGCACAGCAAGAATGTTTTCAGTCACCAGGTAGGATGGTATATTCTTTCACAAATGGCAATTATATAGTTAATTTTATTCCTCTGGCAGCAAAACAAGAGACTACTGTGAGCTGTACCTTTCTCACACATGATTACATGCTAAAATCTAACCCAGTCATGTCATGCCTAGAAGTGGGGAGCTATCATCACAGCAGCAACTCAAATCCTAAACTAAATTTTTGCAGTCTTCATCCACCCCAGTGAGCAGCTATAGCATGCAATAATAGTTGGATTTCTTTTGTTGTGTGGTTCAAAGGTAATCCTTTACATTGCACTGTGTTAGTAAATATTTCTTCCACAAAAGATCCACATTATGTGGTACAATATTTTCCCCAGATGAAAACAAGCAGGTACATACTGATCTTCTGTTCCAAAAAACTTCACAAAGAAGCACTTTTTTCCTCGAGGTTTCTTCAGATCTTTAGGTGGGTTAACAATCTAAAGGTGATTAGAAATCGAAGTTAAAAAGCACACAGTGACAAATTTTGTGATTTTACCATCCAGTATTCAGCTATTGCAGATTTTTAAAAAGTCTGATTAGGAAGATAGCTGGCATGAATAAAAGTTTGTTCCACTTGTGTAACCTTTAAAATTTAAATTTAAACTTTGTCTTTACTCCCAGAATTGGTTGCTTATCAAGTTTAAAATGTTAGTAAAGAGAAAAGCTATCATTCAGTTACACAGGTGACACCTGTAGAGGAGCCTGGTGTTAACTTGATCCAATAACCTAATTTTTATTAGCTGTCAGCCACATTGACAGTTCTTTTCCCTGACTCAGGCTGTTACCTCAGCATGCTTAGCCCTCATACCACATAAAAGATAAAAGAAAGGTCTTTCAGAGAAGTGAAAATAATAGAAATGGCATATAAAATTCTTGGTTTTTAATCTTTCATCAGAAAAAACCCCAACCACACCAGAAGTAGGGTCAAACTACCCCAGATAATTCTCAAAAACCATAGCTCTAAAACAGTATCTTGGGAAGCCAGACTCCTTATTTCTATTATTTAAGACAGTACTGTTAACCAACTTGGAAGACAAGAAACCTGTCTTGCAGAAAGTGACAGGGATTAAACTACTAAAATTGGGAAACACAATCAGTTCCAGAGCTGGCTCTCTGTTTGCTTTTTACTCCATCTGAACTACCAGCTGTTATGGACAGACTGAGCTAATAGAGCAAATAAAGCCCTAAACTAGTTCACACTTTGAATTTGTGAGGTATATGTGTTTTAAAAACAAACAAACACAAAAACCAGTGTTAATCTACAACTGAAATGCTTTCAGGCAAAGCTTTTCCTACACAGAAGGAAAACACAAAAAAAATCCCGCCCAAACAAAAAAAACACAAACCATGAAAAACTAAGAAAGCAACAATAAATACAAACAAACTTCACCTTTCCTGGCCACGGAGGGTAACGGCCCAGCTTCCCCCTAGAGAAAAAAGGAAGTATTAGGTACTAGAAACAGAGAAAAAAAAAACCAACTATCCCAGTGTCTGCCTTTTCACATGATGTCATACTTTTCATATTAAGAGAGCTACAATTTGCAGTCAAAACCTTCTGTGCAAAGTAGGATACACGGCTGACATCTGCACCTAACTCAGGTCTCTGTTTGACCTTGCAGGACTGTCAGAACTGAAGAGAAGAGCAGCAGCTAGGCTGCCTGCAAGATACGAGAGTAATAGGCACTGCAGCACCATAAGTGTGGAGATTCCTTCAGACGGAACTGAAAAAAAGCACTGATGCAGGCAATCAGACCAAAGTTCAAGTTGGGAACTTCTATCCATCTGTCTAGAGCAGTTGGTGAGCAAAGCAGCCACCAACTCCCAGCTCAGAAAGCTGATGTTCTGATTCTCACAGGAAAGCAGGATCACAGGATCTCACAGGATCCCCTCAACAGGTACTCACTCCACTATCACTTTCTTCAGGTGCTCACCACCACACTAACTGAAGATACAAAGAGCCATGAAAGAAAGGCAGAAAAGTTTCCTTCCTACACTTGCAAATGTTTCCAATATGAAAACTATGCAATACTAGAAATAATCACAAAAGATGAAGAGACATTAGTCAGCAGCTTTATCCTTATTTCACCCTTGTCAATGACTTGTGCTGCAGTACTCACAAGATCCCATTAGTAACTGTCTTGCAAGAGACGGGCAAAGAACCTGTGGGGCCCAACAGCTCCTGACACAAAACTTCTCAGCAAGTGGCACTGTAGCCCCTTGAGATGGCAATGCTGCACAGAGAAAACAGAAGCCATGGGCAGGCAGGAATGCTGCCAAGAGCTGTGACCATGACCATGTCTCATATTTAGTGCTCCAGTTCCTGTACTGAGCAAAAAATTCAGCAAACCCTTTCTGCTGTTGCTGTCTGATTGTTAAAGTTCCCTGCGACAGCTCTAGGGACAGCATCTGGCTGTCACGTACAAAACTAAAGCAGGATAATCTGCATTCCAACACCGAGAGCAGAACACTCCCCAAATTCTCATTTGAACGAAATACGCTAAAAGTAACTAATCTTAACTTACTTTACTATATAAATTAGACAGTTTCCCAGCACTGTCAATTTTTCAGATGAGAGCTGCAGTTGTCACAGCCTGAAGCATATGCTTCTTATCTGGGTTATCAGTATAAATGTATGCATTTGTGTGTTGGAAATTAGCTACTTCTTTGAGCCCTGGCAGGATAGCCTGGCCCATCCAGCACAGCAGAACCTATGCACTAAGTCGGTGCTTACAGGGCTCTCACTTCTCCCGACCAGGAAACACAAAATCACAGCTCTGACTATCTGAGGGTAAGACCGCAGTGACAAGGGGAAATGGCTTCTGGGGGCTTCCACAGGGACACCCCAACCTGTAAAGAAACGCTGGAGTGTTGTGTTGCTTCATTAAAGCATTGCTAAGAAACGGTGTCGTGGCTCTCCCTAAACACCTTCTATCTCTATCCCTTCTCGCATTCCTCGGGAGGTGAGCCCGTGCTTACAAGGGAACCCCGCGGCGCTCGTCCCTCCGTCCCGCTTCCCTCACCTCTCCATTTGACACAGCTTCCTTCATGCGCCGCCCCCGCCAGCCTCCAGTGCCGGCCCGGTTCACAGCCCAGCCTGCCTCCCGCCGGCCCGGTGCCCTGGCTCCGGGCCGCCTCCAGCCGCTCCTCCCACACCGCCCGAGGGACGGCGGCGGCGATACCTGCGACCCGGCAGCGGCCCCGCCACTCGTCCTACCCTGCCCTGCCAAGCCCCACCCTGTCCGCAGCCGCTCTCTGGAGTCGACCGCGGGCTGACAGCGCCCAGGGCGGCCCAGCCCGACTCGGCTCCCGCTCCCAGGGCCGGGCATAGCCCCGCCACCGCCCCGCCTGCGTCTCCGCAGCCGCAGCGTGATTCCGCTAAAGGCGTCCGGCCCGCACGCTCCGCGGCCTGTCCGCGGCCGCCGCCCGGCTCCCGCCACCACTCACCACACCAAGTCTCCGAGTCTCAGACTCACGGCCGCCATCTTACCGACACAGACCGGCCGCGCCGCGCGGGGGCTGCCGGGAACGGGAGCAGGGGGGAGGGGGCGATGGCCGCGCCCATTGGGTGGGCCCGTCACGTGGGCGAGCGGTCTGTCACGTGGGCGGGAAGGCTGTCAGCGGCCGCCCCCTCCCCCCCCCCCCCCCCCCCTTCCCCCCGTCGTGACGGCGGCGGCGCCCATTGGCGAGCGGGGCGGGGCCGCGGGCCGGGCCGGGGCAGCGGCGGGGTCACCCGGCCCCACTGCCGGACGCTCCCCGGGCAGCCCGCCCGGTATGGGCTCGGAGGGGCACTTGCGCAGGAGCTCGTTGAGCGCATCGTGGGAATTGCCGGTAGCGGCCCGTGTTATTCTGCTGGGCCACTCTGGTGGAGGCTGCCGCCCACGCCTCTGGCGGGGCCCGTGTTTGTGCCGGGGCAGCGAAGGGCACTGCAGCACCCCCGAAGTAACAGCTTTGATAGAATTTAGCTTTGATAGAATTCGCCTTAAAAAGCACTAATGGAAGGGCTCCGCTGCTGCCGCTGCTCGCTGCCCTCGGACTCCAGGAAGCGGCGGGTTTGGAATATGATTTGCGCTCGTTCTCCCGAGCAGGGGCAGACGCCGTATGTGGTCGGCTGTTGTGGAGCTACATCGGTTTTCCAGATGACTTGGTGTGCGTGGTGATGCCTTTCATTTCTGTCCATCTAACAAAGCAAATTTCGCATTTTTTCCAGCATTCTTGTCACCTCTTCTGCTCTTGTGTACCCGCAGAAACTTGTGTGTAGGTGCCTTAAAAGGACACGAGCTTGATCCTTGGGCTGCACAACCCCTGGGTACAAGCTCCCAACTCTGTAACCTATCACAAGTGGTTTAACTGCTCTGCTATTTCCCCCAAATTTGGGTCGACTGAGATCAAGTATCTTATTCTAAATCGGTGTTTCTCAACTAAATCACGTACCTCCTGCTTATTCCTATGCCGCTGTCTTTTTTCAAGAGATGCACCATATTAGTCTTAAGAGCGTTGTCAGCCTTTTTAACGTGTGGTTTTCTTTTTTTGTGTGGAGCACACACGTACACACCCTCTTCTGACACACTGATCTTGCCTCCTGGAAAAACCCACTCGGTATCCTGCATGCCTTCAATATAAGACTCTGCAGCAATACTGGAATTGCTGTGCTTCCTTTAATTTAAGATACGGATTTCAAAGAAAAAAACAACCTCTCCTGTTAGATTTAATTTACCAGTCTGTAGCCAAAATCCAGGGGCTGCCCTATGCAGCTCCTTAAACTCTACTCATTTAAAGTGTGGCCTCACCGTGCTGGCATTCCATGGCTGGAGCAGCTCAGGGGAATTTGTCTCATCCCGGTACGGAGTTCCACGACCCGGCTGCTGCTCGTAGCCCAGCCTCTGACTGAACTGGGCCAGACCTGCAACGTTGCTTTAATCTTCCTGGTTTACTCAGGCTTTGAACGTTCCCTGACGTAGCTGAATCTGCTCAGATTTTTCTAAAGCTGTTCAGACGCTGTTCAGATGGATCTCAGCAACCAAGCCCGGCTCCCCCGAGAGCCGCCCAGCACACGGCACCGGCGGGTCCGCACCACAACGAGGGGCAGCGACCTGAGAGCTCCCACGGCGGGCAGCGGCCACGCGGAACGCTGCGGCTGGGGACGGGCGGGGTGACTTCCGCGGGGCCCGGCGCGGCTTCCGGGAGAGGCGGGAGGAGCGGCTGCCGGTGCGGTGCTCGGGTCCGCTCGGCTCCGGGCCCTCGGCCGCCGCCATGACCCGCAAGAAGCTGCACCGGCCCATCGCCGCCATGGCCAAGAAGATCCGCGAGTACCGGGCGCTGAAGGATCGGCCGCGGGACTCTCAGCGCTTCGCCGTGGACTGTGAGACCATGCGGCGGCCCCTGACCCAGAAACGGCTGCCGGTGCGGGCCTGGGAGGACGTGCGGAACGAGAACCGCCTGTTGGCGCTGCTCTGCCGCCTGCCGCGCTTCGGCGTCGGCCGCACCGTCACCCGCAAGTCCTGGCTGTGGGCGCACGACGAGCCCTGCTACTGGGTCATCACCAAGGTGAAGGCGGACTACACGGCCGAGGTACCTGCCCCGTCCCGCCCGCCGCCCCGCCGCGCCCTGCGGGGCTGCCGCCCGCCGCCCCGCCGCGACCCACCCTCAACAGGTTCCTCTTTTCTTTGCAGAACATGGACCATGGAAGAGCCTGGGGCTACCTGACCTTCAGAGGTAAAACCGGCTCGTTTTCCCACACATGGGAGCAGGGCTAGAGAGCACCGGGTGCGTGAGGGTGGCAAGGAAACCGCGGCCTCCCTGCCTGGGAAATTTGTTTTTCTCAGATCTTCTAATGGGAAAAGAAGTTCCCCGCGTTTCTAAAGCTATGATCTAGCCCCTTCAGAATATATTTCCAAGGAATACTGTGGGAGAGCCAGTGCAGTATGACCTTGGGGAACAGCAGCACTAAAAGCGTGTTAGATGAGCTGACAGAGTATTCTGAGATTTTCAAAGCAAGACAGAGCAAGAGGGTAATTCCAACTAAAATTGTCACTAAAAAGGAAAAAGTGCAATGGCAAGTAGGTTGTGTTACTGGAATTTTAAATTAATGATTGGAGTTGCATGAGTGAATTTTCCTTTTTAGAGCTGCTTTATATTAAGTATACAGTTTTCCCTTACTGGAATTACTGAAGTAGTACTCATTCGAAGGTTTTTAAGTTGTTGAGCATTTTTAACACTTAGTTTTCTGGGAAGCTTTGATCAGTGTAGGGAGAAAATACTCATGTTCCTTAGCCATGGAAATGGAACTTGAGAAAGAGAAAGCAAAACTTTAAATTAAGAGAGGGAGTCACCCACAGGGCTGGAACATCTTGCCTGTTGTCCTTCCAGCCTGTTTCTGGTTTGATTCTCAAGGACTGAAGTGAGATCCCATAGTGTAACAGGGAATAATTTGTCCCGCCCTTGAAAACTCTGTTTCCTCTTGCCTGTTGTAGTATTTTGGGTGCCAAAGAGTCAACAATTGCCGTGTTTCCTGGAGGCAGATGCTTGTGATGGTGTTGCCCACTGGTGTTCATCATCTTTTCCCAGGCAAAACTGAAGAGGAGGTGAAGGAGATTGACAAAGCCATGTACCATGACTGGCGTATGGTGCCCAAACACGAGGAGGAGGCCTTCAAGAAATTCACCCCAGTGCCTGAGGAGACTGTTCGGTTCCTGCCATACCCACCACTGCTCCGAGCCATGATCCTTGCACAGTGGCAGAAGGAGGGAAAACCAATAATGGAAGAGCCAATTATTGATCTGGAGACGGTCCTGGCCTCTCCCCAAGAGCAGGCAAAGAAAAAAGCTACAGGGACACCAGTATAAAGACTTGTTCTGTGTCCTGAGCATCCCATGTGCTCTCACTGCCTGTTAGAAGCCCAGTGCACAGGAGTCTTACAGAGCCCCTCTGTGCCCATTGTGGTAGGATGTTTCCAGCTTTCTCCTCAGCCCCGTACAGTCACGTCATCTGAAAGGGAAGATGCAGATACATTCAGACTCTTTTTCCGTAACTTTGGTTTCAGTCAGCAGAGGAATCTTCTTGGTTCCCTGGGTAGTCTCTAAATACACAGCTCCAGTCAGCCAGCTGCAGTTTTTTGGAGCATAATGTTTTTTACATAACTGGGGTCCTGCATGAATCACAGAAAAATGACTGCAAATATCACAGTATTTCACAGAGCTGTGAAAAAATGTATCTGCAAATGGAAATAAATGTTTTCTTAATTCTACTGCACAGTTCTAAGAAAACTCATTAATTTTTTTTCAATGCCTGGAGGTCATCATGATGGCCAAATGCAGAGCCATTAGCTCAGGCACAGCATCTAGTTCTCTGAACACTGCAGAATGATCTGGATTACTTGCATATGAAGGCAGTGAACAAGAAGTGAGGAGCATGACTTCAATACTGAGCTAATCCAAAGCTATCCATCTCTTACTCCCAAAGATGGCTGTCAAGAGATAGGAGAAATTATTTTAGTTCTGGTGATGCAAAGGAGGTGGGATTGGCTCTAACCATTTGAAGCCAACTGTAAATGACCCCTGTTCCAGGGCAGCATGTTGTGAACATTAAAACATGCAGCTCCTGAGCACAGTTCTGATCTTTTCTCTTGCAGTGGCTGCGGATGCTTCTGCTGTGTCAGAGGCTGTTGGAGGGTCTGGTTTGGGTGTGGTTGGAGGGAGCACAAGAGCTGTCCAGCTTTATTGATCAGTTCCCTGCGAAGTAACTGTTTAGTTCCTGTGTCTGCAGGTAGTTGGAGGTTGTGTTCCATTTACTGCAGCATCCTGAAATCACAAATAGCCTGAAGGGATTTAGTGAGGGAGAGCACAAACTGGACTCTGTTCCACCCAGTGTGTGTGGCCTGGATGAGGCTGGGAACATGTGGCCCCAGCCAGCAGGAAATGGCTATCATCAGGCAGGAGCACACAGATTGACATTGGCTACCTGTATTTCCATAGGGTTCCTCACCAGCGGCCCCTGAAGGATTAAGATGCTATGGGATAAGAAGGAAGGCTTTTCTTTTGAGTTAAAAGCTGGTCCTGCGACAAGGAGCAGAGTCTGGGAAGAACTGAGCCTGCCTTGTTGTGGCAGGAGCACTGCAGAGCATGTGCCAGATCTAGTTCCTCTGGCTGCAGAAGGAATGGGAGAATCCAGGAGAGGGACAATCAGGAGTGTTGTTAAAGGCATGGTTTGAGGCTGTGAGCCTTCCCATGGCAGCTGCTGTGGTTGGAAGGTAGTTTGTCTGATTCCCATAGCCTCCACTGCTGGGCATTGAGCTGAGCTTCTGTCTTCCTGTGATTGAGGTACTACTGAACACAAACCAAGAAGAAGGAAGATTGGGAGGGAGGTGTAGTTGTGATGGGATGGGTAGAACAGTCTAGACCTCTGTCCTGCACAGCCAGGATCTGAACAAAGCTCGAGCAGAGGAAGTGTCTCCCTGAGGGGGCACACAGAGTCTGACCACAGGGGGCAGAGCCAAGTGCTGGTCACAGCATCCCCCAGCAGTCCCAGAAAGGCAAGAAATGACCCATGACCAGGGTATACCAGGGAGCCAAGCCAGGCACAAAAGCAGATAGACTTGATAAGGCATAGACTCACCCAACAACTTGGGTGAGGAAGGATCTCTGAAGATGTTGTAGTCGAGATCCAGCCTCCTGGGTCTAAGGGGTCTATCCAGGAGCAGCTAGAGACAGATACGGTTACAGGCATGTTGAAGACCTCAGGCTGTGCTTAAATGAGGCTCCTGGGACATAGGAGGAAAGGGTACAGATGGAGGTCTAGGTGGCACCGATCAGGACAGTTATGACCTGCTGGTGAGCTCACAGTTATAACACCTGGGGGAATGGGTGTCTTCTCACAGAGCCCTGGGCAGCCTGGGAGCCTTGCCCTGATAGTGAAGGTCCCTTCTGGGAAGCTGCACAGCCTGTTTGCCATGTGTTGGACTCCATGCCCAGAACATGCTGTGAGCTCTGATGGGCCTCCCAAACTTGTATGTTACCTCACAGATCGTTTACCAACATGGGGGAATTGTTGTCAGCAGTGTCAGCAGTGACCTGCTTCCTTAGCCACCCTGGTGGGTACCAGACATGGCTGTACTTCACCCAGGGCCCTGCTCAAACCACTCCTGGCCATATCGAAGGGTGCAGCCCCAGGGGTTCAGGATGGATCCTAGCATGTTTCCAAACCTCATTGTTGAAGTGCCTCCATTAACTGCAGAGGCACTGCCAGTTGTACGACACCCTGGCCTGCGCCACACCACAGTGCGTGTGTTGGTCATGGAGGTGACTCGCCTTAAGAAGGCTCCCTGCTCGGGGCAGAAGATGCTCCTCTCCTAAGGACATGGTTCCCTTGCACATTGCCATGTCCAGCCCTTGAACCAATGCAGTTCTACAAAACAACTATGAAGGTGTCTCAAGTGCTGCTGGGACTGAGGGGCTTCCTGCAGTTCAATGATGCTGATGTCACCGATGCCTGTGAGGCTGTGAAGTGCCACCCTGTACAGTGTTGAAAACTGACCTGATGTGTTATCCCTGGAAGTTCACCTGAAAGGGCCACCCTGACTAAAGTTGCAGCAAGCCAGCAGGTGGATGCTTCTCTGCTCCAGCTTGTATTTCTGAAGTTGTTTCACCTTATATTTCCACCTTTTATTTCTGCTGCTGGTACAAACTACAGATTGCACTGTGGCTTGTTGGACCAGCCCCTTCTGCTCCGGCCTTGTGAACCATCCACATCTCATTTCTTGCCACTGAACTGCTCAACAGAAAACACTTGAGCTGCATTCCCACCCTTGCAAGTGTCCTGTTAAAGACTGAGCAGCAATCCCAGTGCCTTCATAGGAACACAATGCGCTGCCCAAGCTGATGTTAACATGTTTATTACATACAGAACAGATACGGTTTGTTGTTGATAGCATAGGGGACAAAGCATGGGAACGTATTCATACAGCAGGCTCTTTACAGAATGCCATCTTCAGACCAAACAGCGGAGTTTACAGGCCTTAAGACACTTTTTAAAATCCTTTTGTAACATACAAGATACTTTACATACATCACAGTGGAGATATGACAGAGAAGCGTACTGAAGCCAGTCAGTTCACACCTTGATGCCCCGCAGCCACCCAAGGCCACAGGAGCTATCAGCAGAGGCTGGGTCTCCCCCCTGCAGCTGCCCCTCTGGGCCATGTGCTTCTCTTGGAGGAAAACATGGCATTGAGCTGGAAAGGAACCTGATGGGAGATTTCCTCGTATTGTTAGGGCCCAGTGGGTAACAGGAGACCAAGTGCTGTCCCTTCAACTGCTCAAACCAGATACAGAACAGTCAGCGGTACAAATGTTGCAATTCTGACTTTCCTATGAAAGACAGAGCTAAGGAACTGAACCCTAACAGGGCTTTTTTTTTTCCCCTTCAACTAGCCCAAATTCTGAAGTTTGCCTGGCCCTAACTGATGAACTACTACACGACAGTGGAATCTGTGCTCTAGATGTTATATTGTTAACTTCAATGCACTCTGTGTTGGGATCGAAAGAGGTCTTCCTAGCAGAAAGCATATGGCGAAAGTGAATGAGAAGCCTGGCACAGTCAGCAGTGCCCCAGTGAAATGTTCCTGGTGAAAGGTCCCCCAACATGCAGGTGGTGGCTCCAAGTATCCCTTAACCTCGTGCCAGACGCAGAGCCCAGTACACAGATATCTGGAAGATGCCCTCTAGCTGGATTCCTGCCTTGGGGAGGAGTGGTGTGGTGGGTGTGTGTCACCAGCACTGCTCACACGCAGCATGGGCACCACTGTGGCTGGCTGAGGCCTCTGTTCACCAAAGAGGTCTCTTGCCTTCTTGCAGGGGAAATGTATACCCCAGCCTTTCCTGAACTGTGGATACAAAAATGGCTTCGGTGCTGCTGTGTCAGGAGAGATGCCACATGTTAGAGCATCCCCTGGGAATATGGCATCCCTGCAGCACACCAGGACCTGCAAGCCTGGTCCATGGCAGCAAGCACAGGACACAGCAGCGAGCTTTCCAGGAGATGGAGGATTGCCCAGCTGTCCCCATACTGCCATAAAGACATCTCTGTGAACCCTGGAGTGCTGCACAGGTCAGGGAAGAAACAATATGACCACCAGGAGCTTCCAAATTCATCTCTAACAAATGCAACTTGCCCTAGTCCTGCACACCCAGAAAAGAGCGTTCAAGGAACACAGATTTTGTCCTTGTGGGACAGTGTCAGAAAGGGGAACACACCATTGCCTCTAAACCCGGAACTTCCATATTCTGCATCTTGAGCTCAAAACCACTCTCCCTGGCCCCATTTTCTAGTGCTTCTTTTGTAAGCAGGATGCACATCTGTAATCACTCAGCATTGCTTAGACAGAAGGGGCTATCACCGCTTTTCTTGGGGGCTGTCCATTTTTTCCAGGAGTCAGAAATTTGCAGCTTTTCAAACTCCTTACTAGCACAGTCAGTGCCTGTGATGTTAGGTAAAAGATGTCAGGAATCTAGCCTCAATTCCTTTTTCTGTGTGACATCAGGTGAGACATAGCCTTGAATGCACCTGTACAGTCTTTCCTAACCAACTGCCAAGTCTCTGTTTTCCAAGTCTTTGTGAAAAGAGATCTCCTTCCAGCAGGTCCTGGAAAAGAGACACAGCCTTGAGATAAGGCAATTTCAATGTGTTAGTGCAGAACTCAGAGCAGATCAACACCATCTGCCCTTGCCTGTGTTTTAAAAGCCACCAAATGCAATGCAGAGATAACCACCTTTCAGAATGATCTCAGGAGTTCTTTACTGTCTGGCATTTTTGGAAGGGAGGGTTAAAAATATTGCCTTTTCTGGTCTTAAAAAAGCAAAGTTCCAGTACCTCTTTGCTACTATGGCTGTTTGGCCTTTACAGTCAAACACCCATCTCCCATCTGAGCCCACCACACAATCCTCTTGGGACACACACAGGCAGCCAGCACATGACTGCTGAGGCAGCAGCAGCAGAAGGGACTTTCTCCCTGCAAAGATGGAGGACGTGATCCCCTCTGTAAGGGTGCTGTTGCCTTCTCCAGCCCCACAGCAGAAGTGCTGCCAAAACCATGATGCTCCTTGGAGGGTTCCTTGGACCCTTGGTTGCTCTAAGTCCAGAGGATGTTATTCTGTGCTTAAGGGTGAATAAGGGTAAGATGAGGAGTCTACTGGTGAACTAGAAGGGATTTCTGCTGGGGTGCTGCAGAAGTGATTCACCATCACTGCTTTCGCAGGGAATGCCTGGGGACACACTTCTTTCTCATGCAGGTGGGAGTGAGGCAACCTGCCCAAGAACCTGAGCCACCCCCCTCCAGCTGTCCCTCCTGACAGTGGGCAAAGGTTTTGCACAGTTCTGGCTCCAAGCTCACTTCATGATGTACTGCCATTTCTCTCCTTGTAGACGCCAGTTCCAGAGCAGAACAAGAATCTAACCACGCCAAAAGCATACGGGCCCAAGATGAAAGCTGCAAGTTCAGAGGTTCAAGGGGGTCACAGTCCAAGGCAGGAGCCGTTGCAGTTGTCCAGGGTCAGTTTCCAGCAGGAGTTATAATGCAGGCGTTCTGTATGTACATCTTGGCATTCAGGCGGGAGGAGGGACACTTATTATGGGAAAAGAGGAATTCTCACTCAGGGATGTATGATACCTGCCACACAATAATGTGGCTGCGTTCAGCCTTGGAAAGTACTGGCTTCACCTGGGTGGCATCTCCTGCATTCTCTTCTGTCTCATCATCTTCCCCATCCCCTGAAGAGAGAAAACAGATAGTGAAAGTGGCAGGAAAGAAAATGCCATAGTGCGCTGCTCTGGAATACTCCAAAGAGGCCAATACACCTTTTAGAGTCCCAGCAGTCTGATAACAGACACTGAGCTGAGATCTTTCTCTGTGCCTGGAGAACATTTAGAGCAATACCACTTTTTTCTGAAACTGGACTACATGGATGGGACAAACCAGCTCCAGCAGCAGCAAAGATCACCCTTCCTTTCAGGGAAGCCGATTTTTACACACAGAGCACCTTCAACAGCACCATGGGTGATCATAGTGGGGCAGCAATGTTTGGAACCAGTGGCACAGATGGGTTTGTTCTTTCCAGAGCCATTCATACTGATGCTGTTTTATGGTATTTTTCAAATAATTGTAGCTTTGTAGATTGCTAATGCATGGCTGTAACTCCCCGTACTTTTCCTACCCTTTCCCCCTACATTTTAGAACAATAACAAGCTAACCTTCTAACACATTCCTGAAATACTATTTAGTCTTGCCTCTTTAGTCAACCAAGGATATCTTGCTTTTTACCATGTATCATAAACATAATAAATGTGGGGCAGAGCTCTTGGACCAACTCTAGTGGGGCAGAACCCGGGGAAAATTACCTAACCAACTGCTCTTCTAATTGGACAGTATTTGTTAAATATGCTAATTTATTAAACTTATAAAAACGTAGAAGTCCTGTATCACATGCGTATATTGCACCTGGAGGCCTCCAACTAAAGACCTGCTTGTATAATACTTCCTATATTAATATTGTCTTGAAAGTGTGTTGTTTTGTTTCTCGATTTTGTAGGCATCAATACAGTCGTGTGGCACTGCAGCCACAGGGCACAGGTTGACAGCCTTGTGCTATGCAAGGAAAATCCGTATCAGCCCTCACAGCCTGACGCAGGAGAAACAGTGCAGGGTTTTTCTGCTTTGGCTCCCCACCAACAGTGATGCCTCACTCCATGACCACAGCTATGCACCTGCTACCTTTCCAGATGTCCCCCACCAAGGGCACTCACCAATCCGGAAATCGATGTACCCTTCTCCTCCACTCAGCACCAGGACATTCTTTAGCTTCTGACCCTCAGTCTCAGTGGCTGCTGTGCTGGGGTTCTCCGAAGGGCTGTCCAACACACTCCCATTCAGGGTTGCAAGGACATTGCCTGGGAGAGGACAGAAGTGCTGTCGGTGCCTCTGCTCAGCCCCAACACAGTTCACACGCACACTAACACATTGGGCAGACCAATTCCTTCTGCTAGTCAAATCTGACCGTCACTCCAGTTTAAACACAGATGTGTAAACCACAGGAAGTGCCAGCCATGGCCTGGACCCTAGTCTGCTACAGACCAGCTCCAGCCCCTACTACAAAAGGGATGGAGGCACAAGCCCCTGCAGAGGGAGGGCTGTGCACATCCTTACCAGGCACAGAGACGAAGAACTTGACAGCATCACGGTGGCCATGGAAGCAGAGTTGTGCCTGAGCCATGGAGCAGTAGGGAATGAAGCTGCTGGCAGATTTGTCACTGTTGTCATCGCCATACACGTGGATGACCCCACCGGAGCGACTGCCCTCTCCAGAGGTTGGTGAAGTCTTGTTGGCTGGGGACAGGGAGCAGGAACACCATCAGTGATAGCTTTGAGTCCCCTTTACAGAAGGGACTCAGTCAAAGAGAAAACTCATGAGCCGTGAAGGAAAACCTTTAAAGGTGCAGGTCTCTTTAAAGGTCTTGTATGAGTGATGTGATGGAGGAGAACACACCAGATTACACAGTCCCTCTCTTTCAGACTGAGGCAAGCTAGACTGGTGTCACCAGCAGTGATTCTGTCCAGCCTCCAGAAATAACCTGCTGTCCTAGGATCAACCTTGATCTTTCGTAGCTGACGGGGTACCCAAAGTGTCCACTGTCCCCAGAGGGCACCTGGAGGAGAATAACTGCTCTGGATTAGTGACGTTGCTCAATTTCCAAGTCAAGTCCTTTGCTCATGCCCAGTCATGAGCACACATGCTGCTGAAAGCAGTCTCTGGGTGTGGTGAAGCCTCTCAGCCCACTCAAAGCCATCACAGAAGTGGAGTGAGATCCTTCCTCATTTCTTGATTTAACCATGACACCAGATTGTCAGCTACTCCAGCAATGAACATCTTTCAGATGTTCACCATCCACAGCTTCCAAGGAGGGCTCAGGGGCCTGCATCCTTCATGACCAGGCTCCGAGAATGTGACAGTTTCCACTCACCAAGCAACAGAGACCAGTGCTCCAAGCTCAGGGTGGGAGATGCTTTCCTTCTGCACACACCCACATCAGTACAACAGGAACAATATTAAACCAGGCAGCTTTCACTTTTCTGTGAGAGAGGTTGATTGCTTCATTAATTATCTCTAGTTCTGTGGTTTAACTTGGGCTGAATTTCAGTTACATGACTTGGACAAAAGAAACTTTTCCCTATCAGGTTCAGGCCAGGATGGTGGGACAGGTACAAATACTTTGATGGAAGAATCAAGAGTCAGTGTGTGTATAGTATCTGGCTTTTTTACTGCAATTAATATCAGATACTTTAAAAGAAGGAGACGTGTTGATAATGCATCTGTACAGCCACGTGAATGTCTTTGAGTGAGAAAAAAGCCCCTCTAATTTCTGACACTGGAAAAGCATGAATTTGAACTCAGACCCTGCCTTAACTGGCACAAACTTAAGCAATTCTTCATGCTTATCAAGTCCCCTTGGGTTCAACATCTTGTCTGATGACTTACAGGTGGCAGGTACCACAGCACCACCTGCCATTGGCCTGAAACTGATGAAAGTAGCATCCTTGGAAAACCAAAGGAGACCTTGGAAGAACACTCTGCTCCTGCTTTCTGCTTCTGACGAATGAACCTCTCCAGTCCCCATCTCAAACTGGCCTACCATAGTAAGGAAACCACTGTCGAAGAATAATTACTCTTAACACAAAAAACCAGAGGGATCAACAAAAAGATGGAAAAAATTGTTCAGAGCCATGGGAAATGAGAATATTTACATGATTGTCTCTGGTTGCTTTTCTCTAACGCAACTTAAAACAGAAGAGTGATGAGGAAAAATGGATGGAGAGAAGTTGAATGGCAGAATGGAAGGGCGGGAGATGGGTGCAAAAGGAACGACAGCTGTGGAGGGGAGGCAGTGGACTTACCCCGGAGCCCAAGGAGTTGGCCGCGGTGGAGGACTACAGCTAGGCACAGGCGGGGAGTGGGAACACAGAGGGGCACAGGAAGTGATGGGCAGGATGGGAGAGAAGAAAAAGGTGATTACTGGGAGATAATTTGGGGGCAACAAAAATAGTATAAAACCTAGAGAAACCACAACAGAAGCTCCTATGAGTTTGTACTAATACTGTTCTTGCTCACTTTGCTCTTATCTTACAGGGACAGATGAGGTATCTGAGGTGGGAGAGGGACCATGTCACAAGGATCCACTGCTACATTTTTAGTGAGATTTTCTTGCTTACCACATTTTTTACAGGAACGCAGAAAGATAAAGCAATTGGTTTACAGCAGGGAAAAAGTTTAACTCAGAACAAGGACAGCAGCCGTAAGACAGAATGGGCTTCAGAAAGGAACTCAGAAACAAGACCAAAATTGCAATCTATGAAGAGAACTGTCTCACTGCCTTCCTGGTGTCAGCCCCAGGCACATCCAGCTTCACTGCCCTTAGAGGAGACCATTCCAAGCCTGACTTCCAGGAGGATTACAAGAGGTTTGCTTCTTTTATACAAGAGGTGTTTGTTTCTCAGCTTTCCTGTGAGCATTGGTGAAAAAACATACATTTGGCTGCTTTCTGTTGAAAGCAATTGCAATCAGCCTCAAATCCTACTTCCCCATGGTGATCTGGATAAGACTCTTCAAAATAAGATGCTGATGGGCAGAGGTACAGAACAGGACTAGTAAGAGCTTCAACTAAACTTGCAGCTCCAGAGATTCAACTATTTACTCTTATTGCTGGGTCCCCTCACCAGGCTGGATTTGGTGTAGGATACCTATTTCTACTTGACTGATAAAGCTGAGCCCTAATCTGAGTAAATAGAGCTTTTCTAAGATCAGTTTCTGGAAAATACTGTTATGGAGACATTTAGATGACTATGCCAAAATGAAATTTCCAGGGAGATCTTCCTGATGACTTCTCACCCCGTGGCCTCCTTTTGAAGACTTACTACAATTCCCAAAACTTTGTTTCTCCTGTTTCACAGTAGCTACAGAATCAGTTCACATCACTCTGCTCTGTCAAGGTCCAGGGCTGCTCACACTCTGGGCTTTTCACCCTGAACATGGCTATGATCAAAGGGTGTCAAATGTCAGGAAGGCATTAGCCTACCTGAGCCACCTGCCATGCTGCACAAATAACACCTAAAAGCTTCTTTTTTTTAGGGGGGACGCAGGAGTACTTTCAATAAATGTCACTTACTCTCAGTCAGGGGAATGGAGATGACAACACCGTTCCCGGTGCCCACCCAAAGGCGGTTGCCAGCGATGAGCAGGGCCGTGATCCGCACGAAAGAGAAGCCCAGCTTTCCAGTGCCTAGGAAGCATGAATGAGAGTTGGGGAGTCAGTGATGACCTTGGGCAAGGTCTGCTTTGGGCAAATTCTGCCTTGAGCTCAGTGAGCAACAGACCCTCACCGAGCATCTTGCTGACGTAAGGCTCAATGTCGACATCCTGCAGATGTTGATGGCTGTGGGCATGGTAGAGCCTCAGCGTGGAGTCCAGGCGGATGGAAACCCACACTCCATCTCCAATCCATGCCAGCTGTCGCACCTGGCTCTCCCGACGAGGATGGGCATCAAAGGATTTCTGAAATAGGTGAACCAATGTAGATACAAAAATGCTGCTAGCGAGGATTTTCTTGCTATTTTCTAAGTCCGTGAGAGACTTTTCTCTCTCACAGAAGAGGTAGCAGAGTATGGAAACGACCAAGCCACCTGCAACCTTGAAAAGTCTTGTTTATGGTATAGTAGAAAAATATTTTGACAATGGATGTTTTTAGGATTTTAGCCAATCACCCCAAGGTGGGGGCTGATCCTTTGTCCAATTAGACTATGAAGAAAAAAGTCTATAAAAGGTTTGTAAAATAATTAAATAAATCAATCTTGCTGCACAATTCCTGCCTGCTGGATCTTCTCTCCTCCTCCTCCCTATGGCTGCGGGACACGGTGATACACCCTAGGGCCCAGGCCTGCAGTAATAAACCAACATGAGCTCACAGAAGGTTTGCCATTATCTATACTCCATATGTACATACACTCCATTTTCCTCAACTGAGATCCCTTGTTTGGGTTCCAAAGATCTTGGAGAAGCTGTGTTAATGCCAGCTGACCCCAGCAGTTCACTACTGTACACAATCCTTTGCTTGAGCAGCTGCATGGCAGCTTTGCAGAGTTGATGGTCTTTTCAGACCACTTCAGGAGCAAGAACATTTAGAAGCCAAGAGCTTTCAGTGTACTTGGTAGAAAAGGAAAACACACAACTCCAGGATAAATTCCAAAGATCAAACTGCTTTGGCTCACTAATGTGAACTTCAGATCCAGCACTTCTTTTCTCCTCAATTAGAATTATTTCAAGCACTCTCAGATTTGTGCCAACACCACTGTACAGATTTTCACCCAAAAGGCTCTAAAGATTGTTATTTCCTTAGTGGAATCCCAGGGGCTTGCTAACTGTACTGTTCCTTTGTGCCATAATGCCTACAGATGGAGAAGCCTCAGATTGTAAGTGAAGAGTCACTGTAAAGCAAACACCTATGTTTGGACAGTACATGGTCTCATAGACTCCCTAGTAAAGGCAAAGAAAATTGTCAGTTTAGACTTACTGATAGAATTATGCTCTGCAAAGGGAGGAAGGAATAAATATCCCCTGGCAGATTAGATCATAACATAACCCAGACTGACAGTCTTGGTCTTGCAGTCAGCAATGACAACCCAAAGGTTCTGAATTTCACACACTGCAGCAGAGAACAGCTGTAAGAATAAATCCAACACAAGTGTGTGCATGCACAGACATGCATGTGCTCTCTTACCTCAATCTGCATTGTCTTCGGCTGGATAACATGGATTTTGTTCTTGTAGCCACACCAGACTCTATCATAGACCACAGCCATGCAGCGGATGGAGTGGTGAGTGTGGCCAAGATCCATCAGGTGGTAATTACTGAGATCCCACTGACCATCTGAGGTGAAAAACAAGTGTGGAAAGATGTATCTCCTCCATGACATGTGAGCATACAACAGAATCCTCTACCTTTCTCTATATATCTGGGTATACAGGCTTAGCTGATACTCAAATGCTCAGTTTGCTTATGTCTGTGACCTTCTCATGGCTCCTGCTTCAGGCACAGCCTTACACTTATGAAATACGTAATGTTTAGTTTAGATAAAGTTTAGTTTGGTGCCTGACAGTGCTCAAATCAGGCCAATTTAAACATCTTTTATTGCAATGAAGTGAACAGGCTTCTCTAATAAGTACAACAAAACCAGTGGGAGAAGAGGGAAGACAGCTGACCAAGACTATGCAGAAACTTGAAAGGAAATGGGCCATACAGTCCTTGTGGTGAGGCTTCCTCACAACACAGACCTACAACATAATTCCCCCAAAGTGTCAAATCCAGAAGAAGGAATCAGATCTCCCTTCTCTCACTCTTATTTTTAACTAACCAGGCAGATATTGTGTCCTTCACAGACAGGAAGCCTCTATGTCATGAAGCTTTATCTTATTTCTGATGGGAACAATTTTGATGTGTCAGTGGTCAGGCTTGAGCTCATGACAAAGGCTGAACCAAAACTTGAATTGCACAAGCCCAGAAATCTCTATCTTTCTGCTTGCTGAATGAACTGCTACTCAATGAATAACTAAGTTCTTCATATGCCAACATTTGTCACAGTTAGCTAATTCCCCATGTGCTGTCAGGTGTGAACACAGATAAGAAACTGCTCAAGCCACAGGGAAACAAAACCCACAGCAGTGAAGAGGACCAGAAACTGAATTTACTAAGTGTACCTCAAACAACTGCACAGCATAAAACATGACCTAAAAGTGTCACGTTTACTCCACATGTGCTACACAGCAACTACACACATTTTTGTTCAGAAAAGCTCAGGAAGTGGTGTTAGAGTACACCTGAGATGGTTTAGGATAGCGATTAGTGTATAATAGCTATGTTTTAACTCGGGGTTTGTACTCCAGCAGCCAGCAACTTCCTTTCTCACCTCGGTAGTGTTTAATCCACTGCTACACTTTTAGCCAAGTTTTGTTTTCTCTATTACATTGAGTCTTACCTTCTCCCCGATGGAATATGGCTAGTGTTCCATCTGCCAGAGCAACCAGGACCCTCCCTTTCACATGCCTGAAATAACAGAATAGTAAATACATAAAAACTCCAAAGAAGTGAGGGACTAAAAAACTCTTCCTGCCATCCACACACACCATCTTTATGTAGTCTCCACAATTCCCAGTCAGTTTAGCATTGCAGGAACATCCTGCAAGAGGTCACGCCTCTTACCTTACTGCAGTAAGATCATCACATCTGTAAATTTTCTGTTGAGGAAATTCTTCTCCTTCACAATACAAACACCATCAATCTCAACTAATTCCCCCTAATTTACCCCTCAGTGAAATTTTGCCTTTCTCCTCCCCACTTACTTTCTCCTGATATTGCTAGTCATGTATTCACTGAATTGGGTCAGGACTGCAACTGAGCAGGAAAACGGTTGGTATGAGGCTTTCCCATAACTTTTAAAAACCTTCAGAAACTTCTCTCACAAAACAATGCACTTCGGAAAGGAAACAAAAAATTGTGGCTGCCACATCCTTGGAAGTGCTCAAGGCTGGGAATATGGATGGGGCTTGGAGCAACCTGGGATAGTGGAAGGTATCCCTACCCATGGCAGGGGGTTGAAACAAGAGGATCTTTAAGGTCCATTCCAACCCAAAGTATTCTGTGATTCTGTAAGTCTGTGAGAAAGAGCTGCTAACCCACTCCAAAGCATCACTTAAGCCCCAAACCTTCTCCTCCAGGACCCTTGGAACACACACTTACACCAGGCTCAGCACAGAGTCCTTCAGCTTTATTGAGTGCAGACACTTCTTCCAGTTGGACACAGCTGAGTGCACGTAAAGCCTGTGAGAGAGAACAAATTGGGGAGGGTTAGCAGCAGGGCCCACACCTTCAGCCTGCCCAGGCTTGAGTCTTCTCTTCTGGTAGGAAAGGTGGAGGTGAGGTAAGAAAGTGATGTTAAATCCCTGAGACTACGGTGAGCTGAGCAATGAAATGAGGAATGAAAACCTTCTCCAGAAACAAGCAGCGAACAAAAGGTGTGTGGACATGAAAAATAGAGCCCAGAGCAGGGAGGTGACACAGAGCTCTGCCAACCCAAGGGGAACACACCAGCCATTCTGAGCTCCCAGCCACATGGTGGGGGCGGCACTGGTGCAGGTCCCAGCATCCCCGGTTGACTCCTGATCTGGCAGTGTTGTGCTGGGCTCCATCTTCAGCTGCCCATTCTCCCTGAAGAGGCAAAAGAACAATGTTAGAGGTTTAGCAGCAGCAGTGCACAGAATGCCCACCTAGCCTGGCAGCCACAGACAGGTATGGGCCCTTGAAGACACAAATCACTTCTTGCTCTTCAATAAGTTTTTAACTGCAAATCTGCAATTTACACTATTTCCTTCCTCCTCCCCTTACAAACAACAAGTACTTCAAATCTACAGACCCTAACTGTTTAGCAGGACTATTACACAAACAGTATTTTCTCTGTTCATTTCCAACTTCAACAGAAACAACTTAGAACAACATGGGCATTCAGGAACAATCTGTATCCAAGACTTCCACCTGTTCTTAAGGCCATCACATCAGCCTTGTTTGTCTCGAGAACTTTTGAGCGGTGAATATGCTTTCTTGGTTACTGTTACAGCACATCGGAGGTACTACTAGAATAAATCAATCATCATTTCTACACACATATGAGTAAGCTCCTTCAGTAAGAACATGAAGTGTACACATACTTTGGAGGATCTGCCTTAACCATAGGTCTAAATTCATAGTGAGAGGTCAAATATTTGCATTTTAACAGCTGACTCAGTCAGTTGTAGGCTGAGCCATGTCTGTTTTCATTTCATTTTTTGCCTCGCTATTATCCCAGCTGTAATACTCCTTGGGGACAAAATGGATAGAAGTCTGACACTTTATCAGAAGATCAGGCTGGTTCTCTTATCACAAAGCTTATGAAAACAGAACTGATTAGTAACAGAACAGAACCATTACTCTGACCCCAGCCCACCTACCCATTCTGCCTTGGTGCCTGGGCTGGGACAGGGTCTGTGAACACGTGCTCGGTGAGGGGCCCGGGCCGCGCCTGCATCGGCTCTGCCTCACCAGCGCTGCTCTCTGGTACCTCTGTAGCCTCTGTTGCCTCCTCGGTCGACTGAGACTGGTTGATCTTCCCGTTGCAGACAGGAGCCACCTCACCTAGAGGACAATGAACAGTGTGAGACATGCTGGAGAATGAGTTGGTGAGTTAACTATCTAGACATCAGGCTGTCAATTCTTTATTTTATCTTTCCTTGCCAAACTCAATCAAGCCCTGAGCCTGTGCCACAGACACAGCAGCTCATCCAGCATCTTCTGCCTGGATGGGAAACAGACACTATTTTAAGGTGAGGCCTAATCTGTGACTAGCACAGCACAGCATTGGAAGGACTCCATGGCTGTTACTGCAGTATGGAGTCAGCAAGGGCAGCAGTATGATTTGCATGTGAGCTTAATTGGCTTCCCAAGGCTCAGAGAACAAAGCAATCAGAACAGCAGCACCTGTAGCAGGGCAAACATCTCATCTGCCCAGAATACTCTCCTGTATGACTCCTGCAACCAGGCTGCAGCATGTGAATCAGAGAAAAAAGGAGGGCTCTAAGAAGAAATGTATCAAAAGGGCCTTTGGTACTCCTGTATCATAAAAACAGAATTCTGGAGGCCTCTGAAGTGTTTAACTTGAGGACAGGAGGATGTGGCTGTAACACCAGGAGCTCGTACCGGACTAGCTGTAATTGAAATGTCACGAAGTTTTACATCCCAAAACTCACTCTGTCCCTTGTCCAGCACAGGTGTGTCCCCACGCGAGGAACAGTTGCTTCGTGGCACGTTGCAGCGGGTTGCACAGCCCACCAGCGTGATCCCTGCCAAGACACCATCTGCTCCAGCTGACTCTTCGGGATTCACATCCCCCTCCAGGAAGATCTCGCCTGGGGGATAGTCACTCTCACTGGCCGCTGAAGATAAAAGAACAGGTACTCGCATAAATCAAGCAGTCACTGCTAAGTTAATGTAGCTGTACTCCTGAGATCACCCTAATGATGGGAGATTCTGATCCTTGGGGTTCACCACCCTGCGGAGGCACCACAGCATCCATCAGCAGCCTGATCCATGGCAGATCCCCTCATCCCTAGTATCAGTATCCAAGGCAGGTACACAGCCCTTCCACACCAGACAAGGCTCACTCCTGCTTCCAAAAAACACTGTTTGTGTACCAAATGAATGACTTACTGAACCCTGAACAGGGAGGAATCTCCACAGAAAGGTCCTACAGGAAGGCAAGATCCGGGTTATGATTTTGGGGAACAATGACAGAACACAAGAAGGCGGAAGGGTTAGTTCCAGTTCCCAAGTGAGGACGTCTGTCACTCCTCAGTGGTGCAGGTGACCCTGTGCAGACCCCAGCCTGGGCCCCACTCACCAGGGATGCTGGAGATGCAGAGCACGTGAGCGTTGCAGACAGTGAACTGGTCCACCACTGTGCCAGGCTGGTTGGCATCAATGATCACGACTTTACTGGTTGACAGCGTGCTAGTGAGGATCCAGACACGGCTGGATGTAGCATCCATCTCATGGAGCTCCTTTGCCTTTGGGAGAACAAACACATAGGCACAATCAGCACTCCTCTTGGATCAATCTGAGCCTAACAATGCTTGGCAACATTTACACACGGTGTAATTTATTTTAAATTATACATTCTATTCTATAGTAAAATTATATAAGAATTTTTTTTTATTTTATATAGTTGTCTAATCAGTTATATTTTAGTTTTTATTTTTATTAATTTGATTCCATTCATGTTGTTGCACTAGTATCCAGAGCACTGGCCAAAGAGCCTGTCTTGACTCCTTATGCTCCAAGAGCAATATGGCCACTAATTTCTCTGTTGACTTGTCTGACAAATGTCATATCAAATGTCACTGAATATTCATTCATCCAGAATGCTGTGAGTCTGGGATGCACCCACAACTGATCAGCTTAAGCAAGCTGGTCTTAGGAGAGTATAAGGCAGCAGTGTAAAACAGGTGTGGAGAAAAACCCTACAAACCAGATAGGATAAAATATTGTATTATTATCTGCAAATTACAGCTTGGTTCTTTAAATAGGAGAAAAACAAAAAATCATTTAAGACTACTAAAAACCGGAACTGGATTAAATCTCAAGCGGCCCAAATGGACTCACAGACTCTCTGTTCCTTTAACAAAGCTTTGCCTAAATGTATTATTTTTTAAATTTACAATTATGAGGGCTATATAATCTTCCTAGCAACCTCATCAAGCATTTAATTGCCCTTATTATAAGGATTTTTTTCAAAATTCCAAACGTTTCAAAAGCAAAAGTTGGAAAACTTTATACTGGATGATTTGTCCCAAATCACACCCAAAGTTACAGAAGAGCCAGAATACCACAGCACTGCCCCACAAGTACAAGAGCATTTTATGGCACAGTACAAAGGTACTGAGAGAAGGGGTATGGTAGGAATGAAATAACAAAAAACATCGGAGGGAAAAAAATCCATTTTCTTGTCTGACCTTTTTTTTCTCAGGAGATGTATGGTTACTTTTGTTGTTCTCGCCTTCCACTTCCCTATCACAGGTGAGGGGATCACGCCCAGGATCTAGTTTCTGCCCATTCCCAGGCTCCTGTTCCAAAGGTCTCCATCCTGAGAGATTGACTCCAGCTGCACACCACAGCTAAGAAACAGAAGCAGGAATCTGAACTAAGGATTCTGCAGGCTCCGTGGTCTCTTTGAATTTAGGCACCTTTGTGGAGAACTGTCAAATGTCAAACATCTAAAACATTAAGTTGTAAACACCAGATCTTGACAATTTCTCCTAGAAGATATCCAATTTGATGCAGGTAAGACAAAGGATCTCTGTACCCAGCAAAATCACTCCTTTTTAGTCACTGCAAGTGACTAAAGTCACAAGCAAGCCAGGACATGGCTGATGTTTAATGTGTTCAAACTGACAGATGGCAGGTTAAATGAGACATTAGAAAGAGATTCTTCCCTGTGAGGGTGTGAGGCCCTTGCACAGCTTGCCCAGGGAAGCCTGTGGCTGCCCCATCTCTGGAAGTGTAGAAAAACAGTCTGCTGGTTTAGCTCCCACACAAGCAGTTTTTTGAAATCAAATCCAGTTAATCTCCTATGAGTTATTTCCAGGGAGCTTTTTAAGAGAATACTTGGAACAGGGCTACAGAAACAAACACTCGATTTATCCAAAACCCTAAGGGAAAGATGCTGCACAGAACATTATCTAAAGATCACATGTAGAACCTTCTAGAAACAACAGCATTAAAATTTTCTTACAATTTAACCATCAGGATGATTTCTAAAAATAATCTCTGAATGAATTAGTGACAAACTGGCTATTTCAAAACAACCAGTTACAGCAGGTAAGTCTACCATCTGCCCACATGACCACTTATGCCCATCTGCAATTCTACTCAAAATATTCTAGTATCGATAGACATGGCTTCACAAAAATTTACTCCACATAATACTGGCCTGTTACCAATGAATTCTGGTCAACAGTAGAATTTAAGGAGTGATGAAATGCATTTTTACTTTCACTTGCTCATTTTCATGAATTTTTATATTGGTTTGCATTACACCCCGAGGAGTCTTAGCAAAAGCGTTAGAAGCATAAAATGTTGCTGTTGTTAATAAATTGTGTCAAAAAAGCAAACAATGTCAGAGAGCAGCAGGAGACCCAGCAACCAGAACCAGCTGAGAATTGTGTCCTAAAATACTTTTTCCTACATTGACTAGAAACCACCATTCAAAAAAAGAAAGTGGAAGATAGAATTCGGAATCTATAATGTCAGAAGAATTCAGATTGTTGTAAAAACTGCAGGTTTAGTGACCCAAATTCTTTGCATATCTCATGTCCCCTTTCTGGACTGCATGGTAACCAGAAACAACATACCTTCATAGTTGGGTCCTTCTCTACTAGTGGGCGACAATACACAGGCACAGGGACATTTTTCATGCGAGTGTCTTCCTGACCACCATTGGGACTCAGCTAGGGGGAGAGAAGACAAAAAAGACAGTATAAAGCTGCAAACACTGGGATATGGCAAGAGAGATGGAATCAGTGTGGCAGAACCAATCAGAGGTGGCTGCTGCTGAGGCTTCCTATCATGTCTTCTGTGAAACAGAGTACTTAAGGGGAGAAGAGCAGTGCACTCAAGAGACAATCTCACAGTCATCACTGCCCCAGTGATGGCCAACAGAGGTTACACATTGCCCTGCTGATAGAGAAAGGATGCTCCCTGCAAAGAGTCAGGACACCAACATTACCTTCCATCGACAGCTGGACTTGATGATCTTAAAGGTCTTTTCCAAACTTAATGATTCTATGATTCTATGGCCTGAAACTTCCAAGCCATGCTGCCAGGCTCCTCCCTTTCAGGGGGTCTCTGACCAGTGAAATGCATCATAACCCAACAAGTAAGGCTGATACTGTTTGATTTTGTGTTACTGATGGGAAGAAGTGGGCACAAACTGCATTTGTTTTTCACACTAAATGATTGTTATAGTTCTCAAAGTATAAATGAAATAACTAATGTTCCAGCCCAATTATAACAAAGGAAATTAAAAAAAAAAAAAAAGAACTAGACTCTGGACGGAAAAGTTTAATTTCTTTTGGTTTAACGTGCTTTTCAGTTTCAGTATTTTCATGCAGAGGATGTCCTTCTACTGACTTTGGTGGAGATAAACAGAACATTAATTTGGTCTGTGCCTACAACTATCATACAAATAAAACATGCACATGGTACCTCTAAATTAATGTCAATGACTAAAGTCACCTCCCCCTCAGCCTGTCCAGAGCATGGTCCCTACCTGCTTGTACTTGGCTGGGAGGCTCCAGCCACAGGCCTGCAACCGCCCATCATCGTTCCGCACGTGCTCCCGGACCTGCCGGTACTGCTCCCGCTTCTGCTCACGGCGTGCCGAGGATGTGCAGTCACTGAGGAGAGAAGCACAGCGTCACCTTCCAACTCATGGTTAAAGAGAGAAGCTGAGGGTGAAGGGAATGGGGCCAGAACAGGGAAGGTCACACACAGCAAACCAAATCCAGCTGTGAAAACAGATGTAGGCAATCAGAGACAGAAAAACTCTGTTGAGATGCAGACATAGGCAGTTCTGACCTGAGAGACATGGCAAGCCAAGTCATTGTCATCACCACTTATGATGTTCCAAGAGCCTTTCAGAAACAGGGAATAATCCTTCTCTAAAGCCTATGAATCTAGGAGATGACAGCAATTTTTGCTGAGCTGTTACAATTTACCAGTCTAATGTCTCCATCAGGAAGGCATTTTGAGTTCTCTCCCTCCTCATTGTACTCAACTATGGATTTTTCTGTCCATTTTTAAGCTTTCTCTGCTGATAAGGAAAACATGCACTAACTTCTGGTTCCAACAGAACAACTCCAGCTTTGCACTGGCAAAGGTTAAACCAAAAATTTATCTGTGAGCTTTTAGACATGTTTTAATATAAGCAAATGCTGTTTGTCAGCTTCAGCTCTCAATAGGTTTTTAAAGTATCATTCTGAGGTACAAACAGCATCAGCAGAAAAATTAAATCCCGTGGGCAGCTCCATTATGTAATCCACTGCTGGGAAGCACTCAGACACCACAGCATGACTGTGAGACATCATCAGAGAAAAAGACGGAATAAGGGCAGTGGGTATCTATAAAGCTTAAATTTACCTTTCTACAAGATACAGTGTCTTTTCAACAAATCCTTTTTATTGTAGAAGTTATCCTACTTTACCACCACATTCTCCAAAGTCCTTCCATAAAAACACACCCCATGTGAAACCACACAATCTTTGCAATGGCAGAACATCTTGTGAAGTCAGGTAAAGCACAAAAGAGTTTTCTCCCTTCATGTCAGGGGCACAAAGAATTGGGGTAAGACTGTAATACCTATACCCAGAGGCTCATTTTTAGCATGGTTAAGATTAAAACCAAGTACTGGAACTTAAATGCGCTGTGGAGAGAACTTTTATCTTCACTTAAACGCCTTGACATTCTATCCCTTTGTCCTGATGCTGCCATCACATTCCACCACAAAAACCCTCCTTCATTCCACCCCAGTCTGCTAATACAAGTGCAGAACTAGAGCGAGGCCAACTCAAGCTCCAGTGGTCCCTGCTGAGATGATCCATCATGGCCTAGAAAAACATGGCTACTGTATGTTTGGGAGGACAAGATTTGCTGAACTCATCCATATAGTAACTGATCAGTGAAAGCACAGGGAGATAAACCACACAGAACAGAGAAATACTAACGTCACACAGACTGTTTCTAAAGTGGAAACCAGCTTATTTTAAACACTGCTGCTCTTTGGGAGAGCTGCAGGGGGGCCTGGCTTGGCACACGGCCCTGCAACTCACTCGTCAGGGAAGAACTCGAGGGTGCGGCTGCTGGAGGAGATCTGGCACATGGTGTGGCTGCGCCGCTGGCTGAACCCCGCCGTGGTGGGAGACTTGTAGTGGATATTCACAGAGGGGTAGGTCCTCTTTGCAGGGGGAGGACTTGAGGAAGAGCTGAACAGACGGCTGAAGCTAGGGACAGAAAAAGGCCAAAAAGTAAGAGAAAAGGTACCTGGAGAGACAGGCACCATAAGATACACAAAAGGGGAAGCAAGAGGTATGGGATCAAAAGCTGTTAAGCCCATTACAAAAACTGCTCTATTGAAACCCAGAGCTATGTCCTTGGTTTGACTGACATGTTCTTAGCTTCCAGAAACAGGTACCTTCTGAAAACAGCCCTTTATTACAACTGACTGTGAGTGTATAAATGTTTCCATTCCAGGATACTCACGAACTTTTTCAGCTTGTAAAACAAAATCAATGCGCATGGTCAGATCTAATTTTAATTGAAATTAAAAGGACAAAGGAAGCCCGTGAAGGCACAAAGGTTAAGCCAACAACACTTCTACCTGACATTAATGTCAGGGTCTACTAAGTTGCTGTCTGAAGTAGAAACAGCAACACTCCCTTTTCTTAATCTTGCGCAAACCACCAAAGAACTTACAACTGCCAAATGGTGGATTTCTTCTTCTCCTGGACGGATGGGTGCTCACGGGAAGCTCTATGGACAAACACAGCAGAACCAAATTAATTTCTGCATCTCTGCCAAGCATCAGGTCATTTCCACTAAGGAAGCCATGTCAAAAGTCAGAATTCATTCTAAGACATCAGGGAAAGGGACATGCACTCATCTTCAATGCAAACACACCCAACCACTTTAAGTATCAACACTGACGTGAAAGGCAAGTAAGCGTGTTTAACGCAAAGTTTTATCAACTCTCTGTAACATTGTCTGCCACAGAAAGTGTGGGAACTACAGACTCCAGCGTTAGAGTCACTTCAAGTCACAGCCTTTAGAACTCATCAGTCAGAAGCAATACTCCTCTCCAGATCTTCTCCCAGCTTAATAAACACGCAAGAAACAAGCAAGACAAACAACTGTCCAGTGTCTCCAAATAACGGTGGCAACATGAGATTTGCAGCCCAGGTTCAGGAACAAGAGAGAAAGTATTGGTATTAGGAGAGAAGCATCTACAGTCTGGAAAACTCCCAGTATTTCTCAACCCTATGTCGGTAGGGGTTGCATTGACCACAGGTTCTGTCCTAAACAGGGATGTTACCTAACACCCAGCCTCACCTGATCATCTCTGTCCACCTGACAGCCTCCTGGAGCTCCATCAGCCTCTCCTTGTACTGGTTGCGCTCCATCAGGACCCGGGCCATCTCCACGCGGGTGAAGCGCCGGCGCTGGGCAATGGGAATGTTGTCCTGCAGAGGGGAGGAGCACTGCTTCAGCCAACAAAAGATGGAATGGGATTGAGGTTAGTACCGGGCAAGTCAGGGGACAGACATATATTTGTTAGTTCTTCTCCTGTCCTGCTTGATCTCCTCCCCATTTCCCCATACAAGAAGCTAATTCAGACAGTGAGCTCCAAACTATGGCCCATGGACCTCTGGGTATTCGGCAAACCCATGGAAATTAGAATGAGAATCACCACCAACTTGAACACATAGACCTCACACACACACACACACACACACACACACACACACTAGTGTGTGTGGGACTATTGCCAGCAAGGTGCTTTGATAGTCTCAAGGAATGGTAAGAATTGACGGTGGTCCGTTGGTCCAGAAATCTGGAAACCAAAGTTTTAATTCAGTAACAAAGCCAGTCACAAGCAGCAGGGAGCACTATATAATGCCATCTGCCCCCTCAGGAGGACTGGAAGGAGATAGTCTGTTAGTACAGACGGATAAAGATAGGATACGCGAAACTAAGGAAACACCTTTTCCTCTTTGGTGACACAACTTGACCTTCCAATGAGGGCACAGGCAGCTTTGGGTTGGGAACAACAGGAGTGAAAGTCTTTGTCTCTTTTAAAGAATGGAGAACGAGAACAACATGAGTAAGTTGCAGAAAGTATCTGCCCAAAATAAAGACTGCAAGGATTTCAGGAACTCATTACTAGGAGGTGGCACAGGGCTGTGTTAGACTGTGGCAATTCCCAAGCTCAGCCTGGCTGGTAAGTGCTGCTGAGAGTTGGAATAGCACAAACTCACCAAGGCCCTCTCTAGCCTCCTGGACTTTTAATCAAATCTGTATTACTAGTCAGAACAAGAACTGTACAAACAAAGAGGAATTTATAAATTATTTTTTAAATTAAAAAAAGAACCAGACCTCCTGTCAGTTCAGCTGAAAACAAATCCAACTCTCTTCAGTAGCTCATGAGCCCAACTTGAAAATCTTCCCATCTACCTAAATTTTCAATAGATCAAGTTCACGCCAAATAAGACAACAGATTTAAGCTAAAACTGAACCTGCTCTGATACCTTGTGTAAGAAAGAAAACAGTAACACTGACAAGCAATGTATTTAACTCCCTGTCCTGGCAGGGACATTTACAAGGAAAATCTTGTTACTGCTTGATTTGCCTTTTTTTTTTTTTTTCCACTTACAGTTAGTCTTTGTTGAAAAGCCTCTATCCCAGCCAAAACAGTTTCAAGAGCTGTCCTAGAAGAACAGCCCACGAGCCTTCTCTGCCTGTACCCTGTAACAGGCAGTACTAGCTTATGGAAAAGAATTAACAAGAAAAACGCAGCACTAAGACATGGTGGTAGTCACTGTTGCAAAGCTGGCTGTGTAAACTGGATTTTGCTGCATGATGTCCTCACAGCTACATCTTCACTGCCAAGGTGGGGAGAGGCTCTTCTGGATTAGCTTGACAATCATAACACCCAGAGAGAATCCTCACTGCACACTAAACTTTATTTCTAAATTAGGATGGTGTTGAGCAGGGCAGTGCTCTAGCACCCGGCTACAGAAACTACACCCTGCACAGTGGTACTGCCACTGGGTCAGCTGCTCCTCTCTGCCAGATTCTGTTTTGAAAGTTATATGAAGGGATTTCATGCTCATCAGCCACAACCCATTCACCAGCCTTGCCCTCATTGCTAACAAAGGCACATCAATCTGCATCTCAGGACTCGTATACACGAAGCAACATAGGTAAGTAAATCAACCCCCTTTCCCCGCAGGCATTTTAGTAATGTCATATACCAATTCTGTACAGAGATAGCTGCTTACATCCTCCACCTCCTCTTTGGGCTCTCGTCGGGCAACAATCGCTTCAGATTTCACTCTAGGAAACAGGAAGAAAGGGATCAAAACAGCAGGTGACACCACAGCTAGCTTTGGGAAGAGAATCAGCTATGGGAAGTCTGGCTGCATCCATGACAAGGGAGCCATCTCAAACCATGTGTACCAAATGTACAAATTCTGAGATGATTCTCTGGCATTTTCCTTCCCTCTGGCAGCACATTACTCTGAACAGCTTCACTGACCTCAACCCCCTTTTTTCAAACATTTGTTGTGAGCACCAAAATATTGACCACTGGAAGAATCCAGCCAGTTTCTATTTCTGAACCAGCATCTACGTTCAAATATTTGATGAGAACTGAGCCATTTTCAACAGGGAAAATGCTGGCTTAAATGCTTCTTCTGGGCTGCTTCTGGTTTCAGTAAGATTCTCTTGATTCTTTGTGATTCAATACAGTGAAAAAAGCCCCTAATGTGAAGAACAGTTTGCCAAAATGGTAAAGAACACCAAACCCTGACAAAAAATATTGAAAGTATTTAAGGGAGTGCTTTTAATTTCTTTGAACTCCTAATTTATGAGGCATTACAAAAGGCATTTTAAAAAATCTCTCGTCTTGCAAGATTACTTTCACTTCAGACATTCTGAACAATGAAGAGACCAGTCTGTGTTACTCTTGGTGATTCTGAGCTCAGACTTCAGAACCTTCTGGATTTCAGCTGGAGAACAAACCCTGTCCTCTGCCCTGAGCTCCTGCAGTCATGTGCACCCAGCCACAATGCAACTGTTCTGCTCTGAGCTCCAGGAGGCAGCTTTGTGTATATGGATGTGAAACCATTCCAGGCTTTGCTGGGCAGTTGGGCTTTAGTTTCTCTAGTTTGAGAGGAAGATAAAAAGTGGCATCTTCCTGTATCGAACTTTAGAATCCCTTCTGCCTCTTCTCACTCTTAACATGAGCAATGAAACAATTACCAATATAGGCATTTAAATATTGCTTGGGCAACTCCATATGAGCTCTTTCAGTAAATGAACGGGCATTCACTTCTCTCAGAGCTATCCTGGCTGCTAGGAGGATCAAGCTCTTGGCAGTTTCCTTCAAAACTACTGGTTTTGAAATTCCCTTTCTTTGGGTGTTTTTGATAGTTGTTGTTGGTTGGTTGGCTTTTAATTGCAAATTTAAACCCTTAATGCTTCGCTCCAGGGAGCCTGGGTTTGGAGCTGCTGCTGCAGAATCCTCATCCTGCCTTGTTGTACTCTCTAAGGTACCTTTGAATGTCAGTGCTAATCCCATGAGTGAAACAGAGTAAAACAGACGAGGTGGGTTTACCACTCTTCACTCCCAGCTCCTTGGGTAATCACTCACCTCTTTAGCTCCTCCTCCAGCTCCTTGACTCTGGTTTCTATTTTGGCTTTGGCCTGCTTTGTTGCTTCCAGTTCTCCCTTCAGCACTTCCTGCTCCCCAGACAGCTGGTCCACCTTGGCAATCAAATCATTCTTCACAACGTTCAAAGCATTTCTTGAAGGTGTGAAAGGGACAATAAGCCAAAATGCCCAAAACCAGCAGCTGTCCATAAAAGAGGCCTTTAACTAAAGTCACAGACACTACAAGGGGAGGTGAAACAAGTGTGTTTAACAACTCAGCCCAGCTATGACTCATGGGAAATTAAACTTTGGGAAGATGGAGCTGCAGAAGAACAGAGAAATCACCATAATGGTTCAGGATGAGGTTTGTCCGTTCCTGTATCGTGACTAACAAACCAACCTCTCCTTTGGAAGATGGCAGAACACTGCAGAAGGCAGGTGTAGAGCAACCGGTATCTATTTTTGACAGAACGAAGTCTGAAACACACCTTTCAGAACTGCTGTCATCTGCAGTTGCGGGTAATTGTAAATGATGGCAATAGAAATATGCAATTCCAATCAGCTCCAAAACATCTTAAAATTATAAAATCAGCAGCTTGCCATCAGAGTAGGCTCTCCAGCTCTCCCTGGGAGCACTCTGCCTTCCCCTTCCCAGCTTCTCAGCTTTAATAGCTGGTTTGCCAGCTTTTCTCAAAAACCAACTCCATTACATTGTCTGCTTCTCCTCTATCAACTACAAAATAGTTGAGAAATCAAGTGACAACAGTTTCTTTCCTAAAAAAAAACCTTGCAAATAAAACCTTATTATCATCAACATCCTCACAGAGGCTCAGACCAACACATGGATTCCCCCTGAAGTTAATTTAGAGATTGCAATTGATCTCAGATGGCATCAGGCCCTACCAGCACATGCCCAGAGGCTTTACCCAAGTGCCTGCAGAAAGGAAACAGTTAGGCAACAGCTCAGGAGAGCAAATCTTCTACAAGTGAAGGAACAAGTATTCAGGACAACCAATTAGATAAACAAGTGAGGCAGTTCTGGACAAGACCAAGGTGACATCTCATTTATAACCAGGCAGGTAGGTCAGAGCATGCGACAGTTCCTTACTTGGTCTCCAGCAGCTGCGAGTTCTCCAACAGCAGATTGCCCACTTCTTTGCCCATTCCTGAAAAGAAAGGCCAGGTAGTTTTCACCTGCTCTCCTAGAAACATGCAGCTTTTGTGGCACTGCCTAACTCATGCTCCAAAAAAAGAAATCACTTTTGTTAGGCTTCCCTAGATTCCTGTGTCCTGTGTGGAGAGTGGAGTGTCTCTAGCTGAATCACCAAACAGCACCAGCAAAGACACCCATGTGTCCTGTAGAGAATCCAACTTCAGACCTAGCTTCTCACCCCAGCCTTCACAGACCTCTTTGAGAGGGACAGAGGGGAAAGCTTCACTAATACCAATCAGGGAAGTCCAGGCAGTAACTCCTGGTTCAGCCATGAGCTATTGCAAACATTTTTTATCATTCCTCTCACAGAAAGAAGGTAGAGTTTATGGGTTTTTCACAAGCATAGCAGAACACTGTCCAAGTCCTCATCTGCACACTAGTGATTTTCTTCGTTTCTTAGTATAAGCCGAATTTTCTGTTTGCATGATTTGGGATCATGGTTGTGACAAGTTTCATGCACATGAAAGGCTTCCCATTATTGACCTTCTGCTAGAGCAATTTTAACAGGACTGCAGATTGTCCCTTGCTCTATCTAGCTTTAACAGCTTTCTCACAGATGTTTTAAAATGTGAAGTCTCAGTTTCACTACTTCAGACCCACACTCAACACCTACAGCAGACACTCTGCACTTGCACTTGGGCATCCACGTACAGCTGCAATCTGCAGACTGGTTTACAAGAGCATTGACACATCTGGGGCTGAGAGTGAAGGTCGAATTCAGTATTTCATAAAACCGATAAAATTTAGGGACCAAAAGCACATCTGGGTTGTTTCCTGCTGCCAGGGACTTGCTGAGTCCCAGGGTCAGCCTCTGTCTTATAGTGGGGAACAGAGGCCACCTGAGAGCTGAAGACAGGGAGGCCTCTCCTGTTGGAGGACAGTGCTGAGGGGTGCAGCTCGTATCTCACCACAGGTCCCAGAGCATGAAGAAGTCTCCCCACCATCAGTATTTGTCCTGCCCTCTGAACTCTCTCTTCCTTCACAGCAAAGACATCAACAGTTTTCATGACACGTCATTTGCTGATTAATTATTATTTGCAAGAAAATAAAAACAACACAAACTTGAATTAAATGGAAGTTAGAGGAAGATGGCAGCACATGAGAAGTGAGAACACACCACAACACTCCAACATAACTCTTCCCGCAGTTAAACTGGATGAATTTATGATGACAAAAGCAAATTCCCAGCAAGAATGAGTAAGAAGCAGCATTTTCAAAGAACTTTTGAAAAATTAGTGACAGATAATGAATCACTTTGATGTTTCAGGCAGTGTGTGTCAGAGAATATTCCAACAGCACAAAATGGGAAACACTAACTGCAGTGCAAACTACAGTGTATTTTGGGTTGGTAAGGTGAAGGATCTATAGTCCTTTTTTTTTGTGACATGCGGCATGTAAGTCAGATGACTCAGAAGACTTCTGTTTATTAAATTCTTTTCTTGTTCATTTTTAGTGATTATACAAATAATCAAATAAATATTTAGCCTGTAAGGCATTAAATTGGCACAAGGACATTAAAGATGCTGAGGAACATCCAGGGAAAGGCTCATCCCCATATTTTTCGGATTAAGTCTTTTTTCTTCATATTCTTGAGTCATGCATCCCTCTCTGCAGCTGTTTTTGGGAGAGAAAGGAATTCTGGGGAAGAGGGTGAGCTATCATGCCAGAACTAAAGGCCACACAGCATTCTGTCAGTATCCTTCACCACAGCTTCTACCTTACTTGTGTGTGATGCGGTGACAGCCCAATGCCTTAACCACACCTCCGGCAATAAAGAACATGATGAAGCCTCCCAGAGCCATGGAATGGCACTACGAGATCATCTTGCACAGGCTGTAATGGGACAGCTCTGCTCTTGGGAAGAAAACTTTCAGTGTGGAGAGACCATAAGGAGACCTCTTCAACCTCTGGGGTGTGGAGCAAATGGAGGATAGGTCTGGGAAGAGCCCTGTCCAACAGAGCTCATCCTATATCATCTTCCTCCCACAGCCAGGCAAACAATGTGAAGCATCAAAGCGGATCATCAACTACAATGAAACAGAAGAGAATCCCCAAACCACCTCTACAGAGCAGCTGCATCCTGCTTCTTGGAGAGGTGCTACCACCACCACAAAAAACCAAACCAAGGTGACACAAGACATATGGACAGATGATGAGTGAATGGAAGGAATGCAGGAAAAAATAAACATTAAAAAAAAAAAAAAGAAAACAAAAGAAAACAAAATAAAACAAAATAAAAGAAGAGAAAAGAAAAAATTAAAAAGGCCTTCGCCTTACCAAAGAAATCATCCCGTACTATGAGAGCCATCCCATACGAGAAAGGGAACAGAAAGAGATGGGGACAAGGGGGAAGAAAGGAAGAGAAAAAAAGCAGCCATTAAGTACCAGTCTGTAAACAGCAAACAGAGCAGCTCATCAGCACATGTACAGTGTGTGGTGCCAGCACATGTGATGCTTGGTAGAAAGGTATCTTATTCTGCTGCAGCCTGACCTAACTGGGACTTCACCTTGGAGTGTCATAGAACAGTTTGGGTTGAAAGAGACCTTTAAAACACATCCAGTTCCAGCCCCCTGCCACAGGCAGGGACACCTCCCACCAGACGACGTTTCTCCAAGCCCCATCCAACCTGGCCTTCAACACTCCCAGGGATGAAGCAGCCACAGTTTCTCTGGGCAACCTGTGCCAGGGCCTCACCACCCTAATTGCAAAAGAAATTTTTCTTATATCTAATTTAAGTCTCCCCTCTTTTTTTTCAAAACCATCGCCCCTTGTCCTATCACAACAGATGTCAGGATAAGCTTGAGATGACCTCATCTGCTTCTTTCATCTTCATCATTTTCCCTGTATGATACATCCTTGAGTTTCCCATCACCACAACAAAGGCAGGTCAATAGACATTATGAACAGGGTGAGGGAAAGACAGTAGCAGGGGGGAAAAAACCAAAAGTGGGGGTGAGTATCAAAGCTTTCATCTGGCCTAAAAAGGCCCAAATCCACCTCCACACGGCAACAAACTCCAACTTCAGTGGGAGGTTTTCTGAGGAATGTCCACAAAAAATGTGGCTTACAGTAAAACCAGTTTGAATGAAAAGAAGGGATGATGCCATCCCTTTCTTGGTATCATCACAGAGCCCACACTGAGCAGTGCCGGGCACAGGGACGTGGCACAGCTTGATGGCGCATCACACTATGGCAGCTATCGGGTCACCACCTTTACTACAGGGCAAACTTCACCCAGTTTGCACTGTAATCAAGAGAGATCCCCTTGACTTCAACTAAAATTGCATCAGGGCCCAAGTGTATTTTACAAGCAGGTGCAAACCTGATGGCAGAGCATGGCCTTGGGGCAGCAAGCAGCTTCCTCCAACAAAGGACAGAGCCACCACCCAACTCCTGCCAGAAAGGCAAAGTTTCCACCAAAGACAGAGGCTTTGCCACTTTAACTCATCACGAAAGTGTCTTTAATGTCACTGCCGCAATACCTGAAGGGAGTTGGTTCGCACCTGGTAACCCCCCACAGCCACTGGCACATGGAGGGACTCCTCACAGCACAGGCTGCGGGGAGGACAGTGGGACCCTTACTCAGTCTGTGCCCACCCGACCTCTGCTACAAGTACCTTTCCTGGCAGAAAAAAAGCCCTCTGTTGAGTGAGAGGACAGTGTGACACTGTGGAGCAAACCTGCCCACAGCCACGCGAGAGAAAGTGCATTGAAAGGCAGCAGGAGCATGAGCAGAGCAGGGACCTCCTGCTGCAGGGACCCACCAGTGTGAGGCAACCAAGCAAGGCGAGGTGGGAGAAGTCTGCAAAGCCAACCGTGTTTGGACAAGAGCAGGGGAGTATCACACGTGTATACCACATCATCCGACCTCAACCAGAAAAAAAGAAACAAGGAGAACTGAGCAGGAGATACACACCTGAGAACTCCCCTATGCGCCATGTCCAGCGAAGCACAGAGAGACAAGGGAAAAAGGAAGTGAAAAAGGATCAATCAGTGACTGAAACCAACAAAATCAAAATTTTGTTCAAAAAAAATTAACAATGATTCAGCCATTTCAATGTCAAAAGGCATGAAATAGTAAGGACAGGACCTGCCATAGCTGTTGATGGCATGACTCTACATATAGGACAGGAAAAAAAAAAAACAAGGAAAGGTAACCCGTGGTACAACTGCAACCACATGCCTCAGCTACCCCCAGATTTCCAGACGTGAATCTGAGGCAATCAGATCTTCCTGGACTGGGTAAACCTTTATTTTGCCTTTATTTAGTCATGCACCACTAAATGCAGAACAGCTCATTCCCACTACCTCTCACTTCCCCTCCCCTTGTGATTTTAACAGCTGGATCCTCTGACAGTAACTGCTCTCCAGTGACGCTTCAGCTTGAAAAAAATAACTGGTTGCACTTAAAACCTTTTTTTTTGTACAGTGTAATGCTGGGACTTAGTTTGATAATCCCATTTCAACTTCTGTACACAACACTGTATATAAACTTACCGCTAATAAGGCTGCATTTTTGTCTTCACCACAGACCCCCTGTTGTTTAATTTCCAAAGCAAATATGGTTGGTTATCCTAGACCTGAATCACAGAATGGCTTGGGTCGGAATGATCACCCAGTTCCACCCCCTGCCAAGGGCAGGGACACCTCCCACTATCCCAGGCTGCTCCAAGCCCCATCCAACCCAGCCTTGAACACTTCCAGGGATAGGGTAGCCACAGCTTATCTGGGCAATCTGCTCATCACCCTCAGTAAAAGGACCTGTCCACTGAACACAACCAAACTGCTAGTGATTGTTTGTGTCTGGAAACACTTCGGATAGGGAAGAGCAGGAAGGGAGATCTGGTAGAAGGTGGGGAGCTGAGAAAAGGTGAGATGGGAGAACAGGAGTCTACCCAGAATCACCTATGATTAACAAGTGAATATGCAGGAAAACAGACAACTAGTGCTCCTAAGTCTGTAGGAGAAATAAGGGAATTTGGTCCTCAATACCCATTAGTAAATAATTGTTCTCACTCCACATTTTCTCCAGAATACTTCCTATACAAACCCATATATGTAAAGCAGTATTAGAGGTGGGGGAAACCTGCACGTTTTATTTAATATAATAAAACATGAAGGGTGCCAATTTTGTACCAGAAATAAATGGGATTTTCCATTCTGGAATCAGATTTGCCTGCCAGCTGCTGCTCAAGGTAATTTCTGTAAGTCCTGTTTTTAAGGTCCTCTTTAATGAGATTTCCCTTTCTTTAAGAAACTGAGACAAAAAAAAAAAAAGAGTATACTGTTTACAGATTGCCAAGTTTTGAGAGACTGGAGGAAGTAGTAAGTCTTCACTTAAGTGAGCTTATAGTCATTCATTAATATGATTTACAGAAAGAAGTGAGCTCCAAATATGGCCTAAAGAGAACTCTTTCAGCTTGTGGATCTTGTTTCTTACATCATGTTCATAAAGCACCATTTCCTCAGTGTCTCTTCAGATGCAAAGGTACAGCACAAAGAGAGAACATTCTACCTAATAAAAAAGGCAAAATTTGGGACTGTGTTGACAAATTTTTGTCAGCCCTAAGATCTAGCTCTTTGCTTCTGTCTTTACCAGACTTTCTTTTGTGCTTTTTATTGGGCAAAGCCAAATAAAAGTACCAGTCTCATTTCTTGTTGAGAGACATGACCCCTGAGATCTCTCTGTGCTTCCTCCCTTTGTACAATCAGCAACGTGTGTGTTCATTTTAAAACACTCTTATGTGCCAGAGTCAGTAGCCAGAACTCAGCCAAAGGATTACTTAGATCCATGTTTATCACAAAAAAAAGGCACAGAACTACCTGATTCCATCACAGTCCATCTCCCAGGTTTGAAAAGGAACCAGCCTTCCTATTTTGCTGGCCCGCCATGGGATCACCTGCAAGGTTTCTGCTCCTGTGCTCAGGCCAGAAAATGGTCCCAGCACAGAAATGTCCTCCTTGTAAGCCACGCTGCAGACTTCAGAAACTACACTGTGATCTTCAGGGCCTGCACTTACATGGCAACTGTTCAACAAAGTCTTTGTACATTTTTATTGCAAGTGGTAACTACCAAACAACAGACATCTCACCACACTGAAGTCTTTGGGCAGCCTTATAGCAGGAAGAGGTGAAGCACCTTTCACTTCATCCGATACTGTAGTGAACAACCATGCAAGATTTGGGCAACAAAAAGTTTTTGCCCTTTGAAAACAACAATCTGCATTTCTTGCTGATCACTGGGTCAGGCTACAGGGTAATCCCAAGAGGAAGTGGATTTCCAGAAGGCAGGAAAGTGGGAAGCACATTGTCTGAAGCCATTCATACGCCAAGCAAGTAAATTTCCAGAACAGTAACTCTTTCAAGCCAATAATACCTGATACCCCAGCCATTTTGGGGGGAGAAGAAAAGCAGCAGTTGGCACAGTGATCAGCAGACAGAGCTGCAGAATCAACCCAAGGCTCCTTGATAAGGAAGCACCCAAGGACCAAGATAAAACATATAGTCAGTGGCAAGATTATCTGTGGTTTTAGTGCTCTGATTCTGCTAGGAAGAGAGCTCCTGATAATGTATGGAGCTGGCTAACTAAAATTCATTCCACAGCTTTAACCATCACATGTAGTTCCTACTGTCAAGCTTCCCTTTAAGCAGGAGCCCCAGCCCTTCTGCAAATGGCTAAAAGCATCCAGGGGATTCTCAAACCTGGAAATCTTGCTTTTCCTTCTAAATTCTTGATTTTGTAAATATTTGCACAGATTGGCTCCCATTGCAGGCAGAGAAAGCCTGTGTGTTCATCCTGAGTCTTCTGCAGATTTTTTTTCTTCTGGCAATCTTGAGTTGAGTTGAAGGTGAAACAATAAATGATTTTATGCTTTAGGCAATGGTATGAGGGCTCTATTGCATGCTGCAGGGCTAGCACGATTTAAAAAAACCCCAATCCAAACATACCCATATCAAAAAGCCATTTGCGAGCATTCTGATGATAGTCTGGTTCTTGTTCTTAATTCCGGTCACACTATTGGCTGTAATAGTACAATTTCACAAATACTTGTCTTTCATCAAACAAGTACTATTGTATTCACTCCTTTCCAGTTTTCAGTCCACACCTTAAAGGTTAAGTTTTTGGTTAATCGGGCAAAATCTACCCCCCTGCAGAAACATATGTTTTTTGAGGGCCCTGACACAAGACATATCAAAGCTGATGCAAGTACCTTCCTGATTTGGGCAAAGGTGAGCTGCTGCAAGTCTGCGTGACACACTTCAGCTCATTCTTTTGTGGATATATATATAGAACCAAATTTGTAAGATTATCCATAAGCATTACTCTATATGGATTGTCTCCAGAAAGGAAGCGTTCGCTTTCAGATCAGATCTCTTGCCAGTAAGTACACATAACCCGTTGTTTCTGGAGTCCTCATGTGTCCTAAGGCTCCTTAAAGCAAGCAGTAACATGGAAAATGAGCTACACTGTTATAAACTCTATCACCTGCCTGTATCACCTGAGTATTCAGAGACCACTTGTACTGTCCTGATGCAGGAAAACAGCAGGAATTAAGAATATGCTTAAATTCTGTCAAAAATCAAAATCTAGATACTCAAGAATCCAATACAAAAGGTACGGACAGGGCTCAGAGGGCTCCCTTGAGGCAAAGCTGCTTCTCTGACTGCTAGAGAGTCCCAGCCAGGAACACAGAACACAGCCTGGCTGCAGGTATTACAAACACTTTCAAAACCAGCCTAAAAAGTGAATTAATACATCTCTTAGGCTGACTGTAAAACAGTAAATACTGCATTACAGACCATAATTCCACATCATTTAAACATCAAAAACTTAACTAAATGAGTTACTTCCTTACAAATTTCAAACAAACTCTTTATTCTGCGTATAAAATTACTGGGGGAGGAATTTTGGGCCAGAAACAGAAGCAGCAAATTTTGTCTTCAAATTATTTGTGTGGGAGAATCCTGTAGAAAAATAACTTACGCACATAAAGACAACCCAAATAAAAGTTACCTAATAGCTGAGATTATTTTCTAAGTAATCATTACTGTACTGCAGGTACATGCTTCTGTCACATGTATCTCAATTTCCATGCATTCTTAAAAAAGCTAAACATCCAAGTTCTGAAAGAAAAAGAGAATTTAAATGCTTCTAGAAGCTTAATATAGTATCATTGTACCAGAGAAAACAGAATGGTTCTAACAAGGTTTTACCTAGCAGATCTGCTCCTTCATCAACATCTCCAATGACCTCAGACCCCGCTGTGGAAAGTTCATGGTACAGGGAGTCTGTGTTGATGCCAAATGCTTTGTTCACAATCCCCTGTGTTGGGCTGTTGTTGGAAGCAAAAAAACCAGAAGGAATCTTGTTACTTAGCAACATTTAAGATCAAACATTTATCTTTGAAATACCGAGCATCCCAGACTGTTGCAATCAAAACCCCGAGAGCACATTCCATCTGTTCGCCATTGGCTGAATGAGGGAACACACCGAGTAAAGAAAATAGCACGTGTTATTCCCTGTATCACAGAACCATGGAATGGTTTGGGTTGGAAGGGACCTTAAAGGCCATCTTGTTTCAACCCCCTGCCATGGGCAGGGATACCTTCCACTATCCCAGGTTGCTCCAAGCCCCATCCAACCTGGCCTTTGACACTTCCAGAGATGGGGCGGCCACAGCTTCTCTGGGTAACCTGTGCCAGGGCTCCAAATATGACCTAGAGAGAACTCTTTCAGCTTGTGGATCTTGTTTCTTACATCACATTCATGAAGTACCATTTCCTCATAGTGAAGAATTTTTTCCCAATATCCCATCTATCCCTGCCCTGTGGCAATGGTAAGCCATTCCCCCTTGTCCTGTCCCTCCAGCCCTTGTCCCCAGTCCCTCTGCAGCTCTCCTGGAGCCCCTTTAGGCCCTGCAAGGGGCTCTGAGCTCTCCCTGGAGCCTTCCCTTCTCCAGGTGAATACCCCCAGCTCTCCCAGCCCGGCTCTAGAGTAGAGGGCCTCCAGCCCTTGGAGCACCTCTGTGGCCTCCTCTGGACTTGCTCCAACAGCTTCATGTCCTTCTTGGGCTGAGGACACATCTATCATGCACAACGTCAAAGCTCATCCAGAGCTTGCCCAGAGATTTACTCTGAAGTCATATAAATTGAGGACTATTGCATATTTCACAGAAAAATTTCAACTTGCAGAAGTGCTCAGCTTTGACCTGTCAGATTCTGCAAGGATTCCCATGCTCCTATCAATCTAGATAGAAACCTCAGACAGCAGTAATACCAGGTAAGAAATTCAATGCTGAAAACAGCAATGGCCTTTTTACTTGGCCAACCACTAAGTGTAATCAGCCTGAAGGGTCCATTTTCCCTTTGGGTAAGCCTATGTATTAAAAGGCTTCTTCTCATGTCCCCAGATGTATTTAAATGAAGGTAAATCAAAGTTAATAGTTTTTAGTCTTATCAGATAAGGGCACATTTCCATCTCTCAGTGTCTTTGATACCATCAAGAATCTTCTCACATTTCTTGACAGCCTCATGGCTCAAGCAGCAAACAGCTGTTACAGGATGCGCAGGCAAGGCAACCTCTGGGATTGTAGCTGTCTACTCTAAAAAATTGTCTTAATGTGGGTTATAAACACTTTGCAGTTCCCTGCCTTGTATGAGTGACATCAACCAGCATGAAAAGCAGCTGTGCAATTTCTCCAGCAATCTATCAGAAAGGTCAACACCAGTGGAGATGATCTCAAGTTGTATTGCTTCATTATAACATAAATAATCTCAGTGATTACAAATGGAGTGTAGTAGCCTCTGATATTGCAGTTACAGTGCACTGCAAAGAAGAGGGAAAAAAAGTGCATTTTTCAATTACAGAAAAATTCCAGCTACCAAGACTTCTGAGAGCAATGAGGAAGTACAAATGGTGCTGTGATGGCACCGCAATTAGTCAGTTCACGCAGTCCGATGGTCAGCACAAATGGCAAGAGAAACCAGCACTCTGTCTGACCTGGAGACCTAATTCAGACTGAACTTTCCTCTGGCATCGAGCTTTCAGAGCCGTATGCATCATGAAAGCACTCTGCTTTCAGAGCAGCATACACACTGTCAGCAGTCCAAGTCAGGCCGTGTCTCCTGTAGCTCTCAGTCTCACCACTTGGAGCAGAGATTCCTGCCCGAAGAGCTCCGGTGCATCAATCCTCTCTGTTTCCTTCTTATGCTTGGATTTGACCCATTTTTTATCTGATCTCATCAGTCACTTTTGTCTTCCCCACACAGAGCAGTTTCAACTCCCTAGATTCCTCCTGACCCTAAAAATAGTCCAGGCATCCTACATGTCCCAAGGGGAGCTTAACTGTGTGTGCCTTCCCAGCTGAGAAATGCACATGTTATTGCTACTCGTACCCTTCTCAGTGGGGGTGCTCAATAGGGTGGGCAAATCCAGTCCAGACTGGGACCATGGGATAATCTTGCCTTCACTCTGCCAGAGTACTGTATTTTCTGCATACCTGCAAGACTTTGGGTTTTTTTTTTCTGGTATAGTGCCAAATTACCCACTGGACAAGGGTAAAAAGTAAACTTTAGTAAAAACAAGTCAAGGTACCTAAGTTACTAAGTCTAGACTAACACATGCCTCACAGAAATGTGGTGCCAAAATTAATACCCTTTAGGAAGCCTCCTATTTAGCACAAAATGGGTGATGGGTAGGGACTAGAGCAGCAGAGTAGTTTAGTAGAGGTCTGATGATTCTTCTGAAAACTCTGTTGAGGATTTGTAGCCACTTCTCAGTGCACTCATGGTTCACAATTGCTCTGATCAGCCTCACCTGGGAACCCCACTCACCCACTGGTCCCAGGGCTCCCTTTGACCTCAGGCCTATGCCTTCAGTCCTTTGCTAAGCTGCACCTGTCTTTAGTCCTGTCTCCTGCTGCTCATGGGTAGCACTGGGACTGAATTCATACTCTTGCCTTGTCTGGAGCTGCTGACAGGGCTCACTACCAGTGATCTGAGCCTCCCTGCTCAGAGCCTGTGGGACTGGGATTGCTGAGGTTACCTCTGCTTGTCCTCCCTTGGGAGGCAGCCCTGCCTCTACTCCTCAAACACTTGAAAAAATTAGAACTGAAATGAAAAAATCTTGAAGTTTTAAAATGGAGGTCAGAACTGAGCTTTTATTAGACAAATGCACCTTTTCCCACTTCCTGACAGCTTAAGCCCATGTCCTCTTTGCTTGTCTTAAACCTTCTGCTGCTCCATCATTTCTCCAAACTCCCTGACCAGCAAGGCAAACGAGCCTAGTCCTGGGTCAGCTGTACATATCCTCCTGCAGATCACCAGCAGGCATCTGCCCTTTTGGAGAACCCAAAGCAGATCAGGACCTCTGATACTAGGCAGAATATATGGCCTGTCTCAGCTGCATTGTGAGCTCGCTGTGAGCCAGAGCATCCATTCCTCACTCCTTGTGAAGCCAAGTGACAGAACACAAAGGGAAAAGCCACAATCAGTACCTGCTACCCGTGCGTTCCAGGCGGGGATCCTGACACATGTCCAGCTCTGGGGTAGAATCAATGATGTCCTGGACATCGGACCACTCATCACTGCTGCCCATCCCTAGGTAAGACAGTATATATCACATACAGGATCAGGACTTTCAGAGAATGGCATTTCTTAAAGGTATTTTCATAGTTTTGAATATCGAGGTTTGAAAATGTCATGGTGCCATGTTCAAAATCTTAAAATCAGAACAGAAAGTGGCTGAAGGTGGCCTCTCAATTGCAGAGCAGGAACACCATAAGCATCCCCCTTCCCACCCCCATTCCAGAGCATCACCAAAGTCACTGCCCTGAATACTCACTAAAATGGGATAAGCAGAAATATTTTATCCATTGAAATAAATTCCAAAACCCCTTTTTTATCTGCCAATAAAAAACTCTTCCATCCCCATACAGCATTAGCTGAGATCGAAGGCAACACAGCGGTTTTCTGTACAGCTTCGCAGAAATTACTACTGTTAAGAACTGGCACTATTTAGTTTTAATAGAAACATGTTTTCAATACAAATTCTCAAGTCTACACTGGTGTAGATACCCATTACAGTGACACTTGACTTCAAAACCGATAAATGAAATTCGGTTTCTGTGTAATCTACAGCCTGAAGCCAGTATTTAAAGAATAAAGAATTTCTTCATCTTGTCAAGTCCCATTTATTGGGTACCAAACTCTTCAAAAGCTCAGACTTGCACCTATTCGGAACAAGCAACATGAACAGTGTCTGCTCACACTAGGAAATTCCTGAAGGATTAACAATCTCACTTCTGAATTACATTAATCCCTCAATGACATTAGATGCGACATTTTTGACCTTTCCAAATGATCTCAGTAGCCAAATATATGAAGTCCATGACAACTGGTGTGTTGCTTTCTTTCAGGCTTGCATTGTGTACCCACTGGCAGCAAACCCAGGCTGGAAGACAAAGTGTGATGTGGATCTGCTGCCAAAGCAGGCATCCACGTCCAGCGGGTCTAACACAAACACAGCCTTCCTCAGCTTTGTTTTACCAAGCTGGGAAGCTTTTCTGCAAATACCTCTAAGTACCATTTTTGGTAGCTCAGCTCTGAGGCACATGCATCACTGACAGACATTTTAATTACATATGCATAAAATACATGATTAAAATTCAAGTATGTGCATTACTTCTAAGCATGGAGAATCGATTTTGCATTAGCGGTGAGAAATAGTAGAAAGGTTGAATATGCAGAGCACATAAGGAAGACACAACTATCTGCTTTGAGCAAATTCCACAATATCACACTTCTACCAAGAAAGTGCAAAAAAAAAAAGCTTCCACCTCACAATTGCACACATATAGGATGTATGACTTTGACCCAAGATATCTGTTGATTGATAGTAAATGAGCTTGTAAAGCAGCAACTGTAAAATCAGGGTATTTATACGCGATTCAAACTACTGACATCCACACTTATCTTTCCTGATGAAGCGTTACATGGTCTTGCCTTGGCCAGGATCACAGCCAGACCACAATCTAACAGCAGGCTGTGCAGAACCCATATGCTTCCACGGACAACTACCCTAGTCTCTGACAGATGGACATCTGTGACCCTGAGGACCCCCTCAGGAAAATACAGACTGGGACTCTGTCACGGCAGTTCTCATTCAGTGCTACAGCAAAAGATGTTACACGTTGGTTTATAGTCTTACTTTGTTAGGAACCAGCCTGTGCATGTTAGCAGAGGAATTTCTGCTTTAGTAGTAACTTCTGCTTCCCATGTAATAACTCAGGTAAAAAGACGATCAGCTGGTTCAGATGCCAACCTCAGAGACTTGTGTTTACCCCTAAGCTCCTGCAGATTATTCTAATGACCTTTAATAAGTCTTACAGTCCTTTTGTATTTTAAGTTCATGACCTGTAAAACAGATCACTTCTCGTTTCTGATGGCCACTGCAAGTCTCACAATCCAGGGTGAGATCTGCTCAGACACTACATGGGCACAGCTAAAGGGCCTTTTATCATGTTTATTACACCATTTAATTATTTAACAGCCTGGTGCTAAAGCTTAGATGATGGCTTTCCTGACAAGAAATCATGAATTCAAATTGCTAAAGGACTCTGGAAAACAGAGAGAAAACAACTGTAACTTCCAAAGATTTGGGAGTGTTCTTATGTGAGAAGAAGGCTAAAAGAAATTAGCTAATTTAGCTGAGAAAAACAGCTGGATACAATTGTTTTTTTTAAGCATATCACAGTGTGGGATAAGTGCACAGAGGGAAAATAATTATTTCATCTGACGAATTTGCCATTTTAACAACTGGATATAAAATACTTACGAATAAATCTAGAGAGAAAATGAAATATAAGCTTTTAACTGTCATATTGATGAGGTCCAGACACAGCTTCCCAAAAGCTCAGCCTAACATGCGACTTGAGTGCTCGTGAAAGAGGTTCCATGACATGAATGCATGCTACTGCAGGACACTGAACTCAGTAACCTCTTCTCATCCTGTGAATTCGTGAAATTACTCATATAACTGATGTTTTCAAAAATTTGCTACCCAAAAAACTGCTAACATCCAATTAACCCTGTCTCATTCATGTACCTTTCCAAGTCAGGCTTCCTCAGATTCCATACTTACAGTGCAGTCTCCCAGCCTCTCCCTGTAACACAGAGACACCAGCACTGGGAAGTTGATTACGTTAGTGACCAAGTACCTGAGCTCCAGCTGCCATACCTATACTGACATTCCTCATCTCCTGTGTGACCTGGACTTCCATGTTCCGGCTGTTCCGCTTTTCTCGTGCCCTCTTATTACTCTTGGTGGTGCCATTGGTGTACTCGCTGATGGGCTGGATGCTCTCGTTTAGAGGGGTGACAGCGGCAGAGGGCACAGATGACGTGGGAGTATTGGACTTGGTTCCCGTGGTGCTCGGTGTGGCAGCTGCTGAGGACTGCCCAGATTCAGACATTTCGTCTTGGGGGCACTGTGGCAATTCCAGGGTGGCAGAACAGAAAGGGAAAAGCACAATTATACATTTCAGTTAATGTCCCATTTGCTGGTGTATGGATGCCTTAAAGCATTATGAGTATGGCTCTTGCTCACTGTACCAGTTACATGTCCCAGCGTTTGCTGTGACACCGGGCACTACCACCACAGCGAAGCAGCGAGTTCTCGTGCTGAACTCAACAAGCAAATCCCACCTGTGAAAGGGCTGATAAGCTTCCTCCTTCACTACTGAATACTGGTCTTCACAAATCACATTGGTATGTGATCTGAAGAAAGGTGGCCTTATCACAGGTGAAAAGCACCTGTAGCTCACACTGACTACAGTGAAAGCTGAAGGGCTTTGGCACTTGCGGCAAGCCAGGCCAGTGTTTCCCAAAGCTGGAAGGCAACATGGATATTGCTTGGAAAGGATCCGAAGTGGCCTCTTAAAAGTCTTGGCTGATGTCATTACTGTAAGCCACCAACACACCTGCATGAGAAAACAGCAAACTGGTTTTGCCACTGAACTGCAGAAGCAAAGTGGACACTTGTCTGGAATGGTCTGGCTTGTCTGGCACAGGAGACCTATGTCCTCAAACCACCTTATGCAGAGCTAGGCAGGTATGGGTCCAGCTTGAGAATACAGCAGATGTGGTCTTCCACTTCCAAATGGCAGGATGACAATACTCAAGAACTCAGAAAGGTGAGAAATGAACACAGGAGATGGATTCCCAGTGTGGAATGTGCAAAATGGCTCTTGGTTTTAACAGACATTACAGCCCCACTTCTTGTACCATTACCTCTTGAGGAGCAAGGAGTCTTCAAGGCTTTGCAGGGTTTTACACTGTGACCTGTGTTTGTCAATTAAAGCAGCACTGCTTCAGTCAGACAACGAATGCCCTGACCAGCACTGTGACCTCTCCCAGACCCAAATGAGATTTCCCCAGTCTTAAGGGCAGCCCACCCTAATAACCGCCTGCAGGGAGGTGACATAATTAATGCTGAGAGTTATATGTGACAGTGAGTTGCAATTGGGTGCAGTGGCGTTCAGCATCTGCACATCCAGACCCAGCTTTCATCTTCACCACTGGCCTCTCACCTCCTGTGGAAGTACTAGAGAGATCCTGGTTCTGCTCAGAGGCTGCCCTGAGCTCCCCAACCTTGGAGCTGTGACGCTGTTTCACTTCGCTCATCTGGAAGTTTCATTCTAATAACAGCTTCACAACATGACAAAAAAATCCAATATGGGATGAATGAGAAGACTGAAAAAAATGGTGACTTAACCCTTTGCAGCCATATTTTTGTTAAATCTGGAATCTTCCTTTAATTAGACTGGCCTCTGTATGCTTATTTAGAATGCCCTGCTGCACATTGCACCGTAGAAATCAAAGGGTTTACACTGCATCTGCGCATTCATATTGGAAACTCAGGTTTTTTTAAATGGCACTACCATGAAATGCAATCCACGTTTTGTTTATTTTCTGCATCGTCAGTCCAAACAGTATCCACATTCCCACAAGAATATCCAAACCATGTCCCTGCACATATGCTGGTTTTAGCATCAAGACTGAGTTGAGAACTTTGCTCTTAGGCTGCTACATGTGAAAACCACACTTCCCACCTCTAGTTCATATTCCTGGTTTAGGAGCTACTTTCCTAATATGCAAAGAAAAAAAAAGAATCAAATGGGATTTTTGATAATAAATAGAATCCAGTAAGCCTTGGACTACCTCAACTGCAGTTTGTCTTCTGTGCTTTCTAATGTACAAAGGGACAAGAGTATCAAGTGTGAAATGCAACCATAAAACCTCTTTCCCCAAACAAAACTGCTGTTGGATGAAAGAATTCAGGGATGTTCTTGGACCCAGTGTAAGTCTATGAGAATAACCAAAGTTCAGGAGCATCTTAGCTGTGTAAGAGACATCCACGTGGGTCCACTCCACTTGTCATTCCTTGTTCTTATGAACCAGATGTCATTCAAAAGCCCTGGACCATCAGTATCTAAGGGTGATCTTTGTATCAGAGATATCCTGTAACCTCTTGTTTATAGACATAACCTGCCCCTTACACAGAACACATGAATAAGTAACTATCCTGGTCTTTCACTACTCTTTGGTTACAGATGTGAGTTCTGTATTTACTTAGAAAACCTACTTTATCAACCTTCCAGCCTGCATTGGAGAAATTTCTTCCAAATGTAAATACTACAAGCGTGCTCCTCTTCACAGCCCAGAAGCTGGTATCTTCCTTCTATTGTCTGAGTGCTCTGTTAATGCTAAATATTGCACTAAGAGTACAGCTCTCCAGCACAGGAGGCTTTCTCCAAAACCCATAGCTCACCCAAAGAATACTCTCCACAGCCACCACTTACCTACAGCCATACCTGTCAACCTCCTAAACATCAACTGTGTAGTAGTGACCTCCAAAATGCATTGTAAAGGCCCAACATTCATAGCAGTCACATGTCACCATGAGAAGCCACAATTGTATGGTTATAACACTGAAAGCATAGTACATAAAAACAAAAATGTTAAGGACTTTCATCTCCAAAACACTGTATAAAATAAATGTACAACTGAATGCAAAAATAAAATAATGACAGCAACTAAAACAGAAAATAGTAATAAAAAGTAAACAAGGACACTTAAAATGTAAGTACAGTACGGCCCCATGAAGAAGGAAAACTAGTGAGAATAGTCAGGTACGTACTGGGAAGGTGAGTTGTGTGAGTGATGTCAGCAAAGTATCAGAGCTCTGAAGAAGAGGCAAGGGGGGCATGAGCCACGCCGCTGAGAAGCCAGTCACACAGAGGATTTAAGAGATAGCATTTCACTCACAAGAGTGTGCAAGAAGCTTGTGGGAGGAAAATCTGCATTCCAAACTAGCAAGTCAGTCAATCACAACTAAAGGTAACTATTCATTGATTTGCTCCATACTCATGTAACATAAGTCTTCCACAGCACAAGCTACTTAGCTCCACTGTACCATCTAGCCTTTATCCAAGGATTCTACTCCGAGTCTGTCTAACAAGCACCAACACGAATCCCAGCACGATACATTTGGAGCAGCACACTGCTACTTCCGCACAAAGCTTTCTTGGAACCAGATTTTTTTGGCCTGATACCACCACCACCAAATAACTGAGATCCAGTCAATGCTCACAGAATGGTTTGGGTTGGAAAGGATCTTAAGCATCACCTAGTTCCAAACCCCTTGCAGGGCGTCTTCCCTGCCCAAAGCAGAACAACCTCTATGACCTGAACTTGGACACCAAAGCTTCCCATTTATCTGGGTTGCTGCTGCATTCCCCTGCAATGCAGATGCTGGGTTACTTCTTTTGCAAGTTGTCAATGGGACCACTTAAGGAATTAGACCTTAGCAAGGTTGTGGAAGATGGATCTAACCACAGTGCCCACTCAGCTCTTCTCTAAAAACTAACGCCCACTGCCCAGCCTGATCACTGCAAGGTCTATTCACACTAAGGTGTGCAGCACTGCTTGCACAGCCTGAGGAATAACTGATTCCAAAGGTGGGCTGGGTTCTGCACATTTTGGTTGTGCTGGCACAGAACTAGTATGAAGAAACACATTCCTGCTCTGTCCTCATTTCCACCATCCATTATGTTATTGTACTGTGGCACTGCTATTCCCTAATTCCAGGCAGAGCTTTCCAGAAATGACTGTAGGACCTGAATGGCATTCTGCAAGTTGCTGTATTTCCCAAACTCTAACACTACAGTAAGGACTGGATTCCAACCCTCCATCCTAGGCAAAGATATTTTGGATTTCCAAATTCCACAGTGGCAGAGAGCTGACAAAGTGCTGACGTTTGTGCTGTGCTAGGTCTGGCTGCTCTACAGAGGTAATGTTAAATAAATTAACTTGCTGCTTTGTTTTCTGAGTAAACTGTGAATTTGTCTGTGCATCAAGAAGGCCACTGCTGTAGAGTCCCTCAGGTGAAAGCCCATTCATGGAATCTGGAGACAGGTAGAATGGGTACAACAAGCTGGGAATTTCTTTATCTCCTCTTTGACTTTACTGCCTCAGTGTATTTTATAAGGATCAGTGATTCACAACTTTTCAAAGTGATTCACAACTTTTCAAATGGAGACCAGTCCTTGTATGTGACACATAAAACAGCCGATGTTCTACAAATTCCAAGCAGAGAGAAGGCAAATTTAATCAGACACTTCTGAAGTAGAGCAGAAGCTCTGTGAGGTACCAGTGGACACGCTGAGCTGTGCTCAGCAGAGAAACCAGTGGCTCTCCGATCTGTCACCAGGCATTTGTGGAAAATCATTTTAAGAGAAGAATTTGGTGGGATCCTGAGCACAAAGACTTTGCAAAGTCTACACATACAGCTCATGGGAAATGTGGGTCACCATGCACAGCCTAATCTGTAAACAGCTGCACTGAGCTGTCAGCTCAGAGCACACCACTTGGGCCTTGGGGCTCAGACCAGTCTCCGAATAGCAGAGTGGAGACCCCCGAATGGCAGAGCAGAGCACAAGACATGTCAGGCAGCACCAGGAGCTGCTCCAGTGCAGCTGCAATGCTGTGAGGATTTTGGAAGACCTGGTACAGAAGGCAGAGCAGTAACGGTGACAGATGTACTGAAGGTAGACAGTGCAAGTCTAGAGCAGTGATTAGGCATAGGAGGAATGTAATACCTTTAAGTGCAGTGCAAGACTTGGGCATCCAGACAGGATAAGAAGGAGCTCTTTTTAGTGAAGATAGGAAGGTCAGGAGATCAGTCAAAAATGACAAACACTTAAGGGCAAGTGCAACCCAGTGTCCGGCCCCACTTGAGTTGCAGAACCATTGCTCTTACCAACGTGGAGAGAAGGGACAGGTTCCACCATGTCCTCTCCCAAAAAAGCTATTAAGAAGTGAAGGATTTCTCTTCCCTCAATCCCTAACTGCCTCCACGAACATCCCTCTCAACTTGGGGCCAGCCAAGTAAAGGAGATTATCCCTGAGACAAGCAGCATGAGGAGCTGTGTCAAATCCTTCCTGCACCATATGCCAGATCTGCAGAAGAATATCCTCCCACCTCCAGCACAGCTACTATGGGAGCAAACACATAGGGAGAGGCTGCAAAGGGTTACGGACACAGATTGTCTCCAGCTTAATGAAAATGTGAGATGTTATCAACAGCGAGAGAGTGGGAAACCCTTGCTCTGTGATGGTCTAGAAAACCTTGTAGCTGGAGTTGGACTGCAGCTGGCCGAGGTCACTCAGGTGCCAGTGGTCCAGTGTTGGGACGATCTTGGCCCCTATCTGCCCACGTACCATGCCATCAGCGAGGGGGAAGACATTCAGGGAGTTGGGACGTTCCTTCCTGCTAAAGAGACAAACAGGGAGAGAGAGGAAAGCTGTGTTAGCCGTGTACAAGGTTCTGATAGAAAACAAACAGCACACCTAGTGTATGTGAAATATGAGACACTAGAAATGGGACTGCAACCGTTACCCCCATGTGGCAGCTGTCTGAACTCCCAACTTCCACACTTCCTTGGTGTTGGCTGCTCAGTCCCACAGTGTTACTGCTAGAGTAATACCTCCTCCTGGGGAGACTCTAAGAGGGAGGGAGTCAGTGGCTATAACAGGTACAACTGACCGCTCCATCAGCATGAGAAATTTAGGGGAACACAAAAGTGCAGGCAAACACCAGCCAACTTAAGTCAGTGCTTCTTCTGAGAAACAAAGGTTCTGGGGGAAAATAAGCCACAGCAAACAACTCTCACAGCAAAAAAATAAAAGCTCCCATAGCTTCTAGAGATGTCATAACAGGGTGAGGAATAATGCTTTTAAGTGTCATCTACATGAAACTTATGACATTCCACCCGAAATCTGGCAAGCTTCAACAAAAGGAACCAGATGGATTGGATCACTTCCAATTTTAAGCACGGGAGTATTTGTACTCTTTGATCCTCCCTCCACACCCATATTACAATGCACTCGCAATTCAGAAACTAAACAAAGATATAAATGAATGCATCATGCATACTGCAATGTGCCTCTAAGTGTGTTCTATTCATCTTCTCCTTTCTGGCAACTGCAGGTGACTCACTAGCTGCAGGTATGATTCTGAACATAAGAGCTGGCACAGATTTTGAGACCAAGCTTCCGTGGGAGAAAATCTAGAGCAAGCAGTGGAGGTGGAAAGGCTGTGGCAGCAGCTTGCCGAACCCAGCAATTGGTTCGGGATATCTCTAATTGACTCCATTCCCTGCAGAGCTGAACTAAATTGATTCTCTGTGTGATGTGCACCCACACTCCGACTCACTCGTATTTCACCTACTCCTGCACAGGGTTTCTGCTTAATTGTGGGGGTGAGATGAAACCTGCCCTTGTGTAGCACACTGTTAGTAACAGCAGACCTCCATGTGCCTTTCTGTAACGATCATCAGCATTGGGTGTCATGCCAAGGGCTGGGAAACAAGCGCAGCCACCTCACCTGTGACTACGGCAAACAACTGCTACAGGGTCCCTGGGACAGAGCAAACACACTAACACAGGGGATGGTACACCAGCCAGCTCTTTTAGGAAGGACAGAGGTGGAGTGCCCAGCAGAGGAGGCAATGTTTGCTGAGAAAAACCACAGTGCCTAACCTTCTCAGTCCCAGCATTGCCCAGCCACCACAGCATGCTGCACTGACGCATTAGTGCCTATCTTCAGTAGACAAAAAGGCCTCCTGTGGCCTGTCTCGGATAGGCAAGATGGGGCAGAAAGGTGTTTACAGTGTGGCCTGCTTGGGATGCACTTTTCCTAGGAATCTGCTTTAAAATCCTCTCCTGAAGATACTAGACTCGTACATGGAAGTTTCATACACAAACCCTCTTAGAAAGGAGGCATGTAACTGGATTTTGGAAGAACACAGATCACTGACACAACATCATTAACCTTCTCACAGGTAACAAGCAATAGGACAAGAGGAAATGTCCTCAAGTTGCACCAGGGTAGGTTCAGGTTGGATACTGCAGAAAATTTCTTCACTGAAAAAGTGGTTAAGCATGGAAACATGTTGCCCAGGGCAGTGGTGGAGTCACAATCCTTGGAAGCATTCAAAAACTGTGTGGATGTGGCACTTTGCGATGTGATTTAGTGGGCATGAGGGTATTCAGTTGAAGGTTGGACTTGATGATCTTGGAGGTCTTCTCCAACCTTAATGATTCTATTATTCCTCCACAGATTCAAACCCAGACTCCTATGTGATAGGAATTGTCCGTTTCCTTGTAGCTTTTCCTTTCCACTACCAAAGGCATCTTGCTGCTTGTGCCTTAAATAATCGCTGATGGTTCAGAGAAAACATTCCACTGCTGTTTGTCTAAATCCCAATTTATGACTGTAACCTGCCACTTACTCCTGCTCCTACTAGGTCATGATGCCAAAGGACAACTACCTCTGCCTGTCTGCTGGTAGGTACCTCTCTATCCCACTGCTATCATTCTAAGACCCTGGAAGTTTGTAACAGCTGGGTTTCAAGTTTCTAAATAATATACTAGGCAAATATTTTCCTCCTAGGAAATCTTCACCCTGGCACTGATCCAAGCACCACAGAAAGTAGAGTCAGTTATGTGTAAGAGATTATGAAGGGATTCAAAACTAGAAATCAGAGCCACTTTATGCCACAAAACCAGAAAATTCCTAATTTTACAGTTAAAGAAATAACCCAAGCGTCCCTAAGAGTCTACTTCAAAAAAATCTCTCTTTTTAGGGAGAAAACAAAATTAGAGCATTTTTTGAGATGCTTTAACCATTAGTTTTGTATCTTTCCTTTTCTCCAGCACAGAATGGTAGTTTTAAGAGAGTCTTGCCTTCACAGGTGTTTGGACCAGGACAAAGTTTCTTGTAACTGCAGAACAGTCCATGTCAAACCAGTGGTGCAGCCAAAATATCTTAGTGACTATGCTGGGATGCCCTGATGTAACTCACTGACAACACCGAGACATAAAAGCTGCCCCAAACATATGCTGAGAGAGGCATTAAATCATACTTTCCCTTTTTCTTCTTTGTTCATATGCAAACACATACACACTTAACACACAAGAAAATACAGGAGACACCAAATGGAGAGGAAATGTGTGAATTTCAGTCTCCGTTAAAGAGACAGAGATACAGGGTCTCTGTACCATCAGAAGCTGTAGAATCTTCAGGAAAGAATTTTAGCACAGACTGTCAGGAAATTTCCTTGCTGAGTTTCTTTGGAAACACCTTCAAGCCTCTCCTAAACCTCCCAGGAACGGGGAAAGAGCAAACACCCCAGCAGAGCTAACTCCAGTTTTGCAGTCCTGGAGTTGGCTACCAAATTTTAATTCAAAGAAATTTAAAGTATCCTCAGGGCTGGTCTAAATTTTGAGTGCTGTAGTTGCCCTCATATACCCAAATCTTTCCAGGGCTCAGCCAGGGTGAGTTTTAACACTTGTTAGTTCCACCTTGAGTTACAAGGTGAACAGCACACTCCCCAATAAAGGTTTGCAGTAGCCAAAACCTGGGATCAGGATGTTTTATAAGCAACATCCTGAAGTTTACAAAACACAACAAAACTACAATTTGTTTGCCAGCATTTAAAGAGGAGATCTAGTCTCTTTGAAGACTCTGGGCACAGCACTTCCTACCCAACCACCAGCCAGAAGTGCCTTTTGAAAGCTGACACTGACACACTTGTTCTGCTGCACTCAGAAATCAGGCACGGCTTGTTCTCTACAGTAAAATAAGAGAGAAGAAATTTCTTAGAACCTGAGGGAATTGCATGAAGCTGTGTCAGGGGAGGTTTGGGCTGGATTTCAGGAAAAGGTTCTACCCCCAGAGGGTGGTGGGACACTGGACAGGCTCCCCAGGGAACGGGCATGGCCCCGAGGCTGCCAGAGCTCCAGGAGCATTTGGACAACACTCTCAGGCACAGGATGGGATTTTGGGGTGTCTGTGCAGGGCCAGGAGTTGGATTTGATAATCCTTCGGGGTCCTTTCCAATTCAGGATACTCTATGATTCTACAGGTCTATGATTCTATGACTTTTCAACACATTAGTGGATGTGAAGTGTAAACATCCCATCCCAGACATCCGATCCTGTTTTGGGACCAAACTTGTGTCTTCTGCATTTGCATACACAAGCTTCACCCTGCTGTGTTATCCCAGCTCCATGGCTCCCTCTTCGCCCCTGAACCAGCAAGTCCAGCACAGGCACCAGTAGACACAAAGAGCAAATATGCCAGTACAATACATTCCCAGCATCACATTGTCACCACTCCACAGCAACCTCTGACACTTGGATTAATGAAGTTAAGATGCAGCAATAGGATTTACCTTTTTCTCCAGGACTGGCGATGACTGCAGTGACAAACATAACAGCCAAACAGCAGCAATCCCACAAAAAGCGAGACAAAAAGAACAACCATTAGAGAGCAAATGTCATGCAAACATGCAACCTACCACAGACACAAGGTACACATGCACTGCAACCCACACCATGGGGAAGAGGGTACAAACTCATTACACCTCTTGGCCATTGATACACACCACCCTCACAAAAGCTTTTGCACAAACTTCTCCCTAGTCTCATTTATTTTAAATAAATGCACCCAAATTCATGTCACAGGTCATGAGAAATTATGCCTGTCCCCCCACCCAGTGCACTAAGACCCACAAACACTGGTGTTCCCCCCTCCAGCTGTGCAATGACATCAAAACACACCTGTCCCAGGTGCTTGTGCACAAGCACAACAAACAGACAGCTACACACGCATATACGCAAACAGTGCAAAGCTGGAAATTAAGAAAAAAATTCCCATTTCCTACTGTTAGCTCCTACACACTTGGATCACAGTCTCATCACAGGCTTTTCACAGACATACAGTCCTCTCCAAGGACACTAGCAATATGCCACACTTGAAGGGTAAAAGACCAACTTCTCTGATATGAAGAGGCAGTTCTTGATGAAAATTTTGCCCTTCACCACAAAGACTGGCAGTCTTATAACCAGCAACATTTTTCACTGGACACCTCTTTCATGGAATGTTAATATAAAGCCACAATTAGTATCAGCTTATTTGAAAGTCTGAGAAGGAAAAGCTCATAAAAAACCACTTCTACTATGCAGTTCAGCCCGGGAGTTGGACTTTGATGACGCTTGTGGCTCCCTTCCAACTCAGGATATTCTATGATTCTATGACTCAAAGTTGGCACCCTTTAAAAGAGAGATGCCCTAAGTTTGCTTTTGCCTACAGTACTTTTAGATTTTACTGTGTAAGCATTTCCACAGATATATTCTTACTTCCAGAAGTGTAAGTGGGGAGAGAAACAAGCCTAACACACTTATCCCATTTGATCTCTAAAACTAGGATCAGATCATGTTCTGGGAGCTCACTCTGGATTTCCAGACTGTGAGGGATAGAAGAGAAGGAAGAAAAATAGTCTGGTAAGGGAGATTTTATGAACAGATGAGCACCTACAAACTACTGGTTCTTTTTATACCACATCATCTCTAGCTTTCTACACCCCTCATGCCTGTCTCTTCTGCCTAGGAAAGCTGATACCTAGCTTGTTTTTTGTTTTTCTCAATTGATTCCTATATTTTAGACAATCTAATTCTAGTCAGAACCCAAACAATGCAGGAAGGGAGGAAAATCCATTTCTTGGAAATAAGTAGGATTTTTGGTGACTGACAGAAAGCTTCCTCCAAAAGAACAACAGGGGAAAAAATCCTGTAAGGGCTAATGCATTTAACTGCTACGGTTTTGCTGCCTATCCCACATACAAAGACACGTACACTCATAGACACTTTATTTTGACACTTCCATCCATTCTATAGATAAACCTCTACACATTACCTAGGAATATAAACATGTTTTCCACAGGCCCCATCAACAGCAGCATGATAAAGCCTCACCTTTGTAAAACAACATACAAAGCTCCTCACCATCAAGTACCCACAACTCACCCAGAACCTATTTAAAAAGAGCTTCAGCTACAATCCACGTCCCCAGGGAAAGGTCCTGCTCTGTTTTCTCTCTTAAACACACACACTCAGTGTGTAAGTTCCCAGCCGACACATGTTACATGGAGAGGTCATGGCCCTACCTTCTCCCAGGTACACTGCCTTCAGTTTGGTTGTTTCCCCCAACTTGCTGCATCTTAGATCGCTCAATGTGTTCCACGTAGGTCTGGATCATCTGTGAGGAGAGAAAAATCCATGAGGTAAACAGATGAGAAGGAAAGGCTCATTTTCTGCCTTTGTTTAATTTTCTACAGCATCCATTTCCAGTTCCCTGGGGTTTTTTTGCACATTTCCTTGTCCTTACTGTTGCCTCCTAAGCTGATGATGTAAGTGAATGTATTTTCTGTCTAATCCAACAGAAAATTTGTCAGCAAATAGTGTCAGAAATTAATTCAGCTGAATCCCATAACCGAAGAGCCTTGAAAGAGGATATCCCAAAACAACATAAACATCTCCTGGAGGATCGTTGGCAACGGAAGATGAGGTAGCGGGGGATGTGCACAGCATCACAGAACAGCTGAGATTGGAAGAAACGTCCTAAGGTCCATCAGTCCACTCCCTGCTGAAACAGGGCCACCCAGAGCAGGCTGCCAGGACCACATCCAGGTGGCTTATGAGTATCTCCAAGGAAGGAGACTCCAACACGCCTCTGAACAACCTGTGCCAGGGCTCATTGCCCTCGCAGTAGTTTTTACTATGTTTTTCGGAGTGAGCCTTCTGTGTCCTAGTTTGTGCCAGCTGTCTCCACTGGGCACCAGTGAACATAGCCTGGCTCCATCCTCTTTATACCCTCCAGTCAGGTATTTCTGATGTTCCCAAAGTTCAGAAGCTCTAGTCATCACCAGGATTGTAAAGTCAAATTCCTTTACATAATGTAGTCATGTAGATATCAACAAAGAGTTTATTTATTTAGAAAGATGGTATCCTACCTCTGTGTGACGCTGATGCAGAGCATTATACTCCTTCTTCATTTCTGATTCACGTTCTTCCAGTCGAGAAACTGCCAAGAGAAGATCCCAACTATCAGCTAACACACACCTGGCTCTCAAAATAAACTGTTTGAGCAACAAAGCCTATTTTGTTAGAAATTAATTTACACTTACTGAATAAAACAAACAGAAACAGAATTGTGGGATTTGGTCTTTGTTAGAAACTTAGTTCACGGGTACCTGCATGTTCCCAATACCAGCAATTCTGCACCACAAATGCAATAAAACCACTGACGTTTTTCAGCAGTAGCCTGGTGCCCTGTAAGCATCTTAGCTTGGCAACAATTTAAATTATCCTCTGGGACTGGCTCTTCTGGCTACTAGAGGAGCAGGAGTACTGGACAAAACACCAACAAATTCTGAGGGGAACTTCAATGGCTGCACGTATTATGGAAGTATTTGTAAAAACAAATACACAAACTAAGTGAGTAACTAACTAATTAATGTGATGATTTTTATAAGAGGAAAAAATGGAAAATTCTACAAGGAGAAACTGGAAACCAGGTTCCAAAGGCCCAAATCTTGCACCTTGCATCTGGAGAGACTGACCACAGAAGAGAAGAAATGTAGCCTCTACTGAATTAGTGCAGGTACATCCCACCCTTTGGAAGGCTCAGAATTTTACATAGAAGTAAGGGACAACCAGGTATTTTGGTCTTTGCGCAAGTTACAGTGAAACAAAAAAAGTATTAAAATTATTTTTAAAGTAGCACTGTATATCTGTGGAAGGCAATGTGTATAATGGTGTCTGGTGCACAGCTCTGCTTACTCTGGTCTGCATAGTTTTTGGTCTTCAGCTCCAGCTGTCGAGTCTGAAATTCAAGGTGTTCCACTTGGATTTGTAGTTCTTTCTTCTCCTGTTCCAGTGCATCTTCAAACTCTATGAACTTCTGCATAGGGAAGAAGTGGAGAAGAAGGCACAGATGAGGATTACATGTAAAGTGGGTTTGCCCTACCGTGACCCTTCCTCTCTTCACAAAAACAGAAATTTGAGAGAATATAAAATGAGGGAATATAAATTACAAAATCAGAAATAAAAATTTTTAAGTACTGTAAGTAGCACAACAGCATTTAATCAAGATGAAGAGTCTATTTCATATGAGAAAAGTATTGTTATCTTTAATGCATAATAAATATATAAACCATCGTCCAACATGAGTTCTGTAAACCGGCACAACTCTCTCATCTTCAGCAATGCTGGTCTTCTTCGTGCCAGGCTGCATTTTGATTCCTGTTAATTTGATGTCACAGAAGTCAAATTTTATTTCTACAATCATGTATTTATAAATACCTATGTCAGAAATCTTCAGACTAACTCTTCTAATGATGCAGATGTAGAGAGCTCCACCCAAAATTCCTGTGGGGGACAAGTCTTGCAGAAATGTGCAAGTCTTTTGGAAAACTAAGCCCCAGCTCTGGTGCTGCTCACTCCCATCATCACCAACACAGAGGCAGCTGCAGGCAGCGGTGTGACTCCTGCACAGGACACTGGACCAAAGGAAAGGTTTTACAGATACACTCATTTCACGATGAAAACACAACAGGAAAATACCTGATTTCAGGGTATTCTATCTGTAAACTCTCACTTCTCACCTGTGAGCTTTAGTCACTTCCTGCTGTGGACACCAGTGCTCAAGAGCAGAGTAAAACATGTGGAACATTCTGTTCAGCTCCACTGTATTACACAACTCTTGGTAGGAACTGGAGCCACAGGGGCTCCAGATAATGAAATATCATAGAAGTATCATATAATATCATTCTATCATATCATATAATGAAGTATCATGAAATATTTAAACTAAGCAAGATCCCTGGAAAGTGAACACATCTCCACATCTCTGTATATAGCTGGATGAGCCTGGTTCTTGTGTGATACATGGTCATCAGAGGTTTTCTGCACAATACACTATGTGCAATAATGACTAATAACCCACATGTCTAGATTTAGAAACAGCTGCTTCTAGTACCATCCCTGACACAAACCAGTGGGAAAGTCCTTAAGGCTCAGAGAACATGTGCCTCTCCCCAGCAAACCAAGCCTGAACGTTACCACCAGGCTCACAAGGGCACAGTATAGCAAAGCTATCCCACCAGCTGCAGTACATGTCCTGGCCTGGCTTACAAACCCAAAAATTCAAGTCTCGTTACATTACTCCTGAATAGTTCCATCCAAGGAAGCCGTAAGTACAGCATTATCTGCACCAACCAGTCCAGTAATTAGAACACCAACCCAACAGCTGAACAACATGAGCACAGCTGGGGTTGGGAGCAGCCCTGGACTTGGACCTACCCACAGGAAGTAACAGGGGTCTGTGAGGAGCTCACAAGGCTCTGCTCCTAACCCTGCCTCTCTCTCCGTCTCTTTGCCAAATCCTCCTTAGGTCCAGCCCCACCAAATTCACCAGCACATTCACGTTGGCTGGTGAAACTTCCTCTGTCTAAAAGCATGGATAATGGTGAGGAAAATCCCTCTCTCCTCTGCCCTCTGCATGGGGGAAGTGTTGCCTCCAAAAAAACCTGCTCGGAGGCATGAGAATTTCAATTTAACAAATTAAAGCTTTGCTTTACTCCAAAAGAGACAGACACTGGGGCGAATCTTTTTTGGCAAAGACTCCAAGGGAAACTAACACATTTAAATGCTCAGTAAGATTATTTTGTTAAATTCTGCACATGAACCAACTGGCACTGCTGCACTCTCAGGGTAAACCCCATGCACACTCCCTGTTGCTTTTACTGGAATTATTAGCAGGAACACTGCAGCCATCATTGTGAATCGGATCCTCTCTGCAGATGACTGAAAGCCACATTATTTATGATTCTTGCAAACTATTAAAACTCCTCAGTAAATTCCGGGGAGCAGTGACTCAGTTTGCATTCTTACATACCTGTATTTATAGAAACAATCAAACACACTTTAGCCATGTCTTGCTTCCCTGCACTCAGTGTTCTGCAATGCCTTTATTCTCTAACTAGGCTTTTAACTTTATTCCTCTTCCTGCCCAAATTTACTGTAATAAGGGTTTGGGGTTTTTTTCACTTATGGCTGTTTTACACAGTATTTTCTAGAGCTAGCAGCAATGCCGACATCTTTCTTTTGCTATAAAGAAGTCCTCTCAGAGGCTAAACATTTACTTTTAAGTTAAATTTTAAGATTGTTCAACGGTTTCGATTTATAACTGTTTCTTCCTGAGATGTCAATTAAACATTGAAATCCCTCAGACACTCACCCAGCAGCCTGTTTTATGGATTCTGAGAAATTTATAAAACAACCTGCTTTGTAAATGTGTGGATTTATTTTTGAAACCTTTTTCAGAACAACAATGTAATTTTGGAATGAGTAAAAAAGGAAAAGAAGTCCTGACACAGTGACAATGAGCAACAGAGTTGAGAAGCAGCAGTTTCACTTGCTCCATCTGGAGGCTGATGGAAACTATTCCAACAGTTTTTTCCTGGTATAATCTCCATCTCCTCATAGGGGTTTGCTGGAAGCACTCTGTGCTAAAGCTTTATTGCTGAACCCTTTTAATTACAGCCAAGGGCTAAATCCCTATCACATCACATCACAGTGACTTAGCTTTCACCACTTTCCTGCTCCCATTTCTCCACCCAGGAGCATGTAAACCCCCCGAGGCAGGAATGAGGGATTTAGAAGCAATAAAAACGAATGCACGTTAAGGAAATAATTGACAGCTTTCTCAACAATAAATTATAAAGGAAAAGAAGGTACAAGCCCAATTTTATTCCAATAATGTAGGTCACCTTTAAAAGGATTCCTAGATTTGCTACTGCTGTTTCGGTTTAATTCCGAGGAAACTGATTGAAAGATTAACTCTTCTACAAATATGGCTCAGTCTTTTTCCTCAGACCTGTCTACTTTGCAACTCAAAAGTAATCAAAGAAACATAAAACCAGAAATCAATTAAGTACCTAGAAAAGAAAGAGACATGGAGACAACGATATTAAAAATGAATATAGCCCTAAGTGTTTGTAGGGCAGAACAGCATTTTGGATAAAAGCACTGCAGAATGGCTCATCCTGGTGCTGAGGAGATCAAATGATGGCATTTGTGTGCAGGGGCCTAAGGGCTTGACCCAGTTCCTGGCTCTGCAGCACCTTGTACCTGCTCTGACATCAGAACTCATTTCACCTGAGCTTCTCCCTGCACATCACAAGCTCTGAGAGCAGGAAAATTCCTAAATCCAGAGTGAAGTGAGCAGTCAACATAGCAGAATAAGGAGAGGATTCCTGCCAGGGCTCTTTGCCCAAGAAAAATGTTCCTAATGTCCAGATGTTACTGCTGCTCATCCTTCATGGTACCACTGAGCTCTCACGAGGGTATCCAGGCAGGCTTTATTTTTTCCCAGTAAGCCCACAACAGACATTCCACACAGCATCCAGGGAAACGCCTCACTAGCCACTAGAAGCAACAGAGATTTAATTAACTTTAGTCAGAGATGTGAGCACACCCACAAGCACAACTAAGCTACACCACAAGTTTGGGGGGAAAAACGGGAATTTGACGTTCGTTTGTATGAGTTACTTTTGAGAACAAAAGCCTCCAGAGACAGCAGAGGCAGCGCTTCATCTCCAGCATGATGCCAGACCACAGGCCTCATGCTATGGCTCACGGCCCAAGGCATGCGGCTGCAGGTGGCCCAGACGAGCAGCCAGCCTGGCTCCAGCATCTCTCCTGCCTAAACTCAATCTACCAAGTGTATTCCCAGCACACAGACTGGAAATCCCCAGTCACACAGTGCTCTCTGCACCAAACTCTGTCTTCCCATGGTGCTGGAAATTCACAACAGGGCAGGGGAAACAGAGAACACAAACTGCAAAAAGTGTTTTAATTTTTTTAAAATTTTTTTTGATTAACCAGGCTCCCAGAGGGAGTCATACAGCAAGTACATGTTATTCAGTGAATGCAACTCAGTAAATAAATATCCATCGGCATTTCACTTTTTTCATTTCTTTCAGAGGGACGATACAATCCTGGCCCTGCTGAAGCTGTGCGAATTTCTCAGGAACTTGAAGAGGAACCAGTATATCACCCCAACCCTTTAAACCACCTAAAAATAACGAGGCAGAGGGAACACTAACTTGTAAGTCTCCTTCCCATCAGAACATTTTCTGTCTGTAATATTTACAAAAAGCACCAAACCTGGTTATAACAGAAGAAGATTCCTTATGATTTATTCTCCTGCTTTTCATGTTTTTCATCTCAGTCTGTGCCCAGCCAATCCTCCCTTAAACGCTGCACAGATGTTTGATGCCCAAGATGAAATTCCAAAGTTCTGCGGACGCTAACTCACACTTGGCCAACCAGCAAGCTTTCCCAAGGGCAGGGAATACTCACAGGAATCAAATCCACAATTCCGGCCTCAATTTCAAGTACAATTTCAATGACTTCTGAAAGCAGACAGCACAAATACTGCTCTTCCATTATAAACATAAACATTTAACAGGAGCATAGAATCTCACACTACTGGTTTGGATTGGAAGGCACCTTAAAGACCACCTTGTTTCAGCACCAGCCCCTGCCACGGGCAGGGACACCTTCCACTACCCCAGGTTGCTCCAAGCCCCATCCAACCTGGCCTTGGACACTTCCAGGGATCCAGGGGCAGCCACAGCTTCTCTGGGCAACCTGTGCCAGGGCCTCCCCACCCTCACAGGGAACAATTTCTTCCCAATATTCAATCTAATCCTGCTCTGTCAGTTTGAAGCCAAGTAGGGGAGAAAAAAACCCCAAAGAAACAACCAAACAGCATAGTCTCATGGCCTTTTAAAATACATCTTAAAATAACTAAATACACTTTTTACAAAGCACTGTGCTACAATCCCAAGGCCCAGGCTACTGAGTTTTAACACTGCATTGCAAATTTGTTGACTGCATTCTTTCACTTCAGTGCTGCCAAAAGGCAAGAAAAAAAATCTGGTGACGGTGAATCACCCCAGGTTGAGCCCGCTACTGCAGCTGCCCTTGATTTCAGAGGTTTCTCATTCCCAGGGCCAGGTGCTGTCACTGGTTTTCCCTGAAGTTTTCACTGCACAGAGCTCAGCTCACACCCTCACCTCAGGAACTCACAGCTTCCCATGCCAGCTTTATGGAGATGCAATAAAGACATTAAGAAAAGAGAAACAAAAAGGACACGAGAATTCCACTGACGGTAAAGAAAAAGTACCTTTTGTTTGGTCTCCCACCATGAGAAAGCAGTGGGTACACTGGAAGCAGAAACAGCCCCCAGGCCCAGGAGTTCTCAACAGCAAGGCTGACCACAGCATTAATATGTTTACTAGTTTTTATCTTTTTTTTCCAGAGCCTCTACAGTTAATTTCAAAGAATAATTTCTGAATACAAACAATTAAACAGTTAATCACCTCAGTCATCTGAGAGAAATGGAGTATGAAACTGCTATATATATAAATGTCACATGAATTTTTTTTCTGCTAGACTCTATTCCCAGATTTCAAGTAGGATCACTGATCTGTAATAATCCAGGATTATGGCAAACAACAACGGCTCACACACTTCTCTTCAGAAGGAAAATAACTAACACAAAATCATCCCAAGGCCAAATAATGACTATTCCTCTGAAGAGCAGTGGTACAATGCAGATTGCTTGGCTTCCTGCTTTCCTGTCTCTTGCAAAGGAAGAAAATGACTAAAAATAGTAACAGATCATCAGAAATCATCACATCACATTAGTGATAAATCAAACAGAGCCAGAGATGCACAGAGATGCAGAAATCTCATTATGCAGCCTTAATCTGTGGTGGCTGGCAGTGTGTGCAGTGGGGGCCTAGCAAAGGTAGTGCTGGGGTTCAGTCCAGACCTGAGTGGAGGTGCAGGGCTGTGGGTGAAAGATGTGTTGGGGGAGCCTCTCACTCAAGGCAGCTGTGGTTTCCTTTTAGCGTGGGAAGCAGGGCAAGGGAGGGGATTCTTCCCCCTACTTCGCTCAGGTGAGACCCTACCTGCAGTGCTGCCTCCAGTTCGGGGGTCCTCACCACAAGGATGCGGAGCTGCTGGAGCAAGTCCAGAGGACGCCACAGACATGCTCAGAGGGCTTCCCACTGCCAGAGGGCAGGGTTAGATGAGATATTGGGAAGAAATTGTTCCCTGTGAGGGTGGGGAGGCCCTGGTACAGGCTGCCCAGAGAAGCTGTGGCTGCCCCATTCCTCAAAGTGTCCAAGGCCAAGATGGACAGGGCTTGGAGCAACCTGGGATAGTGGAAGGTGTCCCTGCCCATGGCAGGGGCTGGGGCAAGATGGGCTTTAAGGCCTCCTCCAATCCAAACCATTCCATGATCCCTACAGGCATTTATATGGAGTCATTTATTTAGCAAAGCTGAAGTAGAAGAAATTGAGTTGTATTCTTTACACCGAAGTTACCTTGACTTTATTGCATGAAAACCTTCCCAGCAGAAAGGCAGTACAGACAGATTTAGTGTTTCCCTTGGGAAAACAAAGAGTTCAAAAATATTTAAAGCTGCTCTCCCTTGCTGGTCTCCAGACCTGAAATGGACTCTCAGAAAATAGAAAAACATGGTCGTTAGCCCCCGCCCCCAGTGATAAAAACATACCTGCATTTCCATCAAGCTGTACGTAACATAAATTTTAGAAACGTTTTGGTTCCTTGAGAGCAGTGTCACTTACAAGTAAAAAAGGGCTCCCTGCATTTCACCTGATCATCACTCATCTTGCTCCTCAGTGCCTTTAGGTGACAGACCCATGGGTCTTGGTGTGCCCCAAGCAATGCTACCCTTTCTCCTGGAAGGCACCTGCCTTCAGCAGACCCTGTTGCAAATGATCGCAGTCATGGTACCTGTAGAGTGAACCCCTGATCCTGGTGCCATGAGAAAACACACCTTCAGTAAGAGTAAATTCTGGTAACAGACTCTATCTTCTCCATCTCTGAAGGATCTCAGTTGCAGCAAACAGAAGACACTGTCTCCACTGTAAGTGTTACAGGACAAGGCTCAAAAGGCCAAACTCTCATCCTCAACACTGCACTGGCAAAGAGGCCACAAGCTGAACAGAGCTGCAATTCTGGCATGAAGAACCAGCCTGCAACTAGAGCACACTTTTTAAAACTCACAAGTAACTGATTTACCAACTCAAATTTCATACTTGTTCAAAATCTTACCCTGCACTTCTCACAAAACTCAGCAAATTCCAGCTGTGTTCTCTGATGTTCCCTGCTCTGCTCTGTGTGTTCTCCAGTGTCTCCTGTTCTGCTTACTGTGGTTTCCTCCTTTTGAGTGTATTTGTGCCATCACAGCTGTGGCAACCATGAAAACTCTTACATTTTCATTGCAGAGGTTGGCCTAAAGTTCAAACCATATTCCCAGTATGGCATACATTACATATCAACTCTGGAGGAATTTTGTATTAGAAATGCATGATTACAATAACCTTTTTATATAGAATACTTAAGATCTGTATAACCCTGAATCACATGAAAACATACATACAAGCATTTCATACAGAAAAATAACTACCAGCCTTCCTCAGGTGAGGTCTCTGCTCTCAAATAAAGCTGACAGTGAACATGGCCAATTATTGGCAAAATGGCCAAAACATTATAAAAGAGAACAGAATATAATGTCATTTAAACAGTACTTTTAACCTAGTTTTTAGAATTTATTAGCCCAGAAGGACACACAGTACATAGCTTCAACAACAGGCTACAGAGCTACAAATATATGTGTAAAGAATGCAGAGAATACATAAAAGCAGAAATGGCAAAAATCACTTCGGCATCAATGGAAAGATGCTCTGAGGTACGCCCTGTGTTGGAATCTTTGCTATCCTCAAAGACAAATGCACTCCTGAAAGAACATTCCAATCTCCATGGAAGCATACAACCTTCTACTGAAATAACATTTCCTTTATATCTGCAAAGCTTGGAGATAAAAGATTTCTGTTCCTGCTGCTAACTTCAAGAAGTCAAAATGACATCTTTTATCTGCTAGATATTCAGTAATCATAGATGGGACTTTGAGTGTCTTCTGTGAAATAAATGTCTTTTTTGTTGATGTATGCAAAGATTACCATCTCCTATATTCCCATTCCAAGAGACCCGAGCCTTCTTCCAAAGGAGAATTACTTTTCCCTTATGGTGCTCTCCATGAAGTTGGCTTGGTCTTCCAGCTCAGCCAGGAGATACAGAGGGACCCTCCCATATCCTGGAAACTGCTCCAGCCTCTGCCCCAGACAATGTTCACCCGTCCAGCTGCTCTCATCTCCCGGTGGGACTAATGACAAGGTTAATTAGGACAGAAGATGCAGAAGAAAGGGGTGGACAAAGAAGGGATGAGCTTCCGGCAGAGCAGCTGGCCTTGAGAACAGCCTCAACCTTATTTTCACCAGGATGGCCAACAAGAAGGGAGGTGTGACTGTGAAGTCCTGCATATGACACTAGACCAGGAGGTGTCATCAGCACTAAAGAGAACAAACTATTGCAGGGAAAAACTGGAAGATGCTGCAGACCAAAGCAATGCAGGGCTGAACAGCACTTGAGTGCACAGGCATGCACAAGAGAACCACCAGTTGTGCTGTAAGGAGGAGGGTGGAGAGGAAGGAGCTGGTGACAGAACCATCAGTTAATGGGCCCCATGGTGACGTGCTCTGGGCCAGGCACAACTGCAGCCAAGGAGGGCAGAGAGGAGATGGACATGCAGCCACTCCATGTCATATAGGCCACACCAGACTGTACTAATGAAGGTGAAAGCCCTCACATAAACCTCATTACTAACACTTTGAAAAAGGCTGTGGGACACTGGGACACCCACAGAGAGCATTCACACACTATAAGGCACAGGCAAGTTTTCCCTGGAAAATCACACGTTATTCCTCCTGCTTCTCAGAGAGGATCAGCCCAAGCACCAGATGTGGCTAAGGGTCAGTCAAGAAAAATATGAGGGAATCTGTAAAACAAGACTAGGCTGACCAGGTGACACAAGGTGACACAGAGGCCAGCAAACCTGCCTTCTTTGGCAAGGGAACAGAGTTTGGCTCCAGGACCCTGCAAACAGAGACCAGACAGGACAGGACCAGTTTCCCTTAACAAAATAAAGAAATAAATACTCAATAGGGCAAAAACTCACTAATAGTAAAAGCCAATGACAGCACAAGAACAAACCAGGCAAACCAGGCCATGAATTAAAACCCAAAAAAGAATTCCACTAGAATTTAGAGGAAGGAAAGAGTAGAGGTGGGAGTTTTAACCAAGCTTGATATATTTATGAAACAGATTATGTGACTCGAGTTCCTGCAATACTCAGGGACTGGACATGCTAACTCAGGCAATCCCTTCCAGTGCTACTGTCCTGAATTTTTAAGGAAGAGTGGATGTTTCTGAGAATGCTGGTGGCAAAACAGCTACAGAATTGGGGCAAAAATTACTGTGCAGTAAGAGGTCCCTAGGGCTAAAGTCTGAAGTAGTTAAACCAACACAGTGCCCAGTGGTGTGGCTATACATACTATAGCTACACACATTTTTAATGCTAATAGCACCTTAACATGTGAGTATAAACATACAGTTTATACTATTCAGTATTAACAGGCTGAGTGGCTGCCAGACATCCATCACATCATAACATGCGTGACCTTCTGCTTCACATGCTGCTTCCACAGCAGACTGCTCTATGGAAGCTGGGCAGTTGGACAGATGCATTCCCAGTACAATTACCTGGTAAGTACTAGTTTAAGATGAGTTTCCTTATTTCAAGAGCATAGATGGGAATCTTCTCCCAAATCACAGAGCTCATCATACCCCAAGTGCAGCAACTGTAAGCATCCAATAATCACTGTCCACACTTTGGCCTGGTTGTTTTTAATTTCTTCCTAAATATTTTATATATTTTTTCATGTATGACATTGCATTATTGAAGCCACAGTTTTCTGCCTTCTGCGTAGCTTAGCACAAGCCTCCATTCAGGGAAATAAAAGACACTGATGCACTGGTTTTAAATGCTGAGCAGGGACAGAGCATGGATAACAATAGATAGTGAAACAAATATTAACAGAATAAACATTGTTAAAAGGAAAAAAAACTAAAATTACACAAGCTGGTAGTGTAAACTTGTCTTTCTTTGTGAGGGCAAAATATATTTGTAGGTATTTTTGTTACCTGGAATTATGGTGCAAATTATGTGGTGACTTTAATTGAACTCAAGACTACCCCACACAGCTGAAAGGGCAAGGCACACAACCAGGGAGGTGGGATGAAGGTGGGGCTACTGAAATGTGGGCAGTGAAAGTAAGTGGAATTTACAAAGATGCTGCAGGTGCATTTAATGCTGATACAAAAGGTGGCTGTGATGAAAAACTGTCTTAAACCACAACACTATTCCAAGAGGCATTAAATCATTACTTTACAAGTTTAAAAGTTTGTAACAAAGTAAGCAGAAGATCAAAGACCATGTGCAAATGAGAAGCAGAGCAGCCATGGGCACTTCAGCTGAAGGGGAGTAGGCTGGTGGGATGGCAGGGCCCCAGAACGGGGGACTGGTCTGCCACTGAAGCCACAGTCACCTCAGAAGAAAGGAAGATGACAGACATCACCTGACGGACAACCCCAACTCCAGTACAGGAGCAGTGGGGCAGCCCATGGAGATGGTGGAATCACTGTCCCTGGAGGTGTCCAAGAAACGAATGGACATGGCATTCAGTGCTCTGGTCTGCTTGACGAGGCGGCAATGGGTCAAAGGTTGGACTTGATGATCTTGAAGGTTTCTTCTAACCTAAATGATTTTGTGATGTTGCTACAGCTGCTGAGACACTGCCCTCCCCTCCAAAGCAGAATTCTCCAGTTTTGCTAATAAATAGCAAAATTTACCACAATCAAAACACGTATTTGAGTTCTTTTCCAAAGCTATCATTGACTGGTGAAAGAAAATGGTAAAATACACTGAAATGACACCTCTCTCCATCGTGGGGAAGGGAAGGTACTTTTCCATAACCAAGTTCTTCAAAATGTATGGTACATCACATTGTACAATACTCCCATACATGCTGTTTGCAAATGTGTTGCCAGTGAGCTCTTTCAGTCCTGTCTCAAGCACATCCCAAACCCAAAGAGGGCAAAAAGCTAACATGCTTTTGGGCCATTGAAAGTATCTAACCATTAACAGATTAGTAAATTTTCCTGTTTTCAATTGGTATTTAAAATTATTACGTACAATTATCTTTTGGGAGAAACTCGGCATGTGTCCAACGGGAAAACCTCTCCACAAAACCTTACAGGTGGAAGGGCAGGCAACCCTCTGCTGATGCTTCCCCTCTTGAGGGGGACAGGCAGGTCTGCTCTGGAACTGAGTAAGCAACTTGCATTCATACCACTAAGTGGGATGGACAAGACCCAGGCAGAAAAGGAAAGAGAAATAAGATCGTGAAGCTGTTTTTGCCAAGACTCAGTTGAGCATCATGTCCTGCTTTGAGCAGGTCCCTTCCAACCAGGGTACTCGGAGAGAAGACAGATACCAGCAGCTGTTCATGATCAGAGGACACCATGTCACAATCCAACTCAGGAGCAAAAGGTTCCGTGCTTCCCACTGAAATCTGAACTAAAGCCACCTGTCCTGCCAGGCAAAATACAGCTTCTCTCACCTGGAACAGCCCTCGCTTCCTCCTCAGTGGCATGAAAGGATCCAGCCTGCTACAGCTTGTCAGAGGCACCAAGGCAACCAATGATGATGGGGATGTGGGCCATCTTCATCCTCCCCAGCAGGCAAGAGAAAGAATGAAGGTGGCCAAGTGCCTTTGCTAAATGGAAGATTGCATCACTTTCAGAAAAATAAAGACTGACTGGGGATTTTTCTTGAAACTTCAGTCATCACAATCCCTCTCCAGACCTGATGGGATAAAGGGGGATGGCTTTAAACTGAAGGAGGGCAGGTTTAGGTTAGATATTACAAAGAAATTCTTCCCTGTGAGGGTGGTGAGACCCTGGCACAGGTTGCCCAGAGAAGCTGTGGCTGCCCCATCCCTGGAAGTGTCCAAGGCCAGGGTTTGGACGGGGCTTGCATCACCTCCCTCCAGTGGGAGGTGTCCCTGCCCATGGCACGGGGCGGAACAAGAGGAGCTTAAAGGTCCATTCCAACACAAACCAGTCTGTGATTCTATGATTTAAATCCATCTGCAATAATAGTAAGGCCAAATCCACCCCAGACTTCTTGGCTTTTCTCTTGCAACTCTGCTTCCTAAATCTCCAGCAGTTAACTTCTGCCTTCATATACCTGGGGACATCCCAAAAGTATCACTGACAAATCAACCTGCAGAGCCATGAACAGAAAGGGACCAGCAGCTGCTTCATTGCATCAGAGGAAAGACCAGTTTCCCATCAAAGCTCACTTGGGGATCACAATTTGACTTACGCAAGTAACCCTGTTGAGGAGAAATCTGGCCATCACCTCTGATCATCATTATCAACGGATATTCAGATTATCCTGAACTGCTTTTTAAATAAATAACAGCTCATAGTGCTTGCTCACTATTTTACTTTAAAGGCAATTTTTAGTAACACACTGATATTAATAACTGCCATGAGCCTGAGTGAGGATTTGTACGAAGGATCTGTGTTTGGATACAGATTTTCTCAATCCAAGATTGAGATCCAAGTGAGAATAAAGGTTACCAAATGGCAAGGACTGATAGGCATTACATGTGGAAAGCCTGATTCCTCATAGAGAAGTGATTTAGAAATACACATCATATGGCCAGTCTCTACTGCAAAACAGAATCACAAATTGTCTCTGTTACATTCCTTTAAATTATCAGAACTTGTAAACAGAAGAGTGTCTAAATGCATTTCATCCCACCAGTGTAGAATTCATAGTTTGTTAGAAAAAATTATAGTAACTAATCATGTGTTTCTAGCAAGTGGCTTTCCAACAGCTGATGTCCTACAACATCATCTCTAACAAGCTAGAAACATGTATAGTCTTCACCGAAAAATTTTTTCTGCACACAAACTTTTGATGGGGAGAAGATCAACAAAGACGAAGGACAAGCTGCTTCTGCATCTCTTAGAGCATAACCCCAAAGCATTTGTACTTCAGCTCTCAGTCTGCATTGGGTATCCTCCATCAGACCAGCCAGTGAGAAACCAGCAGCTGGACACACCTCACTCCACGGCTCAAAGCCAGCACTGGCTGATCCCACAAGAGCCGAAGTCCCCAGAACAGCCCAGCACATTCCACATCCTTCAGGAATGCAGCACTGCAGCCAGCCCAGGTTCCACCCGCGCCGTCACCCCACTTCACAGCCAACCATGCTGCATTGTCCTTCTCCTGTGGAGCCACACACAAAGGAGGTGGTCAGAGAAAAGGGCAGACTGCCACAACACTGCAATCATACCAGGAAAGGGAAGAGAGCGGTCCCTGCCCTGGTGTCCTGTGGGCAGGAGGGGGAAGGCAGCGCCTGATCCTGAATAGCAGACAACACTCCTGCTGGCAGAGGCAGCTCTCTACCCTCACTCTGAGCAGAGAAAAGGCATCACTGAATTATCCCCTAACAAATCCCCCAGTCCACTGTTATTTGTATTAACATCAATCCTAGTTGTGCATCAGAAGACACATGATGGGATGGTAAATTTTTAGCTTACAATCCTATTCAGTTTTATTGCTACAGGTTTTGTAAGGAAAGGCGTGCTCAGCATCCCAACATCGCCAACCTTTCACATGGGACACTTGCTGATTGTAGGCCAATGCATTGAGCTGTTGCCAGTTTTAGGAGCTCTCTAAACGAAGACACAGGGTCTAACTCAGAAATGAGACATTGTTTATTCTGTGCAGGTTGCAAGGTGTAGGCTTCCACAAATCAAGCACACTATGGGGTAAAAAGTTACATCTTTTATCCAGTAAAATTTACATGAATAAGACTCTCTAATACACATCCACGCCTACCTAATGCAAATTTATTTGTATGACAATCTTACATAATGCTTGAAACACAAAGTTCTTTTTCTTTATTAAGGCACTTCTATTGCAGGAGTTATCAGACAACATGTTTACAAAAGGTGAGAAAATTCAGCTTGAAGACATCAATCCCTTTCATAGAAGTTATCTGACTACATCAGTTACATTTACAAAAGGTGAGAAGATTCAGCCTGGGGAGAGATAATTCAGCTTGAAGACATCATGAGGAGGCTGTAAGGATGGCTAGTGAGCTTCTTTCACCAGTTCAGAAGGAAGAGCAAACATCAGAATCTTCATCTAAAATAACTAACCTACTTAGATACAAATTTCAAATTCAGGGATCTCCAGAAACATTTTTTGCTGTTGGTTACTTTAATTTTACTATCTTCAGTTGCTGAGTTTTGATCATAATTACAATATTGTGATCAATTCTGAATCGTGGTCAAATGAAATCACTGAAAAAAGGCATAAGAGAAAATTGAGACACACTGATTAACATCCCCAAAATGTGAGGTTTGCCTGACCCAGAAGACACAAAAGGATCACCACAAATGCTCTCACTTGTGTTGCTTTCTACTTCTTAACAACTGAATGGATGTATTTTGGAAAAAAGGAAGAAAGCATCAAAAATATGTAAGTGAACATCTTCCTCGTCAGCAGAAAATTATCTTTACAAGTATCACAGTACTTCTGATGAAAATGAAGAATCTGGTTTCTCCAGGACCAACAGCTTTTGTAAATCGAGACAACTGCAGAAGATTCAAGGTAAATTGGAATGACCCTCCAATAATCACAAAGACTGCTGCTTGTTCCGTGGGTGAAATCTGACAGTGCCTGCAGGCTCCAGGAATGGACCAAGAGGGCCTGAAGGATATGGAGACAGATCTGGTACTCATTGAACCTGCATTTCATGCTTGCCAGTTATTTTCAATTATTATTTGCCTATAGTGCAAAGGATCCAGGTAAAAGCATCTGGTGTCCGATACTCTGCAAAGCTTTCCTCCTTGGATGGTATGAGGTCACCATCAGGCTGCAGAAACTCCCATTAATCAGCTACTCGGAAGATCAGGTTTCAGGGTGGGGAAACAAAACGCCTGCCCAGGCTGCAAGTCATTCCACAGAGAATGCAGATACAAGGCAGGACAAGAGAAAGCACTTACAGTGAACACCAGGGGCGGGAGCCCACAGCTGTCACTTCTGTCATCCTTCCCCCCCCATCTCCCTAAAGAGAAGGAGGGTACAAGGCAGGACAACATTTAAGGTATCCCTTTTCCCTTAACAAGGGGGGGATTTTTACAAGCCTTTGTGCTGTTTGAGATGCAGACAGGAGCCAGCGAGCTCGCCGTATTGCCGTTGGAAAGCTCTTCAGCTACCTGTGAGCCACAGCACCCCTCACAAAGGACCCGTCCTTCCAAAATACTGCCACTGATCTTCAAACAAAACACCAGAGCCCTCTTATTACATAAAAATTACTTACTGGTAAGTGAATGTGCTTGTAAGGTAAATAACAATGCAAACAGCAAGCTATAATGAGGAGTGATGGCCACAGACACACAACACCAGGAGACAGGGACACTCCTTCTTTCAAAGTGGGAAAGGATGACACCCAGGTGTCTTTCAAGTAAGAGTCCTACACTTGGCAATGCCAGCAAAGGGCTTTCACAGTTCACATCCTGCCCCTGGGGAACACAGGGACATGCTGGGGCCACCCAGCTTGGCAGAAAGCTGGGGCTGCTGGTGGGCACCAGGTTAAACATGAGCCAGTGATATGACCTTGAGGCAAATGGTGTCCTGGGCTATAGCCAGCAGGTCGAGAGTGCCATGCCCAGTGCTGGACTCTCCAGCACCAGGGAGACAGGGACAGACTGGAGAGAGCCCAGTGAAGGGCCACAAGGGTGACAAACGGATTGGAGCACCTGGAAAAGAGCAGACTCCGGGGGTCTCATCAATGTACATAAATACCTGAAGGGAAAGTGCAGAAATGAAGGAGCCAGTCTCTCTTCAGTGGTGCCCAGTGACAGAACACGAAGAAATGGACACAAACTGGAACAAAGGAGATTCCCTTTCAACATCAGAAGACCATTTTTCCCTATGAGCACTGGCACAGGTTGCCCAGGGAGGTCTTGTAGTCTCCTACCATCTTGGAGATACTCAAACACTGCTTGGACACGCTTGTGGGCAGCCTGCTCAGGGTGATGCTGCTTGAGCAATGGGTTAGAGCAAATGAGCTCCAAAGGCTCCTTCCAACCTCAACCAGTCTGTGATTCTGTCAGAAGACCCATGGAAAAGCCCAAGCTCACAAGATGACAATGCCAAAGACATTGGGAATGTCACAAGAGGCAGGACACACTGCTTCAAGGCGTTACCGTGCTGCTGAAGCCCACGTCGCACCCCAGGCCAAGTCCAACATCAACACAAGTCCATGAGAACTGCAGCCCAGCAGGCTCTGCCACACAGTTACATGCCGACTCCTTGCTCCAAGAGCCCAGCAGAGGCCCAGGACACTAACATGGCAGCAGCACCTGCCCTCAAACAGCTGCAGCCTGGAAATACACCGACCACCCCAGCAGTCAGTGTATGGGAACAGCCACTGGTACTAAGACAGGTTTTCCCAACCACATTCCAACAGAAGTTGCTCCCAGGTGCTGGACTGGTGCAGCACAGAACACAAGCTACAAAAAGCCTTCAGGAGGGGTCATACCTCCTGATCAGCACTGAGTCCTTACCTCTACACCATACCTATATGCATCTTCAATGACCACCATTTTAAACATTTTAATGAGCATGAACTGATGTTGCAAATCAAACAACATTCTTATTTTGCTTCTAATGCGCTTTGTGTTCTGCAGACAGCCACCACCATTCCCTTGGGATGTGAATTTCCCTAGAAGCAGTTTCCATGCAACAAGAGGTCTGAAGGCACCTCCCATACGGCAGAGGCCCATCTGGCTTTCCTAACTCCAAGAAGCCATACTAACATACCCCAAACATCCCTGTAAAGCTTGTGCATTCACACGTGCACACTCGTCTCGGCATCAGTGCTCAGTGTGATGAACAATCACTGCAGAAATCAAGCATTTAGGGCACACAGTGATGCTTGTCTTCAAGAGAGGAAGAATACAGAATATTAGGAAAGCAGATTGCATAAATCAAAATGTCATTAAGAGTGGACCCAGTAAGGCCTATTTTCCCTGGGGATTTCTGCAGGTGTCCCTAGCCCTTTCCTCATCCCAGCTCTACCCCTACGTGTCCCCTGAGTAGACCCCAGAAAGCAAGAGCATGTGCACGCTGGACCCACCTGCCCCAGACCCACGTGCCAACTGTCCTGCTGCCACCAATCCCTTGCACGCTGCCAGCTCTGTCTGTCCCTTCAACATGCAGGACCTTCACTTGGCCTTTCTCTTTCACTATTCACCAAAAAGACACCTCAAAAAATTTAAGTAACCTTTTTATTTAACAAATATCTCTGAAAGCAGCCACCAGCTTCCTAAGTTACTTGGGGCAGCTCCTAACAGAGCAATCACAACAGCTTCATTTCCTTAAGAGATCAAGCTAAACCAAATACTTAGCCAATAAAAATAAGTAATGTCCTATGCACCAGTCCAAATACTGGGGCCAGAAAAGTGGTAAAGGGACTGGAGCATCTTGCAGAGGAGGAGGAGCCAAGAGAGCTGGGGCTGCTCAGGAAGGCTCTGGGAGATCTGACCAGTGTGCTCAAGTACCTGCTGGGAGGGAGCAAGGATGAGGGGGTCATCAGACTCTGCTCTGGACAAGAGGCAACGGGCACAAGGGAAACCACATGGAATTGCATCTGAACACAAGGATGCACATTTTTCCTGCGAGGGGTCAGACACTGGGACAGGGGGGCCAGAGAGGCTCCATCCATGGAGATGTTCAAACTCTAAGCAGGTCCCGGATAACCTGCTCCAGCTGCCCTTGACTGATTGAGCAAGGGTGTGGCACTCAACCTCAGGAGGTCACAGACACACTAGAGGAGTCTGTGATTCCACAGATCACCACACCACACAAGCAATAATGACCCTACATTCAAACATATGCATCCTATGTTCATATGTACCCTATGAAACGGAAGAAAACAAAACCACCAAAAATCTGGCACAAGCCCATATCTTCAGTAGCTTGGAGGTCACGGAAAACTGCAATATTGTGTACTAAGCTCTGTAATCACAGCAACTGACAGCACTGCCTCATGTCAAGGAACTTCTATTCTAAATCCACTTACCCAGATGCTTCTGCTGCCCTATTTTAGGACAAGTGAAAAACATGGAGTCTCTACAACCCAAGCGTTTAGAAAATAAAGCAGTAATTTGCTTTTGGCAAAGACTGATTTAAAATTAAGACAGTAATATTGAGAAGGAAAACCTTCCTTTATGGCATTTAGTGAAAAGGAAGTTGTTTCCCTGCCCACAGCAGAGGTGCTGGAACTAGACGATCTTTAAAGTCCCTTCCAACCCAAACTATTCCATGTTTCTATGATTCTACAATTGTTGGAAACAACCCTAATTTAACAAACCATACCTGTACAGTCTGTTTGTATACAACTGCTACATAAAGACGAATAGCAAGGTGCAATCGCTCTGCACAGTGGTAATCAGTCAAGACAATGCACATTTTAATGCCAGAAAAATGTCCACCTGCGGTTCCAGTTACTTTGAATTTAATTAATTAATATGAAGTAGCTATTAGTCAGGGTCCTTTGACAGGATACTGCAAGAGAACAGATCGGTTTTTCATTTCCAACCACTCAGTGTCAATTTAATTGTTGTAATTGTCACCCCTACACAGAGAGGAATCAAGACTGAGGTCAAATCCTTTTTCCAGGGGAGGATCTTCCCAGATAGAAGTAAAGATCCCACCCAAGATTTGAGGCACAGCCCAGGAGGCTGATGCTGCTGGAGAGGTGGGATGGACAGTCCCTGGTCACTACAGCACCATTTCAGAGCAGCAGTGCATGTTCTGGGAAGAAAACAGTTTTCTGGTTTTTGATTGTGTACCATTACCTAGTAATTGTCACAGTCATACTGTATGACAATATGACAATGTGACAGTAATTCCCTGTCATACACAGATTTTCACCCCCATAACATGTAATTTACTGCAAAGTAACCAGTGCATGGGAAACAGGTGCATATAAGTAATGTACTTCGTTATATACCAAGGGAAAGAGCATCCATGTATTCCATGTATGACCTTGTAACAGGGGGTTTGTAGAGGCAGAATGCTCATTTATTCTCCTAAGAAACACATTATCTATTCCTTTTTTGATAACAAGTCTCCTTGCAGACACTTTCTTCTCCCACTTACACTGAGCTGTGCGTAAGGATGACAGAGTATCTTCATCATCATCACTGGCACTTTTTAAATCTCACTTTTTTAAAATACCATCGGCAAATGGTATTCTGCCATGGTTCCCAAGTTTCCTTGCAGGAAATGTAACTGCGACCACTACATTTGCTTACAAAAATACCTTCTGTATCTACTAAGCCCAGAACAGAAATCCACCCCAGTCCAAAGATGCAAGATGATTCCAACTGGACTGTTCCAACCCCCATTTGCAGTCCCATTTTTTCCCCATAAATAATGGACTTTTAAAATTACTATTTCTCAGAAGCTGCAAAATGGTGTCTCTACACCACATTAAATAAACCTCATGTACTCAGAATAATTTTTCAACCCGTACAAGCATTAAAAAGAATTTTAGGATCATTTATCAGTCCACTAATATGCAATCAGAACTCCGGACTAAAACTTTTAACTGATTGGCTCTTGCTTTCAGTATGAACAATGGACCACAAGTGTCCTCCCCACTGAGTTACTGAGATTCTCGCACCTGATTATTAATCAACAAGGACACGTCTGTGAAAATCCTGTATTTGCTTCTCCAGTTCAGCAACTATTTCATTAATTACCACTTTTTTTACTTTATTAATTACCCCATATCAGATCAGAACTTGACTCCAAGGAAAGCAACTGAATCTTAAATCTTCTGCTCTTGCTTTGTCTAAAAGACAGAAAAAACCCACTTTTTAAGAAGTTTAAAGAAGATGATGTGGTGGGGATGGACTTTTTTCACCACCAATGCTCTGTCCCAGCTCACAGACTGTCACTCCAAGAGGCTGAACAGCAATCCCTATGGCTTCCCAGCCTTCAAGGCTGAAAGAATGCTCTGTATTTCAGCAGGGACAGGCGCAGATGCAGCAAGATGACAGGGTGCAGATCACCTCCTCTCTGTCTTGTCTACATCCGAGTCCCTGTAACCCGAGAATTCTCCTTCCGCTCCATCAGAGGGGCTGGATTTCTCATGAGCCACTTCCAAACAACCCCCCGCGGCTGGGCAACCCTGCTCCGGCTCTCCCGGGAGCGCATCCACGCTCCAGGAAATGGCAGGTGCTGACTTGGGAACGATTTCATCATGACTCGAGGCATAGTTTTGGCAAAAATAAGTTTCAAAAACAATAAGTTATACTCTAAAGGCAATTCCTTGCTCCAATGAAACAGCCTGCAGCTGACACTGAGTATGCTGGACGGCTGCACAATTACCCATTTTAAAACCTATTTTTTACACCGTAAATTATGCTGACCCCTCCGGACGCTGTTAGCATTGCAAAGTGAATTCCTAATTCCTCAGGAATTCCACAGGATTGCAGCTATTTTGGTTCGGTTTTTTTCCCTCCCGCTGTCACGGGGCAGCTCAGCCGCAGTGGCCCCGGCCCCACGGTGCGGCTGAGGAGCCGGGCCGGGCCGGGCCTGCCGGGTCCGGAGGAGTCCCGGGGGCGGGAGCCCCGCATCCCCGCGGGAGGGATGCGCTTCGTCGGGCCCGGGCCCGCCCCCGCGCTTCGCTTCTAGAAGGTACCGGCGGCCGCTGCCCCGGGGCTCCCGCCGCCCCTCCACGCCTCCCCTCGAGCCGGGCCCACCGCGGGGGCGCGGGCAGCAGGGACCCGCGAGTGGCGGCGATCGGGGCGACGGAGCGGAGGCCTCTGGGAGGAGGCCCCGCCGCAGCCCTGCGCCGCCCCCGCCACCCCCTGGGCCTTCCCGCTCCCCTGCATTGGGGTCCCCGCCCGGCCGCGGCCAAGATGGTCGCGGGGCGGCGGCGCTCACCTCCTCGGCCTGCTTGCGCAGCGCCTTCTCCCGCTCGTACTGCGTGAGCAGCTGCTCGTTGTCCTCCCGCAGCAGCTCCAGCTCCACCTCGTGCTCCTGGTTGTCGGTGAGCACCGAGTCCAGGTTCTCCAGCACCGTCACCACCAGCGGCATCAGCTCCTTCACCACCTCCTCGTCGTAGCAGTGGATCAGCCGCTCGAACTCGCGGTAGATGCTGTTGGCGAGGCCCGAGACCCGCTCCGACATCACCGACCCCGAGCAGTAATCATCGCCCGGGTACCCCCCCACGCCGCCATCGTCCAGCTGGATCTCCAGCATCCTGCCGGCCGACAGCCCTCGGCCCCGCTCCGTTCGACTCCACTCCGCTCCGCTCCGCGCCCCGCTAACGCCGCCGCCGCCGGGCGCTACCCCGCCCCGCCCCGCCGCGTCACGGACCGCGGGCACCGGTCGGGGCGGAGCGCGGCGGCACCGCCCAGAGCCGCTGGATCGGGGGCGCGGGAGACCCGTGCCGAGAGCAGGTCCGGCACCGCAGTGCTTCTTGCACTGGAGACGCGAGCGGCAGCGGTGACGGCGAGACGCCCGCGCAGCACACCGCGCCGGGAGCGAGCTGGCCCGCGGCCGGTCCCGGTCCCGTTGCCCGAGCCCCGCGGCAGACAAAGCGCGGCGCTGCGGCGTCGGCCGCACACCGGGGATCCACGCAAGGCGCGATGGGCGCGCGCGAGGCCCCACGGTGCGGCGTCACGCGCAGGGACACTGAGCAGGAGCCAGCGCGTGCCCGGGTCGCGCCGCATCTCGGATACACACTGGCTCCGAGACCCGCGTTAGAGACCGCACAGCTGCGGTCACTGCATTGCCAACATCAGGCAGCCGTAGTTACTACAGAGGAAGCAGACAAGGACCTGTTCAGCCAGGGATGAACTGACAGCCATAGGACCAAACTGGCCATCTCAAGTCCTAAAAGAGAATCCAGCACAACCACCGAATTTCATCAGTAGATTTCTCACAGCAGCAGCAGCACATACCAAATTACGGGCAGCAGCTCCAAAACCCTCGGCAGCCTCCAGCACCCTCAGCAGGTGTCACAGAAGTCAGAGTCTGCCCACATCCTGGGCTCAGCTGAGTTTGGGCTGTAGAGTTGGAGGAAGACAGCAGGAATAATTCTACTCTGTACTGAGTCCAGCCTGGCAGGAGAGAGAAATAAGGAGTTGATTTGGGAAAAGGCTCCCCCACATCTTCATTTGGCTTAGAGCTCTGAAGAAGAGTGCAATTCCAAAGTCATGACTAGCAATGACCCTAAAAGCTTCATACTGCACAAAGGGAAAGAACTTTAACCCTACCCAGAAAGCCTAATTGCAATGGGAATATCACATCTCACTGATAATTAAGAGTTTTACGTTTTATGACTGTTTTGTTCTATATTACATCATTATAGCTGACGACATGCTCACAGACTATAGATTCATAGCATAGCACCTTTTAGACAGCTGTTTTTATAGCAAAAACCTATTTGTCTCTAAAAAATGGAGAATTGAGAGAGAAGGAATGGAAAGGAACAGAAGCAAATGGAATAGAATAGTACTGAATGAATAGGTGGAGTTCACCTGGAAGGGTCCTACAATAATTGAGGCTGAGGTGTAATTAGTTATGAGATGGATCGCCAGTAGATCATGAGGCATCGGAATGTAACTGCCAGAATTTCAAATGTTTCCACACAGAGCAGGCCCAGCCAAGCACATCAGAGGCACTGAGTGCATAGATATAAGAAACAAATATGAAACAAATGTGAAAAAAACCTGCTGCTCAAAAATGTAAAACCCAACAAGTCACCCATGTTCGGCCTTGATTCACTCTGTCTTGTGTGGGAAGCTTTATAGATCAAGAGTTGTACTGTCATTCACAACAAACATAGGATGGCAACAAACACGAGTGTGCACTTTATTAAATGCATGATTACATTAAAAATGTTATCAATAAAAATGTACAGGTGAACAGAGAGAGAATAAAGGCAGGCAAAGAGAGAGGTAAGACTTATTCACTAATTCCATATTACACTGAACTTCTAATCTCATGTAATCCAGAGAGCACATAAAAACATTTATAAAGTTTTCTTGCATCTTGCCCACATACGTAAGAAACTGAAACAATGGAAGTGACACAAACTAAAGCCTATTGAACTACAGAGCCTGATGAGCTCATGGCATTACCCACTCTTCTGACTGTAATCCCAACAGGTCTAGCAGGCATCCCTGAGGGGTGAGGATATCAGCTGAACTGCATCCTCCTTTCTACAACAGAATCCTGGTTCAGGTCCAGTGACATTGCTAAAGCTCCTGCTGAAAGACAATTTTTATTGCCTTAACTTAAACTGTACATTAAAATACACATTCCTATATTTATAAATTCATAAATAACTTAAAGTCTAGAGGTGAGTCAAGAAATAGCAGGAATGCTAGGTGCTGCCATGTGTGAGAAAGGGTTAAAATACCACTTCCAGATGAAAGTTGGCAAGCAAAATATTTGGTTATTATCTGCAGAGAGAAACAGTGAACTCTACACGATTCAATATGAATCAGGCAGAAGCCATTTTATTGATTAATTACTGTCCCTAATACACAATTCTTTCTTTCCCTACATGTGATTGTGCATAATTATTATTGGTTAAGGCCTATTTTCACACGCTGCTTTATGCTTTATGATTGGCTCGTCTGTGTGTCACATTGTCTGCCGTGTATGTCACAACTGTCCTTCAGTTTGCATTTTCTTATCCTTTTCTTCCTTTGCTTGTTCCTCATTCACATCCTCCCCAATGCTGCTTGTTCCTTTCTCACAACCTTCCCATGGACCTTTTCCCCTGTGTACGTGCTTAAGTCCTTCTGTCTTACGTGCTCTGGTTCTTCTGTTTTATGGCTGGTTCACAATATGTCCATTTTCTAGTAAAAACATAGTTTCCTCACTTATTCTATCCCTTTTGGGGTTTTATTGCATCTAGCATAGAAGTTTTTCTAGGATTCAAATTGTTACTTGCTTAGCACTAACAACATACTGAAAACTGACTGCTATACATATGCAATTGTGTTATGGCTGCAAGGGCCCTTTCTTGAAGAGCTTACCTTTCCAAATAGGCAAAATAAAGACTATGCACAAGGAGTGAGAAATGGATAGAAACATTGAGACTATGCAAAGAAAATCAGGATTATTTTGTATATGGTTATATATTATCTCCAGTTGGGGGGTTTTCCCTTGGACAGTTGGAACTATGCTGTGTGAAAGAGTTAAGTATTTTTAGGTGCATTGGTTTGAAAGACAGGTATCTGCCAAGGAAGGTGGGAACCTCCCTTGGAGTAGAAAACGTGACCCCCTTCCCTCCAAATTATTATAACTCCGAAATTACGGGGCTTTCAGGAAAAGATACGCAAAAAGGAATAGCAGTCCTTTACTAATATATATATATGTTATGTGAGGAATGAGACAACTCTTAGTAAAAATTAAAATAATTTATTGAAAACAGAAAAATTGAAAAATTACAAAAATTAGAAAAATACAAAAATTTGGGATCCTATGGCTCGTGAGTTGGTATGCCCCAGGAGCGCCAGGATTTGAGATCTTCAGGCTGAGACAGCACTGGACCTCTGGTGGAAAAACTTGCAGTGCTAGGCTGACTTTTAGCTAATCCAAAAGTCGAAGAAAAAATTATTAAAGGCTCCTTAATAGGAGTAAGGCTTTAACACCCAGCACTGGCATCCACTACAGCTAATCGGCAGAGGTCTGCATTGCTCTGAGGCTTGTCTCGTTGTTTTATAGTGCCTTTGCTCCGCCCCAGTCCACCCACAGCCCGCCCACAGCCCGCCCACAGCACACCCCTTTGGTCCAAAGTGATTGGTGCTTTCCCTTTGACAGAAATGTTCTGTCTACCAATAGCTCGTCGTTGTCAGGGGGGTAGTAACAGCTGAAGTAAGGGTGGTAACGTGCCCTCATTAAGATTCAGGTTGCCCTGGAGCTTGCCTGCAGAGAATAACGGCTATGGGGCTAAAAATAGCTGTTGGCTGTTAGAAACTGGGGTTCTGGAGTTGATCCTGAGACTAAAGTGCAAAGTAAAACCCTTAAAAAAATAATAAAATACATCTAATACATCCTAAACCACTTATAAAAGTAGATAATGAACATAGGAAAAATGACTCTTATAGTGTACAAGTGGTTTAAAGTTTGAAAAGGGATTTTTAACTGGGGAATTTTTAACTGGGGGATTTTAACTGGGACTGGTGCAAATAAACTGCTTTGAACAAGTGAAAACAGTAATAATAGACCTTGATTTTTGTACCTGGGCTGATGGGTTAACTTTAACATTCAATTTTAAAAGTATTTAACTCAGAATTAACTAATTAAAGCACTTAACATGCAAAGACCAAGCTAATTAGGGATTTCATGTATGACATGTTATATGATATAAATGCAGTTTGTAAAAATTGGCTTTTGTAATAATTGATGGGCTTATTGTTATATGTTTTATTGTTAAAATAAGTTGATGAGTTTATTATTATCTGTTTGTTGTTGAATGAATTAATGGATTGTTGTATTCTTGATATGTAATAGATTTCTGCCCAGAAGGGAGAGAGAGAGTGGGCGGTATGCCTAGATTGGCATAAAGGGATAAACAGGATGCCACCATTGGATGACAATGAGCCAATAAGGACAACTCGAGAAGGCGGAGACAAGGTGGGGTTATGTTACTGACTTGAAGGTGTGCTTCTGGCTATGCCCTGTCCGTGGCTAAGCACCTGGCGCCGTTTTCCTCTGCTTTGTTGGATGATTTTGCATTTGTTCCCTATTGTTCGTTAAACTGTTAAAATTTTAAGTGAGTGAGCTTGTTTCTCACAACTGGGGGAATCATCCAGGATAGGCCTCTTCTCCACGGCCCCGAAAGACTTAGGGCAAGAGGCGTGGCCTGCCAACTTTTTTGACAGCTCAACCGGATTCTTTTGGTGTCATTAGTGATTGCTGGCTAATACCCCGGAAGACAAGAAGGGACCCTACAAAGCACAGGACCGAGGGATAAAAGGTACCGAAGGACTCCCTCAGGTTGGCGGAGTGGCCCACCATCCTAGTCCACTGAGGCCCGTACAAGAAAAGGAGATCGTGAGTACTGTGCGGGGGGGTGGATAGGGGCGAACTGAATGTCGTGTGTGTGAGACGTGGACCAGACAGTCCGGATTCACAAAGTGAGCGCGGAGTCCTTCTAGCCACGGTTCCGTCCCTCCACGAGGAGGTCGGCCGGCGAAGGGACAAAACGAGTGGACAAGAGTGAGTGAGCAACTGGAAAATTCTTCGCGTATGGCTGGGTTGAGGGTTAGATCCAGAGCCGGGAGAGGGAGAAGTGAGGGTTGGGGAGTCAACGGCCGGGAAGGGTGGAACGGAGAGCTTACAGCTGGGAAGGGTAGAAGTGACTCCTCACTGGAAGGTAAACGGAAAGGGACTCTATACCTGAGAGCATCCAGGTGGCCTTAGACTGAAGAGGAGTAGCCAGGAAGGGTAAAAGAGAGGGCCCCAAGAGTGTCTGTTGGCCACAGACTGAGGGGCTGCTGGGAAGGGTGAAATTGAAGGCTCCTAGAAGGTCTGAGATCGACAGGGGAGGAAGCAGTTCTTTGGGACGGTCTGCCAGGGAATCACTACAGATTATGGGGTTTCAAATTAAATAAAGTAAGTTGTTGTCTCTGTGAAGGCGGGAAGTGCCATTTTAAGTTGTTGTTTTCACGAAGGCAGGAAGCGCCATTTCAAGTTGTTGTTTCTGTGAAGGCAGAAGGCGCCATTTTGAGTTGTCATTTTCTTTTTCGTGTGTGAAGGTGAGAAGCGACATTCTGATTTGGCAATTTTAAGTTAGGAATGAGTAAATAAAACCATTGAGAAGAGAGGGGACAGGGAAAGAGCAACTCAGAAAGAAATAAGAAAGTTACCGCAGATATGTCTCCAGATAGTCTGTTGGGATATAAACTGGGCAATTGGAATAATGATCCATCTACAAAAAGAAAGGACAAAGTAAAAATGATCCGACACTGCATGATTGAATGGCCAAAAAGAGAAATAAGGTCAGATCATATATATTGGCCCAGGTATGGATCATCAGAGAGATGGATTTGCCAGGCCTTAAATACTTTCATAAACATGAAGGAACCATATTACCCCAAAGAGAGTGAATATGCTGCTTGTTGGAAGGGAGAGATTAGGAATTGGGGGGTGAAAGTATTTAAGATATCAGAAACTGTTGAAAAAGAACAAGTGGAGAAAAAGAAAGAAAAGACATGGGACCCACTGGATTCGTTGCCTCCTTTATATCCCACTGTCCCAGCAGACCCAGCTGCTCCTGTTGTTCCTATCCCCATAGCATCACCTGCCTCTACCACCTCACCTGTTCCTGTCAGCTCGACTACTTCTACTGCTTCTAGTATTCCTGCTACTACACCCACATCAAACCTCACAGCTGAGCCCTCTGGCTCACCGGTTTCCTGCCCTACTGATGAAGGACCCTATAAAAACACTAGAGGAAAAATGGCTCATAGGCTAGGAGCTAATGTTGGAGATAGAAAAGATCAAGAGGTTGGCCTGTTTCCTTTGTGGGAGGTACCTATGGGAGGAGCCCAAGGGGGAATAGGTTTTGTTAATGACTCATTAACATCCTCAGAAGTAAGGAATTTCAAAAGAGAAATAAAAGAACAACTGGAAGACCCGATGGGCCTGGCTGAACAATTTGACCAGTTCTTGGGCCCAAATTTTTACATGTGGGAGGACCTCAACTCTATTATGAAAATCTTACTCTCCCCAGAAGAAAGACAGATGATAGGAGTGGCCAGAATGAGGATTTGGGAAAGGGAGAACCAACAGGGCCCACTGGGAGAATATAAAATGCCTATGGCATCCCCTAACTGGAACCCGAATGATGAGATGGGTTGAAGAAACATAAATGATTACCGGAACCTACTTAGAAAAGGAATAAAGGAGGCAGCACCCTGAGGGAATAATATTAAAAAGGCCTTTGATGGACAGCAGGGGAAGGATGAGTCTCCCACTGAATGGTTGGGAAGACTCCACCGAAATAAACAACAATATTCGGGAATGGACCCCGATAGCCCAGCGGGACAAACCCTATTGAAGATGCATTTTGTGACAAGGGCATGGCCACACATTAGAAGGAAGCTAGAAAAGAGGGAGGAGTGGCAGGAGAAAGAATTGAATGAACTATTGAGAGAAGCCCAAAAAGTTTATGTGAGAAGAGATGAAGAGCGGATGAAGGCAAAAGCCAAGATAATGGTGGCTTACTGTGCGAGAAAAAGATTCTCCAAAGAATTTAAAACATAATGAAAAAGAAAAATGAGCGAGCAGGATTCCTATGAGAACAAGGCCAGAAAGATCTGTGAAAGGTGTTTGCTTCTACTGTGTGGAGGAAGGACATTACAAGAATGGTTGTTTACACAGGCTTAAGGATTTGAGAACAGTCAACGAGGTGGGGACAGGAAATCCAGAAGACTTGGGGTGTCAGGGGCTCTATCTCCTGGGGGAGAAGTACCATCTGGAGCCCTTGGTAAATTTATTGATAGCCCCCCAGGAGGAAGAGTATGAATTTTTAGTTGATAGTGGAGCTGGGAGGACATGTGTGTGTAATTTGCCAAAAGGATGCCAAATTAGTAAAGAACAGATCAGGCTCATGTAGAGGGATTCCTTATGGAACAGAGGCATATGATACCCCTGGAAAGATTGGACAACCCAGGGTTGCTGAGGAAAAGCCCCTGAACAGGCCCCTGGCTGCAGGAAGGCCTGAGAGTACTTGGCAAAGTTATACACTGGTCGGCTCCCCTGCAGATTAGAGGCTGTCTAGAGAGATTGGGCGTGAATCTTTGCAAAAGTAAATATAAGTTGGCATAGTTGAAAAATAAAGGGAGAACGATGCTTAATCGAATCAGCGTACGTGTCATTTTTCCAGCCAGCTCTCCGGACTCGGTCCCTAACAGGGTCATGGGAGCAAAAGGGGAATACTTTGCAGCAACAATCATCAAACAAGTAATGTTTAAGGGAAATTCTAGAGTGGGGGTAGGGGATGTTTCATCGATACCTGAAGGAGGCTATTATCTATTAGGGAGGGATTTAAAAATTCAGCTAAAAATAGGGGTGGTCCCTGAGGAGGGGAGGACGGTGGTTAAAATATTACAACTGGGACAAGAGGACAAAAAGGAAACAGATGAAAAGTTATGGGCCTGGACATTACCCCAATTAAGATTAATATAGAGAAGCAGGACGTTCCCATTCGAATACACCAATATCCCATTTCCATAGAAGGAAAGAGGGGCCTACAGCCGGTGATCAACGAACTTATTGAAAATGGAACCCTAGAGCCCTATATGTCCCCATATAACACCCCAATTTTACCAATTAAGAAACCGGATGGGACATACAGGTTAGTTCAGGACCTGAGTGAGGTAAATAAGCAAGCCTTGACCTGGTATCCAGTAGTGCCTAACCCCTACACACTCCTAAGTAAGGTGTCCCCACAATGCCAATGGTTCAGTGTCATAGACCTTAAGGATGCCTTCTGGGCCTGTCCACTGGCAGAAGAACGTAGAAATGCATTTGCCTTTGAGTGGGAAGATCCAGAAACCGGGCAGAAACGACAACTGTGGTGGACTAGACTTCCCCAGGGGTTCACTGAGTCATCGAACCTATTTGGACAGGCCTTAGAAGAATTGTTACAATCCTTCCCTGCCTTGCCAGGAACACAGGTGGTACAATATGTGGATGATTTGTTCGTATCAGGAGAAGAGAAAGAATCAGTGAGAAGAACCACCATAAATTTGCTGAACTTCTTAGGCAGAAGTGGGTTGAGGGTGTCCAAGAAAAAGCTACAATTTGTGGAAAAAGAGGTAAAGTACTTGGGACACATAATAGGACATGGGAGCTGCAGGTTAAGCTGTGAATGGGTAGCTCGGAGCCTTTCCCTCCCTTCCCCTAAAACAAAATGAGAGATAAAAAAGTTACTAGGACTGTCACTGTTGTACTGAGAACAGCAAAAAATGACACGATTCAAGTTTCAGGATAAGTGGCCAAAAATGCTATATTTAATTATATAAATCAACTTATATAGCTTCGTTCGCAAGGGTGGCATGATCCCACTGGTCACTTGACCATCCACCCTCTAGAATGATAGGTGGAGGTTCCACAACGCCCATTCAAAACATTTTCTCCAATGTACCAAACTAAACTTGGACAACAAGTTTGCAGCTGTGAGATAAAGCCTTGGTTTACAAAAACCTAAAACTGTTTCTTAGTTAGCTTGCATGAGAAAGAAAAACTTCACAAGAAGCTGTAGCAGCTGGAAAATTTCTCTGCTCCTAGCTTTTTAGTATCTGCAATTCCCCCTTTTTGTTTAAGACCAAAAGGTAGTGTTTGTAATCCTCTGTGGGATCCCTTGCAGCAAGGAGAACAAATACAGCATAAGGGGTCCGTTTGGTAGTGGCCAGTTACCAAACAGAATCTAAATCACATACTGATTTAAGGCAGGCAGCAGTAGTGCCAAGGAAATACATCAAGTGAACCCAACCCTATATCAGCTATTACAATTCTACATCAGCTTAATTCTACACAGCCTTAATGGCTTTAATGTTCTGACTCCATAACAAAAGAAACTTGCAGTTCAGTCTGCTAGTAGAAGGACCATCCCAGTCCCTACTTGTAGAAGGACCATCCGACTGATGGTCGACATCCTGGTCATCATCAGAGGATCATTCGGTTGATGATCGCATTCTGGTCATCATCTGGAGGTTGCCTTGGAGGTTGCCTGTTCTGCTTCTGGTGCCGCAGGTCAGGGCGAACGCATCTTGCAGGTAGCCATCGTACCCCAGTATCTGTGGAAATGCAAGCATACCCACGCCCCCAAGCAATAAGCTCACACGGGCCTTCCCACTTAGTGAGTAGGTCCCATACCCAGACTTTTGCTCGAGGCAGGTGTGTCTCGCCTGAAGACTGCAATGAGAAAAAATTATTCAAAATAACAGGATTATTTGAATTTGGTGGCACTGTAAGATGATTGATTGTATATAGAGCTTTTTCTAATCGACTCTGTGGGGTTTCTCCATGCATTCCCCCTTTTTGTTTTTCCAAAACACACTTCAAAGTGCCATGAGCACATTCAACAATGGCTTGGCCAGTAGGAGAATGTGGAATACCCAAAGTATGGTTCACACCCCGTTAAGTGCAAAAACTGCTGCATCTTCTGAGAGACAGGCAGGGCCATTATCGGTCCTCGCAGAAGAAGGTATGCCCAAGATTGAGAAAGCCAATTTCCAATGGGCAATGACATTGTGACCTTTGTCTCCATTATGAGCGGACGCCCACATAGCTGAGGAGAAAGTCTCAATAGACAGGTGCACATACTTAAATCTGCCAAATTCAGGAACGTGTGTTACATCAGTTTGCCAAATCTGAAAGGCCTGTAGGCCTCTGGGGTTTACCCCTGATGGCAGAGGTGCAGCGAGTCTCTGACAGTCAGCACAAGCGCTGACAGTGTCCCGAGCCTCAGTTGGCGTTAGGTGAAACTGCTTCTGCAAGATATGCTCACTTTGATGGAAGAAATTGTGCAATGCCTTGGCTTGAGCAATTTTGTCAGGCTGAGGTGCTACCCACGCAAGGTTAGCTAGCATATCAGCCCTGGCATTGCCTCCTGTTATGAAACCTGGCAAATTGGTGTGACTCTGAATATGCAGAATGTAATATGGGTGCACTCGAGCTTGAATTGCACTCCACAAAGTTTTCAATAATGAAAACAGAGCCGCATTATTGACTTCCTTCAAAAGTGAACAATCTAAACATTGAGTTATATCTGCTACATAAGCAGAATCAGTGACCAAATTCAAAGGTACCTGAGAAAACCGCTGAAAAGCCATGGCAACAGACCTCAGTTCAACCAGCTGGCCTGAGCCTGACTCATGGCCTTCCAGCACCCGCCACTCAGATTCCTCCTTCCAGGTGACAATAGCTTTCCCAGTTTTCCCGGACCCATCTGTGAAGATGGTGGGCCCTTGCACTGGCACCTGACTATTTTTTGGCCGCAAGGTGAAGCTTGTTGATTTTGCTGATTGCAATAATTTGAGGCTGGGCAATCTGTCCCGAAAAGTTCTGCAGCGCACTTTGCAAAGGAGTGTTGTTAGTAAGGCTCCACTCAAAGTGTTCCTGCTGTACTGGAAGAACAATTGTTGGAGGGTCCACTGCCATTAATTGCAAACACCGTTGGCGGCATTTGATTATCAGACTAGCAATCAATTCAAAGAATGTCAGTGCTGTCTTTTTTGGCTGATGTGGCAAAAAGATCCATTTCAGAATAGCGAAGGGTTGGGCCACTGCTTATTCCATTGGCCAATGATAACCTGTAGGATGAAAATCTGGAGTGGTAATGAAAACAGTGATATCAATGGAGGGATCCACTCGATAAACCTGACGAGCAGAAACAGCTTGTTGCACCTCCTCCAGTGCTCATCGCGCTTCAGGAGTCAATTTTCAAGGTGAATTCAACTCAGGGTCCCCCTTTAAAATACTAAAAAGTGGAGAAAGTTGTGCTGTGGTATCACAGTATCCCACAGTGGTAGGGAAAAGAAGTGAGATCCAGCAGGCAGGAATTGTGCAGCAAAATTGATTTATTTAATTATTTTATAACTCTTTATAGACTTTTTTCTTCATAGTCTAATTGGTCAAAGGATCAGCCACCCCTTGGGGTGACTGGCTAAAATCCTAAAACATCCATTGTCAAAATATTTTTCTACTGTACTATAAACAAAAGTTTGCAAGGTCACAGGTGTTCATAGTTTATAGAACTCTACTAATATCTTCCGTGAGAGAGAAAAATATCTCATGGGACTGGAAAGAAGCAAGAAAAATTCTTGCTACCAGCATGTTGTATCCACACTGTGGTTAGCCCTAAATAAGGACGTATCCAATTGATGATACCCAGCAATTTCTGAGCATCATGCAAGGTCTTAATAGAACCCGAGAATTGCACCTCTTGGTGTTGTATAGTCTGATCCAGAATTTTGACTCCTAAATATTTTTCCAAGGAGGATGCTGTTGAACTTTCTCTGGAGCCAACTGCAATCCATAAGAATGCAGAGCATCAAGCAGCAGGGGCCGTATCCTCAGCAGCTCATCCCAGGTGGATGCTGCCACCAGGATATCATCCATGTAATGGTAGCAGTATGCCTCAGGAAACTGCTCACAGACTTTGGACAAAGCCTGAGTGACATACCATTGGCAGACAGTTGGGCTGTTCTTCATGCCCTGAGGTAGAACCTTCCATTGGTATCTCTGCGCAGGTTCAGCATTGTTAACTGCAGGCACAGTAAAAGCAAATTTTGGCTTGTCATCAGGATGCAGAGGAATAGTGAAAAAACAATCCTTCAAATCAACTACCAGGATTTCTCACCCCACAGGAATCATGGTGGGTGAGGGCATACCAGGCTGCAATGCCCCCATACATCCATTGATTTGTCAGAGATCCTACAACAATCTCCATTTCCCTGATTTTTTCTTAATTACAAAAACAGGAGTGTTCCAGGGACTAGTAGAAGGCTCAAGATGTCCCTGTTGTAATTGTTCCTGAACTAACTGACGAAGGGCGACTAATTTCTCTTTTGGTAGGGGCCACTGAGGGTTCCATATAGGTTTGTTTACTAGCCACCGCAAAGGCAGTGTAGGATACTCTGTGCCCTTTGGCACAGTGGCCCTCATCAAAAATTCGTCGCAATCTGTACCCCCCCAGGCAGCCAATGCATCCCGCCCCTAGAGGTTAAGTGGAGCTTCAGTGACATAGGGCTGAACTGTAGCTGTTTGCCCCTCTGCATTTTTCACCAACACAGGTTGTTCGCTTAAATAGCTCTGTGTGGTTCCTCCCAACCCTGCGATGGCCGACCCCACAGGGGCTAAAGGCCACGTAGGAGGCCACGCAGAGAAGGAGATAATTGTCACATCAGTGCCTGTGTCAATCAAACCTCGGAGCTGAATCTGGGGTGGATGGGCATTCAGCAGGATTAGGGTACACATAATCTGTGGCTTTTGGCTGGAGATGTCTGCAGTCCAGAAGATCTGCGGAAGTCCCATAGATCCAAAAACCACCATCTCCACGATTTCGTTGTTCTCTCCTGGGGACACATGACTTAAAGGGCACAAGTTGAGCAATACGCGTCTTTTCAGGAATAGTAACAGAGGGGGTGGGTGTGGAAACCATAGCACAAATCTGGCCTGTAGGTTACTGACGGGATCTCTATAAGCAGATCTTTGAACATGCGGTTTATTGCAAAGGGCGTGGGTATAGGGGCACTGCTCAGAGCTGCCAGACTCAGCTCGGAGCAGGCCCAAGAGAGCAAGAGAGTAAGCGGGTGAGAGAGAGAGAGAGAGAGAGAGAGCGAGTATGAGAGTGGAATGGAATAGAATGGACTGGTGAAGTCCTGGTTACAGTACAATAAATCATCTTCTGTACTGAATATTCTAATTGTCACTAACCAATCTAATACAAGATATAAATCCTATAGCATTTACATACAGCCTATAAGAGTTCTTATATTACCATGGAGTGTTACATCTTAACTTCTAAAAACTACTCTTTGGACCCCTTCTGCTGAGCTAGTAGGGTCTGCTCTGACCCTTGGACCTGCCTGCAAGCAGACGGTATTGTTCAATCAAGAGGGGATTACCTTCAGTCGGCCATACCATTGTTTTCCAGTTGTTCAGTAACTAAGACTTGGTATTTCAAAAGTGGCTTTCATTTCGATGTTGCCTGTAGTTTTCATATTCCCAAAATCCTTTGTCAGGCAATCATATTTATAAGGCTTTCCTGTTTCATCTTCCCCAACACTGGCCTGTAAAATCAGCATCAATAACTCCTGGCTGTACAAAGATCCCCTGAATGGTAACACTAGATCTGCCCACAAGCAATGCGCTGAAGCCTTGACCTAGGGGTCCATAAGCATCCAAAGGAACCTTATAAACATGACCGGATTCTAAGACTACTGTTGCTGCAGTGTGCACATCCACCCCAGCTGATCCCTGGGTGCTGGCTCTAAGCTGGCTGAGTAGGTCTGTGTCAGTGGAGCCATGCCCTGGGGAAACACTTGTGTCTGAGCGCACATCCCCTGTCTGCTCCTGTTCAAGTTTCCCAAGCATGTCAGAAGTCGATCATTGGCATGGTACATAGATTCACAGTATTCTGCAGAATGACCGGGCCTACTGCATCTCCTGCATTGAGCAGCTCCCCTGTTCTCCTTATTTCTCTGCTTTTTGCTAATCTGGTTCTGCTTGTTCTCAACTCTAGGCCTCTTTTGTCCATGATCAGACTTTGATTGCATAGGCCGTAGGACTGAAGCCAGAGCAGACTTATGATTTCCAGATCCCACCTTAGAGCAGGCTTCAACCATGTCTGTTAGTCTGGGTTCTCCTGGCAAAACATCAATAATCTTTCTACACTTGTCATTGCTGTTATCTCTTGCTAGTTGTCTGCACAACATCTGCCTCAAAGTCTCATCTTCGACCTGCTTCTCAAGGGCTGCAGCGATCTTTTCCACGAAAGGTAAGAAATGCTCTTTCTGCCCCTAAGAAATTTTCACATATCATGTTTTAGGAGGAGCCATGTCTATGCTTTTTAATAAAGCTCCCATGCCCACATTTTGAGCCTGTTCAAGGACCAGAGGATCCCAATTAGCTTGGAGCTTGGGATTTGACAAGATATCAAGTCCCATAAGAGCCTTCATTCCAACTCCCACTCTGGGATGATTTGGAGGCAACAGCATATTCTGAGCTGCATCCTTGTCAGCCAGCCTTCTCCAGTGGTTCTCAAAAACTGTATATTGCACAGGTTGAAATAACACCTGAGCTAAATGCTTAATGTCAAACAGAGAAAGTAGCTCAGTATTCAGTACTCTAAGAACCTGCATGATTTCAGGAGACCCAAGACCATATTGTGCTACTTTGGCCAGTAGGTCCTGGCCTACTTTCCAGGCAATAATATAATGTTTGTCAGGCTGGCCTGAATTGGGGACAGGTTTCTGTACAGGAAATGCTTGAATAATCCCCTCTGAAGGTGCATTATTGTCTTGTGTTGCTGTTGCACCTTCCTGGGGTGCTGCAGCAACCTGCACAGATTCCTCCTGAGCTATCTGTACAGGTGCCTCTGCTTCTCCAGGCATACCTACTTTCTCTATTAGATTCCAGTCTCCTTCCTCCAGGGCACGCAGTTTAACGGCCTCCCAAAAGTGCTTCGGATTTCTCGGCCGGACAGTTACCTTACAGTCAGGTAACATCCAAGGGCAGGTTTGTGACAGCCGTGTTCCTGATTGCCTGCTTCCAGCCACAGGCACCAGGCCAGTGGACGGCGTAGACGACTGCGTGAACTGTAACAGCGTGGCTAGTCGCGGCCCTTGTTGTTTGTAGCGGTACCGGTGTCTGTTCAGTCACTGCTGCCGGAGGCGCCGCTGCTTCCGCGTTCGCCGCTTCTGCGTTTGCCACTTCCGTGTTTGCTGCCGGGGCCGTGGCCGCCGCACCAGTTTGCGTAGCCAGCTCGGGTCGTCCTGGCGCGGGCCGGGCAGCAACTGCCTCCCGCAACATATCAGCAGCGCTGCCAGCTGCTGCAAAATGTTTTGTAGAGTCGTGGGAAGTTCTGCCATCTGCAGCTGCCCCGTCTGTGCTTGCGCGGGGGAGATGCCCAGGTAACAGAGCCTGCGTAGAAAGGCCGGGCGCCACTAATGCCTGCGCAGTCTGATAGGGCATTCCAAGTGCATGCACAGAATGCCCAGGTCGTGCAGGCGCGCCCATAGAATATATTCCATAAGCCACATTGCCAGGCAGCCACGCCACTGTTGTAGTTGTTAAAAGCGGCTGTGGCCGAGACGCTGTGGGCATGCCAGGCGGCGCTGCCTGGGCTGGCTGTGGGGGAAAGAACGGCAGTGCTGGAGCTGAATGTGTGGCGCCCGCCGGCGCCAGCTGCAGCAGAATCTTGGGTGCTGTGCCTGGCTGTGGCATTGGTGGAGCTGTAGGTATTACAGATCCCCCTACAGCAATTGAAATAGGTGGCTGTGTGGTCATCTGCGGCGCGGAAGAGGGAGGAAGAGCCGCTGGAGCGAAAGGTGGGGGACACTCCATTTTTTTGCATTTCTCGGTTAATTCTGCTAACTGTTTGGCAGGCGAGGCATATTTCAGGATCACAAAGTCACACAAAGATGGATATATAGGTGGAACATATTTCTGGGGTGAAAGGTATGACCCCTGTGCTGTCTCCTTGCTTTACTCCACGCTTTTATCTGGCTTCATCGCTACCAGGGCCGCGGAAGCCACCTCAGCTTCCGGCTGTGGTACTGGCGATGGTGCTGGCGACGGCACTGGCGACTGCCCTGGTGATGGCGCTGGCGATGGGGCTGGCGATGGAACAAGGGACAGGGCTCGATACTCAATACTGCTCTGTGTCTAGCCCTTTGGAAATTGTTTCCACATCAGAAACCTCCAACATGGGCTGTCCCTTTCCGCCATGTTTCACATAAAAACCTTTCAAGGCATCAAATTAGAAGCGCCAAGTGTGAACCAGTTCAGACACCTTAATATCTCTGTATGTGAACTCATGAAGTAATTTATCCCCTAACTGTCTCCCAAGTTTCCAAGCTAAATGCTGTATCATCTGCTGCAAAGCCATTATCTACTGCCCACCACAATACCTTACACAAGGTCTCCTCGGAAATTTCAGCATCTTGTGCAACTAAAGTAATTTTCCAGGCAGCAAGGACCGTGCTTTCCTTTGAATTTTTATGCCCCATCTTTTCAGTTTTAGAGTTCCGTCCCCGTACCCTGGGGCGGGGGGGAAAGGAGTGCTGCATTCCTTTGAACCGCTGCAGCGCTCAGGTCGTCTCTAAGTCTGGTTGCGGTTGTAGTACATGTAGCGGGCCACCAGATGTCGCTGTTGTACGAAGAACAGCAAAAAAACCCAACACGATTCAAATTTCATGGTAAGTGGCCAAAAAGTCTATATTTAATTATATAAATCAACTTATATAGCTTCGTTCACAAGGGTGGTATGACCCCACTGGTCGCTTGACCATCCACCCTCTAGAATGATAGGTGGAGGTTCCACAACGCCCATTCAAAATATTTTCTCCAATGTACCAAACAACTTGGACAACAAGTTTGCAGCTGTGAGATAAAGCCTTGGTTTACAAAAACCTAAAACTGTTTCTTAGTTAGCTTGCATGAGAAAGAAAAACTTCACAAGAAGCTGTAGCAGCTGGAAAATTCCTCTGCTCCCAGCTTTTTAGTATCCACATAGGACTAATTGGATATTGTAGGTTGTGGATCGAAGAATACACTCAGACGGTAAAATTTTTGTACTAAAAGCTAGTAGAGAAAGAACCACCAATTTGGATGGAAAAAGATGAAGAAAGGTTAAATAAATTAAAATCCAAATTTGTTTCTGCACCTGTTTTAAATCTGCCATCCTTAGACAAACCCTTTGATCTGTATGTAAATGTGGAAAATGGGATAGCATATGGGGTTTTGGATCAAGATTGGGGTGGGACCGGAAGGCACATAGCCTTTCTATCCAAGCTATTGGATCCAGTTACCCGAGGATGGCCAACATGTGTGTAATCAATAGCAGCCATGTCAGTACTTGTAGAAGAAAGCCATAAATTAACTTTTGGAGGAAAGCTTATTGAACACACTGCATACAGTAAAGAGTGAGTTACACCAAAAAGCAAGTCAGTGGCTAACAGAGTCTTGAATGGTAAGATACGAGACTATTCTCATTCAGACAACCTGATTTTAATGACTGATAAAAGTCTCAATCCAGCCCACTTTTTATATGGGGAACCTGTGCTAGTTTGAAAGCAAACCAGTGGGAGGCACCAAGTCAGAATAACAATTTAATGGAAATTAAAGAAAAGGGGAAAAAAAAGGTAAAAGAAAACACTGTCAAACTGACAGAGTCAAGGTACAACCTGACACCCTGTTAGGCAGGGTGGTGGTAGCAGTCTGGTAGAATGGTGGCTGCAGTCCTCTGAAGCAGTGATCCTGTAGTGAAACAGTCTGCTCTTCCGCAGGAAGTCCAGTGGTGGCTGTGTAGCTCCTGTCCTCTGGAAATCCAGTGGGAAGCCGGTGTCTCTGGTGTTCAGCCTCAGCTTATATCCACGATGGGATGCTTGGTTCCTCCCTCTGGGTGGAGCATCTCACAATGGGGTAATGAGTCATGAGGCAAAGTGTTGATAAGGCTCATTAACAGAAGATAGTCCGGAGGGAGTTATCTCTGAGTCAGGCGGCAGGACAATGATGGGCAATTAACAGAAAGATAGTCTGGGGGGAGGAGGCAAGGAAACACTGCCCCACCTGATTTCAACAGCTGATGGGGATGGTAATAGAATACACTGCAACCCAGGACATTATCCACCCCTTATTCTATTACCATCTACATCATCCCAAATCAATACCTTCTTAAACTCTTAAAACACACATACATATATATATATATATACACACAGTGAAATCTACACACCGTTCTCACCTAAGATTAGGTCTCCTTGTGGTAAACAATGAGTTTCCCCATCTTTCTGCATTACCCACCAAGTGCAACCAGGTCCTTGAGCAAAGACAATCCCACGGATGGGTTTGCCTTTGCCTGAGGTGGGATTAATCCAAACAGTCTTTCCTAAAATACCTCTCAGGTGTACCACAGGGACTCTATCTCCATCCGCTGTGTGCAAGGGTTCAGACTCGGCGGGACCAGCTCGATTGATGGACCCTCGGGTATTGACCATCCAGGTGGCCTTTGCTAAGTTCACTTCCCAATTTTTGAAGGTCCCCCCACCAAGTGCCTTTAGGGTAGTTTTAAGTAGTCCATTGCAGCGTTCAACTTTTCCAGCAGCTGGTGCATGATAAGGAATATGATATATCCATTCAATACCGTGTTCTCTGGCCCAGGTGTTGATGAGGCTGTTCTTAAAATGAGTCCCGTTGTCTGACTCGATCCTATCAGGGGTGCCATGTCTCCACAGGACTTGCTTTTCCAGGCCCAGGATGGTGTTCCAGGCTGTAGCATGAGGCACAGGGTAGGTCTCCAGCCATCCAGTGGTTGCTTCAACCATGGTCAACACATAGTGCTTGCATTGGCGGGTTTGGGGAAGGGTGATGTAGTCAACTTGCCAGGCTTCACCATATCTGTACTTTGACCATCGTCCACCGTACCACAGAGGCTTCACCCGCTTGGCCTGTTTGATTGCAGCACAGGTCTCACAACTGTGGATGACCTGTGAGATGCTGTCCATGGAAAGGTCCACCCCTCGGTCACGGGCCCATCGGTATGTTGCATCTCTCCCCTGATGACCAGAGGCATCATGGGCCCAACGAGCTAGGAATAATTCTCCCTTGTGCTGCCAGTCCAGATCCACCTGTGATACTTTCACCTTGGCAGCTCGATCCACCTGCTCGTTGTTGCGATGTTCTTCATTAGCCCGACTCTTGGGTACGTGCGCATCCACGTGTCGAACCTTCACGGTCAGCTTCTCTACTCGGGCGGCGATGTCCTGCCAAATCTCAGTGGCCCAGATGGGCTTCCCTCTGCGCTGCCCGTTGGCCTTTCTCCAGCGAACCAGCCATCCCCACAGAGCATGAGCTGCCATCCACGAGTTGGTGTAGAGATATAGCCTCGGCCACTTCTCTCGTTCAGCAATATCCAAAGCCAGCTGGGTGGCTTTAAGCTCTGCAACCTGACTCGATCCATCTTGTCCCTTGGTAGCTTGTGCAACTCGGTGTATGGGGCTCCATACTGCAGCTTTCCACTTTCGATTAGCGCCAATAATTTGGCAGGAACCATCAGTGAAGACGGCATAACGTCTTTCAGTCTCCGGTAGCTCTTTATATGGTGGGGCTTCCTCAGCACGAGTCACTTGCTCTTCCTCTTCTTCAGAAGATAATCCAAAACTCTCACCTTCCAGCCAGTTTGTTATAATTTCTAGAATCCCAGGGCGATTCGGGTTTCCAATACAGGCACGCTGTGTGATGAGGGCGATCCACTTGCTCCATGTGGTGTCGGTGGCATGATGCATGGAAGGAACCTTTCCCTTTAACATCCAACCCAGCACCGGTAGTCGGGGTGCCAGAAGCAGCTGTGCTTCAGTGCCGATTACCTGAGGCAGCTTGGACTCCTTCATAGGCTGCCAAGATTTCCTTCTCTGTGGGAGTGTAGTTGGCTTCAGACCCTCTGTAGCTTCGGCTCCAGAATCCCAGTGGTCGGCCACGAGTCTCCCCAGGCACCTTCTGCCAGAGGCTCCAGGACAGACCATTGGTCCCGGCTGCAGAGTAGAGCACATTCTTCACCTCTGGTCCTGTCCTGACTGGGCCAAGGGCTACCGCATGAGCGATTTCCTGTTTGATCTGGGCGAAGGCTTGCTGCTGTTCAGGGCCCCAGTGGAAATCATTCTTCTTGCGGGTAACCAGGTAGAGAGGGCTCACAATCTGGCTGTACTCAGGAATGTGCATCCTCCAGAAACCTATGGCGCCTAGGAAAGCTTGTGTTTCCTTCTTGCTGGTCGGTGGAGACATCGCAGTGATCTTATTGATGACCTCGGTGAGAATCTGACGTCGTCCATCTTGCCACTTTACTCCCAGGAACTGAATCTCTTGGGCAGGTCCCTTGACTTTGCTCCTTTTGATGGCAAAGCCAGCTTCCAGGAGAATCTGGATGATTTTCTCTCCTTTCTCAAACACTTCCTTTGCTGTGTTTCCCCACACGATGATGTCATCGATGTATTGCAGATGTTCTGGAGCCTCACCCTTTTCCAATGCAGTCTGGATCAGTCCGTGGCAAATGGTGGGACTGTGCTTCCACCCCTGGGGCAGTCGGTTCCAGGTGTATTGCACACCCTTCCAGGTAAAAGCAAACTGGGGCCTGCATTCTGCTGCCAAAGGAATGGAGAAGAAGGCATTGGCAATGTCAATAGTGGAGTACCACTTCGCTGCTTTGGACTCCAGCTCGTTCTGAAGTTCCAACGTGTCCGGCACAGCGGCGCTCAATGGTGGCGTGACCTCATTCAGGCCACGGTAGTCCACCGTCAGCCTCCATTCTCCACTGGACTTACGCACTGGCCATATAGGGCTGCTGAAAGGTTAACAGGCCTTGCTGACCACCCCTTGGCTCTCCAGCTCACGAATCATCTCATGGACGGGAACCACAGAGTCTCTGTCGGTGCGGTATTGCCGGCGGTGCACTGTTGCTGTGGCGATTGGCACCTGTTGTTCTGCAACTCTTAGCAGTCCCACGGCAGAGGGGTCATCTGAGAGGCCAGGCAATGTACTCAGTTGTCTGATATCTTCTGTCTCCACAGCAGCTATCCCAAAAGCCCAACAATGTCCTTTTGGGTCCTTGAAATATCCATTTCTGAGATAGTCTATGCCGAGGATGGATGGGGCCTCTGGGCCAGTCACGATGGGGTGTTTCTGCCACTCGTTCCCAGTTAAACTCACTTCAGCTTCCAGTACAGTCAGCTGCTGGGATCCTCCTGTCACCCCAGAAATAGAAATGGGTTCTGCTCCCACATACCTTGATGGCATCAGAGTACATTGAGCACCGGTGTCAACCAAAGCCGTGTATCTTTGTGGGTCAGATGTGCCAGGCCATCGGACCCACACAGTCCAAAAGACCCGATTCTCCCTTTCCTCTCCCTGGCTAGAGGCAGGGCCCCTCTATTCCTGGTCATGTTGCATGTTGCTCCCTTCCGGTGAATATGCTCCTGAGGTCCCTTCAAGAGGATCGGTCATATTATCATTCCTATACTGTCTGGAGTTCTGTGTGCGGGAGACCGGCGCAATGTTGACTCTAGATGCGCTTCTTGTGGTAGTTGTCCCTCTTTTTAGTTCACGTTCCCGAGCTGCTAAGGAGGAGGTGTGTTTTCCATCCCACTTACTCATGTCTTCTCCATGTTCCTGAAGGAAAAACCAGAGGTTACCTCGTGGGGTGTATCCTCTCTCCCTGGTTGGGGGTCGCCGGCTCCTAATGGCAGAGACTCTTGTTGGTTCTGGTGGGATGTGGTAAATCTCTTCCTTAAGTTCCTTTTTCAGTTTCTGATGGCCTTCTTCAATCAAGCTCCAGACTTGCTCAGCCAAAAGACTTGTTTCCACGGATGAGACATGGGTGCGAAACGGGGCTGTGACGGTGTCCTCATAAATCCTCAGCTTCTTGACCAAGTCGCCCACCCTGTCCTCGCCTTCCCTTCAGTGCAGCGTTGCCAGGTAACGGGAGTATATCTCTGGTCCAAGGCGTGCGAACCTCAACCACATCTGTGACGTGCACTGGACACCATCTGGGCTCTTAGGAAATCTCTCATCTTCTGAGAAAATGATCTCCAGCACAGCCAATTCCCTCAGGCACCGGATACCTTGTTCCATTGTGCTCCATTTTCCTTGGTGCACCTGGAGGTCTTCTTTACAAAGGTACCTGTCCCTTACACTTGTAAGCAGTCGCCGCCAGAGGCTGAGGGTTTCTTGGGTTCTCCCGATCCCCTGGTCAATGACCACATCCCGGGACACAGATCCCAGTTGCCTGGCCTCACTTCCATCCAGAATGGTGTCATTGGCTGCAGCGTCCCAGATGCGGAGCAGCCAGGTCAGGATAGACTCATTTGTCTGGCGGGTGAATTCCCTCCACAGGTCTCGCAGCTCACCCAGGGATAGCGACCGAGTGATGATCTCTGGCTCTGCCTCTTCTGCTGGGTGCGAAGGTCCTGCTGCATCCTCATCAGTCACTATGCAGACTGATCTGCTTTTTGATTTCTTCTTCTGAATGGGGGCAACTGCAATTGGTTTAGGCTGTTCTGGTTCAGTGACAGTTTGTGTGGAGATGCTGACAGAGCCTTTGGTTTCTTTCTCCTCTGTGTCAGTCTGCGTGGACATGGACGCTGTTGTCTTGTGTCTGGGTTCTTTCTCCTCTGTGTCAGTCTGCGTGGACATGGACGCTGTTGTTTTGCATTTGGTTTCTTTCTCCTCGGTGACAGTCTGCGTAGACATGGACGCTGTTGCTTTGCATTTGGTTCCTTTCTCCTCTGTGTCAGTCTGCGTAGGCATGGTGTTTGTTGCTCTGCTCTTTTTCCCTCCCTCATCCTGAGGATGCTGTGCCATAGCTCTAAGCATGGTGTACATGGTGCAGGCTGTACAGAGAAGACAAAGCAGAACTGACAGCAAGTTTATGCCGTCTTTGACATCCAGAGGGAATTCAATATTTTCAAAAACTGCTGTGCCTGGCCTGAAAGGCTGGAAGAAACCACTCTCTACTCCTCCCACCAGGGGCTGGGTGCGATTGTTGAGAAGATCCCAGACATAGGAGCCCAGACTAGGACAGCCAAACAAAACTGAGTATATATTCCGAATGGTATTCATCGCCTCACAGGTTATTATGCTGTAGACATAATAAACCATTAAAGCAATTCTCATACCATTCCCTGGTTTTAACAGGAGTAATACTACAGGCAGGTAGTTCCCCAGGTGAGGAAAAATATAGAGAGCAAGATACAGTACCCACGTAGACAAGCTGAGCACCATGGTGAATAGGTTTCCGTTAACACAAAATTGTAATTCTGACTTTCTCTCAGAGCTGCCCCACATTGGGTGCCAAATTATGTGCTAGTTTGAAAGCAAACCAGTGGGAGGCACCAAGTCAGAATAACAATTTAATGGAAATTAAAGAAAAGGGGAAAAAAAAGGTAAAAGAAAACACTGTCAAACTGACAGAGTCAAGGTACAACCTGACACCCTGTTAGGCAGGGTGGTGGTAGCAGTCTGGTAGAATGGTGGCTGCAGTCCTCTGAAGCAGTGATCCTGTAGTGAAACAGTCTGCTCTTCCGCAGGAAGTCCAGTGGTGGCTGTGTAGCTCCTGTCCTCTGGAAATCCAGTGGGAAGCCGGTGTCTCTGGTGTTCAGCCTCAGCTTATATCCACGATGGGATGCTTGGTTCCTCCCTCTGGGTGGAGCATCTCTCAATGGGGTAATGAGTCATGAGGCAAAGTGTTGATAAGGCTCATTAACAGAAGATAGTCCGGAGGGAGTTATCTCTGAGTCAGGCGGCAGGACAATGATGGGCAATTAATAGAAAGATAGTCTGGGGGGAGGAGGCAAGGAAACACTGCCCCACCTGATTTCAACGGCTCATGAGGACGGTAATAGAATACACTGCAACCCAGGACAGAACCCCAAGAAGACCTTATACGTGACTGCCTAGAGCTTGTGAACTATCAAACAAAGGTGAGGGAAGACTTGATAAACCAACCCCTCCTGGAAGGAGAAGATATATTCATTGATGGGTCCTCTAGAGGCATACAAGGGAGAAGACATTCAGGTTATGCAGTGATAGATGGACACAGAATGGAAGTAATTGAGAAAGGAAAATGGCCTTCTAGTTGGTCGGCCCAGTGTTGTGAACTATATGCTTTAAAGAGGGGCCTAGAATATTTAACACAGAAGAAAGGAACCATCTACACAGATTCTAAATATGCCTTTGGAAGGATTTGGGAAGAAAGAGGCCTTTTAAATGCAAAAGGAAAAGGGCTAATATATGAGGGACTTATCTTGGAAATTTTGGAAGCCCTAAAAGGACTGGAAGAAATATCAGTGGTGCATGTAGAAGGACATCAAAGGGCAACCACCTTGGAGATAAGAGGAAACAATCTAGCAGATAAAGAGGCTAGGGATGCAGCCGAGAATGGGAGTGAGGGAGTCATGCTAATTATGACATCAAAAAAACCCCTAGAAATTCCAAAATTCGACGAGATGGAAGAAGAGGAGTTGACTAAGATAGGAGGAGAAAAAGATAAATCTGGAAAGTGGAAACTCCCTGATGGGAGACAATTATTAAATATGCCTCTGGCCAGGAGGATACTAGAAGACATGCATCACAGAACCAACTGGGGCACCCAGGCTCTGCGTGACCACTTCCTGAGATACTATGGATGCATAGGGGTATGTGGATTGGGCAAGAGAATAACATAAGGATGTATAATTTCTCAGCGAGTAAACAAAAAGGTAATGAGAAAGGTTATACCTGGAGGTTTGGAACTAACCATGAGACCATTTCAAAGTATACAGGTGGACTTTACTGAATTACCCCAGGTACAGAGGTGGAAGTTCCTACTGGTAATAGTTGACGATCTAACTCATTGGGTAGAGGCTATTCCAACTGCTAAAGCAACAGCTAATGCTGTAGGTAAAACCCTATTGGAACCGATTATCCCTAGGTATGGGACGGTGAATAAAATAGACTCAGACAGGGGACCACATTTTACTTCTAAGATCCTACAAAAATTGACCCAAGCCTTAGGAATAGAATGGAAACTACATACCCCATGGCATCCACAGGGCTCAGGACAAGTGGAAAGGATGAACCAAACCCTAAAAATGACCTCAACCAAACTGATGACAGAAACTTGAATGTCATAGGTTAAATGCTTGCCAGTAGCCTTATTGAGAGTGAGGACCCAACCTAGGATGGATTTGGGAATATCACCCTATGAGATGATGTTTGGGTTACCCTTTCTGATGGCTAAACACAAGACTGCTACATACGAGGAGGGGGAGGCAAGTGTTTGTCTTGGTTTGAAAGCCAGGTGTCTGCTAAGGAAGGCAGAAGCCTCCCTTGGAATGGCAGATGCAACCCCCTTCCCTCCGAGTTATTATAATTTTGAAATCAAGGGGCTTTTTAGGCAAAGATGTGGGAATTAGGAATAACAGCTCTTTACTGTTATATATCTATATGTGTATAACCAGTCAAATAAACAACAATAACTATGGCAGTAACAGCAAACAATCACAAACCCAGTCCCAGCCTTCTTGGCTGTCAGGCCCTTTCCCCTCGGGTGCAGTTCCGCTCGCAGCCGGCAGGGGCGCTGGCGGCTCCCGGTGAGCAGGGCAGGCGCGATGGTTCCCCCGCGGCTGCAGGGGGCGCTCCGGAGCGAGCTTGGGGAGCGCGCGGCACTGGCGGCCTGGGATCCCGGGAAGGGATGGAACAAAGGCTTCACAAACCCCTGGGCAGCCGATCCCGGTGTCCGGCCGGACCCTCGGGAACAGCAGGCTGGAGCGGCAGGCTGGAACAGATGGGACGAGCACAAATCCCGGGTGGCAGACGAGATGTATCCAAACGGGGAACCCCCCCAGAGGTCTGGGCAGGCAGGGCAAGCATGGCTACCACATAGCAAAGGCTCGAAGCAACGATGGGGCAGGGCGGCCACAGCCCAGCTCCGAGTGCGGCAGAGAAGGCGGGCTTTGGGATTTCTTTCTCCAGCAGAAGGAAAAGCAGCCGAAGCAAGCAGACTCCTCTCTGTCCAAATGCAGGAGACCCAACTGCCCACACACTCAGGTGAAACAAAAAGAGCAGCCAGGTCTTTTGTTTTTCTTAAGTACCTGGCCATTTGTTTCCCTAGCAACATGTTTGGGGAGGGGGGAAATTCCTTTAACAGAAAAATACCAAAAAACCAGGAGAGCTCCTAAAACCCCAACATTATCCACCCCGAATTTTTCCCATACTAACACGTTACATGAAACTTAACCCTTTTAACCATATGAATACATGCATCACCCGAATTATATACATATATACATGCTGATACTGATACAAGTACAGAGCCATTGGTAGTTCACCCTAAAACAAGGTCCCCTTGAGGTAAGCATCGGGTCTCTCCATCCTTTTGCATCACCCACCAGGTGCAACCTGGTCCCGGAGCGAAGACAACCCCACGGATGGGTTTGTCTTTGCTCGAGGCAGGATTAACCCTGTTTTTCCAAGCATACCTCTCATGTGCACCACTGGAACCTTATCCCCGTCTGTTGTTTGTAGGGGTTCAGATTGGGCAGGGCCTGCTTGGCTGGTGGAGCCTCGGGTGTTAACTAACCAGGTGGCTCTTGCTAAATGCACCTCCCAGTTTTTGAAAGTCCCCCCACCCAGTGCCTTCAAGGTGGTTTTAAGCAGTCCATTACACCATTCAACCTTCCCAGCTGCTGGTGCATGGTAAGGGATGTGGTACACCCACTCAATGCCATGTTCTCTGGCCCAGGTGTTTATAAGGCCCGTCTTGAAATGAGTCCCATTGTCAGATTCAATTCTCTCAGGGGTGCCATGCCTCCAAAGGACTTGCTTTTCAAGGCCCAGGATGGTGTTTCGGGCTGTAGCATGAGGCACAGGATAGGTCTCCAGCCATCCTGTGGTGGCTTCTACCATTGTGAGCACATAGCGCTTGCCTTGGTGGGTTTGAGGCAGTGGGATGTAATCAGTCTGCCAGGCCTTTTGGGTCTTTGTAGTAGCCATTCCGGAGGAAGTCTATGCCCAGAATACACGGGGCCTCTGGGCCCGTCATGATTGGATGCTTTTGCCACTCCTTCCCAGTCAGGCTCACCTCAGCTTCCAAAAGGGTCAACTGCTGTGATCCCCCAGTCACCCCAGCAATGGATACAGGTTCTGCCCCCACATGTCCCGATGGCATTAAAGTACACTGTGCCCCAGTATCAACCAATGCATCATATTTTTGTGGCTCTGATGTGCCAGGCCATCGAATCCACACAGTCCAGTAAACCTGGTTCTCCCGTGCCTCTCCCTGGCTAGAGGCAGGGCCCCTCTAGCCCTGGTTATCATTCTTTCCCTGGTGTACATGCTCGAGGTGCCTTCAAGGGGATCTGACATATCATCCTCCCTTCTGTAATACCTGGCAGCTCGGTCACGGGAGGCTGAGGCTACCTTCACCTTAGCGGAACCCCCTCGGTTAGTGCCTCCCTCCTTGAGTTCACGCACCCGCGCTGCCAGGACAGAGGTGGGTTTCCCATCCCACCTTCTCATGTCTTCCTCATGCTCACACAGGAAAAACCACAGCTCAGCTCGTGGCATGTACCCTCTCTCTCTAGCTGGGGGACGATGGGCTCTGACTTGGGGGCCTGTGACTCGCACTGGTGCCACACTGAACTTCCTCATCTCTTCCCTGATCTCCTTCACTTTGAGGTCCTGGACCACAGCAGAGATATGAGCTTTCAGCGGACCATTGACCATACTGTCGTAATTCCTGAGCCTGTTGGCAACAGAGCCCACTGTTTCTCGGTTGTTGTCAGCATCAATCGTTGCAATGAAGGTGGTGTATTGCGGTGGCCCTAGCTTTGCCAGGTTCCACATCATCCATCCTGTGCACTTGACCTTATCGGGGTCCTGCTGTCCATCCCTCCCAAAGAGTACCTCTAATACTGCCACCTCTCTTAGCTGTTGGATCCTTTCCTCAAGTGTCTTCCACTGCATTCTATGATGGTACTCCTGCACTCTTTCTTTGTGAATGAACCTTTCTCTCACACTCATTAAGAGCCGCTCCCAGAGAGAAAGGGGCCCTGGCTCCTTCACACATATCTGGTCCACACCTGGGTCCTGGGTCAACGATCCCAGATACCTTGCCTCACCACTATCCAGTTGCACACCTGTGCCCATAAGGTCCCAAACCTGAAGCAGCCAGGTTGTATAAGGCTCACGCTCCCTTCACACAATGTCTTTTCGCATACCACGGAGACTGTCGTGCGACAGGGACTCAGTGATGATTTCTGGCTCTGGCTCTCCTGCTGGTTGTGAGGGCCCTGGTTCCCCATCATCATTAACTGGTCGTACTGATTTGGTCTTATACTTCCTCCTTTGCACAGGGGCGACTGCTGCTGGCTGTGGTTGTCCTTGTGGTTCAGCTGAAACTTGGACGGTTGTAACATCCATGGGTTCCACTGCTGCACCATCAGACTCACCCTCTTTGGGGCAGGGAGAGGGTTTTTCACTAGCTGAGGAGGTGTATTCCCTTAGCACTTGGCATATCTCCTGTCGCACCTGGCCCATCTCCTGGCACATCTCCTGCATCCCCTTCACCAGTACCCCCACCCAGTTCGGGTAGTCCATTTCTGAGGTGGGCTGTTGGGCGGTATCAGGCTGTGGGGCAGGGTCAGGCTGTGGGGCAGGGTCTCTAGTGTCTGGGGCTGTGTCAGGCTCTGGGGCTGGATCAGGCTCTGGGGCTGGATCTCTAGTGTCTGGGGCTGTGTCAGGTTCTGGGGCAGGATCAGGCTCTGGCGTAGGATCTCTAGTCTCTGGGGCTGGTGTCTGGGTAGTTATCCAAGCCAATCTCAGCTTTTCCCTGAGTGCTAAATAGACTAAGCCTACCAGCCCCAGTTGCTTAGTACTCAGAGGGAATCTAAACCCTTCGAAAATTGGTGGGGTGGGCCCAAAGAACTGGTTGAGGGGTTGGGAGAAAACTTCCCCTGGTGTCATTTCCTCACAGAAGGTACTATTTTTAACATAACCCCAAAAACATGCACTCAGTGTGTGATAGCCCTTTATCCATGTACCCACATTCCGGAGGAAGTTAAAAACCCATTGTACTAGTTTGAAAACAAACTAGTGGGAGACACCAAGTCAGAATAACAATTTAATAGGGAAATAAAAGGAGGGGGGGAAGAAAAAATAAAGGCGGGTAACACTGGGTTAAACTGACAGAGTTAGGATACAACCTGGCACCCTGTTAGTCAAGGTGGTGGTAGCAGTCTGGTAGAATGGTGGCTGCAGTCCTCCCAAAGTGGCGATCCTGTAGAAAAAGGGTCTGCTCCTCCTCAGAAGGTCCAGTGGTGGCTGTGTAGCTCCTGTCCTCTGGAAATCCAGTGGGAAGGTGTCTCTAGTGTTCAGAGTCTCAGACTATATCCACGATGGGATGCTTGGTTCCTCCCTCTGGGTGGAGCATCTCTCAATGGGGTAATGAGTCATGAGGCCAAGTGTTGATTAAGGTCATTAACAGAAGATGGTCCGGAGGGAGTTATCTCTGAGTCAGGTGGCAGGACAGTGATGGGCCATTAATAGAAAGATAGTCTGGGGGGAGGAGGCAAGGAAACACTGCCCCACCTGATTTCAACGGCTCATGAGGATGGTAATAGAATACACTGCAACCCAGGACACCCATGAATTCCTCACCTTCTTGACCCATAATGCAAACTGGGTAACAGCAATGGTAGCCTTCGTCAGAGGACCCATGTTTAGGTAAGGAGCTGCAAAGGGGAAGAATATAGCCACAACCACCTGCCACCCAAACCAGGGTAAACTAGACCACATAGTGCTGTCTAACAAAGTTCCTATATCCAGCACACAAAGTTAAGTCATCCAGGAACTGTTATTCCTTTTTCACCTATCTCTCATAATGCCCTCAGGCCCCACAGTTGGGCGCCAAGATCTGTCTTGGTTGAAAGCCAGGTGTCTGCTAAGGAAGGCAGAAGCCTCCCTTGGAATGGCAGATGCAACCCCCTTCCCTCCGAGTTATTATAATTTTGAAATCAGGGGGCTTTTTAGGCAAAGATGTGGGAATTAGGAATAACAGTTCTTTACTATTATATATCTATATGTGTATAACCAGTCAAATAAACAACAATAACTATGGCAGTAACAGCAAACAATCACAAACCCAGTCCCAGCCTTCTCGGCTGTCAGGCCCTTTCCCCTTGGGTGCAGTTCCGCTCGCAGCCGGCAGGGGCGCTGGCGGCTCCCGGTGAGCAGGGCAGGTGCGATGGTTCCCCCGCGGCTGCAGGGGGCGCTCCGGAGCGAGCTTGGGGAGCACGCGGCACTGGTGGCCTGGGATCCCGGGAAGGGATGGAACAAAGGCTTCACAAACCCCTGGGCAGCCGATCCCGGTGTCCGGCCAGACCCTCGGGAACAGCAGGCTGGAACGGCAGGGACGAGCACAAATCCCGGGTGGCAGACGAGATGTATCCAAACGGGGAACCCCCCCAGAGGTCTGGGCAGGCAGGGCAAGCATGGCTACCACATAGCAAAGGCTCGAAGCAACGATGGGGCAGGGCGGCCACAGCCCAGCTCCGAGTGCGGCAGAGAAGGCGGGCTTTGGGATTTCTTTCTCCAGCAGAAGGAAAAGCAGCCGAAGCAAGCAGACTCCTCTCTGTCCAAATGCAGGAGACCCAACTGCCCACACACTCAGGTGAAACAAAAAGAGCAGCCAGGTCTTTTGTTTTTCTTAAGTACCTGGCCATTTGTTTCCCTAGCAACATGTAGGGGGGGTGGGGGGGGGAATTCCTTTAACAGAAAATACCAAAAAACCAGGAGAGCTCCTAAAACCCCAACAGCATTATAGCAAGAACTCTCAAAAACCTACAAGCAAAAGGGCTGATCCCCCAAACAACTCCCTTAGACTTTAAAATCCATAATGTTAGCCCAGGGGAATGGGTATTAATAAAGACATGGAAAAAAGTCCCTACCACCACAATGGGAAGGTCCGTTCCAGGTGCTGTTGACCACCAAGGCTGCAATTTGGTCTAGAGAGAGGGTGGGCCCACGCCAGTTGAGTCAAAGGACCTGTGAAGGAGCCAGAAGAACGGGCCTTGGCAAATACACCAGGTGACACCAAGTTAGTGTTCAAACGAAAAGGACTCGTAAACACATACCAGTGTTTTGTTAAAGTGTTTTCGGATTTATAAGTGCTTTCTCAGGAAATATTCCACTCCCATACTGTACACTCACCTTTTAATGCCTAAAAGAAATTAAAAAGCACCAAATCAAATTAATTTTAACTAAGAGTGAAAGAGGAGTATTGTATCTTGTTGGGGAGGAGTAGATGAGTAGAGGGCAAGACCAGGTTGGGCATTGCATCAGCCACATAGAACCATCTTAAACTCTACCGTAGGCTGCAACCCTACCGGACCTCTAATACTTCTCCTGTGGCAACTCCTAGCATACCCAACAGGGTATACTATATATATATCCCAATGGGGATAAATACAGAGTCTTGCCATAAGTGTTACCAGCCCCTCCACCTGGGAGTGAACCAGGGGTCCCTCCTCAGAACTCACACTCACATCAAGGATGGGTGCTTTGACCTCTCCAAGGTGGAAACTTGTACTGAAAATGGAAAGACCTATTGGATTGCTGAGAACTTGGGAACAAGCACACAACAGGTAAGCAGTGAGTGTCCTAAAGGAGAAAAGTGGCTATGTTTTGAGAATAAACTCAGAGGAGGAATTACTGAAAATGGACAGCATTACCAGGATTTAGTGAGAGAACAAGCAGCTCTAAGAACTGGACCTCTGACAACACCTTGAACAAGTATGGAAGGACTAACCTGACGCTAGCTGGCTCGAATGTTCGAGCCCTGGCGTGCCCTCAGTCAGAGGGAACGCAGCATCACTTCCACGACGTCCTCAGAACGTCTTCGGTGGAAAAGTGAGGCGCGGGATAGACGCGCGTGCTGCTTCCTCCTCAGAGGAGACACAACAGGCAGCTGGTGTCAGGGCTCGCGTCAGCCCAGAGGCACAGGAACAGAGAGGGGCCTCTGGTGTGGGTTCCAGCAGGTTTATTTGCAAGAGGGTCCAGGGACCAGCAAAGGACCCGAGAAGCACAGGCCACAGCTTTTTATTGGGGGGGGGGGGAGGGGGGGGGTGGAGCAAGGTGGGGAAAAGGGAAGCAACCAATGGGATACAGACAAAGGGGAGGATACAATCCTCTATAATCAATGAGGAAGAAAGGGAGGCGGGAGTCATGACAGGGAACCAATAAACATCCAAAGAACAAGGAACTTTCCAGAACAGGCGGAGGTAGTCTGAACTCAGGAACCACCCAGGGGGAGGCGACTTAGACCTCAGTCACATCCTCTGATCCTCCCTCCAACCCACTGTCTTGGGCGGGGAAATCTACCCAGTGGATGGCCCTGGTTTGATTGGTTTTCCATGGTCTTGGCCCAAGAGTGGGCTGAGCCACCCCAACATCTCCCCCTTTTTTATTATTTTGAAAAGAAAGGGAAGACCTAAGAGATTTTAAAATTAAACACTTAAAAATAGGGAGGGCGAGTAAAATTAGGAACATTGTAAACAAAACCCATAAAATGTCTTTTATAACTGATGGGACCCAGCTGCTGAAGCTCCAGGTGGATGAAGGGGATTTGGAGGCCAAAAATAAGTTGGTAAACCAGTGCTTGTAGACTGTCCACTTGCTCTTGTATCTCTTGGATCTTTGCATGAATGGAATTGCTTTTGGTGGAAAGGTCCATACAGCAGAGTCCTTCAAATTCCTCGCAGCTGTGACCATGGGCAAGAAGAAGGAAATCAATAGCTGCTCTATTCTGCAGCGTCGCCTGCCTTGTTTTCTCTTCCTCAGATAAAAGTTGGCTGAGGACGGAGGACATAGCTCAGGCATTTTTCCCAAGCCAGCAGGAAATTTGCTCAAGCTCCCCAAGGGCTTTGTTCACTGCTTATTTCTTCTGTGTCATGATGGATGGTGACTAAGGTCTTTTTCCCGTTCTTTTGGATTTCTTCTAGAATCTCAGTTAGGTCCTGATGTTTCACTAATTGCTTTACTAATGTGAGGTCAATCCCAATAGGTGTGAGTAGCAATTTATAGTATATGGTGTAGTTAGACCTTATCAATTGATGAGACACAACCAGTGCTAAATATGAAAAGTCACCTCCAACAATCTTGGTAAAATTACAAATACAAAAATTAGAGTGATTCCTGGCAGCTACATTCATATTACTCTCATCTAAAAGTGCAGATAGTTCTTAAGCACACACAACCTTGACCAATATATACAAGTACAGTTTTTGGTGTAGTGTCTGGGTGGGTCTCAAAGTGACAAATGCCTTGTTCTGCATCAAGACATATGTCTTTAGCATCAAGTGTATTACTTTCACAGATAAATCCTTGTTGTTCCTGTGTGATGCAAGATTCTAAATTCACCGTTTGCCATTTTTCTTCTACCATCCGAGCCTATACTCTGTGTTCAGAGGGGTAAAAAACTGTTCCTTCATAGTTTAGTCCCAATGCAACAATAGGATGAACTACATAAACTGTGGCATTACGTATAGTAAGCACAAAGGCAGTAGCTGTGTTAGTCATTGGGTCATAGGTGAAATTTACCAAGGTCCACCAGGATTGGAGCTTTCTTTTTAACGTAGTGGCATTATTCTAAACAGCTTCTCAGATTTTAATAGGGAAAACGCCTTCATTTCCTTCTCTTATAATTAAGGAAGCTGTTGACTGCATCTATGTTACGAATATATTGTGATGTTGGCTTTTCACATGTTACATAATTGTTATGAATGTATTGTGATGTTGGCTTTTTTCATGTTCCTTAATGTTAGAAAAACTTTACCTAGGTTCTGTAATGTAATACATGATACAGAACGTCTATTGTTTATGTAGTCAATTTAGAAAAGATAGGCAGAGAAAGCCTTCACGTTCCTGGAGCATCTTATCAGAGAAGAAGAAGACCCGAAACCAGAGAGAAGAATTTATGGAAGGAGCAGAGACGGAATGGAGCCAAGGAGGAAGATAAGGCTGATGGGATGATACATAGAAACTCCAAAGAATTTATGAATCATGCATGATTGTGATGAATATGCAATAAGAGATGTACTTTTAAAGACGATCTTTTGGATGTAGAGGGTGCCTTTGGATCTCTGCCAAAGCACCCGGCCATAATACCCTTTTTGCTGTTGTCTCCTAATTGTCCCTTTTATTAAACTTTTCTTAAAATTTTACTAAGAGTGAACCTCGTTTTTCACATCTATAATTGGGCTTGTATGCAGCTAAGGGCTAATGATACATTGTCTTGAGTTACACCAAGTGTGTTTAGTATCAGTCTGTGGTCCAGGTCGCTGGTCTTTGTGAAGTCTGGGAGTATTTTTGAGACTTGCCTCTGACTGTTTCCTAATGTTAATAGGGAGGATTGTAGGGGCTGTTTTAATTTGGTCAGGTCCCTGGTTGCCGTGGCCAATTTGTTCATCAGTATCTCTGAATCAATCCCATTTATGACTCCCAGTCCTGTTCCCAGCATGCCAGTCAGGTCTCTCCACATTCTGCCTTTGAGGGGTGTTTGCTTTTGCAGCCAGGCTGTCCACCCTTCAAAGGATGTTTGAATTAAAGGGGAGCAGGCTGGTTGGATATCAGAAATATTAATTTGCATTAGTAGTTCTACACGCTTAAGAGGCGCTTTGGATTAAACAGCAGTAATTGCTGGCCTGTGTTCCTTACTACATAGGGACTAATTCAATAAATCTTTGGTTCAGGCTTAATAGGCCTAGCTATGGTATTTATCTGGAATTTGAATGAAAGCTCATTACTGTCCTGCACCCAAAGACAAACTACTTCAACGGTCTGTACTAATGTAAAATTATACCAACAATCTACTTCACTTGAATGACTACAGATTTCATGATGTTTGCCTGTAGGAGTAGTTGAAACACAAATTTGGGTCGGTTTTTTTATGAGTAGTTCCGTTAATCATTCATCATCCTATTTTGATTTCTTCTCTTACAGTTCCCTGAAGTTGCCAAGTTTTTTCTTTTTGTTTTTCTCATTCTTGCTTTAAATACACTTGGTTTCTGTGCATGACCACAGTCAGTAGGTTTAAATCTTTTAAATCAGAATATTTCCCCATGAGTCTAGTAAACTGCATAAAGGCTTGGGACCATATGTTTTCTCTCCTATGAATAACTTCTCAAGGCTAAAAGCTTCCGGCTATCTTGAAAAAGTATCTGTTAACATTAGCAAATATCAATACCCCCCTTTTCTCGGAAGTTCCATAAAAATCAATTAGCCACTGCTGTCCAGGCCCATGGCCCCTTCCAATTTGACCCATTTTTGATTTGGGGGTATTTTTGGGATTAGTCTGGAGGCAAAGGTTACACTGTCGGGTTACCTGCACAACAGTTCCGTATAAATCTCTAGCGATAATTTTCCCAATTAAGTAGTTATTACGGCTAGGGATGAGGTCAGTGGCTCTGACCCAGGAAGAGGTGACCGCCCAGGGAGATGGTCCCGAAAGAAATCGCCTTCCCGAGGCCCGGTGTCTTCCCTCAGCTGCTGGCAGGAGGGCCCTTGCAGAGTCTGTCAGCTCTTTAGTGATATCAGCTCGTGATTCCAGCTCAGCTCTGCAGGGCAGCCTCCAGGCCAAGCCAGACCAGAGAGAGAGACGAGAGGCTCGTGTGGCTGGTTCTGCACGGAAGGAGCTTTATTGTTGGTCACCTCCGGCGAAGGGGAAAGCCAGGGACGAGAACTCTCCCGCACAGGGGCAGAGGGCTTGCTTTTATTGGGATACAGGGGATGGGTGAGGACCAATGGGTTACAGAGGATCTGGGATGGGTGAAGGCCAATGGGTTACAAGGGATCTGCACAGGGTCTCCTAAAGGATTGGGGGTCTGTCTTTTCTCACCATGACCAAAGAAGTGGTTGCCTTTCCAGGGAGTCCTGCTGGGCGATTGCAAAATCTCTTATCTCAGCAGAGATCCCTCCAGGCCAGGGGCTGGGCATACCCCACAAGTAGTTATATAAGGCATTTGTTCCCCAATGCGTTTTCTGGTGCTCCTCTCTTACTAGTGACTATAGCAAGTGGGAGAGAATAACCAATTTTCTTTCCACGGTGATAGCCCACCCCTATTTGTTAAATGTTCCCCCTTCATCTTTAATCAATTTCTTGTCCTTTTTGTTATATGTTGGCTTACCCTCTAGGGAAAGTTGTCCATCTGGGATCAAGGCTCCAGTTGTTACCTCACCTTTTGCTGCTTCTTTTGCCTGTCTGCCAGTTCATTTCCTTCTCCCAATTCTGAGCTCACCTTTTGATGTGCCCTTATGTGCATGATTGCTACTTTCTCAGGTAGCTGGACTGCTTCCAACAGTCACATTATTTCTTGTGCATGTTTGATGTTCTTTCTTTGCGAATTTAACAGTCCTCCTTCTTTCTAAATGGCCCCGTGTGCGTGCACAACTCCAAAGGCATACCTCGAGTCCGTATAGATGTTTATTTTCTTTCCTTTTGCCATCTCTAAGGCACGGGTTAGGGCGATTATTTCAGCCTTCTGCACAGAGGTGTTTGTTGGCAGGGGTCCAGATTCTATCACCTCGCGGCAGGTGGTAACTGCATACCCAGCATGTCGCTTTCCACTGATGACGTAGCTGCTTCCGTCAGTAAACCAGGTCTCTGTGTTGTCTAAAGGGGTATCCTTTAGATACGGGCGGCTGGAGTAGGTAGCTTCGATAGTCTCCAGGCACTCATGGCGTTCCCCTTGATTTCCACTGAGAAAGGAAGCTGGGTTGACAATGTTAGTTACCACTATTTCTACATCATCTTGTTCTACCATGATGGCTTGATATTTCAGGAACCTTTGTGGGGAGAGCCAGTGCCCACCTTTCATTTCTAGCACCATGGACACTGTGTGGGACACCAGCAGAGTCATCTTCTGGCCCAAGGTGAATTTGTGTGCTTCTTGGATATTTAGCACGACTGCTGCAGCAGCTCTGAGGCACCCAGGCCATCCTTTGGCTGCTGCATCTCGCTGCTTAGAGAAATAGGCAACTGCCGGTCAGTATGGGCCCAGGTCCTGTGCTAGTATTCCCAAGGCAATCCCTTGCTTCTCATGGGAAAATAGAAAGAATGGCTTACTCACGTCGGGAAGTCCTAGAGCTGAAGCTGACATGAGGGCATTCTTTAGCTGATTGAAGGCCCACGTGGTCTCCTTTGTCCACTGGAGATCTCTGCTTTCCTTTGTAATGAGCTCATATAGTGGTTTCACGAGCAGCCCGTAATTGTAAATCCACAGTCTGCACCACCCTGTCATCCCCAGAAAAGTCCGTAACTCTTTCACTGTCTGGGGTTTCGGGGTGTGGCATATCGCTTCTTTGCCATCTTGCCCCAAAGTTCGTTGCCTGGCACTGACTTCATAGCCCAGGTAGATCACTTTTTGTTTCACCACCTGAGCCTTTTCTTAGATACCCTGTACCCTTGGAGCCCCAGAAAGTTTAAGAGGCTTACCGTCCAGGCTGTGCAAGCTTCTTCTGTTCAGGTAGCTATTAGGAGATCATCCATGTACTGCAATAGATTCCCTTCTCCTGGTGGGGCTTCCCAGGACTCTACATCTTTTTTGCAAGTTGTTCTCCAAACAGGGTGGGACTGTTCTTAAATCCCTGAGGCAACACCGTCCATGTGAGCTGGGTTTTGCGGCCACTCTTAGGGCTTTCCTATTCAAATGCAAAAATTTCCTGGCTGGCTTCATGGAGAGGGAGGCAAAAGAAGGCATCCTTTAAATCTAAAACGGTAAACCAAGTTAGCTCTGGTGTTAAACATGTTAACAGAGTGTAAGGGTTTGCCTCCACAGGATAGAGACCTTCAGTTATCTTGTTAACAGCCCGTAAATCCTGTACCACCCGGTAGGACCCATCAGGTTTGCAGACAGGCAGGATAGGAGTGTTAAAATCAGACTGGCACTCTTTTAACAGTCCTAACTGTAAGAATTTTTCAATTATTGGGCTAATTCTTTCTCTTTCTTCCTTTTTGAGGGGTTATTGTTTAATTCTAACTGGTTGTTTTCCCTCTTCTTTGACTTGAGGATTTATGAGTTTTATAAATGAATAGAATAGCTGTTGAATTCTGGAATCTCCTATAAACACAACATGTTTGTCTACGAGGCAATTTTTGGCTTTACTACTTTTATACTTATGCATCATACAACTGTGAGGTTGCCATACTTTTTCTCTAAGAAATCTGTTACTGGACAGAAGATACTAATATGTATCACCACTTCTAAAATATTATATTAAGATTAGAATTCAGACACATGAAATGTAAAACATAAATTGCCTTCATCACATTCTGCACCCCCCATCTGAGATTGCAGAATGTGTTATAAATAGGAGGAGTGAGGCAAAGATAAAATACCTTCTTAAGACATAAGGCATGAGATTCAACGGCACTTTAGTTTGAGAGCTGGTAGAAGGCTTTTCTGTGTTTTATTCATGTCCCATCTGCAGTCTATGGCTATCCCTCTTGGTTTAGGAAGGGGGATCCAATCATTTCTCATGCAGCATTTGCTTGTGTTTTGTCAAGATTCTTTAATTCACTAATTAAGAAAATCTAAAAAATTTAGCCAGGTTATAATAATTTTGAAGCCTTCTGAGGCAGAGCTGGGAAGGTTAGTCCCTATTTGTAGGATTTCAAATATGTATAAATTTTTATACCAACTCTCTGGATAATATTGGTTGAGACAAATTATACATCTATAAGACTTTAGCTACAACATTTTTCAGTAAAAAGACAAAACAAGTTAGACGAAAGTTAAACTCAACAATATGTAGAATGCTTTAACTACTATTTGATCTCCCACCAAGTCACTTGCAATGAAAACACAAACAAATTACAAACATTAACAAACTCACAATGCAAGCAATTATGATGACACTTTAAATTTAATTGGTTTTCATACAGTTCTATGTCCTGTGTTGGTAGATTCCTATAAAAGAAAAGTGAAAATTTGGCCCACTAGACTGATTATTAAAAAGTAAAACCTTTTGGGGCTAACACAAAGTGACAATGAAGCAATGGTTATCACATTTAGGCATGATTTTGCTGCTTGCAGTTTCCTTGCTCTCAAACTGCTTTATTTTCGATGCAGGGATATTTGACATTCTTAGAAAGGAGAAAAGAAACAAACTTCCTTGAAAAAAAATGAAAAATATGTCTGAGTGAAACAAGTTGTTAATTGCATTAACTTATTCAAGTGGTGTTTTGGTTTTATTCTATGAAGTGCTTGTTGCACCACTTCTGTTGTTTCCTACAGGTTTTCAGTGGGGTTTCCTCCAACTGATTCTTCAGTGGAGAGAGTGAGACCGCTTTTAAAAGTTTTGCAAGAGTTGCGGTCTGTGAATCAGGCATTTGATTTGCTTTTTCTCTTTTTTATTTTTTTTTCCTTCACTGGCCACTCAGGACAGGCATTTTTTCTTAAAGTTTCTCTAAAGCCCCCACAGACGAGGCTGCATGACAAATACCTAGGCCTGCATAGGCACACCACCATCTCTACAAGGCTGTAGCTGCAGAATTGGCTTCAAGATCAGAATCTGCCAATTCTAGTTCTCCACAATAAACCACAGACTGGTGGGGGGGTTCCCCACAAGATAGGAGCCCCAGATTGGCCTCAGGACTGAAACCTGCCAATTTTGGCTTTTCACAACAAAACACAAAAGGCACAGGGGCATGGGTCCCCTCCAAACACGAGCCTTTCAACTCTGCACAAGCACCACGTAACAGAAGCCTTACAGCTCTGCACAAAACACCAAGCAGAAAAGGGAACTAAACACCCAAATCTATTAACCACAATGTCCACAATTCTTACAACTTCTGCCATCACCTTTGCCTTTGCTTTTGCCTTTTCTTCATCTCTTCTTTTCTAACCAGTTCCTCTCAAATTTCTCACTATTCTCTGCTACTCTCCCCTCGCTCTAACATTATGTACACCTTCATTTTCTGCCAAGTTCTTTTATTCTTGCTCTTTCTAGTCTGATACCAAGCTCGCTCCTCTGGCAGCTTGGACACCACCCCCTCTGTATAGTGTATAAGCCCCTCTTTATAAATTCTCTTATGCTTTCTGCCAGGCCTGCTTCGCTGCCACTTAAAATCTTCTTCAAAAGCCTTTACTAGTTCCTCCCAGTCATTTTCTAGCACACTACTATTTTCACAAACGTGATGCTCTTTGCCACACAAAAGTTTTAAAACAAAATGTTCCTTGCTTTCTCAGCACTCCGGGCACAGATCTCTGTTTGCTAAATAAATAGAATCATAGTATCTCCAGTTTCTACAGAATCTGCACTGAGCTAAAACCCACAGCCGGTGTGGGGCTGGAATCTTCTTATGCCCACACACAAAGCATCACTCATGCACGTAGGACAAATGAACGGAAAGAGTTGGGGGCTATACTCCTACCATATAACTACTGAGGGATGGGGGTAACGACCTCCCTCCCTGCTTATCCACTGTTGTTTCTATCTCTTTCTCCTAGTTTTATCTCACTTTTACCCAAACCTTTCTTCACACTCTCTCACAGTTCTTTCCCAGTTTTCTTCCCAAACTTCCGAAACCTCAGGTACCAAATGCAACTTCCCACACACAAACATTAAAATCTCAGGCTCAAAATCAACTTCACTAGAGTGCCTCTGATAACACTGAAAGCATAAGCGCTGCTGCCTGGCAGAAGGTACCACCTCTTCTTACAAACTTTACACTGTATTAGTACCCACGCAACATGCCACCCTCTTGCTGAACGAAAAATTCTAATGCATCCACAAAAACAAGTTATTCCATGTATTCTTTCAAAACCTAAATCTTCTGCCGCTGGTTGTTCCCGATCTAAAGCTACTAATCTTCCTGCAGAGGTTCTGTATATTCTCTTTAAAGGAATTTGGTCACCTCTTCTCTCTATCCAATGTTCTATCGGATTTACAAATTTCCAAGAATCAAGACCAAACTACTGAGGGGGAGGGGTTCTTCTAACCTCTCGCCTAGCCACAATTCTAATTCTATTAGCACAATAATCAGTAATCTAGCACGGCTCCAAACAAATGCTTAAATACTACATACTCAAACAACACACGACAACATACACATAAAAGCAGTCCAACAACAACCAATATCCACACAGACATATAAGCGACCCAACAACATTCAAACCAGCTACTAGTAGCTAAAATATTCATAACACTCACTTTTAATAACCTCAGGCTCCCGCTTATTTATTTTCCTCAATACGATCATCAACAAGTTCTGGCAGAACCCCCCCCGCCCTGGAATCACCCGATCCGCTCCCAGGATCGCTAGCAGCTGCTCTATCGGTCGGCGATTCCCCCTGCTGGCTCCGGTAGCCGGTTGCTTGCAAGCCCCACCTTTACGAACACAGGGACTATGCTGTATGCCAGACGTCTCTGCGCAGCTTACCAGCAGCCGTGGCCACACGTACGACTTACAGACACCCTAAATCCAGAACATACCCTTTATCCGCAGTCCCAGCAGGTTGCTGTCTGCCCCCGCAGTGAGCGAGCCAAGAGGCAGAGTTCCTCCAGGAAAGCCCCGGGGTGCGCCTAGGACGTCCGCTCCTCAGCCGATCCTGCAGCCGGACAGAGTTCCTCCTATCTGGCTCGCCAAATGATACACGGAAAAGACTCCACTAAGTAGTAAAGTAGGTATGTTTATTCCAGCACTGGGACGCATGGGAGGTAGTTCCTCCAAGGTCATGCGTGCCGACAGCTCCATTCAGCTTGGCGTATATCAGGTTACAAACATATTCATTAAGTTTCCCAATACACCTATGCATATTCATTACCTAGGCCTGCCTAGCCTTGCCTCGTATTACAATGAGCCCAAAAGTCATTTACATCCGCGTTGAGCTTGCTCAGTGTCATCTGGTGGTCGTGGGCAGGGGGCGCTGAGATGAAGTAAAGGGTCTTCCTCCTTCTGAACTTTTCACCTTGCTTCCCTGCACATGCTCTTTATGTCCCTGGCCCAAGTCCAAACTTCAAGGCTGGTTTAAGTTAGTTTTAGGTTGAAAACAGGATCTTTGGTCAAGATTCCTTCCCTTTATCAATACTCTTCTATCTTCTCATCCTGCTTTGGTAGGCACAGTAAGTGTTGAGCAAGCTGTATGTGTTGTTTTTAACAAACAGCTTCTTAGCAAATCATTTAACCTCTGCTTCCCCCTCTTCCCCTGATTCAATTAGGTTTTTACTTTGATGGCACACAACCAAGGAAAATATGATACTGGGTTTAGTACCTAGAATTCACCTTCAATTAGTATTTAGCTGAAATTCAAGATGTTGTTTCTACAGAAAAAAGATGAACCACAGTACCATAGGACACTTGTGGTGAAGGAAGAATTTATGTAAACCAGATTTTCTTTACAAGTGATTATTCTTGTTTAAAAATACATGGACAGCAGGAACTACTTATGCTTTCTTTCAATAAGACAGTATCTGGAGGGGTGACTGACAAGCTTTAGCTGCAGCGATGGGAGTGTATAAAACCTTTTTTAAAAGGTTTATCTCTGTCTAGAATAAGAACTGGTTAGTGGCATTCCTATTTAAAAGTTTAAAAGGAATGTGTGGCTTGGCTTCAAGTAGTTTAATGAAGTTCACCTCCCACTGCAGAAGCATCTTCCATATTTGTTAAGGTCAGGAAAACCCATTTTGGTAGTTTCACAAAACCTCATTCACCAAGTAATTTCTGAACTGTGGCAGTGACTGGTGCTTTGGCTAGGGAATGTGTCTTATAGAGATCATCAGCCTTCATTTTTAAATAGACAACCTGCCATATATCTTGGAAACCCTTAGCAGTATTTTCACCTTTAAAGCTTTTCTTTTTCTTTTACAGCCATGGGGTTTCTTACAGGACTCAAGAGCTATCTCAAATCAGACATCATCCTTGTTAGGTACTCAGAGACCACAGGCTCAACTATTTCTGCTTGTTCTATTCTCATCTGACTGCAGACTCTGTGTAGTTTCCTACATTATTAGAGTTTCTATTAATTAAAGGGGCTGAAAAAGTAGATAAAACTGGGGGTTGGATACCTTCACAACCATGAAATTTTTCTATAGACTAGCTGTGTCTGAGCACTCCATCATCATTTGGCAAACAATACTCATTAGTCAAAATATAATTAATAGCTTCAGTGTAGCATATTGCTCTCTCTAACCAACAGAGAAACAGGGTATGCTGTTGTTCTCTCTAATCCTTTATATTGCTTCAGTGTAGTAAGTGGCACTGGTATAAATGTGCATGATAAACAAAATAAAAACATGTTTAACCAGGCAAGACTATGAAAATACCAAGCAGGATCTCAGGCCGCTGCTCCCTTTTCAACACTAATGGTACATCAAGGAGGTGTTTGGATGTTTCTGGCAGCATTGCACACAGTGCCTCAGTCTGCAGAGGATGGGGAAAGGAAAGGGAAGGGAAGGGAAAGCAGAAGGGGAAGGGAAGGGAAAGCAGAAGGTTAAAGTGCCCTGCTCATTGCTGTGCTGAGGTGGTTTAGCAACAGAAAAGTTATTTTCTCCTCTGCCTCTCTTCAGTGCGCTTCAGTAGCATTTTCTGGACAGTGTTAAAAATAGCATCTTTGCCTAAGGCAAATGTCTTTTTGCCGCAGTCCCCCAAATTAGCACATACCCAGTTATTGTGCACCTTTTGATCTGTCACAATAAGCTGCTGGACTTGTGCGCTACCATCTCATCCCCAGCACTCAGAGCTGAAGGTCCCCCGAGAGCTCTGTCCTGTATCAGGCAATGATGGGTGAGTGGTGCACCATTGCCTTCTAACAGCATTGTGCTAATTGCCAAACCCTGAGTGCAGTGGGATCTGTGAGGAGCTGTAGGATAAGGGTCCTGTCTTCCAGCTCTGTATTCCACTAGTTCCTATTGCTGTGTTATTGATATCAAAGTGTGCTTTTCAGGGAAGATGATAATCACATTCACAGTGGATATGAACACTACAAGTGCATGCAAAGTGTAAGTTCAGGGTTGGTTTCTTTGTATTAACTTGCATGTGGGCTTTATTAGTTTTTTCATGCTTATTAAATCCATGAGTAAACCTTGAACGGAAGGTAAAAAAGATTTCCTGAATGAGGCCAAGATGTTCTAGCCCACCGATCTTAGACATCTTACTCCCTGCCCTACAAAGTATAGAGGGAACAGAAAAAGCAAGCTGTATTATACATAAACCATGGCCTCTGCTAGGACAGGTATCTGATGTTAAACTAAGAAAGAGATAAGAAGCGTAGTAAAATATGCAGAGGCTTATGATAATCCCAGAAACACTGGCTGCTGTTAAATGTTTTATAGGAACCCTTCTGCACCCAATAGCCTTCCATCCACTGAGAGACAGAAAGATGAACAGAGTAGGATGGGAGATAGCCAATGTCACTTTTGTGCATATATTCAGTACCAGCATGCTGCTTTCTTCCCCTGTCCTGGACTCCAACCCCAGCCCCACTTTTCCTGTTGTACTCTCAGCTGACAAGCTGCAGGTGCAGACAGGCCTGGCTGGGGACAACTTTTTCAGGCAGGAAGGTGCAGCTGCACACACTTTAATGACTCAAAGATTAACAGCAACTTCCCCATTTATTTCCATTTCTTTGTATAAAGCAATGTGTCTCGGTTTAGAGACAAGTTTAGGAGAAAATGCTCTGGAATTAGTGTTTCCTCTAAAGAAAAGGGTTTCAGCAATCCCTTCCCACGGATAAGAAATGAATGTTAGTGGATGAAATTGAAAAAACCAACCCTTTATTGACAAACCAAGTGCCCACACGGCATGGGAGAAAAAGTGAATAAATGCTAGATATTGAATTGTCAGAACCTTATCCCACAAACACACCCACACCGGAACAAAAAAACCTCCAAAAAAAACAAACACAACTAAAATGCTAGGGAAAAAACCAAACCAAACCAAACTCCCCACCACCACCACCAAAAAAAAAAAAAAAAACCAACAAAAAACCCAACAAAAAACCCAACTGCCGACCACATGGCAGGGAGGAGGGGGAAAAGAATTGCAACAGCGTTTGTCTCAGGGAAGAAAAAACCCAAAAGGTTCACTCAGCAGCTCGGGGAAAAAAAACAGATGGGAACCTGGTGAATCTCTGATGTTGATCTCCTCTTCACAGCAGATGAAGCTGGTGGATTTAGGTTCCTTTCTTTTGCTGGTCGGCTTTTCGCAGGTCTGGGAATGGGACGGAGCGGCCCCTCGGCTCCCCGCCAGAACTCGCTTCTCCCGTCCATAGTCCTCTCTGACCTCGGAGCAAACCAAACCGAACAGCTCAGGAAAAAAACAAAGGCCGACGAAGGATTGTTGCCACAGTCTCCAAGGCCAGGGAAAGGGAAAAAAGGTTTTTGCGTAAGCTAACAAAAAAAACAAGCTAGCTAAGCAACAGAGCCCCCTCTGCCCGGCACCACAGACGCCTGGGGAGTGAGGGTTGAAAAAGCCCCCGCAAGAGCCCCCCAAGGCTCCCCCGTCCCCCAGACCCACCTTAAAGCCACAGCCACCATTGCTGGGCCTAGAATAGACGATCAGGGAATAGAAAACCACCCCAAGACACAATGTATAAAGGAGACAGACTCTAGCAGAGACGCCAGAAACCTAAGCTGCATCTAAAGGAGACCTTCAGAACAAATTTTAGGTGACAGACAGTGCTCAGGCATGGCAATAAAGGGTGCATGGCAAGTACCATAGAGTCAAATTGCCTTTTTTGGAGGCTCAGCAAAGAGGGAAATTGTTCCTCTGTGACAAGAACAAAGAACAGAATTAACTAACAGGTCTGCTTAACTTGGTGCCATAGTAAATCCATAGTGAGTTTGTCGGTACTAACCCGTGGAAGGGATGGTGTTTAAGCTAGCTGAGATGAGCTACAGCAAATGGAGCAGCAATGCCAGGGAAGAGGATTTATTAATTATATGAAAGAGAGCTCTCACAGCAGCAGGACATTACAGGACAAAAAGAACAGCTCATCCCTCAAACACTGAAGCGAGCAAACACATACCAGCATGGGGTTTCCTGCCACTGTGAGCCCTTCTCCTTCCTGCTATTCATTCCATGCTTTGGGATTTTCCTCCCTTCCAGCCCCGATGTCAGCAGCACGTATCACTGACAAGCCTCTGACAGCAGCAGCAGCAAAGAGATGTCTGGCAGCAGAACATCCCCTGGGTACCCAGTGAGCCTGAGAGGAGGCATGGGCTGGTCAGTGAGAATAACACACAGCCATTAGAAGGAGATGGCAAAGTATGTTAAATGACTGCACAATAATGCTCCTGCTGCCTCTGTTTTCAGAGGAAACACATTTTATTGCAAAATTAAGTATAACACCTGACAAAATAAAATCCCTCTCCTGCCTGAAAACATTATCCTTACTACAACTGTACTTTAACCTGACTATTCATGACTGAAGAGAATTTTTCTTTTAAAAAAGATTTAATACATGTTGCAAACCCAGTTGGGAGTTGCAGTCACTTGGGAGCAGAATGCAAATAATGGCATATGCTTCAGTAAGTTAAGTGTTAAAGGACTGTTCACAACACTTGAGGAGTCCCTGAGATTGAGAGCTTGGTGATAGAAAATCCAGATAAACAAGAGGAAGCATAGATCAGGAGAGATTGCCTGTTTTCAGAGAGAAAATTCAAGCTATTAAATCAGAAAAAAACCCACAAAAAGGTCAAGGGCAGGAGGAGGACTTGATACTACTTTCAGTGAGCTTTCTGTAAAACTTACATTAAAATTACAATTATCTGCATAGGTTTTTATGAGAGTACTAAAACCAGGACTTCCAAGAGCTCTAGAAAATAACAAAAGTGCTACAGTTTTGCAAGGCAAAATGTTATGATGATACATTTATGGATGCACAGGTGAAGGAACCAGGTAACAGTTCAAATGAAAATCAGAATGACAGAGCATGTACAAATTCAAGTTAATTATTAAGATGAGTGGGATTTGACAGAATATAAGGGGCCCAATAGCCAGAAGACAATACTAAACTCCTTACAAGGTAGAACTTAAGGTAAATCTTGAGTAAACCAACTTCTCTTGAGTAAACAAACATGCTCCAGGATTTACAAGCCTTCATGGATCCTCTGCATGAAATGGTTTCTTCAAGGATGGTTTCCATAGATTGTGTTCAGAATCTCCATCTTACTTGTCAGCTAATTGATTTTTCTTATCAAATATTAATCCTCTTCCTTGAAGCAATAATGGAAGAAGATCCTCTGTCTGGATTGGTCTGGTTCTTGTCCCATAATTGCTGTGAGTAGATGAGGTTTCTGGCACACTGCTGCTTCTTCTGTTTTAATTTTTTTGCTCTCTCTCCTCTATTTCCAGTGTAAAAGCCCACACCTCATCTACTGCATAAGGGCTTGTTACTAGATATAGGATGGAAATAGGAACATTTTTCAGGTTCAGCACTCCCAAATGATTTCTGGATTATAGGTTTTTAATCAGTCATGTCTATTAGATCTGATTCTCTCTAAGGAAGCTCTCACAACAGCACAGACACCAGAGTTGCTGACATGCGGATTCAGGAGGAAGTATTAAACCTGGCCATGTTCAGAAAATTAATGGATGAAGCACCTGAAATATTTTTATGCCTGTCCCTTTCCTGGCTGAAGACAGTCTAGAGATTCTTCTAGACACAGGGTAGCCTGAATCTGTACAAACATTCATGCCATCCCTCAGGAGTATCTGACCTCCCTATCACTAGTCCTATATCTTCATTCTCACTAAGGGCTCACAAATCAAACTCACTCCCAGTCTATATTCCAGGTCACTTAGGAGCTGATGCTAAAAGGGGGGGAAAAGAGTAAAATTCAAAAACTGAATTAATCCTGACCCAAGAAATTCACACAGCCTGTTATCCAAGGATTGAAAGGAGGGAGGGGGCAATATGTCATACATGTGAGAAATATATATAATGTATTTCCATATATATAACATGGAACATTATGCAAAATATATGATAGATACTGCCATATACACACACACAACATATACAGAAAATATTTCATTTGTATATGTATGCGTGTATATATATATATATATATATATATATACACCAAAATATTTCTGGAGGAAAAAATTGGAAGTGTGTGTCCAGACTCAATGTCCAAATAAATGCAGTATCTCCAATGTCGCAGTGACCGCCACTGACCACTGCCCAGGCTAGCTCCTGCGGTGTGCGACAGGAGTGGGGAGCAGCTGGAGGCTCTCGGCTTTAAAGCTGCTCCTCAGGAGTTCAGCTCTGCCCAGGGGAGCTGAAGCTCCAGGCACAGTGGCTGTCAGCAGTCCCGACGAGGGAGAGGATAAGAAGTAGCAAGGAGGCTTGCCACAGGAGATAATCCAAGGTTATTGGAGGGAACTCACAAAGGACAAGCCCTGAACAGCTCCGAGGAACCTCTTATAAAGGGAGGTGGTACAACGGGGATGGCTTAACTGGGGACCAATAGAAATCTCTAAGGGAGGGATGTGGACGAGGATAGACATTTCCTTGGGCCAATAGCCCCAAGGGGAGGAGGGGAAAGGGATCACCTGCCCCAATGGGGCATCGAGGTTTAGGGGATTTCCAAAGGAGGCGGTATCTAGAGGGGTAGGGTCTCGGGGGATTGATGGGGACCATATAAGGGTAAATTGGGAGGTTTCACATGATGGACACTGGACCTTGGGGAACAACAGGAGGGGTTTGGGTGATTGATAGGGAAAGAGCCAGAACAAGGGGAGGAGAACAACCATGTAGGGAGCACCAGGGGAGCGGCTTGGGTCTGGGGGAAACCAACTGGGAATAGGAGTGGGGAAGGTAGGGATGAACCATCGGGGTACAGAGAACATATAAAAATACAATAAAAGTATCGCATCACCACACTCCAAGTCATTATTTACATTGCAGGATGCTGATACATTTTTCCTATCCCTTTGGCACCACAGTGAGTTTTATCCAGCATATCTTTTATAAGAACTGTGGTTGGAACACAGGCTCCTGAGGTGGATACAAACACCAGCAGTGGCACAAACAGCTTAGAAGCTCTACAAAGCTTGGCACAGAACAGGGTCCTGCTGTCCTTAGCAGTGTTGGGACACGCCCCTACCTGAGACCTACAGATCACTAGAAAAGCTCTAACACTAGTTTTCAAATCAATCACACACAGGATATACACGTTATATATATATATATATATATATATATATGCTATACAAATTTATGTATACATACAACATTTGCAAAAATTATATATATATATATATTTATATATATATATATATAAAAGTATATACATCTATATAAATGTTATTATTATCCAGACACTTCTATTTTTGCTAAATGCTATTATAAAACCTTCTTGTTCGGCCAAAAGAATTCCTTTCAGGATCTGGTTCATAGTGTACTGGGTTTAGCTGGGAAAGAGTTTGTTTTGTGCACAGCAGCTGGTACAGTGCTATGCTCAGGCTGGTGAGGAGAACAGTGCTGGTCACACAGCCACACTTTCTTTAGCTGACCAGAGACGCCCCATGCCATCTGGCATCATGTTCCGCAAGTAAGCTGAGGAGGAGGTTTTTCCAAGGTAACCATGGTGATCATTGCCTGGGTCGACATCAGTCTGTTGATGGTTAGTGATTGCTTGTGCATTACTTGGTGGGATTTTTCCCTTCATTTTTGTTCCCTTTCACTTATTTATATGTCTGTATCTCAACCTATAACGCTTTGTGGGTTTTTTCCTCACTTTTGCCCTATTGCCCTTCCAATGCTCTTCCCCATCATACTGGGGGAAGTGAGTGAACAGGTGGGTGGGGGCTCACCTGCTCACAGTCTGCCCAGCACAGCTGGGTAAGGACATGGGTTGGCAGCATGAAGCATCCTCCTCACATAAGGCAATAACACTATTTCAGCATCCTCCACACCGGCAGTCCAAGGAAGGGCGAAGTCATAGGGCAGGGCAAAATAAAAACTTCTACATGGCAGCATAAGTGATGTCTAAAGCAACAGCATTTATAAATACAGACTTTGAGGATACCTTGTAGACTGACTTTTCATAAGTCAGATGCTCCTAAAATTATTCTTGAACTATTTTCAGTAGACTTGTTGTTGAAAAACTTTTGTTTAACATCACATTCCTACATTCCCAATGAATCTTTGATCCACTGACACAGGAATGGGAAGAAACTCCTGAGTTCCCAAATCCTGCTGCCAGCCGTGAAGCACAGACTGCCATGTCACAATCTTGCTCATGTATTTCCCAAGTTCTGTTTAAGACCAGGTAATGCACGGGCCTGCACAGGTGCCATTGAGGGGTTTGCCTTATTGATGGCTCTTTATGCCTCATTTGGCTAGGAAATACTCTTCAAATGGAAAGAGAAATATACTTACCCTTTCAATGATACATGGGCTTGGGGTGTTGGGTGTGTTGTTTTTCCTTGTCATTGGCCAAGACCCTGCTCCTGTGATAATGAGGAACCTCTAACACTTGGCTGGTTTCTATCAATCCGTTCATGCAATGCTCCCTCCTCCCTTCAGAGACTGCTCTTCCCCGTGTTTTATATAAGACACTTCCAGTAACACACCTCTAGAGATGCCTTTTCCCCCCAGAACATTGTATTTTGGACTCCTGACCAGTTTATGATGTATTACAAACCAGTTTCTTCTGTACTGTTCCTTTCATGTGGACAGTCTCATTCTTGTTATGAAATTCCCCCTCTCTGACCGAGGTCAGTTCCTCCAATTTATCTCGCTGTTTTGGCTTCTTTCTCCTCAGCGTCCCCCCAGCCCCTTCCTGCTGTGGCTCAGCCCTGGGGGAGGCCTCGCCCAGGCTCCTAGAGTGGGGTGGGCTAGGGCAGCGGTTCAGCCATGGCAGCAGCGGAGTGGGGCAAGCATGGAGGGTGGTGGGAGGCTCTGGGTCAGGCTGGGCCCCCCACACCCAAGGCCCAGCTGGGGCTTGGCAGGACCTGTGGGATGGCTGTGATGGGAGGGTGAGGAGGGTCCGCTCTGCCTCAGCCTCTTACAGGTTCATCACGCTGCTCTTCAGTTGCCTTCGCACCTTCAGCTCCTACTTCTGCTTCGACATCCCCAGCATCCTGCAGCAGCAGTTCCAGGGTGTGAGTGCTGGGGATCGGAGCCAGGGGTACCAGCTGGGCCCCTGTCCAGGCCATGCAAAAAGGGGCTGAACCAGCAAGACTGTTATATATCAATTATTGAGAGCTGGCTTTCGCCGTATGTTGCATGAATTATGGGTTATGAGTTATATTATGAGTTGTGATGTTGGATATTATGATATTTTCCCAGGGGAAATATCAAGGTGATAGGATATGTTGAAATGTTTAATGTTGCTGGGGTGGTTTGGTTGTTAGGGTTGGTTTTACGGGGCTGTATGATCTGTATGTTGTAATACCAGTTCCGTGGGGTTTGCAAAGGGCCGGGCTGTTGCCAGCCAGACTTAAAAGGCACCACCATAAAAGGAATAACCAAGGAAAAAGGACTCCAACCAATGAGGACCCTAAAGGCCACAGCAACAGAAAAGAGCGGGCTCCCAAAAGATTGACAAGGGGGCGGGGCTATGCAAAACTAAATAAATATGCATTAGGCTGATGCAATCACAGGGGTCTAAAAGGCAGGGTCGCCATTTTGTGGGCAAGCCTCTGGCATCCAGCCATGTTCCCAGGGATGTCCTCTTTTGCTTTGGCATTTTTATTGAGTTCTCAATAAATTTTAATAACTCATTTCCATATCAGATCTGGGTCGTTTATAACAAGATGGAGGTGTTGGTCACCAGTGGAGTTCCCAAACCTTTTCCTGTGGTGTCGCTACCAGAGTCATGCTCCAGGGTCTTGCCTCCCAGATGCTGGGGGTGAGCGGTTGTTACTGGCATATCCACTGTGGAGATGCAGAAGCTGGGGCAAGCCGTGAAGGGTTTGGACTTTCTCTTGAATCAGAGGAGGAGGGGGAAGCAGAGGTTAAATGATTTGCTAAGAAGCTGTTTGTTAAAAACAACACATACAGCTTGCTCAACACTTATTGTGCCTACCAAAGCAGGATGAGAAGATAGAAGAGTATTGATAAAGGGAAGGAATCTTGACCAAAGATCCTGTTTTCAACCTAAAACTAACTTAAACCAGCCTTGAAGTTTGGACTTGGGCCAGGGACATAAAGAGCATGTGCAGGGAAGCAAGGTGAAAAGTTCAGAAGGAGGAAGACCCTTTACTTCATCTCAGCGCCCCCTGCCCACGACCACCAGATGACACTGAGCAAGCTCAACGCGGATGTAAATGACTTTTGGGCTCATTGTAATACGAGGCAAGGCTAGGCAGGCCTAGGTAATGAATATGCATAGGTGTATTGGGAAACTTAATGAATATGGAACTTGAAACCCAATATACACCAAGCTGAATGGAGCTGTCAGCACGCATGACCTTGGAGGAATTATCCCCCATGCATCCCAGTGCTGGAATAAACATACCTACTTTACTACTTATTCCAGTAGTGGAGTCTTTTCCACATGTTACTCTGCTGCCGGGATAACTGGGAATGTAACGCTTGCCCTTGCTTGATGGTGTTGGCTCCCTGTCACCGCACTAATGAAGGCCGGTCAGGACTTCACACCCCTGCACGTAGGAGATCCATAGCACTGACCATCAGTTCCGGCCCTGGGCTGGGAGACAGCGGAAGTAGGGCACGAGGAAAGTTTTTCTCAGTCTCCAGATCCAAACCTTCTGGCACTGCAGGCATCACTTCACATGTTTGCTGGGCCAAAGACGGAACCGTGCAGGGGGGTCAGAGGAGGACTCTCTCTTCTAAAAACTAGTCACAGTCTCAGATTATGGAAAATGCTATTGTTCGGGGTTCAGACTGACATCCCAGCATATTGCTGGGATTTCTCCAGAGATGCCAGAGTGCCAAAGCTTAATTTCTGAACGCTTGACAAATTCTTACTTGACTCATTTTCCTGTCATGTCTGCATTTATTTCCATGTCTCCTGAGAGGATTTGCCTCGCATGTGCTGTCTGCTGGCAGGTCAGTGCGTGTACATGGAGAGTCACCGCCCTGTTCTCTGTGTGCCTCAGTAGCCAGGGAGGAATAACTAGAGCTTGCAAGTTGGTTGTTTTTTTTGGTTTTTTTAATTTGAATGCAGTCAGTCCCTAACATTCAGACAGTGAACTCTGGGCTAAATTGGGTGCAGTTTGTTATTGCAAACACGAGCATGCCCACCCCCAAAAAATAGGTCAGTATTATGTCACATTTTGTAACCTAGGTAAGTTTGTAAGGTAGTGAAAGTAAACCATATTTTTCTGTTATTTGTACTATGCAGAGTTTCTATCTGTTGACACTTTTGATATATTTTTACTCTAGTGAATTTAGCCTCTCCCTGTCTCACACCAGTGATACCAAAGTAGTTGGAGCAGCTGAGATGAGGGCTCGCAGTGAAACACTTCATTCTAGAGAGCTGCTTCCCTGCATCATCAGATATTTCTGCTGCAGCAGGTCTGAGGGGTTGTGACACTGTACAATGGCCATATAAAAATCATGTGATTAAAATCACATTTCTCTTGTGGTTATTCGAGGTGTTTAGCTTGTACCTGCTGATGTGAAGACCCAGGACTCATTTTCTAATGCAGATGGATTTTCAGAAGCTGGAAGATCCTAGCGGGGGTTTCCTGATCATATGGTGTTGAGGAGATGTTGCTTTTCAGTAGCTGTGCTGGTTTTGCATGGCTGGTTTTTGGTAGCGGGGGGGCCACAGAGGTGGCTTCTGTGAGAAGCTGCTGGAAGCTTCCACCATGTCCAGCAGTCAGTCCCTGATGGCTCTGAAGATGGACATGGCACTGGCCAAGGCTGGGCCGGGTAGAGATGATGGTAACGCCTCTGTGCTAACGAAGGAGGGGGAGGAGGTGCTCCAGCTGCTGAAGCTGAGATTCCTCTGCAGGCCGTGGTGAAGAACATGGGGAAGCAGCTGTGCCCCTGCAGCCCCTGGGGATCCCCGGGGGATGCAGAGATCCACCCGCAGCCCCTGGGGATCCACGGGGGATGCAGAGATCCACCCGCAGCCCCTGGGGATCCCCGGGGGATGCAGAGATCCACCCGCAGCCCCTGGGGATCCATGGGGGATGCAGAGATCCACCCGCAGCCCCTGGGGATGCAGAGATCCACCCGCAGCCCCTGGGGATCCATGGGGGATGCAGAGATCCACCCGCAGCCCCTGGGGATCCCCGGGGGATGCAGAGATCCACCCGCAGCCCCTGGGGACCCCCGGGGGATGCAGAGATCCACCCACAGCCCCTGGGGATCCCCGGGGGATGCAGAGATCCACCCGCAGCCACTAGGGATCCATGGGGGATGCAGAGATCCACCCGCAGCCCCTGGGGATTCCCGGGGGATGCAGAGATCCACCCGCAGCCCCTGGGGACCCCCGGGGGATGCAGAGATCCACCCGCAGCCCCTGGGGGAGGTGCCCACGCCGGAGCGGGTGGATGCCTGCAGGAGGCTGGGATCCAGGGGCAGAGCCGGTGCAGAGAGAGGGCCCTGCTCCCAGGCTGGAGCAGCCTGGCCTCGGAGGACTGCACCCCGTGGAAGAGTGACCCACCCACGGTGCAGCACTTCTGGAGGACTGTTTGCCCGTGGGAGGGACTCACGGTGCAGCAGGTCGCAGGGAGCTGCTGCTCGTGAGATGGCAACTCTCACGTTGGAGTTCACGGAGAACTGTCTCCCGTGGGAAGGGACCCCACGGTGCAGCAGGGGGAGGACTCCTCTCCCTGAGCAGCGGAACAAACCCTCGGGTGACGAACTGACCAAACCTCCCACCCGCTGTCAGTGGGAAGGAGGGAGGGGTTGGAGGGGGAAAAGGTGTTTTAAGGGCTTATTTCACTTCTCATTATCCTCCTCTGATTTTGTTAGTAATAAATATACTTTGTACCTCTAAGTTGAGCCTGTTTTGCCTTTGGAGTGTTCTTTCCCAGTCCTTATCTCAACTCATGAAGCCTTCGTTAAATTTTTCTCACCTCTGCCCAGCTGTGGCAGGGGAGGGCAACTGAGCAACTTTCATGGGTGCCTGGTATTTGGTCAGTGTCAAACCACGACAGTAGCAATGTTATTCAATCATGCCAGGTCTATCAGTTTTCTACTCTTCAACAAATGCCTTAGAACTATGAATTAATACAGACTAACACTAAGTTTCGTATTTACATGTTGCATAAGACTTCAGACTATGGAATGAGGAGTCAGATCAAGGTGAACTATAGCCAAGAAACTAAGGGATCAGATAAAGCTGATGGTGCAGTCTCCTGGCTTTTCTTCTGGACTGAAATGTGTATAAATGTGCTGAGCTCTTGCTGCTACTGCCACAGGAAGGGAAAGGGAAGCCGTGCTGTGCCAGTGGCCAGTCATTTCCCATTTGACAAGGGCTGTCTGTCTGGGAGAAGACATAAGTCCCCTAATGGCTGGCTGGTCATGGAATTGGGAACTGAGCAGAAGAAATAGAAACCATTTTTAAAGGCATGCATGAGTTTTTGTCTGTATCTGCACCTCACAAAGGCTCTGTGACTTGTACAGAACTTGACCTGCCCCAATGGAACTCACCATAACAGCACCAGGCATAACAGCACACCAGAGTGTGGGGAAGGCTTGGGAATGACTCCAGCTCAGTACAACCTGCTGTACGCAATCTATGCTTGGACGTGAGTCACTTTGCTCTAGCTTTGGGGATGGGGTGTTTTGGTAGTTGCTTCCAGGCAGTGAGACGCACATTTCTGTTCTAGTTTTCTCCCAGAAATGCAGTAGTGGTTATTCTGGCTAGATTCCTGATTGATAAACTGGGAAATTGCTGTAAGTTCTGGGGTTCAAAGAATTTATTCCTGTACTGAAGTGGAATTTCAGGCTGCGCTTTCAATGCAAAGGGATGATTAAAGGTCCCACTGTACTAACACCACAGAGTGGTGGAGAGTAGGGACAGCTCTGTGTGTGGGTGTGTGATGGTCAGCTGAGCAACTGAGACATTCATGCTTTGACCACTGACTTAACCTGAATTGACACAGCGCAGCAGTAAACACACTTTTCTCTGACATAGACATGACAGAGAATAGTATTACATGTTTTTGATGGGACAAAGTGATAAAGCAGGGTTCTGTTCCCAGCTCTGGCATTTGCTCTGGTGTGTGCTGAAAGCAGTCCTAGCAAATGCAGTCATGCTCTGTATCACAGAGGTAAATGTCTTAGAGAGGGGAGAGAGGCACAGAGAAGATCATGTCCTCTAGGTCATAGTCTGCAATGGAGCTCAGGGCAAGGTCAGAGATTATAGAGTTCAGAGTCCTCTTCAGAGTCCCCTGCCACTTGCTTTGCCTCTCTAACCTCCCACCATGATAATATCATAATTTTTTTGAGGATTGCCAAGTCATTTTATAGAGACCAGTCTTTACAAAATTGAAAATGGAGAGTAAACTGATAACATTTACTGGTGTGTTTTGAGGTTGTTCTTTAGCTTTTTGACACAGAATGCTTTTGTCCTGATTTCAGCATGTCTGTTGAGGTTTGTGCACTTTTTCTGTTTCTCCCTAGTTGGTGTTTTTGTTTTCTTTCTTCTCACTGTGCTGGGATCATCCATCTTTGCTTTAGGCTCACACTACAATGGCTCGCCATACCTCCTCCCAAAGATGACAGGAAGACTGCTCTTTGGTTCTGGGAATGGGTCACTGACTAATTCACATTTACATCTTTTCATATTCTCATATTTACATCTCACCAAAGGGTCATGATACATTTTTGCTGCCTAGACCCTTTTCCTACCAGTCAGCTTCACCTGCTCTTCCCCAGGGACTTGTGTTGCCAGCAGAACACTGTTCCTTGATTTAATGTGTGATGAAGTGTTTAAGAAGTCTTCCCCTCTAAAACACTGTCCTTCTCTCAAGGGTGGGGATTGACATGTGATTTCTCTGCTTTTGGAGTTGTTTTTCCTTGCCTTATAGGAGCGATAAGTTCACCTCCCATGCCCCTGCATGATTTAGTACATTCTAAAATGGACTATGAGGCTGGCACATACCTCCTCTGGCACAGGTATCCTCTTGGCTTGCGTAGAGCATCCCCCAGCCTGAGCTCTCTAGCTTGAGAGAGCTGTGGCTTCTGTGCCATGCTTTTGGTCAAGCCTGTCTGTTCAAGAGAGGATTTTTCTCTTCTCCAAGTTGTGCAGACTTGTATCACAGCCTTCAGGTTCAAGGGGAAGGAGCTGGCACTGGCATTTGGACTGACTCTTTCTCCCATCTTGGGAGTGTCCTCAATTTTTTCTTCACCCAATAGTTTGAGACAAAGTTTGGAATGCAGTGGACATTCTGGGGAGGTGAGTTTCTTTGGTGTTTTCTAGACCCAGGCCAGCCTGTTTTGTCCAATGATTAAAAGAATGTGAAAGAGGTAGTGAGGTAGCAAGAAGTGGCACATGATTTTCCAGTTTTTCCTGTTGCTTTCTGTGTGCAATGAGTGCTTCTGCACTGATGCCAAAAAACCCTCTCTAACTCCCTAGTGTCAGCCTGACAGTTTTGTTTTCTGGACATATTTTAACATCTGCAATCACAGTCAGTCAGTACTTCATATAGACATACTCCCATGGAATAGAAACTTCAGAGTGAAAGAGACAGGAATGAAAAGTGTTTGTTATTCTGTACTTTGGCCAGCAGAACATGCTGATTCTGCAGCAGTGTCTGTACTGGTCCCAGCAGAAGATGCCTTGCACGTGGCTGATTGAAAACATGGTTAAATTACTGTGAGAAGCAGAACCTGAACTGCACTTTTCTTAGTGTGAATCTATTCCAGGGCTTGTATTTTTAGAAGATTTGAGCTTCTCTCCTCTTTTTGGTGCAGTGAGATGAGATCTCTCTCTAGTGGAAGGAGGGGCTTAAATGGCACATGGGTACTCTGCTGGAATGGTGAGGTTAGGGAGACTTGCTTCAGAGCCCTCTGTGTACAAAGACTCAGTGATTATAGAAAAGTGTTATTTACCAAACAACAAGGCAGTATGGGCCATCACCCACTGAAAAGAGGATGCATGTGTGTGATAAATCTCTTGCAGAAATTGAAACCCACTAGTGTCCTCTGATTCCAGCTCTCAGAGAGAAAGCTGTGGTGGGCATGGGGTGTCACATCCTGTCTGACATTTAGTTTTGTGCTCAGGCAGCATTTGCAAGCACAGTACAGTGACTTGTGTAGCCCATGAAGGGGTCAATGCATCAGACAAAGTGTGCATGCATCTCAGAAGCTGTTTTGGCTCTTTGGAAAAACAAAATGGGTACAGAACTCTTTCTGAGAAGGATGTCTGCAGCAGATGTCCATTGCCAAACTTGCTTTGGCGTATGCAGCATAACCAGTCTCACTGCTCTGGAGCTGCCTGTGCTCACAGGTCAGATTGCTGTGGTAACTGGAGCAGGTCACACCAATGAAGTGGTACAGCCTCTTCATTGTTCAGCCCTGAAATGCCACCCCTGTTCTGGGGACCAGGGAAGTTTCCCAGTGTCTGCCTTGCTTTTACCTTGGGTGTATTGCAGAGGACTGCTGCAGGTCAGGAGCATTCTAGCCACAGGCCAGCTGAGCTCTGCCTGAGAGACTGAAGTGGCTTTAGCCTCACCGGCCTCAGGCAGTCCTGCAGCCATGGGAGCTCAGTGGGCAGAGCTCAGGGATTGTGACAGGGTGGTGCAAGGTGAAGGGTACTACTCTATGTTTTAAGAGAAGCCACACTTAGGAGTCATGGAGAATTAAGCATTTTACATGCAGTGGGTTTTGTCATTCAGTGCTCTCCACTCTAACACCTCTTGTTTTTCCCAGGGAGCCTGCTCTGTGTGCTGGGGTTTGTTTCAACCCTCACAGTCAGTGTACTTGATAAAGTGGGCACGAGGCAGCTGGGCTTGGATGGTATTATCCAGCAAGAATCAAAAAAAGTGGTACGTGGTGCTTGTCCATCCTGGAAATCCCAGGTGCAGGAACACTGTCTTCGGAGCGCAGGGAAGGCTGCAGCAACAGGAGCCAGTCCTGGCCAGGAGAGGGCATTCCCACCCCTCGGTTCAACACTGCAGAGCAGTGCTGAGCAGATCACATCTGTGAGCCACCAGCCCAGAGTTCCCTGCCTAGAGCCTTCCAGAGAGCCGAGGTAGCACTTGGAATAGCAGTAGCTTTCTGAGCCAGTTACTTCCTGACTGTAGGTGGCTCAGAGGAGCATTCTGTGCACAAAACTAGCTGGTAGACTCCCTCTGAACTGCTTTCAGGATCCAGGATAGCAAATAGCTTATCTGGGCAGTACTGAACTCTCTCTTGCCAGCCCTTATCTTCAATTCCTGCTTGCATTCTGCTGTCCAGGAACAAGCATTACAAGCAACTTTGGTCTGCAGTTTTTATGTCACTTTGATTAGATGGCTTCCTTCTCATGACAGTACTCTCAACCGGTTTCTGCAGCTGTGTTGTGACTCCTGTTTATAGTGTACCTTTCCGTTGTGTTTCACTTAAGGATGTGCAGTGGACTCTTAACAGAGCCTGCTCAAAACAATCTCTTGCAGCCAGAACCTTTATAAAAATAAGAAAGTTTTTTTTGTTTTCTTTACTGGATAGTGTTAAAGAAGGAATGTTTTAGAGTCAGCACATCCCATATTTCACTTAGAGGTGCATGAGCTGCCTTTCAGTTCCCTTTTACTTGCCATTACTTCTTAAATCTCTTGTGCCCTTCAGTGGCTTGCAGAAAGTGACTCTGGTGTGAAGCTGGGCTGTTTTCCTCAGGAGTGAGGGCACATCTTGTCTTTGCAGCAGATTCAGGACATCCAGCACCCTCCCCTTCGCTGCTGGCTCCTGGTCCTCACCATCATGTTCTTCTACAACGGAGTCTTCCCCTTTGTGGTAGACGCCAGGTGTTCTATGGCTGTGGCCTCCTGACCGACATGAGCCGACAAAGCCTTGCAGGCCTTGATTTTGGGCAGACTGGGAAATACAGGGGTAATGGGCTTGCTCCTTCCACTCATGAAATGTGGAGAAACATGCCTTTAACACCTAAAGGTTTGAGAGTTCTTTGACCTTTCTTTCCCTTCAAAGATGAGAGAAGCTTCTGGAAGACAGCAAAAATACCTTAAAGGAAAATGATTCATCCAATATTTAAAGCTTCAAACACTGCCAAAGTAGGATCAGAAGGATTTGGGAGAATGGGAAGAAATACTCCATTTAAAAAACAGCCCATAGACATTTCACCTTGTGATAGACCAGCAAAGTGGGTGTCTCCTGAGCTGGGTGGGGTGTCAGCTTCACAAGCCTGGGGCAGCTCTGTCCTGCAGCTGCTGCACTCTGCTGTGTCTGGAACATAACTAGGCTTACTCAGCCTGGGTTTGTATCTGGTGAAAGCCTTTGTATCTGGTGAAGGCTTCACACTTTTTAATGCCTGCCTTTGCTTAAAAGAAAGCAACCTAGCCATCTAATTTGAGACTCCTGCTTCTGTCTTGGGGCTCTACCACAGACTTGTTTTGCTGCTTTGTTCCCGTTTGTGGATGATGTGGCTTCTGTCACATAATGAGCATGAACTTTTATATTAGGTACGGCCTGCAGTAAAAGAAATAAAATTATTTTGGTAGTATTTCATTAGTGATGCGTAGGAAGCCACTGTGAAATCAGGAGGGAAGAAATGTCATCAACATGACAACTGATGGGAAGTAGCCATACATGTAGCCAAATCTAAGTAGCTACAAGATCTCTAAAAAAACCTTTGTGAAAGCTGTTACACTGAATGACTGTAAATTCTATAAAGAATTAGAGGAAGTTTAATGAAATTTCTGCATGTCCCTAACAAAGGTGAAAGGCTGGTTTTGACAATGGGTGTTTTTTGCTATAACCAGGTCTCCTTAAAAGAATTTCCCTGGGACAATTCCTAGTATTTCTCAAATGTAGATATTCAACATAAATGCTGATCTTTGCTGCTGGATTATTTTTAGACCATTGTCCTGCCCCTCAGCATTCACTCCCTTGAACTGATAAGGCTTTTTGCTTCTTAAAAGAGGATGTCAAAACTTCACCCATGTGGTTTGGACAGGTGACAGCACATTGCTGCTGTGAGCTATGTTGACGGAAGGAAACACATGTTCCACTTGAATCTGCAGTTTCACTCTGCACTTGCAAAAGTGTCTCGAAAGTGTCTGAAAATATCAGCTCCTCTGTGGTGTGCACCAATTAAAAAGAAAATAAACCACCAAAGGCTTGGCACTACAAACCAGATGGAATCAAGCTTGTTTACAAGTCCTCTCATTCAAACCCTTCCTGCCCATATGCTTGTGCTCAAACTTACTTTCTATCAAAATAACCAGATCAAGAATACTAATTATGGTTTTTTCTTGGCTTCATTTTATTTTTAGCAAGTTTATCCAGGATAAATATTCTGGTTACAATCAGCAGGCAGCCACTCATATTTCTGGGGCAGTGTACGACAACTCCCTCATTCTCTCCACAGCAGTTGGCATATTAATTGTGAATACCCAAAACACGGAAGCACTCTTGTTCCATAACTTGTTCCGAATTTTTTGAAATGTCTGCTACAGCCCCCTCAAACAGAATTTCACCTGTTGCGGCTGAATGAGGAGTCCTTCATATCCTTGCAAAGGTGAGATGCGCCTTACCCTGACTTAAATTACAAGAAGTAACATTCCCCCGTTTTTACCTCTGTCCTGTAATTGTGCTATGGTAGCATCAACCCATGGTACATGGCTGTGTGTTTTGGGAAGTCTGAGACTGGAACAGAAAGAACTGGGATAAGCTTTGCAAGTAGATGGGAAAGGACAATCTGCATGCAATCAGGCCCTGTTTTGTCTAACAGCTTCCATTCCTTATTTCCATAATTGTTGCGATACAATGATGTTTTCCCTCCTGTTTTGTAAAAGCCTGGGGTTTTGCCTGAGTACCAGACACCTAGTAACATTTCAGTCTCAGTTCAGAGTATGCAAGAGGTAGAACAGCTGGTCTGCTACACTGCCAACAGCCAGGAAATGCCATGTCACTGCCACTCCTGCCAGCCCACTTTGTGCAGCCCCATGTGCCACTAGGACCCATGGGAAGCAGGATACCCTGGAAGAGCCTTTCTGTTTGTTCCCTTCACCTGGACTACGCTGGACTGAGAGGTGTCCTTGCTGTTGGCTGTGCCATGCTGACTCTGCCAGTCTTCGCTCTCCTGGCATTCACATCTGTGCCTCCACTGGTCTCTACCATCTGGCTGGGGATCACTTACTCCTTCGCTGCTGTGAGTTCTCAATGGTAGCTGGGGGTATTGTGGCTACACTCCTACATCTAGATGGCGTATTACTGCTGCTCTGCTGAGCAGGTTTCACAGCCACAGGTTGAAGTCATTGGCTCTGCAAACCTGTAGTCTTTGCTTAGTAACAAATAACCCTAAAGAATCAACATGGAGCAGAAGGCAGAGCACAGCGAGGAAGCACTCAATACAGTGCAAAGCATTAACCTTGCTATGCTTGCTTGGTGCTCTTTTACCTTGATGGTAACACCTGGATCTCCTATGAGTCTCATCAGTTAAATCATCAGGTCTGACTCCCATTCTGAAATATGAATCAGGTTATTTCAGTTTCAGATAACCTGTGCTGTCTGTGCTGTCTGAAGCTGCTTGGAAAGGATGTCTAGAATCAGCCAATAGGCTGGAGGGACAGACACCAGATTTCTTGATGAGCAAGTATAAAGGTTTACTTAGTGGGAATAATTCCTTTTTGAATGAATGTCCATCTAGCATCTTTAAATAGGCTCTGAGTTTCTGTTCTCATTGCTCTCCCCAGGCTAGTATGTGGCCATCTATACCGCTTGTGGTCCCCCAAGTAACTTTAGGGACAGCGATGGGGCTGGCAACTTCTGTACAGATGGCTGGTGCTGGCCTTTCAAATCTGACTGTTGGACACATTCTGGGAACAAAGTCCAGGTAAGAATTCTTTATCTTTTTTTTTTTAAATAAGCAGAGAAGTCACCAGTGCTTTAGTGGAGCAGTGTGAACAGGAATCAGGGGGTTTGCAACCTGATGCTGCAGGCAACTAGAGAAATGCCTTAAGTATCTTTAAGTGACTGGTTGTTCTCTCCTGTTTTGGCTTTCTAGTGAATTAAAGATCCCTCTGTGGTGCCAGCAACAGATAATGATCTTTACGCTGGCTAATGCTGTCGCATGCATCATTGCCTCGGTTAGCCTCAGTGTTGTGGACAAGTATCAGGTATGTGTGATAAAAGGTGAAGAATAACTCTGTATCACTGAGCTCCTTTTAACAAAGTAATAGCTGTTGGGTGTGTATGTGAATGACTCTCAAAAAGGGACTGCATAAAAGGAGAACCCTCTGCTCTGTACCGATACATCACAGTTTTTCCTGCTACCAAGCCATTGGTGGCTGTATGTTTTCTGCAAGACAGTGAGGGCAAGGGCCAGGACCCAACTGTGGCAATGTGTATGTACAGGAAAAACAGTGTCCTTTTGTCACCAATTGCTGCCTTGATTTTCCAGGATGGGATCCTGGACAGAACCAGAAAGGGAGCACCTGTGGGGCAGGACAGAGACCCTGCAGATGCAGCACAGCTCCTTGATGATGACACAGGAACTGAAGACTCTGTCAGCTGAACCTTGGCAGGGAGAGAACGATTGCACTGCCAGACACACCACTGATCACTTCTGCCTGAAAGTGTTTTAGTCTGTGTACTTTAAACATCTTTAAAGGGAATCTTGAAGGCAATTGTCTGCAGACTGGGAATCTTTCTGCTTTCTTAGGCGTGGCACAGGGGTCTCCTCTGTGGTTCTTGGGCATTGTCCAACACCCACACACCTGCATGGGGCACTTTAAGGTCTGCACTGCAGTCAGTGAAGCTCACCTAGCTACCCTTGTTCATGAGCCGTTAGACAGCTGCTTGTCAACCTTGCAGCACAACTGCCTGTGAAGGTGTGCCTGGCCACTCTGCCACCAGAATCCTGCACAACAGCACTTGCTAGCACCCAGCAGGCCTGCTGTTTCACTCAGTGCTCTAGATAAGCCTCTTCCACAGATCTTGTGCCCATGCAAGTGACATCATCATTATTCTTTAGGCAGGAGTCTGAAACTGATGACCTTTTGCACACAAGCTAGCTTAACTGCTTATTACTTTACTAGAAATGCTTCTGTAAGCTGTGCATATTCATTGCCCTTCAAAAGCATAAAAGGTTTTGATCTGGAATTCTGTCCTTTATACCCCAGTGCTCTTAGTCAGGAAGGCTAGAGGCTTATTTTACTCAGCCAGATGCCCTCTGCACTGGGCAAATGTTCACAGGGTTTTCAAAAGCACAAAGGAGGCTTTAAGAATGAAGTAAACTCGAACAGCCAAGTATGAGAAATGCTGAAGTGAATGACACATGTAAATTACTACAGATTCTTAAGAGAAAGAGCAGTTGTGCTCAAGTTGCATTTAATACAAACAGTTCCAGATTGAACATGAGTTAGGCACTGATAGCATCCAGTAAAGTCATATTTTAAGACAAATCCACTCATCAATTCAAAGCTTGGCTGAACTGATTTACTGAAGATGATGAGCAGCTCAGACAGCAAGGTCTTCAAGTTTTAAGTTAAACAGTGAATTCATTTCAGACCATAATCTAAGAATTTCCCTTTTGGAGTTTGGTGCAGCAGAAATTTAAGGGGGGAGGTAAGTCACAAAACTACAAAAATCACAAACTCCTCTAGTTTAGCAATGACCTCCCAAGACTGAGTCCCACCCTTGTTCAGTCAAGGGCAGCTGGAGCAGGTTATCCAGGACCTGCTTAGAGTTTGAATATCTCCATGGATGGAGACTCTGCAGTCTCTCTGGCCCACCTGTCCCAGTGTCTGACCCCTTGCAGGAAAAACGCGCATCCTTGTGTTCAGATGGAATTCCATGTGGTTTCCCTTGTGCCCATTGCCTCTTGTCCAGAGCAGAATCTGACCCCCTCATCCTTGCTCCCTCCCAGCAGGTACTTGAGCACGCTGGTCAGATCTCCCAGAGCCTTCCTGAGCAGCCCCAGCTCTCTCAGCCCCTCCTCTCTTCTGCAAGATGATCCAGTCCCTTTACCACCTTTCTGGTCCATCACTGCACTCCCTAAATCACATCTCTCTTGTACTAGGGAGCCCAAAACTGCACATGGTGCTCCATGTGAGGCCTCATCAGTATTTTAACCCAGCTGGCAAATCAGATTCCTGCTAGACTGGCTTCAAAATACCCTTTGGCCTCCACTTGCTGCACTACTCCTCAGTGCTGAAATCCTGCACTTATATTTTTTCAGAGGAAAAATCCCATGATGAATTTCCAGCTGTCATTATGAAAAACCACATACTGCAGGGCTGTAAACTAACGTTGGAGACTTGCGTACAGAAGAAAATATGTGTTCAGAGCTGACTGGTGTGTTTATACCCTGGCTTAAAAGCAATGACTTCAGCCTGGTTTGCTGAAGCCATCAGCTTTCTTAGTTTATGCCATGTGATGCAGTAGCTAAACTCAAAGGGGGTTGGTGCTGTAACGAGTGCTGGGATAACCACTCGAAGTCCTGTAATTGCTCCTTCATAGAAGAAGCTCACTCAAAAACCAGCCATTCCTGTTTGACATCCCATAATCTACCTCCAAATTACTAGAAAAGAAACTTCACTCTTCTGTTTTGAAGAAGAGTTGTGACATACTTTCCTTAAAGTCTGCCAACAGTTAACAAGGTTCGCGTTGGTGTAGCACCAAAGCCTCACTGCCTGCTCTGCTGGGGGTCACTAGGAAGCATTCCTGCCCCTCTCCTGTGCTCACTGCCTATATGGAGAATTTCTGTTGGCTAGAGAGGGTTTTACAGAAACCATCGTACAAAGATCCTTGCACTTGCTTATAAAAGTCCTGTCATAGAATCTGAAGATGTGAGGACATTCTGATGACCTTTGGGTCTCTTGCACAAAGACCATCTTCAGGGTGGGAGGACTCTACTGGAGCCTCTCACAGGCAGAGTTCTTCTGAACAGGCTGCTCCTGTCTTTCAGCTCAGATGGATAAAAAAGCTCAAAGCTGACGTAACAGTAAGGAGGCAGATGATGTCCCTTCCTGGAACGGTACCTGCTCTCCTCCACTGGGCACATTGATAGCTTACTCTTACTCAGCATTTTCCAGTAATGACTCCCTGATGAACTTCGCTTTGCCTGTCTTCCCCATTCTTGCTGGACACCCACAGCTGGGATACCAGAGCTCAGCTCTGAGCTTTCAAAAAGGCAATTGCATGGCTCTCATACTATGGTTGAGGTTGTCATGAAAATGAAAGGGTGGCATTCACAGAGGTCAACATGCTGCAAGAAATGGAAGGAAACAATCAGGGTTTTTTTTTGTTTAACTTTTCTAGTGTCACACTGATCATGATAATGGGTAACTGAAATCCCCACCCCTCACCCTGTCCCCAGCCTCAGACAGCCTGGGCCTTAACATTTAAGCTGCAAAATATTCTCTGGCAGAACATTCCTCTTGCCAAAGACACAGTGGATTGAAACTCGTAAAATACAGATTGTGAAGCCTTAAAGTGGACATTAGTTCAGGCAGTTCACACTGAGGTGGACTTGTGTTGCTCTTCATGCCCCAGTGCATGCTCCCAGCAGCCAGAATGTTAAACACTGACACAGTAGAGCACACATTTATGTAAGCCTGTGGGAGGAGACAGTGGAGAAAAAGCCATCATCTTTATGATCTTTATGAAGGACCTGGCATAACCTTAAGTTCCCGTTACTTCAACAGGCCCCTGTGCTTCTGATCCACCTGGACACAGAGCACTCTGTGGTTTTGGCTTAAGTGGCACATAGCACACACCCAAGCAGCAGCAGAGGAGGGGTCATGGAGAGCCAAAGGCAGCACAGCTACTATTTAAAATATCTGTGTATGTAGGAGGGAGGAAAAAGCAGTGGGTAAGACACCACAATTAGAAGGCAGCTGGACCTAGAGAGGTTGATGTAAGTAAAGTGATGTGAATAAAGCAAATTCCCGCATTCTTGCTGGCTATGGCCAATACTTTGACCTGCTTGAGGAGGAAGAGGTTGTCCTGTTCGCAATATAAGGAGCTTGAAAGAAAGGCAAAGCCAATTCAAGATAAGACTGTCTTCATTCCCAGAAGATAACACCATAAAAATAATCAGGGCTGCTAATTTAGCCCAATAATTTAAATCTGCCTCTTCCTGCTCACTGACTGTGTTCAAAGGGAGGAGTGGTGAGTGGGCCCAGCTTGGGCAGCCAGTTTAGCCTGCTGGGAGACTTCTGGGCATCAGCTCTTGGCCAGCAATGAATTGTTACCCAGTGGTTCTTACATAGCTGATAACCAGTAATGACAGAAACAGCTTACATGTGACCAAGTCTCCCCACAGTCAGGATGCTGTGACCCAATTTTGTTCCTTAAGAAACAATGGAAAATTCCAGCCTCAATGACATTTAATCCATCACCTTTTCCAAAGGGAAGCGATACACGGTTTCAGCAGAGCTTCAAGCTGAAATTCAACAAGAGACACATCAGAGGGCTTGGACATATTGCTGGGTGGCCAGGCCACCACACAATCACCCAGGTAGCCAAGAGACTTGGACACCCACACACCAATGTGATCATATTGTACATAAGCAACTCTGAGAACCTTCCAGGGAACATACTACAGCAGTTACTCATTTAATACTTAAATAATTGTCTCCACACGACTACTTTACACATCTTCTCTCACTAGACAAGCCCCAAGAATGTACTTTGGATATTCCAAGTCTAATTAGCTTGTATAAATCATTCAAAAACCTCACAGTAATGCTGCTTAAAACACCAACAGAGAGGACATTAATCTTCCTCATTGAGAGTGCAGTGCGGGGTATTATGCAGTCATGCAACAGATGGACAGTATCAGACAGTGCTTGCTTAAAAGGTTTTGCACAGCAGCCAGCAGTCTTCACAGGGGTTGTGCATGATCTGGGTTATGGGAATCAGAAGGGATGACACACTGCAGCTGGGCTGTTCACTAGAGCAGTGAGGTCGTGTACAGGACAGACATGGTGACATGTTTAGGGACTAAGCAGCAGATATGCCTAGAACCACACACAACTCATGAAAGCATGCAAGTCCTCCTTTAACCACTTCCTTGGCTAAGCTCACTATGGACTATGGATACTATCATTTTCCTGCCCAGACTGAAACAGCAACCCAGATAACATTCTATCTGAAGTGTTTAGCTACAAACCGGCAGTTTTGGGGAAAGCAATGAGGTAACACACACAGTTGCAAAGTGGAGCTATACTGGCTGCAGCTCAAAGGAAAGACAATCCTTCATTGCTAATGTGCGATCTATCAAGGACATTGCCACATTCCCACACTACGCAGATCCCACCCAAAGCACTGTACATGCTTCAGAGGAGAGTTCTGAACTGTAAATGGCCAAACACAGAAGCCACTGTAGGAGTGAGGGCTGGCCAAGAGGCTCTGAGAGCATCACAGCCTGGAAGTTCAGGGATGAATGACACGGACACGCAACATCCTGGATGAGAGGCCACTGCATCCAGCTCACCCAGAACTGCAGTGTCAGTAGCTGCAGTTCCCTCCTCTGTCAGCCAAGGCAGTCTGGCACATGAAGGATGTTTTATGCACTCAACAGAAACACACAAGTGAGGGTATGACTTCTCCACATAAAGAATATCCCCTGCTCACAGGGAATTGCTACATTTTACTACAAATAGCCTTAAATATTTAAAATATTTGAATATTTAATTCTGTTTACAATATTGCTGAAGAACATAAAATCCCAGTGTGGTACAGAACATCATGGAATGTTGCCCACAAAAAGGCATTAAGCTGAGCTCTTGCTACCATCCTACCCCTAACCCAGGGATAAGAGGTGTCTGTCTTATGGGCAGCCTTGGGCAGGATGTCATAGCTTCTGAGTACAGTCCCCTGTACAGAAGGCCTGAAAATGTATGTGCAATTTTTTTCCCATTTCAGACAATAAAATTCACCAGTGTAGCTATAGTGAAATAAAGTACTGACCAATTTATAAAAGCAGGCATCTACAGCACACAATGAAGTAACAAAATACAGAGGTTTATTGATAACTGCATGTTCTGTCATTTGATTTCCAATCCCCTTCTGTCCCAGAGAAATGCTCAGATCAATCTTACTTGATGAGTTGAAAACATTGTTTAGATTCCAAAGAAAGAAATGCAAGAAAATTAACATAGTTTAACTAATTTAAGGCCTAGTTAGAAGTTTCTGCTTAAAAGACAGGCACTGAAGCCAATGCACATCAGGTACTAAAAGATGCCAAATGCTTGATATTGCAGATAGCACCAACTATATCAGAGCCTGCAGTGCAGGAAGCAGCCTCTGGTTGACTTTTCCACATGACAAGCTTCCTGTCAAGTACTGGAACAAGGAACTGAAACGGCTAATGTGTCTGAGACTCATCCAGAGGCTAGAGCACAGACTCAGGAAGAGCTGCTAGAAAATACATGTTTGGAAGTAACATAAGTTCATTCCAGGGTTGCAGTCTGAACTATTGCCTTGTTTTCCTGGGGGGGGAAAAATAACAGGCAGCTCCAAACCAATCTGAAAGGTACAAAGGCATTGAAATCCCTACTTTCCATGGCTGTTTCTATCCTAGCACTGCCCCATATATTTCACCATTTGAAAAGACAACTAAGTCTTAAAGCAGTCACCCACCGCTGCTGACACAAGGGAACTGCATGGCTTAGGAAGCATTACAATCACAGAGAGGTTTAGCACCTGGCCCAGCATCCCATCTCAATGGCAGCAGTTCCCAGGGAACATGGGCTAGAACAGCAGTGGATATACACAATAAGGCCACTTGGTCTTTGGCATACCTGACCAACTCCTGTTTTGATATGTCAGATTTAAAAGGTCAGTATTCAATATATTTAACAGTAAGCACCTAATGTTAACATTCATATACCAATGCTCTGGATATGATCATAAAATCCATTCAGAGAACAAACCCTCCCCCAAAAACATCTGTGCAAAACATGCACACCTTCCAAACATGATTTACAACAGACTTTAGCAATAGAAACCTTCTGTTTGTGCTGGCTTTGTTTTTCCAACTAAGGTAATCTACAGCAAAATCAACTACAGCTCTAGGTTGGGGAGAACTTACATAGTTCTCCCAACCTTACCAACAAAAATTTGAGACAGTCAAAGGCAAAGGTAAGGCTGATGAAAGACAAGAGACTTCACTAACAGGCTCGGCACAGGCAAAACCAACAGGAAATTCACTGTGGTGGAGACAGGAGAACAGTCCTGGTTTCCACAGGGAACCGAGTGAAAACATGGACTGAAGCTAAGCCCTTTCTACACAGGCTGGGTCAGAGTGACCTGGCTGACATCTCAGCATATTCCCCATGGTAACTGTAAACTTCCAAGTTGCCTCTGTTCAAAGAGTACCATAAAGCTATTGTTTGCACCCACATCTTTACCAGAAAACCTACAAGCACTCAACTAGAGGCACCTACATGAAACAGCATGTTGGACTGCCACACATGAAGAGCTAGTCACAGTAATCAGCAGATTACTAAAGGCATCCAAAAGACCTGAATATCTGGGCAGGGGCAGACCACAATCTTTACAAATATATGATGGTTTATGAGCATAAAAGAAACCTTCAGCATATTTTGTCCTTGTATCAGCAATCATGTGCTGCAAAGCAAGAAAGGAGAAAAAGAAGCAATGACTGAAGACACTCTTAACCTTGGCAGCACTACTTGTTCCAGTGGAACATATTTATATTCATGTGACTGCAAGTCAGCTCACACTGTGAAGCTGCATTCCATTGCCATGGGGAAAGCCCAGCCTACCTGCTGTGCTTCAGAATCTTCAGGTGTGACCTCCAGGCCCCCTCCCATTCACAATGTTTGACATGTTGACTGTGTGGATAAGCCTGACTCCACAAGAGTGTCCTGAGCCATGAGCTAGGTAAGAACCTAACAGTCTGAGGAACTCACCACTAAGTAGCACTGATTTTTCACAAAGTTACACTAATGTCCCACTCTGCCACCCACCCAGGCAGGCCAGTACTCACATCTTCCACAAGGCACCCATTCCCTCCCTAGCCCTCCCTCCCCAAATCACCAGGTTATCTTTCCTACACACTCTAACATAACCCTCATCCATCTGCCTAAGTACCTATTCACAAGCAATAGTGTATAAACTGACCTCGCCACCACAGACAAGAGTTTCTCCATTAGGGACAGTGACACAATGACCCTAATAGAATGCAATGCTGGATTTCCCCCCTGGCGGATTGAGGACTTTGTTGTGTGAGCGTGGCCTTGGCCCTAGTCGGGGTTCATGATTGTCTATCTTGGGTTCTGGCTCCTTGCATCGCTCCTCTTTGCCCAGAGCTTTTTTCTCGCCTCCATCTTCAGGTGTGGTTTGATATTTTCTGTAGCTGCATTAAAGAAAACAGATTAGATCATCAGATCAATTACTATTCTGTAGTACAGTAAGTGCCTCTTCTTCTGTGGGCCACATTATTTCCCACATCTCCCATCCACAGCACATCAAGGTTTCTCATTATCTGTTCATTTTTCCTGAAGCAAACAGGTGCTAAGAATTTCACTTTTCACAACAATTTCTCTCTTCCTTCAGCAATCTTTCTAAGAAGGATATAAAGACTGAGCAATACACCTTCAGAATTACTTTGGCAGTTGCAGGCAATTAAGAGATACAACATACCAATCAATCCTTTCACACTGAGCTTGAAAGCAGAGGTCCCATCATTCTTTAATAATTCTTTAATAATTAGCTGAGCAAGAATACATTTTGTCAGTCAGCTATTTATTATTTACAACTACAGAAGGCCAAAATTACCCATTTGAAGGAGATGGCAATATACAGATGCCATATATGGATTCCATACATATCTGTATGTAACACACATGGCATCAAGCAAAGTATAAATACACAGACACAGAGTATCATGACTCATGCCTGTGTTCACTTCAGTAAGAGGAAGAGAACCATTTCCCTGAGACAAGTGATTAGATTTCTGACTAAACTTTTCAGTCATATTATCCTAAAATCACAAGACTAAGGCTAGTGTTTAAGCAGAAGCACAAGAAACTTCCTCAGAGCTTATCTTTCCAAAGAGAACAGAGAAAATAATTTCTCTTGCTGACCTTCTAGCTTCTTTGGTGTTTCCTCTTCTTTCAAGACAATGTGATCCTGCAAAGAAATCAAAAACTATCTTAGTGTATTATTGCTCTCAAACAGCAAGTCTGTCACAAAGTCCTTCTGGAAGTTTTGCTTCATTTCTAATAGATCACTGATCAAGTAAAAGTAAGCAGTGTGCAGCCCTTCATCCCCTCCACTTCTACAGAAACCCAAAAGCAGGGGGACCAATCTTCTATGTTATGGCAAGGTGCACATCTCAGACAATTCACTGAAACATGGATGAAGAGGCTACTTTAGATCATCAAAACGGTAAGCACAGCAGTGGTGGGTTAATTGCCAGACTCGATTTTACAGGTCTTCTCCAACCTTAAGGATTCACTGATTTTAAGGTCAGGAATTACCATTCCTGTCAAGCACCTGCCATCACCCAGGAGAAGCTGGTGTACACAACTATAATACAACCAGCCCTTGAAGACCCTATTTGTATGCAGCAATTCCTGTCTTCAAGGACAGCAAGTATCCCAACAGTCAGGTAATAATCAAAACATTTTAAGACCGTTTTCCCAACAATCTCAATTGACTGTTGGAAAGACACAGCCACACTTCAGAGAAGTGTTTTCCCACCCATGAAACTCAACTTGCAGTAGTTTTTTGTAAATATCCTGTCTTCTTTCCATCCCAATATCTCCCACAATTTCAATGCTCTAATTAATGACATAAGAATTTCCAAAATGTTGTCCTCCATTTAGTCAGGAATTCATAGGAATTAAAGTTACATTTCTAAAAAAAGTAACTAAAAAGAAACAGCGACCATCCCAATAAAGGAGTACAGAGAAACAAAGCAAAACCCTCTCCTACACCAACAGCACTACTCCTGCCAAAACCTAGCTCCCAGTCTTATTTTTCCTCCTCCTTGCATATGGCCCCTACTCAGAATATGCATAAAAAGAAAGCACTCTACCAACACTTTAAATTTAAGGGGAAAATAAAGGCAAGAAAGTTAAATTGGACTGATCCTTTCTTCCTAAGCTTCCACAAAAAACTAGAGTCGTTTTCAGCACAATGACAATTTCTGTTCCAGTTCCAGCCACAACGGGGTTATTTTTGCAGTAGCCAGGGAGGGCATGGCCAGGACCTGGAGCTTATTCTTTACCACATCATGTGCACGGGGTGGGGGGAAGAGGTCCCTTCTGGCCTGCAGTGGTGGCTGAGTGGTTGGGGCAGTGCCTTGTTCACATGGTGAGCATTCAAGTGTGAATTGTTCATCTTTCTTGTACACTCCATTATAAATTTTGTGCTGTTACTGTTCTTTTCCTATCTCATTGCTGTTTCCAGTAAACTGTTGTTATTTCAACCCATGATTTTTACCTTTTGTGCCTCCAATTTCCCTCCCCAGCCACAGGGGGAAGGGGGAGGGGAGTGTGAGTGGTGCATGGTTTGGAGTGTTTTCAGTGGGAACACTAAACTAGGGAATACCATTCCTAAACCACATCAGTTTCATAGAATGTTAAATTTCTGTGCTATCTGACATGCCAAAGACATTATCAGCGTAATATCTACTCACTTATTAGTATTTACTTAGAGTAAGGCAGCAGGTTGTAAATCTGTATATAGGGCACTTAAATACAGTAACTGGTAATGTATCCTGCTTTTTCCAAACCCAGATGTGGTCATAACTACAAGCAACTATTACACATCCCAGCTTTAAGATCAAAAGTCAACTGTATAACCTATGTGTAACAACTGTAACACTATACCAAGAGACACTTTACACTTTTGTCTATCAGGAATCAAGTACCTGCTGGGCCTGACACCACTGATCCCAAGTGTAGAGGAATTCCTTGTGGAGTGGGGGCATAGGATACCCCAGGAGAGCTTGGGCAACCCAGGGCTGTTGCAGAAGTACCCCTGACGGGGCCTCAGGCTGAAGATAGGCTTGCAAGGCACCTGCTAGCCAGCAGCCTTGAACAGCCTTGGGTCAGCTCACCCACTGCTTAGAGGCTTTCTCATGGGAAAGGGGCGTGAACTTTGCAAAGTATAACTTGGAGAAGGTAAACAATAAAACTGGAGCACAATGCTCAAATCGTATCGGTGTTCGTGTCGTGACTCTGGCTGGTTCCCCTGCACCCGGGAACCTCCCCCTGCTAAACCTGGCGCCCGAACAGGGACCCGGTGAGTTTTGCTACATGCAGGTTCGCTTAAATGCAGTAAGACTGAATTTCATCGTATCGGTGCGGCGGAACCAGGGGAGCCAGAGCAGGTGGCCCCAAAGCCAAGTAAAGCCGGGGGCCCAGTCTCAAAGCTGAATAGAAAGCCGGAGGATAAGCCCCAAAGCCGAGTAAAGCAGGGGGCTAAACCTCAAAGCTGAGTGGCCAGAGACCGCAATTTCGCATGGCTAAGCGCGCACCTGCAGCAAAGCAGCTATGGATTATGAGGTGGGGACTCGACTCCTAGCCAGTATCCTCTCTAAGAGAGGCGATATCGTGAAAGACCGAGATCTCAATGCCCTCGTTACGTGGGCCCAGGAACACAGGTGTGTGAAACACACTTTGCTTTTGTTCTCAACCGAAGCGTGGGGGAAGTTGGAAACGAATTGTGGCTGTCCACGATTGAGGATGGAAAGGAAGCTAAAGAAGCTAAAGCTCTCGGCTTAACCTGGAGAGCAGTAACTGGCACTCTCGGAGAGATGAAAGCAGAGAGGACAGTGGCCGCAGCCGCCATGGAGGCTTTAGGGAGTGGCGGCTCCAGGAACAGAACAGACGGGGGTCTTATGAAGCAGGGGCCGGGGACCAGGGCGGAGTCCAGGGTTGCGCAGTTCTTCGGGCTGGCCGCGAAAAGACCGATTAAAGGCACAGCAGCACCCATCCGCTCACTGCGGGAGTTGCTGGACTCGGCAGGGAAGGAAGTTACCCCTCCGAAGTCTGAGGGAGAAACGGCTGCGAAGGTGGAAGCAGAGCCGCCCGACTCAGGGGGCGGGGCACAGGCGGACGAAGGAGAAACAGGCGGTCCTGGTGCCCGGCCGAAAGTGGCAGCGCAAACCAGCGGTCCTAATGCCCGGCTGAAAGCGGCGGCGCACAACCCCCCTCTGCCAGACAGCGGAGCAACGTCTGGCAGCGAAGCGGCTTCTGCGGTTTCGTTGCCTGCAGAGCCAGAGCCAGCCAGGGCTGCCGGGGGTAAGCCCCAAGAGGGGGAGAAGCACCGAGAGGTGATGCAAGAAGTAATCAAAAGGCTTGCTGAATTATCTACACGGCAGGACGCGCTGGAGTCCAAGACTTGTGATATTACACCATCAGCACTGTGGCGTCCCGTGGCCCCACCGGTCAAGTTACCACCCAGAGCTCCTACGTTCCCATCGTGAGAATCAGGCACAGTGCCTACAGCCCCTCCCTTCCCACAAGGGGAGGTGCAGCCATTGTTTCCATCAGCCCCGACAGGGAGGACTGACCCATTGCAAAGGAGATGGAATGGAGTTATCCATGATGCAATCATTAAGGATGATTGGCAAGCAGCGGATGCCCTCGCTTGCCCTGTACTGATACAAGGGGACACTGCAAAGTGGGAACCCCATGACTGGAAGATCTTGCAGCAAGCCAAGCAAACGGTCACCATACATGGCTCGTGGTCTGAAGCTGCACGAAGCATTCTGCAGTTTATCTTTACAGCAGATGTCCTGTGTCCTAATGATTGCATCAACATCGCACAATTGTTGTTAACCCCTTCACAGTTCCTGCTTTGGGAGCGAACATGGAAGCAGCTAGCACAAGAAGAAGCTAGCAAGCACCAAGGTGATACACAAGACCCACTTTATGCGCTCCAAGCTGACATGCTAACTGGGAGTGGGGCTTATGGAGTGACAGTGACACAGCTGACTATGCCCGTAGTCATTCATCAGTTGTCACAGACTCTTGCCCACAAAGCCTTGTTGTCAGTACCTGAAAAGAAGAAGTCCCCCCGTATGCAGGAGTCCGACAGGGGCTGTCAGAGCCATATGGTCAGTTCATCGACTGTTTGTCAGCAGCCTTAAAGGATGCAACTGAGTTCTCTGAAGAGCTCCAAGAGCAAATGTTCCGAACACTTGCCTTTGAAAATGCTAATAGCAGACTAAGACAATTCTTGCTACGCTGCCCCAGGGAGCAGGAGTAGACAAGATGCTCGTGCGCGCTAGCCGTGTGGAGCAGTCATCTCAAACAGCTGCTTTTACTGCAACGCTGCAGAATGTCCTGCAACAACAGGGACAAGTCATCGCCGCAGCACTGACCAGAGGGGTGCCCAGCAAGTGGTGCCGTGCTACAGGACCCTGAAGCGAGAAGGCACAGTCAGCATCAGCTCCTGAAGAAAGTGACGCCACTACCATAACAGCTGGAACTCTGGGACCTCCGTCCCGAGAAGCCTTGGGAGAGGCTGCACATGTGGCTGAGCGAGGGGGCTGAGAACTTGCCAGATCCACCACTCTCCGTAGCAGGAGAAGTAGCAAGACTCTGTGGCGAACGTAACAGCTGCCTTAGGTGGTTGCTACTGACTTGTGGTGGGTGTCGGGTAACCCTCTCCAAAGGCGAAACCAAGAGGGGGAGTTGCGTAAATTCTTGCACATAGCACCAGACACAGAGATAGAGTGGGGAATTGTTTTGACTGTCTTGAGACAAGGGCATTGGCAGACATCTTCGATCAGCTGTCTGCCCATTTAGATCAAGTGAAGGCAGTTAATTTGGCTAGCATCTATGTTTTTACCTGGTGCTTCAGCAGCCAGGGCTCACGCTACTTGGCATAAACTTGCTTGCTGGGTGAGGGATGAGTTAAACGTAACTTCGCAGATGCTTGACGAGCTAAGCACAGATGTTGCTAGTGTTAGACATGCAGTATTATAAAATAGGACAGCCATTGATTTTCTGCTACTAGCTCACGGCCACAGCTGTGAAGAGTTCCAGGTTATGTGCTGTATGAATCTTTCTGACCACTCTGTCTCAATTCACAAGCACCTCTCTGACCTCCAGAGGGGCCTACACAACCTTCGGGAGACAGACGACCCTATTGGAGATTGGCTTAAGGGTCTGGGTATCACCAGATGGCTGCGTACCTTGGTAGTAGAAGGCTGCTGATTGCTATTTGTAGTTATATTAAGCTTAATAATACTTGGGTGTATTTTTTCTTGCCTTAAAGCGGGGCTGCAGAAAATCATCAACCAGACCTGGGTTGCCCAAAAAGAAAACAGGGGATATGTAGAGGAATTCCTTGTGGACCGGGGGCATAGGATGCCCCAGGAGAGCTTGGGCATCCCAGGGCTGTTGCAGAAGTACCCCTGACGGGGCCTCAGGCTGAAGATAGGCTTGCAAGGCACCTGCTAGCCAGCAGCCTTGAACAGCCTTGGGAAAAGGTATACACTGGTCAGCTCACCCGCTGCTTAGAGGCTTTCTCATGGGAAAGGGGCGTGAACTTTGCGAAGTATAACTTGGTGAAGGTAAACAATAAAACTGGAGCCTGATGCTCAAATCGTATCGGTGTTCGTGTCGTGACTCCGGCTGGCTCTCCTGCACCTGGGACCACCCCCCCCCCGCTAAACCCAAGTTCACTTTTTCACTGTTGATCACTTAAGCCTAACCTCCTGCTGAAGTGCTTTCAAGGTGACTGTAGATACATGTATTTAAGAGAGGAGAGGTGAAGTGTGCAGCCAGTCCTCACAAAGGTTTATGACTTTAGCTCACCAACTCCCAAGTTTGCATCAAAATCACACCTGCCAAACTGCAGAATAAGGAGAAGTATCTCCTCCCTATCCAGTTTAAATGCCTCTTAGCTCTGTCAAGAACTCCAGCTGTACCTCACTCACAAGAAAGATCAAAAGCTTTTTTCTCTTCATTTTTTTTTTTTTTGAACGCACATCCACAGTCTAATTAATGCTTTTACAACAAACTGCAGAGATCTGATACACCCAAAATAGCAAGCTATCAAAGAGACTTTGGGAATAACTGTCTAACTCAAAGTCACTCCATGCACATTCAGTTCTGTTCTTAAGGAGAGCACAGGCACGTGACAGAGTGTGACAGGACCCCAGAGCTGCTGGCTTCTTGGTCTGACAGCAACAGAAGTACAAATACCTTGGGCTTGTTCGGGTGTGCTCGCACAATGCTGGGAGAGACAGGAGACCCAAAGATATCGCTTGTCTTCCCACCAGGTGGATTCATGCGTGGACGAGGCTGAGCAGAACTAGAGTCCTCAAAAATGCCACTTTCTTTTCCTCCTGCAAGGCAGTTGTTAAGACTTTTTTTCTAGATTAGTTTTATCACACTATAGTAAAAAAAAATCAAAACCAATATAATTCAAAGACTTCTACAACCCTGCTACCTAGGGTTGTAGAAGGGACTTCCTTTTATTTGCCTAGTTGAAATCCTTTGTTACAATTCACCTGTGGATCTCAAATTGAGCCAACTGCTCATACAGCTTTACAATAGAAGCTGTTTCCTTTCATCATTTCTTAGAACCTCAATTTGGAAAGAATTAAGACCTGGATGATGTGCTAAGAAGTCTGTGAACATGCAGATCACTGAAATATTCATATATTCAGAAGTCTGAAGAGATACATTGTTCAAACCCACTCAGTATATAAAAATGCAACAGAAGAAGACAGAACCCAATGTTCCAGTTTAGGAACACAAAACCATACTATGCTGCAATCCAGGGCCCAGTCACACGGAAAGAGGGAGCAGCTTTTACCTGGAGGGTTTGTTCTTTTTGGAATGTTCTGAGGTTGTTCTGATGCTCCAAAGATATTGGATGCCATCCGATGTGGTCTGCTTGAAGAAGACACCTCCTCTGTACTCCCAAAGAGATTACTAGAATCTCCTCCTGGGGGCTTCAATACCCTATATCACAGAATGAGGAACAAGATACAAAAACTCTTTTAAAATTTATAGCATTCAACATATCTGGTGTCCCCTTCCCATTCTCTCCTTGTATGTAACTATTCTGATTTTAATTTACATTAAGTAATTCTGCTATATCCATGAAGTATCTACTTTTCAAGAGCTGTTTTAATATTCTTAAGTTCAGCACAAATATTGCCAACGTCCTAGTTAGTCAACTTGATCATAAGCTATCTATGATTACTTGGAATGATCCTAACACTGCCACCTACACAAATGGCTACGCTATCTGCGGTGTTCCAGAAACAACAGAGATTAAGGGAAGCCATGACTGGTTAGGGTTTTAAAAATAACCATTACAGAATCAGACTTTCTGCTAAACTGCACATACCAACTTTGAATCTGTCATACAATTCAAACCCTTTTAAATAAAGGCAGACATTTCATAACTACTAAAAATTTTACTAGTCTCAATCATCAGTTATCACACTACCTGCTGTAGTTAAGAATGGAGAGAGAATACCAAAAAGCCAATTTTTTAGTGGTCGAGCTGCAAATCCATTAAAACTAAAGCTTTGCAACAGAGGATAGCAAATGATCTCCAGAAAAATTGGAGCTTAAAACAGAAATGATCTAACTTCTTGAAAACTTACCAAAAGTCATGCTTGTCCTTCAGTAGTAATTCCATAGTTAATGCCTATGTCTTGTTCAACAGACTACGAGTCCTGCCCCAAAAAGGAACCAGACCACTATGTGGGAGTAGAGTCAGTGGAATTAATTGGAAAATTAACAGAAAAAGCACAGGAAAGAGATGAATACCTAAATATGGCTGTAAAGAAGCTCAGCAAAGAAAAGGACCTGAGAGTGCTGGTTGACAGTGGCTGAACACGAGCTGGGTGTGCCCAGGTGGGCAAGAAGGCCAATGACATCCTGGCCTGTACCAGGACCAGTGTGGCCACCCAGACCAGGACAGAAACCTGTGCTGGACACTGGTGAGGCACCTCAAATTGTGGGGGCAGTTTTGGGCACCTCACAACAAGAAAGACTAAGGGGCTGGAGCATATCCAGTAAAGAGAATGGAGCAGGGCAAGGGTCTGGAGCACCAGGAGCAGCTGAAGGAGCTGGGGGGGCTAGGCTTGGAGAAAAGGAGGCTCAGGGGGCACCTTCTGGCTCTCCACAACTCCCTGACAGGACAGGGCTGCGGATAGGGCTCTGCTCCCAGGGAACAGGGACAAGACAAGAGGAAACAGCCTCAAGTTGTGGCAGGGGAGGGCAGACTGGACATCAGAAGGAATTTCGTCACAGGAAAGGTTGTTAAACATTGGAATGGGCTGCCCAGGGCAGTGGTGGAGTCACCATCCCTGGAGGTATTCACGAAATGACTGAATGTGGCACTTAATGCTCTGGTCTAGTTGACAAGCAGTCAAAGGTTGAACTCTGCCACCTCAGAGGGCTTTTCCAACCTTAATGATTCTGGGATTCTGTATCAAAAATAATCTTTACAGTTACATCTACCAATTTTCCACAGTCTCAGCAGCTGAACAAAGGTAGTAGCTCATTTATACTACTTCTAATCTGAACCCTTGATCTGGAACCTAAGGTAACCTTTACTTTTAAACCAAGAGAACAGTTACAAATTGCAAGACCTTGATCCCATGTACCTGAACACAATTCAAATGTCAGTGAATTATTACAACCTCTTCTCTCCCTAGCCCTGTGACAGCAGCATGCCATTCCAGGTGAGCTATGCCGAGCATAAAATGAGGTTCCTCTTGGTGCCAAGATCTACTCCAGTTTAAGATTTAATTTCACAAAAGTAGAGATATTTGGCTGCTCTGTCAGAAAATTAGCTTTGTGCACATTTCAGATCTCAAGATGCAGAAAGCAGTTTTACACTCTGGGAAGAAGGAGAAAAAAGTCCTCTTTTAGTCTGGGAATAGTTTATATAGATAGTACTAGACTCAGAGGGACTGTCTTTGCTGGCCAATTTCAATATTTTAATCCTTACTATGACTATGGATTTAATAAATGCCTTTAGCTTGAGGAGTAACTAGAATTTCAGCAGACAGGACAACTTCTTGTGCACAGATCATACAAAGCTTATTTATTTACAATTTAGTGTCCAACAGACTACAGATCCAACTAGCCTCTGTGCTCTCTATATATCTTAGAAGATTTAAACCCACTATTAAAGCAGACATTGTATAGGTAAATTATGAATTTCAATCATTCACAATGGTCCAGAAACTGAGGCAGTTTAAGTATTTGAAGTGGGGAGACTTAAGGAAAAGGGAACTCTACAAAAAAGTAGTTTGGGAAGGGGGTCTCTGTTAAAATGGAGTCCTCTCACTTAATTTAAATGATTTTTGACTTTACCTGTTCTTTTCAGCTATTTTTTTTTAACTGCATCTAGTCTTTCTTGCGTTCCAACTACACTAAGTATACCAGCAAAAAGACTAAAAGGAAGTAAAAAGCTGTTTATACAGCTGGAGTCTCTTACACCCCAGATTCACTCCATTTACCATGCTGTTTGCTTAACACATGCATACAAGCATAGGAGGGAATAATAAAATAACTACACTCAGAATTCTTTTTTGGTTTAAGAAAAATAGCCAGTCATAAGAATCAAATTACTTCTCATTCCTGCAATGGGTTTTAAGAGCTATTGCAGAAAAATTCTGGAGAAAACTCATTTTAAGATTAAAAGTCTTGATAATTCAGTAAAGAAACTTAGAAATAAATCCAACACTGATTAATCTTATACTGTCCTCCTATTTTCAGCTTAGTATCCACACTAAGAAAACCCTACTGTTCAACAAATTAGCCAGAGGGATCACTGGTGGTGTTTACAAGGTGGAAATCAGCAAAAGTACCTTTTCTGCCAGCATCACACAAAATAATCTTGACTACATACGCAAAGTGGATTTACCACCTCAATTTCAGGAACTTCTAAATGCTGGGAACCTTCCAAGCATTACATAAATGTTCAAATGGTGGTAATACCAGGTTAATAAAATTCAAACTAATACAAAGTCAGATAACTAAGTCATTCACAGGAATTACCAAAATAACCTTGAAGTACAGCAACGAAGTCTGTCAGCTGATGTCAGCAAAGAGGACAGGGCTTTGCACTCGCTCCCTCCAACCAAATATGTGGGAGACTACAAAGCTATTTTCTTTCTGTGTAGCCTCTAGAGCACTGCTGGCCTGCCTCCCTGTACTACCACGTACTCAGTTCTGGAGCAGAGCGAGACGTGCAGGTTCCCCCAGACCAAGTAAGAAAATCAGGTTTCACCTGTAAATCCTAACAAAGGAAAACAGCATGCTAAACTCAGTAAGTCAAGATGAGCTGCTTCAACAGAGTACACAGAAATTTAACATATACTGTATAGCAACTTTATATAGTCATTTTAGTTTACATCAGTATTATGTCAGTTTACACAGAGACATTTTTGTGTCTTGTAGCCAGGTATGTTTGATCTTTCTTCCTTTGGGAAGGTGTTTTATTCTTTCAAATCATGAAAAAAACACCCTTTGTCTTCTACAAAATCTAAATCTGCCTTTCTCTCCCTCCCCTCCAGACCAGAAGTTTGTGAATGCCTCTAAAACAGCTAAATCAAGAGCCCTATTCTGCAAGTTTAAAAGCCTCTACTAATTGCTTTGTTCTCTTCTGGCAGATTTGAAGAATTTTAATTAGCTCTTCTGATCTTCCCCCCCCCCATTCTAACACACGTGAATTTGAGTGCGCTTTCCTCATTAAGCCTTTCAGACAACCAATGGAAGGGGTGACAAGGCTTATCCATTACTTCAAGACACCCTCTACATAATTTTTTTTTTAATCCTGCCTAAAAGTTAAACACTGAAATTTTATCAGTTTTCAGACTGTTCTAATACAGTAGACAGAGCTGCATTATACATAAGAGACTCACTAAGGTGAGAGAAACTCGCAGGAAGCAGGTGTTGAGGTTTGGAACCGCAGGCTCTAAGGCAAGACCAGAGGTCCTGGGGTGCTCCTGCTGTGGGATCAATAGACTCATGGCTCATTAAACAGCTCACTCACATACAAACAGCAAGCTGTGTTATGCAGCCATGCTCTTGATCTGAAAGCTCCAAGATACTCTGCAGTGGCCCCGATGGGAGTAGAGGAATATAAGCATTCCGTTTCCAAGATGGTTAAATTTACCATTGTCAGCTCTTTGCAGAAGCTGTGAAACTGCTCGTACACAGGATGAATTGAGAGTATGTTAATACAATGCATCTTTATAGCGCAGAATAGCAGAATGATACAACTCTGTCCTGCTTTGCTTTTAGAAGCTCTTAGACATGCAATCCCATGTTTTATTTTGGAAAAGCAAAACTTCCTTAAAAATACAAAGTGTCATTGTTAAAGTTTAATAAAATAAAACTAGGCAGTTAATTCGATTCAGCCAACTAGTTGCTTGCCCTATCACTGTACATATTAACAGGGTCACTAGAAACACATTTCCCTGGACAATTAAGTGAAAGCTTTCACTTAAAATCTTCTTAGCATCATTTATTTCTAACTGTAATACACCTGTATTATGAAGTTCTCAAAATGCAGACACTTGTTTATCATTTCCTCGCAAAGATTTTCACTTTAGGAAGACTTATTTTTTCCTGCTTCCACAGCTGGTGGTGGTTGCTGCAGGGATTTGGAATTAGGCTCAGTTTAAATTACAGCAACTTCTACATACCAAGAACTGCAAAAAGGTTTGCATTCTCACTAAACAAAGTTTTGTTTAGGGAATGAACAGAATAAGCTGTGTCTTTAAACCAGGTACTTTTGCTCTTGATGGCACAGGCCATGAGTCAATAGTCAACGCCTCAGAGACCACGTTGCAAATCCACTGAAGGACGTGCCTGCGGTGCTGCCCCGGGCTCCGGTACAGAGCTGTGAGTGGCTCTAGCCTGCTCTCAGGCACCACAAACACACTCCGACACGGCAACGGGGAGCAAGCTGTAAGACCACCTTTGCTCGCTGTTAACTAACACGTTACAACGGTCTGCCCAGGAACCCAATTTATGCGTTAAACGTGGTTTCAAAATTACTATGAGAACAGACACTTCTGAGAGACTACACCAAGGACAGAGCATCCTCAAAAGTCTTCTAAAACCAGGTCACAGCTTGGAGCGACTGGAATGCAGGCAAACTTAAAGCATTCCTAGACAATTTCGAAACCCTTCCTCCTTCCTGCACGGGACAGCCTCGCAGATGGATTAATCACTGCACTCACGCCATGCGGTATTCAGGGTGTCTGCCCTCCTCCAAACAAAGCAATATATTTCAACTTCGCAGGGCGAAAACATGCAGACATCTGCTTCTGCAGGCGTTTGTGCTGAATCCTCCCCCTCACAGCTCCACAGAGAGTAGCCGGGGCCCCTCGCTCCCCGTGAGTAGAAACACGGCGGGAGAAGGTGCTCCCCGGCGCTGGGCCCCTGTCCCCAAGGGGGACTCCCTGCAGGAGTTCGGGGGTCGGGCCCCCGTGTGCCCCGAGCGTGGCCTCAGCCCGAGGCAGCACCGACGGGAGCGCAACGCGGCCACTCCCCGACCTGTAAACTGAGGCACGGCGAAGACACCGACCACGCGCTGGCGTCTACCCAGCGGTACGGGAGGGATGGGCCTGCGCTCCCGCCCGCCGCGGCGAAGAGGCCCCTCAGGCTGGACCCGATCTCCTCGGCCAGAGGCTACAACCCCGCCCTGCCCCGCCCCCCCCACCCCCCCGGCCCTCAGCCGGAGCTCGCACCTCCCGCGCCCGAACAAAGCCCCGCCGACGACCCCGCGCCACCACACGCCTCTTTCCCCCCATCCCGCCGAGCGTCCCCCACCGCCCCACCTGGAGCTAGGCTTGGCCGGCTCGGCCTCGGTGCCCTGGAACATGGTGGCGCTCAGCAGCTCCGCTCCACAGCCCCACTCCACCCGCGCTGCGGGGAGAGCCGGCCGCCCCGCCCCGCCATTGGCCGGCTTAGCTGCCCATCATAACGAGCAACCTATCGAACGCAGCTCACGCGCTCGAGATCCCACCTGTCCGGCCAGCCTCGCAGAGGGAGGGAAGCTTAAAACGACCCGCGTCGGCGCTCATCCTGGATGCCTTCCATTGGTTGCATTGCCCGTCCGTCGTAGGAAACTGCACAGCCATTGGCCAGAGGAAGGGCGGGGCGAGCAGCGGGAGGGCATTTAAAGGGACGGGACGGGGTGGGGTGTGTGGGCTAAGGGGTCTGAATATCAGTCTTACAGGTGGGATCTTGTGTGGGGGTTTTGGCTCGAAATGGCGATGCAAAGCAGTAATCAGGCGGAAGATCATCTTACAGAATAACCTAAGGGAGGGCTTCATAACCTGCTGCCCTCCACAGTGTTTCCGAGCTCGGGGATGTCCGAGCAGCAGCCCTGAGGCGCGGAGGGAGCGTTGCCCGGAGCAGCGCGGGAGATTTAAGCGGCTCCAGGGAGCGCGGGCGACCCGGGCGGGCGAACAGGGTGTGGAGAGGGAAGGGCGCTGCAGCACAGGCAGTTTGCTCAGTTTCTGGTCATTACAGTTGCTGAGGGAACTCAAATATATAATGTCCATTCAGCAGGGAACTGAGTCCTCTAAACTCACAAAAAAAGATGCGGCGAATCAGACTGAACTCCCAAAAAAACATGCAAAACATGCAAAAACCCCATGTAGCCACCCAGGCTTCGGGCTGTAGCTAATGCCTGAGCCTGTCAGTGGATTTTACCAGTGATGGGCAGCTGCATCAGATGTGACCAGGTAGATGACCTGCCCAGCCTGGCATCAGAGTTACAAGACAAACTAGAAAGGCTGAGAAGTGTTAGAAAATCAGAGGCTGGTGAGACTGTGCTCTGGCCTCCCTGAGACAGGAGCAGCCACCAGAAAGGAGATCCTCTATCCGTCCCCCAGCAAGGAGCAGGTACCAGCTGTGAAGTGAGAAGCAAGTGGAGGGGAGTCTATACTCGGGGAAGCAAGCATAATGCTTCTTTGCCCACCTTGCTTTTCCCTCACAATATCCTCATAGGCAAACTCAAGAAGTGTGGGTTGGATGAGTGGACGGTAGGATGGATTGAGAACTGCCTGAGTGGCAGATCCCAGGGGCTCGTGATCAGTAGTAGAGAGTAAGGTTGGAAACCTGTCACTAGTGATGTCTCCCAGGGTTCTCTATTGGGCTCAGTGTTGTATAACTTGTTCACCAATGATTGGATGAAAGAGCAGATGCCTCCTCAGCAAGTTCACTGCTGATACAAGACTGGGAGGAATGGCTGATACCTCAGAGGATTCAGAGGCACCTCAAAAGCTTGGGGAGATGGGCAGAGAAGAACCTTCTGAAATTCAACAAGGGGGAAATGCAGGTCCCGCACTTGTGGAGGAACAGCCCTGGGCACTGGTACAGGTTGGGAGCTGACCTCCTGGAGAGCAGTGCTGCAGAGTAGGACCTGGGTGTCCTGGTGTGTTGGGGTCCCTCCCCTGCCATGTTGTCCTGGGAGAGGGGCCCTGAGGGCACAGACACGGGGCTTCCCTGTCCCTGCTCAGCCTCGTTCCCATCGGTTGGTTTGTGTTCCCTGCGCGGGCAGAAGGACCCTTGGTCCTGTGACTGGAACAGTTCCGGGGCAGAGCTCCGGCCATGCGGCTGGAGAAATAAACATCTCTGAAACAGCTAGCAAGAATCTGTCTGTCCATATATATTTCCTTTCCACAGGACTCCTGGTTTGATATATGCGTGTTGCAGGATCCCCACTGCAACAAATGGTGGAGAATGCGGGCAGAACAATCCCTGATCCCTAAGCGACTGATTTGTGTGAGTAAACCCTGGAAACTTTGGATTCCTCTTCTTGGTTTTGCTTTGCTATTCCGTATCTAAACTATGGAGGAACGGTGGGAAGACTCTTGGCTCTCAGAGCCGCATATGGACATTTATCTTAAACTTAAAATGATTCTTGAACAACGATTTGTAAATTTTAGCTTGATTCAAGCTCAAAAAGAACTGAAACACTTCCTGGCATGGTTGTTTAAGAACTTTTTCTATGTTTCTTGGGATTTAATTCTTACCAAGGGCTTTTGGAAAACCGTTTGGACACAGTTAATACTGGAGTCAAAATATATGCCGATGGAAGAATATTTTCGTGAATATTATTTAGTTACCGAGACTGTTGAGCAATGTCAGCTGTGTCCTGGCGAAGGGAAGCCTGGCGCAGGGACCGTGCGGCCCAGGCCACGTGCACCGAGTGCTCTGCGAGCAGCAGTGAGGCAGTTCCCGCGTGCGGGAGGAGCCACGCGAGCCGCAGTGTCGGTGGCGGAGCGAGGAGCGGCGGGAGCGGCGGGACCCGGCGGTGCCCGCACGGCGCAGCACAGCGCGTGGTGGAGCGAGCCCCGTGAATGCCCGACCGAGAGGGGCGGCGCGCGGGCGGCGGCTGGCGGCAGCGGCGGTGGAATGGAGCCGCGCCCAGCCGAGACGCGCGCTGGAGCAGGGCACAGGGGGGTCATCGCTCGGGGGCCCGGCCGAGACGTGGGTGCAGCGCCTGGCATTGGCAGCGAAGGTGTGACCAGAGGAGGCGACGCACGGAGAACTGAGCGGCGCGGCCCGGCCCGGCCCGCGCAGCCCCAAACGCGACCCCGGGAAGAGCGCGCAGGCACGAGCAGCTCTGACAATTCCAACACGGGAGCGACCGAAAGAGAGAGCAAAGACGCAGCGAGACAGAAAACAGCAGCCACTCGGAAAAAGGAAAAGATCATAGTAACTAAGACTTTAGGGATAGTAAAATGGTATAATGTTAAGCAAAATTATGGTTTTATAACAAGGTGTGACAACCAGCAAGACATATTCGTGCATAGAACTGCTATTAAAAAGAATAACCCTGAAAAATGGATCCCAAGCTTGGGAGATGGACAGGTGGTGGAATTTAATATTGTACTAGGTAGAAAAGGGTTACAAGCATCGCAGGTCACTGGGCCTGATGGTGTTCCTGTAAAAGGCAGTATATATGCAAAAAATCGTAGTCATGTTAGACAATATCTCCATTGTAAGCCCCCCCTACAGTTTCCCTTTCCTAATCCCACCTTTCCCTTTTACCCTATGTCCTATTACCCCCAGTGTATTCCCAATCTGTTTTTTTCACCCATGGTTTCCCTCACAAAACCATGCCTTTGCCAATTGTTTCCCCAAAAATCCCTTTCCAATGCCGAGTGGGGGATGAAAAGGGGGAGGGAAGAAATTAAACCCTCTCCTGCCTCAGTTTCCCCACAAAGCATGCTCAGAGAGTTCTGTCTCCCTTCTGTCAGCCCTAAGATGTTCCACAGAATCTGTTTGGACATTTAAAGACTCAGGAGGGTGGCTTGTTTTGTCTTGAAACTGTTCTTGTTATGTTTATCCAGTTGTTTTCATTCTCCTTTTATTAAAATAAAACGGGTGAGGTGTTGGGGTCCCTCCCCCGCCGTGTAGCCCTGGGAGAGGGGCCCTGAGGGCACAGACACGGGGCTTCCCTGTCCCTGCTCAGCCTCGTTCCCATTGGTTGGTTTGTGTTCCCTGCGCGGGCAGAAGGACCCTTGGTCCCGTGACTGGAACAGTTCCGGGGCAGAGCTCCGGCCATGCGGCTGGAGAAATAAACATCTCTGAAACAGCTAGCAAGAATCTGTCTGTCCATATATATTTCCTTTCCACGGGACTCCTGGTTTGATATATGCGTGTTGCAGGATCCCCACTGCAACACTGGTGCACAGCTATCTGTCCCTGACCAGCTGCATGCCTTGGGGCCAATAAGGCCAATGTTGTCCTGGCCTTAGAAAGTATTGCCAGCAGGTCGAGGGAGATGACCCTGCCTCTCAACTCAGCCCTGGTGAAGCCACATTTGGAGCATTGTGTACAGATCTGGGCCCCAAGAGAGACATGGAGTTCCTGGAGCAGTTCTAGCAGACTGCTACTAAGTTGGGCAAGGGTCTGGGGAATCTCTCTTATGAGGAACGACTGAAGGAGCTGGACCTGTTCAACCTCAAGAAGAGACGGCTGAGAAGGGACCTCATTAATGTGTATAAATATCTAAAGGGTGGGTATCAAGAGAATGGACCAGGATATTCTTTCTGGTGTCAGCCAGTAGAACAAGGGGCAAAGGCAGAAACTGATGCCCAGGAAGTTCCACCCCAACATGAGGAAGAAATTCTTTACTGTGCAGTGACTGAGCACTGCCCAGAGAGGGTGTGGAGTCTCCCTCACTGGAGATACTCCAGAACCATGTAGACACAGTTCTGTACCATGTGCTCTGGAATGACCCTGCCTGGGGAGGGAAATGGGATCAGATAAGCCACTGTGGTGCCTTCCAACCTGATCGATTCTGTGATTGTTGTGTGTCAGGCCCCTATGCCTCACCTGGCCGTATTAGTGTGCAACAGGGGTTGGCCAGCGTGGTGTTGAGCAGTCTGTCTGCTGTGATCCACCCTGCTCCCTGGCATGTGTCCATGGTTTGCTCACAGTTCTGCAGCTGAAGCATGGGACAGCTGCCACATGAAAGCTGTTGGCTGCCTGGAGAACCTGCACTGAGAGGAGACGGTATAAGCTGCACCTGCAGACCCAGCATTTGCATGGCTTTTTAAACCATTTTTCATTGACTGTAACATTAGAAGGTAACATTTTCAGCTGAAGGTTTTACTTCACAGTGTTGGTGTGACCCAGCCCACTGCGGGGCTGGGGCTGTGTAATGCCAATCAATCCCAGCCCATCCCCTGGATCGAGTTTCCCAAAGAGGCAGACTCAGAGGGTGGGTCGACAGGCGGCTCAGAAGCCTAAGCCGCACCCCCTGGGCGGTGCCCGGGTACAAGCCACCTCCTCGGTTCGGGAAAGTTCTCGGTTACTCGGTTGTTCACTGGTTCTCTGTTATAACTCCCGCCTCTCGGTTTACCACAGTGGCTCTTGTTTCATTGTATCCTCCCCCTGGCTTGTAACTCATTGGTTGTTTTCCCCTTTCACCGGGGTTTTCAAATTCCCTATAAAACTGAGGAAAAAGCCTCAGGGGACCATCCCATCCCATCCCATCCCATCCCATCCCATCCCATCCCATCGGCTTCCAGCCTTCCGAGCTTGTTCAGGTTGTGAAACTTCTAACAATAAACCAAATAAGATAGATTAGAAGCCAGACCCGAACAGCCTCTCTCTTCCTATGTCTCCGAGCCAACGTGAGGCGACACCATCGGCTCCTGCTGTGTTCCCTCTGCTGAGGAGCCAGCTAGCTAGCCCAGCAAGCAGCTCTTTTCCTGATGCTGACGTTGCTTCAGCGACCCGCAAAAGTAGTGCAGCTGGACTGTCTCTGACCTGGGGCATGCCAGAGTTGGTGCCTTGAGCACCAAACACTGTGTTAGGTTGGCGCACCAAGCGTGGGGCTCACACGAGTGGATCCCTGCGATGTCGTCACTGCCGGTGGACAGCGAGAAAAAGCGACTTTGGACTGCCGACGCCTCTTGGAACAGTCTGCTCTGTTTTAGGAGCAGTGCCCTGAGAGAAGGCTGCTAACTCCCAGTGATTCTGCACTGAACTGACCTTGGAGAGCAGCTATGCCTAGGAGAACCCCACCTGTGCCTTTTACTTTGTGACCAGATGACTGTGTGCTGATTTCTGAAACTTGAGTTTCAGAAACGTGAGTATCCCCGGTCCCTTCTACTTTGTTTCTTTTTTCGTTTTGCAGGTGGCGGGTGGAAGAAGTGCTGAGAGAGAGATGGGATCAAAACTCTCTCAGCCCCAAAGAGAGGTTGTTCCCCAAGTTGTTGAAATCCCTTCAAGTTAGTGGTTTTAAATTTTCAAAAGTTTGTTCACTGGCTTTTCTTTTACCTTCCTCAAGTATCTCCCACAAATTTAAAATCTCCTGCCTTCTGGCAGGCTGTGGGGGATAAGATTGGTGATTTAAAGCGAAAGGGAGATTCCTCTGGAGAAAAATTTTTTCCCCTCATTCTAGTCCTTAGGGACTTGCATAAAATGGATCAGAAAGTAAAAGAAAAGCACAAATCCCCTCACAGTTCTTCCCATATCCCTCCTTCCTGCCCTCCTGCTCCTTATCCCACTTCCCGAATGGGGTGATATGCCAAGAGGCACAGAGTTGCTACCTTCTCTCTGACCGTTCTCGGTCTTTCCAGCCACCCTGTCGGGGTAGCCCTGGCCAGGCCACCTCAACCTCTTCCCAAACCCTGTATCCCTCGCCCTCTTCCCCAGCTGTAACTGTTCTAAATGCTGTTTGCCATTGTCCCCCCCCCCCCACTCCACGTGTCCGAACAATGGCGCCAACCGCATGGCACAGTTCACCCCTCCCCCCTCTTCTTCTTCCCACAATCCCTTTCGCCCTCCTGACCCCAACCCTTTCCTATCCCCGCCCCCAGATGTGACATCATTGGGCTCCTCCCACACATTGGGTACCGCCCCCTGCATCAGGAATCCCCGCCCATCCTGTGGCCGCTCCTCCTGGTCCTCCAACCCCGCCCCCTGTGGAGGACTTCCTGGTTCCCACACCGCCTCTTCTGGTTTCCATGGGGTAGAAACTGGAAGCGATGCCATCTTGAAATAGGGTCCGGGAGTTCCCTCAGCTCCCTCCTATCCCTTCGCTGCTCCTGTAACATATGATTGAACTGGCAATAATCCCACATAGAAACCTTTTGATTCTGCAGGGCTGAAAGAGCTTTGCAAAGCCCAGAAAGAATTTGGGAGGGAATCTGTCAGTATTTTAAGAACCTTCTTAAGATAACTCTCTCCAGTCCAGTTATTGTGCCACATGACCTCAAAAGCATTTCTTCTGCTTGCTTTCCCCATCCGAGTTTCAAATGTGGGAAGAAGGTTGGAGAAAGCAACTGGGAGAGGTCCTCCCGATTTTACTGCAGGATCCAAACAAGGTGGGGGTTTCTATTGATCACCTTACTGGTGAGGGGTTATGAGCCAAGCCTCAGAAACAGGCTCAAAATACACCAGAGCTGGTCCTGAATGCTGTAAAGCAAGCAGCTGAGCAAGTGTTCTTAATGATGCCCCCTAAATTAGCACCTCAATTGAATTACACTGAGATTCAGCAACTGCAAAATGAGCCATTTATTGATTTTTGTGGATAAACTGAGGCTCGTAGTAGAAAGACAAGTGGAAGATCCTAAAACAAGAGAGCATATTATAACGCAAATTGCAAAGACCAATGCCAATGATGCTTGTGAAAGACTGATTTTGGGTCTTCCATTCGAACCTTCACCAACCTTAAGTCAAATGATTCATGCTAGCACAACATTGGTGCCAATTAACAAGCCAAATTTATAAACGGGGGAAAACTTAATAGGAACGGTAGCCGCTGCAGATGCAACAGATTCTCAGGACAAAAGAAATGCTAACTGGGTCTGCCACAGGTGTGGCAAACCAGGGCACTTGGCCCGAAACTGCAGAGCTCCGGCTCCAATTAATCAGAGTTCCTGAGGTGTCTCGCCAGGGCAAATGTCATCGCCTGCCACTGATGGGATGCAGCCAAAAAACTGACAGGACCGCGTGGAGTGGCAGGGCCACACGGGGGAACAAATCAAGAAACTGCCACCAGGAAAATGGTTGCCACGACCTCTGCAACTCAAATGGACTTGGTGACACCCCAGAGAATCGTCGTGAGTTGTGAGAATCTGAGAGACTGTATATTATTTGTGTTAAAAGATGTTGTACATTCACCAGCTGACATCTGTGTTACACCAGAAATTGTTCAAGTGGGTCCACAAGGGTTCTTTACTGTCAATATCCAGTGTGTTAACCCTCCCTATTTTCTTGCTGCTAACCAGGTTGTGGCCCAAGCTATTCTCATGCCCAGTAGTCCACCACAGGACTACAACCCCTCTGTCTTCTGGGCTGAGGTAGTTGGGAACGACAAACCCATGCTTAATTGCAAACTGTCTTGCCAAGGCTCGGACATCAGCCTGGCAGAAATGATGGACACGGGAGCAGACATGACAGTCATTTCTTCCCACAATTGGCCATCACACTGGGAGCTGCAGCTGGCAGAAGGTATCGTGACGGGTGTGGGGGGATCTATATCTGCCCAGAGAAGCAAGGCAGTTGTCCCAATTGAGGGTCCAGAGGGACAGATAGCATCAGTCCATCCTTTTGTAATTGACTCTGGATTTACATTGTGGGGCAGGGATCTCATGTCCCAGTGGGGGGCTCGAGTCGAAATTCCATCTCAACCCCAAAATTTTTAGTAAAGGCCACTGCGGAGCACCCCTTCATGAAATTAAATTGGATCTCTGACGAACACATCTGGATTGATCAGTGGCCTTTGAAAAATGATAAATTAAAAGTGCTCACCGCACTCGTGGAGGAGCAATTGAAAAAAAGGAAATATCAAACCATCTAATAGTGCTTGGAATTCCCCGATATTTGTAATCAAAAAGCTGGGGAAAGACCAATGGCACCTCCTACAGGATTTACGGAAAATAAATGCAGTCATTGAGGACATGGGACCCCTGCAGCCCGGAATGCCTTCACCCTCCATGCTCCCCAGGCAGTGGAAGGTAGCAGTCATTGATATTAAAGACTGTTTCTTCCAGATCCCTCTGCACCCAGACGATGCACCCCGGTTTGCCTTCTCGGTCCCTTCCATCAACTGAAAGGCTCCCATGCAGCGCTACCAGTGGTGAGTTCTGCCACAAGGCATGAAAAGCTCATGCACCATCTACCAGTGGTATGTAGCTCGTATTCTGTCCCCCATCAGAAAGTTAGCAGCAAAGGCAATAGTGCTCCACTATATGGACAATGTTTTGGTGTGTGCTCCTAACCAATGCTATTTAGACTGGACATTGGGGAAGGTAATCGAGGCCTTAGAGGCAAATGGATTTGAAATCCAGGCTGAAGAGGTCCAGAAAACCTCTCAATTTAAATACCTTGGACTAAAAATCCATGAACAGACTGTGGTTCCCCAACAAGTGAAAATTAATGATAACCCTAAGACCTTGCAGGAACTCCACCAGCTCTGCGGGTCCATAAATTGGGTGAGGCCACTCCTAGGGCTGACGACAGAAGATCTCGCTCCTCTGTTCAAACTCCTGTGAGGGAAAGATGACCTCACATAACCCAGGCATCTGACAGAGGAGGCGAGACAGTCCATCTGTAAGGTACAGGAAGCGCTGTTGTCCCAGCAGGCACACCGCTGCGCCCCAGGTCTGCCTTTTCAATTTATTGTATTGGGGAAATGCCATACCTTCACGGGCTGATATTTCAATGGGACGAGGTGCAGAGTGATCCCCTGTTAATCATCGAGTGGGTTTTCCTCTTGCACCAGCCATCCAAAAGAGTCACAACGCCACAGGAGCTCATGGCTCAGTTGGTGATGAAAGCTAGATCCCGCCTCTGCACCCTTGTAGGGTGTGACTTTACATGCATCTACTTACCATTGGCAACCGATTCACTTGATAACCTCCTTCAAAACAATGAGCACCTCCAATTCACCCTAGACAGTTACACAGGCCAAATTTCTATATACCACCCACAACACAAACTGTTTATTTCAGTCTTCAAGCTGATTCCAAAAGAAATTCAAAGCAGAAAACCATTAAATGCCTTGACAATCTTTACAGATGGCTCTGGTCGTTCTCACAAATCTGTCATCACATGGAAGGATTCTCGCACTCAGAAGTGGGAGTCTGATGTGCAGGTAGTTGAAGGATCCCCACAAGTGGCAGAACTTGCAGCCGTGGTCAGAGCATTTGAGTGGGTCAGTGAACCATTTAATTTGATAACTGATTCGGCCTATGTAGCAGGTGTAGTTTCCAGGGTAGAGAGAGCCTTACTAAAGGAGATTGCAAACCCAAAAATTCATAACTTGCTTTCGAAATTGATTCAACTGATCTCCCACCGAAAGCACCCATTCTATGTCATGCATGTGAGATCACACACTGACCTGCCAGGATTTATTGCCGAAGGCAACAGGAGAGCAGATGCCCTAGCTATGCCTATCGAGTTAGCGAATCTGCCTAACAGATTCCAGCAAGCCCAGCTGAGCCATGCAATGTTCCATCAAAATGCTCCAGCTCTCGTCCGGATGTTCCACCTCACTAGAGACCAGGCGAAAGCCATTGTGGCGACTGCCAGAAACATCAGCTTCCATCATTAGGTCAAAGGGTTAACCCATGAGGCCTAGGCAGTTGTGAGGTATGGCAAACAGATGTCACCCATTTGCCCCAATTTGGCCACCAGAAATATATTCATGTTTCTGTGGATACCTTTTCTGGTGCAACCTTTGCCTCAGCCCACTGTGGGGAGAGGGCCAAAGATGTCATCAACCACCTAGTCCAGGCCTTTGCTGTGTTGGGGACACCAAATAAAATAAAAACTGACAATGGCCCAGCATACACCTCTGCAGAGTTAAACAGATTCATGAGTGAGTGGGGTGTGGATCACATCACTGGCATCCCTCACTCGCCCACAGGCCAAGCCATCGTGGAGAGGAAACATCAGACACTAAAAAGACTGCTAGAACAACAAAAGGGTGGCAATGAGATGGCTGCCCCCACCATAAGACTGTCCAAAGCGTTGTTCACTTTGAACTTTTTAAACTGTTCCTATGAGGAACCTGATCCTCCCATCTTGAGACACTTCACAAACTCTGCCAAACATAAACTGACTGAGAGACCTGAGGTCCTAATAAAAGACCCTGATACTTTACAAATACATGGCCCGTACCCCCTAGTCACCCAGGGTAGAGGATATGGATGTGTTTCCATCCCAGAGGGTCCAAGATGGATCCCTGGGAAGTGGATCAAACCTTTTTTGAGACCACCTGCGGATGCCAGGCAAAGGAAAGAAGCTGCCACAGCCTGGAAAAGAAGAAAAACCAAGCCACCTGGAAAAAAGACTCCTCTTCCAGGCCTGAAAAACAAACCCTCCACCTCCCAGTCTCCTTAAAATGTGTCTCCCTTCCCAAAATGACCCCTCAGTTTTGTTTTGAAAGAGGGGGAGTCGAAGGGAGCCAATTAAGTAATTGTATTTGTATTAATTTTATTTGTGTTACACTGTTCCTAAAGTTACCTGCCTTGACAGCGTGATGAAATCCTACCTGCTGCTGTCCCACTGCTGCTGCAGCTCCTCCTGTGCACCAGGAGCTCCAACGGCCGGATTCCTTCCATTATCAAGGACATTGTATGGGGTTTCTTTATAGTGTTGTTAATTTTATTAGCCCTTCCCATCGTTAAGTGTTTGGTTTTGAAATCCCTTAAGCCTTCCCCTCATTTCAAGGTAATAAAGAAGGGAGAGATGTTGGTGTGACCCAGCCCACTGCGGGTCTGGGGCTGCGTAATGCCAATCAATCCCAGCCCCTCCCCTGGATCGAGTTTCCCAAAGAGGCAGACTCAGAGGGTGGGTCGACAGGCAGCTCAGAAGCCTAAGCCGCACCCCCTGGGCGGTGCCCGGGTACAAGCCACCTCCTCGGTTCGGGAAAATTCTCGGTTACTCGGTCGTTCATTAGTTCTGTTATAATTCTCGCTTCTTGGTTTACCACAGTGGCTCTTGTTTCATTGTATCCTCCTCCTGGCTTGTAACTCATTGGTTGTTTTCCCCTTTCACCGGGGTTTTCAAATTCCCTTTAAAACTGAGGAAAAAGCCTCAGGGGACCATCCCATCCCATCCCATCCCATCCCATCCCATCCCATCGGATTCCAGCCCTCCGAGCTTGTTCAGGTTGTGAAACTTCTAACAATAAACCTGTTAGAAGCCAGACCCGAACAGCCTCTCTCTTCCTTTGTCTCTGAGCCAACGTGAGCCAATCCCATCGGCTCCTGCCGTGTTCCCTCTGCTGAGGAGCCAGCTAGCTAGCCCAGCAAGCAGCTCTTTTCCTGATGCCGAAGTCACTTCAGTGACCCGCAGAAGTAGTGCAGCTGGACTGTCTCTGACCTGGGGCATGCCAGAGTTGGTGCCTCAAGCACCAAACGCTGCGTTATCACAGCTCTACAGCTTTCCGTATGTCAAAAAGTAAATTTAGAGGCATAAATTTAGCAGCATACTGCTGCTTTTGTTTTGAAGGACTAAAAAAACCAAATCAAATAAAGCCAAAAAAACCCCACAAAAAATATGTACTATCACTGCAGTATCTTGTTTTGCTAATAATTTTTCAGACTCATTCCTTCTAGTTTTACTTAAATTTTGGTCTTAGTTTTGGTCATTAAGGGCAAAGTTAGCTAATTTGTGAGAGAAGATTCAGTACCAGCTTTGAATGAAGGTGGAAGAGATTTAAAGGTCTCTTATGCTGACAAAGGCTCGCAGCCAGTGGAGGGGAGAAGCTGCACAGAAGACCTCAAACTTGGTCATAGCCCAATTTTCTCAGTAAACAGGTGGGAGAGACAAGTACTCACTTTTTGGATGGGAAGGAAGTATCAAAATATTACTAATAAAACTTATGTTGAGCTTTTTGGAACAGTCTTCATTTCTTATCAAGTACACACTTGCACTTTCTCAGTGCAACATTAAAGTTGCCTTTTTGTATGCCATGGAGACCAAAATCCTAGAAGTGTACAAAAAGGAGTTAATTACTGACTGTAGTGGTTTTTGTTCGAAATATCCATTACTTACTTATTTTCCTTCTGTGAGATAAGGAGAAAGCAAAGCAGGCACAAAACTGAAAAGAATATAAAGAAGTTTATTAACAGAACTAAAAAAAAGTCAGAATCAGACTAAACCTTCAGAACACTTTCCTCCCCCCACCTTTCTCCCTTCTCCCACTGACAACGTAAAAAGACAACCCTTGAGATTTTTCAGTCAGTTTACCACCTCTATAATAATCTTTTTCAGTTCACTTAGAGAGAGGAGTCTCTTGCTCATGCTATGGAGACATCTCCACAAGAAACAGTTCTCTCGTGGCTTCAGTGTCACAGCGAGACAGCCGCTCGGGTTGGTTCTCTGCTCGCATGTGAGAGTCCCTTCCCTTGACTTACAGCTTTCCCCACAACTGCTTTTGAGGGTCCCATCTTTAGCTACTGGGGTACCATTTTAAGGATGAGCTGTTCAGAAGCAAAAGGTTCTCTTCATCTATCTCTGGGATCATTTTCATCTCTAGGAACAGAGTTCTTCTTCCCTGGGAGCAAGGGTCTTCATCACTTTCATCTCTCTCTGTTCAAGCTTCTCATCAAATCACAGCTACTTCAACATTTGCTTATTTCAGCACAAGTACTTTTGCTCATGATTGCAGTTTGAATACTCCATCCCCCATGCTTTCATGAAATTACAATGGGTACTCTTGAATCGCCCAAACCAGGCCAAGAGACACTTCAGAGACAGAGTTGGAGAAGCGAGTATTTGCTTTATTCGGTGCCGGGTGCGTAGGGGATTGCTCCTCCTAACACACACACACACACACGGCACTTCCTACAACACAATATTATGGGTAAAATTCATGAATAGTCATCACATTCCTTGGGATCGGAGTGGTTATACAAATTAGTTCTCGGAAGTCATTAATATCATTAGCATACGTGTCACACGTGTGGTGTGTCCTGGTGGTCTCACTGAGGAAGGCTCCTCTTCTTCCTCAGGGGTCTTTCTGATGAAGATCAGTAGTCTTCATCACAATGCACTTTTCACCTTTCTTTCTGGAGCATGTGCAGTCCTTTGTAGAATGATTCAGCAATCTCTGTGCTGGTTTCAAGTAAATTCTTGTTCCTCTTATCTTGACAAGATTAGGGTGAATCCTGCTTCTTAGGTTTTGTGATTAACATTTGCTGTCTCCCAATAGTTAACTGTGCTTGCATGAGTTAACTATTGATCAGTCTTATCACTCTGATGTATCATAGTTCATCACCATAGCTTTACAGCAGAATCTCAGCTTCTAGGTTTGAAGCATCTCCTCTTTCTCCTCTCTTGGGGTTTCAGCTCTTCCTTCTTCGCTGACTTTGGTGTCTTTATGGTGTTTTCTTCACGTACCTTCCCCTGACTCGGGAGAGGATTGATATTAGTAAGTTTCATCTGTTCTGAAGGCATCTTACAGCACTAAGAGAGTTAATCTCACCCGGACCTTGCAGCTGTAATTCGCTTATCACTGTTGGTAACATGGTCTTTGCCGGGCGGCGGCCTCAGATGAATTTTGGCCACACTAGGTGAGGGCCAGCCTGGCCTGGCCACGCCGTGGGGCCACCTGCACGGAGCAGGGCCGTGGATGGAACAGGGCTGTGTGGCTCTGGGGTGGCTGTCTCTGGCCAGCCCGGCCTGCACTGAGGGGCTGCGCCGGGTGTCCGGCGAGCAGAAGTGGCTGAGATCTCAGCCAAGATGTGCCAAGCAGGGCCTGGCCCGGCCTCGCTGGGCTGCGCCGCAGGCCCCCAGTTACCTGTGCAAAAGCCAGAAGCAAGAGAGCTTTCCCAGGCACTGTTCATTCTTGAATGTGGATCACAAAGGCGTGTCAAGCTTCTTAAGTGGCTTAAAAAAGTTGTCAACATTCAGACTAGCCAACTGATTGGTTCTGTCGGGTCTAGAGGAAGCTGTAAGCACCTCTTTGCAAGAGAATCATTTCCGTGGCTGATGGAGCCCTCTTTAACTAAAAACCTAAACTATGCTAAACCATGACACTGACCTAGATCACAGGAATTTCAGGCCTTGAGTCTAACTTGCCCAAAGCAGGGTGTGCTGTGTCAGCCCACCTTTCTCTGGGCGTTAGTTTTATCTTGGAAAGCTCTGAAGACAGATACCATGCAACCCTATCAGGGCTTCCTGTTCCCGAGTGTCCTGGGGTGAAAAGTTGTTTCTGGTAGTGGCTATATAAAACATGATGGCCTGAATACAACCTCCACAGCTGAGTTTCTGCTTATCTGAAGCTGTGAATGGGAAAAAACCCCACAAACTCCTAAGATATACACTACCATCTTTATCGTACCTTCTTTTTGGTGGTGGTTGGGATTTTTTTGGTGGTTCTCTTGTTTTTCTTTCTTTCTCCTGGTGCCCACAGCCCCAGACAGGCCATTCACAATAGCCAGCCTTCTGGTTTGACACATTTCTAAAACTCACCATGAGCAGACACTACTGAGAATGGAAGCTATAAAGCAAAAACAACCCTACCAAAATTTTCTCTGACCATGGGGAGAATCATCAAAATTCTGGGATGGGAGATGCCAATGGGAGTTAGGCAACTGCTTTCACTGCAACCAAATCACCTTGAAAGGCTTGGCCTTATGGACAAATTTTAACCCCCACCCCCACGAGGCCATGATCATGTAAATAAAGCTTAAATGGAAAAACCTGAGAGGACATGAACAGCAAGGAACACACTGGATGCAAGTTAGACCAAGTATTAGTATGTATTTATGCACAAGAATAAAAACAGCTTTACAAGTTGAATTGGAAATTTAAACAGAGGAAGTTTAACAGCTTTTGTATATTATATTAAATAACCAAAACACCTTTTTCCAAAATTGGTAAAGAATAAATAATATAATTTACAGTATGGTACAAAAAATAATCAGTAAGGACAGGCATTTTGCTTTATACATACACTATATAGGTATATTTATAATCTATAAAACAAATTCACATCTCAAACAAGCCAGAAACCTTAGATGATATGGCTTAGCTATTATTAAAAGAAACAGCATTAAATTCTGCTGCCAGAACCATAAGCTCTAAAGCAGTTATCATGTTTCAATAATTAATGATAACTTATTGCCGTAGTGCTTGCCAAGGTTTCACTTAGTTAACATTTACAAATTGCTGTGAAATTAACAGATTCAAAGGTTTGAAAAGGTTAAAAAAAAGTGCAGTACTTTCCTTATAAATGCATCTGAAGTCTGAGTGTAGAAAACAAAATGCAACTGAATTTCTACTGGGGATCTCCTGTCAGTAAATGAGATGTCTTTATAGGTTAGATTTGATTCAAGCCATTTAATTCAATTTAGAAATATAGAGGGTGTCAAAAAAAGGCTTAACAATGCTGTATGAAAAACAATTACTATTCCTATGCTTAGCAGATTTAGTGATACATGAGAAAATGGATTGTGTGGGTGATCAGGATGCAACACCGTGCAGAGATCTCTGTCAGTGTGTGTACACACACCGGGGTGGATCCAGCCTTGGGCTATGGTGCTGCTCTGCCCATGGTGATGAGACACTGAATCTCCTGCCATTTACCTGGTCAACTACTCAGACCTGGCTTATGGTAGATAAGTCACTGAGAGGGAAAAGCCTAGAGCAGTTAATCCTAGACCTGGAGGCTGTTAGTGTCCATTAGTCCTCTCCAACACCTCATAGTGCCCCAGGAAGGTACTAACCTAACGAAGTCATTTCTACCTCAGAAATGATATTGTGTGCATTTCAGTGTCACTTGCTTGGATGTCTGCTTAGCCTGACATTGTCCCTCATACAGATTTTGTTACTGCTGAAATAATGAAAATTGAAGAAGTTTTGAGTATTACAACCCCCCCACCCCCCCATGCACGTGTGCACATGCACATATGTGTGCGTGTGTGTATACACCACCTCCTTAGCAGTCTCAGGCACAAACTGATGATGACTACTATTGTAAAGCACATTCACCTAAAATCCAGAGCTGGTCTAATCAGAGATGTGTTTAAATGGCCTTTCACATAGTAAGGGTAACAAATACTGCATCAATTCAGAATTACCACAATGATCTTAATTATTCTTAAGTTCTTCCCTCATCCTCAAAGGGCTTTATTCTTAAAATGCAGTTTGCAAAGCATTACTGATTTCTGAAATAAAATTCTGCTTCATAATGCCAACTTTTAAGGGGCTGATGCCAAACACATTTCTAACCCCAACATTCTGAGTGCTGAACTGATTTCTGTCATTTATACTCTGTTATTACTGGGTGGTTCAAGCCCACTTGCAAAGGTTCAGCATATTAGAAGTTTTCTGATGTCACAGCATCATCAAAAACAGCCATTTGTGCTGCCTTTATTCTGCAATTGTGTCCTTCCCCTCTGGGAAGTGAGTGGGCTGAAGCAGGGTAGCTGACAGCTCCTTGTATCGCAGGCAAAAAGCCTTCACGGATTGGGATGAAGTGCTCTGCTTTCCACTTCTGCAGCAGGTGCAGCAACACTGGCCCTTTTTCAAGGCAACTTCAGAGCCAAACCCAGTGTCATATCCACTGTGTTACCAGCATCAGTAGGGAAGATGAAAAGTTTGTCAAGTTACAAATACACTGGAGACCCTCACATTACTCTTGCAATATTTAGAAGTTTAAGAATGAGAGTTCAGATTTCTTTTCATACAGTACTTGATTAGAATGTAACACATTTCCTCCCGCATGTTCCGTAACCCACAGCCATAGTAGGTACCTTCTACTTTTGTCCTGCAAATCTGAAGGATTTTTGGAGACATAGCATGTAGAATAATCAGCATTAGTAATGGAGGAACCCAAAACCAAGAGGGAACAATCTGGGAAAGTCCAAACCAAATTACAGCTAAATTCAAAGTAAAAATGAAAAGTTTTAGTGGGAATGACTCTTGAGATTAAGGGGTGTCCTCTCCATACCAAGAGGGAATGCTCAGAACAAAACAGGCCCCAGCATTCATTTCTGTGACAGCCTTCAACTTTTCCTATTCCAGGTTTATGTGATTTCCTGACAATTTTGTCAGAATTCTCAAACAAGGCTCTGTGTCCATCAGAAAACTTGTTCCATTTTCTCCTAATGACAGAAAACACAAGGCCAACTCCAGAGAAGCTAAAAGTCATCGACCTAAAGCAGCATGAAGGGACTGGACAAACAGCAAAGAGAGTCAGTGCATTGTGAGCAAGTTACAGGAGACTCCCAGTCAAAGAAATACCTTGTACAAGTAGCTAAAGGCAGCAGAACTACATCCACCAAGTCCAAGTGGGGAAATGAACCCATGATAACAGCCTAACAGATGGAGAAGGTTTGTTTATTTATTAATAATACCAAGTTGAGGTTTATATAGGAGCAGCCCCTGGGAAAAGTTCAGAGCTACTCAAACCAGCCAAGGGACACCCTCTAACTGGAGAAGCAGCCAAGTGCTTACAAAAGGGGCACAACATGGGTATTCTTGCTCAGGACAGGAAAAGAAAGGAAATAAAAAAGGAAAGTGAATAAGAAGTCTCCTGAGTTATAAAGCTAGAACTGACAGACAACCCCAAAATTAACTTGATATCCTGTTGAACCCACTGGAATCAGGATCTGGGTTTTTCCTACAGTAAAACACAACATTAAATGCACAGGGATTTCAGAGAGGGAGTGCCAGACCCACTCATGCCTGGGAGTGACTGTAATGAAGAATGATGCTGAGGTACTACAGAGCACCTGGAGTTCACAGAACAAAGAGGAAGTAAGGAAGGACTAAGGGATTAAGCTAGAACTTAACACTTCTCTTCATGACACAAAACCGATCTCAACCGCCGTAGCATTAACCTAGTATTTTTTCCTACATATTACAATATTCTTTCCTGTTTCCTCTCCCAGGTAAATCCTGAGTTTTTGTGAAGATGGCAATATTTACATGTTTCCAGCAAAGCCAAGACTAATTATGACACAGCTTTCCTAGTGTAAGCTCTTTTGCCATGTTTCCAGACCTAAAAAGCAACTGTTAGGGAGAGCAATAAAGCACTCCCCCACAGGGTGAACTGTGCAATGTGCTTAAGAATCTCAAAGGTTAAGAGTATGAGTGCAGTCAGGGTGATGATGATGGTGATGTGATGGGGTTTAAAAGATGGGGATCCAAGCAGCATGGAAGGAGGGAGGATCAGAGCTCCTCTACCAAACAAGCAAGCAGGTGTGAGCTCCGCTGGAATGGTCAAAGAGCCAAAGGAACAGAGTGGTCTCTAAGAACACAGCATTGGGGAGTGGCAGCGCCCTGGACAGAGTGCAAGAACTTCAGTTTGACTGAATGGTAAGAAGACTGCCAACTAGGACGTGCCAAGATACACAATGGTTCCCCTACCCACCACTACCCTTCATCCTCCACAACTTTCACGTGGATCCAACAGCATGGCATTTTGATCGCTACGCAAACAATGATTCGTGTACAGGAGCTTGTGGCAATCCCTTCCCCTGCTTGAGCTGCTTGCTTAGGCCATTCCAAAGTGCAAGTCCAGGACTGTCCCACAAACCTGCAATCTTAAATTGCTGATGCAGGGACACACTGCCTCCTGTAATGTTATTCCATGTTCTGTTGTTGCCAGCATATTGCACATTCCAGGACTAGCAAGTACTTCTTGAGACCTTTGAAACCAATTCTTCTCTGTTAGAAAGAAGCACACAGGACAGGGATAACTCAGCCTCAGCTGCTGCCCTCATCAAGTTCCAGCGCCGCAAGCTCCAACTTAGCTGAACAGTCTGCACCAGCCTGCTGGTCATTCCCTTACTGTGACAGATCCCCAGTCGGGGGACCACCACCTCCTCCATCAAACAGGATCTCCCTGCGAGTCGGCTCAGGTATAGACAGCTCCTGGGCAAGGTCATTAAACCGAGATATGTAATCTATGCTGTTCTCATTCATCATGCAAGCCAGCTGGGAATCCACCACCTGGAAGAGACAAGGAGAGAAGAGATGATACATGTCAGTGGCAATTTCGTGGAATTACTGAGGTTGGAAGGGACATCTTGAGAGCATTTTATGCAACCATCTCACTTGAGCAGGGTCAGCTAGAACAGACTGCCCTGGGCCTTGTTGGGCAGGTGCTGAATCAGCCCCATGCACAGACATTCCACAACTCTCTGGGTACCCTGTTTCCATGCCTGATTACCTCAAAATAGATCTCTTGTCTTCAGGTGGAATTAAATGTGTTTCAAATTTTGCTTGCAGCCTCTTGTCCTGAGAAGAATCTGGCTCCCTCAGCCTCTCCTCATATGAAAGAGACACTTTATCTCACTTGACCCAAGTTAGAGAACAGCTCTTCTCATCCACAACTAAATGGAAGCTGCTAAAAAACCTTACTACCTATAGTCTCAATGGGCCTTACCTGCTCCAATTTAGCATTAAGGTGCACAGGTAGATGATCTAAAGATATTACCTCTGCCACAAAAACTGCTCTGCTGTGCCTAACATGGAGGCTTACCCCATTTTCTTCTTAAGGCAGATGGTAATATTGAGGGCTGCAATGTCACTTCAAATCCATGCAAATAAATGATCATATATTCCTTTAATTAGAACACACCTTGACAGCTTCTCACCACCAAGCAAACAGAATCCTTGTATTTATGCCAGAAGTGGATCTGTGTTTCATGTCTGAAGCTGCCGAGGTCACACTAAATCAACATGAGCTTGGTGCAGCTCCTGGTTACAAGGTCTGTACAGAACCTCCTTATCCAAATCCAAAGGGCAATGAAGAAATGACACATTCCTTCCATAAGGGCAAGTCCCCAAGAAATTACAAGTTACGTGATATTGTACTGAGTTAATAACTGTAAACTGTGGGATAACTGAGACTGGAAGGGACCTGAAGAGGTCTCTAATTCAACTGCTTGCTCAAAACAGGTTCACCTATCAGGACAGACCAGCTCACTCGGAGCTTTACTGATGTGAGCCCTGGAAAGCTCTGAAGACAGCCACTGCATAACATCTCTGGGCAACCTGTTTCCTTGCCTGCCTATCCTCAGTGTGAAGTTTTTCTATAGATATACCAGAACCTTTCTCAGTTCAGCTTCTGCTTGTTTCTCCCACCGCCCATCACCATTCTGTAAAGAGCTTGGCTACTTCTTCTCAATGACCCTACTGGAGGTACTGGCAGGCAGCAGAGTCCCTCCCACCCTGAAGCCTTTTCTAGGCTGAACAAGCCTAGACATCACATCCTTTCTTCAGCGCCTGATCCTGCTGGTGACCCTCAGCTGACCTGCTCTGGTTAATTCCTCTCTCCTATATATTTGGTGCTCAAAACTGGTGACAATATTCTAGACATGGTCTCACAGCAGGCAGACTCTACTACTCTACAGAGTACAGCACATTAATCATCATTTTGTTCAATATCCTGGCCATACTCCTGTTAAAAACAGCTCATGACATCGTTGGTCACCTTTGGTTCCACAGACCATCCTGGATCATGCTCGGCTCATGTCTATTGCCATACCCAGGTACAGCAGAGCTGCTTCCCAGACAGCCAGTCCCCAGCTGATACTGCTGTAGGGTTATTCCTTCATTCCTTCCTAGGGCAGGACCTTGCATTTTCCTTACTAAGCTGCATGATGTTCCTGCAGCTCACTCTTCCTGTCTCTCTGAAAGGGCGCTCTGTCCTTAAGTGTGTCACAGCCTTAAAAACTGCTGAGCTTCATTCTACTCCTTCAAAAGTGTTCAGAACAAAGGGATTGCTCTGCCAACAGAGACTAACTCAGCAGCACAGGACCTTCTGCCATCCTCTCAGGTGACTTGGTATTAGCCATCTCCTACTTCTTCCTTCTGGACCTATTTATTTTTTCCTACCAGGCCTCCAACTGTATTGTAGCTGCATCGCTATTAACCTTTCTATTATCTTTAGCACTTTCAGTTCTTGCTCTGCAAAGAAGGACACACAAAACAGAAAGACTGAATCTCTCTCTGTCAAAACAAAGATATGTCCAACAGGTGAATACAACCTCCCTCAGCTGGGTTGAAGGAGTTCACAGCAGCTTCTCACACCAGCTCTGCTGCCAGGTAGCCTCAGATAATTTTACATCTTTCTGTTATGACTGTAACCCTGTCTACTGAGCTGAAGTGCAGGTGTCAAAGCACTGCCTTCCAAGTATCTCAGGAGGGTCTGATGGACAGTACCCAGTAACTGTAACTTCCAGCACTGCAAGAGGAAGAAGATTCTGAGTGTAATTTGCTGACATACCTCTGCCACGTCTGCCAGGGACCGCGACACAAAGGAGTCCCGTGAGTTTCCATCCAGCAGGCTAGGTCCCAGTAAGGAGGTGCCACTGGTGTTCCCAACTGGAGTTGGTAACATTTTTCGTCCCTTCTCTGGGGAGATAAAACTTGCTACAAAGAAAAGGCACATCAGTAAGTCACTGCACTGAGTGTTTTCAATTGGGAGGATAAAGAGGAGGACAAGGAAATTCAAAATGGAGGACAGATATCCATTTCTTCCATCTTTTAAAAATTATGGTTACCAGCATGAATACCATCACCACACTGCTAAGAGCAGGGAGACTCATTACACTGGCTACATGAATTATTAATTAAAAAAAAAATCTCTCAACAACTAAACCTCACCCAAACCCAATGCGTGACCTCATGTCTTTGAGACAGTGCTTATCAAGCACACAACGAAGTCTATTTTTCCACGAGCAGAGCCAAAGGCATCTGTTCATTTTGGCACAACAATCCAAATGTCTCACCCTAACTGATGAGTCAGGCTCCAAAGAGACTACAAAGAACTTCCAAGGAATTATTTGTCCCAAGCTACGGGCCCAAATCTAAGCAACGGGATCTTTTGAGGAACAGACTTGTAAAGAGAGAGAAAACAAGGCAACACTGTGGAAATGAAAGCAAGTATTTGGAATAATTCTAGAAATGTTCTTCTGGGTTTATAATTTTCCAAAGGATTCACTTCTGATAAACAATGTTGGTTTTGTTTTTTTAACAGGAAAGGACTTTTTGGTTGCACTTCTCTGCATCTGGACACTTACAGAACAAGCTGCTGAGGGAGGAGTCTGTGGAGTCATTGGGGTACCACTGGGGATCGTGGGGGGGAGATGCAATCCAGTTCTGCTGAGGACTACTGGATGGGGATGGAAGACTTTTGGAGCTGTCACTGCCATTCAGCTTTGCAGGAGAGAGAGAAACACCTTCACCTGTAAGCCAATGTTGGGGATCACTAATTCAGTCAATGTGGTAAAGTTACAGGACACTGCACCAATTTTTGTTTAGAAAGGAAAAAAACCCCAAACAACAACAATAACGCCCCTGCCCCGTATTTGCTAGAAAATAAAGGCCATAAAATAAAGAATTTTATTTCCAACAGATATTTAGAGAAAAGCAAACAAAAACAAACCCACAAAAACCTCATAACCTAAGAACTGCTTCCTGGAAAAGCTTCTGCTGCCATATAAGATGTCAGGGATTTTCTTTTAAGTTGATAGGCAGACTTCAGCTAATCTTAGACTTACTGTACTGGCCAGAGCTGATGGCTATTTCAATGATGGAATCACTGATCTGAGTGGCAGGTTCCCCTTGGGAAAGCACATCTTCAGGTGGTCCAGGAAGGGAAATATCCAAGAGAGCAGAAACATTGGGAGGAGAGAGCCGAGTACTGGAAGCTTCTGATGAGGGAAGTGGAGGAGTTGACAGACCATTCTGGAGAGAAGTCTTGGCCAGTTCTGGCAGAGAAAGGACCGATGTGCCCTGTTACAAGAAACAGAAGTAATTGTTTATAAATTTATTAAGAACTTGGAAAACTAAAAAACAACATTTCGGCTCTTGAGTATCAGATTAAAACCAGATTTTTAAGAGAAAAAAATCCAGTAGATAATATGCCTAAATTAGGGGAATATACTATTTATATAATAAATCTGTATTATTTTAATGGTAAGTACCTGTAAGCATAAATAAATATGCTGCAGGCCATATCCTGCCAAATCATCTGAAAAAATATGCATCTGTAACATTCCAAAGAATATTTAAAACAGCCTACATAACAGAACAAACATAATCTTAAAATTAACAATTTTAATAAATCTACAAGATAGTTCCAAATAGATATGTATTAATTTGCCTTTGTATGGGAAAAAACCCTTTAACTGATGGAAGAGTATACAGATATTTTAAACTGGTAACTCACATTTATTCACTTTTTACAGCCAGATTTCCCAAAATTCAAGTGATCTTTAAGGAGTGTCATTACCAGTACCTCATCGTAGAACTGTAACATTTTTTCAGATGTAGTGTATACACAGCTGTCCTAAGAGAAAGAACCAGAACCCCAGGCCCCATTACCACAATAAGTGCCTCATAGGTTCACGTCCTAACATCTGTCCCATAAAAAAATCTTAATCTCTTTTATGCTCTCCAATCAAACTAATTTGACCTTTCTCACATGCAGGTGTCACAGGGAGCATAGAAAGTGCTTCCACTCAAGAAAAGAAGAGCCTGTATTCTGAGGCTTAAGAATCCAACACTAGGTCCTGGATCCCACTGGAGAAAGACTTTGGGGACAGGATGGCAACAGCCCTACAATTTAGGTGCCATCACAGTTACTCTTAAGTATCTGTCTATGTCTTACTGGATCCAGCACAAAGAATAGTGAGTCTCTGGAAAGGATGCTGACATTACAATCACACTTTAAGTATTAATACTCCTTCTTTAGCGACATGGAGGCAGCAGGACTGCGAACTGCTGAAATCTCTCCTTGTGATGTCTAAAATACACACATAGATATAGCAGGGCACTTATAAACTCCTCCACTCTATTAAGAGATATGTAAAGGCTGTTTGTTCTTCACAGGTCACAGACTGTCAGCTTCACTTGATTTTAGGGAATGGCACATGCACATATTTAACCAGCATTCCTAAATTTCCTTAAATTTCTTCAGATGCTAGGGATTTAATTTCCACCAGACAGTACCAGTGGTGCACAATTACCTGGGAATATGGAGTTTTAACTAGCAATACCAGTGGTATTTTCACAGAACATTACCCATTCCAAGAGCACTGTTCCTTCAGCACACACTGTACCTGGAAGCCATCCTGCTCGGGCCGGGTCGGCAGGCTGATGTACGGTACCCGGCACCCCGGGCCTGAGCCCTGCAACCGCAACAGAAACCATGTGAGTGACCAGCCAAGGAGGGAAGAGATAAGGGCCTATCACCATCTATCCATGCTCTTCATACATCTCAAGTCCTTCAAAATTGTTGTCCTGGGTTGCAGTGTATTCTATTACCATCTTCATGAGCTGTTGGAACCAGGTGGGGCAGTGTTTCCTTGCCTCCTTGCTCTGGACCATCTTCTGTTAATGAGCCCATCAACACCTGGCCTCATGACTCATCATCCCATTGTGAGATGCTCCACCCAGAGGGAGGAACCAAGCATTCCATCCTGGATATAATCTGAGATTCCCAACACCACAGACACCCTTTCCACTGGATTCTCAGAGGACAGGAGCTACACAGCCACCACTGGACCTTCCAAGGAAGAGCAGCCCCTTTCTACAGGATCACTGCTTCGACAGAACCACATCCACCACTTCAGGAGGAAGAGCAGCCACCATCTTATCGGACTGCTGCCGCCACGCTGACTAACAGGGTGTCAGGTTGTATCCTGACTCTATCACTTTGAACCAGTGTTTTCTGCCTTTTTTTAAATTTCCCCATTAAACTGTTATTCTGACTTGGTGCCTCCCACTGGTTTGTTTTCAAACTAGTACATATTTTGGTGCCCAAGGTGGGGCTTGCTCTGAGAGAAAGTCAGAATTACAGTTTTGTATTAACAGAAACCTATTCACCAGGTGCTCAGCTTGTCTATATGGGTACACTGTATCTTGCTCTATATATTTTTCCTCACCTGGGGAACTGCCTGCCTGTTGTATTGCTCCTGTTAAAACCAGGGAATGGTATGAGAATTGGTTTATTATGCCTATAGCATAATAACTGCGAGGCGATGAATACCATTCGGAATATATACTCAATTTTGTTTGGCTGTCCTACTCTGGGCTCCTATGTCTGGGATCTCCTCAACAATCGCACCCAGCCCCTGGTGGGAAGAGTAGAGTGGTTTCTTCCAGCCTTTCAGGCCAGGCACAGCAGTTTTTGAAAATATTGCATTCCCTCTGGATGTTTAGGATGGTATAATCTTCTTGTCAGTTCTATTCTCTTTTTTCTCTATGGCTAGCATTGTGTACACCATGCTTAGAAACAAAACACTACCTGCTGTGGTGCAACATCTGCTTGAGGAGGGAAAAAGGAGCAAAGTCAAGGGACCTGCCCAAGAGATCCAGTTCCTGCGAGTAAAGTGGCAAGATGGATGGCATCAGATTCCCACTGAGGTCATCAATAAGATCACAGCAATGTCTCCACCAACCAACAAGAAGGAAACACAAGCTTTCCTAGGCACCATAGGTTTCTGGAGGATGCACATTCCCGAGTACAGCCAGATCGTGAGCCCTCTCTACCTGGTTACCCGCAAGAAGAACGATTTCCACTGGGGCCCTGAACAGCAGCAGGCCTTCACCCAGATCAAGCAGGAAATCGCTCACGCTGTAGCCCTTGGCCCAGTCAGGACAGGACCAGAGGTGAAGAATGTGCTCTACACTGCAGCCGGGACCAATGGTCTGTCCTGGAGCCTCTGGCAGAAGGTGCCTGGGGAGATTCGTGGCCGACCACTGGGATTCTGGAGCCGAAGCTACAGAGGGTCTGAAGCCAATTACACTCCCACAGAGAAGGAAATCCTGGCAGCTTATGAAGGAGTCCAAGCTGCCTCAGAAGTAATCGGCACTGAAGCACAGCTGCTTCTGGCACCCCGACTACCAGTGCTGGGTTGGATGTTAAAGGGAAAGGTTCCTTCCACGCATCATGCCACCGACACCACATGGAGTAAATGGATCGCCCTCATCACGCAGCGTGCCCGTATTGGAAACCCGAATCGCCCTGGGATTCTGGAAATTATAACAAACTGGCTAGAAGATGAGACTTTTGGATTATCTTCTGAAAAAGAGGAAGAGCAAGTGACTTGTGCTGAGGAAGCCCCACCATATAACAAGCTACCGGAGAGTGAAAGACATTATGCCCTCTCCACTGATGGTTCCTGCCAAATTATTGGCGCTAGCTGGAAGTGGAAAGCCGTAGTATGGAGTCCCATACACCGAGTTGCACAAGCTACCGAGGGACAAGGTGGATCGAGTCAGGTTGCAGAGCTTAAAGCCACCCAGCTGGCTTTGGATATTGCTGAACGAGAGAAGTGGCCGAGGCTCTATCTCTACACCAACTCGTGGATGGCAGCTCATGCTGTGTGGGGATGGCTGGTTCGCTGGAGAAAGGCCAACTGGCAGCGCAGAGGGAAACCCATCTGGGCCACTGAGATTTGGCAGGACATCGCCGCCCGAGTAGAGAAGCTGACCGTGAAGGTTCGACACGTGGATGCGCACGTACCCAAGAGTCGGGCTAATGAAGAGCATCACAACAACGAGCAGGTGGACCGAGCTGCCAAGGTGAAAGTATCTCAGGTGGATCTGGACTGGCAGCACAAGGGAGAATTATTCCTAGCTCGTTGGGCCCATGATGCCTCTGGTCATCAGGGGAGAGATGCAACATACCAATGGGCCCGTGACCAAGGGGTGGACCTTACCATGGGCAGCATCTCACAGGTCATCCACAGTTGTGAGACCTGTGCTGCAATCAAACAGGCCAAGCAGGTGAAGCCTCTGTGGTACGGTGGACGATGGTCAAAGTACAGGTATGGGGAAGCCTGGCAAATTGACTACATCACCCTTCCCCAAACCCACCAAGGCAAGCACTACGTGTTGACCATGGTTGAAGCAACCACTGGATGGCTGGAGACCTACCCTGTGCCTCATGCTACAGCCTGGAACACCATCCTGGGCCTGGAAAAGCAAGTCCTGTGGAGACACGGCACCCTTGAGAGGATCGAGTCAGACAACGGGACTCATTTTAAGAACAGCCTCATCAACACCTGGGCCAGAGAACTCCTTATCATGCACCAGCTGCTGGGAAAGTTGAACACTGCAATGGACTACTTAAAACCACCCTGAAGGCACTTGGTGGGGGGACCTTCAAAAATTGGGAAGTGAACTTAGCAAAGGCCACCTGGATGGTCAATACCCGAGGGTCCCATCAGTCGAGCTGGTCCCGCCAAGTCTGAACCCTTGCACACAGTGGATGGAGATAGAGTCCCTGTGGTACACCTGAGAGGTATTTTAGGAAAGACTGTTTGGATTAATCCCATCTCAGGCAAAGGCAAACCCATCCATGGGATTGTCTTTGCTCAAGGACCTGGTTACACTTGGTGGGTAATGCAGAAAGATGGGGAAACCCATTGTGTACCACAAGGAGACCTAATCTTAAGTGAGAACTGTGTGTAGGGTTTCACTGTATATATATATGTGTGTGTCTGTGTAGAGTTTAAGGAAGGTATTGATTTGGGATGATGTAGATGGTAATAGAATAAGGGGTGGATAATGTCCTGGGTTGCAGTGTATTCTATTACCATCCTCATGAGCTGTTGAAACCAGATGGGGCAGTGTTTCCTTGCCTCCTCCCTCTGGACTATCTTCTGTTAATGAGCCCATCAACACTTGGCCTCATGACTCATCATCCCATTGTGAGATGCTCCACCCAGAGGGAGGAACCAAACATTCCATCCTGGATATAATCTGAGATTCTGAAACCACAGACAGGCTTTCCACTGGATTCCCAGAGGACAGGAGCTACATAGCCACCTCTGGACCTTCCAAGGAACAGCAGCCCCTTCTACAGGATCACTGCTTCAACAGAACCACATCCACCACTTCAGGAGGACTGCAGCCCCCATCTTATCGGACTGCTACCACCACGCTGACTAACAAGGTGTCAGGTTGTATCCTGACTCTGTCACTTTGAACCAGTGTTTCCTTTTATTCTTTTCCTTTTCTTTAATTTCCCCATTAAATTGTTATTCTGACTTGGTGCCTCCCACTGGTTTGTTTTCAAACTAGTACAATTGTCCATTAACTCCCTGAAAACATGACATTGACTGAAATGGACTAACACGTATCTGGGTCTCAGTGAAAGAATAAGCAAGGAGAAATTACAGTTTCCATTCCAAATACAATCCCAGATCCTCTCCTGAATTTCTGAAATGCCATGATTTCTTTTCAAGCCAGATTTCAACACTATCAACTGCAAGCCATTTTACCGGATGGAAATTCATTCAAGAAGATGATGAATTGATCCCTCAACCCCAAATATACACTACACAACACGGACTAGGTCTGCCAAGACAGCAGCGTCTAACAGCAAGCCCCAGGAGAAAGCTTGCTGAGGAGTCATCATAATACAGGTTTTTTATACGATCAAAGACCAAGACAGTTAAGCACTTGAAAAAAGCTCATTTAAGAGCCTCTGACCTCCACAGTCGCGATGGAGCCTCCGTTCTGATGCGCGACTGCTGGCTCCTGCCCTGTCACCACTGTGGGCACTGCATCTGGTGACAATGGTGACACACCTGGCAAACCATCGGCATCCAGGACAGGCATGGGGCTACCAGGGATAATGCCAGCACTTTTAGCTGCCAAGTCGATAGCGCCTTGTGTGAAACAAAAAACCAAGAAACATATTACAAGCTTCTTCATTTTGTTTTGATTCTCCAAAAGATGATTTTTTTAAACTTACCCAGAGTCAGAACACAACCCACATGAAAAAGCAGCAATGGTAATGATCTGATCATCTGGGTGAGCTGCTTCTCTGCACCGAGGGTATGCTGCTTTCAGCTAAAATGTTTAACTTTTCTGCCCTGTTCCAGCCTGTTACCAAGTATATCAAAATAGTTGAGAAACATCCCAGCTCCCCTCCCCTCCTTTCCTTCTATTTTTTTTCTTTTTTGTCCTCCCAATTGGTAAGTATTTCATTATGCAATTTCTAGAAACTTCCTATGGGTTACTAGAGGAGCTCTACAAACAATAGAGCCTTATTTTGATATCTTGTCTCTGGCAGCCATGTAGACTCAATGTAAAAAACCTAAGTTGTTGCAAGGGTCAACCTCATCCAGATCTTTTAAAATCCACTTCAAACATCTGAATGTCTTCTCATTGCAAAAGAATCCTCTAGGTAAAACGTAAATGCAGTCACTGTTTACACCTCATTAATTGTTCTAATTATGGAACCCACTCTCTGTTGCAGGACAGTATCTGCCTGGAGGACACCAGCATGGCTTTTATTGTAGAATTCAGAATGACTTACTAGACAGATGGTTGGTGGCCTGTGTTGGAAGACCTTTGGGCACAATTGGACGAGAAACAGCAGCTTTAGTCAGTGAGGACTGGACTGGCCGAAATGAACCTCTCCCTGGGGGGAAGAATTTATACCTTTCAGGCAAATGAAATCTAATGCCTTGAAAGCAGAACACAACACAGTTGAATGGAAGCAAATAAATTCCAAGTGGCAGCAAGCTGCAGAATGCAAGCAGTGGAGATGATGGAATAGAGCTAAAATAGTGATGTGAGCTAAGCAGTGCCTTGCCACAGACAAACAACATCAAGTGCTGCTGTGCTATTGGAGCTGCTCTCATACTGTCAGTGAAGACAACCCTCCAGGTCTCATGCTGGCTTTGATGGGGGATCACCTGTACTACCACTGTACTCAAGGGTGTACCAGCAGAAAAGGACATATGGGCAGTGGATTGCTTATGCTGTATAAAATTTGGACTGTATTCCAGGTACTAGGGAAAGTCCAATATAAAATCTAGACAAGTTATACCCTACAGAACAAAAATTCCTATCTAAGTATTTTATTCCAAATTTTGTCTCCCTATTGGGAACTCCTTACTCTTCCCTGCTTTCAATCTTGGGAAACTGAAGAAAAAATTTTTATCACAAGCACGACTTGCTTAACAGTGATCCAGGAGAGCAATCCCATCATCTCACAGGCTGGTGACACTGTAATTTTGAAAGGGTATTTTCTTCTTTTTAGAAATTACTTCTTTATGCAGTTTTAAGGGACACTTTTTAGTTTATAGAAGTGCTACTCACCTGTAATGGATGAATTGGATAAAATAGAAAAGGAACAGACATGCTGGGACGGATTTCCAGACGGCCTGGGGAGCAGTGTTCTCTATGCGAGAGAAACAATAAACCAGAACAGATTTAAACACAGACAGAGGGTAACACTCATTGTATAAGTTGCAGGAGTTCACAAGACCTTCCAGAATAAGCAGAGTACTTCTGTGGTATTACTATCATGCACCAGACACAGCAATGAGATCAGTGTGCTCTTGAGAAAAAAGCTACAGAAAGGAATGATGTGTTTTCTCTGTAAACTACTAAAAGAAAGTATTTCCACATGGAAAATTCCCAGAGAAATGCTGATTAGAACTATATACCTCTCCGATTATACTTGCAGTGATTTTCAAATCTCTCTCAGAATTACAGCAGTGATCTTAAGGATGGGACTTAGTCTGTGTACAAACTGATCTGCCCTTAAAATTCAGCAAGTGTGGATGAGCGAGATAGCTGTGTGTACTTGGGAGCTCTTAAAACACATGGAATTTCCCAGATCTGAAGATCTCAGGATCAAAAAATAGTCCAAAGGTAATTTCTGTGTGTCCTACTCTCATATAAAACAGAAGAAGTAAAAAAGGTATATTGACACTTGAGAACTTTGTTTTCCCCAGTAGGTTACTATTATTTAGGTTTCAGATTTCTTTTTTCTCACCTGCCTCTGGTGGCATGTGCCTTTCCCTGGGTTATGAGAGCAGTCTGAAGGAGGGTAATGCCTGTTTGTCACCAAAACACCACAACAGGCCACCTCTTACATACATCTCTTCCCAAGCTCCATTTTTTCCCAGGAGTCATTGTTCTTTCAAAGTGTGTTACGGCTTATTTCACTACAGAGGCTTATATCCACTGCAGTTTAACAGTCACTACTGAACAGGAAGCAGGAAAAGGATCTAAAGCAAGATTTTGTTGTTAAGAGGGCTGCCAGCTCCAACACTGCCAGCACAGGGCAGCACAGGAACACACTGCCTATGCCTCAGTGCCAAAGGCCCAGGTAGCAGAACCCGCTTCCAGGTTCCAGAAGCCTCTTCCAGAGGCTTTTTTATTTTTCGAAACTACCTTAAGCACTGGACTTCTGCTGTTGTTGACATTCTTCATACAGGGAATGTATCATGGCTAGTTACCCCAGAGACTGAAGTGTTTCATCCTTCATAATTTCAGCTTCACATTTCCAGTGGATGCATGAAGGAAATAGCATTTTTTTTTTGTTATGTGCAAATCACTACAGCCTTACTGAAACTCAGGGAGCAAAACAGGCATTTAGACTTTGCTCTGACCTGTACAACCAGTGGCTTCCGCAAGTGCCTGTTCCGTAACTTCCTGGGCTTTGGCAGGAAGAAGTCCGACTGCATCTGGACAACAACAGGAAAGGCATTACAAGTATTTTAAGCATCCAGACGAAGAATAAATTATACCCCCCAAATTCTTGTTTTCAATAAAGCTGAATTAAGAGTTAACTAAAATACCATGTTTTGTTTCAGACAGCACAATATCCTTTCTGCTGAAGTCAGAGTATTTGCCACCAAGAATCTATTTTTTCTTCTTTTTTTATGGAGATAAAGTTTTGTCCCAAAAAAGCCATTTCACTACTTAACTACTGCAGCTTCCTACGAAATTCTTTCGGAGATTGTGTACATAAAAATTAGAATTTGACTTAAATACAGCAATGAAGCTGTGTTAAGATTAGCTACACATCAGAAGGGGGTCAGTTTTTGCTAAACCTGGCACATATATTTGCTGGAGCAGCTTAATTAGACAGCAAATCAGTTTCATTGGGCTGTGTAATGGCATTCAGATTTGAATTACCTGAATTACCTGAACAGGTAATGTCACTTCGAAGCACAGTTACACAGTCAAAATTTGACTCGTCTCAGTTAATACAATGTTAAACTTGAGCATCATAAGAAGCACTGCTTCACAGGGCAGCCCATACTTTCTCATGATTTCAGAATCCCTGTGATACCTCCTGGAAGCTGGCTCATGCACACCATGCTGCATTTTCTATGCAGTCATCTCACTTACACTGATGGTGTCCAGGTGCTGCCTGAAGGTCAGCTCTGCTTCCTTGCTGGGTAGGAACAACTTCCCATGACGACTGTTGGGGGGCAGGGTTGTAGGGACTGCAAACAGTCCACTGTCGGCCTCAGTGCTCCCAGAACTTGAAGGATTAGCCACCAGGAGAGGTCTAGGTAGGTTTCTCAAACCTAGAAGATTTTAACAGCAATTTAAATGAAATAAAGTGAAAACAAAAAGGAAATAACTCTTTAGTAACTGAAGGATCATAGAGAAAGCTGAGACTTAAAGATTCTGGCTCTGTCACCAGCTGTTTTCAAAATCAGGAATCTCTCCATATTTCAGTTGTCCCACCTGCAAACTGACCGTATTTACCTGCTATGGATACCATTAACATTCACTTGCTTTGAAATTCTTGGAAGTAGGGGACTAAATATAATTTTACACTACTTAAGAAACTAGAATTGAGGCCTTGTTTTCAGTCCCACATAGACCGTGACAATCAGTTTATCTGTTCAGCTTGTAGGCATACTTGAGGGCGTATCCCAGTAAACAAACTATATCCACCATTTCTTATGTAGGGGAAGATAATACAAACACAGAGCCATTTTACAGTGTCCTCACCCCTGCTTTCCCTATAGTAATTCAAAGTGCAACCCCAATAAAATGAATCTGGTGATGGAGCAGGGATCAATTTACCTTCCCAAAGACGGACTGTCTTCAAAATACATATAGCACAACGAAATAATGGTAGCTTGTCTGCGTAAAACTTCCCCATTTATGTTTAGGTTTAAAAATTACAGTAGGATTTCCCTGTGCTGTGCCCACCCTGCAGGCAGCCAGGAGGAAAGCCAGCATTGTTAGCCTGTCCCTCTTAGGTACCCAAGATGTGCCTCTCTCCACACAGGTGCTTTACAGCACCAGTTAACCTGCTCCTGGGTTCACTGCTTCTCAGAGCAGGGGTGTGAAAAGGACTGCCTAAGAATCACAACTGGTCTGAGTAACACCAACACCATCACAGACTTTCCCAAAGTCATAAACATTTGGTGGCAAATGCAACTGCGCTGAAGCAAAGAACCGAAATTCTTGACCTGTATGGCTGGGGCTCACAGGTTACAGCACCTATTAAAGAAATGGCAATTCATAATCATTCTCTATCTTATAATCATAAAATCACATGACTGGTTTGGATTGGAAGGGACCTTCAAGCTCATCTCATTCCACCCCCTGCCACGGGCAGGGACACCTTGCACTATCCCAGGCTGCTCTAAGCCCCATCCAACCTGGCCTTGGGCACTGCCAGGGATCCAGGGGCAGCCACAGCTGCTCTGGGCACCCTGTGCCAGGGCCTCCCCACCCTCACAGGGAAGAATTTCTTCCTAATATCCCATCCAAAGCTATAGTGGCAGGATGGCACAGAAAATTTTCAGTAATTATTTATCAACAGATTTTATACCGTGCATTTACTCGCCTCTTTTGTAAGCTGATACTCTCTTGAGATCTCATACCCTGTGCCAGTCAGCTTGTGCTGGTTCAGGCTGGGAAGGGGTTAATTTTCTTCAGTGGCTGGTATGCGGCAGTTTTGGATTTGTGTTGAAAACAATGTTCATAACTCAGGGAGGCTTTAGTTACTCCTAAGCAGGACTTACACAGGTCAAGGCCTTTGCTGCTCCTCACCTCACACTGCCAGTGAGGGGGCTGGGGATGCACGAGGAACTGGGAAGGGACACACCCAGGACAGCTGATCCCAGCTGACCACAGTGATATCCCAGACCATGGGGGATCATGCTTAGTGTACAGAGCTGGGGGAAGAAGAAGGAAGGGGTGGACATTCAGAGTGAGAGTGTTTGCCTTCCCAAGTTAGTTACATATGATGGAGCCCTGCTGTCTTGGGGATGGCTGAACACCTGCCTGCCAAGGGGAAGCAGGGAACAAATTCCTTGTTCTGCTTTGCATGCATGGCTTTTGTTTTCCCCAATAAAGTGTTTTTATTTCAACCCATGAGTTCTCTCACTTTTTCAGTTCTCCCCCATCCCACCAGAGAGGAATGATTGAGCAGCTGCATGGGGCTGAGTTGCTGGCTGGGGTTAAACCATGACACAGCTCCCAAAAAAACCAAGTGGCTTCTCTAAGAGCAACTCAGGAGAGTTTTGCTGGATTGTGAACTGCATTACTGATGTGCATTGTTATTCAGGATTCAAAGCAGCACTGGATTTAAGACAATTCTAAAGCAAGTTAACACACACCAATGTTCTCAGACAGTGAAGTTCCTAAGAGTAAGAGCACTCCTCCTTCCAGCGTTCTGTCACTGGGAAGTTCTTGTCATGGTGTGAGGTATTAAGAAGTTGATTTCATCAAGTGGAATTTTAGGAAAACTCACCTGAGGAGCTGGAAGCAGCACCAGGAGAAAAAGTCTTGTTGCGAAGGGCAGACTGATTCCGTGTGCAGCCTGGACTCCTGGTGTTGATGGCAATCACCTTTCCTGGGGGAGTCAGGGACTGCTCCTCCTGAGCAGGCTTTATGGGTGACGTGGCAATGGAGCTCACCTCGGGTGTCTGAAAATGCACATTAAATGAATGTTGTGTGCTGGCACAACAAATGTCTCGTGAAACTGTACTTAGGAAGTACACTGTACTTAGGAAGCCTTAAAATTAAAGTCTGACATTACCTTAAAGTACTCTAAGCAATACTTCCTAGTGGGGGTGAGGGGCTGCTGAAATTCCCTTCCTGCCCATTTAGCAGTGTTGGATGTCACCAATTCAATATATTAATTTATGTTACAATTGGGTTAACACTCAACAAGCTTCACGCAATGTGCTGGATCACCACAGGATAGAAAGCAAGAGGAAAAAAAAAGGTGTTGGTTTTAATTCAGTGCAAAACTATTTTGCATAAACTCCATCCCGAGGGCTGCTCTGGTGGGAAATACACCTGGAAAAAACATTTTAATTCTCTCTTAATTCTAATCAAGTAGAGTTTTGAATTTTTTCCTTTCCCTTCTCTTTCACACTGTAACACAGCACTAACAAGAGACACATGCACTTCATAATTTTCCAGGCCTATCCAGTTGTTTCATTAAATGTTTAAATTGTTTTCTAGACAACCCTCCCTTTTAAACAAATCTGTGTGCAATCACAGGCTTAAAATTACACCCCTGCTCAACTGCAGTGCCACTTGCCAGTTTGTTTTATGCTGATGATTTTCATTTAAGGAATGAACCACAGCACAGCTGGCTGCTTTAGCTGTTACAGATTATCTGGAGAAAACAGCAGGCGTGCACACAATCAGTCCTTCCTCCTAAAATACCCTGTGGCAAAAATATTATGGTTCCTGTCATTATTTGATGAAAGGCAACTTTCAGGATGTCCACAGTGCTTTCAGTGAGGCAGTAAATATCCTCCTGGCCTCTGAAATATCAGTGCCACAACATTCATGCTTCAAGGAGAGTATATGTTTTTCTGAAAAAGTGAGAATAAAGTGCTATTTGACAAATGAAAGGTTGTGTTCCTTCTTTTTGCTGGAATGTATAATAAGGTACATATCATTAAAGAGCTCCTTTATTCAGTAGTACTATGCTACTTTGATTAAGACAGCAAGAGTGTGAAAGTGACAGGAAAACACACGCAAATCCTAATTGCTGGTTTCTCGCCCTCTTTAATTCCTCTCCCCCCAAGTCTCAAGGATGTCCTTCATTATAGTTTGTGATTGTTTCATTATGTCATGCCTAGCTGTCACCTGTGTCACCAGAAGTAAAAGTAGATGCCAAAGAGGAGACAGTGTCCCAGATTCGTGAGATGTCAGACCAAAAGCCTTTGCAGTTTAAACAAAGTCTATATCTGGAGCTGCATCTGAACAAAGATGGGTTTAAATTTATAAAATCCTTCATTCTATGCCTGTAGAATCAGAATCAAAAGGAACTTTGAGGGGGGCTACATCACCAACAAAGAAGGATCAAAGAACTGTTTGGGAACAGTGATACATTTGCATCCTGGGTGGAACATAATCTTTAGCTCATAGTATCTACCACAGGCATTTGAGCAGATCTGCTGAACTCTGTGTCTTTTTAAAAGATGTTTTACTAAGTTTCAATTGGCTGCACTAGATGGAATTGGCTGCCCAGGTATCACTGGGGCAGATCTTAAATACAGGTTACAAAGCACAAGAAGGAAAGCAAGTTCATTCCCTAAGGTCTGCCTAAGGAGGAAGGTATTTTTCTGGGACTGGTAAACAGCTGTCCTGGAGTCTGGGATACACAAGTCAGCTGTGGCAGGCTATTGACTCTGCTATTCTTAAGAAATACATTCTTTTCACTCTCACACTTAGTGTAATTTGAACTACATAAACACTGAAAATCAATGCAGTTTTCATGTGGAATATTAATCTCATCCAGGCTTCATTTCCCATGAAAGGTTGGATCAGATGATCTTCCAAGGGCCCTTCCAACCTGGGCTGTTCTACAGTCCTGTGAATCAGAGAGAACAGAAGGCACTTCACCTCACAACTGATCTTTCCAGCAGTCACATTAAATGTTCACAGGAACACCAATGAGACTCACAGCAAACCAGAAGCTAAAAAGGCTGTGTAAAAAGCATATTGAAGCAAAGTCCACTCTGTAGCCAGCTGTCTTGTGTTGTGGTTTTTGTATTCTTTAAACACAGGAATCTCCAAAGATCTTGACATGGCTAGTTATTGATTTGTTGTGAATACATAACTGGGCAATTTTTCCCCACATCAAACTAGAGTTTACTATCTGGAGCATGAACAAGAGCTACTTACTGGTTTGGGATTGACTTCAGTAGAGATGAGTTTCAGAAGGCAGTTCAGGAGTCTCTGCTTGTGAAAGGTAGGACATGCAGGGACAGCACTTGACTCAGATGTTTGCTCTCTAGCATCCTGGGTTTCTGGCTCCAAGACAGCCAACCAGTCATATTCCAGCTGCAGCTTGTTCGGTTTGCCCATCATGAGGTAGACTTCAGCCAGCGTAAGGCTCTCAGAGGTTCGCAGACTCCATCCTTCTTCTCTAACCTGTTGGGAGAGCCGACTTGGGTCATCCTTGAGAGACTTTGTACTGGATTGTCCCTGAGGTGGAGGTGGAAACAAGGAGCCCAGCTTCTCTTGAGAATCCTCCATTACTGCATCCGTGATATCCTTGGTACAAGCATCGAGCTGCTGGCCCTGGCTGTGGCCGGCCTGAGTTTCACATCTGCTGCTGCCGGGGGAAGCCACACCACCTCTCAGTAGCTGGGAACAGGAGTCAGAGGTCTCTGCACTCCTCCTGCTTGGAAAAGCCACCAGAGAAGCATTACCAGCTGCTGAAGCAGAGTCTTTCCCATGCAGTTTGTCTGTGCAAGAACATTTATCTGGGACAATTAGGTCCTGGCAGGACTTCATGTACCGTGGGAATGGATCGAGCAGAGAGAGCTCCTCCACATCAGGGATCTTGCTGCAAGCACACGCTGTGCTGCACGACGGTAGCACAGCTGCCTGGTCACCAGCCAGGGCCTCCCTGCCCTCCATGCAGGGGCCCACTGAGCTCAGCTTTTCCTGGTGCCCTCCTGGATCCTGAAGTCCAGAAGGTGGTTTCTGGAGGGAATTAGTGATGCCAAGATTTGAGGCTGTTCCTTCCACCAGGACAGGCTCTGGGGCACCATCTTCAGTGCTTCCAGCAACTTCAGCTGTAGGCTGCAAGGTTCTGCTGGGCTCTGTAGTGCTCTCTGCCCTTCCCACACCCTTACCTTCCATTCCCCGCAGGTATTTCAGCTGTCCCCTTGCTGTCCCCTGACCACTCTGTATGCCGAGGATTTGGGCGGGGGGGAGTAAGTGAGAGTCTTTTGTATTCTGTTTGCATTTGCCTGTTTCCTGCCAATGCACAGTACAGAAAGCTTTGGAGTGGACCACTCTGGCTACCCCAGGCAGTGGAGTGAGGGTACAATTCTCCCCTGGAAAGAGATGGAGCATCACTTTCTCCTCTGAGAAGCTGCTTCTTGTTTCTGAGTCTCTGGAGTCCTGAAGTTGCTGTTCTTCTAGTGTTTTACGCTAAAAAAGATGTGTCAAAGAATGCAACAGTCATCTGCCCCTTCCAAAAAAGCACCTGGGAGCCTATTCTGCAAGTTTAAAAAGAAAAAAGTAAAAAAACCCCTAGCTGATCAAAGACATGTTCTCTATTCAGCACAGATTATAGTGGAGACACTATAATCAGAAATTAGGTCCTTTGTGGTGATAAAGACTACAGTGAAGACCTGCTACAAGCCCAAAATAAATACCTATTCCAAACAAAATTACTTCTCTCTCTTCACACACCACTGTAATTGAAAAAAAAAGTCCCAGTCAACAAACCCCAACAAAACCAAGCAAAACCTCCAACACTGCACAGCAAAGCAGCCTCTCACAAGTGCAGCAAACTCCACCTTACACAGTCTGACATCCTTCAGAATTTCAAGTGCTACGCTGCTGCTTCTTCCAGGCTCACAAATTAAACAGAAAAGCCTGAATGAAAGGCCCAAGAAGAGGATAAAACCTACAAGTCAGAAGGACTGGGTTCAGAACAGAACAGCCTTTAACTAACAAATCCTTCTAATGCACGAATCAAAGTTCAGAGGCAGGGACACCGTGCATGCTGTATGGCTCAGACAGTGCAAAGATACATTGCAGGTAGCAGCAGCTACCTCCACAAGAAACTTAAGCCTCCATTGGTGAAACTGCACAAAGTGCAAAGATCTTAAAGTGCCTTAATCTCTTTGCTGAAACTGGAAACAGAATTGTCAGTTATTATCCATGCTGTATGGGGGACACCCATTGATAATGAACCAGACTAGGATCACTGTTTGAGGAAATGAAATAAAGGCAGGAGCTTAATTTATTCCTAACTAGCTTTCATAGGATCGTAACAGAGAAGAGTTGAGGTAAAAGTAGAACATTATGGGATCTCCCATGAAAGCTTCCATTAGTGTTGCTGAGGCTTTACCTCTACCTTTACTAAGCAGGGACTGGTACATTTATGGAGTAGATTCACTTTTCCGATGCAAAACTGAACTTGGAATAGGAAGGGAATTGCTCCCAGGACACAGCACATGGAAAAGACAGAGTAGGAAAAGGATACAACCCGCACTTCATGGAGAGCCCACTTCTGCTTCAGGAATTCAAGGAGGCTGGAGACCTTCCGATGTAGCTCCACGATCATCCTGTACGCAAGAGAAACAAAGCAAGGGAACAGAGAACAACTGTCAGCAGGAGCTCCAAGTCCTAGCCTCGATGCTAGAAGGGGAATTAAGGAATAAACTGGCATTCTGTAATGCCACCAGAAAGTACACTCCCAAGCTCTAAGAAACAAAACCAAAACAAAATCCAAAACATATGTTATCCCACAACTTTAAAATCTAGGTTAACTCACAACTGTGACAACTCACATATTCTAAAAGCCTGTCAGATACACCTGACTGCCATGATTCAAGAAACTAGTTTTTTCCAGATGGAAGAAGATAGGAAAAGATGGCAGGACTTAGCTGAACTGCAAAAGCACAGGCAAGGCACAAAGCTACCACATAAAGTATAGAAAGAAAGAGAAAAAGAGGCACAAAAGACTCTTAAACATTTACTTTTTGAAAGCATTTTACTAAATAAACCTAATGCAGAGGAGAGAATGGGTATTTTTATCATGATCTTTGGTCACTACACTGAAGTGCTGCATTTAAGACAACACTCAACATCACAGAGGCATTGTGTTTGCTGCCCCATGTAAGTACCAGGATGAACAGCCACTGATGACACTGAGCAGCTACACCAACGATGTTTTGCAAGGGAGAAGCTACCAACACCTTCCATGCTGCTTTAATCATTGGGTGCAGGTGAAATGTTCAGAGCCTTGGTGCAGGCACCTCTGACCACCGTCTGTCTTCCCTCCTCTCTATGGTACACTCAGTACAAATTCTAGTAGAACCAATGCTACTATCTCCATTTTACTTGCACTCTGCTCTGACATTAAGTGGCACAAAGTATACTCATCTCCAAAGCTAGTGGCTCCTTCATTACTCAAAAGTTACAAAGGACAATGGTAATCTAATTTTCCCATGTGATAACTCATGTCTACAAACCATGCACTCTGGATGGGCAAAGGCTTCAGACTAAGTACACTTAGGCCAACTGCATTATCAAAGACGAACTGCCCAACTGGCAAAGAGAACCATGAAGAAAGAGGAAGGGGCTAGGATGCTGCTCATCTATTTCCCAATTCTGAGCACCACAATCAGTTCTCCATTACCTAAGCCGTGGGTTCTGGGCAAGACTCTGTACTCGAGCCCATGCATGGTTATTCCGTGGCTGCAGCTCCACAGGGACCTTGAGAGGAAGTCGTACTGGCTTTTGGTCCTCTTCATCACTCACACCTGAAGGAAGATGAAGCACAAAGGGTCAAAGCAAGGACAACTCAAGTCACAACACTGTATGCTCAGTTACACAATACAAAAGATCAGACACCAGCATCACCTACAGACAACTCGGGCAGCTCAGCTTCACCAGTGGAGCCTGCTTCCTTAATTACCTTTTGTTCCGATATGTTCTTATCCTTGGACACTGCAGTGGTACTGGGGATTCCAGTTGAGCAAGCAGTGTCAAAAATCAGATGTCTGGAAACTATGAGCAAGTGCAGTATTTCAGACCTTTGAACAGCCTGATTCTACTTACTTGGGAACAAGGAAGAGGAAGAAAAAAAAAACCCAAATGAAATCACACATAGCTGAATGGGAGAAGGTAAAAAAGTTGAAAATGTTTAAATGCTAAACACTATACTGCTGCTCATTCACTGGCACAAGGGACTAACCTTCACATACAGTGAAAGCACAAGGTATAAAGCAGCAACCGGTCTCGTGTGGGTATTTCCTTTTCATCTTAGCTAGTAAGAAAACTGGGTGGGTCCTGAAGTTACTGGGGTTCCATAAGCAATCAGGCCAAGACAGACAATACTGTGCCCAGGACAAACATGCAACCACCCAAACTTCCCTGCCAGTGATGGACACACCAGAACAAGCCTGCTCACTTTCTACACTTCTAGCTATCTTCTAGAACACCCTCATGTTCCAGCATCTTCTACTCACCATCTGGATCACAGAGTTTCTTTAAAGCCCTGCACATGGGAGCTTTGATACGCAGGTTTCTGCCTTTGTAACGAACAGTCGTAGCCCTGGATACATGGAAAGAGAAGGAACCAGTAACAACAGTGTGTGAATATAGACCTATCCCTCTTAGGCCCTGTGCTCTTCAACATCTTCATATATGACTTGGATGCAGGACTGGAAGGGATACTAAACAAGTCTGCAGATGATACAAAACTGGGAGAAGCTGCTGACTCCCTCGAAGGCAGGGAGGCCCTGCAGAGAGAGCTTGACAAATGAGAGGACTGGGCAATCACCAATGAAGTACAAGGGAAACTGCCAGATTCTGCACCTGGGATAGGGCAACCTTGGATGTATGGACAGACTGGGGAATGAGATGCTGGAGAGAAGCTGCAGGAAGGGACCTGGGGGTCCTGGTCGATGGCCAGCTGGATCTGAGTCAGCAGTGCCCTGGAGCCAGGAGGGACATCCCTGTCCTGGGGGCACCAGGCCCAGCATCGCTGGGCAGGCCAGGGAGGGGATTGCCCCACTCTGCTCTGCACTGGAGTGGCCTCACCTTGAGTACTGTGTGCAGTTCTGGTCATCACAATGTAAGAAAAATTTTAAACTATTAGAGTGTCCAAAGGAGGGCAATGAAAATGGTGAAAGGCCTCAAGGGAAAGTTGTATGAAAAGCAGTTAAGGGCACTTGGTTGGTTCAGCCTGGAGAAAAGGAGAGTGAGGGGAGACCTCCTTGCAGTTGCGATTTCCTTGTGAAAGGGAGAGAAGGAGCAGACACTGATTTCTTCTCTGTGATGGTGACCAGTGACAGGACCCAAGGGAATGGCCTGAAGTTTTGTCAGGCCAGGTTTAGGTCAGATATTAGAAAAAGCTTCTTCCCCCAGAGTGCTTGGGCACTGGAACAGGCTCCCCAGGGAAGTGGTCACAGCACCCAGTCTGACAGAGATCAAGAAGCATTAGGACAATGCTCTCAGGCACAGCGTGACTCTCGGGGATGGTGCCATGGCAGGGCCAGGAGTCGGACTTGATGATCCTTTTCCCTTCCAACTCAGCTTATTCTGTGATTCTGTGATCAGAGGCACAGAGCCAAACACCATCATAGCTACAGGAACGAACACAGAAATATAATGGTCTGCAGTGCAGGTTCACAGAGCATTCAGTCTTTCCTACCACCTTACTTTTCATTGTGGAAGTGCTACTCTTGTAACTCTCCTCTTCCAGACTTTCATTAAACACTTGGTTGTCCACTCAGGGAGGGACTTCTGTTTTATAAGTGGACCAGGATTATGTTACTTTGGTTGAAGAGTACGCTCACAGACAGCTTCATAAAAGACAACTGGTTTTGCTTTAGTCTTCCCTTTATACTCACGACTCTTAATGAGTAAGAGAAAGAGTCTGAAGTTTTTGCAGAGTCTTGCATCTGGAAATATGATCACCTTATCTGGTGAGGTCTAAGAGCTTGTGCAGAAACCTGAACAAAGTAACTTTTTACAGTATGATTTCACTGGTTTAGCTTCAGTGTCACTTTAGCAGTTTCAAAGATCCGTAAAAGTAATTTTTGTTTTCACCCAGTGAAACTACTTCACCCCATCAGTCCTGTTTTGATTTTAGGGACTCAAAAGCCAGGCATTGAGCCCAATCAAATTACCAGTGGCAGTACTACTACCTAATACTTGAAGCATTAAGGATCAGCTAGCACAGAAGCAGCAGGATTGAACACAAGTCCTTGTAGTAAAATGAAATAAATTATAGAAAATATTCTTATGCCTTAAATAAAACATCATGCAGGAAGAGCAGTTGTCTACAGTGCTAAGAGGAAAATTTGCAAAAAGGCAGCAGAAGTGAAGCGAGACCTGAGAAGATGGAGCTGGTGGGGTGAGCAACTCAAAGTTTAGTTACTCAACTGTGAACTTATATAGATTTGGAATATCCCTGGGCTGGAAGGGCAGATTTCCTTTCAACTTAATTCTTGGAAACAATTGCTTGAAGACAGTTGGTCCCACCAAGTCCAACAGTGTAAAGTCTCTGTCAGTCTCTGCCAGTGTAAAGACTCTTAGAGAAGGACACAGAAACCCCTGTGGGTATCTAAGCAATAGGTTAAGGTAAGGACAAAAGGTAAAACGTCCTCCTGGGCACCTCAGCCTTAGCCTAAGACTCCATATCCTCTTGTATGTATCCTTATATTAAAGTATAGATATGATTTTATCAGAAAATCAGCATTTTGTACAATGATCCTCTTCCCTATTTGTAATTTGTTTTAATACAGCAAATTCTTTTGACTACTTATGCAAGCTGAGACTCTCCTCCTTGATTTTAGCTGATGCAATTCTTTATTATCCAATGTGCCCTTGAAGCATGTGAGTGAAGAGTCAGAAATAGCATTATTATTATCATCATCATAATTATTACCTTGACAGTACAACAGTGCAAGTAAGAAGGGGTTTGGGGAAAGAAACATATTTTTTATATTAACTGATATGACTATATAAACCAATAAAGTTTTGTGGAAATTGTTTCCTCACATGAGTGGAAGCTGACTGAAACAAGGGCCTGGCTGCTCAGAAGTCCCAGAACGTTTGATCTGCCTAAAACAGCTGAGCTAATTGATCTAAGTAAAAGAAGAAAGGTGCTGTTGTTCATTTTTCGTATTTCCTATTTCTGCTCAAGAGCCCAGCTAGTTGGTCATAAAGCATTTATTGTTGAGTCAGGCTTCCTGGTAGTTGTTCCTGCTCAATTTGTCTGCCACCTGTGCAGGTGGACCTTGGGCTGCAGGTACCCACCATCTGTTACTGTAGAGCAGCTTATAAATGAACATGGATCAGCATTACAAACTCCTGACTGCATGTCTATCTATATTTAAAGGACAGAAAGATGAGAAAAAAAACCCCCACCCAACCAAACCCTAAGCCAATAGCCAGAAAAGAAGTGTGAAAAATATAAGTATATTATGGAAAAGATATTATTTGAAAAAACAAACAAAACACTAGGAGGAAAATCACATTGGAGGAAACCGAACAACTGCAAACCCTGCTGATATCTATAAGGAGAAGCAGGGACTACTGCATTCCCTGAGCATGATGGGAAATGGCACAGCTCAGAAGTCAGCAAGCCAAGTACACCATTCAGTAAATGAAGAAACACAGAGCACACATAAATGCAACAAAACATTAAAGACTTTCCACGCAAGTTTTCACCCTGCCACTACAGCACTCTTCCACAACTACAGCAATCAATGCTATTTTCATGGTTCCCTCACGCACGCTTTAGAATATCCCAGCTCCCCCCATTCAGGTGTTCTGCTTCCCCTAATTCCCTCTTCCATTAAGTATGATTAGCTTCAAGCAATCTAGGACAGAGTCTAAAGAATAACTTATTATCAAACTAATATAAAAGTAGATCTATTTAGACACTGTAATTTTCTAATTGAGATCCACAGCTGGGAGGCTAGAAAAAAACTATTTCTACAAATTTAAGGAGGAAGCACAGTAAAGGAGTCAGTCCACAACAGAACTACTCTTAGCTTCAAAATACCTATTTTCTTCTGCTACCTAGATCCTGGATGTCTCCAAATGCAGAAAAGAATAAGTCTTAAAAACAGTCACTCTACTGACTATGCATTCAGAATTACCAGTCTGACTTGACACCAAGAGCATAACCTGCCTACTTAAAATGCTTTGCTTTATACATTATTTTTTTCAGTATGAACTGCTATTTTATGATCAAGACTTTAGAGAGTTACAGATTCCCCCTCAGCATGCCAAAGAGCTTTCCCAAGGAACTGCAAGGCAGCGAAGAATCACTTCTATCCCACATAAAGTACATTCAGAACCTGAACCAGACAGAGCATTTAATGCCTGTTAATGGTTTCTGTCTTTCTTAACTCGTGCTATAAAGAGCCCCTCAGGCTGGGGGGTAAAACCACATACACTACCAGACAACGAAGAGTGCTCTGCTTAACTGGTGCATAGCCACAATATTTCTTGAATTAGGTGTTTCTTGTGGTTTGGGTTTTTTTTTTAATCTTACCCAAAATTCCTACATATTTACAAAGAGATCAATAAAATATTTGTATTCATTCATATGTAGTTTTTTATTAAATGTAAAGAGTGTTGCAAAACCTAAGTTAAATAAAAATGTTTCCCTCCTAAAAATGAAACAAAACAAAAAAGCTTCAGTTTAAGTTTATTTAAATTAGTTATTGAGCAGTTCTGCTATACCACCATAAACCTTTTTTTCTCGTTATACATCCTAATCACAGAATACAATTACATAATAAATGTGTAGTAAAATTAAAATGCTGTAATAAAAACCTTAGCACAAAGGACTGGACAGAGAGTGGTCCTATCTTTCAGCAGCTGGAGCAGGCCAGTGTTGACCTGAATATGCTGAACTGCTCGGAACAGTTACAGAAGCTGACAGAGTAATTCTTAGCTCCCCCTTGCATTTATAAAGATGCAAACTTTGATCTATTTTCTGCAAGATTCCCCAACTCCTGTACCACTGGCTGTTGTCTAGTCTGATTTGCCTGTTAATGACATTCTGAAGACAAGTACATGGATGTGTAACAGCGAACAGCCTTAACTCCAACCGCCAAACAGGGATATGTCACACAGAGACTTTGCCAGTACTTGCCAGAGCCACCTGATTGGAGATCTCAGGCACTCCTTAGTATCCATGACCTGGGTTATAAGCTCAACTAGGAAGTTTTTAATTATGGTTTTCTTATGAGTCCCTCACAGGGTCATTTGTTTTTCCATACTCCATGAAATTAGTACAGAAACCAGAGATGCAAAACAACCACTGAATTAGAGCATGTAACTCCAGGGTCTGGAGTGGTGCTGCAAATAAATTGCCAGGTAGCTCCTCACAACCTTATCCTTTCTTGACTTTTCTTAACAATTAAATGAGGAGAATGTTTACCTAAGGAGCAGATCATCAGAATAACACACGATCACATTCCCCATTTTTAATCACTTTGGATTCACTTTCTTTCATAGCTTTCCTCAGTGACAAGCCTTACAAAGTGCACTGCATTCAGAAGCGGAGAGTCACACTTGAAAGCAACACGTTAGGAACCGGAGAAAGAACTGATTACAAATAGGGAAGAGGATCATGGAATTGTACCATCACTGAGCAAGATGGGAAGTTGAACCAACCAAGGTATATGCAATGTGCTTGCTTCTGGGAGCTATGAGGCTGCCCTGCATGTGCAGGTGGTGCAGACATCCAGGTGGAAACGAAGACACAGTTTGCTCTTCTTCAACTGATGAGGTTCACCACCAAATGGGGTAAAGGATGGAGGAGAAAAAGGGAAGCAAAGATGGGTCTCCCATATGTAGACAAAAAGCCTATGCAAAAACAACTAATTCTGAACTGGTTAAAGTTATGTACACTCTAATTTTAGTGTAGAAGATTAGCATTAATACTTTCAAATGCAAAGACTCCTGTTCCCAAAATGGTTGGTTACAAGACTGGCTTTTATGGAGTAAATACCTAGACTTCACAGAAATCACTAACCCTCATTAACAATTAATTAGAAGAACAAAGGCCTGAATCATGCAAAGTGATAGACTGATGCTACAGCTCACTAAACGTCATCAGGCTCATTTGTTATGCTTTAGGTTGTTTGGATGACACGTTATTAGATAGGCTCTCTAGTCTAGCACAGAGTGACTAAACCAATTGCCGATATTCTGAACTATAGAGATATTCAGGAAACTACAGATGAAGGCTCATCCCAGGCTCACTTTAACTGGTAACTCAAATTTAAAGAAGTAATTTGCTTTAAGAATAATTCTGTTAAACATACTGGTCATATTTTCCTAATTGTACAAAACCCAAACCAAATGGGAATTTCTCTTCCAATTTAAAACCTTGCAGTTAACAGAAGAATGAACAAGTGATTCAAGCATCACATTCAAGACCAGCAACACAAGCACACCATACAAACAGCATCTCTCAGGAGAGGAAAGGTTGTTCAGCTCCTAAGAAACTGATCTGGAAACTCCATTTGAGAACACAAGAAAGGTACAACACCAAGTATCCATATTATGCAAGGTAAAGTCAAAAGACTGCAGTCACTGAGGGGGCAAACTCCTGGTCCTGTCTACAGTCAAGTTTACTTCATCAATAACATGTCTGCTATGGTGAACACCCTAAAAGCAAGAATGCAAAAGGTAAAAATGGACCTGTACCAGACAGAAAAGATGCTTTTTCAAATCACTTCTAAAGAAGGGACTAAGGACAAATCAATGCCTCCTAAGTAATCACATGCCTTTTCCTTTGAAAGAGATTTCACTTTAAAACACATAAATTCTAAAAGCTGAACTACTTTGGAAGAATTTATGCATAAATACATCAGGTATGCCCTCATTTATAGTAATATGCAACTTCTAACCCCTCCTGCATTCTAGGAGTACCTCGACTCATAGACTGAACCCGCAAATCCCACAACACTCTCTTGAAGTGAAAGAGAACACTCGTTCTTAATGTCAAGGAGATGCAGAAGTGTCTGGAGGGCTGAAGCCTCCAGCGTGCTGAAGGGTCATTTCACATCTGAAAGTCAGGACACGTGAGCCCTGCTGAGGCAGGATGGTTTGGAGATGAACCCTCACTGCAGGAAGGACACTGAGGGGCTGGAGTGCATCCAGAGAACAGAATGGAGCTGGGGAAAGGTTTGGAGCACAAGTCTGATGAAGAGCAGGTGAGGGAGCTGGGAAAGGGGCTCAGCCTGGAGCAAAGGAGGCTCAGGGGGGACCTTGTGGCTCTGCACAACTCCCTGACAGGAGAGGGAAGCCAGGGGGGTCGGGCTCTGCTCCCAGGGAACAAGGGACAGGACAAGAGGAAACAGGCTCAAGTTGCATCAGGGGAGGTTTAGATTGGATATTCGGAAAATTTCTGCACTGAAGTGTGGTCAGGAAGTGGAATAGGCTGCCCAGGCAGTGGTGGAGTGACCATCCTGGAAGAGATTTAAAAGACCTATGGATGTGGCGCTTGGGGACAGGAGTTAGCAGTGGCAGGGCTGAGGTAATGGTTGGACTTGATGATCTTGGATTCCAAACTAAATAATTCTATGATTTCCATGAGTGAATCCACATAGCTAAGTGCTGTAGCTTCTGTAAAGAATTCTCATTTAATTATTTTATTAAACTTCACCCATCATTTCTTACTATTAATTAATGGCTTCATGGAAAAGGGGAGAAAAATCCTAATATAAAACAAAGAATGGAAAACATCAAACTTCAGCTCTCAAAACTTTAGAAATGACCCAGACTTTGGATGATCAATACAATAGTCAAGTGGCTGAACAACGCAGCTGTGTGAGTTTCAGGAGTAAGTTCTTACTTACCCAGCTTGAATGAGCTCATTGAGTTTAGCAGCGTTCTTGTCATCCATACCTTTTCGGGAAATGAGATAACACAGTGAATTAGGATTTACAGTGCTAAACCCATGGCCTTTTCTGTGTCCTGCTGGGCTTTCAAATCTATTACATTTTATTCTCACATAGGATTAACATGCATAAATGTGCTATAACATACCTCCTCTGGGAAGTTTGTGTTTTCATAACATGCAAGCTTTACATGATCCTTGCCACAAAAATTACTTTATACATGTGGATTAAATGACCCTAGTTTAGGTACTACAGCCATCTTCGATGGCTTTTAATCTGACACTGAGGTATTAAAAAGTAAAGCTTCTTCTTCCTGCTCAATCTCTGTTGCTAAGGCAGCAAGGCAGAATGAACAGCATCCTAGTGCTTAACACAACAAAAAAGTAAATAAAAATGATAAAAATGCACATGCAGCCTTCACTTTTTTCTATGCATTATAGAGCACATTTTTAAATGGACATTTGGTAACTTGATTTATATGACAGTTAGGCCCAGATCTATTTACTGAACAAGTAACCTCCCTGTGGCAATGCTAAAAGTATTTCTGGAGTGCTCTTGTGTCTCAATAGCTCTTAGTAAGTCTTCTCCATTTCTGTGACTGTGAATACCACAAGACAAAAAAAGGGGGTGGGGGGGAAGGGAGGAAGAAACTGCTTTCCACAGCTAAAGAGCAGACCTGTCATAAATGGGTGTAGAGTCTTGCACCTTGAGTACATTTAATCTTGAAGACAAGAATTTTCCAAGTGACAGTGGGTAAAGGACGTAACCAAGTCCCAAAGTTGTAAAAAGACAGAATACAGAGGCTGCAGGCATTGCCATGGTGACTGTGTGAAACCTTACTCCCAGTCATAGCAAGAAGGGTCTGCTTGTAAAACAAGATGTGGGTACAGGAAAGAAACACTAATACTGATTTCTGATGACAGGGCAATGTGCCTTGCTTCTGCACCTGCTTTGTCATCAAACACTTCAAAATTGCTTCTCCAAGCTGAGCACTGCTTCTCCAATTAACACACTGGAGATCTTTAAACAAATAGAATAAAGTCAGTATGAGCATTCACAAGAGTCTCATTCATTACCTGTTACAACAGCAACCCCAGGTAAGGGAACAACATAGCAAAAACACCCTTCCAAAATTCCACAATCCTTTTAAGAATTGTACATGTTCACTCACGAATGCTTTTGTGTCCATTTCACTTTACCACTACTATGACTTCACAAAGAAGTGAAAGTATTTTGATGGTTTTCCATGTCTCACAAATTAAACAAAACAGGTAGAAGATGCACTATGGTGTAATACTGACTGTACAAAAAGTCTGGGGACAAATGAAAAATACATGGATAAAAAGGTGTAGGTACACAGACTGGCACATGCAGGGCATGTTCCTCTGCCCACTCCCCAAGCCAGTCATGTCAGAGCTCCCTCTGGTCTGGAAGTCATGAAGACCATGGGAACCATGTCCTGGGGTTCCATCCCCTCAGCGTGGACAGTAGGGTAAGGCAGGGATCCTCTCTCTACTCAGGTGAGACTCCACCTGCAGCTCTGGGGGTCCCAGAATATGAAGTACTTAAAGAAGGCTTAAAAGAAAGACAAGGACAGACTTTTCAGCAGGGCCTGGAGGGACAGGACAAGGGGTGATGGTTCTAAACCACAGGAGGGGAGATTTAAGCTACATATAATAAAAACATTTTTTATTACAAGTGTGGGGAAGCCCTGGCCAGAGAAGCTGTGGCTGCCCCATCCCTGGAAGTATTCAAGGCCAGGCTGGATGGGGGTCAGAGCTACCTGGTCTAGTGGAAAGTATCCCTGCCCATGGCAGGGCCTTGGGACAAGATGGTCTTTAAGGTCCCTTCCAACCCAAGCCATTCTGTAGTTCTGTGAGCCTAAGCTCAGGTATGCTGCTAATGCAATTAATCAACTGCCAGCAAACAGCACAGCACTGTTGTGGCACATACTCCTCCACCTACACTCACTGATACAGACAAAACTGGACTCTGATGCTGACAAGGTCAGAACCCACCTTGCTTAGCCAGTGAAGTTATTTCCAGTTATGATTTGTGCTTTTTCATCTTCAGGGTGCAGTGAGAACAACTTAGAGAAAGACACCACCCCAGATTTTGACTGCATAGGTACAAATAATTGTGGGTGTAAAGGGTATCATTTACACACTTAATTGCTTAGGTTTCAATAGCAACAAAATAGATCATCTAAGCTTTGTGTATGTTTACCTATTTATTGTTTACCTATATTTACCTATCACCTGTGGGATATACATGCATTGCATTCTGCAGACAGATAAAACTAAAGAAATCTATCAAAGTGGACTAATGCAACAGACTAAGGAGGTCTGTAAAAATAAAAATACATTTAATGAAGAAATAACACCATAGATTACAGCAGTAGTCAAGAACTCAAAAGTGCAACTGAACTACACACTGCAAACTTCAAGGGTAGTAACTTCTGATTCCATCATGTAAAAATAATCTGGAGTCATTCATACTCACATCCCCCGATCTTTTTCCTTAGTTCCCCATAGCAGATTAAGCCATACAGCTCCAGGGAAGATTTTTTCAGCCCTTGAGAAAACACTAGAAAGCAGAAAAGGTTCCAGTGAGATGCAGGTTGCAGATACTCACATGCAGCTACACTGCATATACTCATTTCAACACTGAAAAGGAGAGGATTTGTATTTTCCATGATGAGACAAATCAGATTGAAAGCAAAACTAAGTTCTGGTTCAACACTATAATGGGATTGGTTCACCAACTTCCTTTTCATGGCATTTTTTATATTACAGGAAAACAAAGCAGCTTCCATAGAATTTACACAAATATGCAACTGCTCAATATGGAAAATAAAGCTAATTCATAATAAAGCTATCTCTAGTATCAACTGTTTACAAATTCTAAGGGAAATTTCCAGATGCCCCCAAGCAAATGCATACAGAACTCCTTTATATGAAAATTCAGAGGTAGGCCTGGATTTTCCAGAAGACAGAGAACATTTTCTGTGCACACAAATACACTGTAAGAGATCGGATGCAAATTCTAGATTCTAAATTTTTACACAAAGAATTGCTGATATTTTATTCAACTTTGCAAGGGGTTTTTTTGTCCTTTCTCATCAACACACATGACACGGACATTACTGCTAATAGATCTAAAGATCTATGACAGCAAGGAGAGTCTTGTGATTCACTAATCAGGTGAAAATATTTATTCTTGTCTATTCATCAAAACTCTAGTTTTCTTTGATCTCAAAACCCAAGCACACATATTTCTACCAATACTAAAGCTAATCAAACTACTACACTGATTGTTAAATTCCATCAGACAATGAGATTCTAGACCACACATATATAGATACGTAACTTTTTGTTATCCAAAAAACACATTTAACTTCTTCTGTGACATCTTTTTATTTTAAAAATTCTTCCATAAAATGTGTTTGCTGCAACACTGGTTTTTAAATAGAATACTAATGGCTTCAGCTTAAAGTGCTGCCTTGTTTTGAAAAAACGAACTCACAAATACACCTTATGCAGGTGGTTTAGATACTCAAGTCCTCCTTTAGGTAACCTAAGCTCAGGAACAGACAAGTTCATAAAGAGATTGTATCATACAGTAGCTTTGCATTCCTTCAGCTTCTTTCTAGCCATACCCATTTCCCCTTAATGAGTTACTCTTAATAACTCATTATTTTTAATTTTTAATGAGGTTTAACAAGACCAAGTGCTGGGTCCTGCACTTTGGTCACAACACCCTGCAGCACTACAGGCTGGGGACAGAGTGGCTGAGCAGTGGCCAAGCAGAAAGGAAGCTGGGGGTGCTGGTTGACAGCTGACTAAACATGAGCCAGCAGTGTGTCCACATGGCCAAGAAGGCCAATGGCAACTAGCCTGGAGCAGGAATAGCGTGGCCAACAGGACCAGGACAGTGACTCTTCCCCTGTACTCGGCACTGGTTGGGCCACACCTCAAGTGCTGTGTCCAGTTCTGGGCCCCTCAATTTAGGAAGGACGTTGAGATGTTCAAATGTGTTCAGAAAAGGGCAACAAGGCTGATGAAGGGTCTGGAGCACAAGTCCTGTGAGGAGAAGCTGAGGGAGCTGGCTGGGATTGTTTAGCCTGGAGAGAAGGAGGCTCTGGGGAGACCATATCACTCTCTAAACTCCCTGACAGGAGGGTGCAGCCAGGCAGGGGTCAATCTCTTCTCTGAGGCAACCAGGCACAGAATGAGATGACACAGCCCTACTGCTGGGTCGGGGAGGTCTAGGATGGACATTAGGAAGAAGTTCTTCACAGAAAGAGTAATTGAGCATTGGAATGGGCTGCCCAGGGAGGTGGAGGAGTCACCATCCCTGGAGGTGTTCAAGAAAAGACGGGATGTGGCACTGGGTGCCATGGTCTAGTTGACAAAGGTGGTGATAGGTTGGACTCTATGATCTCAAAGGTCTTTTCCATCCTAGTTGATTTCTGTGATAAAGAGACTGTATTGTGCACTAGCTTCGCATTCCTTTAACTTCTTTCCACATCCATTTCTCCCTGATGAGTTATTTTTAACTTGAGAGGCCACAAACTGTGTAGATGAATTTACTATTCAAACTCTTGCTGATATTTTAGAGTTCTTCAGAAAACCAAAAAATTCAACCACCACAAACTGCCATGATTTATGCATCTTAGAATACACCATCAGAAGGACCAGAAAACTCTGGAGACTATGAATCAGCAAGCTAATGTGAGAACTGACATTTTTGACACCTTAAAATCAAAAGAACTGAATCTTAGTAAATTCTGGTCACTCTGAAATACGTTTCTTTAGCCTGTTATTCAGATTAGGCCACCCACAGACTAACTTGAAGCCTCTCTCCCCATTCCTAATTAGTATGGATTTGATAAAAATCCATTTTCAATTCTCATATGTTACTATTACTGTTACAAGACACCACCAGCAGTTATCTGACTTCCCAATTTCTTTTTCATTAAACCAGTTGCAGAAGGAGGGAAAAGAATGGGAAGGGGAATATGACACTGGGAAAGCTAAGTTATTGAACCAATGGTACAAATTCAAACTTCTTTAAAGTGGGAGCAAATATGTCACCATTTACACTTGTATTGCACTGTTTATTTATTTCTGCCTTCCCCCAAGAATTGCCAGGTGGTGCTGGGTCACTTGAAGTTTGCTTGATGAAGCCATGCCTGACTAATGTTTAGGCTGTTCTCCTTGAAGGTGTGTTCCCGAGAACACAAAAACATTTCCTTGAACCTGGCTTTTCCCCAGTAGTAACAGCAGGACCTACATTTATTATGGTGTGGTGAATTCACAGAATAGTAGTGATAGAAATACCAGGTTTTGAAAAGTATTTTTCATGAAACACAAACCTTGGTAGGGCCATGCTAACAAAACTAAGAAGTGAGACATGGTGGACTCCCCACTCCTGAAGGTCTCCACAGCCAGGCTGGACAGGGCATTAAGCAACCTGGTCTAGTGAAAGGTGTCCTTGCCTATAGCAGGGGATGGACTGGGATGGTCTTTGAGGTCCCTTGTAACCCAAACCATCCTGTGGTTCTACGACTACGTTCAGTATTTACTTCCTCCTCAGTATTTATTTCCTCACCTCTAAAAGGCAGGACTCCAACCCTTGCACCAAGCCCACTTTGGTGCATACTAACCATTGTCAAAGTCAATGTACTTGGAGATCTTGTGCCAGGTGCGGTAGTAGAAGTGCCGGACCTGCTCCTTGTTCTTCACCATGCTTGCTGGTTTGCCTTTTTTCTTGTATTTCAGGGCAATGTTGTTCTGGATAGCTTCAAAGTCCTTCCCATGCTGAAGAAAAAATAAAGCAAATTGAAATACTCAAACCCAAACTTGGATCTTGTCATAATTCAAGTCAAACAATGTCAGAGACTTTGGAATTCTTTGTGGGAAATTGGATTTCAGTGGCCATAAACAGAACACTGGTTTCCTTTGCTTTATATAAAATGCAATATAGATGCCAAATTAATTACTTTCCAATTTCTTTACCTGTTTCAAAATAAAAACAGTAAGTTGCTAGCAAATCAGAAAAAATCACCCATCTGTACTTACAACTGTGTTAAGTAGCAGAACTAAAAACACTGATTTTCTCCCTCAGCATTCTTTACTTTTCTCTGCATTTCCCCCACCATTTCTCACTAGAGTGAATGAAAAACATATTATATTTACCAGCTGCACTTTTATTTACAGTGCATTTCATATTACTGTTACTAGGAGTACAAAATTTGAGTTTCAAAGGATTTGATTTTATACACATTAACTCCTGCTATCACAAAATTTTTGTATTCAGAAAAGGTTGGGACTGATTTAAATACAAAGTAGGAAAACCTCTTCTGAAAGGCAGTGCCACAAAATGGATGGAAGGAGGGACTAAACAAACTGAGTTTCAGATCCACCTTAAAGCAAATTTTTAAAATTTTTCCTCAGTATTCAAAAAAAAAAAAAATCAGTGAAGTGACTTAAAAATTACTTGATTCCCAGGAATATTACTGCAATTCAGAGGAATTTAAAAAAGAAAACACTGTTTAAGTATTCATTTTGTCCACAAAATATATGTATGTGATACCATGCCTATGATGAAAAAACAGTTATTCAAAAAGATGCATGTATGCAGAGAAAACTCCCCATCACTGCTTTTGTTTTTACCTTTGGCATGCATTTTCTAAACAGAAATGCTGTTGAAATAATCACAGGAACAGGACAAGCAGGAATCCATCATATACTTCGTAAGAGGCAGAAGATAAGATGATGTACCTTTTCTTGTCTCTCAGCCCTAGGACTGAACTGACTCTAACCTCTTCATGGCCGAAGACTAAACACAATTGTCATTAGAACAGAGCAGCTTTTCTTTGGTATTACTACAGAGCAAGTGTGTTGCTTTTGAAAGTTCAGATGGGGACATTATTTAATTATTCTGCATTTGAAACAGAACCGTAATTCAATAACAACTGAAATGATTATAAACATTCATTAATAGAACTCAGAAATATTTCCTGTGTATTTAGAGAAAAAAACCCAACAAACTTGACACTTTTGACACGTGGCTTTGACTGACAGCTGTTTTACAGTGTATGGCCCCACAAATGCTCATGTGTAAGTGGCCTTCTGCTCCTGCCAGTCTCACCTGAATCAACCTTCTTTAGGAATATCCAGACTCTAACCAAAGCCATCTATGTCTGTTATTTTCTTCTACATGTACCTCATACAGTCCTTCAAAGAAGGTATTCTTGTCCTCCGTGCTCCATGACTCCCACTGCCGTCGGACCTTCTTCCCTTCCTCCTTCTCTCCTGTTGAGGAGCCCAGGTTCCTTGCTGCTGACTTGGAATTCCCAGCAGGATTACTGGGAGGAATTCCTGATGTGCCACCAGGTGCAGTCCCTCCATTATCTGCTGCTGTAAAAAACCATGACCAGAGTGAATATTAAACCAACAGGAGGATTCATGGATAGAGCTAAGGGAGTAACTCAGAATTTTCTCCTTTTTCACTTGAAATACAATGGGCAAATAATGAGGTTTGTTTTATAGAAATAAAATCTCAAAGCACAAAAAACAAGGGGAAGGTTTCAACGGCTTAATTTTGTATTTCCAGAAGTAACACAGACAAGCAGGAATGTACCACAGCAGCCTCTACCAGACAACCCTCTCTGATGGTTATATACTAGTGAGCTCTGCAGTCACTGCCCTGCAGCCAGGGGGAACTCCAGAGCAGTGCTGAACAGGGAGCTGACCAATGGACCAAAGTGATGTCTTTGGGGAAAATAGAACGCCACATCCTTGTCTTTGGTCCTGATCCTACTGCCTCCAGAATAACTGTGGAAAGGGAAGGATTGAGAGATGTCGACTTCAGTTCATCACACAACAGTGGATGAGCATCCAGAATCTCATCTGCAGTGTATGATCCTCAGAGCACCACCTCTGATATGGCCCATCTAGGAAAGCTCTAGTTATCCAAAGGCCAGCAAGTCTCAACCCATTCTCCTTTCCCAAACCCTGCTGCAGCTTTCAGAAAAAGACACAGAAGTGTAATTTTGATTGTCCCTTTGTCAGTTATCAGCATCCAAAGAACACGGAAAAAGATATGAAGATTGGAAATACTAAAATGAGAATAATGCCAGATAAAACTGAGAGAATTCGCTGTTTACTCAAGTAGGGACCCAGGAAGAAAACAGGATGGAAAATCCACAAACAAAACATCATGCTTGGTATGACGCTGTGTATCAGAGCGCTAATCCAGAAACCGAGGTCAACTCCCCAAAATGCGTTCATTTTTTTCCATAAAAATGTAACCATTCCCATTAACTTATATTTCCAAAATAAATTATCTTGAACTTTATTTAAAAATATTATTTACAATTTGACTGTCCTTATTGATGCAGACATATACTTAATAAAACAGAAGTCTTTCAACACTGAACATTCATTGCTCGTTATAAAGAATGCTCAGTACACTTTCCTTTTCTCCAGGCCTTTATGTCTTGTGTTTTACCTCATGATATACTGGCTTGCCGTAGTTTATTTGCTTATACACCCAGCTTCTACACTACAGCAGTTCCAACCAGTTTCCCTAATTTTTATACATATCAGCATAACTCTGTCTTTCATATTTAGGCTTAAAAAGTTCCGTTATCTTTACAAATTCAACTACATGAAGCAGGTTTTTTTACCTGACAAAGCCAGTATTTTATATATATGTACATATATATCTAACTCAAGAACCCAGATATCCCACTTTGATAATTCTAATAGTATTTTTTAAAAAGCGTATCAGAAGAATCTGCTGTTACAGGTCCACTATGCTTTACAGATTTGAAAGACTTGTATGTAAATCTTAACAAGTCAGTTGCAATTTGAAGGTAATTCCTTCGGGCAACAAAACCGTATTTCTCCAAATCCTATAGAAACTGGTTTGTTCAAGTAATGGAGAATATTTGAAATCAAACCTGGAAGAGAGCAAGGTGCATGAAAGTACATTTTTTTCCTGCATACAATAAATAGTTACTTGATATAAAATATGATATTGTGACCATTTTGGAGTTAATGTTTCTTATCTTTCTAGGGATGACTATTTGACTCTTGAAGAAAATTACTGTCACCACAGGGAAGCATGTAAGGAAAGACATGAAAAAACATTAGACATCTAGAAGAAAATGCACTTATAAACAACTTCTCAAATAAACAGCTTCTTTACTTCCTAAAGTCTTCATCAGCCACTGATAAAATAATTGAGACTTAGGCCATTTAATTCTGGCACTGTTGAGGTAAATCCTTTAAAAAAAGGTAACCACAAGAAAAAACCTGAGCACTTCAACAGAAGTTACCCAACACACAGAACTGACACTTCTTTATTCTGCAAATGTGAGACTGGAATATCACAGTTTGCACAGTAATGAAATACACATCTTTGGTCAAGAAGGGGAAAGTCAAACACATCAAACCCCAAACTCAATCTCCAATCTCCTGTTGCTACCAGCTCCCAACACAACAGATGTCCTTTATCAGAAGACAGGTACAGGATTTCAGTCCAGAGTCACTATTCTGATCACAGATCCCTAACTGCTGAGAAATCCTTCAGAGGAACAACGAATGCAGGATTTGGGGGTTTCACTTGTGTGTTGGGTGGTTGGGTTTTGTTTGGGGTTTCTGTGGGGTTTGTTTTCTTTTTTTTTTTAATACTTACACAAGTAAGTAAAATCCTAAGTCAACTGCCAGACGAACAGATCTTATCAAGGATTTTCTAAAGATTGTTCAGTACACTTGGAACACATAAAGCTTTCATTATTAAAAAGCAGAAGAAACTAAAGTGTCAGTGAAGATTTTATGGTCTTATTACAATTTAAAGTTCAGTACACTTTCATTTACATTTTAGTTGCAGGCAAAAGACGGACTAAAGAGTTCTATTTGATGTGCTGAGGGCTCCATGGACTCAACTTCTACACAGGACATGTAGCTCATAATTGATCTTTTGTTCCTTTATGCACACAAACTGTAGTCCTGGGAAGTTTATCAAAATCTTTTTTGTTTTAAACTCTTTTATAAATTACCATCCAGACAATTGTTCAGAATATTGTATATGAAGATCTAAAAATCTAAATATCCTGTCACCTCTACAGAACTCTTACATGCCATCCAATTCTTCCAGGAACAAAAGGGTTTGCTCATTCCTTTGCATAAATTTTCTTACTACTGTGCATGGTAATATTTATCATTGGGTTATCTCAATCCAATCTAGAGTATACTGAACCTTGGTATGGCAATGGAATGTACTGTATTCTAAAACATAGGACTATAAACCAGAATAAAAGGGAAAAATAGTCATACATCATTAAATTACCCCCCGTAAATTCATTACCTCAATCTTACTGTATGAGATTCTTGTTACATACCGAACAGTTAACGAGCTTTCATCCCCTCACTAATGATTGACGACTCTATGATTAATTCCCAATAATGGATGATTTAAAACTTCATCAATGCATTAAAACAAGAAGCTCCCCTGAGGCCAGCTATACCATTACTGCTGCAGAATGCTGGGGCTCACTCTAACAACCTGCTCAGGCGCTTGTAAAATGATGTAAAGTCATTTATAGAAAAGACAAGACAAAGACAAGCTGGACATTCTCCCACTGTCTACTCATTTTGCACCACCCAGCCAGTGACCTGGACATCCACACCATTACAGCTATGGCAACTCCTTCCCTTTGCTCCAGGTGTGCCAGAGCACCAGCACCTGTGTACAAGGTACAAGGCAGTCATTTGGATATGCAAGTTCCCAGCATATCCCCTCAGCTTTCAATACACAGTTTGCAAAGACTTCACGTTTTTGTACTCAGTATTTGAACTGCAACCCCCAACAAAATCATGGGTCAGAACACCAGTGCTCCAGGGAAACTTATTCAGTCCTTTTATCCAGTGTTCTCCACCCATGTATATGCACCACATTAAAACTTCATTTATCTGTGTCTGGCATAATATCATCTCAAACTACATTCCCATGGAAAAAACTGTCTCTGTAGTTTTAAGCAAAACATAAAACATTTGCAAAAATTTATATAAAGAGATTTAAAGACTGCAGTTTAAGAATCTGATATGAAAATTACAAACAATGGAACACACGTATAAAATAACTGAGACACTGATAGTATTGGGCTCTCACCATGGCTACAGCCACAAATTCTTCCTTCTAGGTAGCATCTCAGAGTTTGCCTTTCAGACTTCCACTGACAGCTCTTACAGGCCAGCTGATTCATATCTTCTGTGACAGATTACACACACACGGAAGCTGGAATCCCCAGAGTAAATTCTCACTACACCCATGTATCCCAACACACAGGCTGGGTTACAGGCTTAGCTCACAACATCTCAACTTCTGGAGTTACCAGTAACCGTAGGTGGAACATTCATTTGGAAATACCTTTATAAACAAGATGGTGCATTCACACTCTTGCATGCCACAGCTCAAATGCCGAGTGTTAGGACTAACTCACTCCCCAAATTGTGGGATACAAATGCCAACTTGTAAAAGACAAATTCCCTGCAAGTCAACACTTCATTTTGAGTGCTAACTTTATAACTGGAAAGGAAGCTTCTACTCTGTATGCCTCCACAGGACACAGCATGGACTCCTGCAAATGGCAAGTTTAGAACAGCTTATGTCTTATTGCATGGTTATGCCACACAGTGTTCTTGCTGTGAATTAACATCCAAAGTTTGAAACAGAAACACAGAATATTCTGAGTTGGAAGGGACCCACAAGGATTATGGAGTCCAACTCTTACCTGACTGGCCGATATAGGAACTGAACCTGCGACCTTGGCATTCTTAGCATCATGCTCTGACCAACTCAGCTAATCTCAGGCTCAGCTGGTAACTATCCTACATGGACAATGACAGCCTACCTTCTTCTCTTACTAGTTAGAAAATTAGAGGTAGCTGAATGTGTTTAAAGCATACACAGTGTCAATTATCAACCAGAGCCTCCTAACAAACCTATGCTGAAGGCTTGCTTCTCTATGGACAGGATATGTTTATTATACAATGTATCAAAGGCAGCACCAGCTGAGCTAACCAAGAAGAGCTATAGAAACCCCCCATGGTTTCTTACACATTTGGTCACGTCTCCCATAAATCACTATTCTCATGCTCTTCCCTAAGAAAACACCCATAAAGTTCATGCTGAAGTTCCACTTAACCCTGCCTGCAGCCTTGCAGGCAGGTCCCTGTCAGAGTTCAGCACCTACTGCACAGGAGGAGAAAATCCTCCTCTTGCAGTATGGGATGAGATATTGTGGAGTCCTGGTCCTCAGCGACTTCCAAAGGGAGGGAGGGAGAACTGAGGTAAGCGGGACAGCAAAGAATGAATGAAAGCATGTCAGGGTAGGATGGAAGGAGAGGTACCAAGTGCAAGTGAGATGGATAAAATTAAGGATAATGTCAGAACAAGGGACTGTGCCAGTAGTTAGTGAACAGTGGTTCATGTCCTAGAGAAATAATGTTGCAGGAGTAACATCTCAAATGAAGGTTGTATACAATATATTCTGCAACATATGAACTCAGGAAGATACAATAAAACACACTGTAAGTACATACATCAAGTGTATTGGTATCTACCTCCTCTCTATAGGAGGAGACAGTAGCTCATTTAACCTGTATGTTACCAAACATGAAACTTTGACACGCTGAAACAAACTAGACTGCTTTTTAGCAAGTTCTATACCATGCCAAAAGATGGAACGCTTTAATTCAACTAAGCTTTCAGCTGAATAAATCCTTTTTCAAAAAAGAACTTCTTATTACTGCAAAAGAAACCCAAATACTTGTTTGAGCCATTCTACACATTTTAGGAATAAATCCAGAACAACAACATGAAAGACATCTTCAAGCTTCAGCTCATCACCATTAGGCTATTCCTCCTGACTTCATTCTGCATTCAGAAAGTGGATAAAAACACGGAAATGGCAATACTCTACTCTAGTTTAAGCTACATCTACAGCATATGATGGCAATGTATTCCACACTGCCTTTTACCAACGTGGTCCCAACATACACGTACATACATATTCCATCCACTCTGGCTTCACGGACCAAAGCCCCAAAACACATCTTAACACCCGTGCTCAGCAACCATGTGGCATGTTGGTGTTTGAGACACAAACTCTCAGAAATCCCTCTTTTTCAGCAACCTTAACTTGGTCTGCATCTCCTCCCTCAACAAACCTCCCTGCATATAAACTCCCAAAATAAACTGTCTCCACACCACTAGTTCTTCAAGCTCCTGCTATGGTTTCATGCAAGTTACTTAAAGACTTCCTTTCAAGCCTTCATGCTTCAAAAGTCATGCACCAGTTGAAGCGTAGATTACAACCTTGAAAACATAATTAAAAGATGATCAACAGCTGAAAAGAATACGATAATAATTCTTTAAAAATGCAGAGATTTAGATATTTGTGCAGGAAATTTGAGAAACTTTCCTGCAATTCCAAATGGATTGGCTACTGAACTGAAATAGTTTCCAAACTTTATTTTGCTGTACTACTTCCTTGTAATTCCTATGTAATTTTTGCCTTAAACTCAAAAGTGCACCTCAGTACACAAAAGGAAAGAGACAGGATTCAAAGGTGCAATTAAAAAGTACGTCAAGGCAATCTGACTATTAGCAACATGTTTACACACTCTACAAGGCAGAACTTGGAAATTATTATGAGCAAGCTTTTGTGAGCCTCAATAAGATAAAGTTGAAAAGTCACCAGCTGCTGAGTGGGCAAACTCTTTTTATAGTTTACAGCCAAGTTTATCAATTATTTATCTGCTAAAATTAAGGACCCTAAAAGCATGAATGCCAAAAGTAAAAAGGTAACCACAAGAAAAAAATACAGAAACACACAGAAAAAAAAATACTATTTTCAAAACTTTTTTGAAGACAAACCAATGCCTGCTGAGCAACTACAATTTGAAAGAAAGTATGTGCATTGATCACACTCCTTAAAAATTAGCAAGTGTTTTCCCTTCAGAATACAGAGGTTCTAGAAGTAGAATCACTTCAATAAAATGTTAACGGTTACACAACATTATTGAATGCCTATGACAAAAACAAGTTTCTGGTTTCACTGGACCAAGCATAAGCATGGTCTGGTCACTCCAGCTGGCCACTGTCAGAGTTACTTCTACAGCCATCACCTTGACTTTGACATAAACAATGCAAAAACTTCCAGGTTTCAGAGCTGATGTAAAGTACATGCACTCCAGCTTTTCATCATTTTTATACTTACAGAGGGAGGAGAAAGGTAGCGGGACAGCTGATGAAAGGATTTAAGTCCAATCTTTATTAGCCATCTCCACCCTTCCATTCATTCCCTATCAGAAGCTGGCTCTGTGAGACATTTCGCTCAGAACACAGAGTACTATGAATTCTGATCACAAGGCATTCCACTGGGGAGAATTTAGACAAGCCTGGAAAACCTCTCATTATGCATCTCTGAACATAAAGAACTCAAATTAGAAAGGATCCTGCTCCATGGCTCTTTCTCCAAAATCTGACAATTATAATCTCAACCATATCAGAGAATTCAATCAGTCGGACACATTCACACCAAATCTGGTCAGGCAGAGCTGTGGCTGGTCTTAAAATTGAAAAAGTGAAAGCACAGTCATAATTCTACCACTGTCACTGCCAATGAATTTAAGAAGTTCTCCCAAATCTGACAACATGGTACAGTGACTGCAAACATTATCCATGACTGGTTACTGAGATAATATTTTCTGTTCTGTATGTAATTTTCTTAAGGTTGTTTTGGAATCTGAATTGCAAAAATGAATGAAATTTCTTTTCCTATTTTGTTGATACTCTTAGTTAAAAATCATTCTGCTGTTCTAGAATTGGAAATAAATGTTTATGTACAAATACACCAACATGAATATACGCTTGCACAAACGTATGTATTTGTTCACACGTGTATCCATTTCCAAATCAATGGAATAATTTCAAATGGACATACTCAACTTGCAAATCACGTACAAGACGTATTTCAAAGAAACACCTCCTCGCATCTAATACTATTTACAATCCTGGAATTAATTATACGTAGCTAAACACTCCTGGGTATTTCATTTGTTTGTTTATTTGGTTTCATGCAACTGGAAGAGAAATTAGGTAGGCCTTTCTGTTCTGTCCTCTACCACCACACAGAGTTTCCATTTAACATTCAAGATATTAAAGAGGGCTTACTAAAGTATTTAGAAATACTTTGTCAATTATACCAACTGCCAAGCAACTGAGTTCAAGAACTTTTTTCTGATATGACAATAACTAAAACATCCCAGTTTGCACTCCTTTATTACTGCAACACAAAACTATCATAACTACAGTGTTTACTTAATGCCCAGCACGTGCACACCCCTGTGACGGACAAGAGTGTGGTAACCTCCAAGACACATTCATGCTACATGGAACTATAGTTCAATTTAGCAGACGAGAGTAAATTTTATCATTTTAAAAGTTGATGCAATCTTTTCAGTGCTGTTTTTCTGAAAAATTCATAGAAAATAACACTTGAGTACTTTAGCACATGATATCCAAAATTAGGCTCAAGTACAGCTCAAATGCAGTGCTAAGATGTCATCTAGTCACTGCTGAGCACACACAATGGCACCAAAATATTCAAATATCCCTGCTGCCTTCCAGCCATTCAAGGTAGAAACAGCTCAAAAAAAAAAAAAAAAACCCAACTAATTCTTGTCTCCAATGCTAAAGTGAAAAAGCAGGTGTGTGTATGTCTGCACCTACAGACTTTCAGATAAAAACTAATCTTAATAAAAACTCAAATCACACAGAAATGCCCAAACTGGTCCGAAACAGTAAAACAGGGCTTGTGAAACCTTAGAAACAAATACGTCAATATGTGTATTTCATTGCTGTTTCCAAAACAGTTATTTGGATCATAGAAATAATTGGGGGAAATCACCAATGTCTTGTGGGTTGTTTTTTTTTTTTTCCTTTGCTAACTAGCACCCAGTCAGTATCTTGTTATTATCCAAGAACAGAATTCAGAGTGCAGCCCCCTGATTACACAGCTAGCTAGAGTATGATTTCCTAATCAAAATACAGGAATTTCCCAAAACTCGAGAGAGATGAAATAAAGACATTAAAGATTTGCCTCATAATGTAGAATTTTTCCTTCTCCACATAAACATCCAGACCCCCCATTTCTGGAAGTGCAGAGAGGACAGTGGGCAGCAGAGAAGCTGAAGCCTTGGGACACAAAGAAGATTTCAGCCATGAGAAACAAGCCCCAAAACACCACCCCAAAACCAAACAAAAGATGGCATCTACAGAAGGAGAATGACAACCCACAGCCCCACAGGTGCCTCCCCTCTTTGCCATCCCCCTTGTCTGCATGTTTTTAGGGTGTCAAAACACAGTACCTTTGCCTTTTCCGGCAGTGCTGCTGCCAACAGAGGAGGATGCCTGGGAATCCTTCTTCAGTCTCTTGCTCTGAGGTCTGACGCTGGACCTGAGAAAATGATGCTGGTCCTGGCTCTGGGAGGGCTGGAGAGAGGCCGGGGCCGGTGACAAGTTGGGGTTCGGTGTAGGGCTGCTGGTAGTGTTGCTGTTAATGATCTTCTCTTCTTTCTTTGTGCTGCTGCTGCCTGGAGCTGCCTCTCCTCCTCCTCCTGCCCCTTCTTCTTCCAGGGACTCCTCATCTCCTCCTGCTCTCTTGCCCAGCTTTTTCACCCCTTCCTCCCCGCTGCTCTCTCCCAGTTTCACTGTCATCCTGCGGGGGAGGAGAGGGAGAAAAGAGCGGGCACACAGTCAGGCCGGGGAGCCCCCCGGGGAGGCAGAGAAACCCCTGGGCTGAGAGGGGAGAAGTTTAGCTGCAGAAATTCCTCTCAACATGGCCGCCGTTGTTTGTTACTAAATCCCCTTTCGTTTGCTGTCCCGACCCAACAACCTGTGCCGAGGGCGGGAGGGGGAAAGCCCCGCCACAACCCCCCCCAAACCGGCCCAAACGGCAGCCGGGGCCCCCCGGTAGCCCCCCGTCTCCGTCCCGAAGGGCTCCGAGCCGCCTTTGGCCGAGAAATCGCCCGGCCAAACTCGGGCGTGTGGCAGCGCTCGCCAGCGCCGGAGGAGCGGCAGCCGCTGGGCCGGCGGAGCAGAACGGAGCGGGGAAGCGCTGCTCCCCCATCCCATCCCATCCCACCCCTCCGCGGGTCCCGGGCCCGGGGCTCTCCTCTCTCCTCACCGCGGAGCCGCGGCCCGGCCCGCCGCGGGGGGGGGATCCATGCTCCTGGATGCGGCGGCGGCTTCTCCTCCTCTGTGTGTGTGTCTGGGGCTGGGACTGGCCGAGGCTCCCGAGGTTCCCGCTCCCCTCCGCCCCCACCCCGCACCTCCCCGCGCTCCTTCCCGCCGGGCAGCCCCGACCCCGCCGACGGCACCACCGTGGGCCGGGTCTGGGCTGCCACCGGGAACGGGCAGGGACCGGCTCCCCAAGCCGGCACCCCTGGCCGCCGCCTCTGCTGGGGGAGAATTAATGCCACCCCATTTTTTTTTTCTTTTCGCTCTCTCTCTCTCTTTTTTTTTTTTTTTTTTTTTTTAATTTGGAGGGCAGTAAACTCCGGAGGCACCTGCAGCGGTTGTGAACCATCGGTTCGTTGCTCCCGGCCATGCAGAGACCTTGGCCAAGCAGGGCAGCCCTGAACCCCTGTGTGCCAAGGGAGCATCCCCGGGCTTTCGAAGGCATCTGTCAACTTTTGAACCTGACATTGATGACCACTTCCTGTGCTGACTTCACAAATCCTCTCAATTCTGAAGGTTTTTTTCAAATACTTGGAACAAAATGCCAGATATGAACACAAGCTTAAGGCATCAAATCACATTACCTGTTAAAACCCAACAACTGTTTTAGTTTTTCTTAAAGAGTGTAAAAATATTACTGACAGCACATCTAAAAGAAGTCAACTTCCAAGAAAGAACCAGTTAGAGCACCCAGCAAGGAGCAGCACTTGGGATGCAGCTGCCTTGTCAGCATGGCAGGAGCCATCATCCAACTTCCATCTAGGGAAAAGATAACCAACAAGAGGAGGAAATTCTGAATATCACAAACATTGGAATGACTATAGATTAGGCTGACACCAGGATAATGAGGTTCAAAATAAAGGAGATGCATCAACATGATAAGGCATACAAACTCATGAGGTTACTGCTTATGTGTTCTATTCCCACTATTAAAATTATATTTTTCCCTCTAATTTTCACCTAAACCCCTGAACCCATCCAGAATTGTGTTGGGGAATGTTTCAGTCTTTGAAAATGCTCAATAAACTGACCTGAACTGTGGATCTAAACGCACATTGAAATTAGTTATTTATTCACCTGACAGGTCCTTAGTTACAGACTGGTTCTTCACACACCAAACCCTACAGTTTCTAGTTATTTCGAGGACAGAAATCTTCAAATTCTGACAGTGTGTGCTCAAAAACTTCGTGTAAGCAAAGCTTAAATAATTTCAAGCTTGGTTTTATTACTCCAAATTAAATGATGCACCCACCCACTGACATCCCCCAACAATTAGCGAGGGGGAAACAAAGAGACACTCCTTGGGGAAAGCTCCTTACAGGAGCCGAGTAGCACACCCCAGGATCTGCTCCACTTCTCAACTGCTGGCTCCTTCTAGCATTCTGCCTAAGTCCTACGTGCAGTTTCCCCGTTACAGCTGCTTTTGCCTTTCGTTTTCACCATGTTCTTCCTTTCCCTTTTTCTCCCAAAGTGAAAATCTCTTCAGCCTCGCTGCTTTGGTCGTGCACACCCTCATGGCCGTCCCTCCGCTGCCTTCCGTAAGAGCCGCAGAGACGCGTTCCCCAAGTGCGGCCGGCCCGGACGGGAGAGCGGGGCCGAGCCAGTCTCCCCGGGGCCAGGTGCGTCCCGCCTCGCAGGCTCCATCCCCCACCCCTGCCTCACCTGCTGCATCAATGCCGTCACGCAGCCTCCGCGTTCCGGCTCCCTCGCCGGCGGCTGCCTCGGCTGCTCCGGCACCCGCAGCCCCAGGCACCCCCGGGCTGTGCCCAGACCCGCCAGCTCGGGAAGCGGCCGGCGCGGAGCCCAGCGGCCCTCCCAGTTTTGCTGGCGGCGGCAGCCCCGCTCCCGGCAGTGGGGCCGACCTCTTCCCCGGGCTGCTCCGAAACCCAGCCGCGGTCCCAGCGCCGCCAGGCTCGGCTGGGCTCGGGCCGGGGCTGGGGCCGCGGCGGTTCCGGTTCCTCCTCGCCCTGCCCGGGCCGGGGGCGGGGCCGGCGCGCGCGGGCCCAGCTGAGAGCGCCGGCGATCCCCGCCCCCCAAACAACGCGCCCCATTGGCCGGCGGCGAGCGGGAGCGAGGCGGGGGCGGGGCCGCAGCCCAGCGCGAGCCAAACAAAGCGCGGCGCGGGGCGCGTGACGAAAGCTCCGCGCAGAGGAAGAGGCGGCAGCGCGTGTCCGCCGGGGGCGGGGCGAGCCCCCGAGATCTGGCTGTTGATTGGCTGAAAGAAACACCAATTGAGAGCCCACTAGCCGAGCCCTTCGGCCGGGGTCCGGGATGCCATTGGTCAGGGGGCGGGTGATTGGCATGTGGCGCAGTATTTGTGGCCGCCGGGCGGGGGCGCTGTGGCCGCGGCTCCGCCATGCTCGGGGTTCCCCGGCTCGGGGCTCTGCCCGCTGAGCGCAGAGCGGGGCCGCTGGGCCGGGCTCGCTGCCTGGCGGCACCGTATCGGAGCTGTAGTACTGCTGGCTCTCGCTCCCTTCGCCGGGAACCCGGGGAAAGCCGTGGGGCCGCTTTCTGTGGAGCATTTGGGGCTATTCCTAGGCTGCATTTGGGAACAGGCGTCCCCCGTGAGGCCCTTTGCTGGACTAGGGTTTGCTGCCGGGCGTCCTTCTTTTCACAGCGGGCGCTCCTTGATGTTGACTGGTACTTTTACGTGGTGACTTCACGTTAACTGCTAAGCAAGATAATTTGTAAAAATCTTACAACTGAGACCGTGTGAGATACTTTTTCCTTTGTAACGTGTTTGTGGAAAGAATGTTAGATCATCCTCTTTTTTGCATCTTTGTAACTCTCATTGCAGGAAAGGATGCCTTAGTCCTTTTCTGAGGAAAATCTTTGTAAGCTTAGAAATAAAGTCAGAACTGTTTAAATCTCATGATGGTGTCTAAATTCTGGAAAATTGGGCTCCCGTAGAGTGTGGTGCAAGTAATTATCTATGATGGTAGAACTGGAACGTGTCTTGAGCACTGTATCATCACCTGTGAATATACTTTAAAGTGTATTTGTGAGTAACCAAGTGGACTGCTCTAAATGGAATTTGTTTTTTAAAAAAAGTTTGTCTGTAGTGTCAAGCTTTGCATTTAAACATCTTAACTGTTCGGGGTTTTTTTTACAGAGTGTTTTTCAGTTTCGTTATAATCTATCACAAGATCATACGGCTTATTTTTGCTCCTTGGTTTGGCCACAACGAAATTCAACAATACTGTTAGGAAATGATGGATTCTGCATTTCCACTACCAAGTATTTCCATGGTGCTTTGCCATGAGATGTGAACTAGAGAGATGTGGAATTATGTTCAGCTGTCCAGTTGAAGGTTTCCGTTCCCTCTGTGTAAATAACTTTCCATGCTTGAATAGCCCTATTGCCTCTATTTGTGAAATTGCTCATGTGTCTAAATGTTTGTGAGAGAAAGGCTGACTGAAAAGGACTTGGACAAGAGCTGAGAGGCAGGGGCTAGGGTGAGACGTCAAAAGACACTTGAACTTCCATTTGTTCAGTTTTGATCACAGCCCCTCCCCACTATTCTGCTTTTACAGACCTGCACAGCTACAAAATGCAGATAATCTTTCAGTGTTTGTTGCCATGGTTTTCTAGGCCAGGCAAGAACTTTACCTTGGATTTGTCCCACATACTGTGTATTTTAAGGTATGAATAACAAATTGCATTTTTACTAGAAACAGAGCACGCAATGCAGAACTATCCAGCAGAAGGACAAAGTTAATACTTTAGGTTTATGTTAAAATGCTTTTAAGTTTGCATCTAATGTGCATGATCATTGCAAATTATAACATGGAAATACTTTTCCAAAGATCCTAGATGTAAAAGCCACCAATATAGTGAATGTTCTGTATTTTCCTCTTACATTACTTACAAGCTAGTACATTTCATTCATGATTTATTTCTTCTTAAAAGGGTCTGAAGTTGTTTATTCTGGCAAACAATAATGAAGGAGCTTTGTGTTGCTAAAGCAGTTCTTTCCCATCTCAGGTAAGAGGATTTAAATAGAAGGACAGACTGCTATTGTTAATCCCTTATTGCTTACGGAATAGGAAGCACCGAGTCATGTGACTTTGTTTTGCTCTTGGTGTGTGAGGTCAAGCCCTTAGAAGAAGGGAGGAAATGGGCTGTGAGTAACTGCACTACTGCAGTCAGTCCTGGGACTTTAGGGAGTTGGAGCTGTTAGGCATTATTTATGATACCGGGGGCTTGGAACTAGATGATCTTTAAGGTCCCTTTCAACCCAAAACATTCTGTGGTTGTATGCTTTTATGAGAAGGGAAAATGTTAAAATCCAGGGATTCCACATTCACTTGTCTATTTTGCATAATGTCGCGGTTTGACACTGACCCAGTGCCAGGCACTGTCCTGGGGTGACGTTATGAAGCCGCTTTAGTCCAAGGCCCGAGAACGCTGTGCCTTTAGGATGGACCCGGGGCGGGAGCCACGGGCCGAGTGTGGGGCAGTTCAACGGGGGCCCAAGGGCTCGGGGGCTCTGGGGCTCGGGAGGGAGTGCGCCGGGAGCATTGGGCTGCTTTTTGGTTTCCTTTGTGTTCCAGCTAGCTGGGAAAAGGTTCTGTCGGGTTTTTTTTTTTTTTTCTTGGTCTTTATTCCCTTTCCTTCCCCCACTGCCTCACTGCCTCCCTTCCCTCCTCGCCGGTCCGGAGAGCCTGCGGGGGCGGCCCCGGTGGGCCCGCGGGGTGGCCCCAGCTGGTCGCACGCAGCCCGCGTGTCTGTTCCCTCTCCGGGAATTTGTTGTATTTTGAGGTGGTTTTTTTTTTTTTTTTTTAAATCCTGTTCTATCCTATTTTGTTTGTGTGTTAATAAACAGTTTGGTTTCTTTTTCCCACTTTCACTCCTTGTGACCCATTTGTCCATTGACGGAGGAAAAGGGGAGGAACACTCATTCCGGAGTGTTTCCTCCTGAAGTTTTGTATTAAAAACCGAGATAGCCACCCATGAAAGTTGCTCACTCGCCCTCCCCTGCCACAGCTGGGCAGAGGTGAGAAAAAGAATTAACGAAGGGTTGATGAGTTAAGAACCAGGAGAAAACACTCCAAGGGCAAAACAGGCTCAACTTAAAGTTGCAAAGTGATTTTATTACTAAAAGAATCAGAGGAGGATAATGAGAAGTGAAATAAGCCCTTAAAACACCTTTTCCCCCTCCAACCCCTCCCTCCTTCCCACTGACAGCGGGTGGGGGGTTTGGTCAGTTCGTCACCCGAGGGTTTGTTCCGCTGCTCAGGGAGAGGAGTCCTCCCCCTGCTGCACCGTGGGGTCCCTTCCCACGGGAGACAGTTCTCCGTGAACTCCAACGTGAGAGTTGCCATCTCACGAGCAGCAGCTCCCTGCGACCTGCTGCACCGTGAGTCCCTCCCACGGGCAAACAGTCCTCCAGAAGTGCTGCACCGTGGGTGGGTCACTCTTCCACGGGGTGCAGTCCTCCGAGGCCAGGCTGCTCCAGCCTGGGAGCAGGGCCCTCTCTCTGCACCGGCTCTGCCCCTGGATCCCAGCCTCCTGCAGGCATCCACCCGCTCCGGCGTGGGCACCTCCCCCAGGGGCTGCGGGTGGATCTCTGCATCCCCCGGGGATCCCCAGGGGCTGCGGGTGGATCTCTGCATCCCCCGGGGATCCCCAGGGGCTGCAGGGGCACAGCTGCTCCACCATAGTCTCACCACGGCCTGCAGAGGAATCTCAGCTTCAGCAGCTGGAGCACCTCCTCCCCCTCCTTCGTTAGCACAGAGGCGTTACCATCATCTCTACCCGGCCCAGCCTTGGCCAGTGCCATGTCCATCTTCAGAGCCATCAGGGACTGACTGCTGGACATGGTGGAAGCTTCCAGCAGCTTCTCACAGAAGCCACCTCTGTGGCCCCCCCCGCTACCAAAAACCAGGCCACACAATTTTGAATATTGAAGGACAGGCATATTTCATTCCCAGCTAAGCCTGCACAAGTATGAATAGGTAGTTTAATTATTGGGAAAAATTCTGTGTAACACTGAACCAGCCAATTCTGAGAGCTGTAAAGTGGTCACTTGAGCAGCGACAGTCAGTGGATTATTTAGGTTATTTTTATTTCAACCTAGAAAGGGATGATAGACTAGATGTTTTTTTGAGGCTCCAGCTGGCTGTATATTTCTGACTTGACTGTATCACGTAGTTGCAGTAATTTCCACGACAGCCTGGTTGTTTGAGAAAACAAGGCATCTGCACGTGGTCTGCTCAAATCCTCAGCTTCTTGTCTGATGATCTCAAGGCTACAGTGAGAACAATCGGCTGGGCAGAGCAAGAGAGGAATTGCTGACTCTGCTTTGGGAGTGGCACCTGAGTGAGCTAATGGGGTTATTGCATGTCCAAGGATCCACCATGAAGAGATGCCATGATTGACTGTTAGAGCTGATGCCTTGTAAGGGAGAAGATAAAAAGCTCCAGGACTGTGTTGGTTCTGCTGCTCTGGTCTATGGGGGTTGCTGACTTGTAACAAGATGGTCTAAAGCCAGTGTTTTGCCTCTTTACCTGAAGCCTGCCCATAATTCTAGAAGATATACAGTTTGTTTCAATGCAGTATGCCTCTCACTGAGTGCTTTTTCCTACTTGCTACCAAAACAGAGGGGTTGTTTTTGTTGTTGTTTGGTTTTTTGATTTTGTTTTTCCAGAGTGCCTGTGTATTTGGTAAAGGAAACTGATAAACACCACATAAATTACACATTACACATGGCCAGTCAATCTCAGAGCATGCAGGAGCTGCTTGTCATAGCTGTACCAGGTGTGGCTGCTTTTCATCTGCTTGCATAGAAGTGTTGTGACTTCAGAGGAATTACAAATGACTGTGGACAGGACAGTGCTGTGAGGATTTGATCTTGAATTTTTTCAACCCTTTTGAAGGTGTTAGGCAGACTTGGCTGTTAGGGCTGGCTGCAGGCCCAGTGGGACCAAGAGCTGAGAATGGAGCTGGGCTGTACCTGACATAGGTTGTAGGTGGGGTGCTGAGGAGGCACAGGGTGGTAGGAGGGCTTTATGGGTTGTCTTCATCTAGATGTTACTAGAAAAACTTGGTCAGTAAGTTAAAAACTTTTGCCCCCAAAACTCTAAAAGAGCCGCTGAGCTCCGGGCCGTACAATTACATATGGTTACGATATGCGTTTCTATCTCACGGAGGTTCAGCTGGGTTGAGCTCTGTCACGGCAGGTACTTGATAGCGTTGGGGGCCGGAAGAGTTTGGGGAAGGATCTCGATTCTCGGGGCGGCGGCACAATCCATCACCTGCGATAGAAAAAGTTCGTCGCAGGTCAATCCACCAAGCCCTGGAGACGACTCTGGGACCCCAGCGCAGCAGCCACCACTCGCCGGGACCCGCGGCACCACCGCGTTCGGCACTTTCCGCCACTCTCCGTGTGCCGCCGGGCGGCTTCGGCCCTTCCCGTCACTCCTCGGCAGTTTCCGCTCGGGGCTCGCCCCGTTGTCGGGGTAACGCAAAGCATCGCGGAGCGAGTGCGGCCTGCGGCGCGGGCGGTGAGCGCGGGGCGGGAGAGCGGGCGGCGGGCGCTGTCCACGGGCGGGGGAGAGCGGGCGGCGGGCTTTGCCCGCAGCAGCCCGTGGGGTGTCGGCCGGCTCTCCGTGATTGTGTCTTGGGCCTGGCCCGCAGCAACGGGATCAATCGCGGTCAGCCGGAAGTGAGGGGCGCTTGAGCTGCTGCCCGCGGGCGGTGGGAGCTGGGGCGGGGGCCGCCGAATCTGCCCCCGGGCGCGAACGTGGCGGCGTTGCCCGCGTGTTTGCCCTCTCGAAGCCGGGGAGTTCGTGGAGCCCCTTGTTCTGTGCCGGCGAGTGGCGGTCACGGCCCGGACGAGGAACCCACGCGGAGTGCGCTCCACTCCAGGAGCTGCCCCATGGCAGCAGCAGCCTGGGCTCGGCCTGGCACAGGCTCCCCACTCCTTCTCCCTCTGTGCGGGTGCAGGATTCAACAGGGTTTTTACTTTATCTATTTTACAAGTTAGAAAAGACAGTACATAGTCATAAACCATCTTTTTGTAGCACAGATCAGTTTTGTATTACTTTTTTTTCTGGGTCTGGCTATTTTAAACAATTGCAGACTTTAAAGGCAACATTTCTTATAGGTAGAGATTAAAGGAAAACCTCTGCTTTTGCTTTGGTAACTGTTGAGTCTTGTCAGAGTCTTGTTAAGGCAACTCGGACAGAGATCCCATTTCACTATGTGTCTGGTGACTGGGGGGCTGATGAGTCCACAGCTCCACAGGTACAGCAAACCAAGTTGCTATCAGTCTCGCTTAAATGTACTGATAACGTTGTGACAGAATATAAAAGCAGTTTTTTAAGAATTTTCCCCAAAGACAGAATAGCATCTTTTTTTCCCCCTGAATGTTGATGATTGTTTTGTGAAATATGTGCGCGTGTTCTGGCTCTCTGCTGTCATTTGCAGTCGTTAATGTTGTCTGTACTGTTCAACTCTGTGAACCTCATGAAGTTCAACAAGGCCACATGCAAAGTTCTACACCGGGTTGGGGCAATCTCCATTACTAGTATAGTCTGAAGGATGAACAGATTGAGAGCAGCCCTGAGGAGAAGGACTTGGGGTACTGGTGGATGAAAGACTGGAAATGACCTGGCAATGCACACTGGCAGCCCAGATACCCCCATGTCCTGGGCTCATCCCCACAGCATAGGCAGCAGGGAAGGGGGAAATTCTGCCTCTCTGCCCTGCTCAGGTGAGACCCCAGGTGTATCTCCAGCTCTGGGGCTCCAGCATAGAAAGGATGTGGAACTGGTGGAGTGAGTCCAGAGGAGGCCACAGACATGCTCCAAGATCTGGAGCCCCTCTACTCTGGAGACAGGCTGAAGGTCTGTGGGTATTTAGCCTGGAGAAGAGAAGGTTCTGTGAACGCCTCATTGCGGCCTTCTAGTATTTTAGGAATCCATTCAGTGCCAGTGCCGGCAGCTCAGGGTGCAGTTACAGTGCAAGCTGCAGGTTGAGCTTTGGGTGGCCAGAGCAAGAGGATGTGAACTGCCGACCCTTTGCATAACAAAGGACATGGAGCCCTGTGGCCCAGCCAGGTGAGGGACACTCAGAGACACTCAGCAGCAGCTGACGACCCCCAGACTTTCCTGCCCTTAGACTGAAAGGCTGTAAAAGTTCCTTTGTTTGAGGTTCCACAGCTGGACATACCAGCTCAAGCTGTAATTTTGTTATTGGACCAAAATTAAATTGTTTTAAGGATCCAGATGTCTGAGACTTCTATGGGAAACCTAGAGTTGAGCTGGTAAGGAAACTTGGTCTGGCTGTGTGGGAGTGGGAGTGTAGCTGTGCAGGGCCTCGGTCCCAGCACAGGCGGTGCAAGAGTGACTGTCAGGGTGGCTCCTGAATGGTTGGACAGGGAAGTTGTCTTAAAAAGAACTTAACGGAGGCTTATAAGAAAGGTGGAGAGAGACTTCTTATGAGGGCCTGTACTGACAGGATGAAGGGCTAATGGTTTAAACTGGCACATCTTAGGTTTAGTTTAGGCATAAGGAAGAAAAGTTTTACTTGCGGGGGTGGTGGGGGGGGGAAGGCCCTGGCACAGGGTGCCCAGAGCAGCTGTGGCTGCCCCAGCCCTGGCAGTGTCCAAGGCCAGGTTGGATGGGGCTTGGAACAACCTGGGCTAGTGGAAGGTGTCCCTGCCCATGGCAGGGAGTGGAATGACATGCACTTTAAAAGTCCCTTCCAACCCAAACCATGCTGTGATTCCATGAGCTCTAACCATTTTTAAGAATTGCCTTAAGAATTCAAAAGTTTCTGTCAGATGTATCTAATTTAATTATTGAGATCGGGTATGGGGGCTTGGCCATGTTCTACTTCAAGCCACAAAATGGTTAACTTTTGCAGAAATTCTATTTTTTTAAACCTTGAAAAAATAGAACGTGCAATGCCAGAATAGTTTGTAGAGGCAGTGTTACTTGGTTTTCTTTTTCTTTCTTTGAAGACTTGTTTTGAAGAGGCAGCTGTCAAAGCTACAGTGTAAATACATGAGCTAGCAGTAAACTTGTGAATAATGAATTCCCAAGATCACAGCAAGAAAATGAATGTTGGTTTAATTATTTTTATACCACTGAGTAATTCACTTATGTAAGCCATTTATTTATTTGTGTGTAGCAGTCTGCTGCACAATTCTGTGTAGTTACTGTGATGGTGAAGAGTATTTTATATCAGGGGTTGTCCGTAATTTACGTGACAGTATCACTGAATCTTGTTTTAGGAACTGCCAGTCTGCCATTTTAAATACACACAGTATTGACTGAAAATTTTTTCTTGCTGTCTCTTAATTCCCAAAGCTGATCAAGAGATGCAATTTGGAAGCTTGGTAAACTTATTTCTGTCATTGAAGGGGACTGAAATATCTGAATAATAGTAAGTAATATTTCTGACTACAGATGCAAGGAACACTTAAAAGCAGAAAGTGGTTGCTATAGAGAAGGTATTACAGCTGTATAGCTTGTGTGATAAAACTGTTATTTCATATGAAATGTGGTTTTGTTTTCATTTAGGCATCTTATATTTTTATTTTAATCTGAAGTGAAATTCTTTAATATTTCAAATTTTGAGCGTGTATAAAGCTTATAGTCAAATATGGACTAAATCCTTCCTCTGTTAGAGGAAAATGAAACAGATAAAATAAGGAGTAAAGTAGTACTATGGGCACAGAACTCTGGAACAGAACTGGAGATGTAAGAAAACTTTTAAAAGACATGAAATCAAGAAGAAAAACACTCTAAATTTTGGGGTTTTTGCATGGCAATAAAACTAGACCCATGCTATGCCACTTTGAGAATGCTGAGGATTTTGAAGGATTATGAGGATAAAGGTGAGTGGATCTTGTTGAAAGATGAAATTGTTTGTCCTTAGGCTGACTGCTGTTGTGTCTGCTCTCATGTCTAGTGGCTGATGTTATTCTTTGTATGTGTCAGAGGCAAGGTACAGAACTGCCAACTTACTGAACAGGGTTGCCCACCTTTCTAAATAAAGTGCCCAGCAAATTAGTTATTTTAGGTGCTGACAGAAGATTTAAAGAAAAGAGGCCTTAAAAGAAAAGTCTGTTCATGCCCATTTTACATCCTGGTGGCTTAGGCAAGTCTCACTGCTGTGCATGTATGTGTGCCTGTGGGTTCTGAACTCATCGTTTAGCTGTGCAGAAGAAAAAGTCTCTTCCCCTTAAATGTCACAGGAATGTTAAACATTTCATGCTTGGGTTGGGTTTTTTTTGTATGTGTGTGTTTGTTTGTGTTGTTTTTTGGGGGGTTTTGTTTTTCACCAGGTCTTGGCAGGGTTCTGTACCTGGGGAGGAGTAACCCCATGCCCCAGTCCAGGCTGGGGGCTGCCCTGCTAGACAGCAGCCCTGCAGAGAAGGACCTGGGGGTCGCCAGCTGTCCTTGACAAGCCATATGCCCTGGGGCCAAGATGGCAGATCCTGGGGTGTGTGAGGAAAGGCATTGCCAGTGGATCAGGGAAGGGATCCTGCCCCTCCGTTCAGCCCTGGTGAGGCACATCTGGAACACTGTGTCTGGTTCTGGGAGCTGGGCCTCTTGGGCCTCGCGAAGAGATGGCTGAGAGGGGACCTCATCCATGTCTGTCAGTGTCTGCAGGGAGGGCTCAGAGAATGGACAAGGCTCTGCTCCGTGGGGCCCATCAATGGGACAAGAGGCAATGGGCAGAAACTAGAACACAGGAAGTTTCATCTAAATATGAGGAAGAACTTCTTTACTGTGTGGATGACTGAGTGCTGAACAGGCTGCCCTGAGAGGATGTGAAGTCTCCCTCATCAGGGATATCCCAGAATTGTCTGGACACAATCCTATGCCATGTGATCTGGGAAGACCCTGTGTGAGCAGGGAGGTTGGAACAGTTGACCCACTGAACACTGTGACTGTGATTATTTGCTAGTAATTGAAGGTGTTTTGCTCCGTCTGTTTTTCTTTTGAAAGCGAGCCGGTTGGATCTCATGATGCAAATCCCAAAGACCACCTCTGTGTATAAATTATTACAGATTATTAGTGCCACCCTCCATTTCTGACGCACAACTCTGGAAAGGGTTTTGTTCTCGTGTTCTTCTGTGTACAACATCAGCACTTAACTATTTTCATTCAAATGTTGGTAACAGTTCCAATGTAAGTAGCAGATAGTGTGATTTGAACTAATCCTGTGTGATTTCAACAGTACAAGCTCCGAAGTGGTGGCAACAGTTGAAACTCTCTTTGAAAGCCCAGACATGAGACTTTACAACACAAAAGTGTTCTGTCTGTGTATTAATTAACATCTTTGGATGTGAAGTACTGGAAGTAACTTTCTGGTAAATTCTGAATTATTTCAAAGTCCTCTGAAGTAGGCCAGCACAAGCCACTGGTGAGAGACTGGTACCGTGCTATGCACACTGTGAATCTACAGAGTATGAGGCTCAATGTTTCTGAATTTTTTAAAAAAAATACCACTCTGACCTTTCTCATGTCTATGTAGTATGTGTAATAAGATGATGCTGTAGTTTTATTTTCCCCCTATGTTTTAACCCTACATATCATTATATATAGTGCATAAATTAAATATAATTTAGCATATATGTAGTGTATATGTATTATCTACATAAGCATATAAGCATAACTGTTAGAGATGTTTTTTTTCCTTATACAGGTGTGCAGTCTGTGACAGCTCCTGTTGTTATGGCTGTGTATGTGGATCATCGAACAGATGCTCCTGATTCCGTTGCCTCCCCTTCCCATATAGCATGGCACCCACTTCATCCACTCCTGGCAGTTGCTTCTATCAGCACAGCAGCTGGGGGCTGTGTGGATATCTACCTGGAACAGGTGAAAAATCAGCAACTTTGCTTTTGGTCTCAATACAGAGTCACAGAATCACAGGACAGTTTGGGTTGGAAGGGACCTTAAAGACCATCTTGTTTCAACCCCCTGCCATGGGCAGGGACACCTTCCACTATCCCAGGTTGCTCCAAGCCCCGTCCAACCTGGCCTTGAACACTTCCAGAGATGTGAGAGGTGTGTGAGAAGTCACAGCTTCTCTCAGCAACCTTTATCATTGTCCTAATTTAAAACTTCACATTTTTAATCTCTATTTTTGCAGGCTTACTTATCCTCCTTAAATCTCTCTCTCTAGAATTTAATTACTGTCTGTCCTGTGCTATCTAGAACATGACAGATTCATCAGCCACTCATTATATGTATTTTTAAAAAGGCCTTAATAAATTAAATTGACCTTTCCTTTGAAATTTGATGTCTACAGCCTGTAAGTCTTGTTTGTGATGGTTACTGATTTGCTTTTTGCTTCTCACAGTGTGAGAATTTCAGGCCTATAAGTAAATGAACACATGCCACTGCTGCTTTTTAACTCTTAAGTGAATAGAACATACTAAGAAATGGAAATTAAACAAATCATTCCACCACTTGGAAACTGAACTGATTTGTTGGACTCGGCTTGTTCCTTTTGAGTTGGTTGCTTCCTAGTATAGTTTCTGCCTGTAGATACACAAGGCTCTCATGTAAAAGAGTATGCAAAAGAAGTAAGACTTTGGTTTTCAAAATTTTTGGGGAAGTAGCACTACAAGGTATCTAGCAGCAGACTTACTGAAACATGTAAGTCTGTTAATATGAGGTAGCCTATAAAATGTGTACTTTTCAAAGTGTATTCTGAAAAATTGTCATCCAAGTTTTACAGATGGAAAAATAAATACATAGAGAGGTTAAATGATTCACGTGAAATATTCTTGTGAACTGTGCCCAAGGGAGGATTTGCCTTTAAGAGTTGTTGAAGTATTAGATTATTCTGTGTCCTTTGTGATGTGCTTTATTCTTTTTCAATAGCTGGAATTTCTTTTTACCTTGAAATGTGCTCGAAGCCTTCTTACATCCTTTATACGGGAGAGAAAGCTTGATATTGACTGGGCTGTGAATCGGAAGGTTTGGCTGCTGATTTTCCATTGGACTGAATTCACACAGATTTCTGTTCACAGGGAGAACATGTGTCTGATTCCCATGTTGAGAGAAGCTTTCAGGTCACATTACTTGCCTGGCACCCTTCCAGACCCATTCTGGCATCAGGATGGGAGACAGGAGAAGTTCTGATACTGAACAAACAAGACAAGGAGCAGCACACTGTACCCCCAAATCACAGCGCCAAAATCACAGTCCTGAGCTGGAGTACAAGTGGTACCTGCCTCGTGTCTGGGGATGGGGTGAGTAGCTGAAATGCCCTGCACGTGTTTGATGTGGAACACAGTCTTCGAAGCTCTGTAATGGGAAAGGATCATGGAATGGAGATCCATGGGGAAGGAAGAGTTGTGTGGGAGAGGAATTCCCTTTCATTAGGTACAAATTAAAACTGTTAGGGGGTAAAATCAAATCCTAGTGTTTTAAATGTTTCTACAATATAATTCTACAATTAAAGAATTGCTGTTCTACAATTTTTCTTTAAATAAAAGTGTGTCTAATCTCAGTGAGTGCTGAGTGTTGATGAAGGTTTAAGCCTATTTAATGGATGGAGTAATTGAGGTATAGACAATTTGAATTCTTTTGCTCCTGTCCATGCACAACTTTTATGGAAAACTCAGGAATAAAGCCTAGATGTTGAGAGACAAATTCCAGTTACAATATATTCATCTATAGTGAGTGCAAAGCAGTGCTCACTTGAATACAGGAAACCCATGCTAATCTCTCTTTTTCTGGTTTTATTAATGACTTAAAATTGTATCAAAGTGATTGTATTGGGAAATGTGACACTCTATTTCTTGATGAGCTGGTTGCCCTTTTATATAGTGAAGTGAGAAAGTAGCTATTGAATATTCAGGATTAAGTATTCGTAGAAGATTCTGATTTTGCCAGTTTTTGAGTCGGCAAATGAAGAAAAAAAAGGTGTTTTTTTCTGTATTTTCCCTGATACAAACTTGAGCTTGCCCAAGAATTTCAGTTCTGCTCTTACCTATATGTCAGAATTCTTATTCTATAAAAATCAGAGGAAAATATGATTTTAATTCATTGTTTGTAAAGTTCTGCTGCTGCATTTGACAGAAATGCAGAAATTCAAAATTGAGTAAAATTGAGTAAAAAAAGAATTTATCATCTTCTTTGTTAGAAAAGAGAAAGTTCTGCCCAGGCAAAAGATGGACACCTCAGTGTAGCTGAAGCTTAATCATGAGACAATACATTAATGTAGTCTGAGCTTACATTTATGAACAAAGTTCTTTTCAAATTGGTTTCAAACCAGTGTCACTATGGTATGGTCTGAGGTGCAGCACAGATATGCTTAATTTCTTCCATCTTTTCCAATAGTTTATAAGTTTATTTTTAATATTTTCCCCATGAGGTTTTATATTGAGGAAACTTCCATTAGGTGAGTGCTGCCAGGATCATGTTCTGCTCCTACTAGAGGAAAACCTTTAGAAACAAGATAAATATTTGGACCCTGATTTGGTTTCTCTTTTACCCAGAGGATGGTTGGACACTGGAAAGGCTCCCCAGGGAATGGTCAGAGCTGCAAGGCTGCCAGAGCTCCAGGAGCCTTTGGACAATGCTCTCAGGCACAGGGTGGGATTGTTGGGGTGTCTGTGCAGGGCCAGGAGTTGGACTGGATGATCTGTGTGAGTCACTTCTATCTGAGCATATTCTATGATTCTGTCTTCACTAGGATTTCTGTCATCGTGCATCCTGAAATGCAAGAAAATTATTTGAAAATAGCTTCATAAAGTTGGAATAGGATGCTGTGAAAATCAGAAGCTCTTAATTTGTTTTAAGTAAAATAACATGGATGATTTCCATGTTTTGATCACATAAAGGATCTAGGTGCTTTCTGTAGTGAAGGCCTATTTTTAGGGCAAGTAGCTTTCATACCAAGGAGCTAAAGCTTTGGGTTTTTAAAAATAATTGGGAAGGTACAGGATAGAATCAGAGACTATCTCCACTTGGAAAGGACATTTAGATAGATGATAAGGTCAATGTCCTGTGTAATTTAAAAATATCATTTGAAAACAGACCAGTTCTACGTCTTTTCCAGTGACACTTAGGAGAGGTAGTGAGCCTTTTTTATTTCCAATCTCATGTGTTCCAAACTAAGAATTGAGTTTGCAAGTAGGTTATCAGGATACAGGCTGGAATATCTAGAACGAGGTGGAAGGAAGGTCAGCAGCTTTAGAAAGCTGCAAGCTTTTCCTCCAGCTTATAAATTGTGCAGGTGGTTTTAGTCGGGATCCTTGGAAATTGGTGACATATAAAGCTGATGGAAGAGTGAGAGGAGGAACCAACAACTTCATAGGATCCTGTGATTTTCAGAGATAATGAGCAAGCATTTTACGAACTGCAAGGGTCCTCTTGGGACAGGAGTACAGCAGTGTCACAGTTGCACAGCTAAGTGGCATTCTTTAAGCTGCAAGACATATTGCACTTAATAAACAGTTTTGGATGGTATAACTATTGCCATCTTACTGCTGAAAAGAAGTTAGAATGTTGAATCTTAGGGTAAAAAGAAGGAAATGTTACCTTGGAAGGCCTCGGCTGCATCTTGTGTGGTTTCTAGTTAGAATTGGAAAGAATAAGTGACCACTGCTACCAGTTTTTCACTTCTAGGAGAAGGACAAGACTTCATTGAAAACAATAAATAAAAAAAGAGCAAATTCGAATACCGCTTTATTGTTGTCTATCTTAGTAAAATAAAATGAGATTGAACTTGATATTGAAAATTGTTGCTGGGTTTTTTCATGTAGTGCTTACATGGAAGGTTCCCAAATACAATTTGGTTTCATAAGCACTAGCATAACAACAACAACAATAATCACCTTAGCATTCCAACTGTGGGGATGTAGTGTAAGTCAGTTTGTTGGAATTCTTTCCAGTTACCAGGGGTTTGTTGCTCCTGAGCTGGCACTGCAGGGTGTGAGTTATGTCAGCACCTGTGCCAGGCTCGAGGGCTGGCCTGTGTTGACCACTGTTGAGTTAAAGAAAGGAAGTCTGGTTAGCTAATTAACATCTATGATTAGTCTAGTTACTAGATTCTTTTTCTAAAAGCAAATACTTGAATGTCTGCTCTGAAAGAGGAGGAAAGCTCCAGAAATTCAGAAATTCTGCCCTTAGTCTTTCTGCATCCTGTGACTTCACATGTCTGGTCATATACTTGTGCTCATCTACATCAGTGTTATATGCACTTACTGAGGGATGCATATGCTCTACTGTCTTTTATTTCAATTGCTAAACGATAAGATATCAGACTACTTGCAAAAAAAACATGGAAAGGACATTATCAAAACAAATATTTACATCTGCTACTTGCAGAAGAAAACCAAGACTGTTTCCTTAATTGCTCTGGCAGTGCAATCTAACAAAAAATGGATAGGACCAGTAAGCTTTTTTTAGATAATTTGATTTTAAGTAAGCATATAATATAGTATTAAAGATAACTTTGATTCCCTGTGGCTTAGTTTTAAGTGGGAGTAATTGTATGTGTCAACTAAACGAAAGGAAGGGTGTTGCTCTGTCAATAAAACGTTTATTTTTATGTGCTATGAGTAGCTGGAGTCTGGATTCTCATCTGTGTGCAAAGGGTAATGAATTAACTTGTCTTTTTCTAGCACGGTGTCTTGTTTCTGTGGAAAATGGACCATCGAGGCAGAGTCCAGGGTCCTGCCCTGGTTAAGCAGGAGTATGGGAAATGCTTGTGTCACTGTGTCTTTCGGCCACCCCCTCCGGGCGAGTGAGTATTGGCCCCGGCAGAGCTCTGCTAGACCAGGTCTTTGTCTTGTTCCACAGAAAGAAAATCCTACCCACAGACGAGCTATTTTTAAATATATAAAAAAACGTTTTTCTCCTAACTGCCCTTTATTTCCAAGCTCTTTTTCCACTCTGGTAGCTGGCTCTGTGTCCTGTGTGCAGCAACAGATCTTCCTCTTGTCCACATCTTCTGTCTGTTGCTGTTGACTCTTCTGTCTTAGTTCTTCTAATTAGCAATATTGCTGGTTGTGGAAAGCGGTAAACACACTGGAAACACAATTATATTATTGTCAAAAACAATTACATTAAAAGTCAGTTCTTAAACATTGTTATTTCTTTCCTCTCCAATCAAGAAATAGGAAGCAGCTGTAATAAAAAAGAAGAGTTTTCCTTGTCTGGGCTTTTCTGTTTCACATCTCTGTAAAAATAGTGATGCGTATGGAAAAAAAAGGTGAAACAATGCAAATGAATGCTAATATTAAAATTTTGTTTGATATCTTTTCGAGTTTGCCCTTTTTTCAATCAGTGTAGGAAATATTTTTATTCTCTTTATACAATATGCTTTATTAACTACTCCTCTATTCTTTGAGACTGAAACTACTCTATTATGAAAAGAATTGGGGATGAAGTATCTCTCTTTGCAGGGACTTTGTGCAACTGGCAAAAGCGGCTGTGAGTGGTGATGAGAAAGCCTTGGATATGTTTAACTGGAAGAAAGCTGGAATGGGACCACATCTGAAAACAGCAGTCCAGGAAGGACTCTCCTTCTTTATCACTATGACAGATGGTAAGAGCAAAACGACTTTTCCATTTGGCTGGGAAGTTGTTTCCTTAGAGCTTCAAAATAGCTCAGTGCATGATAGTCTTGTTTTCATATATCCTACATCTGGGGTATATTCATATATCCATCACATTCATATATTCAATGGGGTAGAGTATTCATAGGAGTTGTAGAATGTTTAGTAAGAAATGAATAAAATTATTGAAATCTTACCATCTTCAGGGTGGTCTTGTTCACAAGGACACCAGAGGTGCTGGGTTAGTCAGATTCCTGAAGAAATGAGTATGAGGAAAACAATCTCTAACACGTAAGTGTAGATAAAATCAGCTTTTGTGCAAAGCTTCAAAATAATGCATATGTTTTGGGTTCTTTTTTCTATAAATAGGCAAATTCTGCTAAAACATACCTCTTAAAATAAATTCTGAATTTGCTTTTCACTTTTTTCCTCATGCTTTGAAATGATGCTTCAGTCTTACAGAGCAAAAAAAGTCTGAGAATCTGTTTTGTTAGTTTTCTCTCTGTTTCTTCTCTGCATTTTCCTTTTCCTTGACTTTTACTCTTCCCTGTCTTTTCCTATCCCTTTAATCTTCTGGGTACTAGTTTGCTCTAAGCTAATTTTCTTCCCACCCCAATTCTTCGCATGATGCCATCTCTGTAACTTGCTCTCTCTGAACTGGAGCCAGAATGTGTGTGAGAAGTTGCATAATGGGTTTTTCTGGCAGGTACTCCTCTTGATTCAAGTGTTAACTGCTCTGAAAACATTTCAGTTATGCTGGTTCTGCAGTTCAGTTATAATTTGACTTAGTGTTTTACCAAAACTGACACCCCTTGTTTACAGCAGTACAGCACCAGCACAGCTTGCAGGAGTGGCATGGGCCAGCTGTGTGGTTGGTTTGCAGAGCAGTAGACTATACCTTCTTTTGATGTGTGAATTACAAGCCTCTTTACTAGAAAGGAACCATTTAAATGGAAAATGGACACAGGGCGCTTCGTAAAGGTAAAAGGAGAGAAGCTCTGAGAAGCTGTGCCCGTTCCATCCTCACCTTCAATGCCACTGTTGTGGTGGTGCAGGGCCCCATCTAGGGACAGGCTCTGTGTCCTGCGGGTGCTGTCTTTGGTTTGGGCCTCCTTGTTAAACTTCTCAAATTTCAATCAAATGACACGGACTGTTCCCTGTGAGCAGTCTCATTGCTTAGGTTGGTTTGGGCATATGTATTTCAGACTCAGTTCTTTATCTAGTTAGTGATCTGCTGTAACTCCCAAACGTCCTGAGAAGGACTTGGGGCTGCTGGTGAGTGGGAGGTGGACATGCCTCAGCTGTCTGCACTGGCACCCAGAAACCCTGCTGTGTGCTGGGCCGATCCCACAGTATGGGCAGCAGGGGAGGGGGGGATTCTGCCCCTCTGCCCCACTCAGGTGAGACCCCACCTGCAGAGCTGCCTCCAACTCTTGGGTTCTCAACACAGGAATGACATGGAGCTGTTGGAATGAGTCCAGAGAAGGCCATGGAGATGCTCCAAGGGCTGGAGCCCCTCTGCTCTGGAGCCAGGCTGGGAGAGCTGGGGGTGTTCACCTGGACAAGAGAAGGCTCCAGGGAGAGCTCAGAGCCCCTTGCAGGGCCTAAAGGGGCTCCAGGAGAGCTGGAAAGGGACTGGGGACAAGGGATGGAGGGACAAGACAAGGGTGAATGGCTTCCCACTGCCAGAGGGCAGGGCTGGATGGGATATTGGGAAGGAATTCTTGACTGTGAGGGTGGGGAGGCCCTGGCACAGGGTGCCCAGAGAAGCTGTGGTCTATCCTGACAGTGTCCAAGGCCAGGCTGGACAGGGTTTGGAGTAACCTGGCATAGTGGAAGGTGTCCCTGCCCCGGCAAGAGGGTTAGAAAGAGATTAGTTTTAAAAGTGCCTTAAAACCCAAACTGTTCTGTGATTTAACAAGATGAAGATATCTATGCAGTGTTTTATTTCAGGGAGAAAATAAAGCAATGGGGCAGGACTTGAATTTTTTTTTTATATAGCTGGAATGTAGGGGATGGTAATATATTTGCAAGAGTTTTGGAAATTTAAACATTCTTTTAGATCATATCTTTTGGGTACAACGTTTTAGTGCGAATCCTTAATGTTCATTCTTACACACTTGTGTTTTCTGCTTAAGCTTTTGGGGTAAGATGCTACTTAATTTCATAGTTTTTTTGATTTGCAGTGGTGTAAAATGTCACCCTTCTATAATACTGTGATTTGCTAAGAAATTATGTGGATATGGCTTGAGATCTGTCAGATTTTGATGACATTGGTTTGGGTGATTTTTGTAATACCACTTGCAAGCAACTGTACTGCTTGTAGGGGGGTTTCACTGCCTAAACCCATGCATGCAATGGGCCAAGGCCATTGTATGAGGTTCAGTAAGGCAAAACCACGTGCTGCACTTGTGTGACAACAACCCCATGAAGTGCTCCACACATGGGTGAGAGTGGCTGGAAAGTACGCAGCAGGAAAGGCACCGGGGGTGCTGGTGACAGCAGCTGAACCTGAGCCAGGTGTACCCAGGTGGGCAAGAAGGTCAATGCCACCTGGCTTGGATCAGCCATAGTGTGGCCACAGGCCCAGGGCAGTGACCATCTCCTGTGCTGGACACTGCTGAGGCACCTCCAGTCCTGGGGTCAGTTCTGGGGTTCTCACAACAAGACAGACACTGAGGGGCTGGAGCGTGTCCAGAGAAGGGAACAGAGCTGGGGAAGGATCTGAAGCACAAGTCTGATAAGGAGCAGCTGAGGAAGCTGGGGGGCTTGGAGAAAAGGAGGCTCAAGGGGCACCTTCTGGCTCTCCACAACTCCCTGACAGGAGGGGGCTGCGGATAGGGCTCTGCTCCCAGGGAATGAGGACAGGACAAGAGGAAATAGCCTCAGGTTGTGACAGAGGAGACCAGACTGGACATCAGGAGGAATTTTGTCAGAGGAAAGGTTTAAACATTGGAATGGGCTGCCCAGGGCAGTGGTGGAGTCACCATCACAGGAAGTGTTCAAAAACTACTAGATGTGGCACTTCATGATATGGTTTAGTGGGTGTGGTGGTACTTGATCAAAGGTTGGACTTGATGATTTTGGAGGTCTTTTCCAACCTTCATGATTCTGTGATTCTATGATACATAGAGTAGTACAACTTAATGAAATGATAATGGCTTTTAAAATCTTGATATGTGCGTTAGTTGCTGTTGTCGGTGTTCTTAGAAAAACACTGTCCCATTTGCCAGTGAAATTATGGATTCAACCTGAATTTGGTGTGTGGTGCAGTGTTTCCTAAACAGTGAAGAACTTCAGGTCCACAGTTTTCTGCTGTAAAACTAAACTCTGCTGTAAATTGAACCAATTATTAGCTGCCATTCTTCTTTCACAGATTTTTTTCTAAGGCTGAAGATTTCAGAAGCTATCATTCATACAGAAAGTTTACTTGCAGTTTAAAATTATTTAGATTATTCCCCTTTGGATTTTCTAAATGGGGAAAAATACACTTTGGTTTATTGCTCTGGTCAGCTATTGTAGTCTCTATCCTGAGGCAAACTAGAAAATGAAAGAATCTTTGTTTTTACCTTTTCAGCACTTGAGGAATGTTTTATTAAGGTAGAAAGCATCAACTTTGACTTTTGTAGCTAAAAGCTGTTGACTAAAATCTGCACCTTGTTTATTTGTGCTACAGGTTCTGTGCACTATGTGAATGAGAAAGGGAAGACAAGGCACGTATTGTCCACAGACAGTCTGGTTCGAAAGCTCCTGTTGCTAGAGGAAAGAGATGTTTTACTTGTAATAACAGAGAATCTGCAGTTGTCCTTACATGCAGTTTCTCCCAATGGAGAGGCAGAAGAGCTTATGAAGGTAAGAGTCATACTACAGGGTAAAGTTGCAATATTTATTCTTTATAAGTATTTCTTGGGTTTTTTTGGTTATCACAATGTTGATTTCAAATGAATCAACTCTCATTTTTGTTTCTCAGATAAATCCTTGATGAAGAAGCAAAAATAGCTCATCTAAAAGTGGAATAGAGTGATGAGTTACTGAACTTGGAAAGATGGTTTTCATCTTGTCTTCCTGTTTTTTCGTAATTTTTTTTCAGTTTGACTCTATCTTAATCCTTTTACACTTAATTTCAGTTTCTTAGTGAATTAGAGAAAAATTGGAAATTCCAGTTGTTCTGGTTGCAGAGGGGGCGGAGCTTAGCAGTGTGTAGTTGCGGCTACGTTGTTATTCTATGCCACCTATATCATCACTGGTTTTGGGGAGAAACTGTGCACACCCCAGAAGCGGGAACCATTCTGCCTTGCTCTCTCTCATGGGAAGGTTGTCGGCATCAGCCCTGCGGATTCTGTCTTCCGCCTCTGCCATCCACCCTCTCCCATTTTCTCTGAGATGCAGCTGTGGACATGGTGCTGAAAGGAAAGCAGCAGAACACAGAACTGACATGTGCTGAATGGCAGCACCAGGGGGGAGGCTCCCAGTCCAGCCAAAGGGAGCCCAGCCTAGCCCAGTCCAGCCAAGCCCATTCCAGCCAAGCCAAGCCAAGCCAAGCCAAGCCAAGCCAAAACAAGTGCAGCAGAATTGCAGTGAAGTGGCAGCGACCTGCAGGATCAACCCCCAGTACGGTGGAACGCTAGAAGCAACGGTGCAGGCACTTGTGTGGAACTGAGCCCAGCAGAGCTGCAGTGCGACCCGTCTTGGATGACCCGGCTTTTGGGGGGTCTGTTTGCCATTGTTTTTTGTTGTCTTGGCCTGAGGGGGCAGGAGGAAGCCTCTTGCCATACTGCCTTTGTTTGCGACGGTGTGTGGGAACCTGGGGAAGGCACATGGGTGCAACCTATGGGGAGCATCCACCATTTTGGTGTTGTCTCAGCAGCTACATAAAACTAATTTTTTGTGGGTAGAACACCTTCTGTTTTAGGATATTTTTAAAAATTCATATTGCTGTTGTTACTGTGTGTTTCTTATTCCATTACCTTTTGCTTTCAGTAAATTATCTCAGCCCATAGTCTCTGCTTGTGTCCCTCCCTTCCAGAAGGGGCAGGAGAAGGGCCATGGCTTATTTGGAGTTTAATTTTTTGCTAGTGTTAAACCACCACATTTAATTGGTGCCCAAGGTAAGGCTCAAGGGGCTTGAGATAACTTTGATCTAACCATTTGTGTTTTAGGTAGAGAACTCCCTGGTTCCAGTGTTGCTTGGTCTGTTCATGTGGGTGTGATACCTAACCCTGTATATACTCCCTCATATGCGCTCTGTATCCACCACGGTGATCTCTTTCAAAGTAGGGAGAAGGATCAAGATTGCTGTACTCTGTGATATCAGTTTATGACGTGATAATATCAAAGGCAATGGAGGTCATTTGTGATGTGTATTCAGTGTTGTTCTGTCCTGGCCTTGCCTGCTACCTCTGAGGATTCATTAATAATCATACCCAGCCTGTGGGGGAAAGGATGATTTTTCCCAGCCTTTTATCCTCGTCTCCTCCTTCAGGTCTGTTACAACAGCTTTTGAGAATTTTGAATTCTCTTTGGATGTTAAGGGAAGCATGCCCTCATTGATGTGGCTATGTCTCCTCTGTACAGTCTACACCATGTTAAGATTCAGGACAGAGATTTCTTGGGAAGTTGTCCAGAGACGTGTCCCGGGATGGACAGTCATTAGTGGTGTGGCATGTGGGAGAAAATGGGCAGATTTTGAAAGAGTATTCTACTCCTGGTTTGGAAGTTCACCCCTGAACAACTATCAGGGCCCTGATAAAAATGGCAGGATGTTTGAAAGAAAATTGCTGTGGCAGTTGTGTGAAGTTATGAAATGTGCTGGACCCTGGATACTATTTATTGGACACTGCTTGTTTATATACAGCACCCTCAGAGGGAGGAGGAGGAAAGCAGAGCAGCAGGCACCATGGCCATTCAAACTGCAGCTGAACCACAAGAACAACCTGTGCTAGGAGCAGTTGCCCGTATTCAGAAGAAGAAATCCAAGACCAAATCAGTTCATGTAGTGAGTAATGAAGAGGAAGCCGAGCCCTCACAACAGGAGGAGGAGGCAGGGTCAGAGATAATCACCTGATCCCTATCCCTGAGTGAGCTGTGAGACGTGGAGAGATTTCAGCCTCCAGTCAGGTGAGGCTCCAGTGACCCAGCTGCTCTGATGCTGGGCTATCATGGCCCATTATATGAAATTAGATGGTAGTGACACTTTGCAACTGGGATCCATGTCCTGGGATGCAAGTATTGACCAGGGGATCGGGAAAAGACCAGAAATTCTCAGCCTCTGGACGCAACTCCTGTCAAATGTGAGGGAAAGGTTTCCTTGGAAAGATGACCTTTTAGTGCACTGAGACAAGTGGAACACCATGGAGCAAGGTATCTGGTACCTGAGAGAATTAGCTGTGATGGAGATAATATTTTCAAATAACAAGCAATTCCCTACTAATCCAGACAACATCCAGTGTATGCAAAACATATGGCAGAAATTCCTACAGGGTGTGCCGGTGTCATATGTCAACTCATTGGGAGTGATGCCATGGAAGGAAGGAGAACAAAACATGGACAATTTGGTTACCCAACCCCAGATAGATGAAGAAACTATCCCCAGCCCGCTACGGGCCTGTGTCTCCTCACTGGAAAGACTGACAGAGGATCTCCAGAAATTAGAAGAGGAAATTAAAGAGGAAAAGCTCACACCCTGCCCTATGCTATTACAAAATGCTGCTTGTGGGTAGACCCCAAACCTTCACTTTCCTAAGATGGTTTTTTTTTTCTTTTTATCCAAGACAGAAAAAGACTGGACACTTGTGTATTACAGGAGTGTCCACTTCTTATTGATCATTACTTATGTTTGACTAGAAGTAAGATTTGGTATTTCACATTTTAAAGCAATCTTTATTAAATTCTAGGAGAAGATCTAGTGCAAGAGAAAAATACTGCTCCTTATCTACTTAATTAACCCATTACAAGGTTTCTTTTATTAAATTTATACATTGCAGTGTTGATGCATTTTGTGGTGATCACTGTCTGATTTGTCTGAATTCACTGTCTGAATATGTCTGTCTGAATTGACAGAAAGGTCTAGTTATTTTTATATTTTTACTTTTTAGCCAAATGATGCAGTTCAGATGCTTACTGTCCTTCAGCATGTTCCTCCCACCTTCTGTAAATTTATTTATTTGCTTATGGTTAACAGGTGAAGTTGAGTGGGAAGACTGGTCATTCTGCAGACATTATTTTAATAGACCATAGCCTGGTTGTTACAGCACTAGGTGAGACAGTCATCAGGTAAGAATGAAAGTTGTTCTGGCTGCCCCTGAGAATGGCCAGCTGAAAGTTATGGTCTGCAATGAACTGAATATTTTGCTGAAATATTGGTTGGGGTTTTTTTTGCCAATAATGAAAAACTCCCAATATTTCCTAATTTTGTTTGTTAGAATAAGTAGAGAAATGAAATGGAAAATTGTTTTCTCAAGGACAGAAACTAATTTGGTATGACATGCTTTCTTTCTAGGTATTTTATTTTGTCAGGCAGTGCTACCCAAATCTGTTCCTTCCTTGAGTGCTGTTACTGATTTCTTCGGAAAACAAATCCATTTGGGGGTTTTGCATGAATACAGCCCCTTTGCTGTTCTTGCTAATGTTACTGTCTGATCCTTAGGATACTTATAGCATCAGCAACCAGAAAAAAAGTGCTTACTTTTCAGGACATTTCTGTTACTATAATATAAGACAAGTATTTCAATTACTTCTGTCCCTAGGCCTTTAAAGTATGTTGCTTTGCCATGCTGTTATGTAACTGTGTTCTGTAGTTTTACCTTTTTGCAATCTTTTCTTCCTTGTCTTTACTATGACCTGCTCTACCTGTTTCCTCTAACCTTTTGGGAGGGTGGGAGTGTTCCATTAATATCAGTAGCTCCCTTTATTGAACCTCTGTCTGCTACTATCAGACAGAATCTTTTGTTAATTTTGTGAGAATGCAATAAAGACCAAGTATCGAGAAGAAATAATTTCATGGCAATATTTAGCTCTAGGAAATAAACCTGGAATCCAAAGGACTACTGGCTAACCAAGGAATAGTCTTAAAATAGAGGAGGAAGCATAATTAGAGATGAAGAAAATGGCAACTAGCCCTCACCTTTTTCTTTTTTTCTTAAAGCTGCGCTTGCTTCTGACTTCTTTCTTCATTGGAGAATATCCCTAAACATGCTCCAGATTAAAAAGTCAAAGGAAAAGGAAGGAGGTTGTTAAGAAATTCACACTACAGAGACAGCTGCTGACAATTTAATCTTAAAAATTAAATTATCTAGGTATTATGGAAATAGTAAATTAATGCCATGTACAGCGTCCTATTGACTGTGTTTGGCAAGACACCTGGAAAGAAAAGCATTGTTAACACTCTTGTTTTGTGTGCCTTAGGTTCTGGGATTTGGATCGAGATGAGAACTATGTGCTCTCCCTAGATGTGCAATTTGGCTTTGAGGGGGGAGAATGTATTAACTGTGTGTCTTACTGCAGTGCTAAAGGTGAGAAATAACCTGGCGGCTGTGATCTCTGCTCCTAAGCCTTTCCAAACCTCAGCCTTCCATGCCCTATAATCATTTCAGTATGTTTGTCTTGTGACTGAGGATCTCGGTGGTAGTATGCGATGTAGAAGATTTTAGTTTGGATCAGAAATGTGCCTTTAAAGGTGCAGGAAGATCATTAGATATTCAACTACACTTGGACCCACTGTGGAGTTGTCTCATGGCACACGAGCTGGATTCCCTTTGATACAAGTACCCCTGGAGTTCACGTAACGCACTTCAACGTTTTTTGGGCATTCAGTCTACAAGCCTGTACTACAGCTAATGCAAAATAGAACTTAGCAGCATGTATCGTGTGGATGCCAGGTCCTTACAACAGATCCTTTCTACAGAGCTACTCCTGGGCACCACCTTGTTTGCCAGCATAGGCACAGCTGATGTCTGCTGGAATGGTTTTCAGTGGTCGGTTGCCCAAGGTGACCAGCTATTTAAAAATAGACGCAAGCCATAGGAGGAACAGCTGAGGTCACTTGGTTTGTTCATCCTGGAGGAGACTGAGGGGACTGTCCATTGGGCAGCTTCCTCACAAGGGGCAGATCTGATCTCTGGTTTCTGTGAACAGTGGGGGGACCCGAGGGAACAGCCATAGCTGTGTCCAGCCAGGGCAAGGTTAGACTGGATATCGGGAAAAGGTTCTTCCCCCAGAGGGTGGTTGGGCACTGAACAGGGAAGTGGGGACGACCCCAAGGCTGCCAGAGGTGAAGGAGTGTTTGGACAACACTCTCAGGCACATGCTGGGATTCCTGGGACTGTCCTGTGCAGGGCCCGGAGCTGGACTGGATGACCCTTGGGGTCTCTTCCAGCTCAGGATATTCAATAGTTCTGTATTCTAAGAAAAGATTAAAATGAAGTAATTAGCTGATACATTTAAAAAATAACTTCATCTGGTAGCTTAGAAGATGCACCTTGCCACATGGAACTTCCCCCATTGTTTCTCCAGAAAAGTTCTCCAGTACAGGACTAGGATGCTGGTTTGCAGTCAGGCAAGAAATGCTGCTGCTGGAAGGTGGCTTCTTTGTACCCGGGAGCCAGAGTTCGCTGCCTGCTACACTGTCTGATGTGCATTTGTTTTTCTGAAGTCCAAGATGAAATGCCTGAAATGTTTATGAATGGCAGGTCTCTTGGCAGCTGGAACTAGCAAAGGGAGAGTAGCAATGTGGAACAAAGCAACAGGATCTGATCAGAGCACATGGGCTTTGGAGAGCAAGAAGTGGAAGTTCCAGGCATCTACAGAACTTGAAGGAAATGTCACTCAGATAAAGGTAAGAAAGAGCCTCCGTGAATGTTAGTGGGACTTCACAAACCTTACATGAACAGACCGTCTGTGTGAAACAGATGAACACGATCTCTATCATTTAGATATGTATTCCAGCAGAGGCTGGTCCTCCTTCAGAAGTAGGAGGAAAACCCCTGAGAATCAAGTAGCTTTAAAAATTGAAATGGGCAGAAATACTCCCTGTTTGTAGCTAGTCTCTCCATCATAAGGCTCATTGGCAAGCCCTTTGGATTCAGCTTCCTGAAATTATTTTCTGGAAGAAAAAGATTATCAGGAATGTCAATTTTACATAAATTTACTAAAACAGAAAGAAAATCTGACTGAATGATTTTATTCATTAATAATTTTTTTTCTATTTGTTACTTTCTCAATGTAAAGTTTAATCTCACTGGTAGCTGTAAAACTAAAAAGGTGTATTTACAACCAAATATTCTTTGGTGAGAGGTGCCATCTAGAAGGGAATGTTATATATTTTAACATATTGTCTGTTAAATGTCAGGATGCAGCATTTTTATTTATTTGGAATATTTTCATTTGTCACAATGAGGTTAAACACTGTCATTCTACACCTAATAGCATTTTGATATACACAGAACAGAAATGCTGAGTGTAACAATCATAAATTTAAATTTTAAAAGTTTTATATTAATGAACAGCTTCTTTTTTTGCCACCAGCATTCTGCTAAAAGGCAAAGCTTGTGCTTAAGGTTCTCCAGCATCTTTGGTTGTTGGGTTTTATACCGTATTATTAAGTGTTTTCAATTTTTGAGTGTTTCTGTTATATTTTACATCATTCTGTTGCTGTGCTTCATACGTGAGAACAACCCCCTTTATTTTTTATAAGGAAAGAAAATCAAATATATCTGGTGACTTTCAAGAGAAAGTAATTTTATATTTGCTGTTTTATATTTTATATATATATATATTTTTTTTAATTTTATATAATTTTATATTCTGTTTTCTCATAAGAGTGGAAAGTATTTAAAGAGCAATGGCATTTGCTTGCTCTGTGTTGATATAGAGTAAGGGTCTGTAACACCATCCTACTTAAAATGTTAAAACAGAAGTGCTGTGAAAATGGAGAATCCAAGTGTTTTATTAACAAGCTTCGGTAACAAAAGGTCCAGGATATAGGAAATAATGTGTGCTGTAAGTATCTCATACATCTACTAATAAATTGAGGGAAGGGAAGAGATACAGGGGATATAGTCAGCTTTACTATTCAAGCCTTTTCCAGATAACAGGATATGGAGCACTGTCCAGAAATAGTGCGTTGTTCCCAGTGTTTGGGAGCATAAACAAAAGCATTGTCCAACAATCATCAGCAATCATGATTTATCTCATCAAGATGTCTTTAATTATGGACATTTTATCTAGATTATAATTATATCTATATATCTATCTATAGCTATAATTATAATCTAGATTATTTTAAATCCTGCACTCCAAAAAAAAATTTTTAAAATATATAAAAAATTGTTACATGTGAAATCTTCTGGTAATCCTGTAAAAGCCTTTTCTTATTTTCCCATGAAAAAGTCAGAACTTAACGTGTTTACCAGGGTGAGGACAGAGGGCAGCAATGACTTCATTTGATTCCATGCGAACCTTATCTTTATTCAACCTGATCTGATGGCTTCGAAAGAGCTGGGGTGGGAAATGCTTTCTAGCTCAGTTCCACAGTATAGTATCCCCTTAATTGTAGCCAAGGGTCCTTAAACAGAAAAACAAACAAAAAACCCCTGGACAAAATAGCTTGTTTCTTAAATCATTCTCTGTGTGTAGAAAAGGGCGACAGAGCTGAGGGGAAGAGTCTGAAGCACAAGTCTGATGACAAGAAGCTGAGGGAGCTGGGGGGGCCCAGCCTGGAGAAAAGGAGGCTCAGGGGGAACCTTCCCACTCTCCACAACTCCCTGACAGGAGGGTGCAGCTGGGAGGAAGCCAGGCTCTGCTCCCAGGGAACAAGGGACAGGAGGAGAGGAAATGGGCTCAAGCTGTGCCAGGGGAGGTTCAGATTGGATATTCGGTGTCAGAAACGAAGCCCACTCCTCTTGTGAGGTTTTAAAATGTTATTAGGGGACAAAATCGACAAAGTCAACCAAGCAAAAATCAATCCTTTTACCTGTAAGCTTTCTAGGGTCTGTGCAATAGTAGTGATATACTTTTTAACACTTGCTTCTCCTTCTTCTTAGGTAGTCAGAAAAGGCAATCTGAACATCATTTCATAAGGAAATACCCCCAAGTCTGATCTAGGTTGTGTTCGGATCCTTAATAATGCCAAAGGCAGACACTTTACCCATGACATCTTTGTTTCAATCATCAGTTTAGTTAAGGTCTCTTTTAGAGTTTGGTTCATTCTCTCTATCCTACCCGAACTCATGGGTAGGTGAACTCAAGGGTGCCATGGGGTATGCAACTTCCATTGTATTCTTAGAGCCTGAGTTATTTGCTGTATTACTTTAGATGTAGTGTGCTCCCCTGTCTGAGTCAATCTTGTTAACCATCCCATACCTAGGGATGATATGTTCCAAGAGGATTTTTGACACTGTGTAAGCTGTAGCTCTAACAGCTGGGATAGCCTCCACCCAATGAGTCAAGCAATCTACTATTACTAATAAAAATTTCCATGTCTGCACTTGAGGAAGTTCTGTAAAATCCACTTGGATGCTTTGGAATGGCCGTGTAGCCAATTCACAGCCCCCTGGTGTTGTTTTTCTCATAACTTTCTTATTTACTTTTTGGCAAGTTACACACCTTTCAGTTACTTGTTTTGCCGATCCAAAGATCCCAATGCACCCATCATTCCTTAAAAAGTGATCACATAAGGCCTAAGTACCCCAATGAGTCTTCTGATGTATATCTTCTAATATCTTCCTAGTAAGGGCTTATTAAGTAACTGTCTCCCATTGGGGAGTTTCCATTTTCCCTGTTGGTCCCGCTCTCCCCCTATCTTTCTTAACTCTTTTTCTTCTGCTTCAGTAAATTTTGGAATTTCCAATTCTTCCTCGCTTTGAGGCAGAATCAACACAACCTTTTCGCTTCCATTTTCTGCTGCATCTCTAGCTTCTTGGTCAGCCAAATTATTCCCTCTTATTTCTGAGGTCATTCCTTTTTGGTGTCCCTTGATATGTACTACAGCTATTTCCTCGGGCAATTCTAATTTTAAGACCTCTAAAATGAGTCCCTCGTGAATCAACTCTTTTCCTTTTGAATTAAATAATCCTCTTTCTTCCCAAATTTTCCCAAAAGTGTGCACTACCCCAAATGCATATTTTGAATCAGGTTCCTTTCTTGTGTGCTAAATACTCCAGTGCTCTCTTTAAAGTATATAATTCACAAGATTGAGCAAACCAATTTGAGGTAGTTTCCCTTTTTCAATGGTTTGCATACTTTCCCCATCAACCAAAGCATATCCTGACATTCTTTTTCCTTGTAAGCATCAAGATGAACCATCAACATATGTTCTCTTTCCTTCTGGGAGGGCCTGTTCCGCTAAATCCTCCCGAACTTTAGTTTGGTACTGTATAACTTCTAAACAATTATGGGTTAAATTACTCTTTGGTTTCTGTCCTGGGTTGCAGTGTATTCTATTACCATCTTCATGAGCTGTTGGAACCAGGTGGGGCAGTGTTTCCTTGCCTCCTTGCTCTGGACCATCTTCTGTTAATGAGCCCATCAACACCTGGCCTCATGACTCATCATCCCATTGTGAGATGCTCCACCCAGAGGGAGGAACCAAACATTCCATCCTGGATATAATCTGAGATTCCCAACACCACAGACACCCTTTCCACTGGATTCTCAGAGGACAGGAGCTACATAGCCACCACTGGACCTTCTGAGGAAGAGCAGCCCCTTTCTACAGGATCACTGCTTCGACAAAACCACATCCACCACTTCAGGAGGACTGCAGCCACCATCTTATCAGACTGCTACCGCCACGCTGACTGACAGGGTGTCAGGTTGTATCCTGACTCTGTCACTTTGAACCAGTGTTTCCTTTTATTCTTTTCCTTTTCTTTAATTTCCCCATTAAATTGTTATTCTGACTTGGTGCCTCCCACTGGTTTGTTTTCAAACTAGTACATATTTTGGTGCCCAAGGTGGGGCTTGCTCTGAGAGAAAGTCAGAATTACAATTTTGTATTAACAGAAACCTATTCACCAGGTGCTCAGCTTGTCTATATGGGTACACTGTATCATGCTCTATATTTCTCCTCACCTGGGGAACTGCCTGCCTGTTGTATTGCTCCTGTTAAAACCAGGGAATGGTATGAGAATTGCTTTATTGGTTTATTATGCCTATAGCATAATAACTGCGAGGCGATGAATACCATTCGGAATATATACTCAGTTTTGTTTGGCTGTCCTACTCTGGGCTCCTATGTCTGGGATCTCCTCAACAATTGCACCCAGCCCCCTGGTGGGAAGAGTAGAGTGGTTTCTTCCAGCCTTTCAGGCCAGGCACAGCAGTTTTTGAAAATATTGCATTCCCTCTGGATGTTTAGGATGGTATAATCTTCTTGTCAGTTCTATTCTCCTTTTTCTCTATGGCCTGCATTGTGTACACCATGCTTAGAAACAAAACACTACCTGCTGTGGTGCAACATCTGCTTGAGGAGGAGGGAAAAAGGAACAAAGCAACAAACACCATGACTGTCGCAAAGAAGAAAGGAACAAAAAGCAAAGCAACAGCGTCCATGTCTGCTCAGACTGTCACAGAGGAGAAGGAAACCAAAAGCACCGTCAGTGTCTCCATACAAACTGTCACTGAACCAGAACAGCCTAAACTGGTACCAGTTGCCCCCGTTCAGAAGAAGAAATCAAAAAGCAAATCAGTCCGCATTGTGACTGACGAGGATGCAGCAGGACCTTCGCACCCAGCAGAAGAGGCAGAGCCAGAGATCATCACTCGGTCGCTATCCCTGGGTGAGCTGCGAGACCTGCGGAGGGAGTTCACCCGCCAGACGAATGAGTCCATCCTGACCTGGCTGCTCCGCATCTGGGACGCTGCAGCCAATGACACCATTCTGGACGGAAGTGAGGCCAGGCAGCTGGGATCTGTGTCCCGGGATGTGGTCATTGACCAGGGGATCGGGAGAACCCAAGAAACTCTCAGCCTCTGGCGGCGACTGCTGACAAGTGTAAGGGACAGGTACCTTTGTAAAGAAGACCTCCAGGTGCACCAAGGAAAATGGAGCACAATGGAACAAGGTATCCGGTGCCTGAGGGAATTGGCTGTGCTGGAGATCATTTTCTCAGAAGACAAGAGATTTCCTAAGAGCCCAGATGGTGTCCAGTGCACGTCACAAATGTGGCTGAGGTTCACACACCTTGGACCAGAGATGTACTCCCGTTACCTGGCAATGCTGCACTGAAGGGAAGGCGAGGACAGGGTGGGCGACTTGGTCAAGAAGCTGAGGATTTATGAGGACACCGTCACAGCCCCGTTTCGCGCCCATGTCTCATCCGTGGAAACAAGTCTTTTGGCTGAGCAAGTCCGGAGCTTGATTGAAGAGGGCCATCAGAAACTGAAAAAGGAACTTAAGGAAGAAATTTACCACATCTCGCCAGAACCAACAAGAGTCTCTGCCATTAGGAGTCAGCATCCCCCAACCAGGAAGAGAGGATTCACCCCACGAGGTAATCTCTGTTTTTTTCTTCAGGAACATGGAGAAGACATGAGTAAGTGGCATGGAAAACCCACCTCCTCCTTAGCAGCCAGGGTACGTGAACTAAAAGGAGGGACAACTACCACAAGAAGCTCATCTAGAGTCAACACTGCTCCAGTCTCTCACATACAGAACTCCAGACAGTATAGGAATGATAATATGACCGATCCTCTTGAAGGGACCTCAGGAGCATATTCACCGGAAGGGAGCAATGTGTACCATGACCAGGAATAGAGGGGCCCTGCCTCTAGCCAGGTAGAGGAAAGGGACAGTCGGGTCTTTTGGACTGTGTGGATCCGATGGCCTGGCACATCTGACCCACAAAAATACACGGCTTTGGTTGACACCGGCACTCAGTGTACTCTGATGCCATCAAGGATGTGGGAGCAGAACCCATTTCTATTTCTGGAGTGACAGGAGGATCCCAGCAGCTGACTGTACTGGAAGCTGAAGTGAGTTTAACTGGGAACGAGTGGCAGAAACACCCCATCGTGACTGGCCCAGAGGCCCCATCCATCCTCGGCATAGACTATCTCAGAAATGGGTATTTCAAGGACCCAAAAGGACATCATTGGGCTTTTGGGATAGCTGCTGTAGAGACAGAAGATATCAGACAACTGAGTACATTGCCTGGCCTCTCAGATGACCCCTCTGCCGTGGGACTGCTAAGAGTTGAAGAACAACAGGTGCCAATCGCCACAGCAACAGTGCACTGTCGGCAATACCGCACCGACAGAGACTCTGTGGTTCCCGTCCATGAGATGATTCGTGAGCTGGAGAGCCAAGGGGTGGTCAGCAAGGCCTGTTCACCTTTCAACAGCCCAATATGGCCAGTGAGTAAGTCCAGCGGAGAATGGAGACTGACGGTGGATTACCGTGGCCTGAATGAGGTCACACTATTACCGCAGGCCTGGGCCCTAGGGAATATCACCGTGTCCCGCAGCCATAGGGAGGAGGAGGAGAGAAGATCCAGCAGGCAGGAATTGTGCAGCAAGATTGATTTATTTAATTATTTTACAAACTCTTTTATAGACTTTTTTTCTTCGTAGTCTAATTGGACAAAGGATCAGCCACCCCTTGGGGGTGATAGGCTAAAATCCTAAAAACATTCATTGTCAAAATATTTTTCGACTATACCATAAACAAGACTTTTCAAGGTTGCAGGTGGCTTGGTTGTTTAAATACTCTGCTACCTCTTCTGTGAGAGAGAAAAGTCTCTCACGGACTTAGAAAATAGCAAGGAAATCCTCGCTAGCAGCATTTTTGTATCTACATCACGCCACCAATGAGTGCTGCAGTGCCAGACATGTTGGAGCTCCAGTACAAGCTGGAGTCCAAAGCAGCAAAGTGGTATGCAACCACTGATATTGCCAATGCCTTCTTCTCCATTCTTTTGGCAGCAGAATGCAGGCCCCAGTTTGCCTTCACCTGGAGGGGCGTGCAGTACACCTGGAACTGACTGCCCCAGGGGTGGAAGCGCAGTCCCACCGTCTGCCATGGACTGATCCAGGCTGCACTGGAAAAGGGTGAGGCTCCAGAACATCTGCAATACATGGACAACATCATTGTGTGGGGGAACACTGCAAAGGAAGTATTTGAGAAAGGAGAGAAAATCATCCAGATTCTCCTGGAAGCTGGCTTTGCCATCAAAAGGAACAAAGTCAAGGGACCTGCCCAAGAGATCCAATTCCTGGGAGTAAAGTGGCAAGATGGACGACATCAGATTCCCACCAAGGTCATCAACAAGATCACAGCAATGTCTCCACCGACCAGCAAGAAGGAAACACAAGCTTTCCTAGGCGCCATAGGTTTCTGGAGGATGCACATTCCTGAGTACAGCCAGATCGTGAGCCCTCTCTACCTGGTTACCCGCAAGAAGAACGATTTCCACTGGGGCCGTGAACAGCAGCAAGCCTTCGCCCAGATCAAGCAGGAAATCGCTCACGCCACAGTCCTTGGCCCAGTCAGGACAGGACCGGAGGTGAAGAACGTGCTCTACTCTGCAGCCGGGAACAATGGTCTGTCCTGGAGCCTCTGGCAGAAGGTGCCTGGGGAGACTCAGGGCCGACCACTGGGGTTCTGGAGCCGAAGCTACAGAGGGTCTGAAGCCAACTACACTCCCACAGAGAAGGAAATCTTGGCAGCCTATGAAGGAGTCCAAGCTGCCTCAGGTAATCGGCACTGAAGCACAGCTGCTTCTGGCACCCCGACTACTGGTGCTGGGCTGGATGTTCAAGGGAAAGGTTCCTTCCACACATCACGCCACCGACACCACATGGAGTAAATGGACCGTCCTCATCACACAGTGTGCCCGTATTGGAAACCTGAATCACCCTGGGATTCTGGAAATTATAACAAACTGGCTGGAAGGTGAGAGTTTTGGATTATCTTCTGAAAAAGAGGAAGAGCAAGTGACTTGTGCTGAGGAAGCCCCACCATATAACGAGCTACCAGAGAGTGAAAGACATTATGCCCTCTCCACTGATGGTTCCTGCCAAATTATTGGCGCTAGCTGGAAGTGGAAAGCCGTAGTATGGAGCCCCATACACCGAGTTGCACAAGCTACCGAGGGACAAGGTGGATCGAGTCAGGTTGCAGAGCTTAAAGCCACCCAGCTGGCTTTGGATATTGCCGAATGAGAGAAGTGGCCGAGGCTCTATCTCTACACCGATTCGTGGATGGCAGCTCATGCTGTGTGGGGATGGCTGGTTCGCTGGAGAAAGGCCAACAGGCAGCGCAGAGGGAAACCCATCTGGGCCGCTGAGATTTGGCAGGACATCGCCGCCCGAGTAGAGAAGCTGACCGTGAAGGTTCGACACGTGGATGCGCACGTACCCAAGAGTCGGGCTAATGAAGAACATCACAACAACGAGCAGGTGGACCGAACTGCCAAGGTGAAAGTATCACAGGTGGATCTGGACTGGCAGCACAAGGGAGAATTATTCCTAGCTCGTTGGGCCCATGATGCCTCTGGTCATCAGGGGAGAGATGCAACATACCAATGGGCCCGTGACCGAGGGGTGGACCTTACCATGGGCAGCATCTCACAGGTCATCCACAGTTGTGAGACCTGTGCTGCAATCAAACAGGCCAAGCGGGTGAAGCCTCTGTGGTACGGTGGACGATGGTCAAAGTACAGGTATGGGGAAGCCTGGCAAGTTGATTACATCACCCTTCCCCAAACCCACCAAGGCAAGCACTACGTGTTGACCATGGTGGAAGCAACCACTGGATGGTTGGAGACCTACCCCTGCCCAGAACACCATCCTGGGCCTGGAAAATCAAGTCCTGTGGAGACATGGCACCCCTGAGAGGTTCAAGTCAGACAATGGGACTCATTTTAAGAACAGCCTCATCAACACCTGGGCCAGAGAACACGGTATCGAGTGGATATATCATATTCCTTACCATGCACCAGCTGCTGGGAAAGTTGAACACTGCAATGGACTACTTAAAACCACCCTGAAGGCACTTGGTGGGGGGACCTTCAAAAATTGGGAAGTGAACTTAGCAAAGGCCACCTGGATGGTCAATACCCGAGGGTCCCATCAGTCGAGCTGGTCCTGCCGAGTCTGAACCCTTGCACACAGTGGATGGAGATAGAGTCTCATCATACCATGAGAGGTATTCTAGGAAAGACTGTTTGGATTAATCCCATCTCAGGCAAAGGCAAACCCATCCATGGGATTGTCTTTGCTCAAGGACCTGGTTACACTTGGTGGGTAATGCAGAAAGATGGGGAAACTCATTGTTTACCACAAGGAGACCTAATCTTAAGTGAGAACTGTGTGTAGGGTTTCACTGTATATATATATATGTGTGTGTGTCTGTGTAGAGTTTAAGGAAGGTATTGATTTGGGATGATGTAGATGGTAATAGAATAAGGGGTGGATAATGTCCTGGGTTGCAGTGTATTCTATTACCATCCTCATGAGCTGTTGAAATCAGGTGGGGCAGTGTTTCCTTGCCTCCTCCCCCCAGACTATCTTTCTGTTAATTGCCCATCATTGTCCTGCCGCATGACTCAGAGAGAGCTCCCTCCGGACTATCTTCTGTTAATGGCCCATCAATGCCTGGCCTTATGACTCATCATCCTATTGTGAGATGCTCCACCCAGAGGGAGGAACCAAACATTCCATCCTGGATATAATCTGAGATTCTGAAACCACAGACACCCTTTCTAATGGATTTCTGGAGGACAGGAGCTACATAGCCACCACTGGACCTTCTGAGGAAGAGCAGCCCCTTTCTACAGGATCACTGCTTCAGGGGGACTGCAGCCACCATTCTACTGGACTGCTACCACTACCCTGACTAACAGGGTGTCAGGTTGTATCCTAAGTCTGTCACTTTGAACCAGTGTTTTCTTTTTTTTTTCTTTTCCCTTTTCTTTAATTTCCTCATTAAATTGTTATTCTGGAGACTTGGTGCCTCCCACTGGTTTGTTTTCAAACTAGTACAGTTTCCCATATAAAAATTGAGCCAGGTTTAGACTTGTCTACCATCAGTGTCAAACCATCACTGTTTATTAAAATTGCTTCATATTTCAACATCCTTGAGTCAGTTAACCATTTCTCGGCTCTTTTAATTAACACATTTCGAACTGCATGAGTTGTGTGCACACTTAATTTACTTCCAAAAGTAAATTTACCGCTCTCTTCTACCAGGTGTAGGTGTAGCCACTATAGCCTGAATACATACTGACCACCCATGACTAACTGGATCTAACAGTTTGCATAAATAAGCTACTGATTTCTTTGCTCCTCCCCAGTCCTGGGCTAAAACTCCATGAGCCACTCCATCCTCCACATTCGAATGCAGATAAAAGGGTTTTTCTAATGAGGGTAGACTCAAAACTGGTACCGAGGTCAGTTTATGTTTTAGCTCCTCTAGTTTGTCTTCATCCTCTTTGGTCCACTTTATCTTGTCTCCCTCTGTCAATTTTTCATATCAGAACCTCACTGCTTGAATATATCCTTCAATCCACAATTGACAGTACCCCAATAATCCAAGCAGTTTTCTAACTTCCTTCTTTGAAGAAGGAGGGGGGAGAGATAAAATCCCAGTGATCCTCTCAGGATTTAGCTTTTGGCTACCTTTACTTATTAAATGACTGAGATACTTCACTTCTGACTCCACAAATTGTAATTTCCTCTTCTACACCCTCAATCCTTTTTCCCCAAGGAAATTCAAAAGTTTTAGAGTGGCCTCCCTAACTTCAATTTCTCCTGGTAATAAAAGGTCATCTACATATTGGGTAATCTGTATTCCAGGAAAAGTGGGGAAGGTCTGTAATATTTCTTCTAAAGCTTGCCCAAATAAATTTGGAGACTCAGTAAACCCCTGTGGCAGTTTTGTCCATCTTAATTGTTGTTTTGGTCCAGTGCCTGGATACTCCCATTGAAAAGACAAAAATATTTCGACTATCCGCTGCTAACAGACAAGCCCAAAATGCATCTTTAAGATCCACAACACTAAATCACTGATGCTGAGGTGGGACTTTACTTAAAAGTGCATAGGGGTTTGGTACCACTGGGTAGCAAGTCCGGGTTCTTTTGTTAACTTCCATTAAGTCCTGAACCAATCTATAAGTCCCATCTGGCTTCTTTATTGGGAGAATATGGCTATTATGGGGAGACATACAAGGTTCCAGTGTCCCATCTTTTATCAGTTCTTCTATTACCAGCTTTAAGCCTTCTCTTCCTTCTAAGGATATAGGGTACTGACGCACATGTATAGGACATTCTTCTTTTTCAGTCGTTACCCTTATGGGATCAATATCCAATCCTCCCCTATTTCCTTCTCCAGCCCAAACTTCTTTTGTTAATTCTTCCTTCATCTTCTTGGTGGAGTTTTAGCAATTTGTCTGTCATTTTCCCTTCCTTGGGTATAACCACTATTCCTAATTGTACCTGCAAGTCTCTCCTCAGTAAGTTACAGCCTGCTCCTAGGATCTGTAAAACATCTCCCATCCCTATTTTAGTTTCCTCTTCAATTACCACATTCTTGATCACAGGAGCCTTAAAACCCTCCCCCTTTGTCCCCATTACTCTGATAGTGTCATTACTTACATTACACCCCCTTGGAACAGTAAAGACACAGGTTCTTTCTGCCCCAGTATCAACTAAAAATTCTAATACTTCCTCCTGGGGGCCTATTTTCAATGTTATCAAGGGCTTCAAATTATATTTATCCCCCAGGAGGTAGAGCCCCTGACACCCTAGTCCCATATTTCCCCCGTTGCATTTCTTTAAACACCTTCAGGTCCCTAGTTTGCTTTGGGCATTCCCTCTTAAAGTGTTCTACTTTTCCACAATGAAAACACGCACTGCTTGGTATACCTCTGTTCTGCTGTGGTTCGGTTCTCGATGCCTTGCTCCCATTGGTGATCCCTTCTTCCCTCTTCCCCTGTTTCCCGGGGCATGGTATCTAGGGCATGGTATCAATACTGAAGGGGCTCGTAGGTTTGGATGGGTTAACCCCTTGCATTGTAGCCGCATAACTTTTGCCTTACTTTTTACTGTTTCTTCATCTCTCTGCATGTAAGCCCTCTGTGCTTCTCCTAACAGCTCATTTAATCCTCTATCCTGCCAATCATCTAATTTTTCTAATTTTCTCCTGATATCTGGCCAAGCATATGTGACAAAGTTAACTTTTAATAACGCTTGACCAGCTGGACTGTCAGGGTCTATTCTGGAATATTGCTGTATATTTTTCCAAAGCCTTTCTAGCCATTCTGTAGGGGTTTCTTCTTTCCCCTGCTGTCAAAGGCTTTGCTTACATTCTGCTTCTGAGGAGCAGCTTCTTTTGTTCCTCTAACTATTAGAGTATGATAATCACCCATATTCTGCCTGCCTACCACATCATTTTGATTCCAGTTGGGAGAGGCTATATGCATCTTCTGACCTCCTGGTGGACCCTGTTGGTTTTCTCTCTCCCAAATTCTCATCCCAGCTGTCCTGATCATCTGCCTCTCTTCTTGTGAGAATAAAATACCCATTATGGACAGCATTTCTTCCAAGGTATAAATACTGGGTCCCAAAAATTGGTCAAATTGTTCCAAGAGACTTACGGGGTCCTCTAATAAACCTTTAATTTCTTTTTTAAAAATCCTGGAAGTTAAAGGGGCATTGACAAACCCTGTTCCCCCATGGGCCCCTCCCAAGGGTACTTCTCTGAGGGGAAATAAACTGGCTCCCTCGCTATAGTTTCTCAGCTCTCCCGAATCTTCCTCCCCTTCTAACATCATTATCTTAGGTGTTGATTTTTTCTTTTGTCAGGGGGTGGTCATTGGGGAATCCATTATGGATTGCTTTTTATCTTTCATTGAACTCCCCCTTGTATTCTGGGAGGGCCCTTCATTTGTCGGGGGAGGGGCTGTTGGGACTGGATAAGGGGGAGGTAATACCTCTAGTGGTTCCCACGTCTTTTCCTCCTTGTCTTCATCCTTTTTAACGTCAGCCACCTTGAAAGTGCTTACCCCCATAGGCCAAATTGCTCCTTTCCAGCATGAGGTGTACTCACTGTCTTCTATATTAAAAGGTGCTTTAGCATTTACATAAATATTTAGAGCATGACAAATCCACCCTTCAAATGACCCATACCTTGGGCAGTATAAATGATCTGGTCTAATTTCTTCCTTTACCCATTCAATCATCCAATATTGGATCATTTTCACTTTAGTTTTCCCCTTTGTGCATGGGTTATGTTCCCAGTTAGCTAACTTAATCCCCAGTGGACTGTCTGGGGGAATATCAGCCATCACCTTCTTGGTCCCTTTTTTCCTGGGAACTAACTTACTTATCCATTGTCCCATAATGTTTCCCCAGGGGTTCTCTCACTCAATTTGTCCTTTCGCTTTGTCTCTTCGCCAGCCAATTCCCTCGCAGGAGGTTGGAAACGTGGTTAGAAAGACTCCACTCTTGCTTCACAGATCCGGGCTACCCAGTCCATGTCTCACGCACACACCAGTCAAGCCCCCGTAATCCCTCCCAATCGAACAGTCCATTTTCTTGTCTGGGTCTTCATGCTCATAAATTACAGGCAACCATGGTTTTTCCTGGGAGCTCCTTCCTGTGCTTTGTGGGTCCCTTCTTGTCAACGGGATGTTAACCTGCAATCACTGATAGCACCAGAAGAAGCCGAACAAACCGCTGAAATCAGCAGGGTGCACCTTTCACTCGGAATCCCCTAGGACCATGGAGACAAGGTGTTCATGTGGGTGAGTCCCCAGTTGCGAGAAACGAAGCCCATTCCTCTTGTAAGGTTTTAAAATTTTATTAGGGGACAAAGTCAACAAAGCAAAAACCAACAGTGCTGGGCGCATGACCGTTGTCAGAGGCGTACCGTCTCACGCGAGGCTTCAGGATTTTTTACCCCAGGTATTGCATCAACTACATACATATTCATAACTCAGAATACATAATCATAGCTTTTCGGAATTTTTTTAACATTTTCTTAAAACTGATTAACATGTTCCCTTCCCCGTCCCACCTTTTTAGAGCATGTGCAGTTTAACTTGAGGGTTCAGCAAATAGTGGCTTCCCGTTACACTTGCTCGCTAAACGCTATCCAGTCAGGCTAGTGGGTTCCCCCCCACTCCCGCTACTGCAAACTAAACACAACCATATCTGCATAGGAACACGAACTTTCAACTTTTGCAAAAGCCAACACTTCAACATACATTTATCACATTAGGGAAAATACCTTCCCTGAAAATGTGGTCAGACGCTGGAATGGGCTGCCCAGGGCAGTGATAGAGTCGCCATCCTGGGAAGTGTTCAAAAGTTGTGCAGATGTGGCAGCTGGGGATGTGGTTTAGTGGTGAACGTAGTGGTGGTGCTGGGTTAACAACTGGACTTGATGATCTTTGAGGTATTTTCCAAACTTTGTGTTTTTATGATTCTATGGTTCTATAACTTTCACAGAATAAATTGAAAAAGAGTTAGCTGGAACATGGAGATTCTTCCAGGAGAAATAGAGAAGTGTGCATTTGGACCCCTATATTTATGAATGTATTTAGCTTGCTTTGCTAGGGGATTTGAGCTATATTAACTGAAAGGGCTGTCAAGGCTGCTAAAAGGATATGGTAATGTCCTGGTTCTGTCCAGGACAGGGTTAATTTTTGCAGGAGCCGGGAGAGGGTATGGCCAGGTGGCTTTGGTCAGGTTGCATGTGAATCACTATCTTGTATGCTTTTGTCATTAATATTGCTACTGTTACTTTTCTTATCTCATTGCTGTTTCCAGTAAATTGTTCTTATCTCAACACGTGATCTTTACCTTTTGTGCTTCCAATTCTTCTCCCCCCACCACAGCAGGGAGGGGGGAGTGAGCGAGTGGGTGTAGTGTTGGTGTGAACATTAAATTGGAGAGTACCATTCTTACCACAACAGGTAATCAAATAGAAACTGTTCATGCACCTTGCTTTCACACTTTGCAGAGTTACTGTTTAGCGGGGGGGGGGGGGGGGGGGGGGGTTCCGAGTGCAGGGGAGCCAGCCAGAGTAACAACACGAGCACCGATACGATTTGAGCATCGTTCTCTGCTTTATTGTTTACTTACACCAACTCATATCTACTTTACAAAGATTCACACCCTATTCTCACAGGACAGCCTCTAAGCAGCGGGGGAGCCAACCAGTGTGTAACTTTGCCAAGGATTTTCAAGGCTGCCTGCTGCCAGGTGTCTTTTAAGCCTGTCTGCAGCCTGAGGCCCCTTCAGGGGTTCTTCCCTAGCAGCCCTGGGTTGCCCAGACTGTCCTGGGGTATCATATGCCCCTGTTCCACAAGGAATCCCTCTACACATCCCCCATTTTCTTTTTGGGCAACCCAGGCCTGGTCGATGATCTTTCGCAGTCCCGCTTTAATGCAAGAAGAAATACACCCAAATACTATTAAGCCTAATATAACTACAAATAGCAATTGGCAGCCTTCTACTACCAAGGTACGCAGCCATCCGGTGATACCCAGACCCTTAAGCCAATCTCCAATAGGGTCGTCTGTCTCCCAAAGGTTGTGCAGACTCCTCTGGAGGTCAGAGAGGTGCTTGTGAATTGAGACAGAGTGGTCAGAAAGATTCATACAGCAGGAACTCTTCACAGCTGTGGCCGTGGGCTAATAATAGAAAATCAATGGCTGTTCTATTTTGTAATACTGCATGCCTAACACTAGTAACATCTGCGCTTAGCTCGTCAAGCATCTGCAAAGTTATGTTTAACTCATCCCTTGCCCAGCAAGCAAGTTTATGTAAAATTGTGTGAGCCCTGGCTGCCGAAGCACCAGGTAAAAACATAGATGCTCGCCAAATTATACCACGACTCCAAAAGACGGACTCTTAATTTCTTTTACATTTGAACTCATGGATTGAACACCGCACCCTGGTTTTAGTGCGGTGGGTGATACTTAAGAGTTGATGCAGGCTTGGATGGAACAGGGTGAGTTTTCCCTAAGTAGCACGGTCCCCCATGAGGGCCGGCGGGAACCCCATTCCATGCGCAGTCCCTGCATATTAAGAACGTACCACTGGGGAGGTGCTTCAGGGCTTGACCCGTGAGGTTGATTTGGTGGTAAATTGCTTCGGACTCGTAGTTTCTCAGAAACCAGTCTGCAGGAGGGTCAACAGTGGCCCAAAGGGGCTTATTAACGTTTAATTGACTGATAGTGGGAGGCTCGAATGTCATGTAACCATCCCCAGTTTGGTTTGTGGAACCCAGTAGATCTAACTCTTCTGGTGTCCCCATAGTGACACTGATGTTTTTCAAGAATGCACCTTGCCAGCAGGCACGCTGCTGTGCAGGCTTCAGTCCGATCAGCCCTGAACACTTGCCATTGTTTGTGGTGTTCCCCTATCAGGGAGCTATTGTCTAGCATCCCTCAGAAGTCTTGTGGGTTAAAATATGGGACCCCGATTAAACAGGTGTGAAATGGGTCCCCTGGCATGGCTAGGCTCAGACACATGGAGTCTTGCCCCGTTAATTCAGCTAGGGTGACCCACATGTTTTGTCTCTTTTGGATTGCTGTCAACATTGCGTGGGACCCGGTTAGGATGCTTATGAGAAGCAAACCTCTCAGAATGTTTGCGGGCCCAGCGCTCCGGGGCCACCACATGCTGCCACGGGATACGAACCTGTGTGCTACTCTCTCACCCTAACACTGCCACACTCCGTACTGCCTTCACTCGGTCTAAATGGGCGGACAGCCGATTGAAGACAGTCAAAAACAATTCCTCACTCTACCTCTGTGTCTGGTGCTATACGCAAGAATTTACGCAACTCCCCTTCTTGGTTCCGCCTTCGCAGAGGAATCCCCAACAACCACCACAAGTCAGTAGCAACCACCCAGGGCAGCTGTTACGTTCGCCACAGGGTCTCGTTATTTCCCCCCCCTGCGGAGAGTGGTGGACCTGGCAGGTTCTCAGCCTCCTCACTCAGCCACGTCTGCAGCCTCTCCCAAGGCTTCTCGGGACGGAGGTCCCAGAGTTCCAGCTGTTATGGTAGTGGCGTCACTTTCCTCAGGAGCTGATGCTGACTGTGCCTTCTCGCTTCAGGGTCCTGTATGCATAGCACGGCACCACCTGCTGGGCACCCCTCTGGTCAGTGCTGCGGTGATGACTTGTCCCTGTTGTTGCAGGACATTCTGCAGCATTGCAGTAAAAGCAGCTGTTTGAGATGACTGTTCCGCATGGGTAGCACGCACGAGCATCTTGTCTACTCCTGCTCCCTGAGGCAGCGTAGCAAGAATTGTCTTAGTTTGCCTATTAGCATTTTCAAAGGCAAGGGTCTGGAACATTTGCTCTTGGAGCTCTTCAGGGAGCTCTTCAGAGAGCTCAGTTGCATCCTTTAAGGCTGCTGACAAATGGTCGATCAACTGACCATATGGCTCTGACAGCCCCTGTCGGACTGCTGCATACGGGGGGACTTCTTCTTTTCAGGTAATGACAACAAGGCTTTGTGGGCAAGAGTCTGTGATGGCTGATGAATAATTGTGGGCATGGTCAGCTGTGTTACTGTCACTCCATAAGCCCTGCTCCCAGTTAGCATGTCAGCTTGGAGTGCATACAGTGGGTCTTGTGTATCACCTTGGTGTTTGCTAGCTTCTTGTGCTAGCCGCTTCCACGTTCTCTCCCAAAGCAGGAGCTGTGAAGGGGTTAACAACAATTGTGCGATGTTGATGCAATCATTAGGACACAGGACATCTGCTGTAAAGATAAACTGCAGGATGCTCCACATAGCTTCAGACCATAGGCCGTGCGTGGTGACCGTTTGCTTTGCTTGCTGCAAGAGCTTCCAGTCATGGGGTTCCCACTTTGCAGTGTCCCCTTGTATTAGTACAGGACAGGCGAGGGCATCTACGGCATGCCAGTCACCTTCAATGATTGCGTCATGGATAACTCCATTCCATCTCCTTCGCAATGGATCAGTCCTCACCGTTGGGGCTGATGGAGGCGATGGCTGCATCTCCCTTCACAGGAAGGGAGGGGCCATAGGCACTGTGCCCAGTTCTGCCGACGGGAACGTAGGAGTTCTGGTGGCTGTCTTGACCGGTGGGTCCACAGGACACCACGGTGCTGATGGTGTGGTTTTGCAAGCCTTAGACTCCAGCGCGTCCTGACGTGTAGACAATTCAGCAAGTTTCTTGATTACTTCATGCATCATCTCTCGGTGGTTCTCCTCCTCTTGGGGCTGACCCCCAGCAGCCCTGGCTGGCTCTGCCTCTGCCTCTGCCTCTGCGGGCAACAAAGCCATAGAGGCTGCTTCGCCGTTGGACGATGATCCGCTGTCCGGCAGAGGGGGGTTGCGCGCTGCCGCTTTCAGCTGGGAGCTAGGACCGCTCGTTTCTCCTTTGCTCGCCTGCGCCCCACCCCCAGGGTCGGGAGCCTGCGCTTCCGCCTTTGCAGCCATTTCTCCCTCAGACTTCGGAGGGGTAACTTCCTTCCCTGCCGGGTCCAGCAACTCCCGCAGCGAGCGTACAGGTGCTGCTGTACCCCTCATCGGTCTACCTACAGGCAGCCCGAAGAATCGTGCAACACTGGACTCCACCCTGGTCTCCGGCTGCTGCTCCATAAGACCCCCGTCTGTTTCCTTCCCAGAGCCGCCATCCCCTGAAGTTTCCATGGCCACAGCGGCCACCTTCCTCTCTGCTTTCATTTCTGCGAGGGTGTTTGTCACGGCTCTCCAAGTTAATCCGAGAGTTTAGCTTCTCTACCTTCCTTTCCACCCTCAATCGTGGACAGCCACAGTTTGTTCCCAACTTCCCACCACACTTCGGTCGAAAAAAAAAGCAAAGTGTATTTCAAAAATCCTTGTTCCTGGGCCCACGTAACGAGGGCATTAAGATTTCGATCTTTCACAGTCTCGCCTCTCTTAGAGAGGATACTGGCTAGGAGGCGAGTTCCAGCCTCGTACTCCATAGCTTCTTACCTGCGGGGCTCGCTCGGCTGCGCGAGCTCCAGTCTCCGGCGCCACTCCGCTTTGACACCCTTCTCACATCCGGCTCCCACAGGCTCCAACACCGATGCGATGACTCGGAGTCTTGCTGCATTTCAGCGAAAACGCATTTAAGCGAAAAACACACCGCATTTAAGTGAAGAAAAAAAAAAAAAAAAAAATCACTCAGGTCCCTGTTCGGGCGCCAGGTTTGGGGGGGGGGTTCCGAGTGCAGGGGAGCCAGCCAGAGTAACAACACGAGCACCGATACGATTTGAGCATCGTTCTCTGCTTTATTGTTTACTTACACCAACTCATATCTACTTTACAAAGATTCACACCCTATTCTCACAGGACAGTCTCTAAGCAGCGGGGGAGCCAACCAGTGTGTAACTTTGCCAAGGATTTTCAAGGCTGCCTGCTGCCAGGTGTCTTTTAAGCCTGTCTGCAGCCTGAGGCCCTTTCAGGGGTTCTTCCCTAGCAGCCCTGGGTTGCCCAGACTGTCCTGGGGTATCATATGCCCCTGTTCCACAAGGAATCCCTCTACATTACTAAACCCTTCAAATATGCGATGCTCTCTTGCAGCAGTAAATGTAAGGTGGTGAAATATCATCTTAGGAAAAAAAAGTAAGTTGAAAAACTGCTCTTCTACTTAGACTAAGGGAGTCTGAGTAGCTGGGTGTTAGTGGTTTTCTCAAAGGAGTTTCTTCCCATTTGTTGTCAATGAGGTGCAAGGGGGGCAGCTTCCTAGGTAAAATGGCAGAGATTAAGAGACAAAAGGAATGGCCAAGTACCTTGATATACCAATGAAATGGTTTTGGGGGAGGGGAATGGGGGTTTTTTGACAGTCTCTTAGCTGGGGCTAGTGCAGTTTTTTGCCCTGCTTGGAGGGGAGACGGGTTTGCTTTTTAGTGCTGGACTTCTCCTGCCCAGGGGCTCAGTGCTGCTGAGAAATTCTCCTTGCTGCCTGTTGGTAAGCCTTCTGCTTGCAGGAGCTGCCGGTTGACAGGGACTTTTCAGCACTCACCATTGCCAGGAGACCTTCACCACCTGAGTGGGGGTTTCAGGAGAAAACCAGGCCCTCCACCGCCATCTCTCCAGAATCAGGGTTCCAGCTGCTGGCTAACTGTAACCTCAGCAGCTGCCATCACCACGATACTGCACCGGACATGTGAGAGTCCAGGGAAACCAAACTGCCCCCTTCTCTCTCTCCCCAAGGCTGCCGCTGACCCCTGGGGAGGCTGAGGGCTCACAGCGGAGCGTTCCCTGGAGCCGGGGGGAGCCGCTGCAGCCCCTCTGCCTCGCCCAACACTGCCCCCTGCCGGCTGTGGCCATCACTACACCAAAGGGGAAATTGCTTAACAGCTGGGAAAACTTCAGTTATTGGGGTTTTTTGTTGTTTTTTGTTTGTTCTGTTTTATATATATTTTTTTTTCTAGTAAAGAACTGTTATTCTTGTTATTATTTTCCCATATTTTTGCCTGGAAGCCCTGTATTTTTGAAGTTATAATAATTTGGAGGGAGGGGGCCATCTTTCCATTCCAGGAAGGTTCCCACCTTCCTTGGCAGACGCATGTCTTTTAAACCAGGACATTAATTGGTGACGAATGTGTGGCCCAAGGGCATCGAGAAGAAAGGCTGAAAAGAGAATAACAGTTTCTGGTTAACCCATTTGTGTACCAGATATAGAAACCTTGTTAGGCAGCACCATGTGGTCTAGCCTACCCTGGTTTGGTTGGCATATGATCATGGCTATGTTTTTCCTGTTTGCAGGTCATTATTTAAACATGGGTCCTATAACTAAGGCCATTGTGGCTGTTACCCAGTTTGTAGAATGGGTCAATAAGGTGAGGAATTCAGTCCTTGTAAACTTCTTCTGGAATGTGGGCACAAGGCTATTTAACTATCACAGACTAAGTTCGTATCTTCAGGGTTTCCTTAATAATGGTGTCCATTGTGAGGAAGCAACACGGGGAATTTTCTCCCAGTCCTTCACCCACTTCTTTGGGCCTACAACAGCTTCTGAAGAGTTAAAATTCCCCCTAGAAGTTAAAGATATCATATACTTTCTTTAATATGTTTTTGCTGTGTTTATTCAGTAAGGTCCATCCACCATTCAGAGACAGGGTGAGGTTACCTTGTCTAACTGCCCCAAAACCTGCCACAGAGGTGGGGGACACTGCCCAGCAGAACCACCTGCAGTCAGAGGGAATAGTGCAGCAGAGGTGGATATCCAGGGGATAGCCATAGGATATCCAGAGGTGGATAGTGCAGCAGTGGAACAAACAGACATTATAACCGTCCAGGTTCCAGCTAAACCACAAGGGCAGCCACAGCGAGCAGCAATCGCCCCTTTGCAAAAGAGGAAGTATAACACCAATTCAGTGCGCTCAGCTAATGATGATGAGGTACCAGGGCCCTCACAAGCAGGGGAGGAGCTGGAGCCTGAGATCATCACTGACTCATCACTGATCATCACTGATCATCCCTGTTGTTTGACAGTCTCTGCAGTCTGTGAAAAGACATTACATGATGGGGAGGGCGAGGCTTTTTTGGCTTGGTTGATTCGAGTTTGGGACCTTATTTGGTATAGGCATGGAACTTGATGGTACCAAAGCAAGGTTTTTGGGATCCTTGGCCTAAGATGTGGCCATTGAGCAAGTGTTTGTGAGGGAGCCAGGACCCTTTTCTTTCTGGGAGCAGCTTCTAGCAAGTGCAAGAGAAAGATTTGTTTATATGGACAGACTGCAGGAGCACCATCATAAAAAACTGTGGAAGACCATGGAGGAAGGATCCAATGCCTGAGAGAAAAGGCAGTGTTGGAGATACTTTTTGGAAGGGGTGGGCAACATGGTAATGACCCTAACAAGGTCAGGTGCCCAGTGCAAATGTGGTGGAGCCTTGCACATCAGGGGTGATCTGAACACTCCAGTTTAATGGCAAACATGCATCTCAAGGGGAACCAAGAGACAATGGGCTCTGTAGCAAGCAATCCTAGGAATTACAAGAGCATGGTCCAAGGCCTGATGCAGACCCACATCTCTGCTGTAGAGACACTGGTTGAGAGTCTCAAGGATGATAATAAACTCAGAGAGGAGATTAGGGAAAGATGTTTACCTGTGGCACCAGTGCAAACCAGAGTCTTTGAAGTCAGAGCCAGATGCCCTCCAGACAGAGAGCTGGTATGCCACACAAACTGACTTGTGGTATTTCCTACTTGACCGTGGAGAAGACATGAGATGGTGGGACAGGAAACCTGCCTGTGTCCTGGCAGCCCAAATACAAGAACTGAAAGAGAAAGGAAAAGGGAAGTTGGTGAGAGGGAGTGCAGTGCCAGTTTCCTGTGGGCAAGGATCTGACCCACTCGCATATGTATTGACAAGGACCAGTATTAGGGGGGTCCTGCCTCTAGCCAGGTAGGGGCACCGGGGGATGACTGTATCTACTGGACTGTGTGGATCCGATGGCCTGGCACGTCAAACCCACAAGAATACAAGGATCTGGTTGACACTGGTGCTCAATGTATGTTAATGCCATCGGGATGTGTGGGGTCAGAAAGAGTCTCCATTTCTGGGGTGACAGGGCGTTCTCAAGAGCTGAGGGTGTTGGAAGCTGGAGTGAGCTTGACTGGGAAGGACTGGTAGAAGCACCCCATTGTAACTGGCCCAGATGCCCCATGTATCCTGGGCATTGACTGCCTTAGGAACGGATGCTTCCAAGACCCAAGAGGACATTGATGGGCTTTTGGAATTGCTGCTGTGGAGACAGAAAGAATTAAGCAGCTAAACACCTTGCCTGAACTGTCAGAAAATCCTTCTGTGGTAGGACTTTTGAAGGTAGAAGAACAGCAAGTACTGACTGCCACTTCAACAGTGCATCACCGGGCCATACGACATAAATCAAGATGCCGTGATCCCCATTCACAAGATGATCCATGAGCTAGAGATCCAAGGAGTGTTCAGCAAGGCCCACTCAGCCTTTGGACCCATTTGGTCCGTGCGCAAGTAGGGTGGGAAGTGGAGATTGAGAGTGGACTATCGTTGGAGATTGAGAGTGGACTATTGAATGAAGTTACACCATCACTGAGCGCTGCTGTGACAGACCTGTTGGAGCTCCAGTACGAGCTGGAGTCCGAAGGAGTGAAGTGGTACGCCACCATTGACATTGGCAATGCATTTTTCTCCATTCCTCTGGCAGCAGAGTGCAGGCCCCAGTTTGCCTTCACCTGGAGGGGCGTGCAGTACACCTGGAACCAATTGCCCCAGGGGTGGAAGCACAGTCCCACCATCTGTCAGGCTGCACTGGAAAAGGATGAGGCTCCAGAACATCTGCAATACATTGATGACATCATTGTGTGGGGGAACACGGCAGCAGAAGTCTTTGAGAAAGGAGAAAAGATCATCCAGATTCTCCTGGAAGCTGGTTTTGTCATCAAAAAGAGTAAGATCAAGGGACCTGCCTGAGAGTTCCAGTTCCTGGTGGTAAAGTAGCAAGATGGATAGCGCCAGATACCCACCAAGGTCATCAACAAGATCACAGTGATGTTTCCGCTGACCAGCAAGAAAGAAACACAAGCTTTCCTAGGTGCCATAGGTTTCTGGAGAATGCACATTCCCAAGTACAGCCAGATCGTGAGCCCTCTCTACCTGGTTACCCAAAAGAAGAACAATTTCCACTGGGGCCCTGAATAGCAACAAGCCTTCGCCTAGATCAAGCTGGGGACTGCTCATGTGGTAGCCCTGGGCCCAGTCAGGACAGGACCAGAGGTGAAGAATGTGCTCTACTCTGCAGCCGGGACCAATGGTCTGTCCTGGAGCCTCTGGCAGAAGGTGCCTGGTGAGACTCGGAACTGACCACTGGGGTTCTGGAGCCGAAGCTACAGAGGGTCTGAAGCCAACTACACCCCAAGAGAGGAGATTCTGGTAGCCTATGAAGGAGTTCAGGCCGCCTCTGAGGTGACTGGCACAGAGGCACAACATCTCCTGGCACTCTGACTACTGGTGCTGGGTTGGATGTTCAAGGGAAAGGTTCTCTCTACCCATCACACCACTGACGCCACATGGAGTAAGTGGATTGCCTTGATTACACAGCGCACCTGTACTGGAAAGTCAAATCACCCAGGGATTTGGAAATAACTACGAGTTGGTCTGAAGGTGAAAGCTTTGGTCTCACTGATGAAGATGAGCAGGAACAGGGGACATGTGCTGAGGTAGCTCCACCATACATCCAACTGCCAACATAAGAAATGCGCTACACTCTTTTCACTGATGGTTCCTGTCACATTGTAGGGATGAACTGAAAGTGGAAAGCAGCTGTATGGAGCTCCACATGACAAGTTACAGAAGCTACAAAGAAGAATGTGGATCAAGCCAGTTTGCACAATTCAAAGCTGTCCAGTTGGCCCTGAACACTGCTGAATGAGAGAAGTGGCCAAAGACTTACCTCTACACTGACTCTTGGATAGTGGCAAATGCTCTGTGGGGGTGGCTGGAAAGGTGGAAAAAGGCCAATTGGCAGTGTAGAGGAAAACCTATCTGGGCTGCTGAAGAATGGCAAGACATTGCCACTTGAGTAGAGAAACTGACTGCGAAAGTCTGTCATGTGGATGCCCACGTCCCCAAGAGTAGGGCTAATGAGGAACACCGAAACAAGGAACGGGTAGATCAGGCTGCAAAGACAGAGGTGTCAGAGATAGATTTGGACTGGCAACACAAGGGAGAGTTGTTTCTAGCTTGATGGGCCCATGATGCCTCAGGCCATCAGGGCAGAGATGCCACTTATAAGTGGATACAAGACCAAGCCGTGGATCTAACCATGGACAGTATCTCCCAGGTGATCCATGATTGTGAGACATGCGCTGCGATCAAGCAGGCCAAGCGGGTGAAGCCCCTGTGGTATGGTGGGCGATGATCCAAATACAAGTATGGGGAGGTCTGGCAGATTGATTATATCACACTGCCTCAAACCCGCCAAGGCAAGCGCTATGTGCTCACAATGGTAGAAGCCACCACAGGATGGCTGGAGACCTACCCTGTGCCTCACACTACGGCCCGGAACACCATCCTGGGCCTTGAAAAACAAGTCCTTTGGAGCCATGGTATCCCCAAGAGAAATGAGTCTGACAATGGGACTCATTTCAAGAACGGCCTTATAAACACCTGAGCTAGAGAACATGGCATTGAGCGGGTGTACCATATCCCTTACCATGCACCAGCAGCTGGGAAGGTTGAGCAGTGCAATGGACTATTAAAGACAACATTGAAGGCAATGGGAGGTAGGACCTTCAAGCAGTGGGATTAGCGTTTAACAAAGGCTACACAGTTAGTTAACAACAGAGGTTCCACTATCCAAGATGGCCCTGCCCAGTCCAAACCCCTGCGTACAACAGACAGGGATAAGGTTCCAGTGGTGCATATGAGAGGTATGCTAGGAAAGACTGTTTGGGTTAATTCTGCCTCAAGCAAAGAAAAACCCATTTGTTGGGTTGTCTTTGCTCAAGGATATGGTTGCACTTGGTGGGTGGTGCAGAAAGATGGAGAAACATGATTACCTCAATGGGACCTTATTTTGGGGTGAACTGTTTATGACATTGTGCCTGTATCCATATCTGCATGTATATACATATATAATTAGGATAATGTATGTATGTCTATAGTTTAAAAGTCTAAGTTCAATGTAGCATGTATGGAAAAAAAAATTTGGAGTGGATACTGTTGTGGGTTAGGTTTTCTCAAAGGAATTGCTTCCCCTTTGTTGTCTTCCTGAGGCCACCATTAACCCCTGGGGAGTCTCAGGGCTTGCATCAGAGCAGCCCCTCTGCCTCACTTGTAGCCGTAACTACACCAAAGTGGAAATTGCTTAACAGCTGGGAAAACTTACATTTTTTTCTTGGCTGTTGTTTTTTGTTTGTTCTGTTTTATATGTATATTTTTTACTAGTAAAGAACTGTTATTCCTTTTCCCATATTTTTGCCTGGAAGCCCTGTATTTTTGAAGTTATGACAATTGGAGGGAGGGGGCCATCTTTCCGTTCCAGGAAGGTTCCGACCTTCCTTGGCAGACACATGTCTTTTAAACCAGGACACTGGGTAACCAGCATAATAGTTTGAATCTGTAATATTTCCCAGTCATTCCCTGTAGTTTGTATTTAGACAGTAGGACTTTGTGTATTTATAAAAATATTTATTCAGTCTTTCCCCTTGGGACATTGCTGTGACAGTTCAAGAAATTGTGTGGTTTTTCTTTTCCCATTGTGTACAGTGGGGGTCCCGAAAAAACCTGCTGGCAGTGAACAACATCAGCTCTGTGGTGATCCTCAGTGAGCAGGCCATGTTGGCACATTTTCATCAGCAGGTGGCCGTGGTACAGGTGTCTCCCAACCTCTTCAATGTGACGACCTTCAGCGCAGGAACCACTCACAGCCTTCGTGTTGATATGAATGCTAATGGAGTCTTTGCTACTAAGGTTAATTGGTTTGTTTTTTATTCTTCTTTTATTTTCCAAATCAGTTGCCTAGTTAGGTTTATAGAGACCAAACTTCCTAAGTCTTTAAGAGAAGCCTTTTTTTTAATATTCAGCTTAGTGTGAAAGCTATGAAAGTATTGTTGTGACAGTAGCAAAGGTGCTGTAGTGAAGCTGGTTTTTTTTAAGATAGAGCAGGGACTCAGGAATTCTCTAGGGTGCTCACCAGAACCCAGAGAACTTCTGGACTGCTAAAAGCCTTCAAACCCAATGTCCAGAGGAACTAGTAACTGGTGGCTATTGTAGGGGAATTCTTGCTGTACTATTGCATGAACTCCTGTATGTTTCTAAAAGGAACTGAATGTATATATTTATTTGGTGTTTTGTTTGTTTTAGGATGCTGTAGTATTCTGGAATGGGAAGCAAGTGGCTGTCTTTGAGTGCTCAGGAGATACCTTCAGAAGTGCAGGTAGGACTTATTGGTCAGAGTTGGAATGCTTATTTTCTTCCACAATTATATGTTCATTCATGGTAGCTGATGGACTGTAATCATAGAATCACAGAATAGTTTGGGTTGGAAGGGACTTTAAAGCGCGTCTTGTTCCAACCCCCCTGCCATGAGCAGGGACATCTTCTTCTAGACTGGAAAAAACCTCAGGGCTTGAGAAAAACTTTTATCTGATGTAGCAAAATTACATTATACAGAGCCTTGCACAAAACATGATATGAGGCTAGAACTACTTCTTTTTATGTTTTTATAAGTACACCATTGATGTTGATCAAGAAGAGCAATTTTTTCCTGCTTTCGTAGCTGTGGCTCCTGTTGCCTTTACACATAAGACATGGCAATGGCTATTGAAGGCTTTTCCACTTCTCTTGAGAGAAAGTGTAATCAAGGTTACATAGCACTTACATAGGAACTGGGAAGGAGGCTTTTTGTCCCAGCTCTCAGGAGAAGTTGTCCCATAAATTGCTATATATAGTGCCAAGTAGAGTAAATTATCTTTTTAAATGATTAATTCTCCCTTGATATTTCTGCCTTGAGAAATAAGTGATGCAGAATTCCATCAATCCCATTCTAAATCTTGAGATTTGTCTTTTAAGAACCATTAAGTGTTTCCTGCTTGTCTGTATTTACTGACATATTTTATAACTTTTCCAAGCTGAATCATTCCTTTATTACCACCAAGGTCCCAACAATCTACATCACTTCTGAAGTTATTGCAGAGCCACTGTTCTGGCAGAGATTCTGTTATCCCTCTTCAGTAGCAGTTCAATGAAGGGAAAAGTGAATTCTCTTACAGAACCTCACACTGAACTGTTTTTTTTTTTTCTTTCTTTCACTCCCCATATCAACTCTTTGCCTTTCCTCTCTCACTTGTTTCCATGGACAGAGTGTACCAACACTTGTTTACAGTGGGAGCTCCAGCTTTTAAATGTAGTGGCAGAATGGAAGAAGGCTGAAACACCAAGGAGTAATAGTGATTGATATTCATTCAGGATTCAATAGTGACTGACGGATGGAAAAAGATGGAAAAAGGGATTTGGTGCAAGATAGTGGAAACTGAGTGCTGTCTTGGTTTGAAAGACAGGTGTCTGCCAAGGAAGGCAGGAGTCTCCCTTGACATGGAAGAAAAAAAATTGCAAACCCCTTCCCTCCGAGTTATTATAATTTTGAAATTAAGGGGCTTTCAGGCAAAGGTATGAGGAACAGGAATAACAGTTCTTTACTAATATATATCTATATGTGTATAACCAGTCAAACAAACAGCAATAACTCTGGCAGTGACAGCAAACAATCCCAAACCCAGTCCCAGCCTTCTCGGCTGTCTGGCCCTTTCCCCTCGGGTGCAGTTCCGCTCGCAGCCGGCAGGGGCGCTGGCGGCTCCCGGTGAGCAGGGCAGGTGCGATGGTTCCCCCGCGGCTGCAGGGGGCGCTCCGGAGCGAGCTCGGGGAGCACGCGGCACCGGTGCCCCGGGATCCCGGGAAGGGATGGAACAAAGGCTTCACAAACCCCTGGGCAGCCGATCCCGGGCTCTCGGGAACAGCAGGCTGGAACGGCAGGCTGGAACAGATGGGACGAGCACAAATCCCGGGTGGCAGACGAGATGTATCCAAACTCCGGAGCTGCGGTGGGAACCCCCGGAGGTTTCGGCAGGCAGGGCCGGCAGGGCTACAGCGTAGCGAAGGCTCGGAGCAACGGCAGGGGCAGGGCGGCCGCAGCCCGGCTGCCAGCGGGGCAGGGAAGGCGGGCTTGGGAACCCGGGGTCTCGCCGGTAGAATGAAGGCAGCTGGAAAAGTAGAAGTCTCCAGTGCTGACGAATTCCTTCCAGCCTCCCTCTCCGTCCAAACGCCAGGAACTCACAGCCCACAAGCCCAGGTGAAAAAGAGTAGCCAGATGGACCCCTCCCCCTGGGGCCAGGTCTTTTGTTTTTCTTAAGCACCCAGTAATTTGTCCCCCTGGCAACGTGTATGCGGAAAATTCTTTAAGAGAAAAAGAAAATAGAAGGGGAACTCCTAAAACCCCAGCAAGTGCTTTAAGTTACTTCTTTTCTTTTTACAGGACATATTTAGTGTAATGATTGCTTTGTTGTGATTGTTCCAGGCTCTTTCCTTTGTGACTCTCCAGTTCTGTCTGTGCATGGAGAAAATCTGTACACAGTGGAGCCGTATCAGATCCAGGTCCGCACCTGGCAGGTAAGGACTGAGAAAACCATGAAGGGACAAATAGGCCTTATTGTTTTCAAAGATTGGTGTTAGAGCTTAAAAGTTAAGTGCATGATCTTTCTAAATCTACTAACTCTACCTTGTCATAATACAATACTCAAAATAAGAAATATTTTCAGTATTTCAGCGGAAAGATCTTTGACATTTTGTGTTCTTTAAAAAGTCTGCCACTCTGAACACTACTGCAGTGTAACTAATAAGTATTTACAGACTTTTAAGACAATCTAAATTGCATTCAGGTTGAAATGCATATATTACTTTCAGGAAGATGATAATATTGAATATTCTTTCAAGATAATGAAAAATACCACTTGCACATTTTGTGTGAACCTTTGCAGCCTCTGCTGGTTTGTGAGAACCAAACCAAGAAATCTAATTGTCAGAGTTGTATAATACATCGTTTTATTTAGGAAGTAAATATTATATTTTAGAATGTGTGTGATTCATCACATAAATATAATGTATTTGTTTTTATAGCTATGTATTTAGGAACCTTCAGGGACTTGATATTTCTATGTCTCTTTCACTTGGTGAAGGCTGTGTTACTAAAGAGAAAATTATTGCAGAAGGATGCCTTTAAATTTAGACTTTTTTTGAGGTTATATGTGTACCTGAAACCCAGATTACATTTGTGTGTGCATATTTCTCCAATTTGCTCGGAGTGATTCATCTAACACAGAAGTTCAGCAGTTCATGACTCAATTTGGTGACAAAATAAGTCCCTTTTAGTGAGGCTGTGGCCACACAAACCTAGTGTTACACATTTCTTCCCAGGGCACAGTTAAGCAGCTGCTGGTGTTCTCTGAAGCAGAGGGGAATCCTTGCCTCCTGGATGTCTGTGGGAATTTCCTGACTGTGGGAACTGATCTGGCTCACTTGAAAATCTTTGATCTCTCACGCAGGTATTAATAAGGCTTTTAAAATAATCTCTTTATAGTTAAGCATGTATTTTGTGGAGAATCTTTAGCTGGTTTTGATTTGATGAAATGCAACAATCCCTTTGACTTGAGGCAATACATGCAGCCTGTGTGAACTGATGGTTTATTTCCAAAGCAAAGGAAGAACAATGGAATAATTAGGCAAGTCATGGACTGATGGTCATCACCATGATGATGATGATTATTTTAAAAAGAGAATACCTTGAGGGATATTTAAGTGCATTTAAAAGTGTGTGGAGAATTTATGGAAGATCAAGCCAAGGATGTCCCACATTTCTTCTGATAACTTGAACAAGACTCGAATCTCAAAAGAGTTGAAATAAAGAAAACTAGGTCTTGTATCTCCTCATAAATCAGCAAAGTAGTTTCAGTGAATCTGTGGAGAAAGTGAACCTAGAACTGTGGAGAGTCTGTTCTTCCTCCTGTTTAGGTTAAGAAAGAAGTTTACCTGACTTTGTTCAAACTTTGCTGTACTCCCATACTGACAAACATGAAAAAGATAGTGACATGATGTTCCTTTTGAAAATTTAGCTGCTAATGACAGATGTAATTTTGAAAAGCTGGAAAACCTGAAGAGTGAACAGATTCTGTTCTTCTTTGCATGCTGTCACCAGAGGAATGCTAAAGTCTAGTTAGTTGCCCACTGGAAACTACCTGGGTTGGGATGACACACATTCCACCTGGGACACAGTTTGAAGGTTATTAGATTTGGGCAGGTTGTAACTAGCATAAATATTGGATTATGATGTTTGATAGTGAGAAAAAATAGCTTGACTCATGCACTCTCTGATAAATTTTTGTGTTTGGTACTGAAAATACCCCTTCTCAAATTATGACACTCTTTAATTTCAGGGCACCATAGTTGGCTTAGGACAAATGTTATTTTTATAGACTCAAAGATTTTTTTTTCATGAGATTGTATTATAGGTCTAAATTGCTGTCACTTCAAATTACTGTCACTTCTTTTTTCTGCATTCTTTTGTTTCATGAGATTTGTCCTCTTTATTGCTGACTGATTACTGGGTTTGTATCTATACCAGCAATAAGATTCTTTTGAGATAATAAAATATAAATACGCCCCGCCAATGACATTTCTTTACTTCTGCTCCACAATATGCTTTCCATACACAGAACTCTTTTGTGATGGGCTCTATTCAACTGTTCAACTTACTTCTGTAGGAAAAGCAGGCCTCTGAATTCAGAATTCTGGCCAGATGTTCTTGCTGGATAGCCATGTTTTTGGAATCCTGTAGAAGCATTGAAGTTTATTCTTGCTGATTCATTGAGGAAAGAGTGTCCGTTAACGTATTCCTGAAAGAAAGGCAGTGGCAGCAATCATCTGGAGAGGAAGCAGGAGTCTGGGGCAGTGGTGTCATGCAGTCAAAATAGTTTGCTTTTAAAAGTCTTATCCATAATTTGCTAAATGTTTTGGCTGATGCATATTGCCAGTTCCTTGCCACCATATAATTGAAGTTTATTCCTTCTCACAGAGAGGCAAAAGTGCACTGCAACAGCAAGAGTTTATCCAAGCTGCTCCCTGGCTGCGGAGACATTGCATCTGTGAAGTGCAATGCTAATGGCAGCAAAGTCAGCATCCTTGTCAGCAGGGTGAGGCACAGCTCTTCACTCACTGTCTGGGACTTGTCCATCGGTTCATAGACTGGTGTGGTTCAAGATTACTGAGGACGCAAGATTCACTTCTCAGAAATAAACCTACCTGGTCTGGGCAGTGTATTGAGTCATGTAATGAAGTGTCATGTTCCGGAATTAATTAAGGTCTCTTAAGGCTTTGTACTGTGTTGGGAACAATACAGAAAAGGAAGGAATATTTTAGTTACAAAAGCTGCTTTGTAACATTTCAAAGAAATCCAAGGCTGACTTGTTGGAATAGAAAAACAGCCAGGAATCTTCTGGTATTTCTTAGTAAGAATGACCTTGTGTGATTACCAGCAAAGAAAGCTTAGAGCATGAAGCAGATGGGATAAACATATCTATTGTTCCTCTTGACTGCATGCTCCAGCAACCTTTGTTTTCCTTTCTTGTAGGCAGATGGGAACATCGATTCCAAGATCTGTTTCTATGATGTTGAAATGGACAAAGTTACGCTCTTTGATTTCAAGGCTGAACAGGGAGATGGTAGAGACAACCTTTCTGCTGGACAAGGCATTGGCAAGTAAGGAGCTTTTACTTCAAGAAGCATTAATGGTGGGTTTAAGATGGAAATCTGCCCTGTGGAGACAAGCACACTTTGATTCTGACATTCCTCTGCCTTGTGAAGGAGCTTGTATGAATTTAATTATTTCTAAATAACTAATTAACACTGGTGAGTTGTATGTCCATCAAGTTGCATTCCTGTCTATTCCAATAGCACGAGCTAGGGAGTGTCAAATGAAGGTCCCAGAAAGCAAGCTCAAAATAAGCAGGAGGTGGTTCTTCAGCCAACATGCCAAGGAACTCCTTGCAAAGGAAGTAGAGAAGATGAGGATATGGAAGATATCATGGAGATATTGGACAAATTCATAGAAGAGAAATGCAGGGAGAGTTATTAGCAATTTGGAAGCCACATCTAGCTAAAGAGATCTCTGAGGAGAGGATGATTTGGTGTAGGGGCTTTTATACAGAGATATTACATGACTGGAATCAGGATCCACGCCTTTAAATAAAGAAAAATCTTGGAAAGCTCCCCTTCCTTGAAGAGTTTACGTAATAGGAACTGAAAAGAGGACATTCTGAAGGTCCTCATAGGAAAAAATGTATTTTTTAAGTATAATAAAATTGAGTTTGTGTGGGTAAAATCTCATGAGATGTCTATTTAGAACTGACGCCTTTCTGTTCATGCAGACTGTTCTGTGGGAAGTGAATTAGAAATCCTAGCTGTACAATGCAGTGAAGTAGGAGTGCTTGTGAAAATATGGTGGAATATTAGGGTACAAATTCCCATGTGGTTTTACAATAATTTTTCTGACTGTATTTTTCTGAAGAAAAACCATCATTGGAACAGGTGGATTGCTTTTTTAGCTGCTATCTTCTATGGGTATTACAAGCAAGAAAAAAAAGGAATTACTCTCCTTACAATTGGAAACCAGAAGAAACTACCCAGCTTATCAAAAAGTAAGGCCAATGCAAACTTGGAGTCCTACATCCTGGTTAGTTATGCAGCAGTGTAGTCAAGGGTAAATGAGGAAGTTGTTTCCTAGTGCAGTATCTTGTGTAGCCCAACAGAGGCCGACCCAAGCCAGGAATGTTGTTTCACTGTTTGAGTGTTAGTGTCTGTGTGAATAATCCATTTACCTGTGCTTCCTTTTAAAGGATCTTCAAATTAGAGTGAGTAAACTCAGCAGAAAATGATAATAATCTACACCTCTTCTGCTTCTCCTTCCCTCTTCCTGAGGCAAAACCTAAACACTCCCAGGTTTTTTACACAAATTCTGTTTTTCAGTTTGCAATTTACTGATTTTGAATTCCATGGCAGGGAGAGGACTTAGGGTGTTTCTGCACCTCTTTGAATGTCTCTTTCAGTTTGCTCTTTAGCCCTACTCCAATCCTCCCCACAAAGTCCACCTTTCAGTGGTGACAGCAACTGAGAAAATACTTTAATGGTGTCTTTGGTTTCTGTTTTAAATAATTTGATGTTTTTCAGAAGAAGGAATACTAAGCCATTGCTAAAATAGTGTGATTCTGTATGTCTGGAGTCTTGACATGGCCGGCACTGAAATAGTATTGAAATGCCCAAAGGAGGCAATAAGATGTTATTATTTAAACTGCTGTCAGAGACTGGCTTTCCCAAGGCTGCAGGGGAAGTCCTTGTGCTTAATATGCTGTTCCATGGTGCCTCTGAATTCTTGACATGCAGTAGCCAGGTGGTGGTTGGTCTCTTCTTCCAGGTAATAATCAATAGAATGAGAGGAAATGGCCTCAAGTTGTGCCCGGGAAGGTTTAGATTGGGTATTGGAAAAAAATTTCTTCAGGGAGAGTTGTCAGGCATTGGGAACAGGCTGGCCATGGAAGTGGTGGAATCACCATCCTGGGAAGTGTTCAAAAAATGTGTGCATGTGGCACTTTGGGACATGGTTTAGTGGAGAACATGGTGGTGGTGCTGGGTGCATGGCTGGACTTGGTGATTTTGGAGGGCCCTTCCAATCTTAACAATTCCATGGTTTAGAGACAGAGCTGAGGTAGCCCCTGTGTTACAGCAGCAGACACTGAGGTACCTTGTTTGAAGGATCTTCAAGTGTTGCTGTGGAACCTGCAATCTCAGGGGAGGCAGATTTTGGGTGCCTATTTTTATAGGCAGTACCAACTCTTTTTCTACCGAAGTGCTTTATGTCCTGTCACCATTGTCAGTGTAACAGACCAAACTAAAAGTGTCGTTGCCACGTGTAAAATGTTAGGAGTCAGGAAAATGTATCTGGTTAATATTTTAATGCAGAGTATAAATAACTGAGTATCACCTGAGAATGATCCCTTGGCCAGAGCTTTATTTACACTCATGCACTGAATGGGCTGGAATTACTTTGTCTCCCTTTCTACACTTTTTCTTGTCTCTTGGTAGGTCTGTAGTGGAGTATCCAGAATTGCACAGTCACATCCCTGCTTGCCATTTCTGGGACCAGAGTGAACCAAGACTTTTTGTGTGTGAAGCAATTCCTGAAACAGGCCTCCAACCTCCAGACCAAAAGAAAAACCAGACTGAGGGCACAGTATGGTCTTTTTTATTTGTTTTATCTTGTTTTACATGGAGTTCTCCCTGTCCAAGTAATAAATCCTTCGTCCTTCATGAAGGATGTAGGAGTGGGTAGTACACATTACTACGTGCAAAAATGAGCAGTGAACCCTGTGTTTGGTGTCTGTCAGGCAGCCCCTCTATGGCAGCTCTCTGGTTTGGGCCCAGCTTGCATACAGTGAAGAAGAAAAAGAGGGGATTTCTTTAGCTGTGATAGAATTTTGGGGATGACCCTAATGTAAGCTTGTATCTGGACTACAATTTTTCAGGTGATATTATTGGGTGGATTGATAATCTAGAAGTTTGTAATTTTAAAAATTGCTGATTTTATATCTTGAGTCCACTTATAGCAGCAAGAATTAACTTGATAGAATAACAGGGACACTACTGTTAAGGTGAACAGAGAAATATGCTCTTCCACCCAGTCCTTCCCATCATCTGCTTTTCTGGAGAGACATTGCACATTTTTATGTGACTTCCCAAATTACCTGTTATGGTCTTTTTTACATTAGAAAAAAGAGTTAATTTTTATTGATCAGAAGTGATCTAACCAAAGATTTCTTTCATCACACCAACAATTCTTCCCCTCTTCCCCTGCTATTGTGCTTGTAGTGCTCCTTACCACTTTGTCTGTACAGAACTGCCTTTCCTGTATAAACATTGCATTGATTTGAAACATCCATGTTAATCTCAAATTTTTGGATTTGTGCCTTATTTTAACTAAACCTCATCAAATTAGAGATAGAAAGCTCTTTGTGTCTTTTGTTGGTTAAAATGACCTTAGATGAATTGTGAGAAGATCAAAGTAGAAAGGAGAAGTGGGATAGTGATGTCTCAAAAGGCTTGGCTGGGGTCTTCTAGCAAAGAGAAGAACAATTCAACCTAGTACTCCTCATGTAAAAAACTTAAAAATATTTGGCTTCTAAATAAAGTTGAAAAAAAAGATACAAAAGGAATGCAACTTACTTTTTGCCCCTTATTCAACAGAGCTTTTTACTGTCTGCTTATGCTTTAGGAAATGAGAAGTCTGATTAACTTCTGCTGGAAATAAATGTTATTTTAACTTGAGTCAGGTCAATACTTAAACTGTTAGAGGAACTATTTTTGAGTGGATTATATATTTCCTGGGAACTCAAAGCAATCAGAGAGGTGATGAACCTACAATGGGAATAATATAATGTTTTTTAAAAAAGGTTGAAAACAGTTGTGGCTGCCCCATCCCTGGAAGTGTTCAAGGTCGTGTTGGACAGGGCTTGGAGCAACCTGGTCTAGTGGAAGGTGTCCCTGCCCTGGCAGGGCGTTGGAACTAGATAGTTTATAAGGTCCCTTCCGACTCAAACCATTGAGTGATTCTCTTATTTTGTGATTCTGTTTCTTTGCCCTGAGCCAGATCTGTCAGAGAGATGTCTAGAGCAGCAATCTGGCATGGGGCTTTTCTCTTTATGGTGAAGGTGGTTGCTGAGGCAGAGGTGGAGGTCCCTGTGCAGGAGGACCAGTCTGGAATGCAGAGCAAGGCGCTGGGTGCTCACTGTAGGGAGGAAGTGTGCAGCTCTGCCCTCTCCAGCAGCTGTGTGTTTGAATGTATAGGTCATACTATTGTCAAGAGAAGCTTCTGCCAAGTGAATATGGAAAATAAAAACAAAAAGAAAGAAGGATATTGCAGCATAAAAACAAAACAATGGTTTGCTTCCTTTTCCAGATGGATGTTTGGATTATATCGTTCTTCAGCACTGAAGAGCATGGCCTTTTGCTGCAGGACAGCTTTCCATTGCCTTCATCATACCAGGTTCTTTTGGGCATAGAGGTGCCACATTATTACTTTGCAAAAAAGGTGAGGTAATCTCTAAGAATTCCTTCCCTTCCCAGAAATTAGACTTCCCACTGTATAGGGGTCAAATTAAACCAAACTGAGTCTGGGGTAGGTACAGCAACACCAATGGCAGGGGATGCATCACATAGAAATGACATAAAGATAATTCTGATGCAGATGAACTTGGCAGAATTGTGGAGTTTGTAATGAGACGGCTTTTTATGGGTATTGCAAACTGAATGCGACGTACTAGGGTAGGAGAAATGGGAATTACCAGGTAATGCAACTGAAAGAGGGATGTGAAAAAAATTCTGCTTTCTCTAGTCACTGTGCCTGTTGCAAGTACAAGAGGGGTGTGTGTGTGAGCTTTATGTAGGCCATAAGAGAGGACATTTTGTACTGGCTTGGCAGAAGCATCCCACTTCCTTGCTGGAATGGAGCTTGATCTCCAAGAATACCTAAGAGAGCAAGAATAGTCATCTTGCACTATCAACAAATGTCTGTGTGCTGCAAGTGCCAGGAATGCAGGCTCTAACTTCTAAAACTTGATTTTCAATCCAAAATTGTTTGCATCTCAGGTAAGTAATACCCTGCACAGTTCCATGCATACTGGGCAAGCTGCAGCCTTTCACCTACAAATTGTTTTCTGGTGAAGCTCTGACCTGAGTTTCCTGGTGCCTCTTGGGATGATGATTTTATCTGTTCCTGTCTTGTAGGGGGAGTGTAACACAGCCCATTTATTATACTAAGGTATTTAGTTTTGTAAAATCTACAAGAAATTAATATTAATGACACTTCTAATCCTCATGTAGTTTGTGAACACTATTAGACAAGGAGAATGTATCTACTCATTATGTTCAGATTCAGGGCAGCACTTTGCAATTCATCCCCTTCAAAGCACTGCCTGCTGTCAGTCTTCCTGTGAAGACTGAGCTTTTAGAGTTGTACTGTGTTTTGCTTTTCTTTTTCCCTTAAATTGAAAGGTCAAATGTGATATGCTGCATTTTCCAATCTTTCTTTTTAACAGTTTTCCATCATATCTCATGCTATTTTACTTTGATACTGTGTTTGTGTTTTTTTTTTTTTGTTTGTTTGTTTGTTTGTTTTGGTTTGGTTTTTTTTTTGACTCTCTATGGATTATTGCTGCCATTAGTTGTGTTTTCGGAGGGGATGTGTCTATAAACCTGTAAGTATCTGCATTGCTTTGGTCCTCTTCCTTCATCCTCTGCTCCTCTATCTTGTTTCCGTTTTCTTGGTTGGTGGTTGTCTCTTCGTGACTAAGTCACTTTTTACATCACTTGTATTCATTTGGGAAACCTAATTTAGTATAAGAGCAGAGCCTGCTTTAAATACAGCAAATCAAGTTGATGCAACAAGCCTTGTTGACCAAGTTTCATTCCAGGGTTTCTCCTTATTCACTATAATGTCTTTACTGTCCTGGTGCCAGAAATCCCTCAAGTTCTAGTCAGACACATTTGCGCTTTTGATTTCTGTCTTTTATTGTACCCAGGACTTCCATTGTATTATAATATAATACTATTTTTTATTGGCTTCTGTATACCTTAAAATTTAGTTATCATATGTAACTATATGATTGGGGTAGAGTGTACATGGACTTTGGCATCCTTCATGACTCAGGTGATCTTGCCCTTTGCTTGGCTTGGGAAAGTTTCCTTGTAACACTCCAGACAGATCATTTGACATTGAGGATTGAGACTTTACTGTTTTTCTGCATAATGATTGAATTGCTTTGAGCTGCCTTTCAGTGAATGGTGAAAGTATCCCTGAAGCTTTAGAACTGCCAGTTGTAAGGGGAAGGATTTGAACCTGAGCTTCAGCATTCATAAGATTTTCATGAAGGCAAGGATAAAAGAATTGATTCTGTATAGTTAACTTTCAGAACAGCAGACTAATGTTTGAGAAGAGACTAAACTTGGAGGAATGCTTACCTGAAATCTTCAGAAATCTGGGAAGTTAATAGTTGCTATTATAGTAGTAGTATTACTAATATACATACATACATATATATATATATAAAATAATAATGACTGTAATAAAAGGAGGTTGCCTTTCTGTTTTATGATACCAGTCTCCAGTGATCACTGACATGCTGTGATTGTTCACTGCAATATGTTAATCTCTTCTATGACATTCCATGTTTTGTGGCATTTTCTAGGAAGTTCTGGAACTTTGCAACTATTGTCACTATTGATCATGGTCCTGCAGATATAAAAAACTTGGGCTGTGATAGGAATAATGTAATTAATTACATGTACAGAGGAGCAAGTTTCAACCTGCTTGATACCTATATGACAACCTTCTCCTTTTAGCTGGGAGAAGCTGAGAAGGGAGCATCCGAATCTGGCTCAGGACCAGTCTCTCAGATGGTTGCCAGGAGACCCATGAGAGATTTCATTGGATTGGGAGACTGTGATAAGACCACCCTGGATGCCATGCTGAACTTCAGCTACTATCTGACTGCTGGAGACATGGATGAGGCCTTCAAATCCATCAAGCTGATAAAAAGGTATCAGAACTATTTGTATGTATTTCTTCATGGGTGCAGTTTATTTTTGTTAAAAGTTTATGTGAAGTGTAGATCCTCCTAGATTCTCCTTACCTTTTCCCTCTCTGATTTCATTCTCCCTTTCATTTTTAACCAGATGAAACATCTTAGTCTCACAGACATTTTAGTGCATTCTCTGCTCATTCTTTGTCTGTAAACATTATGGATTCTTTTTTACTAAAGGAGAAAGAATTACTGATAAACAGTAACCTTATCCTGTGTCTGAATGGCAAAAATGTTGTCACTAGAAGAAAATGCACATTCACAATTTTATTTATACATCGAAAATAATCACAGCAATACCGAGTGTTACAGATTTACCGACCACATAGCTGATTTTTAAATTCACATGTACATTATTATAATATGGATATTGCAATATTAGAGGAAATAATATAACGTCTCTTAAATACTCTAATATTTTGTTTAAAAAACCCTTGCATTTAATCATAGCATATTATTTCTGGAATTCTTTTTTTTTTCCCCAGAAATTAATGCAGGCAGATGAATACTAATCTTAGTTTGTTTTTACAAGCCTACTGCTAGAAGAAACTCTTTGTCAGCTTTATGGTATTTCCCCTGACAGTCTAGAGCACTGCAGTTGTTCTAGAGCATCAGTCTCTGCGGAGAGTTGCTCATTTGGAACGTGGTGCCAAGCAGCAGTTGGGGTTGAGTTTCTTATCACATCCAAACTGAGTGCAGAACAGAACTCAAGAGCCAGCTTGATGATCACATTTTAACAAAGTGTGGAAATAGTGACAAAGAAGCAAAGCAGTGTACTCAGCTGGGAGTAACACAACAGTCCTAAGGAATTTGTAACATTCACAGCTCATGGTCCCTCAAAGCCATCACTAATTTGCTCAGAGCAGCATCTTGAGAGTGCTTACACACCTGACATTGCCTCAGGTTCCTGTATCCCATGTATTCCTGCATAATAGTTTTTGATGTGTTGTTTTTCTTTCTGAAAATTATGTGCATATGACTTTTGTGAGGCCATGTGCTTCTCAGGGTAAGGCTTATAAACATTATACCTAATTCTAAAGGTATTAATTTTTCACTTCATTACCATATTAAGTTATCAGGTAGGTTGTTTTTAAATCTCAGAATCCTGAAGTCCTGTATATTTGTCTTATTTTCCAGTCTGGATGCTTGAGTGGCAGCTCTATTCTCCAATATTCCCTGTGTTATGTGGCTCTGAGCATTGCTGGGCAGAGCTGGTGTCCTGCCATAGCACTCTAACGTCACAGCAAATGTAACTAGCTGGAGACAAAAGAAACCAATTTGGGCTGGAATATCTCTTTCTAATAATAGTTCCCAACAATGTAAGTTAATCATATCTCTGATTATTAGGAAGTTCAGGTACCCTCCTGTGGACATCCGCCCTCAATGTAACACTGAAACAGATTTTTCAGCAGCATGCGTGGCCTGTTCTAGCTGCGTACCCTTCTCATTTTTAATGTCTGTTTATGCATAGGACATTACCAAACCTGTGTCTCAGAATACAAAAGAAATGTCTGAAAAAAATGCAACTTAATTCTTCTGCAATCCCTTTCTTTACATAAGAATAATTAGAGTTGCTTTTGCTTTTTACTCTCTGGTCTCTTCTGGGGCTGGGAGCAGGTGTTGCAGCTAATGAGAATCCGTTCCTTGTAGAGAGGTGAATAGAAGGACTAGAAAGTCATGAAATTTAGACAGCTGTTAAACCCATCACTTAATCTACAGTGAGTTTTCTGCTTTCTCAGATTGCCTGTTAACTTCCAAGCTATTGTCACTGGTCTCCTACAGCTTTTTGGTTTATTTTTAGGGAGCAGGAGAACTTGATGCAGGCAGAGAAAATGTGTTTGGTTCCCTCTTTCCTGTATTCTCATTGCACACACTTGGTATCTTTTCCAGCTGACCCGGCTGCCATGCAGCAAACCTGACAATTCTGTGCTGTACAGCAGACCGAGAGGGCAATAGAATAGAATAGAATAGAATACATATATATATATATATAAAATTATGTGTTTTATACATATGTATATAGATGGAGCCCATCCAAATAGTAATCGAGGGCCTCTGCCCACACAAGGGAGCATTGTGATGTCTTTCAACCCTTAGTTTTAAGTTATAGCATATATTTATAGAAAACAACTCCAATGCAGATCTCTTTGGAGATCTTTTCCCCTTTCAAGTGTGCTCTTTCAGCATGGTGACTCAACATAGTCATTTTCCAAGCCCCGGCGAAAGCGAGCCGTCAGGGTGCGGCTGATGACGATGACCCGGGGCGCCATGCAGTCCTCACGCCTGTGGAGGATGTTCCAGATTAGAATGGCAGCTGCCAGTGTGGCCAAAAGGCAGGCTCCAATGTTCAGGTAGCAGGACCATGAGAGGTTGGTGTATGGTCCGATACGGTAGAATGTCACCAGTCCAATAACCAGAACAAAACCTGCAAGAAGAATGGCAGAGTTATTTTTAATGAGTTCTTCTCTTGAGTTTCTGTAGTGGCAAAATGCCATAGGCATCTCAACATTTACAGACTCACTGTTCATAAGTCTGTAGAGCCTTTCCATCCCTGTTACGATATGCTGGATGTGTTCTTGAAGGCATATTTGGGCCTCATGATATGTGCAAAGAGAGTGCCTTTAACAGAGGCTCCGTTTTAGGTTTAAATCTGTTCACTCTGATTTAAATTTCTTACCCCCACTGAGCTGTATTTCATGTTGGGTTTTTATCCCCATGCATTTGAATCACGTACACAGATGTCCTCTTTCTTACTCCCATTGCCAAAAAAGAAAACAGCTGTATTAATGATAATAATAATAATTATTAAAAAAACTCTTTTATTCACAGTATGTACACTTATTCTGAAATTTTAAAATGTTTATTAAGGCAGGCTGCTATGTAAACTGTGAAGATGATGAATAGCCAAATATCTTAGAGAAAGAATAAAAAGCAATGTACAGAAACTTAAAAAAAAAAAGGGAAGGTGAAATAAATGGAACTTTGTGGTCCTACTTTTTCTTGCTGGAAGAAGATGTTATGAGGCAGAAGTAATGTCATGTCTCCAGAAGCTACTGAAGGCAACGTTTCTATTGTCCTCATAACCTTAAGCGCAGTACTAAGTTCCCTAAAAGGTAGGTAATATTAGAGCAATAACGCTGCATTTGTCCAGCATTTCCATTCAGGTGTCACAACGTGATTTGCAAAAAAACTGAAAAAAAAAAAAAATTGTCACTTTCTCTGTGGTGGTTACATTACTGATGAATAGTAATGTTATTTCAGGAGTGAGGTGGGGTGTCTGTTCTAGTCATGCAGGAGATCCACGTTAGATCAAGGGGCAATCTGTATCCTTTTATACCTCCTTTTTTATATTACTGAGACTGCCCTTTCCCTCAAGAATGCATTGATAACCACATGATTACTTTTCTGCCCTCTGTTTATTTTATTATCACAGAACCATGCAATCCCAGGATGGTTCGGTGTGCCGGTTTGGCCAAATTTAGAAGTATATCCCCTGAGAGAAGGCAGGTTACAAACCACCCCTCCCCCACCAGGTTTGGGAATTAAGAAACCTTTTCCTCGAAGGAAAGTGAAAGAGATAAAAACTATTTATTTAACAAACACACAGAGAAAAAATTACTAATGCTAAATAATGAAACCTCTCACTGTAGAGAGAAAACCTGAGAAAATTTCAGAGTCCTTCCGTAGGAAGGGAGCTGGGACAGGGTGGTGGGCCCACCTCCAGGCCCAAGGCCTCGGTGGAAAGTCCTCCCAATGCATTCTGATGTTGAAACAGTCCAGCAGAGAAAAGGCAAAAAAACCCCCGAAGTCCCAGGAAAACAAAAGTTCAACTCGCTGGAGGAAAAGGAGCTGAAAACCTGTCTGAAAACTGGTGGGAAAGAAAGCAAGCTGGATGCTTCCCTCTGCTCTCACTCTCCTGCCACAGCTGAACACAGAGAGCTGTCTCTATCTCTGTGTGACCTTGAACAAGCTGCAAACTGCTTTGAAGAAGTTTTGCTCAGTTTTTCCTCCCCCCTCTCAGGCTCAGTTTAAAGGCATAGAAAGGCACAAAATTAATTCCTGGGCATAGGGCAGCGATATGGGATACACATCATAAAGTCACCCCAAGACATTCGGGTTGGAAGGAACCTTAAAGCTCGTTGCATTCCAGCCCCTGCTATGGGCAGGGACACCTTCCACTGTCCCAGGTTGCTCCAAGTCCAAGGCCTTGGGCACTGCCAGGGATCCAGGGGCAGCCACAGCTTCTCTGGGCACCCTGTGCCAGGGCCTCCCCACCCTCACAGGGAGCAATTTCTTTCCAGTATTCCCTCTATCCCTGCCCTCTGGCTGTGGGAAACTATTCCCCCTTGTCCTGTCGCTCCAAGCTCTTGTCCACAGTTCCTCTTCAGCTCTCTTGGAGCCCCTTTAGGCCCTTCAGGCTCCAAGTTCTCAGAGCCTCCTCTTCTCTAGGCTGAACATCCCCAGCTCTCCCAGCCTGGCTTCAGAGCAGAGGGGCTCCAGCCTAGTCTCTCTTTCTGTACCTATTGTCAAAAAAACCTACTTTTCAGCTTTTTATAAAACAAGAAATTCATGGATGTAATTAGATTGAAACAAACACAAAGGGGCAAATAGGTCTCACTAACCAAAAAAAGATTTTCTTTTTGTTCTCCTATACACTTCCTTAACCACCACCATAACAAAGGAATGTCATTGCCAAAAGGACCCCTTCATGAAGGAAGACTGGAATAAACAAATATCCATGAAATGCCAGAACATATCTGGACACCATCTCTGTAAGTTCATGGGCAAGGAGAAGTCAAGAGCAAGTCCCAGGGGCTGCATTGTGTTTTCTCAGCTAGCCACAGTGGCAGTGCCTGCCAATACTGTCCCCATGGATACATGGCAACAGTGTGACCCCTGGCCCTGGTCCTTGATCTTCCATGAAAGAGCACATTCTGAGTGTGCATTGTATCAAGTTTTTTTCTTAAAAGAGTACTAGTAATACAGTGAAGATGGAAAAGACACAAGTTACAAACAGATAAAAACCACAGAGAAGGGAAATGAAATACAAGTAGGAGGAAAACAATCAATCATTACTTAAAGGTGTGACACTTGTACCATTCTCAGAGTCAGTAAAATGAAGGCTGAATCCCCTTCCTCATAATATAAACACTGAATGAATGAATGAATGAATGAATGTCTGGCATCCTTGGCTCTCTTGTGTTTACCTAGAAGGTGGTTTGCAACTCAGTTGCTTGCTGCACCTTCTCCTGAGGTAGCACTGTGTCACAGCTGGCTTGTCCAGAGAGGGTTTGGAACGAGGCATTTCTCTGCCAGAGGACAAATAAGGAGGAAATAGGTTCTTATGGGAGGAGTAGCTCTTTACTGCTCTTTCCTCACTCTGATGTGAAAAAGGCCTGATATACCTTGGATGGATTTTAGGTTGTTGACCCAGTTGTAAGGATAGAGTAACTCCTTGGTTTTGTCAGTAAGTCTGGTAGTTATTTTATGGTTCAGCTTAGTTATAAATGAACAAGTTTCATTTGGAGAGAATGTGGCCATGTGGAGCACACTGAGTTGCAGAAATCACTGATCCATACAATAATGGTTTGCTGGTGCAAATAAAATACTTTCCCCTTATTTCCAGTGTCAGTCTTCAAGTTCAGTTTGTCCTGAGGCACATGGTAGAGAAGAGAGGGGGAGGTGAGGTTCTGTTTTGTGAGAGACATCAGGTTTTTTAAGCTTTCCTCTCAGATGGCTCGGTTCCCCGTCTGTGGAACCAGGATGATACAACTTCGTGTGTTTATTCTGTATTTCAGAGCATTGGGAGCAGAGCATGCTAGCTGTGATATGCTTATAAAGAATTTGGATGTCTACATCTTCATGTAGGTCTTATAAGGATGATAGACACTGATACTGCTTTGCAGTCCACTGTTCAAAGGATGGTAGATAGCCATTTTCTTATGAAAGTAGGAAGTTGAGAGGAAAGGAGATGCTTGCACCTCCTGCAGCTGAGTTGACCCTCTTCATCTCCTTGTGGTTTAAAATTGGCAGGAGAGAGAGTATTGATACAAATCAAGAGACCCATCTTACTTAGTCCAGCACATGAGAACTTTGTGTAATCAGTTTTCCTTTTCAGTTGTCCTTTCAGAACTCATTTCCAATTCATACACACTTTCACAGGGAATCCATAAAGTGTTAATTTTCTTTTAAAAATGTGAAGAAAATCATAAAACCTTAAGCAGGAAGAACTTTGAGCAGAAGCTGTTTGGACCAGTGACCACTCACAGGTACCTCTAAGGGACAGTTATAGATATTAACAACAGTCCACTTCACACTATCTTGCAGTATTTTTTTTTGAGGCTCTCTTGGCAGAGGGACATGGATTCAGGAATACCAGTTTCACAGAGTAACCCTGATGCTATGTTGTGTCTTGCAGCTTAATTTCCACTGTAGGAATATTTTCAATATTTAAAAGTTTTTCCAAATACCTGGCTTTTAATGAAATTACTTAGCTTTGTCTTTCTTGCTTTTGTATTACTTATGGCCAATTACTGTCCTAAATGGCTTAACACCTCCATGTTCTATCTGATGGAGCCATTATCCACCAGGAAAAGCCACTAAGGCTTCCTTACAGGTCCCAAAATAAAGCTATTTTTGCTAGAAGGTCGATTTTCCTTCACAAGCCCTTTGCCTGAACCCTGCTCAGATGATCAGCCAGTCATGCAAGAGGCTTTATCTCCTTTCCCAGTTCTGTGCCAGTGGCTGAATGGGGTAGAGGAATTGGGTTTGAGAGCTCCCCAAATTGACAGATTGCAGGAGCCAGTTGCCAGAGCTCTTGAGTGAAAATGTACGTTCTGTTTAGGATCCTTTGCTACAGTTTAGACAGGAACTGACATTTAAGAACAAACACATGACAGAGGCAACAGAGGTGGAAGCATGCTACTGTAGAGTTCATACAATTAGTTTTACAGTTCTGCAAGAGTCAGAGAACTCCAGAATAGAAGTGTCACTGAGAACGTTATTTTCCAGCATTCTTATTTCATAGTAGCATGGCTCGATATGGGAATTGTAAATGTAGGAACTCCAGAGTGAAGGGTGAAAAAATCATAATGATCCAAAAAGGCTGAGTTTGCATAGGATGGTGTGTTTTAAATTTTGATGAATGCTGCTTTTGTGAGATGATGATGATGTGTGAAAACCCCACAGTTTGCTTGGATAGATTTTGTCCGTAACAGCTTAATCAAACTTGGACTTCTTGAAGCAGTGTTCCAATGTGCTATATATGTTTTCCTTGCCCTTAGAAGAGTCTTCTTGTACACCAGCCAAGAACTGGGGTGGAACATTTAGTCTGGGCAAAAATATGCAGTTCACATATTTGTGCCATGTAATAGTTAGAAGTATCTCTATAAAAATTAACCTTGTTTTAAGAATAGTCTCCAGAGCTGACTGTGGTGACTTTTCACTTTTTAGATAGATATTTGTAGCGATGTCTGAATTCAGTTTGTGTTCCAATAAAATAGCTAGAGGAAGACAGTTGGCTTCCAAGACTGTTTCCCATAAACAACTCTACTAAAAATAACCAGAAAATTGCTCTCTTTGCCATCAGGCTTCTTGAGCTCACAGTGTACAATACAGGTTGAAAAGGGCTGTAGAAAGGACATATTTCTTTAAATTTATTTATGAAAATATTGAACATTTTCGTCTGATTTCTTTTCTGTTTTGTAGTGATGACAAGACTTTGAGATATATGGCTCAATTTCCCTGAATTAATTTAAGTACATCAATCGATTTCAGATAATTTTATTGTGTATTGTCTCAAGAGTTCACAGAGGCCACAACTTCACAAAAAATCCTGATGAGATTACTTGAAGTGCTTTTTTTCCCCATAGAACTGCTGTTTATCTCTAGTTGTTTCCCATCTGCAGCAAAACAAGCTGGGAGGGGGGTGGCTTTTCCGCTGGGGAAGGAAACAGATAACCAAGTCACTCAGAAGACTTTTGGTTGGAACAGTATTGACTGTGGTAGTGGGGGTGGGCTGGGAGAATGTTACTTTTTGAACTTACATTTCAGATCTGTATGCTGGATTTCCTGTTTGAGGCTGGCTGCAAGCCAACTACAGAATTTTGGCATTTTAAAAGAACTCTCATAGTCACTTTTTATTTCTGTGGTAGTTTGTTGGTTTTTTTCAGACACTCCTTGATTCTCATTCTTCCTTTTTATTAGTGCACTGATAGTGCACTTGAAGAAATCTGCATTGTGTTTTCTAGGTCACCAGCAAGTCTATATCGGGATTTATAATCCTCCTCTTTACAGCTTGTCCTGGAGGATGAATTTGCTGCCAGGAAAAGGGAGAAGAAGGAAAATAGAACAGCCAGAGTGTTGAGAATACACCATCCATGCTTGTGCAGAACTGCAAACAGGGAAGGGAAATATTTCACTCTTTTTCTGTGTACTCCACCAAGTTTCACAGGGAGTGATTTAGCTGTGATGAGTCACACGCCCAAATGGGCTGTTTGTAGGAGCTCAGCTGTATTTATCAGCATGAGATAGATTCATAAAGTCATTCCTATAGGTCTTACACAAATTATTTATTAATAAACACCTTTTCTTGTATCAGCTTGACACAAAAGAAGTTGTTACAGTTCAAGGCACATATGGAGCCTCTGTAATCATCATGTGGTCTTCATTGTAGCACCAGGCTGGATGATGCTTTGGTTTCTAATAGCACAGGGAATTAGAGTGTGACCATTAGAGTCAAGTGACCTTTGAGGTTTGAGTTGTACATTGCTAAATACAGTAATCTGTTTGGGGTTGGGTTTTTTTTGGTTTTTTGTTTTGTTTGCTTCTAATTTAAAATTTCCTTCCAAGCATTTTGGTAGTATGTAACATCTTAGAATTAAACATGTGAGTAGCACAGCTTCTCAGGGGTGATAAGACCCTTTTGTTGCTCACTTTTCTGAATTATAAGGGCTTTCTACTTGTGTTGTTTGAGTTTGTCAGTCCCTGTCTTTAACCTGATGGGAGATTTAGTTAGTGTAAGGCAGTGAATCCTACTTTACGTGTGAAATCTTTAACAAGTTTAGGTCTATTGACAGTAAATTGCTTTTGTTGGTTACCTTTTGGAGGCTTCCTTAGAAATTATGCCAGCCTATGAATGGAATGTTGAAGAGTATTCCCAGTGAACTAGGCAGAATTCCTCTTGGGCAGCTGCTTAAATAAGGATAAATGTGAAGACTCTCACATTTGTTGTCGAATATGAGCATTGCTTGGCCTCTTGGGTTCTGAGGCAGCTGGAGCCAGTTAAAGCTCTGCTTTAGTTGTAGTAGGCCTCATATCAGGCATAGCTGTGGGCTCCTGTCTGCAATCAGAACCGTGGAATGTTTTGGGTTGAAAAGAATCTTTTAAAACCATCTCATTCCAACCCCTGCCATGGGCAGGGACACCTTCCACTGTCCCACGCTGCTCCAAGCCCCATCCAACCTGGCCTTGGACACTTCCAGGGATCCGGGGGCAGCCACAGCTGCTCTGTGTGCCAGGGCCTCCCCACCCTCACAGGAAAGACTTTCTTCCTGGCATTTAATCTAAATCTTCCCTTTTCCAGCTTAAATCCATTCCCCTTGTCCTATCGCTGTCTGCCCATGTAAAAAGTCACTCTCTGTCTTTTGTTAAGCACCAAGCACCCTTTTTGTACTGAAAAGCCACAGTAGGTTTTCCTCAGAACCTTCTCTTCTCCAGGCTGAGCACCCCCAGCTGTCCCAGCCTGTCTCTGCTACAGAGATGCTCCAACCCTTGGAGCATCTTCATGGCCTCCTCTGGATCCACTCCCATAGGTCCATGTCTGTCTCATGCTGAGGATCCCAAACCTGGCTGCACGTGGGGTCAGCCTGAGCAAGAATACCCTGTGCAGAGAGAAGCAGTCATTGACAGGTGATCTTCCTGGACATTTCAGTGTCATCTTCTGCTTTTGTTGTTAAGTGCTCTGTTCATCTCTGGATACATCAGAGGGTAAGAGCTGCATAATTGGATCTAGCAAGGCAACTGGGTTTGAAAGAGTTTTAGGAAACACCTCCATGTATATTTAATGTGCATGTTCATAAGCAATTAAGTGAATATTTGAGTTGAGATACTTTCTGTCACACACTTTTCTCTGCATTACATGCTCCTTATGCTTGTATATCCAAATTTTATTTATCTGTTAATAGATTTTTTACCACATTTCTAATCAGAATATGTGCCCTTGACATCGAGATGCTACAACCTGCCTGCTGCTCTTATCAGTGTTTAGCCTAAAAGAATACAGGCAGATCTTCTCCCTGCTGCAGCTATATTAGATGAGGAGTTCACCACACTTCTTGTGAGCTACTGTCCTTCCTAGTTTGCTGGTTCTGCTGCTTGTGGGAACCATTTCCAACAAAATAAATGAGATAGACATCCAGATTTTAGGATCTTTGCAAATGTGTTTCCTTTTGCAAATATGTGAAAACAAAATCACTTTACTGTGACATTTGTGGTTCACATAAAGAACAGGAAAGTTTGGCACTGAGGGTGAAATAAAATTGACAAATAATGAAAACATTTAGTACAAATCAAGCAATCAGATTCTCTATTTCTGCTGTGATTTTTAGGTTACTTAGAGCACCTTATTTACTTGCTACCTTTTCAGGAAATTTTAGGTTTACGGTTCCATAGACTTCATCTTAGAACACACCTGGCTTGAGAGTGTTATGAAGCAAAAAGGTGGAAAGAAGTAATACAGAACTCAGGATCACATTGCTTTCAGGAATATCTTCAGCCGTGTTTTCCAATGGCTGCTGTGCTGTTCTTTTCTACAGTGAGGTTTTCTGGATATCAACTGATCTAAAGTGGTTGGAGAAGATGATTCAAAAATTGTCTGATTTAGTTTTAAGAGCACAGAAATTAAAGTGTGCATGAGCTCAGCTTTCCTGTGATGCATTAGGGGTCAGGAGTGAAACACTGTCATCAGAAAAACATGTTGGGCAAAGCTGGAATGCAATGCTTGAAATTCAAGAAATGTGAGACTATTTGGCTTTAAATGACAAGCTCAGTAGGAACATGAAACTTTTTAATCTTCAGGATATTATGTATTAAAGTTATTTAATGCTGAAAGTGGACTTGCAAAATATTAGTCATTATGATTCAGGTAACACTGTGAAAAGGTAACACTGCTGCAGCAAGAACTGTGTTTAAAGTCTCTGCTACAGTTTTTTAATGTTTAAGGCACTTAGCATATATTTCTACTAAAAGTTTAAAAATCTATATTTCTATTTCACTTTGGTGTGACTTCATGTATCTCAGCTTGTCCAAAGGTTTTAATTCAACCCCTGTGCTTTGGCTTCCCTCTGGGCCTGAGTCCAGAGGAGCTTTCACTGCAACATCTCCCCCTCCTGTTTGAACCATGTAGACTCCCTTAACAGCTTTGTTGATCATTTGCCGAATACATTGAAGCAAAGTCTTGGACATTCAGAAATCAGGATGAGATCTAATGTAAGGGATATTCTATCCCAGATTTTCCCCGTTAAGTTTCTGATATTTTTCTCTGAAGTTTGTGATAATCATCAGTGGACAAGATCAAGACTTGGCTGGAGACCCTCAAGGCCTGATCCTGTCTGGCAGATTACTGTTTGTAGTAGTTCAATATCCACTGAAGTGCTCTTTCTTCCCTGTCCTATTAGTATGGATTTCCCTTTCCAACAGCTCTTCTGTCAGCTGTTATCCATCCTATTCAGCATGTGGAGTTTGTAACAGGTCCTTGGAAAAAAACAGAAACCCCAAAACCCTCTAGAGGGAAATTTCTGAGCATTGACACAAAATTCCATGTACAACGCTGGTTCCATTTTCACCAGGAGCCTTTTCCAAAGCAAACAGCTCACTTTCCTGTTAACAGGGAGGTGTGAGGCTGTGGAGCTTTGTAGCTGTGTGAATCCCACTGCTGTCCCAAACAGCATTGCTGTTTCCTCTCTTCTTTCTTTCCTCTTTGCTTCCTGGGGCTTTATTTTCTGTCAGAGGTCCATCCTTTTTGAATGGCTGTCAAATGCTTGTGCAGGTGGCAGGAGTGAGGAAGTGGTGGAGCCTGGAGCCACCGCAAGCTCCAGTGGATCTAAGATCATTGATTTGAGCTTGTGATAGACTTTGCAGGTAATACTTAGCACACTTAGTTTTCTAAGCTAACAAGGACTTTTGTTCAGACCATGGGAAACTGTTATGAAATCTACACAGTTTCAGTTGAGTAAAAACAAGAAAATTGTAGGTTGATCCTTCCCCCACAATATGAGATTTCATTCTATCAGTGACCACTGCAGTTCTCTTCAGCACTTGTTGGCATATTCCAGGATGAAAGAGATCAAGCAGAAGTTGGAATTAGAGGGAATATGATTCAAGATAATTTCTGAAATTAAGGATTTCAGAATGTAAAGATGAGGAATTGCACAACAATTCTTCAGATCATTTGGATTTTGAAAAGGAAAAAACAGGAGGTAGATGCTGGTGTTCTTTCATTTGAAAGTGTAACAAACAGAAATTACCCAGCCAGTACTTCAGAAATGTTTAATAAGATCTAAGTTTGTTCATTCTTAAATGCTCTTCTCACACAAATGATCTGTCTGACCTAAAGTACCTTGTCTTTCACTCTTCAAATGAAGCAGGAGAGAGTCTGGCAGGGGTTTCTCTTGGATTGTTTGCATGGGACAAGTGCTTTTAAATACAAGTGTCATATTCACTGTTCTGATGTTTTTGCTCAATATTGCTCCTTTTCTTTGAGAATGGCTGAGAGGTTACTGTCTCAGAGTGGAGACTCAGAGACTGAATATCACCTGTGGCTCACAGCACCTGGGGTGGCCACTGTCTTCCCCTTCAGTATAGAACTCTCGGTCTCCAGATGCAGCAGCAGCCCTTCATCAGAGCATGGAAATGCTGGGCTTGCTCACTGTCTGTGCATGGTTTTTGTCTGATACCAAAGACACTTCATCCGTAATGTCTAAAATGCTGTCGCCTGGGCCCAGTCCAGGGAGTTTAGTGAGTGCAGACCCCTGATTGCCCAGGGAATCAGCAGTTGATGTACCACTCTTCTGGAAAACTAAGGAGGTCTCCAAAAAGTCTATTTTATATTGGGTTAATGCAGATATAATGACTTCTTCCCACCTTTTTCAAAAGTATGCATTCTAGAAAACTTCAGGTGATTGTTCTGGATATCAGGAAGGAATTTGTATAAACGTAAAGTGACATTAAGATAATGAGATGTAAAATGAATATCATGACCTCAGGGCAGAAAACCATCTGATGATGGTAAAGGAGAGTGTGGCATAACTGCAAAGGGGGATGGGGAATGGGGCAGGGATAGTGACTGTGTTATTTCTGCAGATTCACACAGCACAATATGATATCTGGCAGCCTGTGATGATACGATGTCTTCATATCATCACAGGCTGCCAGATCCATCCCCTCACTCCTTTTGAACATAGGCAGGCAGATGAGCTCCTTGATCCAAAAGCTTCTTCAGCCATTCTTATTAGTATTTTCTTAATGGTTCTGACTGTGGCTTTTCTCCCCTGTCTCCTCCCAGCACTGGGGATTTCAAGGTTCAGCTTGCATAACAGGTAATAGCAGGCATTTCCTCCTCCTGCGTCGGGATATCCTGGCGCCCTTCAGTCTCTCTCCGACTGTGTTTAAAACAGACTCCAGCACAGGAAAAAAAAAAAAAAAAAAAAAAGCCCAGTCTAAAATTAGCAGCCATGGTAGAAGAAAGGCCCACGTCTGTCCCCTGTGCTGTTTGTCAATGAAAGAACACATCCAAACAGGGCCAGAATGCATTTCCGCTCTGGAAAAACAGACAGGTCACGTTTGGAGAGGATGGGAGAGTACAGCAGGCATCACGCCGACAGTCAGGGAGAACTATCCTGAAGGTATCCACAGTTACACACACATGAAGGGGCTGTAGGGAGGGCTTTTATGGCAAGGCTGTATATCCGCCTTTTGGAAGCACTGACTGGTGCTTGAGGCTCTTGCTGTACCTGGAAGATGGATCAGGTGCTCTGAGGGTTACAGAACCTCTGCAGTCTCCTCCTCTCATCTGGATTTCAGGTTCCTCATCCTTAATGGACCTAAAAAACCTAACCATTTTATTGCTAGGAGACTGTATTTAAATGATCTAGGCCAGATTCTGATTTTGCAGTGGTGTAAACATAAAGTCTCAGTAGTTTTATGCCATTCTTAATATTCTGAGTTGTTAAAGTTGAAATCAAAACTTTAAATTAAATGGTGTTGCTTTACTATAACCTGTTCTTTGCATTAATAATATATTGATAGATATATATAAATGTTGTATTCTTAATCTAATCTTGTAAACAGCTTGAATGTTACTCCATTAATGACGGTTTCCTGCATGAATATTGTGTAGGATTGGACTCTTACTGTAATGAATACTGAAGTTACTTACTTTATGTAGTAATGAAAGGTATTATTGCAGAATGTTTACACTTTGTTGACACTGCTGTCAAAATGGAATTGTGATAAACCCACTTCCTCTTTTCCTCATGCACGTCTGTATACAGTCCATGAGAATTGCTGAGGGAATTTTATTTATGGCAGTCAGTGGTATGAATTGACTGTGGCTTTCTTTGCTGGACTGCAGATCTATCTGTTTGTCAAAATCCAGCTGGTGGTCATTGAGTAAAATTCAGTAAGCTAAAATCAAATAAACATGTTTCAACAAGACTTCAAAAATTTGCTCAGCCCTTCTGCTCTGCTTTCTCACAGTTCCTTTAGTATATTTTGCCCTGCTAAATTGTGGGATTATGACATATCCAGTTTGTTTCTCTTATGTTTGCCTTCCTGGTTTCATAGGAAATAATAAAGGCTTGGGGTTTTTTTGGTTGGCAGAAGCCTCATTATGACATATGCCAGATAAAAAAGCTTCTATTCACGTGCTGCAGAATCTCATGGGGAGAGCTTGTCAGAGACAATGAACTTGCTTTTAGATATAAGCCTTTTTGCTATTCTTTGTACTTGAAAGATTTATAAAGTAAGAAACACTTTTCCACCTGGATTTAGTAGAGACTGAATACTTTTCCATCGGTAGAAAGGAATGCACTTACTGGCAAGCTGGAACACAGCAGCTATGGCCTCCTCCCACCACTGGGTATCCTGGGAGATGATGGGGAGCTCCATCATCCCCAGGACGAAGAGGAGCTGGCCGGCAGTCAGAGCCACCGTGGCAATGAGGTTGCAGGCGCGCATCATGTCGAACTGCACTAGGGAAACAGAAGCAGCATAAAGTTACAACAGTATAAAATTGGGAAAAAGAAAATCCTGACTGAGAAGGAATATAAAGTTTGTCAGTCCACAGAAAACAATTCTCAGACAGCAGTTCCTTCTCCCAGCAGTCCCTTGCTCTAACTGCCTTCCCTGGGGTCTGATTAAGAAAGGATTTTCATCAGGATGTGTATTGATTCTTTCCTTTAGTTGCACAGCATCCTCTCAGTATTGCTTCAGTGCATGAAACAAGCAGCTAATTTCCCAGAATGGCCCATTGGAGATGCTGGAATTCTCTTCACTGAAGGTTCTGCCTATAATCCATAGAATTGTTTGGGGCAGGATTGATGCTTGCTTTGTATTTGTGTGTCACAGACTGAAATGGAACCATGAATAGTTTTTCAATGCCCTAAAATAATAACCATCCCTAAGACAAACTAATAACACCTTGAATTTCTTTTTCCCCTAGTCCATCTGTATTGTCCTAAAAAACACCCCATGGATGTTAGTGCTAAGGTCTTACTGGTTTACAGAAGCTTTGTTTAGAGGATTCTTGAATTTTTCTTCTTTTACCCTTTATTAATCTTTCCGATACACTGCAAAGACCCTTAGATTTCCATCTGTTGGGAAATGGTTGTAATGAAGATGTCAAGGCTTGGCAGTTCTAATGAGGTGTTAGGGCATAATCTGCATGTACAGGTAAAAAGTTACCTTTGTAAAAATTGTGTGTGTGTGTAAATATACATATATATATTAATTCTAATAATATTTAACAATGAAGTTGTTGGAGTATGTTGTGGGGTCTACTGTTGACCACCCGGCCAGAACAATGATACTGATGAATTCTACTACAAGGAATTAAGGGATATCTCTAGATCAGCTCCTCTGGGCCTTAAGGGTGATTTTAAGTTTCCAGACATCAACTGGGAATATCGTACAACAGACACAAACAGATCCAGGAAATTTCTGAAGCATGTTGAAGGTAACTTCTGGTGCAGGGACTGAAGGGCCAACTAGAAAAGGTGCCCTCTGAGATGTGCAATTTGTAAAGAGAGACTTGTGGGCAAAGGGGTGACCTCTTAATAGTGCAGGAGCCAGCAATTCCAAAGCACGGGGAATCATGCAGGCAGGGGAGAAGGAGGGCCTGGCTGAGCAGGGATCTTGAACTGAAAAGGAAAGTGTACAGGCCAGGGTCCATACTGGAACACCATGACAGGGAGGATGACAAACTCAAAATGAAAAGGACATTGAGTAATGGGAGTATGCCCAAGGCAGGATGACCAGGATGGTGAAAGGCCTTGAGGGTAAGACACGCAAGGAGTGGCTGAGATCACTTGGCCAGTTCAGCTTGGAGAAGAGAAGGCTGAGGGGTGACCCTGTCAGATTCTGCACCTTCCTCAGGGGGAGGTGCTGATCTCTGCTGTCTGTTGCCAGGACCTGAGGGAATGGCTGGAGCTGTGTCAGGGGAGAGTTATGTTGGTTATTAGGAAAAGGTTCTTCTCCCAGAAGGTGGTTGGGCACTGGAATAGGCTCCCCAGGGCAGTGGTCGTGGCACCAAGACTGCCAGAGCTGTGGTTTGTGGTTTGTTTGCTCTTAGCGATATGTTTTAGTTTTAGGTAGTCCTGTGAGGAGCAGGGAGCTGAGCACAGTGATCCTTGTAGGTCCCTTCCAACCTGAGATAATCTATGATTCTCTATTAAAGAACAAATGCAACAGTGATTATAGACATGGACATCTGTAGTCTTGGCTAGAAACCTGATTAAAATGTGTCTCCCAGCTGGCGACTGAATTGAATATATTAATTACAAAGTTGGGTACTTTTAGTCAGGCTTTTTTTCCAACTTCTCCTGTTAGCCTGATGGATGTCCTGTTTTTATCCTTTTCCTTTCTCTCTAGCAAAAGGTGGTAGTTACAAATACCATTGTGCCAGTCCCACATGATTTGCTATGTGTCATTGCTATTCTGAAATAGAAGTAGCACCATGTTTAAGTTGGCATATACTAGAGAAAGACAGACTCTGGACATGAATATTCAGCAGATTTTTAGAAATGTTTTAACTGGCTTTAAGTTTGGTGGATGCACTGACCACTAGAATTTGGTTCCTGATCTTCCAAGGAGACTGCTAGGAAGTGCAGAAAACAAAACGTGATATAAACAAGGGTAAATTTAATTGTGTTAATCCTGAAGTCTGACCTACTTTTGTGAGTCATAAAAATGTTTACCCTTTATTTTCCCCTCACAGGCCATCTTCAGCTTTCAGTTGTTCTAAGCAGCTCATTTAATTAAAATTTAATAAAATATAGTATTGTATCTGAAGAGTTAGTTAAGAACCATAGTCCATTAAACTTTTTCCACTGAATAAAATGTTAAGAAGGTAACATACTAAGTATTTTTGGCTTCTCCTAGTGAGTTAATTTCTGACCAGAGAAGAAAGTTATTTTACTCAAAAAAATAATTTGTTCAAAGATTTTGTGTTTAACTTCCAAAGTTGCCCTTTTAGCATTGGCAGCTTTTCCATCTCTTGCCATGTTGAATACTCACAGGTCATGAAGCACATTGGCTGATAATGGAATCACAGTCAGATGTCTGAACTTCATAAACACCAGGAAAACTTTGAACATTCAGACGGACTCAGATGGACTTCTCTAATACTTTGAGCACCCGTGCTTGCTGAAGAGATAGTAATGACTTTCGAAGGAGAAATGCCCAAAGTAAGAGCAGACTTGCAGCCATTATTAGTACTTTCATTTGGTGATAGAACTATCTGTAGCGTCAAATTAAAAAATTGTTGCCATAATAGATTCTGTTGCCTTGTCTGTATATTGTATGTATGAGCTCAAAAAAAAAAAAAAAGCAGCCTCTGTATATAAATAACCTTTAAAAGTCTGAAGTTTATGCCAGAAATACATACTGGCCTGTGACACAGAAATTAAGACCAAATTTTTGCTTTTGCTTCTGTTTGTGACTTTTTTAAACACTTATCTGTATTACAGATTTTAGCTTTGCCATGGATGATGTTATATCATGCATACTAAAAATAGTGAGTTTCTGCCTGTGACTCAGTTGAACTTCATGCAAATTTGTAACAATTTAATCTTTACAAAATGGTTCTTTGATCACTGTCCTCTCCTGCAGCTGGAAGTGCAGCAGCACTGAAGGGTAACACTGATGATCTTTGCTACTGTTTGTAAGAACTCCACACTTCAGGGTGTTTCTTGGCCTAATACACTAGATCCCTCGGAGACCTGTGGAAATGCAATGGGTATTTTGCATAGCTGCTCCTTTTAACCAAAAAGAAAGTTGCACATGGTCCATGGAGCTGCAGCAGGCTGATGACTGGTAGAATAAGAAGGAAGTAGCTGGTATGATGTCATTAAATGGAGAGACAATTATTTTTATGGAATAAGGTATTACAACCTGAGTACCTTTCCATCTCGCATATGAGAGATGTTGGCTTATTCTAACAGGTTTAATGTATGATCTGTCATCTTTCGGTTTTGTTCCAGAATGTTAATGATTTCTCTTGGGGAAAAAAGCAAACTTAGAATCCTAGAATTGTTTAGGCTGAAAATGAGCCATAAGATCATCAAGTCCAACTATTCCCTCAGCACTGCCAAGGCCCCCACTAACCATGTCCCCAGGTGCCACATCCACACATCTGTTAGATCCCTCCAGGGATGGGGACTCCACCCCTACCCTGGGCAGTCCATCAGTAATGTATAACTCTTACAATAATGCATGAAATCCTTTCTTCTTGCAGTAGAGCTTGTTAATTGTGTTCAGCCTGAAAGTGCAAGGTGACTGTGCTTCCTTACTCACAGCTGTTGTGACTTTGCATGCTGTCAGCTCAGCACATTGTAATTTTATTTTGTACATACACAACCCTAAGCTGAGCTTCTGCACCAGCAGCTCTGACCTCTTTTTAGTGATGACAACCAATAGACAGTATGGATCAAGAAAGGGAATTGAGTGTGCAATGTCAAAGTATTTCTTCAGAGCTCAACCCAAAGCCATTGAAGAGGGAAATCTTGTTGAGGAAGGCCAAGACACAAAGCTCTTCTCCTGCGTGAATGACTGCTCAATCCAGGAATAAATACTTCTAATCTCTTATAAAACTGGCTGCAATATAGTTTTTGTAAAATCTGTGAAATTTAGTATTTACCTTTGTGCTCTTTTACTCTATTTTAAATCATATGTACAGCAAAAATGCCTCAGTAGCCAGCTTTAGTCTATTCTGATGAGTTTTCTATGGATTTGATAATTAATATAAATTTAGGATCATCTGTTCAACCATTTCAGCTTCATTTATAGTAGCCATGATTCCAGTGTCACTTTCTGTGGCCACTGCAGACTTCATCGACTTTTGCATTTTGTTTGTTAATGACAATTTGTAAAACAAGATGGTCATAGTGGGTTTAGTGTCTGCACAGTTACTGGTGGCATTTTTGTTAACCTCTCACTCCTAGAATCTGTTGCCTAAGACCATCATGACATAGGTATTTTGTATTTTGGATATCCTACTTTTTTTGTTTTGAACTCATTAATGTCACTTGTCTCTTGAAATTTAACTCTGATGGAGTTCCCTCCCTGTGGCCAGAGGTGGGTGTTCCCTATAGCTGGAGGTCAATACTTCCAGCAGAATAGACCTAGACACTGCAGAAAGTGTTTATTCCTTTGTGTCCATCTGACAGGTGAAAGAGGGAGGACAAGCCCTCCATCAGTACCTTCATTCACCTCCCTTAAGATGCAACTTGGCTATTGAGAGCTGGAAAGGGTTGGAGCTGAATGGCTCCAAAAACTCTGCTCTAAGTATCTGCTGTTCAGCAGTATACAGTGCTGGGTTTTGCCTTTTTCCTTCTGGAAGCCCATTGTGGGCCCCATTTTCTCTGAGAAGCACTTATTTCATGGACAGGGCAACCAGATGGGACTCTTGTACAGCCAGGGCTACTGGCTTAATGAATTCTGCTTTGTTTGAAACAGTGAGCAATCAAGAGTCAAACCCCAAACTCTAAGGATGAGACCAAGTCAGATTCCTTGTTTTTCTCACTTCCTAAACCAGCTGTATCCATCCAGATTAGAGACATTAATTTGATTTTCTTATTTACAAGCAGCAATTTTGTTGTTTTGATTCATGATACTCCCAGAACTGTTGGTGTTATGTTCCAGGATAGCCCCAGGACTGTTTGCAGGAGTAGGTTAATCATTCTGGAGAGTAATTTGCAGTGTTTTGGGATAATGAGGAAGGATGATCTCACTGGAAAATTACATTATGTTAGTTGCTTAATATGTGAGTGTTTCTTACCCTTTTCTGTCTGCATAGAGGGGAAAAAAAAACCAGTTAAGTGGGAATTGAAGCTTTTTAATGATTAAGCAAAATGGCTCAAGATATTTTCGTAGTAGTCTAAAACTCCCCCTGAGAAAGACCCCTTCAGATAAACAAAAATTTTAGTGCAAACTTTAGTCCAGCTTCTGTGAGTAAGTTACTAAGTCTCCAGCCCTGGGAAGAATCTAGTGACCACACATTTATTCAGTGCATGGGGACAGTGCTGACTCCCAGCAGCTCTGTGTGCCTTCACAATCTCCTGCTGGCATCTGAGCTCTAGGAGCTGACTGGGAGTGTGCTGTTATTCCTGTCCACTGTGGGACACTAAGTCTGTTGCATCTCAAAAATGGTACTTAAATTCTTAATTAGCTCTTAAACTCTTAATAATGCAGGATGGGTTATGCTCAGCTGAAGGATGGTGCCACGTTAGCTTGCTGTGAAGCTGATTGCGTCTATGATTACATCCGTTCTTTAAATCTCCTGAGGGATATTGCTTCTTGGTTTTGTAATGAAAGGAATTTAAAAAAAAAAATTCTGTTGATGCTGTTTCCTATGGTTCTTAGGTTTATTTATTAATCACTTACTCGGTGAATTATTTAGGATGCATTCTAAGATGTACCTGATTGTCCTTTTAAATGCTTCATGTTCATACATTACTTTATTCTGGAAAGGAGGATAAATGGTTGTGTTTCTGAAAAGAAATTTCTAATTGATTGTAGATAAAACTGGTAATGCTCCTTACATTAGGTTGCTTCATTTATTTTTGTTACAACTCATTTTCAATTTCTAGTAGCTGTGCTAGACTTTTTCTTGGGCTGGATGTCTGCAGGCTGAGATCATAATCTGCTGATAAAAATCTAACTAGATAAGTAATTCGGTTTTCTCTAATATAATCAGGGATTCTAACTGAGCATGCTGTTTTCCTCTAGAACTGGTCATTCTGCTGAGGTGTTATTCTGAGATAAAGAATGCATCATATTTTTCAGCCTTTTGGAGTAATTTTTAAAATCCACATTATAAGGATTTCAGAAATGCAAACCAAGTACCAAAATTACCAGAATAGTATGCTTTAACCTAAATGGGTGAAAGGCAAGAGTCAGAAGGAGCAAGGCTTCTGTCTTGCTGACTCTTACTTATGCTGTTCATAAACATGAGTTCCAACCTAGAGAGCTGGATTCTGTATTAATAAATAATTTTAGAAGAAACCCTTCCTTAGAATTAAAAAAAAAAACACTTCAGTCAAACTTTTGGCAACGAATCATGTGTTTCTTTGTTTTGGATGTCACCATTGTCAGCAAAGGTCAGATGTGCTGAGCAGTCTCTGCAGCTGCCATGGAAATCAGCTGGAGCTGTGCCTTGGATACCAAGAGCACTATGAAAGTGCAAAGTACAACCGTGCTTCATTTTACAACATGGGCATAGGAGGTCAGCACTTACTGTTAAAACAATTCTGAGATAATAGGGACAATAAATAGAACCACTGTAATTATTTATTGACTGTCAGCATCATGCTATGCCTCCCAAACCTGTGCTCTATTTATAAAGTCTTCGACATTTAATTTCTTCTGTCGATTTAAACTTGTATTTATATTGTTAGCTCCTTCCAGGATCAATTAGGAAATATACGGAAACACTTTAAAAGTCCTTGTGGAACAAACTAAGCCAAATGTTGGCAGTATCTCAGAGCACCTTTGCATGACTGTGTCACTGAGACCGTGGGAAGGTTTAAAGAGGTGCCTCTGTGATGCAGATGTATTTTGATGGTCTGAATAGTCACTAATTTTTTAAAAGTGAAACAGATCTGAATCTATTTTTTTTCTTTTTTGCCTTGTACCCTTTCCACATGATCATGTTGTTTGCAGGTCTTACTGACTTTGCCCTAAAAAGGGAAGTCTCTCCTGCTCTTTTTAAAAAATCTTTGTAAGTAGCCATAGAGCTTTCAGCAACAAGAGTCCTCAGTATGTTCTGTTGCTGGATGAATATCTTAAAAATTATGACTGCATGGCTATCTCAAAAATTATTTTGTTTTCACCTCCTGAGAGGCTTTCTGAAGTATGCAATTTATGCTTTTTTCACTTAAAAATTGTGATTTAAGGAAGAGGAGGGGAGCAGGGAAAACCCAGTCTGTTTTGGCACAATTAAAATAGTGTTCTGATGTGACAAACTGGTGGAATCTTCCATCCCTTTAGCTATTTTGGAACTTTACCATTCAGCTCATCTAAGTGTGAAACTTCACATTTAAATGCTTATTTTGAAAGGCAGATAGATCTTGTCTGGGGAGAGGAGAGTGTGGTTGGTGGGTGATTTTTATAACAGCTTCAGTCATTACTTTTGGAGTGAAGACATGGCTCCATTTACTATTTTCAACATAAGCAAGTGCTTATGGTTAAGTGATGGGCCTTTGCAAACCCAGCATTGAGAGCCTTCAATACAGTGATCAGTTTTAATAGACACAACTGTTTCTGATGAGATATGAGTTGTGTAGATATCACGGTTTGCCTCTTTGTAAACCTCAGCAGGGTATTCTGTATTGGCGGCTTTGATAAATGCATTAACCTGAAATTTTCAAAAGCTCCAGAGCCATTTTCACTCATAATGCTTTAATTGAATTCAAAGTCTTGGTGGTAAGAGTAACCAAACTCTGATTGCTGTGACAGTATTTCTGTGCAACACTTGTGTATGTACTGCCTTGGAACATGTATTAGGTTCATTTTCCTGTCCCGAATCCTAAGGAGTTTTGCACTTTTCCAAAATGAGTACACGGAATTGTACCTCGACATTAAAATGAGCATTCACTCCAATTTGAAAAGCCATGTCTCTCAGAATTCATCTCTACTGGCCTCCATCATTAAATTAGTAGTGTCACTTATTTAAATGTTGCTCATATTTCAGATAGTTGGATGTGAAATCACAAACCCTGAGCTGCCAGCTGCCCGTGCTGCCTCATCTCTGGAACAGCCTGAGCAGTCTATCAGACAATATATATCATGTGTATAATAAGGTTTGGGGCTTTTTTGAATCTGGTGGTAGTTCCTGTCTTCTCCAGATGCACTTGGCCTCCGTTCTGGGTCTCTGTCTATGGAAATACATATATGTAGACAAATAACGCGTCTACAGCACATTCAGCTGCTTTACTCAGCCTGGCTTGCAGACAGCCAAATTTCAGAGAAATTGGAAATTTTGGAGATATTGGAACTTTGTGTAAATGCAGTGGACATGGGCATTAAGGGGAACAGCTGCCTCTGTAGCAAACCTCAGCTCCTCATTCCTACCCTGAGCAGCATTCTGCCTCAGCCACCAAATGTCCCTGTATCTATGTGTGTGCACCAATCATCCATCCAGGCTGGACAAATGTTTACCTGGGGTTCCTGTGGCAGTCATGTAGCTGCTCCTGATGCCGTGCCTCTCCCTGGCATGGGTTACACTCCTTGTTAGAACTGAATTCCCACGAGCAATCCAGCTTTGAGCATCAGAAATTGACACACACATGTCCTGCTGTTGAAATTTTCCTTATGTCTCCTGCAGCCCTGAAGAACCCAGTGAGGTTTTGTATCTTTTAAACCCCTCCCTATTCCTGCATTTCCACATTGTTTCTAATGTTCTTTAGACAAAAAGGGACAAACTGTGACGTCGGCTGATGAATAAATCATCTCCCGTGCCCATCCAGAGATAGCCTCAGAGCACGGCAGAACTTAAGGGCGTATTTGTACTCTGAAGTGTGGCTAAAAATACCTAAGTTGATTCCAAGTAATCTGGTGTGTTCATGCAGTATTCCTGGCATGGTACTGGGCCAGGACCTAGGTGGCTTTGAGAAGGGTTGGCTCTGAGAGGCATCACTGGTGGTGTAGCTGTGTGTTCCTGCCACTCGAGGTAGCTCACGTGTCCCTGTGTGGAGCTGCATCGCTGGGTGGGCTGCGCTTGCTCACCTGTGACATGGGCACAAAGCTCCTTGTTGACTACTCATGACATGCTGTCTTACCCCTCTTACAGCTCTTACTGAGGCTGTGCTTCTACTGCCTGTGGGCTTTTTCTGAGGCATTAAGAGATGCAGACAAGAGCATAATCTTCCAGAATTTTGCAACAGCTCCGAAACTGCAGCTCCATAATCTTTGTCAAATGTCTTTGCCTACACTCAGGTGACAGGAAAGTTAGGCTACTTGACTGGGTTTCCTTAAAGTGTTTGAGGAAGGGCTATACAGTCTGAGTTCTCAGTGAAGCATTTAAGTTTGTATCATTCAATGGTTTGTCCAAGTTATAAAAGCTTAGATTGATGTCCTCTTAGCTGGGCTGATTCTCAGCATAGGTGAAGGTTTCAGATCGGAGAGTTTATTACCACTAAAAAGGAGCCATCTCACCCCTCCTTACACCTTTATCACTTAGCTTGTGTTAGCAGCAGCACTTGTTGGACTCTGATACCACTGCCTAATCCAATGGAAAAATATCCACCAAAAACCCCATCCCATCTCCATGTCCAAAACTTCCACCCTAACCTGGGGATTCTTTTGCTGTTAGTCATCTGAACCATCACAGAAGCTTTTCAGCATCACAGGTGGTTGAAAGAGAGGTACAGGGCTGCACAGCAGGAGGATGAGAAAGAGAAAGGTTGGTAAAGACAACCAAAAGGGCCTGGGATCTCCACTTCCAGGAGAGTGAGGTTGAAGGACAAGAGTTGCAATGCTTTCCCATGGGATCAGTTGCCCACACTTCTGATGTTGTGCCTTGCAGAAATAGTTCCCATTGTGACACTTCCTTTCCCTGTATTTTTAATATAATTTACTCCTGTCCGTGGATTTATTTTTGGGTTTTTTGCCATTTCTAGGAAGAAATCCCTCCCTTTCAGGTTGGTGAGGCCCTGGCACAGGTTTGCCCAGAGAAGCTGTGGCTGCCCCATCTCCCTGGAAGTGTCCATGGCCAAGTTGGACTGAGCTTGGAGCAACTTGGCATAATGGAATGTGTCCCTGCCCATGGCAGGGGGTGAGATGAGATGGACTTGAAGGTTCTTTCCAGCCCAAACCATTCCATGATTCTGTGATTCCAATGGGAGAAAGAGCAGGCAGAGAAAGTCAGTGAAAAGCAGGTTCTAAGAATGTACTTCTCTCTGCCAGGGAAGAAGCCAGCTTATAGTAGTGCCTATAGTTGGCTGCTAGTTACACATGGCTTGTACAGGAGTCTTCTCTTCCCAAAGAGCTTACAGTTTTACTGTTGAACTGTGAGATAAATAGCTTGCCTCTCAAATATGTATATCTGTATGTGTATAAATACATTGTTTTATATGAGCCAGATTGTGGCCTCTTTTGCGTTGCTTTTGGCAGAACAGGTTTTCTGTGTTCTACAAATGGCATCCAAAATACTTTGTGGTAACTCAGCATTGAGGAAGGTGTTTTTTCCTTCATAAATTTATTTTTAGATGTATGTATGTATGTGCATATGTATACACACACACACACCTTCCCTGCACGTCTGTGATTCATCTACAACTGGCAGATGAGGATTGCCATAGGTATTACTAAAATAATTTGTGCTTTCTTATTAGAGAAATTCTTTAGAATGACAAATCCATGGATGCAGAATCAGGCTCATACTGAGCATGTGTATGTCCATGGAAACAAAATTGTCTTAAAAATAAATGACACAGTTGTGTTTCCTACTGGGTTTGTCACGACACAGCTGCAGAGGGGGGATTTTCCTTTAAGTGCTTTATCAAGATTCAGAATTGACCTTGGCTTACTATTTGCTTCCAGATTAAGTAGGGAATGGATGCTTTACTCCTATACAGATCAAGTCCCTGGGCTTGAAAAGCCTTCTTTAAATTAGAATTAGTGGTTGTCAGATAATTCTTCTGAGCCCTTCATCATGCTATAATTATTACTTGGAAATTTTCAAATTTTCTGTCACATTATCCTTCTATTTGACATCAGAAACTGCTGCCAGACAGTTCTGCTGTGAAACTAATATTTCTCATCTGTAGGCACCATACACCTTCTGGCCTGCACACAGCAAGAAATACAAGCTTGTGTGGTAAAAATGCTGCAGGAGCCAAATTCACTGTGCAGCAGCTTGTTCCAGTGTGGAGTACATAACGTACTTTTACAATTTGTGAATGGTACACATGTTCTTCGAGTTAGAATATGGCTTATCAGTATTAATTGGGGAAGTGATTCCAGAGATGAAGCTGCAGATACACATCAAGGAACTTCTCCCACAGTCTAATCCTTTTTATAACCATTTATTGTCATGAAAGTTCTTTCAGTTAAAAAAATCTTGAAAGGGTAAGGACTTAAAAACCTTTGAGAAATTTTCTGTTTGTGATTTATGCAGGCTCAGTATTAGCAAATGTACAAAAAATGTTTCTGCATGATTTTATTGGAAAGTATGATCTGGAATGGGTCCACATTAAAGCATTTTTAAAAGAAATTCCTCTAATATTTCTTTGGTTTCTCTCCAGAGGGATCTAAGAAACTCCAAGGACCAATTTCAAACCATGAAAAAAATCTGGTTTGAAATCATGTATGTTATTGATGCTGCCAACCATCCCTCAGAGGTGCCAGAGCTGTTTATGAGCATCCTTAAAATCTTGGGAAAGTCCTGTGGTCTGTTGAAGCATGGACTTTATAGCCATTTGTTCTGTTAAATTCCATGCCTCGAAGGGTGCAGCGGAAGCACTGACTCCCCTTCGAATGGCTGCTCACAGCCTGGCTGCTGGGATTGCCGGGGGGGTTAGGGGAGAAACCTTTTGGCACCAGGGTAGTTGTGGCCCCAGACATGGGGTCTGCAGGTTATTTTGGACAGTCTTTAAAGTCCCTTCCAACCCAAGCCTCTCTGTGATCCTATTCCAGCGCAGTTCTGCTCTGGGGGAGCAGGGTTGCACCGTTAATGCTATGAATGTGATACGTAAGGTTTATTATTTATTAATCAGTTCTGTAATTCTCACGTTATCCAATAATTTTCCCAAGCTCGGTGTAAGCTATTTGTGTTCTTCAGATCCCACAAGTCTGTGAAAGTGCAAAATGAAAAATACACCATGGGTAATGATTTTTGTAGGCACCAAGTTGTATATTAATTGTATTTTTTCACCAAGAAGAATAGTTACACATTTTAAGACCTTTCTCAATTTTACATGTTTTACCACAACTATTTCTGTCTTTTCTGCTCCTGGCATTTCCAGCATAAGCAAACAGAAGGGAGAAATAACTCAACATGTTGCAATATCAACATTGCAATATCTTTTCAAGATTGGGGTTTTTTTTAGTTTTAGGGTATTCAGAGAAACCGTGGTTGCTGTTGCACTGAGGAGGAAGGGATATCTTACGGCAGGAGCCCAGGAGGGAGAGGTGAGCTCAAGATGTCTCAGAACTTTAGACTTACACTTCACAGATTGTTTTATCAAAGCAGATCGATTCCTGGGCTGTATAAACCAGGCAGCACAATGCAGATTGCTGGTTTTGAGGGGGGAGGAGGAGTTTAGTTCATCACTGGTGAACATCATGCTTCTTATTTTCTGAAATTAATTTATTTGGGAATGAATGTGAAGAGATGTTTAGATTAAGATGGATAACAATGATTTCAGGGTTAGGCCACTGAACTCCTGGGGACCAGGTGCACCCTATCTATCGCGACCTCGTGTCTGCAGAGAAGACAAGAGACTGTACTTACATTTGACAGTGCTGCGTGACTCCTGGAACCCAGCCGATTCTGAACCCCATCCCAGGGCTTCACACTCCTGTTCCTCCCCTTGCCCGTGCCTGGCACTGGTGCTTGCACCCCCTCGGCTCCGCTCTGCCAGCCAGCACATCCTCCAGAGCCCCACACTGCGCTTGCGCCCGTCCTCCAGCGTTTGGTACACCCAGTTGGGGGTAAAGGCAGCCGCGTTGTTAAGGATGAGTGAGACCAGGGCTACCAACACAGCTGTGGCTACCAGTTTCTGGACAGTCATATCTGACTGTCAGCTTGCTGCCAGTCTCTAATTGCAGACGACACGAGGTCCCAGTCAGCTGCAGCACATTGAAATTGGGCTGGGAACAGGCGGCTGCGCTGGGGTGTTACAGGGGGCTAGAGGACATCACCGTTCATTCTTGAAGTCAACTCCAGAGAGGTTTCTGACCAAGGAAATGAGAATTTTGTGAGGTAGATAGGAGAATTCCATAAAATAAGAACACAAAGAAGCTTTTTTAGGTCCTTCCCAGCGCTGACTTATCCACCTTCTTGCACCTTGATAAGTAATGCCAGTCCCGTGGTGAACTGGATGACAGGGAGGTCCATTCCGTGTTGGATGGGGCGAATCCAGACAGAATCCAGTCTTGGGGCAGGAGAGCCTGAGCTGAGGTGGGGCAGAGGTGGGATGGGATGCTCGCCGTAGCCTGCCGAGCACCGGGTCCTCCAAGCCAAGCAGCGCTGCTCCAAAAGCCTGGGTTTGGGTGCAAACTTCAGAATATCCTGCAAACGGTGACAGATGGCATCCTCTCAAAGCCAAGCCGAGCCAGAGGGGAATGCGGTCATCGCAAAGGTGGTCTGCAAGTCTGGAGTATCTCGAGGAGACTGCTCTGCTGTGTCCCTCTCCGAAGAGCCGAGCTGTGAGTGCCGGGACGAGAACAGCCACTGCGGTGAGGAAAAGGCCCCCCCACCTCCCCACCAAGAGGAAATGGCTGTTTTTGTGGCTCGTTTTGGTGAGCCTCAGGGCGTAGTCGACTGCAAAAAAAAAGAGCCACTGCCACGGCAGTCAAACATTAACAGGATGTGTTTCCTGAAAGGAAAAGACTATGGAGACTTCTAAAGTTGTCCCTCCTCCCCTCGGAGAGCCCCCTCCCCGCCTCACGCCTCCTCTCCTCGCCGCTGCCCCCAGCAGGGCTGCCAGGACCCGCAGCGTCTCGGGGAGCCCGAGGAGCACAGCGGAGCTCCTCGGGAAAAGGAGAGAAGGAAATCCCAGCGTCAGCCCTCGGAGCATCAGTTCTGTGGAAGTGGACTGAGGAGGCGGATTTTGAAATACCTTCTACTAGAAGCAAAACAATATTGGGGTTCGCTGCTGGACAGCGCGACGAAAGCGCTGCGGGGGTGCCCTGATGTCCGCGTCCTCTCTGCACCGTAGGAGGGACCGTGGCAGATAAATAGGGAGTATAAAATCTCGAGATTTTCAACCCGGTAACAAAACAGTTTGGGGGTGTCTGCAAAGGCAGGCGCAAGTGTTGGGGTGTGAGTGAGGTTGAGAGTCACTACACGGTGCCGGTGCCCGAGTCCCGGCGAGCTGCGAGCGCCGGCGGCCCCGCGGAGCCTCGAGGGACGCTGCCCACCGCGCTCGGTGCCCGGGGCGTGGAAACGCTGCTGCCATGGGCGCCAGGGGATGTCCCTGCTGACAGCCCAGCCCGGAATGGACTGCCACAGGGCAGGGCAGGTGCTGCTCTGATAAACAGGTTAAAGAGAGCTGTTGAGGGCATTCCAAACTGTCCTTGAACCTGGCTCTTTCCAGAGTAGCTCTCCAGAGGGCTGTTTGCTGTTCCCATCAGCTGCCTCGGCAGCACCGGGGCAAGGACAGGGATTCTGGTGGGCACTGCCCTGCGGCCGGGCAGTACTGCCTGGGGTTCTGCCCTTCCTGAGCTGAGCCGGGCACAGCTCTTCAGGCTGCCTAAATACCGCACGGGTGTAGCTCTGCCTCGTACACGGCGAGCTGAAGGCACGGTCAGCACTGAGGAGACCTGGCACAGACCTGCTGAAGGGCTGGCATGGGAGTTCACATCCCTGTAATCAATAACATTAGATTAGAAACTGGTTTAATTTTATAGTGGCTCCGTCTTACCAGGCAAGAGGCTTTGCCCCTAAACAGCTGATACACAGAAGCAAACCAGTCTGAAATTTTTTGCAAGGCAACATTTTATTTTCAAGACTTGTTGGTGAGAGAAGGGGGGAAAATTCCAATAAAGCTATATGCTCCTATAATTAGTTTTCAGCTACTGATATTGAATGTACTAACCTGGCTATGAACTCAACTCTCCTCTATGTGCTCTGATAATTTTTAATCTTTAAACAAATTCAGCTTTAAGTACTTCGAGCAACTTCATCCCTTGAGAGCATGATAGCATCTTTGGTTTTTCTTTTTCCCTGTGATTGGTCATGTTTCTGTACATTTCCGGTTTTAGAACTTTCAGTATAAACACACCGATGTCTGTCATTCTTCAAAGAAATTTCCTACCAGCAATGACCATATTTGCATATTTTAAACTCCTTGGGTTATTTGCTGTTATGGTTCTGTGTTTATCATAAGCCAGGGATTCAGCAGCAAGGGAGATGATTTTTATATACAGATAATGCCAGGAGAGATTTATCTTTAGGGAAAAGTCACACACCTGCTTCTGCCTCTCCCCATTTGATTTCCGTGATTTGATGAAGTCTGAGTGTGTATGTTCAGCAGGGCCCAAGCTTCCTTCTCATGTAACATTTTCAAAAATAGCAATTATATTTTACAAAGGCTAAACAAATCAGTCTAATCATAGAATCATAAAGATTGGAGAAGATAAAGTCCAACCGTTGCCCCAGCCAGAGACTCATGTCCCCAAGTGCTACATCCACACAGCTTTTAAATCCCTTCTGGGATGGTGACTCCACCACTGTCCTGGGCAGCTGTGCCAGTGCCTGACCACCCTTTCCATGAAGAAATTTTCCCTAATATCCAACTTAAACAGTATGGGAATCCTGATCCTTAATAAAAAACAACCTTAGTGAATGCTTCTCTGCTGACAAACAGGCTGTAGGATGTGCTTTTTGCAGCACTCACTGCATTCTGTGGGGCACAGGGGTTTGTGTCATACAACCCACATGGAGCAATCTCTTGGTGTTGGTTTTACGAGGGTAAGTTTGGAACAAAGCTATGTATTCAATGGGATATTATAGATTTATTCTGTAAAGCTGCTTTATCAAATGCTCTGTTTCTGCCAGGGAAGAGTTTTTAGGAGTAGCCTCATCAGCTTTCAGTGTTTGGATCATCCATGAAAAATGCCTGACTTTTTTTAGAGTAGCTCATATAATATCATTAACACTATCAAGAGTTTCATTGAACCCTTACAGCTTTTCATCTATTACTTAGTTCCTTGTTGTCTTTTAGTCCCATGGAAAGATACAACCAGAATCCCATAAATGCATTTTAAAAGCATCAAACCTAATTTAGCTACATCAGATAAAACCTCATTTTCTCAAGTCCTTAGAGTTTTCCAGTCTAGTGGAAGGTGTCCCTGCCCATGGCAGGGGTTTGGAACAAGATGGTTTTTAATGTCCCTTCCTACTCAAACTATTCTGTGATTATCTATAATATAACATTATAGGATGCAATATTAATTGGTTATATATAATATTATGGGGTCCAGTTCAACAAAGTGGGGCCCAAATTGAAAAGAGGGGTTTTTTTTTACCCTGATCCTGATCAATGTTCATTTTCCAAATATAGCCCATTAATAGAGGGAGAAAAGATTTTTCAGTGAGATGCTTCAGACATATGAATCTCCAGCACCTCTAAATAAAATTCCATTTTTTTCTTTAAACTTTCATGCTAAATAGGCAATGAAAAATATATGGGAACAGAAGGGTTTGTGAGATCAGACTGTGGATGCTGTAAACACAGTTCACACAGAAAAACAGATGTGAAAGGTCAGATACAAAGCGAGGAAACTTCCATCAAATATGTGGTAAAATTTGTGTCCACTCTTAAAAGGCGTCAGCATTTGCTTCCCAAATCCCTGGCACTGTGGATGTGGCCTGGAGCCTGGGGAGCTCAGGGTGCAGCAGTGGATGGTGCATCCCTGTGCCTGCTGGGGGGCTTGGGGCTCTCAGGCTGCTCGGGATGCCTTCCCATGGCTCTGCTCCCACTGCTGCTGCGCCTGGGCTTCGTTAAGTTTCCAGCTTCAGCTGATGAAGTACAGATGTGAGAGGCTTTCCAAGGGGGATGAAAGGAGGAGGAGGGGAGGAACAGGAAATTCCTGGAGTCAGAGTTGGGGGCAGGGAAAAATATTACTTGGCATTTTATATGGACAGCAGAACCAGGCCTGGAAAGGAGGGTTGCTGCCTTTTAGGGATGCATGGACAGATTCATCTTTCTCGCTACACTAGCAGCTGTTGGGAGATAAACTGTAGTTTTCCCTGGGATTTAAGTGAATCTGTTCAGCACCTCCTGTTTGTTCACCAGACCCACATCCATCTGCCCACATTTCTGAGGGGCAGCATAACTTGCCCTGGTGGTGGAGGTGTGTGCCTGCCAGGGAGGTTGTGCATCTCAAGGCTGAGGTTGGTCTTCTTGAAACACAGAGAGACATGGAAGTGGGTTGTGGGTGCTCCCAGGATCCCCTCCCCTCCTCTTTCCTACCCTTTCCTCTCCATGTACCTTATCAGAGCACTGTCCCTCTTGTGAAGGGTGTGTCTGCTGGAAAGAACCAGTCTCTGCTGCAGCTGCATGGGGACCATGGCTGTTGCTCTGCCCTGTGCAGCTGCTCACCAAACCCAGCGGGGTGTGGGAACTCCTCTGGGCAGAGCAAGGCTGGGTTCCTTAAGTGAAGCACTCCTTCAGGTGTTTCTGCAGGGCAGAAGCAGGAGAAGGAGTGGTCGGAGGGAGTCAGTTGTCTCACATGCCATGGGTTCTTGTGCTGGTGAGCTGCTCTGATCGTGTCTCTCATGATGCCAGGATGATTTTTTGCCTTTTCTTTTATACCTCTTTTATATACCTTTTTATAACTTTTTGTATTCTTAGTGTTTTTTAGCCTACATTCTTAGACTTACTTTGTTAAGAGACTAAACATCTTAGAAGCTTTGTAGTTAGGGGTCAGTGTGCCCCAGACCCCAAGGTCCTCTCCAGAACACATTCTGGAAACCAAGATAGAACCATCCAGGAGAAGGCTCCTGGGGAGGGGGGCTCACTCGAGCCTCTCATTGGGGAATCTTTGATAGATCTGCTAATTAGTAACACCTATAATGATATACCAGATTTTTGGGGGGGAGGGGGGGGGGCGCATTTTGCAGGGTGCATTTCAATGCATATGACCTGGATGTGTGCACCTAAGGATCCTTAAAATAAATACCAAGGTAAAATCCTTTTTTCCCTTCTAACAGTGTTTGACTCTTGATTTTAAGACCAGGAAAAGGCATCACTCAGAATCTTAGAAACATGGAATGGTTTGGGTTGGAAAGGACCTTAAGGACCATCTAGTACCAACTCTCTGCCATGGGCAGGGACACCTTTCTTTGGTGTTCCTCTTGTCTCTTGCTGTGGTCCCTGTGCTGGGTGAGTCCATGCAAGCTGTGCTCTGCTGTGAACACTCCCAAATTCAGTGTCTTTGGTGCAGTTTGAGCCTGGTGTGCTCACCGCCTGCCCAGCTGGGGTGGCAGAAGGCACTGTCTGCCAGAACAAAACCAACTGCAGAGCACATCAACTGCAGATGTTTCTCCCTCTGAGTTTGTTGCTGCCCCCAGCGTACCCACAGCTGGAGCCTCTCAGGTTCATTTCTCAGGTTTGGAGTGGAGAAGAAAGAGGTGGGATGGCAGAACTCCAGCTCCTCAGGGCAGAGGTACCTGGGTGCCCACGTGGCCCACAGGCAGGTGCCTGGGGGACAAGAGCCCCCAAAGAGGAGTTCTAGGGGCAGTGGCTTCTGCTCAGCAGCTCCTGCTGAACTGTTGCCATCCAGGAAAGCACAACACAGATGAGAGATGATGAGCAACATCTCCTAAATCCTGCTGTGACTCTCTGCACGCTGTTATCTTTTAACTTTGTACTTTAAAATACATTGTGTAGTCTATTTCCTCTCAAAAGTTTCCACTCCCTGTAGTCTAAATAAGAATTCTCATCCGCTCGCCTGTTTGAGCCCATGAACTCTCATCTTCCTGCATGGAGGGACTTGAGAGCTGTCAGAGCTCTGAAAAATAAAGACTTTGATTTCCTTTCAGAAACTCACTGTTAGTCAGCTTGACAAAGCCCAGCACAGACGTGGATTCCTTCACCCAGAGCCAGCTGGCTGTTGCCAGCTTCTTCTGGCACACTGCAGAGCTTGGAAAATGTACTTCTCCTGATGTGCTGTGAAGCACAGTTGTGCCCAGGTACAGCCTTGAGCAGCTTTTCCTAAGGACAGAACTCAACTGGCTGTGTTGATCAACACCATGTTAATCATGTCAATGTTCTTAAAAGGTGTTTTTCCCTCCTTTCCCAGTTCCAGATACAGACAGTGTCTGGAATAAAAGAGAAACCAGTTCCAACTTTTCGGAAATTAGGAAGGTCACATCTGCTGACACAAGCAGAATTTCTGTATTGAGTGGTGATGCACACAAGGATCTTCTGTCAGGCCCATCCAGGTCTGAAATGACCATGCTTTATTTCAATGTTCCTTTTGGCTCCTCAGCTGGGGAGCTTGGACATGTGAGAGAAGAGCATGAGGAGGCTGTATTTGAATACTACTCAGTTGTAAGAAAGGTGTCACTCAGACATGCATTTTTGCTTTTTTAAACCAGAAACACTTCTGATCTTTCTGAAATTTGTTCCTGATTTATTGCTTCTGTTCCTTTTTTATTTTCTCTATACCGTTTGTCCTCAGTGAAGTCTATATCACTTATTTATGTTGATTATGACCTGAAACCTTTATACAAGTTGCACTGCAAGTAAAAGATGCTCTAATTCTAGAGCAAATTATGCAAAGAATTTTTCCTGTGCCTTTTCTTAGCGTATGTGCTGGAGAGCACGTCAGGGTTCACCTGTTCCGCTGCTTCCCGGTTAGTCACTTTCCCCTGTTTGTGCAGGGCTTTCCCACAGCCACTGGAAACAGAAAAACATTTTAATCATAGGAAAACTGGAAGGGAATTTGGTGGCAGGATGTAAAGTGCCATTCTATTCTATTATTTTCTGGTTTTTTCCTGCTTTTAAAATTTAGATCTTTACTTTTGCTGTGGTGGTGCCTGAGAACTGCACAGACTTCTGCTGAGGGTGATGTAGAAAAAAACCCTTATTTTGAATGCTTATGGTTTTTATTAGTCAAACATATTGCATGAAATTCTGAAGAGCCTCAAATGTGGATAGAATCTGTGAAAATCTCTGCTTGTCCTGCTCTGTGATGGTCAGTTCTGTCATGGTCCTTCTGCTGAGCAGTTCTGCTAGCCATTCCAGCCAGGAGCACGGTCCTCAGCCTGTCCTGCCTTGCCTGGGCAGGAGACTTTGCAGTGTTAACTGTGAGCTCATAGACCAGAGGAGTTCTTGTTCTGAGCATCACAAAGCTTTTCTTTTTGCCCATTTTATGCAAGTTTTAAATTAGAACATGTTTGTTTGGTAATTTGTTTCCTACACATCATTCCCTATTACTGAGTAAAACAATTGGGCTCCCAACAGCTGTTCAGTATTTAAACTACTCCAGACTGCAGCAGATTTCCAGTGCGAGGCTAAGGCTTTTCTGATCATTTTAATTTTGATTTCTGAACATCAGTGTGGGAGTATTGTGACTGTCTGTAGGCTGCAGCTACAGCTGGATGGGCACATGATCAATGTTTATGTATGTGCAAACATAGAATCACAGACTGGTTTGGGTGGGAAGGGACCTTAAAGACCATCTAGTTCTACCCACCCCTGCTTTGGGCAGGGACACCTTCCACTGTCCCAGGCTGCTCCAAGCCCCGTCCAGCCTGGCCTTGGGCACTGCCAGGGATCCAGGGGCAGCCACAGCTGCTCTGGGCACCCTGTGCCAGGGCCTGCCCACCCTTCCAGGGAACAATTCTTTCCCAATATCCAATCTGGATCTCCCCTTTTTCAATTTGAAGCCATTCCCCCTTGTCCTGTCCCTCTGGGCCCTTGTCCTAAGTCCTTCTCCAGCTCTCCTGGAGCCCCTTTGGGCACTGGAAGGGGCTCTTAAGTTCTCCTCAGAGCCTTCTCTTCTCCAGGCTGTACACCCCCAGCTCTCTCAGCCTGTCTCCAGAGCAGAGGTATAACTGCTGTTCTTGGGCATTGGTGTAAATCAAATCCCACAAGATTTCCTTAAGGTTGGGGTCATTCATCTCAAGAACTGACCTTTGTGCGTGAACCTGCTTCTGTTCCTCTTCAGTCTTCACACAGCAACTGGAGTCTCTGTTACACTCACCCCATTCCCAACGTCCTGATGGTTTCCCCTTTCACACTCTCTCTCCTCCCACCTCACCTGCCTTCCAGGTGACACAATAACAGCTCTCCTTTTCTTTCCCATTTCCTGCAGTGAGGCTGTCTGGGAGAACATGGCTCGCATGTGCGTGAAGACTCAGAGGCTCGATGTTGCCAAAATTTGCCTGGGGCACATGGGTCATGCAAGAGGAGCCAAGGCACTGCGGGAGGCTGAGCAAGAGCCAGAGCAGAAGGCCAGGGTGGCTGTGCTGGCCATCCAGCTGGGCATGCTGGTAAATCCCACAGCCAAGCTGTGAAGTCTTTATATCAGACTGTGAAAAATGACCGAGTGAAAGACTGCTGACTGAAGGAAACATCTTTTAAAGATGGTTTATATGTGAAACATTTAACAAAAACCTGCTTTCTTGGGGCATAAGCCTCTTCCAAGCTTAGTCATTCTAGGTTTCACTGGATATAAAAAAGGCTATATTTTATTAGAGTTAAAATGTTTCAACAAACATGTTTTATGCTCTGATATAGGAAACACAAATTCCATTTTGAAATTATTTGTTTCCAGAATGAAAGACTAGAGCTGTGTGCAGTCACAGAGTGAGGGCTGACCTGAGGTTGTTGAAGGAGTTTAGGCAAAATAGACTTTTTCTGCAGGGCTGGAGAACTCTGGTCAGTCACATTCATTGCCTGTGCTGTCCCAGGGATGCCTAGTCACCCAGATTTCTATCCTGACTTCTCCCATTGTGTGAGAAGGATCTTGGCTGGATCCAGCTCAGCCAGAGGACAAGGTCTGGCTGTTCCCCACAGTTGGTATGGAGCAACTGTCTCTCATTCCTCCATCTGGAGCCCAAACTGGCAGCAAATGCACTCCAAAGTGGCCCTTGTATCTTGTGTCTGACTTCATTCCCCTTGATTGCCAAGAGAACTGAGATCGAAGCTGAGTTTGAGACCAGCATTGTCATGTGGATTGAAAATTGACTGGTGCTAGTTAGAGGTGTGTGTATTCCACTAATTTAGTGTCTTCAGCAATGATCCATAAGAAAACCAGAAGTTTTTAGTTAGGAAACCATATAAGAGATCCAGGCACATTATCTGTCAGAGGGAAAAACTGGGAAAAAAATTTATGAAATAACCCACAGTCTATAGGAAATAGTGAATTAGATAAAAAATAGCAAGGTGCTATGGCAGCAAGAATCAGTTCGGGGCAATGTTTGAGGAGACACCACATCCTGGGGCCTGGATTTGATAACTCCTGTCTGTGTATTCAGGGCAGCTACAGCTGGAATGATGACTTCCACCCTTTAAGTATCTCATTACCAGGAAAAAAGTTGGTGAACTGGAAAACGTGCAGAGAAAATCAGTGCAAATTGCTCAGCTCTTGGAAAGATTTCACAGACAAGGAAGTCTTGGAAATGGCCAAATAATTAGAATTTGGCTTGAAAAGGTATTTAGCAGTCTACAGTTATTTGATGAGTATGAGAGAGAGAGACAGAGACACAGAGAGTAACTATTCTGAGTTAGAGGTAAGGAAAAAAGGAAAATTCAAGCTAAATGTTTGTAAAGGCTTCCTGGCAGAGAAAGCGATGAGGCTGAAAAGTGTCAGTGCTCCTTCTCTTGAATATTTAGATCTGTTTGGAAAGGTGGAAGGGACCTACAGCAAAACAAATGCAGTTCTACTGCTTTTTTCCATCTCGTACAGAATCCTAGGGCAGGCATCTTCCTTTTCCACTTTCTGTGCTTTTTTAAATTTGAAACAATAAGAGACAGAAAGTATTTTTCTGTCTTGGACAGATAATCTCAATTTACTAAATATAGTGTTCAGCTGGACAGCAGTTGGGTGGAGCAGGAAAATGCTCCTTCCACAGGAGCTAGTACCTCTCAGAGCATAAAAATAATAGTTCCATATTTGCTCACCCTTGCGTCAGCATCAGCAAAACCCTCCTGTTCTAATTCTGTAATAAATTCTTAACATTTATTCCCAGGAATGGAGCTCAGTTTTCCACGAACAGCACTGCTGCCTCTGAGACCTGCTAGGAGGTCACAGGGCTTCCCTGGCTTGCAGCACCTTAATTCCCAAACCCTGAGTGCCAGGATCTTCTCCTAAGCCTCACCCCTGGGTGGGCAGCATGGTCGGTAGCTGTACCCCCAGCTAAGCGTGTCTCCGTTTTTGGTGATTCGCTCTCCTGATGACAGCATTTGATCATTGGTGACTTGCTTTTGTCACCCCCCTCCCTCCCAGTCAATCCTGTACAATAAATGTCAGGATCTGAGTGCTTTCCTTGTAAAAACCACCCTGTTTCCCAATAACGTGCTATTCCAGGCTACATTTATTTAGTTGCTTTAACCCCCTGCCTGAATGACTATTGCTTTAATTGCATTGCAATGCCCTGCACTAATAAACTGCTCCGAGGTGCAGCGCCTGGCGTGACTGACGCAGCGCAGTCGGGCTGACGGGGATTTTGGGTGTTCCTCTCCCAGGAGGATGCAGAGCAGCTGTACAAGGCTTGCAAACGGTATGACCTCTTGAACAAGTTCTACCAGGCCTCCAACCAGTGGCAGAAAGCCATCGAAACGGCCGAGGCTCACGACAGGGTTCACCTGCGCACCACCCACTACAACTACGCGAAGCACCTGGAGGCAACCGGGCAGCAGAGCCTGGCGCTCACCCAGTAAGCACCAGCTGGGGGTACCTGGGGGACTGGGACCCTCTTTCTCCTGTGGAGACGGGTGAAGGAGCATGTCTAAAGATGACCAGTAAAAATTAATTAAAGTTTTTTCCTGTTTCTAGTGCCTTCTGTCTCACAGAGTAAAAGCATTCCCAGTGACAACTTCCAGCACCCTCTCACGCAAATAATGTGTGGTGTCGAAAAGATCAAGAGTTTGTCAGGGACAGTAGCTAAACCCCACTCATATCCAGTCCCATGTTTGTCTCTGGAAGACCACTGCCATATTTTCCTTCCTTTTCCATGACAAGAACAATTATTTGCTTTTCCCAAGAGTCCCAGACACAACTGCTGGAGCAGAATTTAGTTTGACTTGGTTGCCTCTGGTGCCTGGTCCTCTCCTGTGACTGCTGAGTCCCATGAGAAGTTAGGGAAGGGTATTTTTGATGTCTTGTATTTCTTGTTTGAGATCTTGTTTTCATATGAGTTTTCCAATATGAAAGTTCCCATCATCATCATCCAATAAGGTCAACTCTGTTCAGAATCAAAGCAGATCTCTGCTGTGCTCAGGCAGACGCAGTGATGGCCATGGTGGTGAGGAGAGGTGGGTGCTGGGGTAAGGGCTGTGAGCTCCCATCAGTGGCAGAGGCTGATGTTGCAGTAGGTGCTACAATGTGGAGCCTGGGGCATTTGTGACCTGTTCAGCCAGGTGTGCTTGATGCTTGGGGAACTTTGGACCATCACTGGCACTTTTGAAGTATTTCCTGTGCTGTGAAGATCACACCTCCCTCATTCCAAGTGCCTGGCAGTACCAATAAACTTTTAATTTTTGGTGGTGCTGGTGGACTGCAACTGGTCTTACAGTGAACTTACTTACACAACTGAAGCAGTTCTTGCTAGTGGTGTCAGTTGATGGCTGGCAAACAAGATTAAATGGATGTTTTACACAGAAAGAGCTAATAAGGAGGTTGTCATTTCACATCTAATATGTTCTTCTTCTCTACAGCTATGAGAAGTCAGACACACACAGGTTCGAGGTACCTCGAATGCTCTCTGAAGACTTACAAGCCCTGGAGAACTATGTCAACAAGATGAAAGACAAGTCAGTGTTATGCTTGTTCCTTCTACATGGGGCTGTCAGGTCTGACATACAACTCGTGATGAGAGCAAGGATGAAGCAGTGTGAATCCTCTCAGTCCCATTCAGCCCCTGCCTTATCCACTATGACCCTCCCACAGCTTTTCAGGTTTATGCTGCACTTGCTCAAGAACTGCCACTTTGGTTATCCAGGCTGACCTCCTGTATAGTGCAGACCTTGGGAGTGTCACACTTGGGTTGGGGTAGAGCATGTGTTCTAAAAAATGTGCTCAGTCTTTAGTTCAAGCTAAGAGTGAAAAACGCAGCCTCTGGCAGTTCTTGTTGCTGCAGTTAATATTGTTGCTTTTCCAGGAGCCTGTGGAAGTGGTGGGCACAGTACTTGGAGAGCCAGTCAGACATGGAATCTGCATTAAAATACTATGCACTGGCTCAGGATTATTTTTCCCTAGTCCGTGTCCACTGCTTTCAAGGCAACATTCAGAAGGTAAAGCAGCCTGCTTCCATCTGCTTCCCGAGTTCTCATTCCTGGGAGGAGCATGGACACGAAGCAAAGCTGTACAATTCCCTCTGCAGGCTGCTGAAATAGCGAACGAAACAGGGAATGGGGCAGCCTCCTATCACCTGGCACGCCAGTATGAGAGCCAGGAAGACATCAAGCAGGCCGTGCACTTCTACAGCCGGGCCCAGGCGTTCAACAACGCCATCCGCTTGTGCAAGGTACGCAGAGAGGTGCAGTGTGCCCACAGTGCACAGGGCTCTGCCCTTTGGCAGCACATAGTGAAGGTGCTACAGGGTGTTTGTGCCTTTTCTTTCCTGAGCACTGCCTGCTCATGGACAGCCCACAATGAAGCTGCTCCAGGTTTCTGCTGACGTCTTCTACCAAGGGTGGATCAATAAAGCCTTGGTGGTTTGGAAAAGTATTTTCTTGAAGAGCTCATCAGAAATTCCCTGAAAGAAGTAATCATAATTTAAGCTGAAAGTCACTTGGGTTGTAGAGGTTTTACACAGAAGGGGGTGAGAGTTTAATACTGGGTGACAGTATAAAGCCACAGGCTTGCCAGAAGTTGGAATTATGAAATTTGTGTGTGCACATCCAGAGCCAAACCTTTGCTTTTGAACAGGCGAATAATTTAGATGATCAGCTGATGAACCTGGCTCTCCTGAGCTCACCAGAAGACATGATAGAGGCAGCCTGCTATTATGAGGAAAAAGGGGATCAAATGGACAGAGCTGTTATGTTATACCACAAGGTAAATGCTTTTCAGTAAAAACTCCCAAACTTTACACTGAAGCAGTTCCTACAGCAGAGGAATGTTAAATCAGCTGCGGTTTTTACTATATCCTGTTTATTAGTAATTTTTTCATGGTAATGCTTTATTAAGCCACTCCAGGGTGTCCTGGGAACTGGCTCTGTAGTGCTCATTCTAGTCTTTGAAGCCTCATTCCTAATTTTGCAGGCAGGACACTTCTCCAAAGCCCTGGAGCTGGCCTTCGCCACGCAGCAGTTTGGGGCCCTACAGCTCATTGCTGAGGACCTGGATGAGAAGTCCGACCCGGCCCTGCTCGCCCGCTGCTCCGGGTTCTTCATTGAGCACGCCCAGTATGAGAAGGCAATGGAGCTGCTGCTCACGGCCAAGAAGGTGAGCTGAGCCCTCTGGTGCCCAGTGCACACATAGAGGAGCACAACAGGTGTGTACCTGCACATTCATCTGTGCAGGTAAACAGATGCAAGAGACACTTGTAAAGTTTCAAGATTCCTCTGAAGCCAGTGATTCAGGGGCACTGGCAGCTCAGCCTTGCCAAAATGCTGGGTACCAGACCAGTCCTGTGCTCACTCCTCTTTAACAAGCTTCTATGGCTGGCTTTCTTCTGCGTTTTGCAAGGATACAGTAGCCCTTTCCTGGATGATAAGCTTTGGTATAGCTTACTCAGAATTTGTTCCTTACTCCTATTTGTTCCTATACCAAAATATTTAATAAAATATTTATTTGCATTTACTGAAAATGTTATTATCGATCATGCCTAACAAACCTGACTTGTATGTCTCTGAAAATCTCATGTTCAGAGTCAAAATTGCTCAATCTTTAGTGGCACACTTGTGTGAGAACAATGCTCTCATGGAAGAACAAACATATTCTTAGCAAACAAAATGGGACAGTGTGTGCCTGACCAGGGGCTGATGCTATGACACATAACTACAGCCCAGTGCTCTGGAGAGAGCATCCTCAGCTGCTTGTATTTGTAGCTGATTTCTGTAGGTTAAACCACAAGCAATGTGAGGTGTCATGATAGCGTTTGCAACATCTCATCACTCTCTTGCTCCCATCAGTACCACGAAGCTCTGCAGCTCTGCCTGGAGCAGAACCTGACCATCACCGAGGAGCTGGCCGAGAAGATGACAGTCTCCAAGGAGTCCCAGGATCTCTCTGAGGAGTCCCGGAGGGAGCTGCTGGAGCAAATTGCTGACTGCTGCATGAGACAAGGCAACTACCACATGGCCACCAAGAAATACACACAAGCAGGAAACAAGTTAAAGGTCAGCGTGGATAGCCTCAAAACAAGGGTGTTTTGAAAAGTAAACTTTGAAGCAGACTTCCTACAGTAACTACCCAAATGAAACTTCTGAGCCATCTCGATGGTGTTTTTGCATTCACAATATTTTTCCTCTCTCTCTCTGTGCTCCACCTTCCCTTGCCAGGCTATGAGGGCATTGCTGAAATCTGGTGATACTGAGAAAATTATCTTCTTTGCGGGAGTTTCCAGACAGAAAGAGATTTATATCATGGCAGCCAACTACCTGCAGTCACTGGATTGGCGTAAGGATGCAAAGATTATTGCGAATATCATCAGCTTCTACACCAAAGGAGGGGCCCTTGACCTCCTAGCAGGTTTCTATGATGCATGTGCTCAGGTACTGCCCTTTCTATGACTGCTGGAGGTGTTCGGTTTATTGGCTCTGGAGCAAGACCATCTCCTTTCTCCTCTTGCAGGTAGAAATCGATGAGTATCAGAACTATGAAAAAGCCCACAGAGCACTGACAGAAGCATACAAGTGCCTTTCCAAAGCAAAGGCCAGAAGCCCTGTGGAACAGGAAAGCAAACTTGGCCACCTGCAGAGCAGGATGAGTCTGATGAAGCGATTCATCCATGCTCAGAGGTGAGCTGCAGCATGGAGGGCACAGAAAGTGACAGAAATATCATACCAGGACAGAAGTCGTAACAGCACCTGAAGTTTAATAAATAATTTGCAGCTTGCTGCAAAAAAAGCTGCTGGTACATTTTTCTAGCAGGGAAATCATAATGTGATTTTTAAAAGTGCATTTAAAAAGTTGCATTAAAGATGGAAAGGTAACCTGAAAGAGAAGACCAAGGGAGGTGTAGCCAGAAAGGTGATCATCATAAAATCACAGAATCACAGACTGGTTTGGGTGGGAAGGGACCTTCAAGCTCATCCAGTTCCAGCCCCTGCCATGGGCAGGGACATCTTCCACTATGCCAGGTTACTCCAAACCCTGTCCAGGTAGGCCTTGAACATTTCCAAGGATGGGGCAGCCACAGCTTCTCTGGGCACCCTGTGCCAGGGCCTCCCTACCCTCCCAGGGAACAATTCCTTCCCAATATCCCATCCATCCCTGCCCTCTGGCAGTGGGAAGCCATTCCCTGTGTCCTGTCCCTCCAGCCCTTGTCCCCAGTCCCTCTCCAGCTCTCCTGGAGCCCCTTTAGGCCCTGCAAGGGGCTCTGAGCTCTCCCTGGAGCCTTCTCTCCAGGTGAACACCCTCAGCTCTCCCAACTTGGCTCCAGAGGGGCTCCAGCCCTTGGAACATCTTCATGGTCTCCTCTGGACTCTCTCCAGCAGCTCCATGTCCTGCCTGTGCTGGGATCCCAGGGCTGGAGGCAGCTCTGCAGGTGGGGTCTCACCTGAGTGGGGCAGAGGGGCAGAATCCCCCCCTCCCCTGCTGCCCACACTGGCCAGTCAGCCCCAGGACAAGGCGAGTTTCTGGGTTTTGTTTGGGCTTCTGTCATGAAACCTAATGCAGTAAAAACTCTTGTGTGTCCTTGGCCAGACAAGGTGAATGCTCTCCCTGGGCTGACACTTCTCTTTTGCCCTTTCCTAGAGTTTACCCTGAAGACACTGAAGAAGCAGTCAGGCAGTGTGAACTGCTCCTGGCTGAACAGGACTTTGATGATGCCATCCGGCACGGCGATGTCCTGGGATTCTTGGTTCAGCATTATGCACAAGTGGAGGAATTCCATACAGTAAGTGAAGTCTTCTTCCACCCTACAGAACTCATAGTATACACCTGTGCAGCTTGGTGGAGCGTGGCTCTCACGCAGGAAGACATTCCATGGTAGGAGCCTAAATGCGCAGCAGGGAGAGGCACAGCTCAGGAACTATATCCATATTTTTCATTCTATAGGAGGAGAAAAGGAAAGCTCACGGGACATAGAGCATAAATGGTGGTAGATTCTTAAGCATTCCTAGAGATTCAAAGAGAACCTGTCTGGGTGTGTGCCTCAGCAATGCCACCACGCTGTGTTTGCCACCTGGCCAGAGAAGAAAACTGTCAAATGGCAGTTAGCTGAGGAAATGGTGAATCACTCCTTCAGGGCAGATGTGCCACACACCCCCTGAACTGTGACCTGCTGCTCTCATGAAACACGAGGGTGCCAAGTGCGAGTTCCTCCAGCTGTGCTGATGAACTTCACTTTTAATGTGCAAAGCACAAGAAATGGTTTACTGAGGCCCCTCTGACAGTGATCTCTGCATTCCTTTAGGCTTATCGCTACCTGGAAGAGATGCAGAAAAGAATTCCAGCCTCGAACCTGAGCTACTATGTGTCCCCACAGACCATGGAGGCCGTGCACCGAGGAGCTGGCATTCCCATGAGCCGAGCCCTGGCCCCAGAGCACACTGGCCACGGCAGCATGGACAACAGGGAGGAGGAAGAAGTGGCTGATGAAGTGGAGGACCCCTGACAATGAGCACTTACCAAATACAAAGCTGACTTTATTGCAGCTCATTTAGTCCATCCTCATTAGGGGGCCCAGATCAGTCACATGCTGTTGCTACACGGCTTTTTGGTTATTACCAAGAAATTTATTTTTCCTGCTTGACTGTACAAGCAACAGTATTAGAGTTAATACATTCTCTCAAGCACAGCATACAGAGATTCACATGTATGTGCTGTTAGAAAGCTGGTTTTAGTATTTTAATAAATTTGAGGCAGAAAAAACCCAGTAAGAACTGCACATTGTAACTTCGCTTTTTTATCAGTACAGAGAAGAGCTGAATAACTGAGATGTTCATGTACAGCTTTGATCTGCTAAGGTGCAGACTGTGATTCCCTAGAAGTGAGACCTTCTGAAAACAATCTTCATCCCATTTGGGTAGGAGCTTGGTTAAAAGTCAAACTATCCCCTCCTGCAGGCTGAAGGCTGACTCTCTCCAACAAAAGCTTCCGTGTTTAAATACATCAGAGGGTCATGTGGGGTAGAGCAACCACTTACAGACATCTGGGGTAAACCTCAGTCACAGAATGCCTGGGTTGGAAGGGACCCTGGATACCTCCTGGATGCCCCCTGGTCCAACCAACCCCTGCTCAAGCTGGGTCACTGTGAGTGAGTGAAGCTTCTTTCATACTGTGAAGATCCCTCTCCAAACAACAGTTACATCAAGCCACTCTGTACTAGTCAGATTTTTGGAGGCCAGTTTCTTCCCTGGCACAAGCAGGACTGAGAGAAGTGAAGCTCAACATTAACAACCAAGGTTCTGCTCACCTCTCTGCCTGTCACCCTGCCCTGCCAAGGGGTAGTTATCAGTTCACTCACGTTTCTTACCAACCAGCACTTAGAATGATTTTTCTTTTTCACATTTTGTGACTTGCTTCAAAACTTGGGGTGAACATGAAGTTTCTGAATTGCTTTCAGGGAAGAAGGGTTGGGGAAATTTTAAGGTCAAAATCTGAACATTATTTATTCTTTAGTAGAAATTTACTTCTGTACTAAGATTATACAAAAAGAATTCCCTGCCTTATTCCTTCCTAATCACAGCCCAGCTCTAGCTCAGGCCTTTAAAGTCTGGCACACTTTCAGCACTTCAGTGTAGCTATCCAGTGTTTGCATGCCATCAGCGGTGCCACTCCCTGCACCATGCCACCCCTTCCAGCAGCAGACCAACACCTAGTCCCCCAAACTCCAGCTGCTCGGGGACATGGGAGCCTTCATAAGGGGCAGGTCACAGTGGCAAGTGGCCCTCCCCAGCCCTCCTGTTTTTCTGACAAGAAGGCTGTGTGAGATCTTCCCTGTATTTTTAGCCGAGCGCTCAGACCTGCCAAGGTTATAAATAGCTGGGGTGGGGGCTGGGGGTGCGGGAGGATGGCAGCGCTCGCCTACCTTCCTGCATCTGTACACGCTGTACCGGATACCAGAGCTCACTCAATTGGCCTCCACTACAAAGTCCAGATGTCAAGTCAGGCTCGCTGGCTTAGAGCTCAGCACCCTTCCCCCTTCTTCCTCTCCTCCAGCCAGGTGACTGCTGAAGAGGCCCCAGCAGTGCCCGAACACATCCAGCTGGCAGGAGCACAAGGTAAAGGTCATTTCTGTTACCCTTCAGCTAGGAAGGGACAGCTTCAAGTTTCTTTTTCAGGTTCTCCATTAGCAGCAAGTTCTGCAGGGCCAGCCTTCTGCAGTCCCCATCAGGGTCTTTCTCCATCACATCTGCAAAAGAAGCAGCCACTGTTAATTGGAGAATGGGAAAAAGTGCCCTTAACACTTCTCACTGTTTTACTGACAATCACAGAACTAAACAACAGCATTTGCACCTACAGCTGGGCGGGGCATCAGCACTTGCAGGAACTGCATTAGTCCAGAAGGCAGCGATGCACAAACTTGATCATGTAAAGCAGCATGAGTTCAGGCAAGCCCTGACGGCCACACGGGGTAGTGCTCCAGTCTTGTAGGAGAAACAAAGTCAGTTGGTCTGAAACACTGTAGAAACTGACCTTGGATCCCATGGGATAAGCTCTGTGCCAGAATTTGTACTTTTCCCCTTGAGCTACACAAAAGCTTTGTACAGCTGAGCTACAAGTGTGAATGCAGTCTGCAGCTAGAAATCCACTTTCTCCAAAGTCTAAAGTCTCTGCCATTCTTGCAATCTAAAATGGTCAGCGCTCCCTTCTCCCTTTGGGGTCATGATGCCATTCCAATGGGGAAAGAAGGAGACAGGCCCCAAGGTTCAGCACATTCTCCATTCTGAGAGACCAGTCTTCTGATAAATGAGCTCCACACTTCATGCAGCACGTAAGGACAGCGTGAGGCTGTTCCCAGCAGCTGTTATTCCAGGGGCCCTTAATGGGCCTGCAAAGTAACAACCAGGATGCATGCAGGATGTCTGAGCAGGGGAGCCTGGAAGAGCAGGGAGCCTGTGTGAGGATATCCTGTACGCACAAGCAGTGTGCTGGGAGCCCGGCACTGTCAGCCCAAACACATGACTCATGTCACTGGGAGTAGGGCTATTTATAATGCAGGGAGAGCTGCACCCTGGTGCTTCCACACTCCCTCTGCAGAAGACAAAAGGGGAGGTTACAAGGCAGATTGGAACAAGCTCAAAAGCTCAGAGTGCTGCTGGTGCTGTTTCTGTTCCATGAGCATGGACCTGACATAAACAGCACTTACCCGTGACAGCACCTGCAAGGGGTGGGGAATTCCCTCAAAGGCAGCAGCTGAGGAATCAAAGGGACCATTTCCTAGAAGCATTTAGGTATTCCCTCCCTCCCCTGGGAAGGATCAGGCTGCTCAACAGCAAGTCCAGCATGATGGGCAAGTCCAAAGTGGATTCTTGCCTCTCTCCATAGCTGAAGTGTCCCAAAGCATCCAGTAAGCACAGTGCCAGGGCTGCAGCCCAAAGGTTGAAGAGCCAAAAGTCAGTCATAGGACACACTACAGCAGCTTGCAGAGGTCCTGATGTAACAACAAACTGAAAGAGGTTTGTGGATTTCTACTAAGCACTTCATGTATAACATTTCCTATCCCACTGTTCCTCACTGTGCTTTGGCCATGGCAGGGGAAACACAGATGCTTTAAGCTGAAACCCAAAGTGGCTAAAAGACATAGTAGTCAAAGCTCCCATGCAGGACACCTCTTGCAAATCTTGTCTGGAAGAGCCATGAAGCATCAGCAAGCCCATGAGCTCAGACCTGTGATTCGCAGAAGCAGGTCTCTAGTGCCAGACTTGACCTGTTGGAGCAGCAGGGAGGGCCCAGTGCCTCCCTGTGCAGCTCTTTTCCCAACAGCCTTACAACAAATAGCAAAGGCACAGCCCAAGAAGCTGCTGTGTTTCAGGAAGCAGCTCTAGAAACCCTTTAAATTGCACTTAAATTGCATCTGACCATACATGGAGCTGAATTCTTTAAGGCTTCTTAATGACTCCTACAGCACTTTTCCTTTCTCTGGTATAACCACAACAGTTATCTTACCCTGCTCTCATTCCCACCAGGAATAACCGTGCAGCTTTCATGCAAAAGCACTAGATGTAAAGACAGGGCTATTACACTACCTACAAGCATGAGAAGATGCTACTAACTTGGTCATCCTCCTCCTCCTCCCCAAAATAACTCACTGAAAACAGATTACGCAAACCCTGATGCTGGGAATACATTCCCGAAAGGCTTCACTTGGTAACAGCAGTGTTAAACGCAGAGACAAGCAGATTCCTGAGAGCACATCATGTCATGGGAAAAGTGAAGTCTTCGGCCCCACAAGCCAGCTCTCTTCCTTTCAAAGGGCACAGAGCACCCCAACCTGCCAGGATCAGAGGCCAGCTGGGTCAGTGTTGCTTCCTGCTTGCTCCCTGTGGGAAGCGACTCACTGAGAGTGAGAATGGTGAAGGAAACCAGACCAGGGAATCACAAGAATCACCCTCGGAACACCGTGAAGGCTTCAGCATTAGCTCTTCTTTTCCCTCCAGCTCACTGCAGTACCTGAGCACTGATCTGTGCAGCTCCAGCCTGCCAGAACCCACAGACACAGCTCGTGTTGATGTAAGGTGTGCTGGGTACAGCATTCAAAGTCATTTGCTGTCTTTTGTAGCTTTTTCTTTCCATCAGCAATAGGAAGCTAGAGACTGGGCCATGCTCCTCTTCCTCCTGTTTTTAGCTCTAACAACACCCCTCTCATGAGCACATGGTGTAAACGGGCTGTACAAGCCTTGTGTGTTATTGCTGGCCAAAGTCACGGCCTGGGTGTTAACAGGCAACGTGACAACACTTCCTGCAGCTTCATGAGGTGAGTGGCTGGATGCTCAGACAGAGAAAGGGGGCACAGACTATCTTTGGGGATTTTTGTGGTTGGCCTGTGAGGACAGTCACAGTTTGAAGTGCCATACCCAGCTCTTGGCTTATGCCTCAGATACCCCAGTGCTGCATCCCTACAGCTAATCACGCAGATCTCTGGTGCACAACGCCAGGACATCACTGCTGCCATCACAATTAGAGAGATGCCGCACAACGACTGCACCACTAACCAGAAAAGCACTGATGTACCCCACTGCATCCTACCTCCCAGCCAGGACTGAGTCTCCAACAGCTCCTCTGTCATGTCTGCCAGAATCCGTTCCGTAGGGACGCTGAGGAGCAGGGAGGAGATACAGGACAAAAGGCCCTGGCGCACGTACCTGTGGAGAAGGACTGAGCTGGTTAAGGGCCTGCAGCTTTATGCTTTGCCTTGATTTCCTCACCTCAGGGGCTCTCTCCAGTTTCCAATGGTATGATGACTTTTGCCATATTCCTACTGCTTAGGGGTGTGATGTTGCAGTGTGCCCCACATACAGAGCCCCTGCCATGCTGTGCACTGAAGTCTAGCACAATTCAGAGTCCTGGACGTATCTGAGAGCAAAACAGAAATTGGATGCTTACATCCTTTTGGCTACATGTCTTAATTCCTTTCCAAGGCTGAATGCTGGAATCGAATCTAAAGTTTTCTGAGCTCCCTGAGTAAACACAGACAAAACTATCACATGGACAGGTGGTCAGGAAATTTATCAAGCATTCTATAGATAATGGCTGTACTGCCCCACTAGAAGACACCAGCCAAGTTCATGTGTTGGGCTGGCATTAAACTCAGTCACAAGAACACACAGCTGGAGGAGAGCACAGAGTTAAATGCATTAGGTCACTGACACTCTGAGCCAGGTGCTTGTCTTGGACAAAGGAAAACCATGACTGGAGGCTGGCTCACAGCTGATCTTTAAAAATGAGAGTATACAACTACAGTAACTCACGAGTCCGTGTGGAACCGCAGAGCCCAAACAAACTCCAGCAGTGCCTTTCCCATTGCTGTCACTGCCTGCAAAAGAGGATTGTTACAGCACCACTGAACACCATCCATGCTGCCCTGTAGAGCTGGGCCTCGAGACATACTGCTCATTGAATCGCAGCATGTCCTGAGCTGGAAGGGACCCACAAGGGTCACGAATCCAACTCCTGCCCTGCACAGGACACCCCAACAATCCCATCGTGTGCCTGGGAGTGTTGTCCAAATGCTTGAACAAAGGTTTTGTTAAGATCAGTGCTACAATTGAATTTATTTTACAGACGAGGAAACTTCGGCGGTAAAGTGAAATAAAGTGCCCAACCCCCTCAAGAAGTTGACAAGAGGCAAAAGATAGTGCAAGGTTAGCTTGAATCCCATGTCTCTTTTCTGACCAGTTCTTCCCAGCCCATTTCACAACTTCTCAGCCCACACAATTCCAGCTTGCTGCCAGTCTCAGTGCAGCAGGCCCTGAAGCACACAGCTGCTCCAGAAGGCACCTCAGGCTCCCAGGCTGGAAGCCACCCCTGCTCTCTGCCCTTCCTTACCACAGTGTTGACGGCCAAGTACATCAGGATTGCTAAAGTGTGGACCAGTCTTCCAAGGACTAAGTGATCTTCTCCCAGAAGATCAAATGTTGTTAAAGGCCTGCAAGTGCAAGACACAGAGTTGTGTAACAGTGAGAAGGCTGATCAGTGCCTCTCTGGAACAGTCAGGAGGTTATGCAGGGGGAACTGTCCCCCATAAGCCTGAATCCCTAGAACAACAGTCATTATACAGGCACTACCAGGTTAGCACAGACCAGAGCTGTTTGCTCTCATCTTTTCTCACAAACCAGTATCTCCCAGAGCAACATCCTGTACTCTTACAGCAGGTGTCACACATTCTACCAACAGGCTTTACTTGGAAATACCTACAGGCAAAAGCTGCCCCCACTGCCATACCATTACAACTGGTATTACAATAATCTTGATTATGATGGAATTGATTATTCACCCTTCCTTAGGTTAGCAAAGACTTAAGGGACTGACAATAAACTGTGTCCTGTGTCCTATACTGTGGCCTCAAAGACCAGTGCAGGTGATAGGCCCAACATGAGACAGAGTTAACTTCTGTTCAACACTGCAGTCTGAGCTCTGTGGTTTGTGTGAACCTCCCACAGTAGAGGTGCAGCCAAAACAACTGGTGTGGTACTGCCTGTGTACCTGCTGACAGATTATCCTTTGTGATGGATCTTCACTTCTGCAGGGTCCTACATACTCCTGCCCTACAAAGGGTAAGTCCAAGAGACCACAGCCCCCTCTCCCTAAGCTTTGTGAAGGATCCAAGTGTCAGTGTGGTGTCACTGGGCTCCTGCGCAGCTCCTGCTGCTCTGAGGCAAGCAGGACAAGCAAAAAGGTTCACTCTGGCAATTGCCATGCCCACATCCCACATCCTAAGATGCTCACACTCACCTGTCAAAGTGCTGAATCAATGGGAAAAAGAAGTGCCCAGCAACAGAATTGAACTCATTTGGGCGAGAAGCCAGTTCCACATGAGACTGACCCTGTCCAAGAGAAAAATGAAGTCTAGGCACAAGATGCAGCACTCAGCTCTTCCACTTCACTGGACACTGTCAAGACTACAGATTCCTTGCAGCCAGTCCATCGTCAACTGCTGCTTGTACATCTATGGCTACCAGTTTCCTGACTGGACTGCTCACTTCCCACTTCAGATCTTCTCCACATCTAAACATTTCAATACAATATAGCTTAGTAGTGCTCAGTTAGATAAAAGGAACAAGAACATGCAAGGGATAAAGGAGTTTTGGAAAGCAAACTCTCCAGGCTGAACCACAAGGGAATTCTGGAAACTAGGAAACTGGCATCAATTTATCTCCCTGGAAAATAGGAAGGCTGAGACAGCGTAGCCCAGAAGCAGCTATTCTGCTGGAGGCCCTGGGATCTGTGAGGTGCAGTCACAGCTCCCTGCAGTGGCCACACAAGCTCAGAACAAGCACAGAACAGCAATTATCCCTCAAAGCCAGGTAAGGAATTTCAGGTTTATCTTCCTCCCCAGCTGGGAGAGGAATACAGGAGTTGGTAGGCTGCACCAAAAAACTCAGACTCCATAACTTCAAATATATATTTACCTGACTTTCCTTTGGATTGGGCCCACTTTCACAGGTATTTTTCTCTTTCCAGAGAGAACTTACAGCAACTCCAAGTATCCCTATTTTTGGTGGATTTGACATTAGTCTGTTTCTGGCCTCACCATATCAAATCTCCGAGTCTTGCTTTTGATCCTCTCATCAACAATTCTTCTCCAGTCCTTAGAGCTGTCACTTCCTGGAAGGAGCTGGATACAAGGCTTTTGAGCACCAGAATGCTTGGTCTTCCCATGGAATTTGGGACAGGACAGTTCCTGAGCTGCCAAAACCAATACCTAGATAAAACAGAGAGAAGTTCAGTTAAAAATGGGTAATCCCTAGGGAACAACAAAAGAGTCACCTGCATCCAGACTGACAGGAGTAACAAGGCAGAAAGACACAACAGGTTTAGAGTGAAGAACAGCAGGAAACTGACCTCCAACAGCCCCCTGGCTCTGAGGTACTGACCAAGAACTTGGTCACTTAGCCCTGAAACAGAGCAGTGGCTCCTTCTTCAGACTCAAGTGTGGAAAGAGTCACAGACAGATTGCTGTCCTTCAGAAAGGGAAGACAAAACAGACTGATGATGTGAAAGTACACAGTGGCTTCTCCCAGGCAAATGCCCAACACATGCTCTGTATTCTGTGGGGAGGGATCCCTGTGTAATGGAGTGCAGCAGTCAGGAACAAGAGGGGAATGCCGGCACAAATAGAAATGTAAGAGATTCCCATGGCTCTGCCTTCTCCCCTGAGGAATAAAAGGTTACATTACACCTTGGCACTGGTGCAACAGACAGAAGGAAAGTGGGAAGTGAGAGCACTCACATCAAGGATGTCCATGCGCTGACGGAGACTGTAGTTCAGGGAGTAGAACTGGGAGGTCAAGTACTTTGCAACCTGTACAGAAAAATGAACACAGACCCAGGCAGGAAACAGCCTTCCCATTAGCTCTAAAAGCATTTAATTTCACAGGTTCTGCTACCTGTTAGGTAACAGCAAGCCTCCAGGAGAAGGGAAGAAACATGTAGGGTAAACTGGGGAAATTCTGACACTTCCACTTCTAAATTCTCCCAAAAGAACTAAATAACAGATGAGACTGCGTCATTCTTCTCTCCCTCCTATGCAGAGGTACCCAAACAACTGGCACAGCAGCTAGGAGACCTCACTATGGCCTTTCAGTACTTAAAGAGCATTATAGGAAAGATGGAGGAAGGCTTTTTACTGGGGCCTGCTAGGATGAAGCATAAAGGTGTTAAACTGGCAGGTGATAGATCTAGATTGGGCATTAGGAAGAAATTCTTCCCCGTGAGGGTGGGGAGGCCCTGGCACAGGTTTCCCAGAGAAGCCATGGCTGGCCCAGCTCTGGAAGTGTCCAAGGCCAGGTTGGATGGGGTTTGGAGCAGCCTGGGATAGTGGGAGGTGTCCCTGCCCATGGCAGGGGGTTGGAATGAGATGGGCTTTGAACATCCTTTCCCACCCAAACCAGTCTGTGATTCCCTGATTACAGTCACCAGTCAGGCCTTTCTCTGTAGAAGCCCTCTGTGCCTCAGTTTCCCTCTATGTGAAACCCTTCAGTACAACAAGTCCCTATCTGATCTGCCTTATCAGGTACACTCAAACCAACAGCCTCCAAACAGTTCCTCCAGTCTGACAAGGTTTTCTTTTTCCTATTGGTTCAGTCATTCCTTGCAGATTCTTCAGGGGCATAAATGTTGTAAGACCTGGACTACCTGTTCTACCACACTGACAGCTCCCTCTATCAAATGAGAAAGAGACTTTAGCTGCTTAAGTTTTTGCCTGTGCCTCAATTGGAAAAAGGAAAGTAGTAAGAGGGACTCACAGGTATTGGGTCTGTGGTTAAAACAGCTACTTGAGCTCTTTGACGGAGCTCTACAAAGCCTTCAATGCAGGTCTTCTCCTCCAGATGCAATAATATTTTTGCCAGCTCCACACTAACCTGCTCAAAACAGGAAGAAAGGAATCAAATCCCTGATGGTGTTTGGTTTTTTCCTTGTAGGATTTACACACCACTTCTAATGTTTAACCAAAGACAAGGAGGCATTCTCTATAGGCAACATGTCCATTCCTTAGCAGGGAGAGAAAACACACTAAGCCAAATGCCATCAGACATATTTCTCAAAACCCTGAACAGATCCTCCATCTGCCAATTCTCTGTCCACATTCACTTGGGCTTTTTGGAGAAGTGGTAGCATCATGACATAGAATGAATTGTCACTGTAACTGATGGGTTAAAGGGTACAGTAGCACAGCCCTTCTCCTTCTCAGCTGGTGTCTCTGACACTTTCAAGTGTTCACTAGCAGGTAGTGGCCAGCACTCTTCACACACTGACTGTGTCCCAGGTTCCTCTCCCCTGAGCTTCTCATCTTGACCAGTACAATCCAACTACTCCCTCCACAAGACATTATACTTGTACAAGCAAATAGGGAAAGTTCATTTGATTTTGCCTCCCTTTGCATTGGGCAATAACAATTAAATTGAATTTCAATTCAAAATTCAAAATGGCTGCTCTGTAATCTGCATTTCTAGTGTTTTTCCTGCCCAGCACAAAGCATGGAGCTTCCTCACACTGGCAAGCACTGGTAGGACGCTTCATTTTGAGCACTGGAGCTGCAAGACAGCAGAGTGCTGCCAGCGCCTTTGCTGCTTCTCTGTTCCACTGTGCTCTATAGCCTCACTTTCAAGCCAACTATTTCCTTCTACTTCCAAGTTGAAAGCTTGTGAATGCACACCTTTACCCCAGCTACACATTAGCCTGGCCTTCTGCTCCACTGGCACGTTCAGTCTCCTCACAACAGCAAAGGGATAGGCCCTCTGCTCCTATAGCCCACTGGTAACCTAGATCACACTACTTCACCTCTCTTGTTGCTGCTGGATTCTTCCGAACCAAGCTCTCAAGAGCCTTGACTGTAGCTTCCCATTTGTCCACATCCTCAGATCTTGATCCAGTCAGAACTGAAATCAAAAGACAAACAAAACTTATTAGCAGAATGGCTTTGCTTGAATAAATGCCCAAACTTCCTTCTGCCAATCATTTGTCTTAGTACAGACACTCAGCATGACCAGCATTAGGAACTAAAGTGAAATTACTCAAAAATTCTACAGCTTCTTCAAATTAGCTCAGAAAAAATAAACCTACACAGAGTTCACTCTCCCAAGCTCAGTAAGAAACAGATAAAGACTCAGCCCAAAATCTCCTACCTTCAATACAGTCTCGGATATACACAGGAGCCTTAATTTTTAGCTCTTTATCCTCAGACATGTCATAAGGGGTGAGGTCATCATCACTGTAAAAGAAATAAAGGCAGGGGTTAGTTTATGGGGTGCAGATGTTCTTGCTTTCCCCAGATAGCCACACAAAGAGAAAGAACCAGTGCATACGCTGTCACAACCCCATCACTCCTGTATCACTCAGCAGCACTTGGCCTGAGAGGGATCCTTGGGAGTTCTAGGGGAAAGTGCAGCTCTGTGACCAGATCTGGAACTGGATCTCCTGGTCGAGTACAGGAAGGAGTTAGCTGACCAAGAGACTAGAAACTGACTCTCGAGATTTCATTATAGATTGATATACATATACATACACATATACACATAATATATGCATATATATTAGCACATATATAGATATATTTCTTTATATAGTGACAGAATGAAGCAGGTTCACTATTAAAATGGGTAAATACATCCACAATTTCCAGGAAATATATATCTACATCAAATGGAACAAATACAGTGGTTGCACACAATGCAGGCCTTGCCTAATTTATTGACTAGTGCAATTTCCTATGCAAAGCCCTGCTCTGCTGCAAACCACTCAGCTGAACAAGGTCAGAAATCACAACAGTTGCCAAGAAATGCAGGTACTGACAGATCCTTTTTCCCCACATCTGCCATTTATTTTCCATTTCCTCCCCGCTTCTTGCCCTGTACCTGTCAAGCTCAGCATCCAACTCCTCATCTGGCATCACAGGGGCTGCTGTATGGGGTTTCTCATTACTCTCTGGTACCAACGGCACTGCAGCACCTGCTTTCTCACTCCTGCTGTGAGGAACAAGAAGTTTTAAAATGAATACAGTAATAGTCCTTACTCACAAGGAAGAAACAACCCACCCTACCAACCCTTGCTGCCTAAACAGAAAAGCACGTAATTATTCCTGCTGTAGTTTCACACCCAGCTTGGCTGACACAAAGTACTGGGAAGGAGAATGGAGTAAGGGGAGAAAAGAAGCAGAATCTTCTAACAGAAGAGCAATGGATAAAAAAAATTAAACTGGCTAATTTGCTGTGTTCCCCTGCACAATACCTGGGACTGCTAAGAAAAGATTCCAATAACTAGATCACATTGACTTGCACCAGATTTGAAACTGTGAACGAAACTGAACTGAGAGTAGGTTTAGACTGGATATTAGGAAGAAATTCTTCCCTGTGATGCTGGTGAGGCCCTGGCACAGGCTGCCCAGAGAAAATCTGGCTGTCCCATCCCTGGAAGTTCAAGGCCAGTTTGGACAGGGCTTGGAACAACCTGGTCTTAATAGAAGGTGTCCCTGCCCATGGCAGGGGGTGAAATGGAATGGGCTTTAAGGTCCCTTCCAACTCAAATCATTCCATGATTCTACAAAACGGGAAAAAAACATTCTTAACCATTGCTAATAGGATGAATACAATAATTGTGAATATTTCTTCTGTGTCTATCTAGTTCTGTGGACTTTGGCATTGTCTTTTCATCTTTCTGCTTCTCAAAAGCTGTCTGTAACACCTGTCTATGCTGATCATGCCCCTAAAATGGGAGCAATAAATCTTTTGTACTTCCCTGGAGTGCTGGACAGCTTCATCTGCTAGTAACATAAAGTACTTCATTCCTCTGCTGATCAAACAGTGCTTCAAAGAGCCTCAGCAGATGCTCTGGAAGTTAAGAGCACTGAAGAGCCAGTCTTTAGAGTGACAGATGCAGTAGATTTTTGTCACGGGTGAATGGGCTAGGGGCATACAGCACAAATACCAGATTTCCAAGAAGCAAACAGAAATGCCCATTTGATTCTACCCAAGGGCACACAAGACCCCTGCAGCCCAATTGTAACACATGCAGCTATCAACAGGCAATTTTAATACACACTACCAATCGAATTATGAATGTAATTAAATCACACTGTAAGAAGGTGGTGCATTATGATGCTTAACAATACATAAACCATCTCGAATACTGTACATAGTTCTTGTGTGTAATGGGAAAAAGGGAGAAGTGCAAAAAGATGGCATGAATAGTAGTAATAACTTACTCATCTTCTGGAAAGCTGGGGACAACACAGAATGGTGGAGTCTGCACCAGAAGGGACTTCAATTCTCTTGTTTCATCATCTTCTTCATACTAGACATTCAGAATAAGTGTTGCTGCACTCTATTACTGCAAATATGCCCAGCATTCAACATTTCACCCTTGTACTGCACATGGACTAAATCATGAGCAGATGAACCCTCACCCATCCTGTCTCTTTCAATCCCTGTGCTGACAGCAGCAGGTGGCTGCATATGTCCTTATATTTGAGAGTAGTACCTGATGACACCTTGTCTGAATGTCATTTCCATCTTTCAAACATTTAATAAATGGCAATGTGACAGGAGGGATGTGGCAGGTTTTTAAAGAATTCATGTGATTTAATCAGATAAATCACACAAATTCTACTGGAAAGAGCACAGCAAATATCTCCATGCCAGTCTTGAAAATCCCAGCTCAGAACAGGTCTTCCCACCATGTCAGGGACTGAATGCTCACCACTGGTTTAGGTTTGAAGCTCCTCCTCAACTCCCCCGAATCAGATTCTGATTCCCTCATGCAATAAGATAAACTTTTATTACCAAGTTTATCCCAACCTCTGCCAGCAGATTGCATTCCTGAGGTAACTCTCAGCCACCTGGCCATTTCCTATACAATTGGTTTTTGTAAACAGATTCTCTCTTTTTGAAGGTATGGCTGCCTCTCCTTATTTCCAGATTAAAAAGTGCTATAATGCCCTGGTTCATCTGGTTTAAAGCTTTTACTTCCTCTAAGCCCAGCACACCAGTCATAAGTTTCATTGAAACCTTCACCTCAAACTTCAGGACAGGCCCGTCAGTGTTTATTTTCAAGCTGATGCTCTCTGCCACCACCATGCCCAGACGCCGTAGCTGTGGCAGACTGCTGTCCAAGTGGCATTTCACACCCTCCATCATGCTTGTGAGAAGCTCTGAAACAAACAACCAACAAACAGTGCATGTTTGAAATTCTGAAACAGTGGCAGAAACAAACACCCATCTTTGTGTGCTTCCCTGAGGGCAGCTTTACCCACTCACCACCCAATAATGGATAGAAAGGGTCTCTGAACTGTGGCTTCCCTCTCTGCAGTGGCAGTGCTGCCCTTCAGCACCAGCACAGCAAACCCACACCCTTCCTGGGGTACCAAGTCAACAAAACATTACAATCTATTCTAAACTTGCAATATTTTTGTTTTCCCTGAAACAAAAAAGGATGGTAAATCAAGTCAATCTTCAGTTTGGTTTCAGAGCGCTTCAGAGTCACTAAAATAAAAAAGTCATGTTTCGAGGACAAGTTCTGACCAGTACAACAATCACATAGAGACAGATATTTGCCTAACTTTGGATAAGTTCAAACAGGCAGACAACACAAGTACTTCTCAGCCCTTGGGGAATAATGGCTGCCAGCTTCACCAGGCAGGCTTACTGCTGGTTTGACTGACTTCCTTCATCTCAGAAAACTCATCTTTTCAACAGCTGTCAGACAAAAAACTGACTATAAAACTACAGAACTGGTAGTATGTATCAGGTCACTTATTCACTTAAAGAACAATTAATTCTAGAATGAAACAGATGAGCAAGTCTTGAAGTGAACCTTCATATCCCCCATAAGTCACACACACACACAGGAGTAATTCTAGACATTGCACAGATTTTTTTTTTATTGCAACAGAAACAGAGATTTTAGGCCAGGACCCCAGTGTACTGTGCACTGTGTGAGCACAGAACTGGAGGCCCACACCAGTGACTAACCTGCTCACCTCACACTGAGGAATGCCTGTGGACAGTCAGACACCAAGCTAACAGCTTTTTATCCTCAGATACCTTCCCTGCCTCTCTGGAGCTGCTCCCATGCTCCAAGGTTAAGCCTATAAATCACAAAGTCCCAGAGTCAGTCCTTGTTTTCCTGTGACAAAACTTCGGGGGTTTTAAACCACTGCTCAGGTAAGAGGGCAAACTTAGGCCTTCCTCAATTCCATAACCTAAAGTTATGCACTTGGAATTGTATCATATCAATGCTAAAGATGATTCCAGCAGGTTACCCCATTTGCCAAAGTGAAAACGGGACAATTCTGCTTATCTGCAGATCAAAACAAGATCTTTTTCTACTCATAGTAAGACTCTCTGCTAAACAAATCTAAGCCCTGCTTCTCACATAGCCTCACCTTGTCTGCAGCTCTCAATTTCATGCCCCTTCAGGTGGGAGAGGCAGATGAGGATGGCCTTGCTAATGTACAGCTGCTGCTCAGCTGGGGAGTGTTTCACGGCACTGCTGCTGCTCCAGGTCTCCAACAGCTCCTGCAGCACCTGAATTAGAGAACTCAGGTTGGCCTGAAATGGATCTTTTCTATACAGAGGTAATTTTTTGAAGCACATTTTTACTCTCCCTACAAAGAGAGTGAAAAAATACAAATGTTGTATTTCAGGGCCCAAAACGTACTGTGCTTGACCACCCAAGAACGGCACCTTCCTTTAAGATATTGTTTAAATTGATTTAAATTTGATTTAAATTTGATTTAAATTTAGAAGTGATGTTTATTTCTCATTAATAAATATTATATGCAAAGCAATATGTATTATTATCAAAAACTAGTATAATATTATATGGTTTTATCTGTGTTTAGTCCAATTTTAGATAACTGTCATTACTTCTAGATAATTTTAGAACATGTTAACAGTGGAAAAAATAATAATTTGACAAAATGGTAGGGATTTCCAGATACACAGATTTCATAGAAGTTTCATCACACTGCTGACTCAGAGAAGCAAAATATCTGCCATCCTCTCTGAGGAAAATGGACATGAGAGAGATTCTGAAACATCAACCATTTGGTAAACAGACAACTCTCCACCAACTTTTTGTTGCCATGTGCCCAGCCACACAAACAGGGTGATAGAGGAAGCTGAGAAGGATAGAGGACATGGGACATCTGTCAGAATCCAAGCCTCGCTAGTTTTGCTACTTGGAAGACAATTTACCAATTAAATATGAAAAATTAATGCCAGCAGTGCAGAAAGCTTTGATTCATTTATCACAGCTCGCTTGTGATACAGCTCAGCTTCCCTCACTCTCATGAACAGCAACCAGAAAGTCTGAGAGAAACACCAAAATTGTGCACCCCCAGACACACAGAATGTTCTCCATCAGCCACCTCATCAGTGACTCAGTGAGCCTTACTCTGAGCAACACGGGGCGCCGGAGGCTGTCCAGGGACAGGTAGCCAAGGAGGTTCTGCAGCACGGCCGTCTGCAAGGAAAACCACAACTCCTGCTTCAACTGCACATAAAGCTGTCATCCAGCCATGACAAGTGTCTGTTTTTATTTACTACAGTAAACTTCATTCTGAGGGACTGTCTGACAGCATTCAGAGACACAAAAGTAAGCAAATTTTAAAAACCAAGCAAACACATATATGCAGTTGCTGATAAAATACATGGAAAACCATGACAGAAATACAGTACAGTACTTTTACCAACAAAACCAGCACAGTCCCAGGCAAACATAGAACTCAGGAAGTCTAAAGAACATCTCTCACAACAGCATCACAAGCCACAGAACAGTTCCTAAGACCTTGTGACAAACTTAGGTGCACATGAAAAAACCCAACAGTCCTTGTCTCAAGTCTTTGATCTAATTCTTATCCCTGAGGGTGGGTCATGGCTGTTTCAGTCTCCTCTTTCAGATTCTAAGATAACAGAGTGCCTTCAGCTCCCCAGAATTCTGAAACTCTGTGCAAATAACCACTTGGTTCCAGAGGAGTACAGTAGTTCTGCTATTCCCCATTAACCCTGAGAGAGCACATGAATTCCATTATTTCAAAGCTACTGTTCACCACTCCTTCTCTGTTACACTCTGCTGTCGGTGAACAGCTGCACAAAGCTGGGGAGACAGGGCTCATTTTGGAATGAAGAGTTAAACCTTCCTTGGGAAGAGTAAGAGCTCAGCTAAAAACCACACTGGCAGTGGGGAAAACGCGGCACTGCTACACTGCTGCTCCCCACAGAATCCTCACCGTGTGGCCATACTGCAAGAGCAGCATCTTCTGTGTCATCACAAACTGAGCCTTCTTGTTCTTCACAACCAGGTTCCCCAGCAATCTGGACAAGACATCTGCCCTAACAAGACAACAACAAAACATCAGGAATCCATGTTATTGCTGTCATGCTACTCCTAACCATAGGAAAATCTGAGAGCAGCTATTTGCAACCAAGTCTCTAGAATACCTCTAAACTCAGACAATGAGCCACTAAGGGCAAAGAATGTTTTCACTTGTTTTTCCACTGTGTGCCATGATGTAGATACTTAAGAAATGGTGTACGTTCTCCCTGAGAGGCAACAATCAACTACTTTATCCCTTGAGTCTTTTAGGAAATGGCAGTGTAAAAAACCACCTACACAAACACAGCACCTTTCACAGACTGATTCTGCAAGTATTTGTGACAATTCCTGCCTTTGCTGTGGATCAGGGAGAAAGCAGAGTTCTTACCCGGGTGCTCCCTGCACAAAACCAAGGACCACTGCTTCCATCCAGCGGTCTGGCACACATTCCACCAACCGCCAGCATATCCTCTGCCAGATGCAGTCTGACTTGGTGAGGTCTGTCAGGTGGGGCACCAAAACTCCCAGAATTTCCTCTGAAGCAGAAGAGAAAACAGTAAATACCCCAGATGGGCAGGACTGGTGCAATGGCATCTGAGACTGACCTGAGAATTTCAAGATCTTCACAACATGAAAAATACAACATACAGTTTGCAATTCTAAATTGCTCCTGCAGAAGAAATCAGAATAGAATCATGGAATCATTTAGGTTGGAGAAACTCTCTAAGACCATCGAGTCCAACTATGACTCACCACTGCCAAGGCCAACACTAAACCATGTTCCCAAGTGCCACATCCACATGGCTTTTAAATCCCTCCAGGGATTTAGTGACTCCACCCCCACCCTGGGCAGCCCGGTCCAATGCCTGACCACCCTTTCCATGAAGAAGTTTACCTCAATATCCAATCTAAACCTCCCCTGGCACAGTTTGAAGACATTTCCTCTTGTCCTGTCCCTGTTCCCTGGGAGCAGAGCCTGATCCCCACCTGGCTGCCCCCTCCTCTCAGGGAGCTGTGGAGTGAGAAGGTCCCCCCTGAGCCTCCTTTTCTCCAGGCTGAGTCCCCCCAGCTACTGCTCATCAGACTTGTGCTTCAGACCCTTCCCCAGCTCTACTGCTCCTCTTTGCTCATGCTCAAACAAGAACTGGAGAACTGACTGGTAATAACCACCCTGAGCAGCCTAAGGAACTGGCCAGCATTCCTCATCAGAGAAAAGAGCCAGAAAATCTTTCTTCTTCTTCTTCCCCACCCCTGTTAATTACTGCATTCACGGCTGCTCCCACAAGAGGGCTACTGCATGCGAGCAGGGACTTACACTGGTATTTACAACACTTTCAGACATGAAAAGCACTAAAAGAGCATTTAATAGTCATGCCCCAAATGGCAGAATGAGAATCCTGATTCTCACCCTGATGAGGATGTTCTCTCCATCAGTTTTTGAAAGAACAGGTCCCATTCATGTGAACTGGCAGAAAAGCACCAACATCTACCAGATGCAGCTAAGCAGCCTCAGAGAGCAGAGGGCAGCCTGTGCAGCCCCACTCAGAACAGCTCCAAATTAACTCACTGGTCTCCCACTCCTGTTGATCATCATCACGGTCATCCTCCCATGCTAATACACTAAAACACGTTCCCTGTCCCCGAAAGAGCACAGTAAAACACTCACTTTGCCTTCCATGAACACACACCTTCCCCAGGACATGAGAAACAAAAGAGATGGAGCAGTCCAAGCCACCTGGGATAAAACAGACATGAGCTTTAACAAGCGTGTCACCAGCATCCTCCAACCAGCCTTCAGGAGCAGGTGCAGAGACTTCCACAAGCGCTGTATCCCAAAAACACAGATTAACTTTTTCTTTTCAAGCATCATCTCCTCCTCCCTCCACTACCTGCCTTCAGGCACAAGCCAGCATTCAGTGTTATTTACAGTGACAGGCAAAAGGCTAAAGCAGCTCAGTCCCACTTTAACCTGATGGAAAGTTATCAATGACACTGGTTCATTCAGTACCACTCAAATCTCCCAAACGATTCCTTCAGCACACATCAAGTGACCACAACTAAGTTTTAGCAACAGATGATGCTGTTTAATTGCTTGGAGGATTGCTGCTTTCAGTAGTTTCTAAAAGGCCTCAGCTATTTTCCTCATTCCTGGGACTTTATGCTTTTAGGATAGCCTGAAGGAGGAACATAAGGCTCTGCAACACTCATCATCTGTATTTCAAGCAGCAGCTATGGGGTCCACGCACAAAACATTTCTTCTGAAACGGCAACCCTACAGTCCAGTCATCTTGCAGCCTTACCCCGCAGAGAGCTGGAGATCTTCTGCAGCACCTGGAGAACTGCACCACCCAGGAGAGGGAAGTAGGTCTGTGGGAAGAACACTGGTGGGTTTTTCCCCTGGAGTTTATTGCTCACATGCTCAGGCAAACACACAATCTTGTTGAGCAGGGCATCCTGCAGCTCTGGGCAGGCCGCCTGTGCTTGCTGCTGACAGACCTCCCACAGTAATGCTGACACCCGGCCCTCCTGCAGGAACTGCTCCAGGACCCCAACGACCTCCCTCGGGTCAAGGCCAGGGCTGGAAGAAAATAACTGTAAGTTCCTGTCTCTTTTAAATGGTAAAAATAAGATGTGCGTGCTATAGCTTTTCTGTTGTGGTATCACCACTGAAACGCCGCTGCTCTGTTACACGGGATTTTAAACAAAAATCAAATTAAAGCGATTTTAATCTCTTTGTATCTGCAGTTTCCTCGGCTCCAAGCATTCAGGACCTTCAACAACCACGACTGAAAGAGCTCTGACTGCGGGACGCACAGCATCGTGCGGGGTCTGAAGGCGCTCAGGGCAGCGCCGGGGCTGCCCGCGCTCACCCACATCTCCGCTCCCCGCGCACTTCAGCCCCGCTGAAAGGCACCCCCGGACATCCCTGCTGCGAGCCGAGACCGGCCCCGGGGAACCCCAGCCCGTCAGCGCTGCGGGCCCCGCCCGCCTGCCTGCCCCGGGGAGCCACACTGACCCCGGGGAGCCGAGGGCCTCCAGCAAGACGCAGAGGACAAGGCCGGGCGGGCCTTCCAGGAAGCAGCGCTGCCACACGCCCTCGGGCCGCGCCGCGCCAGGCGCCCGGGCCAGGCTGCGCAGGAAGGCGCCGAACAGTGCCCGCTCCCGCTCCCCGAGGGCGGCTGGGCCGCCCGCCGCCGCCAGAGCGGCGCGCACCGCGCCCAGCGCCGCCGCCGGCCCCTCCCCGGCCCCTGCCCGGCCCAGAGCCGCCACGGCCTCCCGCAGGACGGGCTCCAGCCCCGGCCCCAGAGCGAGCCCCGGCCCCAGAGCGAGCCCCGGCCCCGGCGGCGCCGCCGGTGCGGCCATAGCACGGACGGGAGCGCGCGGCCGCCCCGCTTCCGCCCGCCCTGGGCGGCAGCCAACGAGCGGCGCCGGCCCACGGAAACGGGGGCACAAGCACCACCCCTTAAAGGGGCAGCGGCCCCGGCACGGCACGGCAGGGCAGGGCACGGCACGGCACGGCCCCGGCACGGCGCGGCGCGGCACGGCACGGCACGGCGCGGCACGGCCCCGGCACGGCAGGGCACGGCACGGCACGGCGCGGCGCGGCACGGCCCCGGCACGGCGCGGCGCGGCACGGCCCCGGCACGGCACAGCCCCGGCACGGCCCCGGCACGGCAGGGCACGGCGCGGCACGGCCCCGGCACGGCACGGCGCGGCGCGGCGCGGCGCGGCACGGCCCCGGCACGGCGCGGCACGGCCCCGGCGCGGCACGGCCCCGGCACGGCACGGCACGGCACGGCACGGCACGGCACGCCCTTCCCCCACAGCCCCCCCTGCGCCCAGCAACGCAGCGAGGCAGGACGGCTATTCTCAACCCTACTGCTTTATTCAGTAACTGCTTGTCCTACACAAGTACAAACACAACATGGCCCAAAAGGATACAAAGTTATACAAAACAAAAAAAATCTGTATAGTATTGACTGTACAACAGGTGGTAAATTCTTTGCCTTTCGTGAGCCCCAGTTAATCCAGCCAGCATCGTGGCTTCAAGTCTCCCTCTCTGCCTTGCAGTTTCCAGCGGATTGGTGCTCAGTCGCTCATTTGGGATTTGTAAAAGCACTCACACTGTTTCACTGTGGGTTGAGTAGGAAGTTTTTACCAACACCCTCAACGAAAAGGTGGAAGAAATCACTTATGGGGGCAGCTACAGAACACTTCTTAGGATTTCCAGCTTCTTCTCTATAGTGTCATATTCACTGGGCTGGACCGTTGTTTCTGTGGTTATTGCCTGGTGCAAGCATTAAAGAAGAGCTTACTCTGCAGAAACTAATCATCATGGGGAACTGGAATAAAGCAACAATTCTGTACTGAATTAAGTCTCAGGCAGGTCTGGGCTCCAGCTGCCCTGAAAAATCCTGTGCTGGCACGTGGAGATCAAGGTATGTGGCTCACTGTCTTACTCATTGGGGTTCTAACTAGAACAAGATTCACATGCTGGTCTGTACAGCGTGCTAAGCGTTTACAATCACCAAGCAGCAGCTGCTAACTGGAGAAAGAGAGGCTGAAACATCTTTCCTTCCCTCTATCTGGAAAAGATGTTTTTACAGCCTTTAAAATCAAAGCCATTTTTAAATAATTTCAATTCAATGTCAGGAATCCAGAAGCCTCACAGCAAAGGTTACTGGCCAGGAACTGGTGCTCTCTCCTCTTACGTTGCCTTCACTGCCAGGATTATCTCTCACTCCTCCTCACCCAGACTCATTATAAAAAAAAGGTACAATATTCCATCTGATGGGATTTAAGTTAAAAAGTAAAAAGCTGTCCAGTCCTTTTGCTTTATCTTGAGGAGTTTGAGCTGGAGCGGCTGCGATGGCGCCTTCGTCCGGGAGACCTGGATCGGGATCGCCGGCGAACAGGGGATCTGCGCCGAGGAGACCGGGACCTGCCAGGGAAGGAGCAGAAAGCTTCCCTTAGGAGACAAGCAACAGGTGCGAGTAATTGGTCAGCTCAACTACCAACTTTTAAAAAACACTTCCCTGCCTCCTGCCAAAATCCCTCACACACCATGGGAAAAGAGCTTGAGCAAAACACAGCCGGCTCCAGAGAGGACTGACTACACAGCAGGAATACGCTGGCTATCCTGCCTCTGCTTCAGGAACCATAAAATATTATTAATACCTGAACAACAGGCAAGAAACTGTTTCTCTTCCTCAAGGAATATGAGCTCAGATCCTCCTTCACCTGAAGTCATCTTTGACTCCCGAAACGGTGATATTCAGGGGAAAGATTTATCCAAACCCTTTCAAATTACATCAAGGCTCCTTAGAGGGAGCTTACTTAAGAAGTAGTTTAGGTTCAAGCTTCTCAGTACTACAATCAACAGTCATAACAGTACAGCTACTGCTACGACACAGAGGTTCCAGGCACAGAATACTAACAGAGCTTTAACAGGATAGCAAAAATTGGAGTAGGAAAGATAACAAAGGGGGGAATAGCAAACCTGCATCTGTAAGACTGCAGCAAAAGGTGTGCTTAAAGGAGGACCAAGAAGCCTCCTGGATCTTGTGCCAGATAACTACTGCTCATTTTTAAACCCGTGGCTCAAAGCTGTTCAGCAATCAAGTTGCTACTGACAAGTAAGACATTTTGAAGACATGTAAACACTGAAGACTCAGAACAACTTATCTAAGCACAATCAGGCAGCCCCAAGTCACACAACTGTCAGATCACACCTTGGGGCCAGTGTACTCCATTCACCTGACAAAGGACTGCTTTTTGGTCATGTGCCCATGCAGAAATAAGGGAGGGAAGTACAAGGACTTCTGAAAAACAAGAAGCTGGCACAGCCTGCCACAAGTGTTCTGTCAGCCAGAGTCTGTTCCCACTTCACCCTGAAGCCTTTATGCAGAAGGGGCTCCAGGGAACAGGCTGGGAAGGACGTGACCTTTCCTGGAGGCTGTGCTCAGGATGCAGACCAGAGCAGGCACCCTGGAGCTAAGGAGTTAGGAACGGCAAGCCAGGTTCAACCGATGCCCAAAATGTGCCACTGTCACTTGGCGGGGGAAAGTCAAGTCCAACAGGATTGTCCCCTGCCAGGTCTTTCAGCGATCATCAGTTGCTACCGAGAAAGAAAAGCATTGTCCCAGCTCTCACCTCCTCCTCATGCGAGGGGGGGACCTGCGCCACATGGGCGGCGGTGGCAGCATCCTCCTGGGGGGGCTGAAGCGTCGGGGAGGCGGCCGAGGCCGTGGGGCCAGCACAGCTGTGGCCGTGATTTCCTGACCGTCAATCTGGCCTTTTTAGGGAAACACAGAAACAGGGAGAAGTAAGTCTTTTTCCACAATAACATAAACACATCGTATTACTGCAACTCACAGCTTTGTCGCAGGCAGCACCGTGGACTGATCCCACTTCAGTTATCTCCACACCCTGCTCAGGGGCTATTCTGACAAAGTCCACACAACTACCAGACTTCTTAATCTAACCCCACCAAATTGCAGCTCAGATGTTAACCTGGAAAAGTTTTCATATAAGCGTAAAATAATTTTATCACTGTTTTGAAAAAAAATATTAGTTTTAATAGTTCTGTGATTTCTTGAATCTGTCCTGAACCTCACAAAAGCCATTTGGGCTGAAAACTGACAGTAGTTTAGATCAGTTCACCAAAGACATCCCTATCACCTCTAACTCATTTTCTGGTCAAATCCATCTGCTCTGAAGACTTTTAAAAGCCCCCAGGCTACTTACAGGTCAGTACCTACCTCCATCCATGTGTTTCAGGGCTTTCTCAGCATCATCTGGGTTCTCAAACTCCACATAAGCATAACCTTTGGAAAGGTGTGGGTTTAGCCTGTCAACTGGCATGTCAATCATTTTAATCTTTCCATAAGTGGAAAAAATTTCCATGATGTGATCCTGTAGAGAGAGAGCAAGCCTTAGGGACACAGACCACACTCACTGGCCAGGTCTGGCTGGCAGAGCAGTAAATCCACAGCACATTTTTTCAGCAAAGTAAACTTTTTACCCCTGAAGATGTTTAAACTACATTCTAGCCAAGAAAACTCAAGCCAGACCAGCTCTGCAGATCCTTTATCAAGAACTGCCAGATATCCTTTATGTCTCCAAGGTAATTTCAGCTGTTGTCCCAAATTCTAGTTTTCTTCCTAGTAAAACAGGATATAAGGTCTGGAACACTGACAAAACAGGCAGACCTCTTAAGCACTACATCTGTCTCAGAAGCCTTCATCGTATTTGACTCAGTAAAATCCTACCAAAATTTTCTTCACTGATCAATCTGGACACAAAGAAACAATTTCCAACAGTACCACCTTGACAACTCTCTAGTAACCAAAAAGTCTGGAGAGCTTTGAAGGAGCAACTCACACATTCTCAAAGAACATGATTGCGTGACTACAGAGGAACATGACATTACTACCTTGGTCACGTTTCTAGTGAGCCTTCCAACATGCACTTTTGTGGGTCTGGGTGATGGGCTCCGCCTCTTGCGCTCCTTTTCATCTCTCTTGGGTGGTTTGGACCTGATTTGGACAACGGAAAACATCTACAGTTTTCAGGCAACATGCAGGACAAGACCAAGAAGCCAGTCATTATCACATGATTAAAAATACCATTTTTACTGAAGGGTATCTTTTTCCTGAAGAAGTTACAGTGTTGAGGTGGTGGTGAGGGTGTTCCACTCAGAAACACCTCAGGATTTGCACTTATCTTGTCTGCTTTTGCTTTAGAACTTTTTGAAAATTGAGGACCTTTTTTTGCAACTTTTCAACTTCACTGCAACTAGGGTAACAAATACAGAATTTAGCAAGCACTTTTATGAAGTTGCGGTCATAGTTAAAGCATTTCTCAGTTGTTAACACAAAAACATTCTTTATCTCAACAACTGAAGAGGGAAAGTAAGGCCATAAACATCACAGCATACCACTACCAGGCACACAAACAGATTCAATTATTTGTGTTTCTGTATTTTCTGTTCACTACAGAGGTCCAAAAATGTTTAAAAAGTCTACTTAAAATTAGCTGCATATCACAATGCCTTTGCAGTTAAAAAAAAAATCTGGAATGAAACTTTAATCTGTAAAAAAATCAGTACATAGAAAATTTGTATTTATGCTTCTTCCTAATCCTCAAGTCCATAAATTGAGTGATACACTAAAAACCCCACCCTGCCTTAAGCAGATTTTTATCAGCCTTCATCACCTTACGCAAAGGGAAAACTGTACAGACATTAAGATAGTTTGATTCCCACACCACCTTTATGGGGGCTTCCTTTGCCCTCCTTCCTATCTTATTTTTTTGTAAATAAGAATATAAATATACATATATATATAAATATCCTGGTTTTAGCCCTGACTTTTCTGTTAGTCGTGGCTGTAGTTTACAGCTTTACTCTGGTCTAGCCCCATACTGCTAAGGAAACACTGATTGAAACCGCCTCTAACAACTCTAATATTGAAAATCTTTAAACTCTTCAAAATTAGGTTTTTAATCTCAGTTCCTACAGGGCGTATGTCTGGATTCTAAGGAAATGGAGCACACCCATTCTAACAAAATTCAGATCTCTAAGCTATGGAGAAAGCAAATGGTCTTCAGAGAACAATCTGTTCTGATCACAATCTTGTATTCTACATGGAATTAACCCGGCATCTGGCAATTCCTAGAAGACAAATAAAACTCACTTGGAGCGGGATCGTCTCCTGTTGTCATGTCTCCGTCGAGAGGGACTGGGAGATCCAGAAGAGCTGCTGGAACTGGAACTGCGTGAGGTGCTGGAGCTCCCAGAGCGGCTCGAGGCAGAAGAGGAACTTGAGCCACTGCTAGAACCAGTGCTGGAACTGGACCCTGAGCTGGAAGTTGAGCTGGAACGGGATCTGTTAAAAGGGGGAGAAGAATAAAAATTAGTGGAATATCCAGAAAAACAATAACTGAGAAACTTCTGACAACTAGAGAGAGTAACTGTGACTGAGGCTCCATAGCTCACCAGACAGCCAAAGAAATTCATATCTGAAATAGAAACCCTCTTAAGTTAGGCTAAAATTGCACAGTGACTAACACAACACAAGCTTTCAACAGGCCCATAACTAGCAGAAATAAAGCTGATTTCTGAAAATGCTGTCATTTGTTACTCTCCATACAAGTACCCACCTGGTACTGCTGCTCCCACTGGAAGCACTGCGTCTTTTGCGTGTCTTGTCCCGACCACGATCCTTTTCACCCGATTCCTTAGTGGCTGCTTTATCCTTGGACCGGTCCTTTGATTTCTCTTCAGACCTGTCCTTACGCTTGGTTGGTGAAGGAGCCCTTCAACAACAAATTGCAGAAGGCATTGCTTAAGTCAGAAAAACACAGACAACAAAAGCCCCACACCCAAATAAAGAACAGAACAGCAACACAAAACACTGAACTTTGAATGTAATTCAGGATCACTGTTACTGTGGAGTTAAAGCATTAGGCAATTGCAGACATTTTAGAAAAAGGGAAATATTTCACATTATAGAGCAGCTTGGAGGAAGACAGCCACAGCACACAAAAATTCACTCAGGAAGAAGAATTTCCAATTCCTCACCCTCACTGGGAGAGCCTAAGCACCCTGTAACATCCCAGTTTTGTTAAGCCTAGAAAATTTGGACAGCATGATCACTTAGTGCTGGAAGCTTTATTATTTTGACTTCTAGGAAACTCTTCTTTTTCAATCCTGGTAACTCCTTTTCCCCTTCAGAGGCATCCAAAGAAGCACTGAATGGGCCCCACATCTCAAATCTCACTTCTATCTCCTCGATTCAGAAAACCAAATTAAACACAATAAACCCCAAAGAACAGCCTAGTTACAGAAGAAACAGGTTCACAAAGAAATTAACAGTTACACATATAACAGCAATCCTGCTCACAACACACTGGACATTCACTGCCTTCTCCAGAGTCCCGAGTCACCCATCCTGTCAGACGTGTTAGCAACAGCTCCCACCGGCACTGGAGGCCTCACCATACAGTCTGCACTGTTGTTTCACATTCACAGAAGTACAAAACACCTTATTTATCCAACCAAAAATATGGCAGACAGAAGGCATCCATTTCCTCTGCAAGATGCACAAGCAGCTCATGCCTCTCAACCCAGACCTGGCTCCAGAGGAGCAAGCACTATCTTTCTCCAAAACCAGTTTGTGCCATGCAGCACACATTTGTCAGAAAGGAAGGGCTGTTGAGAACAAACCCTCACTGAATTATGGCTGCTTCCAGCCTCAACAAGCTGCTCCCAAAGCTCCATCAGTCTTGGTAAGACCAGGTGAAAGGGCTGAGATTGCTGCACTGCTGCCACAGCAGCTCTCACTTCAACTTCTCAGCACAAAGTCTAAACTGGATTCTGACCTTGCCTACCCTCCCTGTTTGCCCTAGATCCGAAAGGAGACTAACTTAACACCTCTCTATTTAGCACTGAAATGCTGGGCATTAGTTGACTTCCAGATGTTTGCCATGTGAGGGCTGCATCCATCACAAAATCTGCAACGTCTATAAACATGCTGCATTTTGATTCCTCCATGGGGATTGTTTAACACCTGCATTACAAACCTGCCTCCAACATTTTAATAACCTCTAAAGGAGTGTGACACTTTCAACTATCAAGGAATGAAACATTCAGGAAATGGAAGCATGAGCAGAAGTGTGTTGGAGCTGCCAGCCTTATCTGCAGTGGCACTGAATATGCACAATAATGCAGGATGTTGGAAACATCTCCATCTCCATGTGCATCACAGGCAAACTCAGTGAACAAGAAAAAACCTCTCCAGCTCACAGCATCCAACCATCTCGTTGCTTCTGTGCTTCTGGCAAGCAATTACTTTATTCTCTGAATTGCAATAAAATTTATGGTTGGGAAGAGATTACTTCTGAACAGTGAAACTTGCTTTCCTGATTTTCAGCTTCACAGTTTGCCCTAATACATCAACTGCAAGAAGCAACACAAATGAATATTCACAAACCAAGCTCCCTGCAGAAACTAAGAAACACCCGTGGCCTTTCTGCATGGAGGACAGGAAACCCACCCCACAGACGCGCCACTGGCTGAGCTTGCTGGGAGAGGAAATGTCTCCTCTAGCACCAGTGGCAGGAAGAAAGCAGTCTATGGACTGTCTCACGACTGTTGCAAAGAGAGCCAAGACAAGCAAACCTGTGTACATCACTCAGCTTTAGGACATTTCTATCCAGCTCTGTGCCTCTCTAGTGCAAGGTGTGAGGGGGCTGCAGTTCGGGAGTTGAAAGCCACTGCATGAGCCTAGCTGGGCAGTACAGAACAGACAGGTTCCTGGTTTCACAAGGCCAGAAAACTTAAGATTTTCCTTTCATAAAATAACAGAATCACAGACTGGTTTGGGATGGCATGAACCTTAAAGCTCATCACTTTCCGACCCCCCAGCCATGGGCAGGGACACCTTCCACTACACCAGGTTGCCCCAACCTGGCCTTGAACACTTCCAGGGATGGGACTTTTCTGGGCAACCTGTGCCAGGGCCTCACCACCCTCACAGGGAAGAATTTCTTTCTAATCTCTAATGTAAACCTGCCCTCTGTCAGCAGGAAGCCGTTCCCCCTTGTCCTGGCACTCCAGGCCCTTGCAAAACATCTCTCTCCATCTTTCTTGTAGGTTCATTTCAGGTACGGGAAGGCTGCAATTAGGTCACCCCAGAGCCCATTTTTCTTCTTCTAAATATCCCATAGCCAGGTTTGGGTTATCTCTGCCTACGCATCAGCTCCTCCTGCACCTGTGGACTGTAAGAGTCATGATGTTATCAGCATACAAACCTATCTGTTAGTGCCCAAGAGTCAGATGTGGTTTTACCCCTTCTGGAAGAAGGGAAGAGGGAACACAGATAAAGACCAGCATGTTTGCTGTTACCCAGGCTGCTGCCGAAGCAGGAAATAGAATCACAGAATCAATTACATTGGAACAAACCTCTGAGACCATCAACTCCAACCTCTGACCCAACACCACCATGTCAACAAGACCAGAGCACTCAGTGCCACATCCAGTCTTTCCATAAACATCTCCAGGGACAGTGACTCCACAACCTCTCTGGGCATGCCCTTCCAAAGCCCAATCGCCCTTTCTGTGAAGAAATTCTTCCTAATGTCCAACCTAAACCTCCCCAGTGCATCTTAAGATGGTGTCCTCTTGTTCTATTGCCCATTGCCTGGGAGAAGACCCCAAGCCTCACCTGGCTACAATCTCCTTTCAGGTTTCACTGCTTACTGCTCCTCGGGACAGGTGCTCACCAGGGAGATTAGCCAAATGGCTTTTGAACATTCAGCAAATGATGCTGCATTTAAGCAGCCTCCAAACTAACCAGCTGTTTTACTCCACTAAAACATACGTTCCTTTCCCAGGAATGCCACTGGCCAAGCTCACTTCAGTTGGAAACCTCACCCTAACCTGCGGGAATTTTCACCTGCACAAGTTCAGGCATTCACTGGAAAATGTAGAAAGAATAAACCACAGTCTTCATACAAGGCTGTACAGCAATGCATTTCTAAGCGACGTACTTCTTCCCTACGACCAAAACCTCTCACTCTCTAACAAATAACTGGTTTAGGGGCACCCACCCCAAACCAGAAAGCCTAAGAGCAATCTACACAAACCAAACGTCCATCTCACACACACTTCTGCTTTAGAGACAGACTCTGCACGCTTAGAGCTGCAGCTCTGTGGCAAAGGAAGCAAACTCGCTCGCCCCCGGGTTTCCCGTATGGCTACAAGCGAGTCCTTTACTGGCAGTTTGCTTCAGGCCTCCAGCTGCAAACTGGCAGAAGAATTCCTGCTGTGAGAAGGGTCCGGCACCCGGCACTTCTCTGCCCACTACGGCCGCTCGGCCCAGCTCTGGGGCCGGCGAGGCAGCCAGATCCGCACGCCGTGAGTCCCGTACAGCGCCCGTGGGGCACGGGGCCGCCAGATCAGCGCCTCGGGTCCACACAGCGCTCCTCCCGCCGGCCCGGCCGCTGCAGCGCCGAGACTCGGGCCCAGCTCCCCGGCAAGCCCCGGCCCCGCCCCGCCCCGGCCTTCCCTCCCCTCCCCGCCTCCGGCCGCGGGAGAGCGCGGCTCCGAGGCCCCATCCCTTGGCCCTCGCGCCGCCATGGCCTCTCGGCGGCCCCAGCGCGCTCCCCCCAGCGCTCCGCTCGGCGGCGGGGCCGCTCGGGCCGCGGCCGGGCCGGATGGACGCGGATGGCGCGGCTCCCGCCCCGCACTCACATCCTCGGCGCCGCCGCCGCTCCGCGCCCGTCGCGCGAGAGTGATGCGGCGCGGGCGGGAAGGGGCAGCGCCCGGCGCACGGCGATGCCGTCATAGCGGAGGCAGGGCCGGAGGCGGCGGGAGCGGCCTGCGCTGTGCCGCGCCGTGGTGCGCCGTGTGCCGTGGTGCGCCGTGTGCCGTGCCGCGCCGGGAGGGTGCCCCTTCAGGGCCCGTGGCCACGGCGGCCGGAACACAGCGGCGGGCCGGGCCCGCTCGGTGTGTTAGAGCACTCCGTGCTCCCGGCCCGCGCTGCCTCAGCGCAGTTCATCGGGCACATCTGACCAGTGCAGTGAATCCCATTCGTACTGCGTTTGCTTGTAGAGTTTATGCAGCTACGCTAACTGGTGAAATAAAAGTTCCTACCAAACCCTCTCCTGCATAATAATAGTAATGACAGTAGCAGCTGGAGCTTCAACCCAGCAGGCTACAGCCTCCGCACGTGGATTCTGGGCCCGCCCTGTGTCAGGTGCAGGTTGCAGATTCACAGCTCACAGACTCTGTTTTGAGGTGGTGGCGGATGTAGGGACGGCACTACTGAGAGGGGACTTGCCCTCTCAACTGCAAGAAAATTGGGAAGAGGAGAATGAAAGACTTAAGATGGAGCACCGGACAGTGGCATTTCATGGCACGTGGGAAGGATATCCTCTCTCGCTCTCCCTGCCAAATGTGTTTGCTGGGAACTTAAAAGGAAATTTGCCAATGCAGCCACTGGTCTGACCTTCTGACCACACTGGCTGCCTGACTTTTGACTTCAGAGGAACAAAGTCAGAAGTGTATTTTGACTCCATCCCTAATGCAGGGCCTTAAAAGCAACAGACCTTTCTGAGAAGCAGGTGTGCTGATCAGCTGAAGTGTTTGCCCATAGGCATATCTGTTAAATTCCCACCGATGGAAGCTTCACCTCTTGAATTCAGTGCAAGAATATGTCCCGTCTACCTCCGCCACAGGACACGAGCAAAACCATGGCAGCTGTCTGTAAATTCATTGTGGCAGGAAGAAAAACTGGCTTATTTTCTGTTCTGCTGCAAAACCAAGGGATATTACATAAAACCTGCCATGGAACAGGTTCAGAAAACAAACAAAGAAAACAAACAAAACCCCAAAGAAAGCAAAAAGGAAGTTGTTCTTCACACAACATCTTGTTAAAAGGGCAGATTTCCCTGACAGGGGATTTTGTACTCTACTAAAAGTTCACATGGGTTCAATGAGAAACTGCATTATGTCTAATGAGGACTATTAGTAGACTGTCACGATGACCTTAAATCATGGAATCATTAAGGTTAGAAAAGCCCTCTAAGATCATTGAATCGAATTCCAATGCCGTTCCCACAGCACTGCCAAGGCCACCAATAAACCATGTCCCCAGGTGCCACATCTACGTATTTTTTTGAACACTTCCAGAGATGGTGATTCTACCACTGCCCTGGGTAGCCTCTTCTAATGCTTGACCACCCATTCTGCAAGGAGTATTTCCCCAATATCCAAACTAAACCACGCCTGGTGCAACTTGAGGCCATTTCCCCTTATCCTGTCCCTTGTTCCTGGGGAGCAGAGCCCGACCCCCACCTGGCTGCACCCACAGTGTTTAACATTTTTTTCTCTCTCAGTTATGGCAAAACCATGAAGGCTAACCGATCCCAAAGTCCTGCACACCATTATTCTCGTAACAGCTCTCATCTCTCCATGGGTGGGCAGGTAAGGTCACTGAACCAGCAGAATAGTACTGTGAAAAAGGTTTCCTGCCAGCTGTTACCTGAAGCAGGTTCCTGCAGAGCTGTGAGCCGCAGGGCCAGCCCCAGGACGGTGGTGGCAGCGTGTGGGGGGCTCTGATCCCCTCCCAGGGGCTGCCAGCACCTGGCAGGACTGAGCCTTAAGCCAAGCCTGAATGAGGAGAGATGAACATCTCATTTGGGAGCACTAGCAGAGCTGAGAACAGCTCAAAGCACTTGTCTGCTTCAGTTTCAGAGCGAATGGCCCGGCCCCGCTGTGGCCTCTGCCCATGCCAGCAGCCCGGCTGGCACAGCGCAGCCACCATGCCCCCGCAGGAATGGAGCTGATGCTTCCAGGGCTGGATGGGATCTCTAGGGACGGCAGCGCTTCCTCCTGTGGGGCTTCTCCATCCTGTGGCACGGGTGTGACCAGCCCCGCCTGGGCGGTGCTCCGGGGCGGGCCGGACGGGTCCGTGCCCGGAGGTGACGGGCTCCTCGCGGCCCGGGAACGCGGCTGCCCCGAAAGGGTTACGAGAAGGGCTCCGCCCTCCCTGTACATCGGTCTCCTCCTGGGTGACCTTCCCGGCAGCCCTTGCTGGCTCTGCCCCAGCCAAACAAAGACGGCAGAAGCTTTTCAATCAGCCGCCTCCCAGAAAGTTGGCTGCGGGAGAGCCGGGCTGCGCTGGCACCTGGCTGGTCCCGGCCGCCGGAGAACGCGGCCGCGAGTTGGTGCCGTCGCCTGAGAGGACCCCGGCAGCCGTCGGGAGTCCCTGTACGTGGGTGCTCTGCCCGTTTGCTTTTGTGCATTGAGCTGGTTTGGGTGCTGAGAGTGGCGTGGGGAAGGATGAGAGGAGCTCCTGGCAGTGGTGCGAGCACAGGGAGGGTGCAGCAGGACAGGGCTCCGGGGCCCGCGGCCGTGCGGGGGCTGGTGCGGCGCTGAGGTTCGCTGTCGGAGCTGGGAGTGGCATGCCCGATCTGAAATGCTGTCCTCCAGCCGCTTCTTGAGCTCAGAAACCTGCCCAGCAATTTTCTAGTGAAGTGCAGACTCCTTTAGATACTGCCCACGTGTTGGTGGACGAGCAGGAGAGGAAATAACAGAGCTTTGTGAGTGCTGCTTTTGGCTCTTCTGTGCTTTTCTGTCCCTTCCCTCCTGCACTCCCAGGCTGCTGCTGAGGACAGGCTGTTTACGGCCACCTCCGCAGGTGAACTGCTCGGCTCCGATGCCTCTGGGGTTGGGGTTAATTGTCTGTAAACGCTGCCTGAGGCTGAGGGCGCTTGTGCGTTGTGTTGGCACCGACTTGCAGCTGGCGCTTCATTTGTCCTTCCTGTTCGGGTCTAAATGGTTCCTTGGCTTTGGGTTTGTGGTGGTGGCAACTGCTGAGAGCTCTCCTTGAGCCCCCGGAGATCCAGGTGACCCGTGGATCATTCTGCCCAAGGCAACACTGGCATTCCTTTATCATGGTGAGGTGTGAGCACCCTGTACCAGGCATTGCTTAGCATTGTGGGGATTGCACTGCAGCACTGCCTCAACCCACAGCCATTCTGGTATTTTCCCTGTGCTGGAAGATCTTTGGTCTGCCTCCCTGTTCAGACTGTCACTCCTTCTACACCTCTGTGAGAGTAGGGGTAGACATGTGTCTGGCTCCAGAGGGTACAGTCTGTGTGACTTCCTTAGAGGAATTGCAGGTTGCGGGATTTGTCCTCTGAGGACTTGGAAACTTTTCATCCAAATGTGTAGAAACAGCCGTAGTTGTCATTGCAGGGAGTTGAGAGCATTTCCAATAGCTGCATTGTTGAGTAGCTATATAGATTTGGAACAGCAAAAATAGGAGATTTTGGGAGTTCCTCTCTAATCTGCAGAAGGGTGTGAATGTAGCAATTTAGCTGAAATACTTATGGGTCTATTGAGTCATCTGCCATAGTTTCTGAACATCTGGCCCTCTCTTGAGGTCTAAGGCTATTCTTGCAGTGCACACTGGTAGCTAGGCCATGAACAGGTTTAGGACTTCAGGACTGTCTGCCCCTGCATGTGTCAGTGCATACATTTGTGTATTTCAGGGCTTTTAGCTTAAAAACTGTGCCTTGATGCCCCTTTTCCTCTGTTTTCCTGCAACTGTATGCCCTGATGCTGTAGGAATATACCTGCTCAATGCTAAACTTAGTCAAATGTCCTGGTTTCACCACAAGGAATAAACACCGTGTTACACTTTGCACTGATTTCTTTGTTTCCTCTTCAGGCATGTGAAAGACTAGAAATTCAAGGTGTAGCCAGTGCAGCTCTCTCTGCTGGAAGGGCTGTATCTGTGGAGAGCAGTGACTCGAAATGCGTAATGCTTTACAGAGAGGCACAGGTAGAGGCAGGGCAGTGAGATACTTGGCATTTATTGTTCTTGTCTAAATACTGAAGTTCGCTTTGATGAATTTGTCCGGTCTGAGTGCAGAGATTGATCTTGGAGCCAGGATGCAAAATCCAGCCTGTTCCTCTCCCACAGGCCTTCCCAGGTGCTCTGTGAAAGCGCCTTGTTCCTTCAAGCTGTGGCTCCACAGTTCTTAATATCATGTTTGGATGCTCCAAATCATTTCTTAATACAAACCTGACCTTTACCAGACACAGTATCACAACCGTGCTGAGTTTGTCAGACCAGGTAATAAAATGTTGAAGGTGACCTCTGGGTTTTGGGCTGTGGAAGAGTCAATCCAGTGCAAAGCCTTTTTGTTCAAGGCTATGAAACAGTGTGATTTTATACAGTGTCTCTCCTCTGTGGTGTGTGGCCTGGGACCCTTTCATCATTAGGGAGGATTTTCAGTATTCCTGATACTGTTCCTTTTCTCCCCTCAAACATGAGGTAACAGTACTAACAACACTAACACAGTGTTGTTACCCTGTGCCCCTGAACATCCCAACACACCCCTCTTTATCTTCCCACCATATCTTTATACCGTATTCCCCAGTGACCTCCAGGCTGTAGTGGCATTGTCTGAGGCAAGAGCAAACTATGTGTATCATCATACTCACAATTTTTTTTGCAACCCCCAAAACTCTTGTGGAGATCTAGCTTTCTTCAATGTTCACATTCTGCAAATCTTAAAGTAGAACCATAAATTTTTATATTTTCCATGTGAGGATCTGATTTTTAAAGTGTGGCCAGGCAGGGGTAGCTCCTCAGCTGCTCTGAAAGCACAACCTAAATGAATGAAGCAGTTGTCAGAGCAGATGACAGAGCAAACCGAGCTGTGGGCTCTAAACAGCTCACTTCAAATCCTGGGCCAGACACCCAACCCTTTCTCTCTGCTATTCTGATGTCTGAACTACAACTTGATTAAAATCTTCTTCTGAGGTTATCCCTTCAGAGGGGAGCCACCATGGCTCAGGTAGCAGCAGCACCATCTAAATTTATCTTACCCGTCACCTTTTAATAAAACCTATAACAGCTGCTCCTTCATCAATTTTGCAAAGAAAGTAAGGTGGGATGCAGCCTCACTACACTCAGTGCTGTTAGATAACGTTATTGCTTCCATAAGGCTTGGCAAATCCCACAGAACAGTGGCACTGAGTAACATTGCAGCCTAGGAGAAATGGCTGTTTTTCCCTGGCACAGATCTTCCTGCTTTGGCAACATTTCAGCCCTGGACACCTAATACCGTTCATCTTCTTCCAAGCTAAGTTCCATTGAACCACCTTGGCCAGCTCATTGCCATTCTTGGGGCTGTCCTGTGCAGGACCAGGAGTTGGACTTGATGATCCTTGTGGGTCCCTTCCAACTTGGGATATTCTGTGATTCTGTGAGCCCTTTCTGATTACCTGTCTCCACAAAGCCAAGACTTCCCAGTCTATCCCTACAGCAGTAAAACTGTTCTCTGCATGAATAGCCAAGAACTATCTATATCCCTTCCAAGCTGTGCCAGGCAGGCTCTGGAGCAGGATCTGGAGGGCAGGAAGCCCAGTGGAGGATTGTCCTGCCCATGGACACATGGCTGTGTTCAGAGCACAGTTCTCTACAGGGTGAGGATTTGGGCATTCCTGGCAGACTCACTCCTTCCACAATACCATTGCTCTACTCGATATCCTACTTGCTGTCTGAATCCATATCTGAATCCCATGTAAACCAGCACTGTCCTCCCTGTGCTTCAGGGTGATGATTTTAGTAATTTTTTCCCCTCCAAGCTGATGCAGAGTGAAAAAAAGGACTTGTCTTGCCAGTTTTTGCAGCAGCTGTTCAGAACACTGTGGGAAAACAACAATACCAAACAAGATGGATGAATGTCCCTCCCCAGCTGCTTGCAGCTTCTCCAGCTTCCCAGGGTGTGCTGGGGGTCTGAGAAGGAGGTCTGCAAATCAGATGCAAAGGAAAGTGTGGGCAAGAGAACCTTGTTGAGCTGTTATTAGTCACAAGGCCCAGATCTGACAGATTTGGCTTGTGTCTCTTTACAAGGTCCATGAGGATCAGTCCCCTTTTGGCAACGCTGAATCCATTGTGAATGAGGTAAACTGTTTCCCATGCCCTGGTACACTGGCCTTGCACAAAGAGAGTTGAAAGGAAAGAGACATAGATAGCCACATCCAGCTTTGTTCATCATATCTTAGATGGACCTTCTCAGGGCAGGAGTAATTCTGCACTCTCTGCAGCCCAGCAAACCCTTGAGCTCAACGTGCTTTGGGATGTTAACAACATAAAGTGTCTGTTTTCAATTGCTGAAACCAGACGAAATTAGCTGTATCTTCTTGCTCTGTATCTTCATGCTCCCTGTGGGTCACAGCTTTTGCTTCTCTCACTCCTTCCTCTACTTCAATCACATCTGTTCTCAGCATCAGCAATTTGTCTCTCTGGTGAAACCTGTTGCTCCACCTCTGTACCTGCTGCCCCATGGCTGTGCTGCTCCTGAAATGGTGGATGGGAGCTTGTTGCTCTGGTTAAGCCCATCTGTACATAAATACCTCCGTCTTTCCAAGACTGTTCCATCTCGTGGGCCAGGCTGGCCATGGGCGTGCTGTGGTGCAGCTAAAACAGCCTTTGAGAAAACACAACCCCAGGGTAGCACAGTTACCTGTGCCATGTCTGTTGGAGGATTAGCTCTTCCTTGCTTTACCCCAGCATGAATTCTGGAAGCAGCTTTGCTTGTACCCCTCAAGGGTGAAACTGCCTGTGTCCAAGAGAAGCTGTGAGACGAAAGGGAGAAGTCAATCTTCCCAGACATGAGCCAACTCCGTGGTCACACAACTAATGTTTCAGTCTTGGGGAATTTGGCATTCAGAGCCAGGTAATCAGGGCTTCAGAAGAACTGTGGAGAGACAGGTGGCAGTGGCTGGGGATGGATGGGCAGGCAGGTGGGGGAGCTCTACCCCGAGGACTTGCAGGTTGGATACTGGGGAATTCCTCTCTCTCAGGTTCACCTCCTGGAGTGGGGGCTTGCAGGAGCACAGGAACAAGTTGTGCAGAGGAAAAGCCTGCTGGGCCTAAGGCTAGTGGTTACATCACGTGACTTGTAGGAAATTTGGATTCATGCTCTTCCTCTTTTTTAGACCTTAAATCCACTCTGCTCTGAAAGGAAGTCTGGGACATGCTGCCTTCTTTCTCTTTCTCTCTTGAGGCTGTTTCATTTTTGTGTGTAATACCATCTGGGCCAGAGAGTATGGGAACTAAGGAAACAATCCCGGTGATGAGAAGGCTGCTCCAGGCTCTGGGCTGTGTTTCTGTGGATGTAGCTGCATGCAGAATCATGGAATAGAGCATTACCAGCAGCAATACCTGGGTAAAGGAGCTTTCCCAGCTACAACTAAGTTCATAAAGACTTCAGGCATTGCAAGTGTTCGGCAGCAGCTGAAGAAAGGGTGGCTAATCTGAAATTTGGACAGACACCTAAATTGGCAGGCTGGAGCAAAATTCCTTTTGCAGGCATGGTGGTATAACAAGGCATGCATCTGCTCAGACAAAAGCATACGTCCAGCTGGCTGTGTAAGGTCTCGGAAGCCAACCCACCAAAGGGCAAAACTTGTAGCCTGTGGTGCTGCATGACAGCCCTCTCTGATTGGAACTGTAAGCTGGGTATTCCAGTCACTGCATCTTCCCCCTGGGATACCCATCCCACTGTAAAACACAAGGGGTGCGTGTGGGGGGAAGACACTTTGAGACCATGAGGAGCCATTGCAGCTTGCAGGGGAATAACGTATGGCTGCAGAATGTGGTTTTGCCAAAGGACTTGCAGCTGTGGCTGGGACACAGTGTGACAGCCAGGGAGGTGGAGGCAAGCAGGATTTCGGAACAGGGGACTTTTGTTGCCCACCCTCAGCTCATGGCACCTGGTCTTCATATGGAAATGCCAAACCAAGTCAACTTTATGGTGCTGCTCTATTTTAGAAATAGCAAAGGCTGAGTCAGTCCAGATGAGACTGTTTCAGGGACTTTCTGGAGGAGACGAAACCTCTCTGTGTTCCTGATATCCACAGAAATGGAGAGCGTTAGAGGAAGAGGGTGAGCTCACACAATTGCTGTGAATTTTCTTCCATGGATGTGCTCCCTTTCCCTATCCTCCTGCAAAACCACCACTGGAATTAACTTTTCCTGAGTGGTGTAAGAAACCTTCAGAGCAACCATCTCACTCCCAGCCTGGCCCTGGAAAGTGAAAGGAACTCCATCAGTCACAGGTCTAAGAAAATCCCTGAATCTTTCCCTCTCATTGAATTGATTTTTGTTTTTCCTTGTGCAAAAATTATTGGAGAGTAAAGAATGCCTTGAAGGCCAGGTGAGTGTAAAGGTCTCATCTCTGTGAATGTGTGAGTTGGTAAGGTGTGTGCATAGCACAGGTTGCAGCTCCTTGGGGAAAATACCCTCTGGAGAGGGAGAAAGAGTAGAAGGTGATGGACTCAGTGTGGAAATGGGGAGCACATTTAGTACATGAAAACTGTGAGTTTGCAGCAAGACCTGGATAAATGAAGTTATAAGTAGAGATGGAGCCAGGCCAGGCTGTTGCAAAGGCTGACTGTGGGATCTTATGACTTGGCCTTCCAGTACTTGAAGGGAGCTTCCAAGGAAGATGAAGAGATGCTTTTTACAAGGACATGTAGAGATAGGACAAGGGGGAATGGCTTCAAACTGTCAGAGAGTAGGTTTAGATGGGATTTTAGGAAGAAATTCTTCCCTGTGAGGGTGGGGTGGCCCTGGCACAGGTTTCCCAGAAAAGGTGTGGCTGCCCCTGGATCCCTGGAAGCGCCCAAGGCCAGGTTGGACAGGGCTTGGAGCAGCTTGGGATAGTGGAAGGTGTCCCTGCCCAGGGCAGGGGGTGGCACTGGATGAGCTTTAAGGTGCCTTCCCACCCAAACCATTCTGGATTCCTCAAATCAGGAGAAACAGTGAGGTGCTGGAGTAGGTCCAGAGAAGGGCAGTGAAGCTGGGGAAGGGTCTAGAGGATAAATCTTATGAGGAATGGTTGAGGGAGCTGGGGTTGTTTAGCCTGGAGAAAAGGAGGCTCAAGGGTAACCTTATCACTCTCTACAACTACCTGAAAGGCTTCTTCTCCCAGTGAGCTAGTGATGGGACAAAGACATAGCCTCAGGCTGAGCTGGGGGAGGAGTCAGGTTGGACATCAGGAAGAATTTCTTCACAGGAAGGGTTGTCACGCATTGGAGTGGGCTGCCCAGGGAGGTGATGGAGTCACCATCCCTGGAGGTGTTCTAGAAAAGACTGGATGTGGCACTTAGTGCCATGGTCTAATTGACAAGGTGGTGATCAGTCAAAGGTTGCACTTGATCTCAGAGGTATTTTCCAACCTAGATGGAAATTCTGTGATTCTGTGATTTGGAGGAAATTGCTGGAATACTGTATTTTATGGAATACACTTATGTTGCTTTCACTGGTAACCCTTTTCCCCTACCTGACAGGGGTAGAGCAGCTGTTGTGCACTTTGTTTTCCCTCAAGGTGTAAGTGAGCAGGGCTGGAGCTGGATTTTGACCTGTACTTCTGCCTGCACTTGTCTCCTGCATCTCCTGCTCACCTGCTGGGTTCTGACCCCCAGCCTTCTTCACAGTATCATCTCTGAAATGGCTTTCCAGGTCTTGGTCTACCTCTGATTAGTAAATAGATGTGTTTTTTAAGCCCTGCTGCAGAGGCAAGTGCTGTTCTTGAAGGATAAGGAGCCTGGGTGAAGCCTTGAGCATTGATGGTATCTCCGTGCAGCTGCTGTCCGCAGCCATGCTCTGCTGCCCTGAAGCCATCCTGGCCATACTCCTCATCCTGCTGCCCCTCCAACAAATGGGGGGTTCTGGGGGAACACTGTGAGTTGGGAATGCTGAGCTTATCAGGGGTTAGCAGGGCAGGGATGGTCTGTGCCTCCCATGAACTTTCCCCATGCCCAGGAAAGCAGGGCAGGGTGGTGGGACCTCAGTGGAGGGCTGGGGGAGGGCTGAAGCTGGTGAGCATGTGATAAAGGAGGGATTTGGGACCTGGGGATGGTACACAGAGAGCAACATCTTCAGTGGAGAGGGAGCTGGAGGAGATGCAGTGTGAAGTTGGTGCTTCTCCAAGGTGCTCCCCTCATCTTCCCTGCGGCGGCTGGGTGAAGGCTGCAGCTGTGGCTGTTGGCTTTCCTGGCATTTATGTAAATTATATGTTTCTGTCACCAACTGCTCAGATACTCCAGTGTCCTCTAGCCGTGTCTGGAGACACTCTGGGAGGAGGGCAGAGTATATTGCCAGGGCTCAAGCTCCTCGTAACTGCAGTTTCAAGGTGGTGGTCTCCTTGGAGCATCTTCCCTTGACATGGGGAAGGTTGAAAATTTCTGACCTTTTGCTCTTGCTCTGCAATTGTAGTGTCTGCATCCAAGGATGTCTGTTTTCCAATATCCACTCCCCTAGCTCTTATCTACAAGGTCCCTAATGCACACAGCAGGGCATTGGGGGGCCTTCAGACATAAACAGAGCTGGATCAAAGTACAGCCTACATCTCTGGAGCTAATGTGTCTTTCTTTTGCCGTGGAACAAGTAAGATGCAGAGGGGCAAACTCCTCTGTCAAATTAAGTGACTCCATTTCTCCCTGAAGCTGATGTCCAGTAGTCTCTGTGCTCCTTGGCCAACAAAACACATTATCATCTTTTTTAAGATCCACGTGTGCCTTGGGAAGTGTGATTTGGAAAAGGTTCCTCTATCACATCTGCTTTGCAGCAGCCACTTGAGGTAGTCTCTAACCGGAAAAGTGTTTTGCTGCCTTCTGGGAATTCTTGGAAGACATTTATTTTAGTGAAGTGAAACCCAAAAGTATGTCCTTTAGGGAGCAGCTGCAGCAATGAGTGTCCAAGAAACGCCTGCAGATTAAGGAATTTGGTAGAAAGTGGAAAAAACCCTCCACCATAGTTGTGTAGACGCACACACGTGCATGTATAGACATAGATAGGTATATCCCTGTGTGGTACAGGCGTGTGCCTGGTGTGAGAGGGGAGGCACAGGAGGTGCAGCCCTTACAGTTACAGTTGTGCCTTCTTTACATCGGGTGTATCAGTGGTTGCATTTGCTTCTCCCAAAGGTACAGGACGGTGCTGTCTCCAGACCCAAGGGCAGGCTCTGCAGCACCAGCAGTTCCCACGTGGAGTTTCTACAGTTCTGCTCGCCGTGACCTTCTGGGCCACCAGGGAAACACAAAGGGGTCCTGCCAGCCCCATGCCATAAACCATCACTTGCCAGGACTCGCACAAGGCTTCCTGGGACACTGAGCAGCTGCTCGGGATCCTGACCGCTTCTGATTCCTCACTGTACTGCTGGCAGGGTGGGATTGATGTCCAGTTTGGGACACTGGGCAGAGCCAAGCCTGTCACCATCCTCTGTGCCCTTGGCAGACTGGGGGACCGAGCTGGACCCCTCTCTCTAAAGGGGCTCTGCGTGAGTGAGGGACAGGCTTGGGGCTGTCCATTATTCACTCCAGTGGGAAGAGCCACCTCCCTCACCCTTTCCATCTGGGAACCGTGTCACTGCTGGGGATGGCACCACATGGACACAGGGCAAGGGCCAGCAGCCTGGCAGCAAGCACCAGCTGAGCCTGAGCACCATCACGGGGCATAGAGCTGCCTGGGGGGTGCCAGTGTCCCCACCACGGCCGCACTCCAGGCATGTAGGTGCCGGGCACAGGAGGGTCCCAGCAGCAATGGGCCGGCTGGATGACCATGCCAAGAGGAGGATCGTGGAGCTGCGCAGGGCTGGCCTGAGCTTCCGCAAGATCAAGAAGGTGCTGGAGCTGGATGACATCCGGGTGACGCCGCAGGCCGTGTACCTCTTCCTCAAGAGGAAGAGCGTGGAGCCGGGATCAGCGGCAGCTGGCTGGGATGGGGACCAGCCCTGGCCCCCGCTGCAGGGGCATGAGGCTGAGCCCCCCAGGCTGCTGGGCACCCAGCACCCTGCAGTGCCCACCGGGGATCCTACGGGCAGCCGGGCGCCCTGCTCCACTGGCGGCCAGGACACCAAGGAGGGCATCCAGATTGTCAGTGTGGCCTCGCTCTACAAGGACGGTGGGCAGCTTGGGGACGCCCTGCCTGTGGGGCTGGCCCCTGGGAATGGTAAGGCCTGGCCCTGCTGGGGTTCACTATGGCCACTCCCTGCCACTGCTGGGCTTGGGAAAGGGCCTCATTCCCCACTGGAGACCCCCCCAAGGGCCTCGTTTTGAGGTGTTTCTCTCTCTGTTCTTGCAGGTGATGACAGCTCCACAGGCACACCCCTGGCTCCGGGGACTGCTCTGGGGGGCCTGGCCACCCCCTCCCAGCCACTGCCCAGCCGAGGACAGCTGGGCACACCCCTCACCCAGAACTCAGCCCTGATGGTGAAAAAGAAGACTGTGGACAGGGCTATCCTCCTGCAGAAGAAGGTAGGATGGCAGGATGGGAGAGTCCATGTGCTCTGGCCAGGAGCTGCTGCGGTGCTGCCATCTGGCCAGCCCTGCACAACCCCCTGCTGCATCTACACCATGTGGTGGGGCAGGCTTCTGGGGGTGAAAGGCTCCCAGAGTGCCCTCCAACCTCTGCTAGCTGCACTTGCCAGCAATGCTAACCCTGGCACTTGGTGGATGTATCTGGGAAGCCCCTCTGGGTGGGGGTGGGGCCATGGGCTGCCAGGTGCTGGCCATGGAGATGCCAATTGCTGCCTGGCTTGGCCTCTAAACCGGCAGCTCACGAACCTCTTTTTAAGGCTTGGTGTCAGTACCAGCTCAGGAGGTTCTTCCAGCCACCCAAGGCTGGAAAGCAAAATCCAGGAGATGTTTCTGTCCCTCCAGAGAGCAAACACAAGCTTGGCATCAGCACGGGCAGCCCCACTGCCATTCAGCAGCAATCACCCAGGATGGATCAGCATGTGCTAACAGCACATGGTGCACCAGGGGCTGGGTGGGGCTCAGGTGCAGCTCATGGTGAGGTCTAGAGGTCTGCAACAGGGTGATGGCTTTCTCTGAGAGCTTTTCTCTGAGCCTTGTAGCTAAGTGCAGAATAAATCTCTTGTTAAACACCATTGGATGGGCAGCTGATAATGTTTCACATTCCCTTCTCTCCTGCCTCCCACTATTCCAGGGCAAAGATGCCAGCACTCAGACTGCCCTGCCAAACCCTGCGGGTCCAGGAAATCCCAGCCTTGCTTGGGGCGGACCAGTGCCCCCCACTGCTCCCAGCTGCCCTGCCATTGCCGAGAAGCTGGATGCTGTACAGATGGAGGTGCAGAAGCTGAGCCAGGCCCTGCAGGCGGTGCTGGAGCGGCAGTGCCGCCTGGAACGCCAGCAGGAGCACCAGCAGCGGCTGCAGCAGGAGGTGCTGATGACACTGCAGCAGCTCAGCTCCACTGTGAGCCATGGTGCTGTGCCGGCCACCCAGCCCTGTGGCCCCTTCAGCAGCATGGCTGAGCCCTCACCTGCCATGCCCAACTTCAGCCAGTTTAAGATGGAGCTGATCTGAGCTCCCGCAAGGCCTGTGTGCTCCAGCAGTGCTGCGCTCATGGCACGATGGAGCTGGGACGAAGAACCATCTCTCAGAGGCTGCCCAAGGATTGCATGCAGCACCCAGCAGAGAAGGTCCCTGGTGCCTCATGTTCCCAGCCCTGCTGACTGGAAGGGGCTGCCTGGCACAAGAGGCTGAGGCCTTGCTCCTCCTGTGCTGCTCATCCTGGCTGGCACTGGAGCTGGCTGGGCCCATGGACCTCAGCAGAAGGCAGTTGCCTGCAAGGAGAAGATGCAGCTAAGACAGACACAGCAGGGAGGTGGGACTCCAAGGAAACCTGAGGCTTCCTTCTCATGAAGGTCAATGCCATGATGATCCATCCTGCCCTCCCCTCCACAGAACCTTGTTCAGTAAAAATCTGTCTACACCATGGTGCAGAACCAGTGTGGGATCAGTATCTGCGTTTTCTCTACCCCCTCACCCAACCAGTGCGCAGGCTGGATCTGTCTGGGTCGCTATCACCATGCATGGAACCACAGGGTGAGGAAACCCATGAGGTGAGACCAGCACTCCACACATGAAGGATGTTGTTGGAGCCTGGCATCAGCTGCTGCACCATTAGGGATAGAGCAGACTGTGTAGGAAACAATCTTTTACTGAGCAGATTCCACCCTCCACCCCACAAACTCAGCAGATCTGGAGTCTGGTACTGCTGCTGCCCACTGTCTGGCAAAATACGGGCAGGACCATACCAGTAAGAGTTGCTTCTGGGCAGGAGCTGATTAAGTGGGTGTTCAGCTCTCCTCTAACCCATTTTCCTGGGCAGGACACCCTCCTGGTTGTGATCCCCAGCAGAAAGGGCTGTCCCTAGAGCAGGCTGCTGGTGGTGCAGAGCTGCTCTTGCAGAGCAGGGCATGATGCTGAGAACCCCCTTGCCTGGACCAGAGGGGCGCAGGGGAGGCTGACGTGCCCTCATGAAGCAGCCAGGATGGGGTCTGTGGCTCAGACCCAGGAAGCCGTGGCAGCTCCAGCGAGAGTGTCCCCGAAGGAACAGCCCCCCAGAGGTCTGCAGCGATCCCTCGGCCGCCGGGGTGCCTTCCCAGGGGGTGCCTGTCTCAGCAGGCTGCCAGCTCTGTAGTGATTCAGTGGGAGTGATTCCAGCTCTTGCTCTGCGAGGCAAACCCCAGGCCAGACCAGGAGGAGAGAGACGGGAGGCTCAGAGAGCAGTTCTGCATGGGGCAGCTTTATTAGCCCACACCCCACGAAGGGGAGGCCAGGGACGAGTTCTCTGATCCCACAGGGGCAGAGAGCTAGATCTTATAGGGGTACAGGGGTGGGTGTGAGAGGGGAAAAGCCAATGGGTTACAAAGGATCTGCATAGGCTCTCCAAGAGGATCAGGGGTCTGTGTCCTCTCCCACTGTAACTGCAAGGTGGCTGCCTCTTCCAGGGGGATTCTGCTGGGAGGTTGTGCAATCTCCCTATTTCAGCAGGCCTCCCTCCAGGGCAGAGGCTGGGCATACCCTACACCCTCACTGAGCAGTGTAGTCCAGAAGGACCAGAGACTGGCCTTGCCTGCTGGGAGGAAAGGTCTGATGGGGGTGGCCTTGGCTCATCACCCAGCAGTGAATCCCGAGAGGACGCAGAGCATGTCCTTCCTCTGTATTAGCCAAGCAGGCTTCTGCCTGTGCCTACGAGGAGTCCCCAGCCTGTTCTGAGGTCTTGAGTCCAAGGTAAAAATTAAGAAGGGTAAAACCCAGTTCGTGTGTTTGTACACAGACACACAGAGCTGTAGACACGTGCACAGATGTAGAGGTAGGTGTGCACCTGGCATTTGGCAGGTCTGTGCAGCAGCCCCAGTGCCTGGGGGAGCTGGACACCCCCTCTGCCCTCCTGAGACATATCCCTGGCCTCAGGGCTGTCAGACCCAGCTGTGTCCGGGATCATTAGAAGTCTGCTGCCATCTGCCCACAGTCATTCATTTCTATGTTGGTGTAATTTTGGGGATGTCTGAAAAGCAACAGATGAAGAAAAACACAAGATCAGTTGCTCTGCTCTTTTGCACAAGGCAGCTAATCTGCACCTCAGCTTTGAAAAGAAGAGGCTGGATGACATGCACTTAGCAGGCACAGTTTCCTAATGTCTCTGTCAACATTTCAGAGAAAACAGGAGCAGAACAGCTGCTATTCCCTGGCACGTGTACATTAACTTTAAACCACCTTGGTTTCTGAAAGAGCTTCCCTAAATCTGACTTAGGCTATTTAAAAAATTATTTTTAAAAAATAATTATATATATATATACTTGGTTTTCTATTCCCCAAATGTATTCTAAGAAATTCCCTCATTTCTAACTCTTGCACATCAGCCCCTTAACCAGTGCTAAAAGAAGAACAGTGAAAATTAATAAAAATAAATCACCTGGGCTGGTTAAATAACCCATCCACTGTAACATTTATTTCAGACAGACGTACAGCCTGAGTGTTCAGCTGCTGTTTGCCTCCTGACCACGTTAGGGAACACCAAGTTATTATTTAAAGTGGTGTCATGTTATAACATGGAAGGTGTTTCCCACCAAGGGAATCCTAAGGTGTCTGTCATTTCCCTCCTGCTCCAAGGAGGAGCTCTTCCCTGTGGCCACAGCATCATGTGTTGTGTGCCACACACCTTCAGCTTTCTGCTCTCCCAGCACAGCATGTTGTCAGTACCACTGATGGCCCTTACACTGACATGCCCAGCATCATCCAGGATTTACTGCTGTTATCTCAACCTCCAGCAGAACCTGCAGTCTGCTCTGTCAGAAACAAAGGGGCTTTGCAAAAAGGAAGGGACTTTGCTGCAAAATGAGGAGCAACATATTGAAATGTCTGAAGGCAGTGTATGTGTTCACCTGAGTGAAGGAGAATGTCCCCATGCAGCAGGTAGAGAGGAGGCCCTGGGGAAGGACAGGGTAGGGGATGCACAGCAGATTCAAGGATGGTTTCTCACCTTTTGATGAAATAAAAAGCCAGGCCAACCAACAATAACAGGAGCAGGAGAGATCCCATGACAAACAGGGCAATTTCCCAGCCCTGGAAGGAAGCTGAGGGAACAAAGGCAGAGAAGAGGCATTACAGCCATGACCTTTCCCAGCACAGGGGGCTGCTAGGAGGTCACAGAATCAGAGTCACAGAATGGGTTGGATTGGGCCATGTTGGGTTGGGTTGAGTTGGAAGGAACCTTTAAAGGCCATCTAGTCCAACCCCCTGCCATGGGCAGGGACACCTTCCACTATCCCACGTTGCTCCAAGCCCTGTCCAACCTGGCCTGGAACACTTTCAGGATGGGGCAGCCACAGCTGCTCTGGGCAACAACAGGTTGGGCTGTCCCAGCCTTCCACTCTTTTTCCTTGCTGCCCACCCTGTGACACCCCAGCTCTGGACAGTTCCAGCCTGGGTGCCAGTAGCTGCTCCCAGCAATTGGGCCTCGGGGCTTCCTGGCTGTGTGAGCAGCTCTGAATGCAAGGGGCTCCCCACTGAAGCCCAGTGGCTTGCCCACATCTCCTCTCGTGGAGACGTGGTCTGACCATGGCCCCAGCCCTGTTCACTGTGCTGGTAGCAGAGTCCCTCCTACTTACCACCATTGTGTGATACCAATGGCACATTTTTGGGGGTGACACACTCAGGACTGGTTTTCAGAACTCTCCCATCCACGGAGAAGGGATGGGGGCTGGCCAGGAATCCCTGGAGCCACGTTTTGATGGACTGCTCCTGCTCTGGCTGCTGAGCCCACACCTGGCCCCAGACCTTCACCAGTGAGCCCACACATGTCAGGTTAAGCTCTGCCAAGAAACAACAGTGCATTTTGGGTGGTCAGAAACCCTCTGGTGTCAGGGATCACGTTGCTCCCATGACTTTGTGCCCTCCTGCTCCCATGCTCTTCACCTTTCTCTCCCCACTGCTCTGAAATCATGCTGCCATGCTGCATCACAGGTCACCTGAGCACATGCTCAACCTTTCTTTTCGTGACAAAAGGGACTTGAAGTTGTTATCCCACCCAATAGAATACTTTTTTACTACACTTTGTACCTCTACCCACTGGTCAGAATTGACTGAAATTGTTCCACGAGTCAAAAGGGCATTTGGGTGAGGGAGACAGAGCACAGCAGCAAAGTCTTCTCTTCCTTACAAAACCAGCCAAAACCCAGGAGACATTTCTTCCCATCCCTCAAAAGCTGTAGTCCCTAAGGCTTCCAGAAGTGACTATTTGGTCTTTGAATAAATATAAGAGTTAGGAACCAGAGTACTCTGGTTCCTACCTCTGCACAGGGCTGTTTGCTTAGTGGGTTTAGGTTTGTCTGGCAGACACCAGAAGGATCAGCAGAGACTGTCATTCCTCATGGGCCCTCCAGCTTGGCCTCACGAACAGACCAGGTCAGGTTCTCTCCTGCTCCCCTTGCTGAAATCCCAGTGCCTGCCACTGTTCCTCAAGGCCCCCTCACTCCAGTGCCAGCCTGCAGGGTGGGCTGGAGCAGGGCCTGTCCTGATAAGGCAGCTGTGGATGAGCATTACAGGGAGGAGGGCACTTGAACTGGGCACGAGGAGCCAGGTACCAACCTTGCAGGTAGAGGTCGGAGACACTGCAGGAGCACTCCTCCTCCAAAGAGTTCACCAAGACCCTTCCCAAGCTTTCCAGCATCCTCCTGTGGTGCAGGGTCCACATGGAACAGTCTAGGGGAAGAGGAGACGTGGTTTTTCTGGGTGCAGTTCAGGACTGTTAGTAAGCTCCTGGCTGTGTGCCCCTTCCAAAAGACTTGGCTTCATCCCACCCTCCTCTGCCTCCCACTCTCCTTTGCCTTCTCCTGCCAGGTGAGTCTTTACTTCTGGCCTTCTACCACTGTACAGCAGTTTGGCTCCTTTGGCAGCCTCCTAGGGCTGTGGGGAAGGGCATGTCCCACATCACACCACAAGGGCCAGTACAGAGCAGGCTCTCATGCTGGGAGAGGAGCGAGGGGCCCACTCTTGCCCCTATCAGGAGGATGGAAGACGAATCTCCATTTTGCCAGATCTTGGCTCCCCCAAGCCAATCCAAGTGTGGCCTTTGCAGAGGCTGGGGACACCCCTGTGCATTTCCTTGCTGACTCTGGGTCAGGACTGAGACACAGGAATTTGTTGCCACAGATGAGCTGAGATGGGAGGGTTTGCTGGCAGTTTCCCTGACTGTGTCCCTGCCACCGTGAGAGACTGGAGCAGGGGGTTTCTGCCATTGCTGCAAATCTAACCCTGCAGAAAGAAATCCTGATCAGGGCTCAGCCCGGCCTGAGCAGAGACAAATGAAATATGTGGCCACCTTCATATCATAGAATCATCACAGAATGGTTTGGCTTGGAAGGGACTTTAAAGCTCATCTCATCCCACCCACTGGCATGGGCAGGGACACCTTCCACTAGACCAGGTTCATCCAAGCCCTGTCCAACCAACCTGGCCTTGGACACTTCCAGGGACAGGGCAGCCACAGCTGCTCTGGGCACCCTGTCCCAAGCCCATACAAGCCCATGCTGAAGCTGTAGGTGCAGGTGTTCCCTTGGGATGGCAGCACCACATCCACACATGGGTGTGTGTACCAGTTCTCTCTGGCACCTTTCACAGCAGCCCCTCTCCCATGCCATGGAAAGCTGAGGTCAGCCCCTGTCCCAGCCCTCCCACCCCAGCCTGGTGGGACACCCCACTCCACTCACTGGGTGTGAGGAAGCAGAGGTGGAGATCCGTGGCGAAGGCGTGCTGGGGACAGCTGTTCCGCGCTCCGGGAGAGGGCTCCGAGAGGGCAAACTGCAGTCCTGTGCTGGCATTGCCACAGCGGCTCAGGGACATGGGCCTGTCCCCAGAAGAGTCAAGATTCACCAACATGTCACACACCTTTCTTCCCACCTCCAAATCCCACCCTGGGCCCCAGTTCCTGGCGCTGCTGCGGATGATGGAGAGTTGGCTGGAGCTGAAGTCAGCTTTCACAGAGCCATCCTAGAGATGGGTCCAGCCTACCCCTCCAGCTGGAGAATACATGAGCTTGGCCAGAGCAAACTTATTTGCTCTGACTGGCTTCTGCAGGAGTAAGATTGCTGCCTCATTACAGGCAGACTCCCACGCCTAAGAGTTTGTCCTCCAGGATAGAGTTTTCCAAGCTACACAATACCTGCCCCTGCATTTCATTAACCTATTGCTCCCTCTTCACACCAGGAACTTTCCTAGAGAAGTAACCTCACCTGTCACCCTTGCAGGGCACAGTGTAAGCTGGCCCAAGGAAGCCCAGGTGTCCTCCAGCTGTGCCAGGCTCACATGTGTAAACCAAGGCATCCACCAAGTTCTCTGGCATTGCCTTCCTGCCAACAGGAATCCCATTGGTGCTGTACAAAGCAATAGTGCTGGAGCCCTCACTAGGAGCAGAGATGTTCTTGAAGGTCAGGTTTGTCCCATCTGGAAATGCCAGGGAAATAGATGAGATGAACATCTAGATTAGGCTGAACTTTGAGCCTGACTGGACAAGCTGGCAACGAGGAGAACTCCAAGAACAGAAACGAGAAACAAAGTAATGGTTGTGACCGAGGCCAAATAAAGCTGCAAGGAAGCTGCTTGCTGTGAACACGTTTCCAAAAAGATCAAGGTTCCTCTGAGATGCAGTCCTCTTCATGCAGCCCAGACAGAAATGAAGGTGAACATGAGTAAGAATGTGCCAAGGTGAATACGATAAAGGAATGTGCTGACAAAGCACCAGCTGAGGACCAGGAGGAGGCAGCACCACTGCAGGGTTCAGTGAGCATCAGTGAGTATGATGTGAGGGAACAACCCACAGCCCTAGTGGGATCTGCTTCTCCTGAAATCCCCTTGTCTTGGTACCAGCAGGAGAAACTCTTGGTCCTCCCACTCTCCTGCATGGAGAGCTTGGCAGAGGCACAGGGGAGGATTTATCACCTTCTCAGCTGGAGTATGACAGAACAGCCCAGGCAGAACAAATAGAGAAAAAGCAGGAACAAAGGACAGGAAAGGCAAGGCAGAATTGTTCTCCATGTTGTGCACCCTCCTCCATCTGTTTCCTCAAAGCTGCTCAAGCCCTTGCCCGTGTGTTTGAAGACAGACCCATACCAGGTCCATTCCATCAGACTTACCGTGCCCATGTTCTCCATCCAGCACAAACACCAACAGCCCTGTGGCTCCAACAGTGCCCTGCAAAGGGATGCTGGCTTGTGCCTTCCCCTCCTTCCCTGAGAAGAAGACCAAGCTGAGACCTCCGAGGCTGGTGCCAGGCTTCCCCTCCAGCTCCACGAAGCGGATGTGGGCAGCGCTGCTGGCCAGGCACAGCTCACTGATGCGGATGACAGGGCCGCCCGGCACCGTGGAGCTGCTGCAGAAGTTCTCCCCTAGAGGTGTCACCATGGTCACCTGTGGGGAGACACAAAAGCTGTTGCCACCACTGACACTCCTGTTTTATTCAGGTGGAGACACAGCTGCTCACAGCATTACCTCTTGTTCACCTGAACACCTGAGGCTCTCTGGTGAGAAAAGAGGGTATAATCAAAATCACAAAATGGTTTGGGTTGGAAGGGATCTTAAAGCCCATCTCGTCCCACGTGGGCAAGGACACCTTCCACTATCCCAGGTTGCTCCAAGCCCCGTCCAACCTGGCCTTGGACACTGCCAGGGCTGGGGCAGCCACAGTTGCTCTGGGCACCCTGTGCCAGGGCCTCACCACTCTCACAAGGAAGAATTTCTTCCTCATACCCAACCTAAATCTGCCCTCCTTCATCTTAAGGCCATCCCCCCTTGTCCTGTCACTCCAAAACCTTGCCCAAAGTCCCTCTCCAGTTTTCTTGGAGCCCTTTAGACACTGGAAGGGACCCTAAGGTCTCCCCAGAACCTTCTCTTCTCCAGGCTGAACAACCTCAACTCTCTCAGCCTGGCTTCATAGGAGAGGGGCTCCATCCCTCAGAGGATGTCTGTGGAGATCTCATCTGGACTTGTTCCAGCAGTTCCATGTCTTTATTTTGCTGGGGGCAATACAGGACATGGTGATTCTGTCTCACACCAACTGCTCCTCACTTACTATCAGCTCAAGGATTGTCCTGACTGTGGGGTCCCATCACCACACATCCCCATCACCTTTGTCCCATCCTCAGGACTAGGAACACCTCTCTTTCTCTACTGTTGGAAGCACTTCCACACTTGTGTCTACAGTCTGTGGCATCACATCCTTGGGCCCATTACCACTACCAATGCATCTCACTCCTCTTCTACATCTGGAACAGTTTTATTGCCTTAGTTTTGGACATCTCTCTGGCATCAGCAGCAGAGCAGCAAAGCCCTCCCTTACCCAGCTTTGTGTAGGACAAGCAGGCACACTCCACTATACTCCTTCAGGCCACTGTCTAAAACTAGATATTTTGAAATAAAAAGAAGCAGCTCAGACGAATTAACACAAATCAATCATACCAGTGCTCAAGGCACATCCTTCACACATCAGCCCTGCAGCAAGCTGGGTTTTAGGGACCTGATATGCTATGCCACACACCCTGGCGGTGGCACTAAAGAGAAGGTGACTCCACACCTGGCTCAGGGTAACCTGAGAGTCCAGGATGCTGCCCAAAAGGGAGCTGGTACCCAACCAACAGGCATGTGAACAGGGCAGGGAGGTGAGGGTGGGCTGGTGGGAGCATCAGCAGATGGCAGGAGGTCGATGTGGCACACCAGAAAACACTGTTCTCCTGAATAAAGGACACACTAAAACATGATCACTGTGGAAGGAGAACAGACATTTGCCCTCCTGGTGACTGGAGGGAGAAAGGACATCTTCCCACCTGGAAGCTGCTCTGGAGTTTTGTGCTCAGGCTGTGGCAGCGGCTCAGAGACTCATCCTGGGTGCTGTGAGAGTCGTTCTCGTAGAGGATGCTCTGCCCTGGCAGCAGCACTCTGAGCAGCTGCTCTGCCTTCTCTGGCACTCGGGATGAGTACACCACGGCATCCAGCAGCCCCCGCGCCATCACGGCCATGCCCTCTGCGTACAGCGCCGTGCTGCTGTGGTAGAGAGCCACAGCATCTGCCCCATTCTGAATGGTGTTGGGGGGCAGTCTGATCATGGGTGCTGGGCTCATGCTGCTGCTCCCCACCAAGAAGTAACCCAGATTATCTGTGTGGTGTCCAGACAGATCCAGCACCCGGTAGGCCCGGCTGTTTTTCCCATTGTAGAGGACCAGCCAGTATCCCTGGAGGTTGAAGCGTGTCTGTCCAGTGTAGAAAAGTTCAATGTACTCTGCATCCTCTCTTCCCCCGGGGTTGTCTGCGTTCACCTCATTGATGAGTAGCTTGGCCACTTGCACAGAAGGCACTGGAGTCCCTTCGGGTATCTCTGATGGGACCCCTGGAAAGCAAAAATGTCCCAAATATGGGCCTAAGCACTGAGCTCCAAGGAAACAACACAATGTTGCATGGTATTTTGCTGGAATAAGACAAAATTTAGCAGAGGACTGAGGATGTTGGTTCACACTTTTATCATCCATGTCCTTTATAGCCCTTAGAAGAGGAGTCCAGGCAACACACTGGTTAACACCAGCTGTAACAACAGAGCTTGCTGTTAGTCCAGCCATTGAGCAATATGGGCTCTAGTAGCAGGACGTGATGGAATTGGAAGAGATTTTTGCCAGGTTGGGGAAAGGGAAGGAAGGATATTTCCCTCTTCTAGGAGAGCCAGATCCACATGTCCACCCTCAAACACACAGTATCCCCCATCCTGCAAAAATGATCACCAGTACCTGGAGGCACATTCATATCCCTGAGGCAGGACCTTCCTGTTGTGATGTTCCTTCCACCAAAGCTCACAACTCTGGGTGTCTCCAGGAAGGTACTGAAGGCCAGCAGAATGCTGCTCAGCTGCTCCTCTGACCTGGCAGTCAGCAGAGCGGTGAACACAAGCCCCAGGTCCTGGCAGGCTGCTTTTGGCTCTGCAGAGGCAAGCAGAGAACTGCCTCAGTTTCCCCAAGCCACCAAAGACCCACTTTCTCCTGGGAGAGACCCAGAGCTCACCAGCTCATCTCTACCAGAACTGTCCTCATGGTCAGACTGACTTGGGGCAGCTCATCCCATCAACACAGCACTGGGAGTTCTGCCTGTGCCAAGGGGCACCCTGGGACCAAGCCTGTGTCCAGCTCTGGGATCATCAGCACAGGAAGGACATGGATCTGCTGGAGCAAGTCCAGAGGAGGCCACGAAGATGACTTAGAATCACAGAACCATGGAATGGTTTGGGTTGGAAAGGACCTTAAAGACCATATAGTTCCAATCCTCGTGCCATGGGCAGGATCATATGGATCAGAAAGACAAGTAGACAACAAATTCCCAGTGGAGATGTCAGTCCTACTGCCACCTCTGTGGCTGCCAATGCCCCAGGCCAGAGCAGCTGGTGGTCTGTGTGCTGAGGGAGCTGGGGATGAGATGCTCTGCAGAATGTGGAGGAACAGCACCATGCTCTGCCCAACCCTGGACATCTCTGTCATCAGCACCAAGATCAAATTAGCTGGATCCAAGCTAGGAGGACACAATGTGAGAGGGAACACTGGGCTGAAGATCAGGACCAGGTGGGCATTATCCACTGGAGGTCCCTAGACTGCTCTGCTCCTGCCCAGCTCACCTCTGAAGTAGGCAGCAGAGACTCCAACACTGCTGGATGCATCGAGGGCCTGGACTAGAGTCAGGAGAATCTCTTCCTGCTTCAGGAGCCACTCCTGGCAATCTAGGAAACAAAGAGCCCACTGTTACCTGGCCAGTGCCACCTTGGTCAAGGGATACAGCTCATCTGGGATGGGTGCAGCTCCACTCCTGCTTATCATCCAGAGGACCCCAAAAGCTTCTCTTCACCCAGTCAGTTGGAGGTGGGAGGGGAGACTGAGGAAGCTCAGCTTGGCATGGGCTGCCATGAAATTTTTGCAGGCAACTGTCAGGTGTCCTGGTTTTGCTTCCTTGGGGGTTAGTTCACACAACCCAGCAGGACTCTGGGTGGTCACCCTGGCTTTGTGCACATGCTCTGGCCCTCAGGAGGTCCTGCAATAGCAACCAATGCCCACCTGCTACATGGAGGCAGAAGGAGAGAGCCTGGCTGAAGTGTTTGTTGGGGCAGTCATTGAATGTGCCAGGGGTGGGCCTGCTGAAGATGAAGGATGTGGAGTCCCGGGTCACAGAGCAGCAGCTGCACTGGCTCATAGACACATTTCCTGGCTGATGTCTGCAAGAGACAAACGGGTAGATGACAGAAAACATGACCTGCCAGCTGGAAACATGAGTGCTCTTCACCCACCAGTCACACATGCCTCCACCAGAGAGTGAAACTGTGTTTGAAGTCTTCTCCTTTCACAGGGTTTGGAGATACATCCCATCCTCACCAGTACCTCCTTGTCTCACAGAAAAAACCCCAACAGTTCAATAAAAACCTGAGAGAGAGAGCATGAGCTTCATACAACCCTTTCTCTTCTAGCATGGGCTGCATTTTTACTGGTCTGAAGACAGGTAAGGTGGTGCAGACACACTTGTGCTCAGCCTGGCACTACGGGGAAGAGCAGTGCGTGCTGCTGGAAAAGCCGAAAAGGCAGCACCTGAGAATGAAATGCTTGAGCAAGAGCCCTCAACTCAAAGGCAAAGATGATGGTCAGAGGCTGGACTAGGTGACCTTTAAAAGTCCCACCCAACCCCAACTCTTCTGTGATTCTGTGAAGTCCCACCGTGAGGAGCTGCACAGAGCAGAGCTGCTCAGAGCTCCCTGGGGAAGGAGACCACCTCCCCTGGGACCAGGGCCAATCGAGTCTCAGATGTGGGAGCAAGTGGGAGAAAGGAAGGAATAGGAATGGGCTGTGAATGAGTGGTGACCCTGATGTGGCTGTGGGCTACACCCTCTCCTGATGTGGTTGATCACACTTTAGTCTCAAATCGTGTTTTCACAGGCCCATCCAGAAAGGGTGAATCTCCTCCAGCCACTGAGCCAGGACCTTGGTATGGACAGTTACACCCAGAGGTCAGGTCTGATGCTTGGCCATGCAAACGACAGGCAAGAGTGTGCCCAGATGGTTTTTTGCTTACTGCCTGTCTCTAACACTCCTCACGCCATCTTCAGGCACTTGGCCCCTCGCTGCCTCTGCTCCTTCACCGCTCCACTGCCCTCTGCCCACTGTGTCCTCTTCCTCCCATTACTAGAACATGCCTAAAATGAGAAGGGAACTGTTCTCACATCTCACAAAAGTCTGAGGATTCTAACATTTCCCCTAACCCACAAAGACAAAAACGAACCCAAAACTAAAAAAGAAAGTGAGTGAACCCAGAATGAACAGTAATCCTGCTTCCAGTCCTTGGTCTGGATGAAACAGGGATTTCCTCTTGGGTCAGGCAAGCAATGCTAAAGTCCCTTTATCACCCTCATTTTGACCTGAAATTCTGTCCTGAAGCTAAGAAAAACCTTTTCTAATTGAAAGCAGTACTGGAGAATTTATTAAATTGGCCATTACACTTTCATAAACAATAAAATATTAATGTTACAACCAGCAATCATCTGATCAGGAAATTCCTCCTCAAGTGCTTCATTCTGCAGCTGCACCAGGACCCATGTGGAGAGGGGAATATCTACAGCCTTAGGTGAGGCTGGGACTCAATATTGCCACGAGGAGACCCTGGTCTGGAGGTGGCACTTGTTCTCCCAGTCCTATCAGGGTTTGGGGCACAAGGCTGCAGTGAGCCCACCCGGCAGGAGCAACTCTAGTGTCCGACTGTCCTCCCAGCCCTGCCCAGAAAGCCTCTCACCGCTTTCCCAGGAAGGCAGGTCTGCCAGGGGTCAGAGTCTGCAGCAGCTCCGGGTCCGGTTCCTCACTGCTCGTGTACACAAAGGCATCCAGCAGGCCGGTCTCCAGCAGCGTTTTCCCTGGGACAAAACTGCTGCTGTGGCCTCTGTAGAGGGCAATGGCATTTGGGCCAGCTCTGAGGACAGGACGGGTGGTGTTCTCTGGGAACGGAAGGTCCACTGCACACCGAGGGAAGGAACAACGAGGGCATGTAAGCAACATCTGGGCAATACTCACCAACATCTCAATACTCATCATCTGGAGAGCAGCACACAAGGACTCAGAAGGTGGCTGGGATTGTCTGGTTAGTACAAATTTGGCATCTGCTGCCCCATCTTTCTGCTCACAAACACTTCTCATGTTCACTCAGCCTGAATTTCCCCATTCATGGCCAGTTCCACGATGTGGAGGAGGCTGGAGGGGGAAATCTGAGCAGAGTTCATCCTGCTGTTCTGGTTCTGCGAGCAGAGCGCTGATCCACGTGTGAACAGGCATCCTGGGAAGCCAGCACTGATGAGGCCTTGTCTACAGTAACATTAATTTTTAATTCTAAAAGAGATCTGCACACTCGACTAACCTTTCAGGTAGCAGTTAGTACACAACAGTATTTAAGAATTTACATTTTACTCTAGCATTTAACAGTCCGTGGTTTGTAAAAACACAAACTACACACACATACAGCCAAGGCCCAGGACACCAGCACACAGAATTAAGGCGGAGGTTTGGTGGAGTTTTGCAATTTTACGAGCTTCCTAACTTCTTTCCTTCTATTTACTGTTCCCTTCACAAGCTGTTTCTCCAGGAGGAACTGCTGAGGGCATTCAGAAACAGGCTTCTGGTATTTCAGTACTTCTGGCTCTATAAATGGCTCCAGGGAACAAACATTAAAGAAGGAATTGCAGGAAAGGCAGAAGGGTAAGGAGAAGTGGTTACTCTTTGAGAAGTGCCTACAGACACTTGCATACCAAGGGACAGCCCTGTGCCTCAGTCCTGATGTACCCCTGCCTAGGGAAGCTGTGGCTGCCCCATCCCTGGAAGTGTCCAAGGCCAGGTTGGAAGGTGTTCCTATAGCAGAGGGATGGGACAAGATGAGCTTTAAGGTCCCTCCCAACCCAAACCGTTCAGGGATTCAGTCGAAAGTCTCCACACTGTCAAGGGAGGACTTTTACTCCAGTGCTCTCACAGCTTTAAGTTCTCAGTATGAGGCAGACAAGCTGTTCAAAGACAGGACTAGAAGCTGGGGCCTTTTTACGAGTTTCTGTCCCAAATCTGAAGTGATCAAATTAAATCAGCTTCTCACAGAGTGCTCAGCATGGAGTCACTATAAGAATGCCTTTTAAAATTATTAAAATACAATCACACAGTGTCATTGAGTGGAATGAAGAAAAACCTTCCCCAAACTGCTTGAGACATCTTAACAAAGCCTCATCAGAAAAAAAGTCAAAGCCTATCCGCAGTCACCTCCTTCACTAGTATGAGTCTTGAGGAGAGTTAAACACAATCCTTACAAATTTCCTTGTTAGTCTGAAAACTGGTTGTGTTTTCACATTGCTTTCCTTGACCCCCTTGGTTGTTTACTGCTCACAGCTCAACTGAGAGGGAAAATTACAGCGCCTTTCCTGGGGAAAAAACAGAGTCGAAGTGGACAATCAGCTCTTTTACATGTGGTGGAATAATATTTGGTGCCGTTTGAATTGTAAGGAGTTCAACTGTTTAAAAAAGTTTTAGTTGTCGAAGTACTTTAATGGGAACCAGCTTTGTACAGGATGACTGTACTCCCAGAAATCATGAGTCAGTGAGTTACACAAGACATCTGCAGAGTCAGCATCCTCAGCACCTTCTTTTGAGGTGCCCAAAATAATGAAATATTTCTTCCTTCTCTGGTGGCCTGGAAGAAATTGAGAGCACTGGGAGGAAGTTCAGAGGGCAGCTACACACAGCTGGCACACGTGTGACCTGTGCTTGCAGCTGGTGCCATGGAAGCAAAGCCCTTGTGGTTTTTCTAGGAGAGTGTGTATATTTGCTGTGGGTGACCACCATGTTCCACACAGAGAAGGGGGACACTTCCAGGAGATGTAACACAACCAGGAGTGGTGGCAGGGTGGCTGCAGGGCTGGGAGCAGAACTGTGTCTTCCCAAGAAGCAAAGAAAACATGGGCTTGGGACCTCCATCAGGTGCCTAACCTGGGGCTCTGCAGGTCTACCACTGCCACACCACCTCCTCTTGTTTGCCCTGAAAGTGCCTCCTTTTGCTGCCCCTCAGCTCTTGCACCAGGAGGAAGGGTAAGCAATCAAGCCCTGTTCTCTTCCTTAGGGCTGCTCACATCTCTGAAACCTCTGCCAGGGCACTCCTCAGCTTTCCCTTTTCTAAGTTATTTCTTCTGGGGAAGCATTTCCACAGCACTTCCCATCCTAGCTGACTTGACTGAATGCCTCCAATACATCCTTTTGAGACTGATGTATTGAACCATACAAGGCACAGTTAAACATCCAAGCAAACCATGAATTTGTACAGAGGCATAAAAGATGTCCTCTGCTCTTTCCTCTTCTCCTAATAATTTCTGATATTCACTTTGCTTTATATAATTACTTTTTCAATAATTTCTAACATTTAATTTGCTTTTTTATTTTTCACTGAGTTCCGAGTCACATTTTCACGGCTCTCTCAGAACGCCAAGCAACAATAAACTCAACAGCATCCCCCAGCCCCGAGCCTGGCTGATCGCTCCTCCAGCCCTGAGCTCGTCACCCACACACGGTCCTTACCTGGGGCTCTGCTGTGTGCTGGGCCGATCAGGAGGAGCCCGTCTGGGGAGGTTTGGCCACAGACATCCATAGTGAAATACATGTCTTTGGTCCGACCATCAATCAGTACCAGGACAATGTCCCTCAGCACGGTGGAGTGGGGACCCTGGAGCTCTATGAACTCAAACTCGCCAGAAGGAGCAGCAGGAAGGACCTCACTGATCAGGACAGCAGATGAGTTCAGCTCAGGAGTCAGGATGCAGTGGTTCTCCCTGCCTGGCGTGGGCACCGCCACTTGGAAGATCCACTGAGAATCTGCCCCACGGCACCTCTCTATTGACTCATCCACAGCCCTGAAGGTGGGGTCCTCCAGGAAAGCCTCTCTGCCAGGGGTCAGCACCCCGACCAGAGTGTCTGCTCTGTCTGTCTTCTTAGTCTTATGGACCAGGGCATCTACCAGTCCATAGCTCGTGACGCTCATGCCCTCTTTGTAGTTCCCTTTTCCATAGTAGAGAGCAATGGCATCAGGGCCATTCTGGATGGTGTTCCTAGGGATCACCAGGGCAGGGTTCAGGGAAGAGGAGCCAATGAGAAAGAGCCCTTGGCTGTTGGTGACTTTGCCCTGGAGGTTCAGCACCTTGTACGCTCGGTTCCCGTTGCCGTTGTACAAGACCAGGTAGTAGCCATCCAGGCGGGCTGTTTGCCCACTGGTGTGATAGAGCTCCACAAACTCAGCAGTGTCCACTCCTGGGCTGTCAGCATTGACTTCGTTGATCAGGAGGGTGTGCTCGGTTTCCTGGTCCCTGGCAGGTTTTATAAGATTTTGAGCAGCACCCTTGGGAAAGCAGAGGTACACAAGTACCATGAATCCAATGTGCCAGGTATCTCCCATGGTGAAGGCTGGGATTTTTGTTACAGTTCAAGTCTAGAGAGAGAGCCTGTCCTCCTCTCAGCCACAAACAGGGCCCAGGAGGAAGCTACCACAGGCTGTGCAGGACAGGAATGTGCAGCCTCTGACCTGGGTGCTCACTGGCAGAGGCACTGGCAGAGGCAGGCACCCTTCTTCATGGAGTTCAGGTTTGCCAAACAAAACATCAATCCCACACAAATCTGAAGGGTATGGCTTGAACAAGAGATTTCCAGCTCAGGTCCTTTAAATCTGGGGGGAGGATGTGGGAAGAAAGAAGAATTGTGTTAGGAAACATAGAAACACACCAGTGACATTTAACAGCCTTAAAGCCCCATAATTTCCCCTCCGTGTTTCTTCAGAGGTTTGTGCAATGGGGCAAATCCAGAAGTCTGCAGTGTTCAGCATCCTGAGACTTGGGTGAACAATGGAAATTTCAGGTGTCAGTGTTAACAGTTATTTCCCTGAGTCCAATTTATTCCATGGAAATTAACACAAAATGGCACAAAGATGATAGTAACCATCTTCTTCATCAAGGTTCCAACAGGGAAAGAGAGTACAGGTGGATTCCTGTCACACACATGGCAGAGCAGGTCCACTGACCCCCACACCAACCAACCCAGCTGCAGCTCCTGCAGATGCAGAGGCTGTAGAATATGCAGTAGGGATGAACCAGCAATTTAAGATGTTTGGGAGAATAGTGAGATTTGTTTTCCCATTTCCAGAGCTTTTCCCCCAAACATCCATATCATCACCTGCTGAGTTTTGGTGACCTTCCTGGAGCCCTTGGCCAGTAGAGATCAAACCTGGGGAGGGTTCCAGCCCATGCAATGGTACCAGCACAGTAAGGACCTGCTGCCTTCCTGTGCTCCAGGGCCACATCCATGTGAGCAGGACAGATCATGAATGCACCCAACCCTCCAGCTGCTTAAAATCAGGGCTGCTGACCACAGCAGCCCCAAGGCGTGGACGCTTGTGATCTTTTCTAGGTGAGTGCCAACTGCAGTGGGACACAGCATCACATCCTTCAGCTGTGGCTGCAAACGCCCAGGCTGGTGAGCGAGCCTGTGGCCCCATTGCCACGGCCACCTGAGCTGATGCCAGGGCTGGTGTTTGCTCACCGACGTGAGGAATCAGCAGTAACTCCAGAGAATGAAGCTGACAGCAATTCCACAAAGAGCAGGCCCTGATGGAGAGGGGCCCCCCGTGCCTTGGAGGGCCCCACAGCCCCGTGCGCGGCCGCTCTCAGACCACAGAGGGTGGGGAAGCCCCCCCACCACCACCACACACCTTCTGCCTCCCCACCACACACCTTCTGCCTCCCCACCACACACCTTCTGCCTCCCCTACGGACCCAGCCCAGCGCTGTTCTCCCTTCCAGGCGCAGTTCATGCCCAAAATCACCATCAACGTCCCCCTCTGGCAGGCTCTTGCTCCTGCCCAGTCTTCAAAGGAAAAGGAACTGGACCAGATTGTCTCCCCAAATCCACACCCACGAGGTGCCAAATTTCCACCACCTCTCGCTATTTCAGGTAAAGGTAGGAGGAAAAGAGGAGGAACACACAGGTTGTGCTCCTGTCCAGGGGCGGGCGTGGGACAGAAGAAAACCCACCAGGAATGGGAGAAACAGCAGGATAAAAAAATACACAAATCCCCCACAGCTGGGCAAGCTGGAAGGGCAGGGGCGGGACTCTCGAGAGGAGGGGGCAGCTGCCGAAGGGGATGAGAGGAATGGGGACAGGGAGGGGACGGGACAAGCCCCCGGGGGTCGCTCGACCCCACCGGCCGCGCACTCACCGCCGCTCGCCGCCGCCGACAGGGCCGGTCCGGGAGGGCGGGGCGGGGGAGGAACAGGAGGAGGAGGCGGTGAACGGGGAGCGGCTCACGGGCTCCGTTCCGAAAGCGAGTTCACTCGTCCCCGTGTCCCAGGAGATCCCGCTCTGGCTTTTCCCAGCTCTTTTCCCGAGGGGGGGTGGGTGGATGGACGGACGAATGGATGCGCTCCCAGAAAGCCAACTGCATCCTGGCTGCGTCCCCGGCTGCGTGGTCAGCCTCTGCTCCACTCCGGTGAATTCCCACTTGCAGAGCTGCCTCTGGAGTCCCAACAGCAGAAGGATGTGGAGCTGCTGGAGCCAGTCCAGAGGAAGCCACGGAGATGCCCAAGGGCTGGAGCCCTTCTGCTCTGGAGCCAGGCTGGGAGAGCTGGGGGTGCTCACGTGGAGAGAAGGAGGAGGAGAACTTAGAAGAGTTCTAAGAAGAGCTCAGAACCCCTTCCAGTGACTAAAGGGGCTCCAGGAGCGCTGGAGAGAGAGTGTGGACAAGAGCGTGGAGGGACAGGACAAGAGGGAATGGCTTTAAACTGAAAAAGCCAAGATTCAGATGGTGAAAAAATTAGGAATTATTAGGAAAAAATTCTTCCCTGTGAGGGTGGGGAGGCCCTGGCACAGGGTGCCCAGAGAAGCTGTGACTGCCCCTGGATTCCTGGAAGTGTCCAAGGCCAGGTTGGATGGGGCTTGGAGCACCCTGGAACAGTGGAAGGTGTCCCTGCTCATGGCAGGCTTTTAGAGCAAGATGGTCTTTAAGGTCCCTTCTCACCTAAACCAGTCTGTGATTCTCTGATTTTATGGATGGATGGACAAAGGGATGTTCACTGGTTTCACATCCATTCCCTCATCCCACTGGACTCCCCAGCCAGAACTAGCACAGCTTCCTGGATGACATCGTGTCTGTCCTTGCACCAGCCTCAGAGGCTGAGCCAGGAGCTGAAGGGCTGCACAGTGGTGCCAGGAGGCTGTGCCCAGCCTGCCCCAGTGACACTGGCAGAGCTTTCCCATGGGACTGTTCCCTGCAGCCTCCAAGAGCCACTGTGCTGTTCCTGCTGTGCAGGATCCAGTGCCCAGCCTGTCTGGGAGCAGAGGGAAGAGCAAACACCATTGCACAGCTCCCAGCATGTCTGGCCAGGGGAGCTTGAAGCCCCTCCAAGCTGCACTGGGATCCTGTTCCCTGGGAGATGGGGAGGGGGCAGGCCTGGCCTTCCTCTTCCTCCCCATCAACTCTCAGGTCGTCCTCCCTGGATCTGCTCGTGGGGCTGCCCAGCGCTGCTCCCTTGCATCCCCATATGGGGAGGTGTGTGTGACTGTTGCCTCACTGTGCCACACACAGGGACTGGAGGGAGGAGGAGATCCTGTGGGCACCGTTTGGGGCTGGACTTGGTGCCAAACACTCGCTTGATGCAGCAGCTGCTCCTGCTGCTATCCCAGATCCAACTCCTGCTCATGACTCAGCAGCCTGGTGTCTTCCTCTTCTATTTGCTTCAGAGCAAGTGAGAAACTCTTCCAGAGGGACCATGTTTGTCCCCAGTCTTGCCAGCTGGGCTGAGTGGACTTCTGCCCTCACAGCCTCAGTGTCCTCATGGGATCCACAGTTATTCCCCTACAGTGCTCCTTGGAGTGTAAAACAACGCCAGGGCATCTGTGCCTAGGGAGGGAGGAGCACGATGAGCTTTCCTAGTGACCCAGGTACAGTCTCAGGCAGTGTGGAGTCTGATGAGTGGTGCTGGGGCAGTTCCCACCCTGGACTTGAGCAAAACAAACTCCCTGAGCACGGCAGAGCTGAGTGCTGGCCCTGAGTGCTCTGTGGAGCTTCTCCATGACAGCGTAGTGAAGTCAATAATCCCCCTGGCAAGGGTTTATTCAGTTGAACTATCACAGTTTTGAGCCATGGTACTTATGCAATCGTGAGGCTTTAGAATGACAAAGGGTGGAGGAAAGGAAACACCCTTACCCAGAAGGGCCCTGACTCATCCCTTGCTGGATCCACATGGCGCAGTCAGGACTCAGTGACTCCCTGTCATGCCTGTAATGGGTCCCAGACCTGCTCTGGTCCCTGTGTGCTCCACTTCCTTCAGCCACTGTTGCTCTGTGCCAACAGACTCACTTCGTGGTGGGGAGCTCCTGGATCCCCAGGAAGCTGCTACCTCTCATCTGGTCCTTCTCCACCCATGGCCCAGCAGCCAGTGGAGAGGCAAAGCCAGATGAGCTCTGGGGAGAGACCAAACACCCTGTCAGGAGGTGAAGGGAGCCTCTGTGGAGCTGCCACCGTGTGGGGCTGCTGCTCATGCAACGAGCAGGGATTGGTGGGGGAGAGCTGGGTCCCCAGAGAGAAGAGCAGGGGTGATGGGCAGCACCTCCTGTCCATGGCCACTGTGCTCAAGCAAGTGGGCTGATGCCAAAATTCCCTTTGTGTCCAGTCTGGCTGGGAGGTGGGTCTGCAGTGCAGGGCAGCTCTGGGCCATGGAGGCACTAGGAGGAAAGCTACAGGTCTCACTGCTTTGTAGGGTCCACATCTGCTGGGTGGGCTGTGCACAGTCATGGCTGTGCTCCCCAACCTCCAGGGCAGGCAGGACTCAGAGGGTCAAGCACGTACAGCCCTGCGAAACCTTTAACCCCTTCACTGGGACATCATCTCACTGCTGGAATGTGTATCCTACCTGTATTCTGGACGAGCTCTGCTGGTCAGGCTGTTAAAAACAGGAAACCCCAGGAAAATGCTGTACGAGGGCACATTTTTCTCATGGCAGAAATAGCCCCTCGGCAGAGGAAGCTGCTTTGTTCAGGTGCTGGGGTGGAGGGTCTTATTGTGGGGAGATCAGAGATGGCTGATCCTGAGTGCACAGGGGACAAGCAGGAGCATCTGGTGGTGCTGCAGAGGCTGGGGGGCACTGGTGGGACCTGTGCAGGACCAGCCGCAGCAGAACCATCTCCAGCAAAGCCCCTGGGGGTACGTGGCCAAGGCTGTGTCCAGCATGGTGCGCTGTGCCCTCCCCCCGCTCTTACCCCCGGCCCAGAGCGGGCATGCGGGGTGTCGCTGCTGGGCTCGGGAGGCGGCAGCGCTGAGCTCAGACCCAGCACAAGGCGCGACAAGGGCTGCGGTGACAGCAGCCACCGTGAGCCTGCCTGGGGCACTCCCCGCTGCCCAGCAGCACCGAGGGGTGTGGAGGGCTCCCTGCGGCCACGTCGCATGCGGACGGTCAGCTGTGGCCGTGAGTGGCCCATCCTGCTGGAGGGGTGGCCAGGGCAGAGCTGCCGGCGGCACAAGGCACAGGACAGGGCGCGGGGAGCTCAGCCCAGCGAGGGGCGCAGGCACAGAGCTCGGGTTTATTGCCTTTGCTCCAAACGTTCTGCACAAGGAATGAGCCGAGTCCGCGGCAGGCGCGGGCGCACAGGACACACATTCCGGCCACCCTGGCAGTGGCACTCGGCCCTGCAGGGCGGGGCTGCTCTGAAGCCCCTCAGCCATCGCTGCTGCGGTGCCCGTGGGCTCCCGGGCTGTGCCCTGCCGGCTCCTGCAGCCGCCACCAGCAAATGTCCGGCGGCGGGGACAGCGGTGCCCGGACTCTGCTCTGCTGTCACGACAGAGCCGCCTCTGCGCTCCCGCCCTGCAGGTACGGGACGATTTCATCCTGTGGCCACCCTGCACTGCCCGACGCCCCTGAGCCAGCGAGCGCTGCCGCTGAGGCTGCTCCGCAAAGCGAGTCCGACGCGTGGTGCCCTCCCACGCCCGGAGACGCTCTCGCTGCCCACAACAAAGCGCTCTGGGGGTGCTGACCTGTCCCTTGCAGGCTCTTACAGCTGGGCCAGGGGGACGTACCAGTGAGGGGGCTGAGGTGTGAGGTCCCAGGGGGGTTTTACAGCACCCGCCAGGGGATGCTCCCACCCCTGGGATCAGCTGTCAGGGCCCGGGGTGCCCTCGGGGCAGAGGTGGGTGAGCTGCTGCCTTCCCTTGTCCCCTTCCCCTTCTGCGGGGGCCTGCCCGGTGCTGCGAGCAGCACGGCATCCTGCCCGGAGCAGCAGCACCCACCGCGGGCTGACTCTGCCGCCGGCGCTGGGATGAGAGAAGGCAACGAACGAAAACGTGGGACTGATCATGTCCCATGGAACACAGGTAATGCTCCCAAGCTGATCAGCCCGGTTCTGTCCCTCCAGCCGGATCTGCTGCCCCGAGTGGAAGTGTGGCCCATACCTTCCCTTCCTGTTGAACCCCCCCCTCCTGTTCCAAGAGCTCTTGAGAGTGAGCTGTTATTGTCTGCCTGAAGGCTATTTTCAGTATCTTTATGCTGCTCACCTGCATTCATTCTAGATGGAATCCTGAGGAAATCCTTACTATTTATCCACTTCAACCGTCTTCCTTCCCCAGCTATGAATTGAGAGCTCTGCTGGGAGCTGTTTTCTTCTCTCCACAGACTACACTTACCAGTGCTGTGCTTCCCACAGGCTCTTCCTGGCACCTGTACCATGGAAAGGACAGTGGATGCTCGTTTGTGCACCCTTCTGCCAGCCCAGCAGCAGGGATTTTTAGCTGGCTGTGTGTCTCAGCCCAGCTATGGGGAGTTCTCACCTCCCACCCACCTGTGCTAGGGATAGGACTCCCATAGAACTCACACCTCAGCCCAGAAACCAAGGAGATTCAGGGGCCAAAGCAGAGACTAAAGCCTCCACATTCATCCTGGAGGACCATCACTGTACCAGCTTTCAGGAAGGCTCTGCTCTCTCCTCTGCCAGGTCATGGCACAGAGGCAGAAAGGCTAATGACATCAGATGTGAAATACCTTGAGTGGCTGGAGTGTGTCCAGAGAAGAGAATGGGGAAGGGTCTGGAGCACAAGTCTGATACAAATATAGGAACAGTTCAAGGAGCTGGGGGGGGCTCAGCCTGGAGAAGAGGAGCTCAGTGGGGACCTTCTCAACTCTCCACAACTCCCTGACAGGAGGGGGCAGCCAGGGGGAGGTTGGGCTCTGCTTCCAGGGAACAGGGACAGGAGGAGAGGAAACAGCCCCAAGTTGCATCAGGGAAGGTTTGGATTGGATACTGGGAAAATTTCTGCACAGAAGGGGTTGTAAAGCACAGGCTGCCCAGGACAGTGGAGTTCCCATCCCTGGACGGAATGAAAAAACAAGTAGATGTGGCACTTGGGGTTCAGCAGGGCAATGGGGTGGATCAGCAGCCCAGAACACTTCTACCATCTGCATTGGCTCTTCTCCCCAGCTCAGCCTCTGCCACTGCCTCCCAGGGTCACAGCCAACTGCTCTGACTTCCAGGTGCTGCCATGTAGGAGGGGTCTTTGGAGAGCCACTGAATGGGTATAAAAGCTCGTGTGGGTATAGAAGGTCGTGCAGCACTGCTCAACCCCAGCACACTCTGATATATGTTGAACCCACCTGCCTGCATTGCCCACCCCACAGGGTTCCCACCTCAGCCCTAGGTTTGGGTGGTTCCATGGGTATGATCTGTTTGCCAGCTTCAGACTCCCTTGGTGCTGTCAAGCACAGTCTCTGTGAGAGCTGCAGAGCTGGCAGAGGATTTGTTTGGCCCAAGGCTTTCTGGAGCCACTCGGAACAGCATTCCAGAAGTGCTCTGTGTCATCATTGTTGTCCTCTGCCTTCAAGTGACATTGGCACTGAGTTGATACTTTCCTTCCTACCAGGAAGCCCTGTCAGGGCTTGCTCCTGCTCCTCCTGCCAGAATCACTGCCTACATCCCACTCTTGCAGTCTTCAGACAGGTCTCATTCCCTTTTCCTTTCTGTTCCCTGACAGCTCCATCTTCCACAGTGTGTGGAAGCAGCTTGCAGCAGTAGTGCCCTGCATCCCTCCTGGAGGAGGCGTGGAGTGAACCACGGGGTTTGGTGGGGTAGGGTGGGAATGGGATTGGGGTATCTTTAGGGGCTCCCATCCACCTGGGTGAGGGGACCACTTGGTGTTGCAGTTCTGCTGCAGCCAAGGCAAAAAGCTTTGCCTGTGCCAAGGCCAGGCCAGGTACATTTGCTGTTTCCTGGGGATAAACATCTCAGGTTTTTAGCACAACTGCAGTCCCCATCCAAGCAGGCACTCACTGACTGGAGGCAGATGGCTCCACAGTAAGCCCTTCCCTGCTCCTCTCGGCAGCCATTGCTTTCCACCAGCCCATGGCCTTGGCTGAGAGAAGAGGCACTGAGAGAGGTAATGCTCCCAAGCTGATCAGCCCGGTTCTGTCCCTCCAGCAGGATCTGCTGCCCCGAGTGGAAGTGTGGCCCCATGGCACTGAGAGAAGAGGCAATGCCAAAGGAGAGGAGGCAGCATCTCAGGCAACACCAAAGCTCTGGCCTGGCCAGCCTCTTTGGCCACATTGGTGCAGTGGTTGCCTGTCCCAGGCCATCCAGAGCTGTCCCACTGCCTGGGACTGATTTAGCTCAGGGCTGCCTGGCTTGGCCTTTCTGGCTAAGAGGACACAGGGTTTGTGTGAACACTGATGGAATCAGGGGCTGGACATGGTTCCCACTCTCAGGGTCCACCCCAAATCTGTCACCTTTGGCTCCATTCATGTCTGTGAACAGAGAGCAGCTCCAGGCAGGAACAGACTGGGCAGGAAGAGGCATATGTTGTGACTCCAACCCATCAGGAGATATGGTGCAAGGCAAAACACAGCCTGAGGTTCAGGATGTCAGCCCAGCCCTTGTGCTTTGCAGTTCCTTGATCCATGGACATGATGGATGGACAGAACTGTCAGCAGACGGGTGTCACAGGCTGTGGCCACCTCACCCCTTCACCAATGGAGTGACGTAAAACGGGCAGTGTATGCTGGGGGGACACTTACCAGCCACAGCTCTAAGCAGTGTCAGTCTCAGGCTGAACAGCTGCTTCAGGCCGGCAAGAAAAGAACCAAACCAAGCCAAACCAAACCAAACTGGTCAGTCAGTCAGTGGGGGATAACAGCTGCAACCTGAAGAAAGGAGAAACTACAGTGGTGTCACCCTTGGAGAGAAGGACACTGTCACCAGTGACCTCGGTGCTCACGGGCTGAGGATGCAGCAGTTCAGCCCACCCAAGGCCTGGGGAGCCCAGAACAGCTTTGTGAAAAACCAGACGCAGAGCTCTGTGCACGCTTATGGCTCCAGCCCAAATGCTCATCTTGGCACTGGTGCAAAGTCCAAAGGCTTCAGTCCCCCAAGCTGAGCCTTGCAGCAGTGAGCTGTGACAGCACAGTGAGCTGTGTTCATGCTGTGAATGAGCAGCAGCCCCAGCAGAGCAGTTGTCAAAGGCCTTTCCAGCACACAGGTGCCCACTCCTGAGGGGCATCCCAGCTATGAACGGCTGAGCCTGTCCAGTGGGTGCTTGAACAGACTCCAAAGGGGGCTGACACATGCACAGAATCCTTGGCACCAGGAAGCAGGAGGAGTTCTTGCTTTCTGCTGCATGTGGTCCTGAGAGAAAAGGACACCTTCCTCTTTGCTCAGCAGCTGCTGGGAGATAGACTCTGAATCGACTTCCCTCGTCTACTCTGGGCCAAGGCAAATGGGAAGGTGCCTGAGCATCTGCCTGGCACTGGACACCAGCTGAGAATGGAGTGGCAGGGCTGGGCCCTGGCTCCCTGTTGAGACTCAGGACATGGCTTTGCTGGCAGCAGCACTCTGGGGAAGCAGGTCCCATTGATCCACCTTCCTCCTGATGTGGTGGACAGGGTGATTCACCAGGGCCCCATGTCCAAAAGGCAGGAGCATCCCTCCTCCCTGCTCCCCATTTTTGTCTTAACTTCAGCTGCCGAGGAGAGGGCTCCAATTATACATCAGCAGATGCTTTGGATGCCTGAGGGAGGTTATTTCAGCTGCCAACATAACCTGATGCTTGGAGACTGGGTCAGGTCTAAATTGCCATGGCAGAGCATGGGTGTGACCTCCCTGGCAGAGGCAAAGCAAGGTTAAACCATGTCTGTACAGGGAGGTAGCAGAGTATATAATAATATACACACACAGTATCCTAACATAGTGCATGCAGCTAATGAATGTACTTACACGTGTGATATACAGGGGATACCTAGCCACAAGTGTGCTTCTTCAGCTGCTCTTGCTTCTTTGAAACCAGCACAAACGTTAAACCTGTGCTGCAGAAGGTGGGAGAGGATGCTCTAGATAAACACACACACACACACACACGTGCACATACATTCCCCTATGCACTGTGCATCATGCTGGGCACACAGCACTACTACAAGGTGTGAAACAAGCTCCCCCAAGCTGTGGATTACAGGACCACTCTCAGACTGTATGAGCGTTCACCACTGAAACAAAAAAGAAATAAAATCCCAAGGAGATGCTTTTTATTGGCTGAAGAACATAAAAAACATTCTTGCTTTTTCCATAAGCCCTATATCCCCCTTACTCTTCTCCTTTTCCTCCTCCTTGCTTGGCAGTAGGAACCCACACTGAGTTTCCCTAAGTGCCATTTCTCCCTTTCCTCTCACTTAGGTCACAGTAACCTTTGGAGCTGGGTGAGCTCTCTGTGACACAGCTGTTCAGCTCTGGTCCATCAGCTGGCTCACTTAGGGTCCCCGAGCCTGCTGTGAAGTGCCTCAGCAACAGAAATAAAACCTTTCCCTCTCACGTCAGGTGTAGCCCCCAGCACACTGACTGAGGACAGCTCAGATAACGAGAACAAGCAGCAGTGCCTGCAGGCCTTGGGATGCTGGACAGACTCTGGGCTCCACCGAGGGCTCTGCTGCCACCCAGGGACCACACACTGGGAACGGGCTCTCCATTTCCATGGAGATTTCCAGACAAGCCACTGTCCCATCCCTCAGACACACAGACACCGGGTGAATGACAGAAGCTGCTCTGCCAATCACTCATGAGACACCCCCTTCACACAGGGAGAAAATGGCACCACCTCTTCCTCAGCTCTTCTCTTCCCACATGGTCACAGCTCCTGCCCCACACTAACAGGGAAAATATCCCAGAACCCCTCGTGTTCCTTCACATCCCTATCTCCACAGCTTCCCCCATCCTCAGCCCTCTCCTGCCCCACAGCACACCTCCCACGGGGGGCCACCAACACCAGCAGGAGCTGCCAGCAGTTGTCCTCTCACCCCAACCCATTAAGGACATGGCTGAGCTTAGCAGAGACAGTTCAGAGGCGCGGGGAAAGAGAGGCAACGAGAGCAACAGCCGAGACAAGAAGCCCACGGACAACGATCTTTACTGGCAGCGCTCGCGGTACCTCCTGGAAGCAGACTGACACTGGCATCCTCTCTCACCCAGGTCTGTGCCTACTGTCTCCTGAATCACTTGCTCTGGAAGCAGAACAGAGAGAGCTGTACACCTGTAAGCTCTATGCAGGTGCCAGCAAGCCCTGAGAAGGCTGCTTGGCAGTAGCTGCTGGTGGGGTAAGCACCGTGGACAGTAGGAGGGGCACTCCCGAGTGCTCCAGAACCCCTGTGCTGCAGCCTGCTTCCCTTCCTCAGCTGAAAGTGCTTGCTAAAACTGTTTAAATGTGGTGCCTTCTTTTGGGTGGCATGTATGGGAAGCCAGCACAATGATCTCCTGAAGATCACAACTGCTGCACGGTGCCAGAGACCACCACTTGTGCATTGTCTGAGAGCTCAGGAGGGACCTCTCAACCAGGACTCACACCTGGCCCCACACAACCAGTACAAGGCAGTCACTGGTTTCCAGCACAGCAGCCTTGTATGCACATAGAAATAATGGTCCCCTGTTATCTCATGGACATCCTGCTGGTCTCCCTCTCCTCCAGGCTGGCCAACAGGGCTCCTCTTAGACTGCATGAAGACAGTGCATCCTCTTCCAGTACCTTTCCGAGGAAGCACATCACTGGCAGCCTTTCCCACACAGGTTCAGACAGCTCAGAAGAGCACAAACCCAAATGGTCATCCCAAAAATCCCTCCCCATCTGGACAGTTGGCTTTATCCCATTGCTGTTCAGCCCCTTCTGTGCCAGAAGGGCAGCTGGAAGCCTGGCCTTGTGCTCTCTGTGTCGCTGGGCCCGTTGTGAACTGCTGTACATGCTGATTATGTTAAATATGTGTACATTTAGCATCATAAGGAGGTACATAAATAAGCTGTGGTATATAAATAAGTTGTGGTTTCCAAACTTAAATCCGCAGGATGAGGACGTTAATAAAGCAGCTTTACCTGGGTGAGATATAATAGAGAAAACTAAAATTAGGAAGGTTTCCTTCCCTTCAGCACACACAATACTACATGGCTCTAGAGCTGGTCAAATCAATTTTGGCAACAGATTTGTGGTAAAACAAAGCTCAGATTTAATTATTTGAGGGTTTTCGTCAAAAATGCTTGTTATCCTTGTGGGCAGAAGCAATAAAAGCTTCCAAAGCTTCCATCAGGAGTCATTGCCAACAATGTTTTGTGGAGGGCGGTTTTGGAACTCAGTTTCTGGGCCCACTGCCTTCACATGGAGGAAGGGCAGTTTGTAAGGGGAGAATGTTAAATTTGATTTTGAAGTCAATGACATATTTGCAAATCAGGCTGAGCAGGAAAAGTTAAGGGAAGGGGTCCAGCACCCGTAGAGTAGGCTGGCCTGGAAGAGTGACAGAAGGAAAGGGAAGGCAAGACTAAGAGTATCTGCTGCCTCAGGAGTCCCTGGTGATTGTGGGTGAGGATGAGGACTGCCACCCCTTCTCTCTTTGCATGTGACCCCACCCACAGCCGGAGATCACCCTCGGGCACACGGCAGGTGCTACGTGCCACGCGTGCCAGCCACAGAGCCACGTGTCTCCGGGGTTAGCTGCCGGGCCACTGGGACCATCCTACTGACCCCATTTCAGGGCTCTGCAGACACAGCGTTCAGGAGAACCATCCCTGAACACTGAGCCTCATGAAACCAATGCCCAAAGACAGCTCTTGGCTTGATTTCCCTGTAGGTTTGCTTCCTTCAAAAACAAGTGGCCCACAGGCAAGTGCCCAGTTGCCCGACAGATAATACCAGTGCTCAGAGCTGGAGTCTGGGTGCTAAGAAGGACCCCAAATATTTGGTTGGGTATGCAGATATTCATGTGTAAGATGGCAAAGCCAGGAGCAGTTCTCATCACTCGTGGCTGAATTGGCAGAAGCAAATGCTTGCATGGGAGATTTCAGCAGCCATAATATTCCAGTTTGGCTCGACTCACCAATCTCTTCCACAATATTCTCAGTGCTTCCAGGAGGAGCGTCTTTTTCCTGTTCAGAAACAACACAAGAAAGGAAAAACCCACCTCGGGTGGGTGCCCCTTGACCTGCCACGTGGGTCTGAGAGAGGAAGAAGAAAAGAAAAACATTTGAGGTGCCCAAACATGTTCAGAGAAGGGAACAGAGCTTGGGAAGGGGCTGGAGCACAAGTCTGATAAGGAGCAGCTGAGGAAACCAATGCCCTGGGGGGACTCAGCCCAGAGCAAAGGAGGCTCAGGGGGGACCTTGTGGCTCTGCACAAGTCCCTGACAGGAGGGGGCAGCCGGGGGGGTCGGGCTCTGCTCCCAGGGAACAGGGACAGGACAAGGGGAAACAGCCTCAAGTTGTGCCAGGAGAGGTTTAGGTTGGATATTGGGGAAATTTCTTAACAGAAAGGATGGTCAGGCACTGGCACAGCTGCCCAGGGCAGTGCTGGGGTCACCATCTCTGGGGGGTTTAGAAAACCTGTGTGTGTGTGGCACTTGGGGATATGGGTTACAGCAGGACATGCTGAGTTAATTAATGGTTGACTTGATGATCTTAAAGGCCTTTTCTAACCTTAATGACTCCATGTTCTGGGAATCTATGATTCTATGAAGCAGTGGGGCTTTCCTGGTCATATCTGTGATTAACACCAACACCATGGGGACAGAACTGTCACCCTCCTGCTCTCAGCACCATCATGGCTCTCTTCAGACACCCCACCCAGCAGCGTGGTGTCCAACCCACCCAGCCCAAGGCCTTCAGTTGTGCTGCTGTGAAACCACCTCAAGAGCTAAGTTATTCTCCTCGTGGTGTTTCTTTCCTTAAAATAGAGAACTTCCCTTAAAAGATAACTGTACAAATTGGCACTGCTTGCTCCAGAGTTTGGGAACAGGAGCAGGAACAGCACAGTTCATTCTTCTGATAAACACCGCTAATGTGACTAACATGCACACAGAGAAGGACAGTGCTGCCCCCAAACCTGTAAACAAAGTTATGATGAGTGATATGTTTAGAATAAGCAAATATTAGAGATTTCTGTATAAAAAAAAGGAGTAAACTCTAATAACACACAACTTACTGGCACTCAAACCCAGCTAAACACACACTGGCCTCCTGCAGCTGCATCAGAGCTGCCTGCAGACATGTCCAAGTCTTCAGGAGATGGATCTCACCCTCTTGCACCAAAAGAACAGATCCAGGAACCCTCTCACTTGGACCTGTAATGCCTGATGAGGCTTTCCTAATTCGAGCTGAATGATGAATGCAAGTACCTCAAAATGCAGATGTCATTTTCTAATCAATTCAACTCAGCAGCCACAGTGTATCTGGAAAAAAGGTGAATTTGGAAAGGAAATGGGTAAAATGATCCTACAAATTTCCTTGGGGGTTCAGAGTTTATCAATGGAAAGACTGACTACAATGATCTCACAGGTGCTGGAGTATTTGATGCTTTGTTATTTGGGATAGCAAAGGAAATCACAACACAGAGTTGATGAAGCAGCACCAAAATTTAAATCTTAAGAAAAAAATTAAATTTAGAGAGAGAAAAATTAAGAACGTTTCAAAAATCACAATAAAGAACCCTTTTTATGGTCATAAGGGGGAAGTAACAAAACTCTGACTTGATTTAATTCAGATGAAAATGATCACTTCTAGTCCAGTGCTGTGTCAAATCCCTGCTGGCACTACCTTTTGTGCCCTCTGCTGTTGGCAGCTGCTTGCTGAGCCCTTTCTCACATCAGCTGGGTGCTTGCTGTTCTTTCCCTGCCCACCACAGGATCCAGCTCAGAAAATCTCATGTCTTTGGTAGGAAGAATCTGAATGCAGTGCACAAATCTCATTTTAATGCATCACAAGCTCCCTACCGGAGCCATGTCCAAAGCTCCCTACTTTCCACGTTGTCTCACATGTCCTGTACTCATCCTGCCTGTACCTAACCTGGTAAATGAGGATGAGTGAGGGAGGAGAGCTGAGCTGGAGCGAGATCCAAGCCGTGGGAGTCAGTTTGCAGGTCTGAGGGCTGACATTTGCTTTGCTCCTTCTCAGTGACTGCAGGTAGCACTGACAGTGCAGCACCCTGCAGTCTGTGCACAGAGCTACACACCTGAGCAACACACCAGGAACTGGACACGAGTGACTGCTGAGCTCTCATGCTGCTATTGAACATTAAAGTTGTTTCTGATTGTTTTCCAAGCCTGCAGATTATCCTGAATGGGCTGAGTTCAGACTGCAGGTCACAGGAGGGGTTCTCTCCCTCTACTCTGCCCTCGTCAGATCCCACCTGCAGAGCTGCCTTCAGCTCTGGGGTCCTCAACACAGGAAGGATGTGCCCCAGTTCAAACAGGTCCAGAGGAGACCAGGGGGATGCTCCAAGGGTTGGAACCCCTCTACTCTGGAGCCTGTCTGGGAGAGCTGAGGGTGTTCAGCCTGGGGAAGAGAAGGTTCCAGGAAGACCTTAGAGCCCCTTCAGCGCCTAAAAGAGGAATATAAAAGAGAGGCAGGGTGACTTTTTACATGGGCAAACAGTGATAGGACAAGGGGAATGTTTTTAAATTAAGCTGGGAAAGATTTCGATTGGGTATTAGGAGGAAATTCCTCCCTGTGAGGGCGGTGAGGCTCCGGCACAGGTTGCCCAGAGAAGCTGTGGTTGCCTCATCTCTGGAAATGCACAGATTGGATGGGGCTTGGAGCAACCACGTCGCACATGGCAGGAGCCTACAGGGTCATGAAACAGGATGAGCTTTAAGGTCCCTTCCGACCCAAACCCTTCTGTGATTCTGTGATTCTACGCCCTGGCACTGGTGCTGCAAACAGCTGATCACATTTTGGGTCACAGACAAGGCTTTCCTGTGAGCGGGTACCCTTCGGGGTCACTCCTTCTGTGCCTGTGAAATGACCCTTTTTGAACTCACAGGAGCTCCTGGGACTCACTAGGTTTCCTTGTACGTGAGCTGGTGCAAGGATTCGTGTTTCTTACCGGAATGGCCAGTCCGAGCAGCTGAACAGGACCTGACCCTTGAGCTGTGAGAACTCCTGTTCAGCATGCAGACCTCTCTGAAGGCAATACTTGCTGGGGACCTGCCCTTTGGGCTCTTTGTTGAGCACTGCCTTCCCTCCAGAGGAGTATTTGAACTTCATCACCCATCCGAAGGCTTTAAGTCAATCAAACAGACCATCTGAGCCACCCCAGGGAAAGGCTGCCTCATCTGGGCTTCACTCTCATCCTCCAGCATCCAAAGCCTGATGTTCCTCCAGCAGGTTAGGCCTGACTGGTGAGAGGGAACAAACAAAGGAATGGAAAAATACAGAACAGATGGGAAAATCATATCCAGTGAGCTCCCAGACTGCACTTTCAGGAGCCTTCCTTCTGGCAAAGGTGTGCTGTGACATTAACTCGACCTCTCTGCTTAAAAGACTGCCAAGGGCTCCTGCTTTCAGCTGGGGTATCTGAACTGGTCATACTGGCACAGTCCCGCATTCCTGCAGGGGCCTGACTGTAACTCAGCACTGCCTGTGTCAGGCACTGCACAGCCTGCAGCAGCCTGCCTTTGGGAGCAGGATCCCAGCCACGGCTCCTGCTCGGAGCCGGCTGCCCTGTGAATGGCCCCTTGGAGAGGGCAGGCAGCAGCAGCAGCAGCATGAGGGCATTGCTTGGACAGAGGCAGCCTTTAAACAACAGACAGGTTTTCCAAGATTTTTCCAAACAAGAGCTGCGGGTTTCCTGGGAACACCATTTAGTGGAGATGCCCACAGCTTGAGGCCAGAAGCTGAACAGGAGCAGCCAGGAAGGGAGCCAGGGAGATGCTCCAAGGGCTGGAACCCCTCTGCTCTGGAGACAGTCTGGGAGAGCTGTGGGTGTTCAGCCTGGAGAAAAGAAGGCTCCTGGGAGATTTTAGAGCCTCTTCCAATGCCTTAAAGGGGCTCCAAGAGAGCTGCAGAGGGACTTTGGACAAGGGCCTGGAGTGACAGGACAAGGGGGAATGGCTTTAAGCTAAAAAGGGTGGATAGAGATTGGGTATTAGGAAGAAATTCTTATTTGTGAGGATGGTGAGGCCCTGGCACAGGTTGCCCAGAGAAACTGTGGCTGCCCCATCCCCAGAAGTGTTCAAGACCAGGTTGGATGGAGCTTGGAGCAACCAAGTGTTAGTGGTGATTTGCTCCATCCTTCCTCAGACTTACTCCAAGAGATCAACACAGTGCACCTGAGCAGTGCTGGTGTCTCCACCAGCAGCTGAGCCAAGACAGAACTGTCCTGGGGGCACCAGGCCCAGCACTGCTGGGCAGGCCAGGGAGGGGATTGCCCCACTCTGCTCTGCACTGGGGTGGCCTCACCTCCAGTCCTGTGTGCAGTATAAAAAAGACATTAAACCGTTGGAGAGCATCCAGAGGAGGTCACAGGGATGGGGAAGGGTCTGGAGGGGCCGTATGAGGAGCAGCTGAGGGCACTTGGTGTGTTCAGCCTGGAGAAGAGGAGAACTGAGGGGAGACCTCCTTGAGCTCTTCAACATCCTCCCGAGAGGCAGTGCAGGGGCAGCTCGGGGTTTGGATATCTAATTTCTAGGTGCCTAAGTTTGCACACAAGAATTCTCCTCCCATGTTTGTCTTGTGTTAGACAAATTAAAGGTTTAAGCTCATCTCTTAAAAGCTCTTGCAGGTTGCTCACTGTTGAAGAGTGTCACCCCTGAGCCACACACCTGCACTCCCAACTCTTCCAGTGGCAATGCCATGGCTTGTTGGAGTGGTGCAGGCTAGGGGCAAGCTAATGGAAGGGAGGTGGTGTATGGTTAATTAATCGAGGTCATTCTAGGCATTTTACTTTTGCTCCTACCCTCAGTGCTCCAAACCACACCTCTCTGCCAGGGCACCTACGTTAAATGTCTGCAGTTAGATAGTGTGAATATGCCTGAGGTCACTTCTGCTCACCGTAAGAGGTTGGCAGGGATACAGCTCCAGATCTGGTAATGCTTGGAGCAGAGTACAGAGAACACAGTGATCAAAAATTCCTCACAGCTGAACAGATTCCTATTTGCCAAGGGCTGGGATGTTGTCACTGTGGAGCAGAGCTTGGAGGACAAACTGGTGTGCTGACATAGAACTCGCAGGGCACACTGGTGGGCATGGCCAGCTGTGAGGATGAAATCAGGCTGATTTTGCTTACAGGAAGAGGTTGCTTGCTTGTTTATGGTCATTTTCTCCTGCTGCTCTTAACTTGACTAGCCTTTTGGAGGTCTCTAAAGCACACTACAAACAAAGTCCTGTTTAACAACCAGGGTCAAAGACAGGAGCACTGAAATGATCCCCAGATTTGAGGTGGCAGAAATGACACAGATGCTATGACCTTTCTAACCCCAGCTGGGAAAGAATAAACAGGCAGTGCCATGACTGATGGCACCATAAGCAGGTGGCAAAACTTTAGGTGACAGCTCAGCACTAGCTCAGTTGCAGGGGATGTGTACCAACACTGCCTGATTCAAAGAGCCAGGAAAGGAAACAAGAGCTGGCAAGACTCTTCCAATGAGCTCTTGTTTATTATTTTCCCCTAAAATAACATCAACTCTTTCCACTCTTTTTCCCAAAGAACCAACCATCTTCTTGAGTAGATATGTTCTCTTTCTCTTCCTTCACTTTGACTCACCCAGCTCTTTGAGCACGTGCCACATGATTAAAAACGCCTCATCACAAAGCCCCACAGTGATACCAAATGTGCAACATATGCAATACAGTCAGCTGAGGAATAACTTGGAGGTTGAAACTTATTTGCACAATGTCCTTGAACAAATAAAATCCAGGGGCAGAGCTCTTGGAGCCTTTGGAGAGCAAAGGTCCACAGAGGGCTGTAAATATCCCTCCTTTGCCTTTTTAGTATTTCTACTGATTTGTGACTTTACACCCTTCCTTTTATCTCACTTAACCTGAATCTTACATTCACTCTGGAATAGGAAGTCAACTCAAGAAGCCTAAAAATGGAAATGTGTATAGAATGACAATATTGACTCACTTATTCTCTGAATATTCTTTTATCAACTCCAGAAAGCAAGTCCACAAAAACCTCCCACGTGCTGCCTAACAAAGCACAAATGATCAAGTGCACATTCTCCTCTTGCTCCTCTCCAGTCCGTATCAGTTCTTCTCTCTGAACGTGTGAGGTGGATTCCCACACACACCACTGAGTGCTGGCTCACATTACAGACTGCTGGGACAAGCTGGGTCCTTACAGAGCTTCTGGATCACATGAAGACTGTGACACAATTAACTGTTCGGCCAACTGGAAGCTAAATCTTGCAAGTAAAAGAAATCCTAATCTTCTAGACTACAAATATAGCTGTTACTTAACTGTCTCCAGCTGCTGAGGTAGGAAAGGGATTTGAGGAGAAGGAAATTCTGTACTTGTAAATAAATGCTTGTTACTGATGATGGGCTCCAAATCTATTGAGCCTCTGATCATCTTGCTGGAAGGCTCTAGGGTTTTTCACCAGCAAGAAAAAGAGGGCAGAAATGTCTCCTCATGTTAAAAGAGACAATTAGAAGTTCATCCTGCTTGGAATATATCTGATTAAAAGTCAGGGTTGAGGCACAAAAATGAAACTTCATTTTCCAGATACACATCCTGTTATCTGCCTCAATTACTTCTCTGAGGTTAGTGTGTGCTAGAGAGCTAAGAGAGTGGGAAACATCTAGATGCAATACAGAGATGGAGGAACTGAAGAGAAGCAGAGACTTCAAAAGAAACAGTGTTTTGTTTTTCCCGCACAAATACTCAAATTTTCATGTGTTAGAGGACATCCAGTATCCAGACAGAGGCACTAAAAATATGACGGGATGTGGCCCTGGAAAAAGATGCTTTAGCTGACTGTGCATTGAGCAGGGGGGCTTGGCTAGCTGATCTCATCAGCTCATTCCCCTCTGTGGTTTTACAAGAGACTACAGGCATGAAGCTGTGCCAGGGAAGGTTTAGGTTGGATATCAGGGAAAGGTTCTTCCCCCAGAGGGTGCTGGGCACTGCCCAGGCTCCCCAGGGAATGGGCACGGCCCCGAGGCTGCCAGAGCTCCAGGAGCGTTTGGACAGCGCTGCCAGGGATGCCCAGGGTGGGGTTGTTGGGGGGTCTGTGCAGGGCCAGGGTGGGACTGGATGATCCCCGTGGGTGCCTTCCAGCTCAGGAGATTCCATGCTATACATAGATCAGAGGCACCCTGAAACACTGATGTGGCAGAGAGATGATCTTTCCTGAGAGCAAATGATACCTTTCAGGCAGAGAAGCTGCACAGGTGTAATGACAGATATCCTCTCTCTACAAACCTCTCTGCTTGCAACACAACAGCTGCAACACAGACCTCCCAGAGCAGCGCGATGGCAGGGCCTGAGAGGATTCCAGGAACATCCCAACAGTGCTACCTCGGGTAATGTCATTTCAGGTGTCTACCACTGCAGCATGAGATCCACAGAGATTTAATCCTATCACCGTCTTAGCCATCCAGGTAGTTTTCAGGGCCCGTGATGAAGCAGCAGACTGAATCAGGTGATGGACTGAAGGTGTAGAGGCTCTTGCAGGATAAAGAAAACCACACAAAATCCACCAGGAATGCACTGCAGAAAGTTTGCTACTCTTGTCAGGCCTGGAGAAGTGAGAAGGCCCAGTACTACACAACAGAAGTCAACCTCGTGCAGGTGAATAATCCTTTTTTTCCTCACAACTCTGTCCATTCTGCTGTGCTCACATGAAACGGTACTGACACTGACACATCACCATGAGGATTTCTTTTCAAAGAAGCTGTGGCTACCCCATCCCTAGAAGTGTTCAAGGCCAAGTTGGATGGGGCTGAGAGCAACCTGGTTTAGTGGAAGGTGTCCCTGCCCATGGCAGGAGTTTGAAACAAGATGGGCTTTAAGGTCCCTTTCAACCCAAACTGTTCTGTGGTCCTGTGATTCTATATTTGGGTTAAGAACAGCACTGGAGACTGCTGACTATGAAGCAATCTTACTCTACTTCCAGCAGAGGCTGACCTCAAAGTCTGCATACACAATTACAGGCCCATCAGAGTTGGGCAAGCCACCACTGATTTACCCAGTGGGTATCTCACAGCCCCTGATGACAGACACCCCAGACTCCTTCTGAACTCCAATCCTTGCTGTGACAGGACACAGACCTTTTGGAAAAGACTCCTGACTCCGCTCAGCTGGGGCATTGCACAGACCTCCCTCTCCTGTGGGGCTCAAAGCTGGCACTGTGGGATTTCTAAATCCATGGCTCCATTAAGGACCTTTTGCCTTGTCCCAATGGGCACATGTGCTCTGCCACCCATAGCACGACCTGCAGACTGGCTGGAAATCTATTTTTCCAGCATGTGGGAGGCCCACGCCTCTCTGCCATCTGCCACCATTCATTTCTTGTTTCTGAAGCAACCTGAAAAATAACTCTGATTAAATTTAATGAAGCAGAAAACCCTCTGAGTACATTTACTTCCCAAATAATCAGCTTACTGCTCTATCACACCTGCTGTGTGTGACAGACACCCATCTTATCCCTCCTGCACTTCTGAATCCATTCACTTGCTCCTGTTTTGGCTCTAATGAGTGGACTGCCCAGTTTCCACAAGAACAGGGACTAAGTGGGAAATGGGGAGAAGTCTAGAAAGGATTTTTAGATCATAATGTATAGCAACAAGTAGGAATTCTTAGGAAAATATGGATTCTACCCTACTAGAGGAAGGCAAAGGCTTAGATGAGTGCAATGAATGACAAACAGAACAGCTCCTTCCAGAGGAAAATGGGATAATTGAAGGAGTCTAAATTGATCAACTGCGGCCAAAGTCCACTGAGTAATTCCAGTGTTCTCTGAGAAATCTGTAACTAGTACTGCCTCTTGCCAATGCTAGTTCCAGTAGTCTGCATTTCCACAGACATCGCTCCTGAATGTCCTTGCTCCAGCATGGTGGTGTTTTCTTCATCCATCACTGGTTTTGCATTGCTCCTTCCTGCACAGCAGAGCCAGCAGAGCTGCAGGCTGCTGCAGAACCGGGCAGGAACAGGAAGAGGAGATCCTGGTGTGGCTGGATGAGAAGACTGGCTTTTGCTGAAAGCCTCTGCCAGACAATGATTTCACCTTCCACAGTTCCTAACTTGGCCCGTCCCAACAACTTACATCACTCTCAAAGAGAAATCAAATTCTCAGAAGGAAGAGAATGTTCTCCCTTCCCTGAACAAAAGCATCAATGTCCTTGACCTGGGAGAGAGCCGAAAGCCTTTGGACATTCTGACTCGGCTGTATCTCCCTCATACCTTTCACCCAAGTAACAACACTCAAACACAGCTCCCAAAACTACCTGAACTCTTGGCCTTTGCCTGAGCAGTCAACACCTACCTTCCCAACGGTTTTGGCACCAACACTATTCCAAGCAAAGCTGAAGTTCCCCTGTTGGAGCTCCTGGAGCAGGTCCACCGGAGGCTGCGGAGAGGAGGAAGGGACTGGAGCATCTCCCTGCCAAGGAAAGGCTGAGGGAGCTGGGGCTGTTCAGCCTGGAGAAGAGACACAGCTGAGAGGGGCCCTCATCCCTGGGTGTCCCTGTCTGCAGCGAGGGCTCCAAGCAGGGCCCAGGCTCTGCTCCGGGGGCCCAGCAATGGCACCAGAGGCAAAGGCAGAAACTGATGCCCAGGACGTTGCACCTGAACATGAGGAAGAGCTTTCCTGTGCGCTGGAACGGGTTATCCAGAGAGGAGGTGGAGTCTCCCTCACTGGAGATATTCCAGAACTGTCTGGACACAGCCCTGTGCCCTGTGCTCTGGGATGACCCTGCTGGAGCAGGGAGGTGGCACCAGATGAGCCACTGTGGGCCCTTCCAACCTGAACTGTACCTTGATTGTGTGTGTGAAAACAGTGTACTTCCTTTTCCTAAGCAAGTGAATGTTCCCTGAAGCTAGCTAGCATTAAACTGTGTGAAAATAGTGATCACAGCACCTTTTCTCCCCAATCTGTATTCTAGCAACATCTTTAGCCATAGCAGAAAAATAACTAACACTGTTATTTTGCAACATGATCCATTTCCATAATGAAAAATCATTGCTACTTTTTGATCTGTAGCAGATCTAATACAACAGCACCTTCTTCAGTAAATTAAATTGGCTGCTAAATAAATTTGACTTACCAAGTAAACTTGAATTACTCTTCCTGCCCATGTGCTCTTAACAACAGCCACACATTTTGTGTATCTGTCCCTCTGCCTTCAACTGACTGCACTAATTCCCTCAGATAGCTCAGGCAGCTCTGGAAGACTTAAGAAGTTACAGTGTCCTGGCTCACTGCAAAGGCTGTTCACATCTGTCTTTTGATTCTTGGGCAGGGCACCATTACTGACAGCAAGGTCTCCTCTATGCTGAAGGCTTCATGCTGGAGCTCCCACCTGGACCCAGGATGTGCTCCGTGACACAGTGAGGCACTGGCACTAAGGGATCCATGTCTCAGGAACGAAGATAGAAACAGCTGCTGTATGGGGGGGAAAGTGGGAGAAACAGCTGCTGGCATAAAGTGACACAGCCTCATGCAGCTGCCATGAAAACTGTCATCTCAAGGGCAAAACCTGATGTATTGCAATGAGGCTAATGATAAAAAGATAAAGACCTGCACTGTTTCAGACCTTAAAAAAGGGCCTTGGCCAAGGCAAAGAGAATTTTGCAGGTTGCCAATAGTGCCTTTCACGTTTACAGAGTACACTGTGCATGATTATTGTGCACAGAAGAAAAATTCCAGAAGTATTCCATGGCTTAATACCATGCAGTGGCCTCTAGATAAACGTCTGCAGAGCTCCTGTACCCTACTTGGCCAGACCCTTAGCTGGGAAAATGGGCGAAACACTGCTGTATGAGGGGAAAGTGGGAGATTTTTAACAGCTGAAGAGCTGCACAATAATTTCTTGAAGTAAGAGGTGATGCCTATTTCTAAGGGAAGGAGTAATTTACATAATAGATAAACACACATGCATAGATGCTAATGCCAACATTTGCATCTTTCACGTGTAACACACACCACGCGAGTCACAGAGCTCCCTCTGAAGACTGCGTAATGTTGAAATAAGCAGTGCAAAAATAGGAATGCATTCCCTTCAAAAGAGCAAGACTTCCTCCCACTTCTTCTGCCTCCAAGTTCATGGACTATGCATTTCATCAGGATTCACTGCATCAGCCAGGATTCACCAACTCAGCCAGGAGCTCTACCTCGGGTTGAGTCTGACAGTCTTTCTAAGTCTCTTACCTGTACTTTTGTGCAGCCTAACAGATGCTGAGTGTCCTGCCTCCCTTCCTGAGTGTTCCTTAGTTTCTGACACAACATCAGCACTTCTGTGATGTGGTGACTTCTGATCATTGTGGCCATCCCTTTTTCTGGCTTGTGTGTCAAAGAAGACATGGTTTAGCTTCTCCAGACACTTCTCCAGCTCTTCCTGGGTATGCTCCAGTTGTTTGCTGACATTACTGGGGGAAAAAGAAGAGGACGGCGGGGACAGCTTGCTTTCTCTCTCCTTCCTGGCCTCTTCCACATGTGGGTTTTGTTTCATTAGAATAAGCACCATGAAAATCAAGATCAGGCAAAGATACACAACCCAGACTTCTTCCTTTTTGGAGGTGAGATATCAGGAGCTGGTCATGCCTATTGATGTACTCACAAGGAAGAAGCCAAATGGACCAAACACCACCAGTGGTCAGAACTCCCCAGCTGCCACCACGCACAGGAGGACTGGTGCCAGGAACCAAACCACTGGGGATGTCACGGCTGGATTTTCTAAAGCAGTTCTAAAGATGACAGCAGCAAAAACAGTGAGCAGAAAAATTTTAGGCAGCAGAAAGATACAAGATCATCTGTCACAGCTCTGGATGATCTTAAAATAGCAGCATGTCTCCTCTTTTTTTTGTTATGGAGCTGCAGGTTAAATGATCCTTACTCTTTAACCTTCCTTCTGTTAAAATGTTCCAGTTGATGTCTTTCCTGAAGTGGTAAGTTCTTCCTCTAATTCAAAGAAATGGTAAGTTAGGATTTCCCTCCCCAAATTGTGTTATCCTTTAGGAGTGATTAGATGCTAAGTCTACAGTCCCAGCATCTAAAAGAATCCAAGTGAGACAAGGCAATATGAGTCACCTGAAACACAGGATCAGTAGGACCAATTTGTTGGCTTCTTTCTGTCTTTGCTGGTCTTGGGAGTCCCCCTAGAAGTGGCTGCTAGGACTCTGGAAGTAATTCCAGCTGAACTCTGTAGGGATCCCTTGGAGATTCTTTATGGGCTGTTCCTCGGTCACTCTGTCCCAATTACTCAGAGATGGGCAGCCCAAGGACCAATAAATGCATTTCTACTGATCAAGCTCAGGAGAAGGGGTTGGAAAAATGTCTGATTAGTGCCCAGCGTCCAGGGTAACAGCCAAAATGCCAGCAGGGACAAGCAGCCACCAGGACAGGGCCAGCCTGTGAGGGGGCAGGTGGGCCATCCCCTGAAGGCCTGAAGGGTCTGTCTGGAATGGGACTGCATTTCCTAACCTTTGCTTGAGGGATCTGTTTACAGAGGAGGGTGCCAAACCTAAAAGGAGCAGAGATCACACCCAGATTTCTGCTGCCTCTGTGTGCAAACATTCTTGGCCTCACCCTGCCACAGAAATAACCCTAAAATTCTTCACTTTGTTCCCAAAAGTGAGACATTTCCCCTGCTTTGCTACAGTGAATGGTCTGAGACAAGTTACAGTGTTCCTGTATGATGAGGCTGACAGCTGCTCTGAAAGCCTCACAGAGTCAGACCTAAAGACAGCCAGAATTTACCCGTGAGATTTTGCAGCCATGGTGAAACCTACAGTGAGAGCCAGGAAGATAAATCAATGAAAGAAGATGTTCTGGACACAAGGAGAAGATGTTCCTGTTATGGAACATTAAGTGTGTACAAGGATGGACGTTATGTCCGTCTCAACAAAGCGACACCTGTATCCCCTTATTCTCTTTGGAAGCTGATCCTCAGCTTTCAGTTTTCCAAGACTGATGCTATGAAGCAAATTTTGCTCTAGAAGCACTGTGGTATTTCCCATTCCCTTTTGCCTTGTCTTTAGTTCATTCCTGAGGTCACAGCTGTGCTGGATATTCCTGTAAGCAGTTTGCTGCCTACAAGCCTGGGCCTGGCACTGCTGCCCTACATTTAGGTGGGCAGTCAGCAAAGAGATACAGTACCCCCAATCCAGTCACCCTGGTGGCACTCAACTCAAATGCTAGGCACAAAGCTCAGGAGAGGATGCAGAAACAGGCAGGTCAGAATTAAGCTCAATTTTGTATCAAAACTGAGATGCATCTCCTTAAAGCAAGAACAGTGGAACAGAGATGTCCAGGCAGATCAGAATACCTCCCTTCTCCCTCACTGCTGTACATCATTAATGCCTTGGGGCATAGACCAAACCTTCAGGCACAGGTATTACAGTCACTAGTAGAGCAAAGCCCTGATCCAAACCTGACACTGCTGTAGTAAGAGACATCACTGAAACCCTGAACAGCACTGAAACCCTAAAGAAAGAAATGCTAAAAGGGAAAACACACAGCTTTAAAAAACACACCATTAAGGCTGCACTGTGGCCCCTCTAAAGGGGAAAGGACGGAGGGAGTAGCCATGGCATTTCCAACTTCTAATACCATTGCTTGTTTCCTTTGAAACAAATGTAATACAGCAAAGCTGAAAAGTGAAGTACAGACTGCTGTAGTTTCAGACACAAAGACACAATCACTAATGAAATAACTTGGGCACATCTGTCAAAAACTCGGGAGGCATCACCTTGGCTATAAAAACAGGGAGTAGACGGAAAAAGGCAAAATGCTTTGTCCATGGTTGACTCGTGGAACCGACCTCCTGTGACACGCAGGGACACAAGGTATCACACCGGTAACATTTGCCTCTCCACACACACATATGTGAGCCCTCCAATACTGAAGGACAGAAAAAGGAACTGGCTTTGCAGGTCAGCACTATTCAGACCTCTGAAAAACAACAGGAGTTGTTCTCATAGTAGAATGGATTTTTCTCTGACCCCTTTGAAGATAACTGCTGGATGGGGTTACACCAAGCGCCCACCCCACTGGTATCTTTATTCTAATTGTGAATGCCTAATGAACAGCATAAACATGAGGCAATTATGTAAGAATGCTTTCCAGAATACTTCTGCAGCCCTCCACAGCAAGGATTTTATAACATTTTAGCAGCTCTAGCTTTACCTGAGACATGACAAGGAAAAAAAACCTATTTACGAGAAATCTCCTGCATAATCAGCCAGGGAAGCAAACAGCTGTGGCTCCAAGGTCATGTAGAAGATGCTCTTGAATCTCAGTAAATGGCATGAAAACACGAAAAGTGTGACAAGGACACAGCTTTTGTATGTTTAATGCAAAATCCTGGAAATAAAAAAAATACTGTTTAAGGTTGTTCTATACAGTCAAAGTAACAGCTGTGCTCTGTGGCAAATAAAATTAAAATGTGTTGACCTTGATTTCGAGTTTTCACCTATTGACTTCCAGAAGACAAAGTCATTTCTCCATGTTTCTCCTCATCATGTATGTTACCCAGATTCAGTTTCTCCTTATGCCCAGACAGGAATTCTTTAAAATATTATTAAAAAAAAAAGAAAAAAAGGTCTCACAGATGCAACTGCCTGCATCAGAGCTTAGTAATAAAATTAATTTTTTAGAGCCAAGATCAGGTTTTTAGTCTTTCACAGCCAACATTTTTTCACCATCTCTCAGCTGCTCTCAGCACTCCCTGGAATCTGCCTGCACTCCCATTCTCACTTTTCACAAAGGCTGACTGGGCTATAAAAGGGAGGAATGCACTGCTCCCTAGGAACACCTGATAACATGTGGCCTTTCGCAGCACTTCTCTTCCTTCAGCGTTTTTTAGGCTTGGTGGGGAAGATTTTCTGCATGAACTTAAGAGATGGGTTCAGTGACTCAAGCAGTATTGACTGGAGACACACATTCAAAAAGCCAAAATTTAATACAAATCAAATGGAAGAGCTGTGACAGTTCATTTTACTACCACCCAAGGCTGGCATGCAGCTAATTTCCCCTCTGAGGCACTGGTGGTTGTAACTGGGCTACTTATAAAGTAAACTTTATTTAAGAGTTGATTGTACATCCTTCCTAGCTGTGCACAACCTGGATTCAGCAACAAAAATTTTCCCTGTTTTCCTGGAAACAACTGTCCTTACATCCCTAGGCTGGATTAAATCATGATGTGCAGTTTTATTCTAGGGCTGTACTTGTCAGTGAAAGAGATGAATGAGCAAAAACGGTTCTCACTCACGTTCCCCCAAAGGCCCTGAGCTCGTGCTCCTCCATGTCAGGGATGGCAAACACTGCTGGTGTTTGCTGGATGCCAGCAGCTGCATTCACACAGACTCATGGCGTGCAAGCATCCAACTATCCACTGCTGGATCTTGATTCCAAACCATTCCCTGCTGGATGCATTGCCACCTCAGCTGCTAGAAAAGCTCTGCTCTATTTAAAAGCAACAGGAGAATGGGATGATCTCATGGTACAAAAGACAGAGTCTACAGTTAATGTCAATTCTACAGGAAGAAAAGGAGATCCTTCTACACTGACGACCCTTTCAAAGGTGCCTCTCTCCAGTGTGAGCACAGAGGAGCACCATGTAGGCTGAGTTTTGGGGTCACATGCATAGCAGGCAGATCAGGTTTAAACTTCTACATAAGGCACCCTGGAAGAGGATCCAGAGATTCATGCATGGCATTTCCTACTGCACAGCATCTTTCTACCATTCTTCAGTTTCCAGGAGATCTGGCACGGTTTCAGTCTAAGTGACTTTTCTAGAAGAAATTAAAGCGAAATTCTTCTTGGGGAGTTGTGAAATTGAATAAGCCTGTGTTAAGTGTCCTGTGGGACTCTGAAGGGGATTCTGCTGAACCTTGGCTTTTCCTGCAAGCTCCCGAGCACTTCCGGATAAACTGGCCATTCTTCTTGCAGATGCTTCCCTTCAACTCCACGATCCTGGCAGATTTTGCAGCTTAAAGAGGGGAGAAAAAAGCTGTAAGAGACGTTCAGTCATCTCATATAGTGAGGCCCCAGTCTGCAAAGCACAGGGCAGGACTGAATCCCTTTCTTCTCCTCACCATGCAAAGTTCTCCTACCTGTTTCCATAAGCTTCAGCTCCCTGCACAGCTCCTCCTGCATCTTCTTTCTGTAGTCTCCAAACATGGCTCTCATGAGCTGACGCTTCTTCACCAGTGGAGCCTTATCACTGCGCAGTGTCCTGATTGCCCTGAGAGCCTCCTCAGCTGCAGCAAAGGAGAAACAACACACAGGTCAAGGCTCCCTGCTGGCTCTGCCCCTGCATTCCTGCCAATGCTTCCCCCAGGAGAGAGCTCTTCTTCAATGCTTACCTTGCTTTGGAGTGGGTTTCTGTGTCTTCAAGCCAAGTTCCAGCTGGTTCACACACCAGTCCACCTCTTTCCGCAGCTGCTCATCTGACTGCAATCAACACGAGGCACAGTGAGCAAGAGGAAATAAGTCACCCAAAAATTACAGCAGCAGCTGCTACACAGGATGAAAGGGAACTCCATAAAGTCAGCACTATTTCAAATATCATGTTCTGGTGATCATTTTATAGACTTCATGATGTTTTCCCTCTGGTGTTTTTCATCAGAAACTAAGAGCACTGTGCAAACGTTTAGTTGCAACTCACTGTCCCTATTAGATGGATTTAATATGGGGCTGCCATTCAGAGGGTGCTGTTTTCTGGAAAGCTCTTCAGCTTTCAAATAAACTTACAGATGGGAGAAATAAACATTAGCAATAAAAAAACCCTATCCCCAAACCTGCACAAAATCAAAAAAAGCAAACAATGGACAAAATCAGAAGCTGAGTCTTTCTTCTCAGCTCCTCTGTGCTTGCTCAACCAGAAATGTATGAGGAGAAGGGAGATGAAGCCCACTGAGATGGAGGAAGCCAAGTCCCATTGTGCAAAGCCAGCTGGCTAACTCAGCAGTGGGAGAGGGAAACAGGGCTGCACCCTGGGACTGAAGCAATTCTTAACTGCTATGTACATGTAAATACAGACACCCTCACGCTGTCTCCTTTCACCTACAACAGTGTCCTTCCAAAGGACTGCAAGGGCTTTACCTGACCTTCAACTCTTCCCATGTCTCTGGTGCTCAGCAGCATTTATTGGTAGGACTGGAGGTGAAGGAGACCTTTGGATGGAATGTTCCAGAGGCAGGGGAACACTCAGTGCAATTTCCTTGTAGAATATTAAGGAAAAGAAGGTTTTGTGCAATCTTGTATTACAGCATTGATCAGCTGGCACTGTTTGTTAATAGTATCTACATCAGTGCTGGAAAGTAAAATAAAATGAAGACCTGGACCTCAGCAGAACAGAAAACCTCAGGGTGTGCCTTAATGTTGTGTTTACACATAACTTGCAACTTCAGTTGATTTCTGGGTCATGCCCTACAGAGGAACCTTCTCAGAAGCACCCTTGAGCCTTACCACAGGCCCTTGGCTACACCAGGTGGCAGCTCTGCGCCTCGGCTTTGCTCCTTGCACTACAAAAGCAATTCATCCTGCAGCAAAGCACATCAGAGCTACAAGGCCTGGCTCAGCACCCACAGGCACCAGCTTGGCACCTCCTACCTCCATTTCCTATTTTTATTTTCTTAAGAAAACATGGCATCCAGCTCCCCAGGATTAGCTGTCACAAGCCTAAACATGAAATGTTTCTGCACAGATCTGAAGGACCATTAACTTCCTTTGCACTGGTCAGGTTCCTCAGCTGTGTAGCAGAGAAAGCAAACAGCTGCTGGAACATGTAAGCAGCAACCGTGGTCTTCCAGCTTCCATCTCAGGACAGTTTGCTAATTGTTCATCTGTGCAAAGAGATAAAGTGTCTCTAGCTCAAGGGTTTATAAACTATGAGACCCCATCAGTATTTAACTACCTGAGAGGTCTTCTCATCCTGATGGGAAGTATCCGTATTTTGACAGCTGTTAGCTTCTGCCTTTGCCTTCCTGCCGGTCTCAGTTTCTTCTGTTTTCTTTTTACTGACAGGTGGTTTTTGTTTCTTCTTTTTCTTCTTCTGGGCAGCTCCACCTCCTGTTGATTTCTCTGTCACTGCCTCATCTGGAGGGGCTGTCTCTGTTTGGGGGATCTTTGATGTGACATGGCTTCTATCCTCTTTGGGTACATTCCCTGACACTTGAGTCACCTCAGGCTTCTGCAAGGCTGCAGCCTGTGGCAGAGCTGCTGATTCAGCAGGCAGTGGAGGATCTGCTGTGTGCTCTGTACCTTGGCTTGCTGGAAGTAACTGAAGCTGAGGACAGTCTTCATCTGGGATGGCAAAGTTGAAAGCAAACTTGGGTTCTTGTCCAGAAGCAGCAAACCTCAAGGCTGCATTGCAGTTCTCCTGCTTGGTGGCTCTGACATTGTTCTGTACCTGCTCAGCACCACTGTCACCAGGGTCAGCTTCTGGGTTGGTCTCAGAAAGTGGGAAATCAAATCGGAAGCTGCTGCCAGATGATGTGAACAACTCTGGCCTTGCCTCAGGGGTTGGGTCAAACTGTTTCACACCATCTGCAGCCTGCCCCTTGCTTGGCTGTACTTCCACAACATCAGGTTTCATGCCTAGAAAAGAGAAAGAATATTGCTTCAATGCTGGTGTTCTCAATACACCAGTTTCCTCTTGTGGGGGTGCCACTTCAGCTTCCACTGTAAGGCACTGCCCAGAGAGGTGACTCAATCTAATGCTGCAACCTAAGAAATGTACAGAAAAGAACTAAATCTCACCATCCCCCGAGGGACAGCTCAAGCTCACCTTTCTTCATGCTCCTCTGACCCTCATCCATCTTGAGACGACAATCCCCAAACACATTGCTTAGCACTTGTTGCTTCTCTGCAAGAGGAGTCTCAGGGCAGCGCAGGACCTTGAGAATGTGTCGGGTCTCTTCTGCTGCTCTCAGAAAACACCAAGAGAGACAAGAAACAGTTTATGGTGGGCCTTAAAATCCACACTGTGGGATGCTGATGACTGAGTCTTCTCTGAATGTGCTCTGTGTTCATACCACCTCTGACTAATCCATAACTAGCATTCAACTGAAAGGGAACTCCAAGTGCTTCTAGAAGCTCAAATATTGTGAGATGTTCCTAGAGAGGGAAAAAAAATCTTAACTGCTTATTACATACAGTCAGACTCTTACACTGCAGTAAGTGCACTGCTAATGGCACAGAAGGTACAGAGTGCTTAGCAACTCTTCCCTCAAGGCAAAGAAATCCCAGAACCTAGCTCAGTGTCTCTTCTCTGGAAAACTGGAAAAAACTCTGAGTAGAGAGCATACCCTGAAAAGCAGGACTCTTGCTTGACTCTTACAAACCAGCCTGACCATAACAGAAATCCAAAGTTTTTGTGCTAGAGCAAATCCTCTAAAAAACAGAGTTGTTCTGTGACAGTGGTCCCCAAGACCTCCATTTGGAAATCCTAGATATAGTCTTGTAGTGTTTGTCTCACATATTTTAAGCCACAGAACAACTGGAGAGTAGTACTGTGGAATGGGCACACCCCACCTCTCCTGGCTGCAGCGCCTGACCACCCTCTGGGGAAAGAACCTTTCCCTAACATCCATCTAGTAGTCCCCTAACACAGCTCCAGCCATTCAGGTCCTGTCCCTGGTCACAGAGAGCTGAGATCAGAGCTGCCTCCCCACTGCCCCTTGGGAGGAGCTGCAGCCCCGGTGAGCTCCGTGCTCCATCTCCTCCAGCTGAAAAACCAAGTGCCCTCAGCTGTTCCTCCTATGGCTTCCACTCCAAACCCTTCCCCATCCTTGTGTCCCTCCCCTTGGACACTCTCTAAGTTTTAGATCCTTCTGATATTGTGGTGCCCCAAAGTGCCCCCAGCACTCGAGGTGAGGCTGCCCCAGGGTAGAGCAGATCGCGACAATTCCCTCCCTGTCCCGGCCAGTGATGCTGGACCCGATGCACCCCAGACCATGGTGGGACAGAAGTGGGAAGTATCTTCACAGCATCTGGGTGTCAGGGTCCTGAGCACATGTACCCTTATTTCAAAGGGTTTGGCTGGCTGCAAGCCAGGCCTGCTACGCAGCAAGAGCTAAAGAAAGCTCCTGGGAGCTGCTCTCCTCCCTCCCCTGGGAGTTACTCTGAGCCAAGGATCTCATGCATACAGTGCTACAGCCAAGTAACTCATTGATCCAGACCCTGAATTCCTGGCTAGAGCTTGGATCTGCCTCCTTACCAGACTTCTCCAGCGACTGGGACTCCAGGCAGAGCCTGGGTACCATCAACAGCACTGCTCAGCTCTCCTGGCTCACATACTGTGCAAAGGGGTCCTTTTCTGGCCAGGCCACTGCTTCTGCTGCCTCATTCCTGTGCTCAGCTCCTGCCTCCCCTCCAGGAGCTGCTTTTCCTGCTGCTGGGCATGGGACTGGCACAGGACACAGCTGTAACAAAATGGTCTCATCACAGAATAGTTTCGGTAGAAACTTCAAAGCTCATCCACCCCTGCCATGGGCAGGGACACCTTCCACTGGCCCAGGCTGCTCCAAGCCCCAATGTCCAGCCTGGCCTTGGGCACTGCCAGGGATCCAGGGGCAGCCACAGCTGCTCTGGGCACCCTGTGCCAGGGCCTGCCCACCCTCACAGCCAGGAATTCTTTCCTAATATCTGATCTAAGTATAATCTCTGGCAGGGGGAAGCCATTCCCCCTCGTCCTGTCCCTCCATCCCTTGTCCCCAGTCCCTTTCCAGCTCTCCTGCAGCCCCTTTAGGCCCTGGAAGGGGCCCTAAGGTCTCCCCAGAGCCTTCTCCTCTCCAGGCTGAATAATCCCAACCCTCTCAGCCTTAATTCTTCTTGGAGCCTGATGCTCAAGCACAGGGTGTGGGCACCTATCAGTCACTGCTCCATGCTCAGGTGCACCAGCAAACACTCACCTGAGCATCTTACACAGGGTTCACTGCCCTCTCCAGAGGTTAAGTACTGACCTGGAGCAGGACATTGGTCTGCAGCTCTACAAATTGGACTGATGAGATCAAACTATGACCTTATAGAACTTTATCTTCCATGTAATTTTTCCCTGGAACAAGCTTCACAAAAATAAACCTACCGGTGTTTAAGGGCCAGACACCCTGGCACAGTATTTCCCTAAGAAGGAAAGCAAAGGCAGAGCTGTAGCAGAACCAAACAAGCCACTATATGGGAAAATAAGAACACAACAAAGAATACAGAAAACAGGGAGAACAAACACTAAATGAATGAAAGATGAAACTGCTTCCAGAAACACAGTCCTTAAAGCCCAATGCTTTATGTTGTTTTGTGTTTAGAACAAATCCCAAATAACACAAGAACAAGGAACATAAAGGAGAGAAGAAACAGGAAAACACCCAGATCTGCTAAATCACACCCAAGGCCAGAATATGGGGGATATGGGCTGGGAAAGAGAAACATACCTCGTTTGGGGTGTGGAGTGAGATGGAGATCTGCCTCCAGTTGCAAAATGCACCACTCCAGCTGCTCCTGGAACACACCTTGGGGAGCCTTGGACATCGTGTGGGGAAGACAGAATGTTTAGAAGCGCAAATCTCTCACCTCCAAAACTGATTCCAAAACTGAATTTTCTGAGGCTTTCTCCCCTCTCCCAGGAGATCAGACCTGGCTTTACACTGGATGTCTGCTGTGTAACAGCTCATTTATACCATAAATCAGCACAGCACAGGGACACATGTCCTGCGTGGAGAGCACCAAATGAGCCCTCTGCATTATAAAAACTACAGCTCTTACTAGCAGGAAACCCCACCACTCCCGGCAAGCCAGGACTTCCCGCAGATATTTTTTTCATCTGTTTCTCCACCTGCCCCTTTATAAGGCCCCAAATGAAAAGATTTCTCATTTTTTTCCTGAAGCTTAGGCAATGGCATAATGTGTCCATAGCAGGACATTTCCCTTTAGCACAGCTCTGGTAACACACAGAATTTATCTTTAGGCTAAACACAAGCCCTTGAGACCCCACGTGCTGTACTTCCACGCTGGCTGCCTCCTACTAAGCAGGTGGAAGTTAAGGTTTGCAGCCCGCCTGGGGACAAGGCCCACTGAAACACTGGGAACGAAAAGAATATTCAGGATAAGGAGATGAGCAGGGATTGGGAACGGCACCGGCGCTGGGAAGGCCTTTAAGGACAACCTGCGGGAGCTGGGCCCGGCGCGGTGCGAGGGCTCGGCGCGGGCCGAGCAGCAGAGACAGCAGAGCCTTACCCGCTCCATGCCGGGCTCCCCGCGCCGCCGCCGGAGGAAGCGGCCCCGCCCACCTCCGCTCACGGGCCGCTCCCGTGTGGGCTCCGGGAGCAGCTCCGCCCGGCCCGGGCCGGCACCGCCAACTGGAGCTCGGGGTCCGCTCGGGGCCTCTCCGGAGCCCGCTCGGGGCCTCTCCGGAGCCCACTCAGACCGCTCGGGCCCCCAGACCCTTCGCGGAGCCTCCGCGGGGCCTCCCCCCGCCGCCGGCCGGGGCTGAGGGTGGGGCCGGCTCGGTGTGCACCGCCCTCAGCGCTCCGGCCGCGGCCGCGCCCCGCGCTCCCGTTCCGCCCGCGAGGGCCCGGGGCCCAGCGCCCTCCTTGGCAGCGCATCCGTGACCGCCGAGGCTCCCCCCTGCTCCCCTGGGCCCCACAGGGAGCTGTCGGACACACGCGTGTCCATGGCCGGGCCGGGCCGCGGGTGTCCGGTGGTGCCGCCTCCCCTGGGCGCGGCAGGAGCAGCGCTGGCCCCTCACGGGCCAGCCTGACGCGGGCCATGCCAGCACGCAGCACCGCGGGCAGGCGAGAAAGGTTAATACACACCTACAGGTACTGGCTAAGCCCATTTCTGTATTAGATTTCCTTTTGATTATTTAATTTCGTAAGTAAAAAGTTAGACACCTTGTTTCACAGGCATTTTTCCCCCTTGGATTGTTTCCAACAGCAGCCAGAAGATCCCCATGAGGTCAGTCCTGCAGCAGCACAGCGCGTCACAGCACGGGGTTTGTGTCTCTCAAACGCTTCAAACCGTGGAGGTTATAATTTCTCTTGACACTGGCAGCTGATGTTAGAAATTCTCCAAGGCTGACAGTGATTCCAGAAGAGCTCTAAAGTGCTGGGAAAGCACTTCCAAATGTTGCTGCTAAAGATTATAAAATGGTACTGGACAAATCGGCACACTTCTGCCAATCCTAGCCAGACTTCTGTCTGCCTTACAATCTCCACCCTTGCTGAGACTCAGCCATTGTCTAAGCCCTCCCCTCATTACAAAAACCACCTCAGTGGTTTGAGCCTTATCCAAGGTTGTCTTGAGATTTATTTCGAGGTTTATTCGGAGTGGTCGAGTAGGGTCAAAATTGGCATCAGTCCTTGCATTCAATAGTCCAAGTGTCAGGAAAAAAGCTGACAGTCAAGTATTGGAGAAGATAATGAGCACAAAATAATGAGCCATCGTATCTGTCTTGACAGGCCAGTATCCCACCGCAATTTTCCTCTCCCTCAGTGCCTGAGCTGGACTGAGGGCTCGCGAGCCTGTCACCACCAGTCTGGATGCATCCCCTAAAGCAAAAGCTCCCCATCCGTGGCCTGAGGAATGCACAAACCCATCAGGTGATGCAAAGGCTCTTCTTGGTATGGCTGGCACAGAGCCTGCAGAACCCATCCAGACAGAGCAAGGAGTGAAAGGAACATTGTTTTCTGTGGCAGGATGCTGTCCATGTCTCCAGCTCTGTGGACTCAATGGCCATGCAGGGAAAAGGCACAAAGGACCAGCAATGCCTTGGTATTCCTGGGTTTGATCTCTGCCCTGAGGATTCAGCCCCACAGCAGCACCAAGTCAGCGAGCTGTGGCAGCCTTGCGCTGAGGACACACGACAGAAGGGCTGTCAGGAGATCCAGACGTGATCCTCAGCTTCTGCTGACACAACAGAAACCTTGTCACGGGAAGAGCTGTGAGCTGAGCTGGTAGAAGCTGATGTCTAACAAGTCATGGCTGCCCAGGAGCGAAGCAAAGAGCAGGCAGAGGAATGGGAATGGCTTGAGCCTGCCTTGGGTGCAGAGCAGGTTAGTGTGTGCTGTATAAACCGTGCAAAGGCTGGGACAATTCCACACTGCTGTCAGATGGCAACAGGAGCACCTGTCTGGGGGCAGGACAGCTGTGCAGTCCCATAGGTCACTCCAGGACTGGCATTCCTTGCCAGCGAGAGCTGCCTTCTCTCCCCATGCCACCAACTGAGCACCAACAAATTCGTGGCAGGCATGGCTGTAACTGGAAGCTGGAAAATGCAGCTCTTTGGTATGAGGCTCCTTTGAGGGAGCTGCAGGAAGGAATTGGGAAAAAATAAATCAAAAGAGAGAAGGGGGGTGGTTGCCAGAGCTGCCAACCACAGTGCCAGGGAGCCTTGGAGGGCACTGGGACAGCCCAGCGTCACATGCCTGACGCATCCTGTCGCCAGACTTCCTCGCCGGCGATGTACGTGGCTTGCACATACAGGTTGTCATTCAGCATTAGGAAATCTGTGTTGGACAAGAGAGAAAGAAAGCAGCTGTCAGGAGGGAACTGCTGGGGCTGGCTGGGGAGGGCTGAGCTCAGTGGGGAAGGGCTTCTCCCCACCCCAGGATGGCACTGCAGTGCAATCCTGGCAATGACAGCTCTGCTTTCTGCTCAGCTGAGATGTGGGGAGCACTCCAAAGGGTTTCCCAAACACTCCAGCATCCAAGGGAAAAACCACTGGAGCAAAAGACCAGAGCAAATCCCAGGTGTAGCATGTCTCCCTGCAACTCCCACTGAAAGAGCGGATGAGCATGTGCTTACAGCAGCCCCTGCTTTGCTCCAGCACTCGTGAGCCCTGACACCATTGTCTCCATACCAGTACGTGCTGTGCCTATACCAGTACCTGCATCGGAGTCATAATTCAGTGTCCCCTTTTTACGTTCAATCCCCAGGAGCTGAGCGGGATGCAGAGACGCCGCCTCCAACGCGGTCTCTACCGAGCACCCTTGGACAGAGAATTGGGGAGACGTTAGGGCAGCCCCAGCCCCCTTGCCAGAGCAGCCCAAATCCCCCTGGACAAGGCAACTGTCAACCAGGCAGTTGACAGACCCAAGCTGGAACACCCTCAGCACAGCCAGCTGGAGCTGGGAAGGGAAATATCCCTGCAGAAGAGAGCAGGCATAGGAAAACTGAACACTTACAGTATGGAGAGGGGAAAATCATTCACTTTTGTGAGGAAGAAGCAGGAGAGTTGACCTCTCATTAGTTCTATGGGTTAAAATGAAACTTCCCCTCAAAAAGGGGCTCATCTGAGGGCACTGATCCCAGCCCTTGTCATGTCTCAGGTGAGTGGGAACGTTCCTGGTGGAATGGACACAGCTGGCAAAAGCAAGACTTCCTCCCATGTCAACGCAGGGAGCAGCAGCTTGTGGACAAGGCTCTCTTACCTGTGGCTTCTTGGAAGTGTCGCACACACGTGTCCATGGTTGCCACGCTGCCACTGAGGGTCTTTGTGCCTGGGAGAGAAACAGGATGGCACTGAGCAGCACCCACAGCTCACAGCAAGAAGCAGGGCACTAGGGAAGCATAATGGGACCAGAAGTGCAGAAATCCTGGGTGGCAGGAGGAGCAAGCTGAAGGGCCTGCAGCCAATTCCTGCTGTGGCACAGGAACCTGGGTGTTACCTCTAGCTTCACCATGAGACCAGCTGGACTGGGTGAAACCAGCTCACAATGCAGGCATCTGCTGCCAGAGGAAGGGAATGGAGAAAGGAATGACCCTTCTCTGAAATACCTTCCCAGTCTTCACCTACTCGGGAATTTGAAACTTAGGGAGTTTCAAGCAAGGGAGCTAGCAAGAAGTGGTAGTGTTATAATAAAGACAAGGGACAATAAATATCTCTTAAGATTTCTCTGTCCTTACTGATCCCCTGACCCTCTGGCACCCTTGACACTGGGTAATGAGGCTTTCAAAGGTATTACAGACAGCTACAACTGGACAGATTCCTCCATAAGGGTGGTACACTTCTCCTCTTTACCAGGAGCTTCATTCTCCCCAAGGCCAAGTCACTGCAGATCCTTCAGGCATCAAAACCCAAAAGGGTGGTACAAATGCTGCCACACACTCCCAGGGACAGCAGGGTGTGCTCAGCTCCTCAGGAATGGTGCCAGTGGCAGCAGTGTCCCCAGCTCTTCACCAAGAGGGACAGCACTTACCTGCAATGTAGGTGTTCAGCCCATCAATCTCCACCACCTGCTGACCCAGCGTGTGCCGACCCGGTGCCAGCCCCATGCCAGCAATTGCATCTGTCACCAGCACCAGGCCTGTGGAACACAAGGAAAGGGGCCCTGTCAACTTTGCAGCTGATTTTGCTGCAGCTCCAAGCACTGTGCCCTCTTGACCCCCCTGGAGAGGGACCATGTGTCTCCAAAGCAGGAAGACTGAGGGATCAGCACACGTGGCTGTGACCTTCCAGGCAGCAACGGCAGCACGAATGTCTTGTGGGAGATGGTGCAGTGCTCAGAGTGGCTGGTGACACTGGGGGGACTGCTCACCTTTGGGGTGGGCTCGGTGGGCGATGCGCAGGGCAGCGGGGTTGGTGTGGATGCCATCAGAAATCATGCCATAGAAGACCCTCCGCCCAGCAGGAATCTTGTCACTTGTCAGCAGCCCCACAATGCCAGGGTCACGATGGTGGAACTGCTCGAGGGGAGAGAGGGGACAAGCTGTGGAGGATCACCAGGACGCACTGGCTGAGACTCTTCCCCTCAGGGGATGCAGCTGTCATCTCTATCACACAGTGCCTGGCAGCTTTACCAGGCAAACCTGGGCATTGCCTTGAATCACAGAATCACAGGATGGTTTGAGTTGGAAGGGACCATAAAGCTTGTCTTGTTCCAACCCCTGCCATGGGCAGGGACACCTTCCACTATCGCAGGTTGCTCCAAGCCCCAGCCAACCTGACCTCGAATGCTTCCAGGGATGGGGCAGCCACAGCTTCTCTGGGCACCCTGTGCCAGGGCCTCCCCACCCTCACAGTCAAGAATTCCTTCCCAATATCCCATCCATCCCTGCCCTCTAGCAGTGGGAAGACAAGGAAGAATGTCCTGCCACTTCAGGCCCTTGTCCCCAGTCCCTCTCCAGCTCTCCTGGAGCCCCTTTAGGCCCTGCAAGGGGCTCTGAGGTGTCCCTGGAGCCTTCTCCTCTCCAGGTGAGCACCCCCAGCTCTCCGAGCCTGGCTCCAGAGCAGAGGGGCTCCAGCCCTTGGGGCATCTCCATGGCCTCCTCTGGACTCTCTCCAGCAGCTCCACGTCCCTCTGCTGTTGGATCCCAGGGCTGGAGGCAGCTCTGCAGGTGGGGTCTCACCTGAGGGGGCAGAATCCCCCCCCACCCCTGCTGCCCACACACAGGAGGAAGTCTGGGAGCACACAGCCAGGGCACGTCCAGCTCTCATCCACCAACACTTCCTAGTCCTTCTCAGGGATGAATTTCAAGAGTCTGCTACAGCCTTGACTCTCTTTCAGATCCAGCAGTAGGAATGTGAAGCCAGAGGTTCAGTGCCAAAACCTCATTGCAAAGCATAGTGTGAAACCAGCTGGGGAGGACACAGACCCAAGGGGGGAGGGACAGAAAGCCCAAAAGCAGCCCTGGAGCAGGGCAGGTGCCTCTGGGGACTCACCGGCAGCATGGCATTGAAGAGGTGAGTGATGAAGGTTGCTCCGTGCTGCACAGCCTCCTCAGCCTGGGACAGATTGGCCACTGAGTGACCTGGGAACAGAGAGCAACGCCTGATTCCTCTGCCCATCACTGATTTCCTTACAGGAGTAAAGACACTCCATCACTGGATTATGCTCTAAGGCCCACCCTGGCCTGAGGTCTGAGGGGCAACCTCAACACAGATGTGTCTGGCCATGACCTGGGGGGACTCTGGCGGTGGGTGTTTCACCTGAACTCCTTCAGTGTTCACATCACAGCTGTCACAAATGCTGCCTTGCTCACAGCACGTTGCCTTCAGGCTGGGTTTGAGGTCCAGTGACACACCTTTCTGCTGGCCTCAGATACTTAAAAGTTTTTTAGAGAGATATCAGGGGATACCCTCACAACAGTGGGGATTGTGCCAGGAAAGAATATGGGAATTAAACTATCCAGAAAGAAAATTCTGTTTCCCCAACAGGACAGCAGCTCTGTGGGCTAACCTTGCCTTTCTGGAGTTCTTTATGTGGCTGTGGCATAAGAGATAGTCTGCTATCTCTTGTATGAATGCCCTTCTCACCTGAGGTTTAATTTCACCCTGAATAACTTCCCCTCCACCCCCTTAAAAAAAAAACCCGACTTCTTCAATGATCTGAGACAAAGAAGAGTTTGTGAAGCAAAGGAAAAGAAAAACACAGCCAGTTTTAAGTCAGAGGCCAGCCAGATGTTGGAGTGAGAGGTTCCTACAGCACTTGTGGTTGAAAAACAGAGTTATCAAACCAACAGTAACCTTTGGAAAATTATTTCAGCTGTCGCATAAGACCTAAAGCAGTGGAACTTCAGAGTTTGAACCCTTCCACATCATCAAACCTCCAAGTAAGACTGCTGCTCTTCCCTGTGTTAGAACAGCACCTTGTGTTTACTGCAGAGGCTCCTCAGTCAATACAAACTTCGGCCCTTGCCATGACAGATTGATGGCATCAAGTGAGGTCCCCCTTTGTGACAGGTCTGTCATCTCCACACCGGCCAGGCTGAAGAGAATCCTACCCCGTCCAGTTGCACCGAGAGACTGTTAGAGATGCCACAGCCCCAAGGGAGGGGCTGCTGGAGCCCCCCTAAGCCCGGGGTGCCCCTGCCCTTACCCAGGGAGACGCAGATGCCCCGCTTGGTGAGCTCCTGGATCACCTCACTGCTCCTCCTCATCTCAGGGGCCAGGGTGACTATCTGGACACAGTCCAGGGAGCCATAGGTGGCAAGCAGGTCCTGGAAGGCACCTGCCTCAAAGGTGCGGAGGCAGTGCTCTGGGTGAGCACCCTTCTTCTCCTTGCTGATGAACGGCCCTTCCAGGTGGGCTCCTGTCCAAACAGGAACAAAGAACCATGACCCTTCCTCCCCCTACCAAGGACCAATAAACCTGCTCTGTCTACTCTGCTCCAGTTGCACTCTTGCCATTTTTCTGCAGCAAAACACATGCCTCAGGTAACTGTGGGCTCAGCACAGGCAGAGATGCAGTGCTGGCCACTGGCCAAGCCAAGCCACCCCACTGCCATTGCTCCAGGGGGCCCAAAGGGGCTGAAGAGGTGTGTGTATGATGACAGAGAACACAGCAAAGGCCAGGCCTGAGGGGCAAGGTGGGTCTGTGCCCACCTGTGCATCCCTCCCACCGAGAGCTCCAGCCCCTGTTTGTGCTCTGTAACTTCTTTCACCTCAACTGTGAACAAGATAATTGCCCACCTAGAGTAGCACCACAGAGGGACGAATCCACTTACCCAGGATTCCTGCTCCATGGGCTCCACCGTTTCTTACACTGATCTGAGGGAGAACCTAGAGAAAGGGGTTTGTCAGACATGGCACTCCAGACACAGCCCCCAGCCTGCCAAATCAGACCCAAAGGTCAGGTCCGCAGGGAGATTTGTAGCTGGACCACTTGGGACCATCGCAGCCCACAAAGGAAAAGCTGTCTCCAAGCCTTGGTGTGCAGAGCTCGCCTGGGAGACATGGCTGTCTCAGCATTCTAAAGGCTGAGGGCGAGAAACCCAGGGTAGAGTCCAGCTCCTCATGTCCACAGCTTTTCTGCCCTGGCAGTTATCCCAGTCTTGGCCCATCCACCCTGATACCAACCTCAGTCCCTGATCACCCTGCAGATGGGAAGGGAGAAGGCCCCTTACCTGGTGGTACACGGATGGAGGAGAGGTCACCAGGGTGGGACAGAAAGAGGTCACTCCATGGGAGAGAATTTTCTGACTGACCAGGTCAATACCTGATTTGAAGTCATCCGTAGCCAGAGAGAAGTCCACCCCGAAGCCTCCTGCACCACAAACAAAACAGAGGTGAAACTACAGCCTGCCCAGTGGATGTGTCCCACCCAGAAACACTGAAGAGAGATTTTGTGAGACTGGAGGGAGTTGTTCCATTTGTAGGGCTCTGACACAGAGGGCTCCACCACCACTTCTGTCCTACATTCCAAGGTTCCATAAGTACAAATCTCACCATCGCTGCCCCCCTGAAATGCTCTTCCCCACAGCATCCCAGCGTTTTGCAAGCACAACCTTTTTATTTTGATGCAGGGTAAAATGTGAGGATTCCCAGCTGAAAAGGGATCAGACTTCCAACTTTAACTACCATAGAACAAGCCATTTCCTTCTGAAGAGAGCTTTTGCAGTTAATGTTTGTTCCTTTGGGAGGTCTTGCCCTCTCCTCCTATGTCCTGGAAAGGGTAGGGCAGGCATCCTGCTAGTGCAGGCGCAGGACAAAATAGAGATAAAAATGAGTTCAGAGGAAACCCTCACCTGGCCAAAGGGGATCACTTACACAACAGCAGCAACCACAGGCAAAAGTGCTCTCTGCCATTAGTTGGGTGACTCATACCTCCCTTGAGCAGCTGAAATGTGGCCATGGGCAGGACGCCCAGCATGGGGCTGGGGGTCAGGGATGGACAAACCCGGGACGCCCCCAGTCCGTGAGTGCGTGTAGCTTCACTGTACCATTGATCTGGACATCAATGAAGCCCGGGGCGATGATGCTGTCTTTGCAGTCCAGCTGGACATCAGCAGAGCCCTTCTCGTCAAAGAAGAGTTTCTCTGGGTTGAGGATCTTCCCCTCTCGCACCCACAGGTCCTCCCTGGAGGGACAATCACACACACCAAGCTCTGGTGCCATCTGCAGCACGTGGAGCAGGTGGCTGTGCCCCAGTGACAGTGATCTGGGCAGAGTGGATCCCACCGGCACCTCCTGCCACGGGCTCTGCGATGTCTGCCAGAGCACAGCTGCTCTTGCAGCTGGGACACAGCGGGCAGCCCTCTCTGCCTGGCTCTGGCTCTACAAAACTCACGGGAATGGGATTTTCACACGCTGCCCCTCAAAGGTGGCCAAAAGGACAGGGGGCTGGCAGAAGAGGCAAAACAAGAGGGACGGTACACCACACCCGCCCCATCTCCCTCCGAAAGCTGTCAGAGGGGACACGGGACATGGGAGCGCGGTGGGGCGAGGGCCAGCAGCCGATGCACAGGGGCAAGTGGCGACCGTCCCTCGGGCGCTGCAGGTGCCAGCTCAGGTAGGCAGCCCGTCCGGGAGCCCCCACACCCCTGGCACCCCCGCAGCCTCGGTACCCACGGACACCACGATACCCCTGGACAGCCCTGGTACCCCTGGAGATCACGGTACCGCCAGCAGCCCTGGTACCCGCAGCCACTCCGGTACCCCCCGCCTCACCTCTGGAGCTGGTGGTCCCTCAGGATGCGGCAGTTGGTGAACTGGACGATGGGCGCGTCCGACACGGATTTGTTGGACGGCATCGCGGGGCAGCGGGAGCCGGCGGGAAGCGCGAACCCCCCCGGTATCCGGCGCACGGGGCGGGGACCGGGCGTGCCGGAGCAGGGCCAGGCCGCGGCTCTGGTGCGAACGGCTGCCGTGGGACTGGGCAGCCGGTGAGGGGCGGAGGCACCGGAGCACCGCCCCGGGGGCAGGCGGAGGGTGAGCTCCCTCCCCTGCCCGGCTCTCTGGGCCGACGCTGTGAGGAACCAGCCCTGCGGTGCCCGAAGAGCGCCGGGCCCGGGGCGGTGTCCCCACTCCGGGGCACCGGGGCCGGGGGCGGGGCCGCGGCGGGGGGCGGGGCCTGGGCGGGGCCTGGGCCCGCGGCACCGCCTGCTCCCGGTCACGTGAGCGCGCTCAGCACGTGCCGGAATTCCCCGCCCGCCCTGCGTCACGTGACCGGCTCCGAGGAGCCGCCATCACGAGAAGGGCGCCGCCATCTTGAGAAGGTCGGCGCGGAAACTCTCCCTGTGAGACCTCACCGTGAACCGGCATCGTGAGACCCCGCTGTGGGACCCCCTCCAGAAACCCCATCCTGAGATCCCCATCCCGACACCTCCATCCCAAGACCCTCACTGTGGCACCCTGGGCCCACTGCCCCCCGTGTACCCGAGGGCAGCTGACGAGACGCGGTTCCACCCTGGTGATGTGTGCTCCGGCACTGCTGATGAATCTCTCCCAGGAAAGATAAATGATGGGGACTGTAATTGTGCATGAATGTAACACCTCTGTCTGGCCTGGAATTGGATTTTAATTAGGTTTTGTGCCATGCTTATCATTCCGTGATGTCAGTGCTTGTCCACACTACAAGCTGCTCCTGTTGTCAGCAGGATGCTGGGAAAGGGGCCTGAAAGGGAGAGCTAGGAATGATGCCGGTTGAGGCTGGGAAAACTAAGGGCAGCACTGTTTTGGGAATTTGAGGCTAAGAATGGTTTCAGGCCACGGAGATGCCCCAAGGGCTGGAGCCCCTCTGCTCTGGAGCCAGGCTGGGAGAGCTGGGGGTGCTCACCTGGACAAGAGAAGGCTCCAGGGAGAGCTCAGAGCCCCTTGCAGGGCCTAAAGGGGCTCCAGGAGAGCTGCAGAGGGACTGGGGACAAGGGCTGGAGGGACAGGACACAGGGAATGGCTTCCCAGTGCCAGAGGGCAGGGCTGGATGGGATATTGGGAAGGAATTGTTCCCTGGGAGGGTGGGGAGGCCCTGGCACAGGGTGCCCAGAGCAGCTGTGGCTGCCCCCGGATCCCTGGCAGTGCCCAAGGCCAGGTTGGCTGGGGCCTGGAGCAGCCTGGGATAGTGGAAGGTGTCCCTGCCCATGGCAGGGGTTGGCACTGGGTGAGCTGTAAGGTTTTCCTCATGAAATTATGCACATCTTGGACACTCAGCACTGTATTGCTGGGAATGATTTTTAGCTTCATAGAAGTGGAGCTGAGGAGACCTCAAAATTAGTTGAGAAAATGAATTCCAAAAACAGCTCTCAGCCCTGCTTATTTGTCTGTGAAGAAGAAAGGACCCATCTGAGCTGCTAAATCGAATTTGGATGTCAGAAGGCATGTATGGCACCCAAACTGCCTGGGGCCAAAACAGGTCCCTTCCCCAGGAACACACAAGCTGACAGGGCTGTGACAGTAACTTTAGCTGGCAGTGGAAGAGATGCCGAGGTAAAGGCAAATACTGACTGCACACATAGGAACACCCACCATAAATACCCCACCTTGGGCCCACCCAGAGCAGTGACAGAGCTTCACCTGAGAGCCCTCCAGCCACACAGGTCCAAGGCTTCCTCAGGCTGCCAGTCCCAAGCCTAGATCAGAGCGCTGAGACCTCCCATCTGCACTGCTGGGAGAACGGGACAGCCTGTGCCAAGCGATGGGAATCTGCTCCTGGAGGCTGTAGGTATGTCATCCAGCCCCACCTATGGCATCTACTGCTAAAGCCTTACCCCTTTGGATGTTCTCCTTTTATTTCTCAGCATTAAATTAAGCCTGGCTTGCATCACCCATACTGCATGCTCCTCTAATAATAATTCCATATTCTTTCTCTCCACTGCCCTAGTAACAGGTGGAAGGAATCACAGGCTGTAGTTTCACTTGCACTTTCTTTAGCAAAGGTGTTTTTTTTTTTCTTCAGGTTGAGTTATTTTTAACCTGGCTCAATTCCCAAATTAGGTCCACTGCCTGGCAGCAAGAGCAGCTATACCTGCGCACTTGGGAGGAGCTGGGGAGCACACGGAGCAGCTGTGGGAGCAGGGCTGGCACTGCTGCTACATGAAGAAGGGCTGTTGAAATACAGCCTTGTCTTCTGGTTTTCACCAGCATTCACAAAGATGTCTAAGAAATTGTCCCAAGGCACACATGGAGGCTGCTTAGAACACGCTGCCAGTCTTGGGAATAGACATGATTTCCCAAGATTGGTCCTCAGCCTACCTCATGCAGACAGCCATTAGGAGAGGGTGGCTGAATTCACTCTCTGCCACTCAAGTCACGCTCTCCCCCTCTGCCAAAGGCAAAGGAGGAAAGCACAGGTGTAACAGCATGGACAGGGCAGTTCAAAGTGCCAGAACAGGGTCTGGAATTTACACAGTCCCTGGTATCCCCTTGATGGATGAATCCCAAAGAGCCAGACCTGATCCTGCGAGGGCAGCTTGTCCCATCAGCAAAAGGAAAATAGCAAAGACAAGCCACCAGTTCTCCAGCTTGTGCTCTGTCAGGTCAAAGAGAGCTGTCAGGGGTCTGTGGGTACCTTGTGGGTACAATGTGGGCCCCAAAAGCCTTGGCCCTTAAACACTGTAAGGTCAGGACAGGATTTTTCCCTGTGTGCTTTTGTGTTGTGACACAAGAACCAGCTTGGCAGAAACCCAGTGATACAAGTCACAAAGCTGTGGCTCTCAGGAGCTCACTGAAGTGTGTCTTGCAGAAAAAATAACAGCATTTATTAGCTTTAACAGGAACAAAAATGGAGAAGCATTTTGGGACACAATCCTTTGACCCCGAAACAGAAAATTCCCACTCCAGGGCAAGTGGCATTGGGAAGACTTGCTCTGGGTTTGATTTAATTACATCAAGAGACAAAGATGGTTAATAGCTGTAAAACTAAGGCCAGAGGCGGTTAAGTCCAGTGTGTCAGAGACCAGTAACTCTCACCTGAGCACAGTGATGGTTTGGACAGTACAGCTGGCTGGAAACAGCAGTATTCCTGTGGCCAGCCTAGGAAGGAAACAAGGTTTACTGAGAGCTGTAGTCATTAGTTCTGCTGTTACTCTGTAATTGAAAACAGCAACTTGGTTTCTGGGATCAAGGTTTTTGTTTCCCCAAAGCTTATTTACTTTTCCAGGTTACTATGCTTCTCTGTAAGCCCTATCTCCCTAGGAAAGCCAATCCCTGAGCAATCACAGATAAAATCCTGGTACTTAAAAATGCTTCTCCAACAGCAGTGAAAAAACAAAAATTGCAGCCTTTGGAAAAAAACAAACAAAAACCAGTGTGAAAGGGTTAACAAAGAACAAGGTCAGCAGGCTCTGTGGAGGCATTGTCTGTGCTGGCAGCTCTGGCATCAGGTCCTGAACCTCCCCAGCCTGCACTGACTGCTGATGGCCCTGTCCCTGTGCTGCTGCTGCTGCTGCAGAGGCCCCGCTCCTCTCCTCTCCTCTCCTCTCCGCAGGGCTGACTCACTGCAGCGCTCCCAGCCACGCATGGAGCACCAGAGCACCATGGCTGTGCCGGCACACCCACCCCCTTCCCCTCTTCCACACCGGCCACCGCAGCTGAGACTGCCCTCTGAGCTGCTGTGCTCGTGGCACTAAAGGAATTTCAAAAACCCCAAAGGTCCCTCATTTTCTTAACGCCCCGAATCACTTGAGAAATGTGCTGATGCAATAGCACCAGTGAAGGACCTGAAATGCGAGTTTTCACCCGGGAGACATCACAGAGGATTCAGAGCATCACTGTCATGGCTGAGGCAGCATGTGCAGACTCTTAATTTGACTCTGCATGTATTTGCAGGCACTTGGCACAAAGTGATCCTCCCCCAATCCATGCTCACCCCAGCTCTGTTCTTCTTGCATGGGTTTATATATTAATAACAGAGGCTTCATGTTCCAAGGCATGAAGCAAAATGCCATTGAAGGGATTTTCCCTACACTGGTTCTGCAAGTACCTATTAACTGCCTCTGCGTGATGTCACCAACCTACAAGGGACCTTAGCAGGGATTGGAATATGGGACCTTTCAAGCGCTTACTGCCCTTGGAGATGGGAGCATTTAGTTGCTCTCTTAAATGCAGTTTTGCTTCCACTCTTGTCAATTGGCAAGACTGGCAGCAGGGTCCCCTTACAGAAGGTAGAACCAGATGTTAAGCAAATTTGCAGCCTCAGGCAGGACCCTCTCCTATCCTGCCACACAACTTGAATTGCCAAACGCAATTCCTCTCCCCAGAACTGCAAGCTGGATGCAACATCCTCTCCAGAGCCTGGGTTCAGGATTCACCCCCCAGCTGCAAGCTGTCACACTGCACCCTCTGCAGTCAGTCACAAGGCCCCCTCTGCAGTCAGTGAGACACAATGAACCGACCGATTCTGTAAACCTTTATGACCCCCGGGGAAAGCCTAATTCAGAGGTTTAGTCTGCTACTTTTGCTGATAAAAAGAATGACCAACACCATTCCGATCAGCAATTTCCCCTTCCCCCGGGCACTGCTTCAGCACGAACCCAGGATTTTCCTTCAGTCAGCTGACTTACACCTCTGTACGGCCCTACCACCATATCTCTGCTCGCACTGCCACGAGGCAAAGCCCTTCCCAATCAAAACCAGCCCAGCCCAGCGCCAGCCCGCTGAGAAGTGAGTGCAGAGACATCACTGTTTTAGCAAACAGCAAAAAATAAGCCAATTAACTTGTTAATGATTATTGTTAAAACTGGCTCATAGCTAGTCTCCTGATAGCCCAGAAGGTGTACAGTGGCACCAGGCCTGGGCAGCACCCTTGCCAGGTTCACAGCTTCAGTGAATTCCTTATGTTCTGGCCACAGCTCTTCATGGTACTTGCACCACTCACTGGACAGGTACCTCGGTGAAACATACATACATATTTTCATTCCCAACCAGGTGACACATCCCTCCACATACATCAGTTTAGTTTGATGCCAAAGGCACTGCTAGCACTAGGTGTCTGTGTAGTAACATTTTGGCTTGAACAAGGCAAAGCGTGACCTGTTCTCCAAGCTACTTTCCAGTGCTAATGGGGACCAAGCTTTACCACTGAAAGGTAACCCACACATTTCCCATATAAGCTTGGCAGTATTCAAATCCTCAGGACAGAGGAGGCTGCTCCCACACTCAGTAGCTGCAGCATCAGAATCTCCCAGCTCAAATGGCCCTGATTTAAAAGATAAAAATACAAGTTCTTGACTGAAGCCATTTTGTTGATGAGACTATTGTTGAGGTACTTCAGAGGCAATTACTGCTCACAGTACAGCTTCCAAGCAGCTCATCTTCTGCAGGGCCAGCATGAGGACAGGCTGCTTGTTTCCTGACAAGGCAGCTCCTCCCAGTCACACTGCAGCTGCACCCTCACTCCCTGACCCTTAGTTACAGAGCATCACACTGAGCCAGATGTGCTGATCAGGGTGAGCACAGCACTGCATCCCTGCTCACCATGAATACAGCCCATGGCAGCAGCTGGGAACCACACTGCCAGGAGAAAGGGTAAGTTGTGGCAGAGCTGGCAGCATCACCCCTGCTTGCTGCCCAGTCACTCCAGGAACCTGCCTCCCCTGAGGGACCTCACCCTCTTCCCAGTGAGCAGCAACAGCTGGAAATCAGAGCCAGGGACTCATTACAGCAATGTAGTGAGGAAGTTTTATTTGGAAACATGGTAGAAGTTTGTAACCCAACACTGGGTGCACGACTGATGCCGGAGCATACGCGGTTACTACTGAAACACGGGAGTGTTTCGGACAATTGCTGTAATAAAACACAAAATTCTCATACTCCAATACCAGGACACTACAGCAATCTTTAGAATCAAAATTACATCCAAGGAATTCTCTGCACTTACAACTGACCCCACAGTGTAATCTACCTATATATAAGATTAATATATATAGCATGGGAAATTGAAAATCCTTGCTCCATAGATGTATGAACATGTCAAGTCTTTTATAAATAAACATCCAGTGAAGAGAAAAAATTACATTTCTAGTTCATATTTATACATAAAATACTAACAGCAATGGGTGGAAAATTGCACACAGGCCACCCCAAGCCATGCAGCAGGCTTGGAGCAGCCCATCCAAGTTAATATTGAAGTACACACAGGACAGACGAGTCACTAACATATATTGCGCATTTACAAGAGATCAACTACCAAATTGGGACAACTGTACACATTGGAGAAACCATTTTCATTCTGGAGCTTTTTTTTTTTTGTTAAACGTAGATTTGTTACATCTCTTTACATCATACCGCAACATTTACTTCGTGGAGAGGATAAGGGCAACAATGAGGCCATAGAGACCCAAGACTTCAGCGAAGATCAAAATGAGGATCATCCCCACAAATAACCTGGGCTGCTGTGCTGTGCCCCGGACACCTGCATCGCCCACGATGCCGATGGCAAAGCCAGCAGCCAGACCGCTGAGACCCACGCTCAAGCCAGCACCCAGCTGAAGGAAGCTCCTGTGGGACAGAGATGGAAGAGTTTCAGTGGCAAGAACAGCATACCCAGCCTTAAGCCCCTAACTCTTTCAACAGGCCCAGTGTGTCTCAAAGCAGATGCTTACTGGCACTCCCAACTCTGATACTTAAAGACAGGCAGCAGTGGAGGATCTTCAGCTGATGTCCATGTGTGGCTCACACACCAAACTGAGCTACTGGGCCTGGAGTTCATACGGCCGCCAGCTTGTCTGCGGCCACTTGAGCCAGCTGCAGGCTCTGTGTGCTGTCAGAGCAGCACTTACTAGCACTTGCAGCAATGTGCCACAGTGCTGCAAGTGTAGCCTGTTAGTAGCTGCTCATCTCCAACCTTTAGCAACCTGTTATACAGCCACAGCACAGCCAGGTGTCTTGCACTGCAGGAGCTGGGCAGGAATGGTCTGCTTTTTCCAAGCAGGAGAGCAGCCCTGAGGTCCCTATCAGTGTCTGCCCACCTGGAAATTGCAAAGGACCATTTGTATCTGCTGTTTCAGACCGTGTCTTGTTAGGCCAAGCACACTGCTCATAGGCAGAGCTTGTACAGCAACACAGATACCTGTCACACTTCAGCAGCACTGTTTTATTCCAAGGGGGCTCAATCACACCAGATCCAGCTGTTCTCAGGAGCCAAGAGCAGATTAAGTTTCAGACTGTAGCTGCTATAGAGGCCCAATGTATAGCTCAAGGATTGATTTACCAGCACATAAAGCAAAAGCAATATTAATTATTCACTTGCATCTCCCAGGCAACAGCAGAACTATTTAGACAGTATTGGAAACACCTGTGCATACAGGTCTGGAGTCTGGCACCATGACACAGGCTTTACCTCCTATCCCAGTGCTGTCTGTACACAGCTTCTTTTAAGTACAGTCCCACCACATGAGCACTGGGATGCCCAATTGATCTGTGACAGCCAGTACAGCCAACTGAGCAGGCAGCTCCACTGGGCAGCTGGAATCCAGCCCGTGCTCCTAAGCCTAGCCCAGGAGCATTTAGCATTGCCAGGCCTTCCAGGAGGCTTGAGCCAAAACCACCCACACACAGAGCATCAAACAGTGACAGGACAGTCTGAAACAGAACCACAGATGCAGCAACTTACTTGAATAGCGTGATCTCAGGTGAGAGGGCATTGGCAATGAGCACTGCCACTACGAGGCCATAGATTGCTATAATACCCGCCATGACCACAGGGATGATGGACTTCATGATCAGCTCAGGCCTCATGACAGACATGGCTGCAATACCTGTGCCACTCTTTGCTGTTCCATATGCAGCTCCCAAGGCTGGAAGAGAAAAAAAACGCATTAGGCACATCCCCAAATACCGTTTCCCTCACTAGGCTGCAGTTAGAACAGCTGAGCCAGCACAAGGAAGGATTGTGCAAAACTAACAGGGTCACAAGACAGCCAGGAATACTTCCCTAAGGGATGAGGAAGTGACCTACCCAGAGTCCTATTCCAAAGAGGTGCTGTTCAAACACTACCGATAAAAGAACATCTTCCCCGACCAACTTCACAGCAAGGCACACCCCCAGCAGCCATCCATGCCCCTGCTTATGGGCCAAAACCCAAGGTCCCAAGTGGAACTCTAGCATTTGTGCCCTCCCAGAGTCCACATTGCAAGGCTCAACAAAGCACATCTGTCTACCTACCCCAGCAGAACACAGCTGAGAGCTGGCCTTCACAGTCACTGAACTTTGAGCCACCTGAACTGAGTTCAGACAGACAGATCTCCTTCAGGGGGCCTATTCTCTCACAAAACCCATTTCCTATGCTTTGGCCTTGGACTTAAATGTGCCATTGCAGCTTCATCAGACACACCGAGATAGAAACAAACTCAAATATTAACGCTCCATGTCATTCCTTGGAGAAAGGTCACGCTCTCCATGTGCCAAAACCTCACCTGTGAAGGATTCGGGTCCAAACACTTGTCAATCCAACCACTGGAACCATGAAGAAGAGTTTGGCTTGTAGGTTATAGAGGACCATTAACCATTTTACACCTACTCATCATCTCTGTCAACACTTGAGTATGCAGAGACCTGCACAGGATGATGGGCTTATCACCTGCACCCAAGACCTGTTGGAAGAGTCCAAAGCACTACCCCAAAGTAACTTCTGCCTTGAAAACTTTGTATTAGTTTCACAGAAGCTTCCTCAAACACCTCATTCTTTGATTCTGCAAAGAATTCTTGAAAAGACACCTTTCCTTCCAGTTTTACTGGGGGGTATTCTGGGAACTCCACAGCTTCCTACTGCACTCACCATCACCCAGAGATGACATGCAGGCCAAATGCCAGCCAGGAGTAAGTCCCTGAAGCAGCAGTGATAGGCATATGGAAGGGTAGGCAGTCTCCTTTCCTGACATCAAGATTATATTCAGAGGTCAGTCATATTTGGCAAGAAAAATGTTCTTGCATCTGTTCTAAAAGGCTGCTGGAATGTATTTAAACCGTGGGCATTTAAAGTCTTTGTACTGTTCTGAGACTTAATAGTTGAGTTTGCTTCACCCACAGAAAACTAAAGCTTCTCCAAGGGAGACCAGCTTGTTCCACAAAGATGTGGAACTGCCTTACACCAGTATCCAGGTGTGAGATTGTGCACCTTGTCCCAAAGAGTTGCTGGGAGGTATTTGGAGGAGTTTGGATACATATTTTCCTGCTTCTCACTCAGCACTCCTGTAAAGCCCATCTTTGAGCAGTCATCCTCCTGGCTTGGCACTAAAACTCCAGACCATTCATGCAAGCAGCGCTGCTGCACTAACACAAGGTTCATTCTCAGAAGGAAGTTCAGTTTTAGTTACAAAAACCTGAAGGGAAAGACTCATAGCTACCAATTTGTTCTGTGCTAGCAAAGCTCTTGAACCCTGACTGGCACCAAGTGATGTAAAGGGCCATTTTGGGCAATTCAAAACTAGAACCCAACTTAGGAAGCTTGAGCCAGGAGCAGGTTCTACCTGCAAATGTAAGATGAGCCTGGAAACTAGCACATGGACTTCATCAGCCATTTCAGTGACAGCTATGTTTAGGGTCTAGCCCTTTAAAGTCTAGAAAGAAATCACTGACTTGAACTAGGAACCATTTTTCTTGGATGAAGCATCTTCTAAGGGCTGGAACTAAGCCTGAATCCTGATTCCACTATCTACCCTGGGTATAGAATTTAGCAGAAACCACTTCTCCTGTTTGCAATCTTTTACAAACCTCTCCAAAAATGTGGTGGCTTCTAAGGGAAGTTCACTGTTTAAAGTTAGATCAGTCATTACTTCCTCCAAGCATGAAGCTACTTGAGGGTGCTGCAATTAATGCAGTGATGGATTAGAGAAGGTGATTTTGTAACCCCACTTACAGAAAGTCAGCTTGCTCAAACTTTTGTGGAAGGGTAGAGCAGCACAAGTTTGTCGGTTCCCAGTTAAAACCCCAGAAGAGGCCAGATCTTATGCCTTGAACTTGTTTTAGACACAGTTCAAAAGAAAGCCTATGTTTACCAGTCTTCACATGACAGTCTTAGATGTCACTGAAGCTCTACTGAACTCCCACTGGTGGACAGTCCCATGGGCCACACAGAACTTCAGAGCTTGGCACATCTGCTCCCAAGGAAGCCTTTATCAGCACCCCAACCAAGAGACATCTCCAGCACCTTACAAGGCTGCTTTACTGCCCTTCACTAGCCTGGATGCAAGTCCTTGCATCTTTGACATTACCCCAGTATTACAGGCAAGGTGGCAAAGACAATACCTGCTTCCCACCATGACCCAGCCTCTAGTGGCACAGCCACTCAGTTTTGAGCCATGGACACCCTGGACAATGTTCCTGCACACGTTCACCTCTACCCCATGGCAGTTCTCAACAACTGAAGCACATATGCTTCATTTAAATATCCCTGGTTCACTGGAAGGACATGTTTTCCAAAATCTCGGTGAATAGGGCTTGAGGAGATCTCTGCAGCACACACTGGAAACGGGGCAAGAGCTGTACCTCTGCTACGCACCAAGCCTCTGGGTTTTTGTGTCAGCTCATCCAGCTCCCTCATCTCTAATGTACAGACCAAGCAGGCTCCAGTACTACCTTTGAAGAGGTAGAGCTATCATAGAACTGTCAAAACATTTACCTGGCAGGTGGAGAAGCACTCTGCCTATCTAGTTCACCAGAGAAGGAATCCATGCTGGTCTCTAACCAGGAACTGTGCCATTTGAAAGTTCAATGGTGTTACAATACAGAGAACTTGCAATGCACATCATTCAAAACCACCTACTCCCAGTAAGCCTGTTTCAAAGGTTAACTCCCTTGTGAAATACTTGAGTTACTTCTTGAACTCACAACCCAGAGCTGATTTATGTACTGCTCCTGGGGGAAAAAAGCTCTCCCTCAGGACTGAGGATATGCTGCCTGGCACCTCACCATATCTGTCTCTTTAAAAGTGATAGCTTTTAAAGCTAGGGAGTGAGGCTGTGCAGCTCCATGATCAAATATAACCTAGAAAGTCACTTGCCAGATAGGCTGTAGTGTCAAAGACTGAAGACTAGTCATAGTCTCGCCACTGCCACAGCTTCCCATAGGGCTCTGCCAGCAGCCTGCTCTTCAGATCAAGGGCAGTCCCAGCATCAGAACCAACCTTTTCCAGCTCCAGCAGGTGACTGTGCTCAGTCAGGTCACACACAGTAACCCTGCAGTTAAGTCAGATGCAAGTCACCCCCTTGATACAGAAAGAGGCTGTGAGGAGCCTTCCAGTCAGGAGATCCAGTAGCACAGATCCAGTTTCACCTGCTGATACATTCAGACAGGCTCAGCCCAGGAACAGAGGCTCAGAACCAGCCACACACACTCCAGCAGCATTTGGTCCATTCAGAGCCAGGGATTCTTCTCATGTCCCACCATGGTGAAGCAGGTTTCCACACTGCATGTGAGAGGTTTCCAGAGCACTAACATGCAGAATTCCCCTGCATTAGAAGTGAGCTAGTAACAGAAGTCAGATTTCCAATTAGGATACCACTGGTTACCATCACAGCAAGCGTGAAAGACCACTTGGGATGAGGACTTCCATCTGGAGACTTTTGAAACTAATCACTATCAAATGGGCTGCCCTCTGCAGTAGGCAGGCTTCCCTGGGAGCAGACAGACACCAATTCACATACATCTATTGATCCCTGAGCAGGTTGTTCTTAAAAGGCTGGAGAAATGTTAGAGGTGACGTCCAGGTCAGGTACAGTCCTTGCTTTGCCATGCCAGAAACCTGGACACTTCCAAACAAACAGGCTGCTTCCCACCGGCTGGCCCTGCCCCCTCCCAACCCCACCACATTTAACAGCTCCACCTCAGGTTACAGTAATGGATACTCTTGGAAAAACCCTGCTGCTCTGCCTCAGATGCTCAGGTGCATCAGAACAGGTGCCACAGAACAGAGAAGCCACATTAGGGGAACTGTACTGGAGCCTATGCCAATTCTCACTGCACTGGCTGAAGCCTGGCTGTAGCCTGTTCCCCAATGAAAACCCGAGAGGTAACCAGTGAAGCTGCCCAACAGGAAGCTGTAGACTCTGAAGACCTTCAGTGAATCACCTGTTTCAGAATTAGGAACAGCTTTTTGTTCTTCTCTAATGTAATGAAAAGGGGTGGGGATGTCTACCAAGCCTGCATTGTCAGCCTACAGCATTATCAAAAATTCTGCCAGACTGGCAAGCCTTTTACTCTTGGGTCAGTACATCTGAGAACTTAAAAAACCACCACTCCTTGAGTTGTTGCTGTAATAGCAGCAGTCCAAGGAAAATAAAAGATCTGCCAGTCAACTGTCCAAGAGCTGCTTCAATTGGCACTCTGGATTGTCTGACACAGCACAGAGAGCTCTTTGATTTTGAAAGTATGGTAAAGCATTTATACCATGGAGCACAGGCTTGTCCTTCTGCAAGCAGCAAAGTCCATCCAGCCACTTGTTACCCATCTTTATCATCATACAGGCTCCCTCCTGACACCTTAAAGATGACCTGTTTCACAAACCAGATTCCAGGTACTGACTGGCAGAGTAGTGTGTTACACCAGTTAGCAAGACCCCTTTCCAACCAGCAGGTCTCAGGGGAGCTCAGAGCACTCAGCAGCCCTCACAGCTCTGCTGCCCCATTGCTGTGGCATGAGACAGCCCTGGTCCCCTGCCTGCATCCAGCAGACAATCCTGTGGCCAGAGCAGCCTGACCCAAAGCCTCATGCTCACAGGATTCAGAGTCTGAAGGAAGCGAGTGTGGCCAGTTACGCCTCACTGGTGAGGCACACGCTGCTGTAAACCATTGCTTCAAGGAGTACCCAACAGTCTGGTCAGGCTGGGAGGGTGTTCACCTTGGAACCCCTGTGTGCAACCAGTCAGGCTCTGGAGATGGAAGAGGCCAGTTCTAGGAATGAAAAAAGGAAGCTGACCAAGAGGTCCTGAGGCAGCTGTCATCCATGTCCACTGCTGCTGCCAGTGTTCCCACCAAATGGGAAGTGCCTGCAGGCTGTGTAGTGACTCCAGAGTACGACACAGATCCATCAGGAAGCCACAGTTCAAACTGCAGCATAACTGCTTAAGCCATGCTCTGCAGAGCCAATGGTTTATACTGATGATCCATCTCATTTTCAGATGTTCCCAAGACTGGCATTTACTGAGAGGAAATGATGCCCTTGCTGAGATGCCATCCCTCATTCTCAAGCTGTAGAAATATCGCCTACCTCACTTCTGTTACAGCACTTAGGTCTTAGCCATCCACTGCTTTACCTGCTGTTAAGGATGAAGGCTTAAGCTAATCTCTACTGCAGACAGTCTGGTAGCTCATACACCTGCCCACATCACAAGCACCCTCATTTGGAGCAGAAAATCACCTTGAGCTGCACTCTGCCATTTAATTTTTACCTGCAAGCTCCTCAGTGCAAAGCAAGCAGCTTTCCTGTTCCACCTCCCCACCTCTCAGACAGTATTTTGGGAAGCACAGGTGCTATTTGCATTTGAGGATGCAAGTTGTTTACAGTCATGAAGCCTTCCAGAATCAGACTGCACAGGGCTGTCAGGTACATCACGTTACATGTTCTGAGCCAGCTATTTCACCATGGAGGTCCCTTAAAAGCCAACCAACTGCTGTAATATCTAAAGCCCTAGTTTAAAAGAAAAGTACCACTTCATTGGCTCTGCAGCAACGAGAACACACAAGACTAATTTAACACTGCTGGCTAAAGTTCCTTTCATGAGGAATCTTCCAGCTGCTTGGCAGTGCAGCAGGTATTGAAGGCACCGAATGCCCAGCTGGAGTTCAGGCCTAAGGACAACTGCTCACACCACAGAAGGCACAGTGGGCACACTTGGGACAGGCTTTGCACAGAGCACCAGCACACACAGAACCAGACAGCTCTGCCCAACACACTTGTCCATTCTGGTGTGCTCAAATCACATGAAAAAGCTACAATAATTTAATCACCCAACAGCACCTGACCCTGAGCCACCCCATTTCACACATGGGAAATAAGGAACTGCAGCAATGAGAACAAGCTGTAATCTGCAAATAACCAGACAGGCTCAAAGATGGCCAAGGTCACAGCAGCCTGCTCTTGTCTCTCACTGACCAGAACGAGTTCTGCTATCTATTTACCATCAGCAAGTAATGCTCACACGTCACACAGGACTGCACGAAGTCACTTGTTTTCACATCAAGCTAGCCTGGACAGTACAGAACCCGAACATGTTTACTACAAAACAGGTCTTGGAACTACAAGCTCCCCAAGAATGTGATCTTTAGATACATCATGAGTCAGACATGATCACTGCACTAATTAACACTGATGCAGGACAATTTTAGAGTTTTACACTGCCTGTCCAGATTTAGCTCCTTACTTTTAAATCATGGTGGTTGTTTTAACAACCAACACACAATTAACATCAGAATATGCTGTGGTGCCACACACCCATTACAAAAGCTACACAACACTGCAAGTTTTTGTTCATCCTATGTTGACGCCTCTGCCATATTGCCTTAAAAATCCAAACTGCTCCACTGAACAGTCACATCTAAGAAACAATTTCCCATGAGCAGCATCTATAACGTGTTCTCCAGTGCTCTGGCAAGAGATGTGCATGGCTCAGACCAGCTGGTATTACAACATCACTGAGGCCGGGAAAGACCTCTAAGCTCATCGAATCCAGGACTACCCGACACAGATTCTGCATCAAGGACCTCTCACAAACCGCCTGCAACGTGACAGATACCAAACCTTCATCAATACAGCTTATGCACTGACTTTGCATTCCCCTCCTCAAACCTTCCCCTTGCAATCCCACAGCACCATGCTGTCAACCCTGCAGCTTTTAGGAAAGGCTTCTCTGCTGGTTCAGACACGCCAGCACCACTCCGAAATCCTGTTAAAGCGCTGACTCAAGTCCGCATCCCTCACTGATGTTTCAGCTGAAGCACTCACACGTCACAAACCTGGTGTCTAAAGCCATACAGCCATGTTCTTTTGCTTCCAAATCTGATTCTTCAAGAGGAATCCAGCAACTCGTTCCTTGGAAGGAAAGCTCAGTATTTAAGACCATTTTGCAAAATGCAGTGAACTGCTGACTATTTTTTCCCAACAAGTAACTAGGTCTTAGTTTCTTCCTCCATTATCTTCACTAGCCAAGACGCAGGTAGGTCAGCAGTCCCAACTCTGGCTCCTACGGCATTTCAGCCATTGAGTTTTCAGGAGAATCCTTACCTGTCAATCATGAATACAATGGCTGAAATCTGAAGTGGCAGGCCACTGACTGCACTCAGCATGGACATCTGCATCCCACCACCAGGTACAAACTGAGCAAGACTAAACACAGCCAACCAAGCTTTTGTTTTACTAAAAATTAAAGCAACAAACATGGGTGGTGTGGAACCAGTCCATGGTGCTGCTAGACAGCTCCCTCTCAAACACTGGTTTTAATCCACTGTTCACTTGGCTCTTTGCATGATTTCATCACCCCCACTCATCAATCAAGAGCAGCTTCCTCAAATCCATCTGCAGACCCAGCCACCATCCCAGAGGCCATATTAACACAATGAGACCCCAAGCACCTCAACAGCACTACACAACTTAAGCTACAACCAATTCAATACTAGAAGGTTTTGATTCTCCAACTGGGAGCCAGATGAGGTGAGAAATGAAGACCAGTCAGTATGTTCATGTCTGTGGAGACATGGGCTAAGCCTTCAGAAGGGAAGGCCAGATTGATTCCTAGTTGTTTTATTCCCAATTACTGTAACACCTGCATTTGGGAGAAAAACAGCTGAAGCCTTCCCCGTGTTGCATCCCAAAGGGAACAGCAGGTCTGCACCCATCAGGGACCAGCAAACGCTGTGCAGGAACAGCAGTCACCTTCTGCAGGAAGCTTAACCAGGCTCTGAGAGACAAGGCATTAAAGGATGGCCCTTCTGGTGTAAACCAGCATTTATGGTCCCTACATCTGCGCTCCTTCAGTGGGGAGAGCGGTGCCGCAGGATGACCCAGTTTACACCGCACCGAGCTCGCTGCCTGGAGACGCAGAGGGACGGCCATGGAGCAGGGCTTCCCCCCTGCCCCGGCATCCCCGTTGCACGGGGCAGCTCAGGAGCCCGTCCACTCCCTGCAGCGTCATTAACGTCTCCAAGGCGGACCTGCCTGCCAAACGATCGCACAGTTACGTTTAATCTCGTTAAAAACTGCTCTGGCATTATCCGGGGAATGGTTTAAACACCAACCATGTCCGATTCACAGTGGCAGAAGCGCCGCCGCCGCGGAGGCCAGGGCAGGCAGAGCCCCGGGCAGGCAGAGCCCCGGGGACCCCGCGGGCAGCCGGCGCCAGGGGCGCGACACGCCCCGGCCACCGCGGGGCCACCGGGGGGACCCCGACCCGCGGCCGCCCGGAGGGGGGGAGGGGGGGCGGTCCGGGCGGCGCCGCCGCAGTCACGTGCCCCCGGGGGCTCCGCCGGTGGTGACGTCACCGGCGCGGACCCTCCGCTGCCCCCGGGAGCCCGGATGGAGCGGGGGGGGGAAGGGGGGGCGGCCCCCGCCCCCGCAGAATTCCAGCCCCCGCCGCCGATCGCTCCCCGCCGGGGCAGGGGAATGGTGGAGAAAGAGGAACCGCTTCCTCCACACCGTGCTCCCCCTCCTCCCCCTCTCCCCGGCCCCCTCTGCTGCCGGTCGGTGCTCACCGCTGAAGACCATGGCGGCCGAAGCGCCCATCACGGCGAAGAAGGAGGCGTACTCGGGGCTGGCGCTGGAGGACATGGCTGCGCGGGCCGGGCCGGGCCGAGGCGCCGCTAGAGTGGGAGCGCGAGAGGGCGGGGGGAAGGCGGAAAGCTCCGCCGCGGCGCCGGTCCTCGGCGGGCAGTGCTCGGCCACAAAATGGCGGAGGCGAGGCGGGAGCGGGCGGGGCGCGGGGCCGGGGCGGGCGGGGGCGCGGGCGGGCGGCGGCGGGGCCGGGGCGCGGCAGCTCCGTCCCGGCGGGAGTGGCGGCGGCGCGCGCGCTGCGCCCTAAATACGGCCTCCGCAGGACAAAATGGCGGCGGCCCGCCCGTCACGTGATCGCACCCACCGCCCCCGCCCGCCCCGCCCTCGGCGCGCACCACGCGCGCGGCGGGGGGGGACTCCCGTCCGCCCTCCACCGGCTGCCCCCGTTCCCCGCCCCCGCTCCCGCGGCGCGGCCGCCAGCGAGGCCCAGCGGCGTCCGGGATCCCCCGCGCGCCCCGGGTCGCGGCGGCAGCGCTCGGCGGCACCGGCAGCCCGGCCCTGCTCCCCTGCCCTCGCTCCCCCCTCCGCTCTGCCCGGGTGGACCCGTCCTGCCCGGCGGCCGCGGCCCGCTGAGCGTGATTCAGCGCTCATTAGCATAAGGGGCGTGTCCCATCGCGGCTCCGCCCACGCGGCGTCGGCTCTGTCCTGGGCCGGGAGTGCCGGTGTCGTGTCCGTGTGTCCTATCCCCGTGTCGTGTCCGTGTGTCCAATACCCGTGTCATGTCCGTGTGTCCTATCCCCGTCTCGTGTCTGTGTGTCGTGTGCCTCTGTCCTGTCTGTGTGTCGTGTCTGTGTGTCCTATCCCCGTGTCCTATCCCCGTGTCGTGTCCGTGTGTCCTATCCCCGTGTCGCGTCCGTGTGTCGTGTCCCGGCAGCACCACCCGGGCCGTGTCCCCGTTCCCCATCCCAGGACGTGGCTTGTGCCGCGTATCCCCGTGTCCCTCTGCCGTGTTCCGGTGCTGCGTCCCCCGCGATGCGCCACGTGTCCCGTGTCCCGTGTGCCGTGTCCCGTGTCCCCCACAGCCCATCCTGTGCCCTGTGCCCTGCCTGCATCCTGTGCCCCGTTCCCTGTCAGGGCCCTGTCTCCTGAGCTGTGGGGACCTGTCGTGGGCTTCCCATGAGGGATCAGCTGCGCTCACAGGGCCTCGCTGGCTTGGGGTCCCTTCTAGGGGATTCCAGCCCCTGCACTCCACATCCTCCTGGGGTCCAGTACCAATAGCATCTGTTGGAGTTCTGCTCCCATCCCATCCATCGAACCTTCTCTCTTGGATGTGACAACCAGCCTCTGGCCCATCCTTTCCCATGGGCTGGAGGAGAGCGGCTGGGCAGGGTCTGAACCACGGTGTCATCCCTGCCTAGGCTCTGCCACCCGCTCTCTCCTGCAGGCACTCCCCTGAGCCAACCCCATCCTGAAACATCCCAGAGGCATGCTCCTACAGCCCGTCCTGGAAGGGTGACTGATGCCATTCTGTTACCTAGGATTCGGGGGTTCATTGACGGTTCCTGCTGCCAGAAATCTGGCTGAGCTTTCCATGTCCCACAGCACCAGATCTCTTAATTACTCAAGGGCCACCTGCCTTTTCCCCCCTCTTGCCACTTTTCTGGACACCTCAGCCTTAGAGCCCACAGGGAAGCTGAGGACAGGATTTACTTTGGCAAATTCCTTGCTGCTGCTTGAGCACAAAGGGCCCTGGCACTGCAGCGGGCAGAGGTGGCTGGCATGTGCTGGGGACTGGCATCAGGGCACTCTGGCTCTGAGAGGGAGATGGTCTTGTGGCAGACTGTCACCAGGTCTTCCTGGGGACATGGACCATGGCAGGGGCTGGCTGGAGGCACAGAGAGGAGGAGTGGGCTGGGGGCACTGCTGGGGTCAGAGCCACAGAGGAGGACCCTGTCCTGAGCCCTGGCAGAGGCGGGTGCAGGGGCTGTGCATCCCATGTGTGGAGCCCACTGCCACCACCACCACTGCCACTGCCACCGCCATCACTGTCACCAGCACTGTCACCACCACTGCCACCACTGCCATGACCAGTATCAATGCCACCCTTGCCACCAGCATCCCCACTGCCACCATCGTGACTGCCACCAGCACCACGATCGTCAGCGCTGCCACCACCATCACCACTCTCTCCACCGCTGCTTTTCCACCCTGGGACCTGTTCTTTGTCAGCGTGGCCATCGTTGCTGTCGCGCTGTGGTGGTGGCTGTCACTGCTGGCAGTGTTTCCAGCAGCCTGAATTAATCTTTCACTGCTGTGGGGACCATCCCTCCCTCTAGGGCCGGAGCAATTGGTCACTGGGTGAGTTTCTCACCCCTCAGGCACTGGCAGCATTGGCAGCTTGTTCACCAGATTTGGGCTGGGGAGGGGAGGTGGGGCCCTGGTGCCTCATCCCAGCCTCGTGCTCGGGGCTGTGCCCTCCTGGTGCTCCCCCGGGCTGGGTCTGGCCAGGCTGCCACCAGCCCTCACCTACAGTGGGCATCTCTGCCAGCACCGTGCCCGGCCTGGCTGCAGTGAGGGGACCCTGCAGGGTGCAGAACCCGGACAGAGAATGGCACGAGCATCCTGGCTGGCAGGGATGAGCCCAGACATCTGCCCCATGGAATTCATCCACGGGTGATGGGTGCTGTCGTGTTGTTGGCTGACAGCTTCAAAGCCCCAAGGACACCAGCAGACTGGGGCATCACCAGCATCAGTATTTGGAGCAGGGACCCAGGGCCCAGGGTGGATTTTAGGGGCACTTAGGGGATGCTCTTCCCCCCGTGCCTGCACCCGCTGCCTCCCCGTGCCTCTCCCGGGTCCCGGTGGGTGCCGATGGAGCAGCTCCACAGCCCCACACACCATAATGCTGCCGTCTCTTCCTGCTGTGCCAGCTCCGTGCCAGCCGGAGCCCCGGCCCCGCTGCCCCTCGCTGGCAGGCTGCTTCCCACAGATCGTCTGGCCCCATCCCCGCCCGGCGAGCGGCCATCCCGGCGAACAAAGAGCCTCCTTGTAGCTGCGAGCTCACGAGTTGTGGCGGTGGTGACGCTTTGGGGACGCCGTGCTTCCAGAGAGGCTGAGTGCTGGGACCCCGAGGGCCGAGCTTCCCTCCCTCCACCCTTGGAACTGCGGGATGCTGGGAGTCTCCTTGCCCCTGCCTTGTGGTCAAGCACCTTGAGCCAAGCCCTCTTGTCCTTTCTCCTCCTCCTCCTCCTCCTCCTCCTCCTCCTCCTCCTCCTCCTTCTCCTCTTTCTCCTCCTCCTCCTCCTCCTCCTCCCCCCATGCTCTTCATTTGGGACTCACTCAATGTCCCTGGGTCTCAGTTCTCCAGCACTAAAGGTCGAATAAATTGTTTGTGTTTCACCTGAAATTGCCACAGAAAGGATATTTTTTAAGCTTTTGGCAACAAAATTTCCTTTCAAAATATTGCATTTCATGTTTTCCCTGTGGCATGTATTTATTGAGTCCCCTCCTACGCAAGCGGAGCCACGGAGGTCATGGTGGAGACAGCGTGGTTCCCACTGCACATCCTAGTGCCAACACTCTTAAGGGTGACAGAGGGAAGGTCTGGGTGCTGGAAACGAGAGTATCCACCTCCTTTCATCCCCCTGGGACTGCCCAGTCCTCCTCACTCTCTCCACGCCACCCTGGACTGACCAGGCCAATGGAGGGACCGTGTGCCAAGCATCCCCCGGAGATGCCCATGGCCCCACACCGGTGGCCGGCTGTGGCTGTGACGGGTGGAGTGCGTGGACACAGGGATGCACAAAGCCCATGTGGGCCAGAGGAGGGCAAGGACAAATTGGATGCTAGTGACAGCACGTGTGACCTCGCCTGGCTCCCTGTCATGCCTGCTGAGTTGCAGCAGGTACCCGAGAGCAATTTAAGTCCTTTCCACAAGCTGCTGTTTAGAGCACCATGGAGCTCCCAGCACCAGCAGCTGCTGCTGCGTCCCCTGGCCCCTGCAGCCCTGGGAGTGATGGCACCTTTGGCTGGGGGTTCTCAGTCAAACCTGGATCCGTTCTGGCCCCACGGTTGCTGCACATACACAGCCCTCCCCAGGATGTCACTGTCCCCCTGCCACTCCTCAGTGGGGACACCAAGGCTCTCATGCCAGCTCTGCTTCTGCCTTGTGGAGGTGCAGGGGTATTTCTTCCTCAGGGAAAGGGCAACGGAAGGAGGGAACAAAATTCAATGCAAACTGGGAGGGGAACACAACATCAAAGGCAAAGAGCCAGAGCCTGGATGCAGAATAAGCCGAATTCCTGTTCCCACAGCAACCGGCGCTCACCCCCTCGCCCGGCGCCAGGCTGGCACCAGCGCGCCCACGTTCGCCGGGGGACGTGAGGGTGGCACCTCCAGTTCTGCCTTTTCCTTTTGAGCTGGATTAACTGCATGGCGTGGCGTGGCACCACACCAAACCCAGCCTAAGAGGGGTTTTGGGTTGTCTGTTCCCATGCCAAGGCAGGAGCAGAGGGATGAGGTGGGCTTTCCAGCAGGTGCAGGCTATAGGTGCCACCACTTTTGGGGGATATTTTCTGAGTGGCCTCGTGGCAGATGACTCTCCCACCACCCTGGACCTTGTCTGTGCATGGACCAAACATCCTGGAGAGCAATTTCAGAGGGCTCCAGCTTCTTCTGGCTGCCTCCCGTGAGCAGGAGCCGGACACTGGCTGCTCCATGCTGCTGTGTGGGACTCCAGGGCTGCTGACCCAGCTGGTTTTTGGCAAGTTGGAGCAGCTGTTTGCCAGGGAATCTGTTTCTAAAAGCCACAGCAATGCTGGTGGTTTTGCCCATGTCACAAAGCAGGGTGGAAGGGGTCTGGAAAGCCAGCTGGGAGCACCCTGCCCCTGCAGGACAGGTCTGGGTACAGAGGTGCCAGCATGGAGCTGTTACAGGACAGAGGTGCTTTGGCAGGGAATGCTCTGGTACCCCGGGTGCCATGAGGGGATTTGGAGTTAAGGTGTTAAAAATGCAGCTCATCTCAGGACAAGCCCAGGTGGGCTTTTGGTCAGGAGGTCTGATGGACTCAGTGGAGCTGAGATGGTGCTGGGATTGGGAATGGGAAAGGTGGGTCTGGCAGTGGATGCATTGCCCTTAGCCTCAGCAGCAAGCACTGGCCAGCCATGGAGCAAACCCTGTGGAACACTTCCTCATTCAGTGTCTGCTGCGGTGTCTCACCGAAATCACAGGGCAGGAGTCACGGGGCTTGGGGGCCCGGCTCCTCCTCCCTCCCTCAGTCGGGACTTTGGGCTGTTTGCAAGTGGGGTTTCTCTTGCTCTGTTTGGGAAGAGCTTAATTGATGCCCCCCCTGAGCTGTTAACTCTTACCTGGGATATTCCTGGTGCTGGACTTCCTGATGATGCAATCAGGGGCCTCTGATCCGATCCGATCCTATCCTATCCCCAACTACCCTGATCCAATCCCTTTCCCTTGTCATCTCTCTGTCCAGGACTTTCCTATCCTATATAAACCCTCTGATCCTCCCCTTTTCCGTGCTGTGCTTGTGTGTGAATGCAGCTGGGAAAATATCCATGTTCCTACAGTTTCTTCAGCTCCTGGGAATGGTGTGGAGAAAAGCTGGGTTTTTTCTGCCATCCTTTTCCTGAAATGCCCTCTCAGGGGTCTCTCCAGGACCACACACTGTGTGGGGCTGGTCTTCATCCTTCCTTCCACAGGGCATCCATGCTGGCTCCCAGCACTCAGCTGGCAGTGGGGATCAGCCAGGGCTTCCCACGAGGAGGTTCTGCCCATGGTTTGAAAATAGCATTTATTTGCTCAGGGTTGCCATAGTTACTGGTGAAAGTCGTGTGGCTCCTGCTGCTTGGTTGGGAGATTCTCTCCATTGTGGCATCACCGGCTGGTTTCACCTTCACCCATGGAAAATGCAGGAATTTCTTGGGCCTCAGGTGGGCTCTGCATGGGATGCCCCTTTCCCCCCTGGCACCCTTCAGCAACCCGCAGGCTGCACCTGCAGTGCTGTCACAGATTTTCAGTCCCCAATCACAGGGTTTGCATTTCTAGGAGGAGCCACTGTGGTTTCCCAGCACAGAGCCTGTCCCTACGCTGCATCCAGGAGCTCTTGGAAGCAGACACTGCGAGCCAGCACACCAACCTCCCACCATACCCCACACCTGGTTTTTGGGAAGCTGAGCTGCAAACGGGGGCCTGAAACAGCTGACATATCCTGGAGAGGCAGTTTTGGAGACGTGATGCTTGGTGAGACGGGGATGCAGCGTGGGAAGGATGCTTGGTGGCTGGGAGCCACGTGTGGGCTGTGCAGAGACACCCAGAGAAGCACAAACCCAGTGCTCGGGCTCGTCCTGCACTGGAGTCTCCCAGCCACGGGGTTTTCCTGCCAGAGGCTTGTGGGAGCAGACAGTATTTGTTATCTTCCATGGCAGACACCACCCCACAGACAGAGCCTGGAGCCAGCCTGGGGGCCACTGGCACTCTCCTGCCTGTGGCTGTTCTCCTGCTACCCTGGGAGCTGCCCTGGGGACACGGGGAGAGGAGCATGTTGGGGACAGGATGTGGCAGGACAAATCCAGGCCCAAGGTGCCACAACCTTTTTGAGGATGGAGCTACTGCCAGATGCTGAGAATAGGCAGCCACAGGGCACCAAGGAGGAAGAGAAGGACGATTTTAAGTCATTACACTCAGTTTTGGGGAGAAAACCCAGGTTGGTGAGGGTTTCTGCTGCCTGGGTGGGAGCTGCTTCAGAACCATGTGCTGGGCTGCTCCTGATCTGGCCTTCGTCACTGAGCTGGGACAGTGCCATGGCTCTGCCCACACAACCTGCCTCTTCTCTGTGCTGCCAGCTCTCCCTTGGCCCGTGGAGCTGGCAGGTGGGGAGGGAGATAAACTCTTGGCTGGCTGGCAGAACAGCACCTTCCTGCAGAGCTGCTGAGCACGAGGTGCTGAAGAATCGCTGCCCCGAGATGCACCGGAGCAGGAGTCTCCTCTCCCCTCCCTGCCTCACTCAGCTTGTATCAGAGTCCTCACTACCAATTAGCAAATTAAATCCAATCCCTCTGGCACTTCTCAGGTATTCCTACACAGCTGCTGTGCTTGCGGCTCCTCCAGCCTTGGCTCCTGCACCCTGACGGAGCATCACCTCTGGCATGCTGCCATGCCGTGCCTGCCGGCCTCTCCTCCAGGGTTCCCATGCCTATGGACCCCTCAAGAACTGGAGATGAGACTGAGAAGGTGCTGGTGCCAGTGGCAGCTCAGTGGCAGCTGTCTGGGAGCCCCTGAAGCTCCTGTCCTCTGCAGCTCACGGATGCAGCGTTACCCCCACCTCCCACCCCGCTCCTGCACACATTCTCTGGTGGGCTTGACTAATACACTTAGAGAAGGATATTTTTGACTGGGTGAAGAAATTTGCCAAAACAGGGTCAGATTGTCCCCAGCAATTGTTCTCTGCATGGGTTGGGGCAAGCAGTTTTTCTGCAGATGTACTTCTGGGGGTGGGTGCTGGCAGCGCCCCAATCTCACCCTGCCTGACCACGGAGACCACGGGCGCTGTGCCCTGGCCCCTGGCAGCCCCCGTTAGTCCATAGTGGGGCAGGACATCCCACGGCCTCGCCTCCCTGCCCCACCGCCGGGCCGAGCATGTGGCAGCCGGTGCCTTTCCTGGCCATGGCCGCGCTGCCCAGGATCACCCAGCCTGAAATGCTGCGGGTGAGGAGTCGACTTAACCAGCACTCGGTTATCGCTTTGTTTGAGGAAAGACAAACTGAATGGCAGAAGGAATGTGTTTCCTTTGTTATGGTTATGTCCCTCTCGGGCTGTTGCCTCCTTGCTCGGTTTGCTGGGGAAAGCCAAGCCCTGGCTGCCCCCGGAGCTGCTGCCGAGCAAAAAGGCACGAGACCTTTTTATTTTAAGCGTAATTTTTGTGTTTCCAGGGTTTGGCATCTCCCTTGCAGGCAGTTCCTCTCCGCCAACCCCCTCTGTGAAGCGTCCCGCCAGTGGCGAGAGGACAGTTGGCTAATCATGGGGATGAAGTGACATCTGCTTATCCGAGCCCCGCCCGGGCCGGGCAGCCCGCGGCACCCGCTGGCGGCTGCGGGGACCAGCGCCCGTTTTCCAAGAGCGCGGGCACCTCCTGTGGAACGGGCACCTCCTGTGGAACGGGCACCTCCTCTGGAACGGGCACCTCGTTGGGAAGGAGCGAGACAGCGAGAATGCAGGAAAGGCTGAGGCAGTGGGAGGGAGTTTCTGTTCCTCTTGGGCTAGAAGAAATGCTCACCCAACCCCAAAATTCATATCCTGAGATCGGCTATGCTGGTCTGAGCTCTCAGGGTCTGTCCTATCTCTGGCTTCACGTGCTGCCTTCTCCTCTAAGCCTCTTGTTATAAATGAAGTCTGTAATTCCCGCTGTTATGTATAAAAATGAACTGTAATGAAACTATACAGAGCCAGAGTTTCAAAACCCCCCACCAGCCTGGCTGAGAGAAAAATTTTACATCACTGGAGGACTTGAAAAGGGAAGTTCTTTCAACACAAAAGTAATCAATAGGTGAGGATTCCACCCCAGGTGGGATTGGATCTTATCACCTTATGACTTGACCACTATCTTCTGATATCTACATCTCAGCCGATAAGGAATTAGACATTCCGGGAACTTCATCACCAAAGATGGACAGTTCATCAGACCTGGGAAATGCTTTGTGCAGTCCAACTTCGGGACAAGAAAACATCATGAATATGCTAAATTGCGAGAAGAATAGAATTAATTCGGACTCTGCCCAAGAACTGTATAAGAAGGGACCAGCTGAAGCAGCAGTCGTGAATTCGGGAGCTCTGGTGCGACAGAGGTCAGATCCATGCGTGTTCACCCAGCTCCGACCCCGGGGTCCGAGCTGCTTTTCTCGATCGTGGCTTTCTGTGTGACTGATCTTTCAGCCGTGGAATAAAATCTATTTCTTTATTAAATTTAATTTGGCTGAATTTCTTTACTTCACTCTGGTGACCAAAGTGCTGGTGCCCGCAGCCAGGGACATACATACCCAGCCCCAGGAGATGGTATTTTAGAGCTGCCCTGGCAGGACAGAGAAGAAAAAACCGCAGATTTCCCCACCAGCCCGGCCCCAAGGCTGGGATTTGTCCGCCGAGGTGGCTGGGGCAACCCTGCACACACTGCAGAGGGGACAGAGCACTGAGTGTCTCCGGCTGCTGCAGCCAGAAGTGGAGGCAGACCCAGGTGGGACCCCCAGGGCTGTTGCTCCCCTCTGCTCTGTGCCAGAGGCTGACTGGGATTTCCTCTGCCCAGCTCATCATCAACCGCGGCTGTGGCATCCAACACCTCCGGCATGCCCAGTCAAAGATGGGTATTCAGACCTATCCTAGCAAAGAGAACAGGCCACAGGGAAATTCAGAGACCACCAGAGACTCCAGTTCAAGTTTTCAGTAGAGTGGGGGCAGCTGGTCACCTGCAGATTCCTGCTGGCCATTTACATTTGTGTTATAGGTACATCCCAGGCCTCAGCTCATGCCCACCACTGCTGGCAGGGGATGTGCTGCCCTTGGGGCTGAAACACCCAAGAAAGATGATATTTGATAGGAGAAATTAGTGTGCCATGGACCTGCTCACCTCAATGCCACCAAAGCAGCAGATCTGCATCATGGCCCCAGGGTTTCCAAAGCCCAGTCCTCTGCTTTCTAGTGCTTTTTAGGCTGCCCATCCATCATGGAATTGCTTAGGTTGGAAAAGACAGCTGAGATCATTGAGTTCAAGCATTACCCTAGCTCCGCCAAGGCCACCACTAAACCATGATCCCAAATACCCTAAGCATACTTGCTTCTTGAACACTTTCAGGAACAGTGATTCCATCACTACCTGGGCAGCTGTGCCGGGGCCTGACCACCCTTTCCATGGAGGAATTTCCCCAGTATCCAATCTGAACCTCCCCTGGCCCAGCCTGAGGCCGTTCCCTCTCCTCCTGTCCCTGTTCCCTGGCAGCAGAGCCCGACCCCCCCGGCTGCCCCCTCCTGTCAGGGACTTGTGCAGAGCCACAAGGTCCCCCCTGAGCCTCCTTTGCTCCAGGCTGAGCCCCTTTCCCAGCTCCCTCAGCCGCTCCTGGGGCTCCAGCCCCTTCCCAGCTCTGTTCCCTTCTCTGGTCATGCCTCAGCCCCTCCGTGTCTTTTGTGTCATGAGGGGCCCAGAAATGACCCCAGGACATGTGGCCACACCATGGCTGGTACAGGCCAGGTGTCACTGGCCACTGCTGACCACAGGCAGCTGTCACAGGCTCTGCGGGCATTGTCTACTGCAGAGACAGCTTCAGTTTGGGCTCCTTGCTGGGGCGGAGCCATGGCTGCATCAACCACTGAGTTTTGGAGAAGACACAGCCAAGATGGCAAAGTTCAGTGGCTGCAGATGAAAAGGGCAAGAGCGTTTGCAGATGACAAAAGATCATACAGGGATGTTGGCTCAGAAAAGGGGAAGAGGGAGAGGAGACTCAGTGGAAAGATGTGGAGGACATATGAAAACAATCAGTTCCTCTTTCAACTATACCCCCTAAGTACAGCACAGAAATAAAGGGCAGCATATGTTGAACAGATTAAAAGAAGCTGACTTTATATATTTTATTTATTACTTCAGAAAGTTTAGGCATTGTTCAGAAAGCCAAAGGTAAGGACAGACATGGCACAAAGCCCAGGGGACACTAAAGGTGACAATCAAGCACCGTGTTTTCCAGCACTGCTTTGAGGGATTAAAAAACCAAGAGGTTTTACTGCAGGCATAAAACCAGCTTTGTGATTCCTTTTGGGAGAGGGGGAAACACCATCAGCTTTAGTCCCTGACGGAAACCAGAGACAGCCGGGATGAGTGCAGCCACATGATGTCCTTGCAGCCTGGTCCTGCACTGGACTCCCCTCTCCCAAACACTCTCCTCTCCCTGGAGTGAGAAAGTGGCTGGACACTCTTGGCTTGTGCTGGGAAAGGGAGGATGCCTCCCTTCAGCACAGGGGACTGTGATCAGATTGCAGCCCTGTATCTAAGATCAGGACAGGGAGCCTCCACCCAGCCAAACACCTCAACCAAATCTCAGTTTGGTCCCTCCTCCATCTTCCCAAGGCCCTGTCCTCACCCGTCCCTCACACACAGCTGGCTCCAGGCTGGCTGAGCCCAGAGGCGAGGGATGGCCTGTGCAGTCCCAGGCCTTTCCAAGGAACAGCCGTTTCTTCCGTCCAGAGATTTTTTCCCATCAGCTGACACAGGATCACACGGGGAAGCTGAGCTCAGGAATAGCTCGTTATTTCAGAATGCCTGTGCATGTGTATTAGTAATATCTGCTGAGGCACTGGCTCACCCCAGCTACTGCTTGTTCCCTGGGCACTTCTCATCCTCGTGGTCCAGCTCTCCCTCCCCATTTCCATGCTTGCAGGAAAGCTCCTGAGTGCTGGAGCAGCCTTCGGATGGAGATCTCTGCATCCCACTGGGAGCTGCGGGCACGGAGCTCCCGGCCGGGGCCGCTGGGGGGGAGGCGGCAGCTTGATGCACTGGATCTCACCAGGGAGCCCTGGGCGTGCACAGCCCGCAGGAAGGGCAGCAAGGAACATTTGGGATTGGGATATAGGGATTTCTGGCCCCCAGGATGGGGGATGGACAGATCCATCCGTGGTTGTTTGGTGATGGTGAGGGACCAGCAGCAGGGAGGATGGGCTCAGGATAAGGTCCTTTGGAGAACACCAGGGTTGTTTGGGGCCAGGGCTCCTCAGGGGACAGCTCCAGACATCAAGTGGGACCTGTTGGATAATCCCCATTTCTGCAGCCTTGGGAGAAGGGAGATCCTTATCCCATGCATAAGGAAGAGCAGAGCTGTCCCACAGCCTTGGTGTGACGAGGGGGACGGGCATTGCTGTGGCAGTGCCCGGGGCCACAAGGGCTCGCTGTTGGACACGGCTGCTCCTGCGTGACCCAGAGCAGTGTTTCTGCAGAAAACTGCCCAGAAATTCAAACCTTCACGGTTTTCCCTCTTCCCCGTGCTTGCAGTGCAGCTCTCCTGCCTGGAGGGGGATGTTCATCATGCCTTTCATCATCCCTGGCAAGTGGCTTTGCACACGGATTCACATCCCTGGATTTCACATCACCGCCCTTCTGAAAACCTCCCGGGCTGGAGGAACACAGAGCTTGGGAAGGATGAGGACCTTGAGCAGCCATCTCCCAGGCTCTTGTAACCTCTACAAGTTCTCCTCTTCAGTAGGGTGCAGATTACATATTAAACCCTTAAAAACATTCCCTGCCTCAGAACACCAGCGTAAAGGCAGGGCAGGAGCTGACTGGGGTGTACCCTTGTGTGTACAAGGAAACACGGATCCAGCCCCAGCAAGCGGGCTCCAGCCGCATGAGGGACGGACCTCGGCAGAGGTCATGAGACCATTCAGGCCAAAAGCTTCTGCCTGGAGCGTGTTTGTGCTGGTTTGTGGGACAAGAGCCTGCCCTTCCACTTCCTTTGGGCAGCCCTGGACCCTCTTCTTTGCAAACAGCTCTCAGGACAGCCCAGAAGCTGGAACCAGTTCTGATCCAGAGAATAGGCCGGAGCAAACATCTGCTCCTACCAGCCAAAGGAGTAGCACATTTCCCTCCTAAATATGGGCTAGAAATGCTCCCCAAGAGGCCAGCCTGAGCTGGAGGCATCTCCAACACTGTCAGAGGGCAGAGCACAAGGCAGGCAGCTGGTCTGGAGAGGTGCTCCCACACTTCCTTGGAAAGCCCTAACTTGCCCCTGCCTCCACCCCAAGGCTCTGTCAAAGACATTAATAAGATTTCCTCAGTGAGTCAGTTATTCCTCCTGTGGTTTCCACTTCTGCAATTTCAAAAATCTGTTCGTGAGTCTGTTATTGCTCATGAGGGAAGAAAGCCATCCTGAGGAGACCCGCACAGGATGGGTCTCAGGAGTTCTGGGAGCTGTGGCCCTGCAGTTCTTAAGTTGAACTCAGCTGAACTGCTGAGTTCAGTTTCCAAGCTGGAGTCAACCCTGGGGCACAACACATGGTGGGCTGCAAGGAAAGCCATGACTCTGGGAAATGCTTTGCCCCACAAGAGCACAGTACCCTGCAGGAGCTGTGGCTGGTGTTCTGGAGTACAAGAAAAGTCTAATCAACCTGAGAGAGGGGTTATGACTGGTGACTGGTGGTTAGGCAGATCCTTACAGGAGCATCCACAAGTATTTCTGTGAGCTGTTGAACTGCTGAAATCCATTTTCCTCTGGCTTTGGCTCAAGGGTGGGTAACTGGGCGGGATTCTGCTCCCCAGCAGGGTTCCAGCCCTGCCCCAGCCCTTCCCTGTGGGAAGCAGTGCTGGAGTTCGCTGCCCGGTTCTGTGAAACAAGCAGCCAAACCTGGGGAAATTCAGATCTCTGAGACACTGCTGCCCCTTTCCCCAATAACTTGGTTTGAGTGTGGCCATGGGGAAGTCCTGCAGCATTTTGGCTGTGGAGGCAGAGAGGAAGCCCAGTTCCACTGTTCCAGCGTGCCCAAGGGTTACCCTGTGGTCCAGGTGAGGGGAGCGGGTGGCTGTGGAGTGCTGTGCCACAGACACACAGCTGCTCATGGCAAAGCTCCGGGGTGCCAAGGACTGATGCAGATGTGCCCCTCCTGCCAGCTGGCTGCCAGAACCTGGGCTGCAGGGCACCACAGCTCAGCAGGAACCTCATGGCCACTGGCCTTGTGCTGCTGGAGCTGGCAGAGCTATCCTCAGCCAGGTGTGATTTGCTGTGCAAGAAGCCCATGGATGTACACCTCGACCCAGCTCAGCAGTGACAGCTGGTGGAGTTTCAGCCCTAAACCTCCCTTGAACAAAACTGGACAAGTTGCTGCTCTTCAGGATTCACAGTGAGCCACCAACCTCGTTTGAATTGTGGTCTTTCTTGGGCTTGAATTCAGAGCCTCATCAAGCTGAGTGTGCCAAGCACAGTGTACTCAGACCCCTGCAGCAGGTAAGGATGCAAAAGGGAAAAAAAAAATGTTCTGGGAGGGGGATTGGTTCCCTGCAGCACAGCCAAGAGCTTCACAGAGTGAGGGGGCAAGAATGGGTCTTCACACAAACCTGGAGAAGTTTAAGGAGGAGGATTTCACAGCACAAGGAGGACGCTTAAGGAAGAGGAATAGGCTGTGCCCCAGCCACCGCCAGCGGGAGAGTTCTGGCTGCAGCCAGCTGGGCTGCTGAGCTGGTGCAGCCAATGCCAGAATGCTCATGGATTGAAAACGTGTACTTCCAGTCACTTATGGGACAGAGCATCATGCAGACTGGGGGGGATGAGGTACTGATCACTGGCTTGCTGGGCTTGCACTTTTCCCCATGGGTTTCTAGAGCTGCCTCCTTCATCTCACGGCTGATGGATCAGGAGGATGAGCCCAGTTGGAAACCCCTCAGTCAATGGCACATAGAGGGCACAGCCATAACTCTGGAGGACATTTAACCATGGAAAGGGAGGTGACTCAACATGCAGGCCACGGACTGAAGCCGTGTCAGCAATGGGAGGGTTCAGGGCAGGGCTGACAGTCCTGGTGCCTTATCTGCCCTTGCCCAGTAGCAGCCAGCAGCAGGTTTGCAAGGCAGGAACAAACACGCTCCGCTTTTCCCCAGCTGAAGTCCGGACCCAGCTCCACCCAAGAGCTGTTTGTGTGGTCTGAAATCAGTCAGCAGCAGCCTTTGGCACCAGAGCATAGCCAAGGAGCGGAGCCACAACCCACCCAGCGGCTCAGGCACAGGCTCTGCACCCACAGCAGTGCTTGGGAAGGGTGATAGCAGTGCAGGGCTGGAAACACCCAGTGAGGGGCTTGAAAAAGCAGGAAACCCTTGAAATTTGCTGCCAGAGGCAATGTTGTGTCACAGCTGGTTATAAAACATCTCTCAAGGAAGCAGGTGTCTCTGAGACATTTACATAAAAGCCTGTACAAATCCAGAAAAAAAAGCACAACTGGCAAACATCAGGCTCTTCTCACACTGCAGCAGCACAGCAAGACACAGCACAGCCCTCCTTCTCCAGTTCAGGCTCCTGCAGCTGCTACCAGCCCTGAGACATCATCCAGGACCTTCCCACCACCATGCTTTCCAGGCAAGACACCAAACTTCTGCTGCCTGATGCAATCAAGCACATTCCCCTCTCAGGTCTCAGCCACTGGGTTAACAGCAGCTGCGAGGTCCCAAAACAGCTGCCAGCACTGCTCAGCTCCTCACGGTCCCTCACTTACACCTTCCTGCTACTAAGCACTTCGTGATTAAGTTTACAGCCTTTAAGGGAGCTGTAAAATTGTGATTTATGGTATTTAAGGCTCAGGTCACCTCTGGAAACCGTGTGAAGAAAGCCCTTTTGGATTGCAAGGAGGGATTTACTGGTGATGGAGGCACAAGACCAGGCTGAGAGGAACCTCTAGTGGCCATGGGCTTCCTGTGCAGCAAACCTCCTGGCAGTGCAGAGCTGGCTGGAGAATCATCTGGGAATTGTTTCTGCCAGCTCAGCAATCCCTTTTCCACACTGCATTGCCTTAAACCACAGCTCTGCTCTTGGAAATGTACAGCAGCATGGGAAGGCCAGATTTGCGTATGAGGTGGATAGAGTGGGGTGGGAGATTTTTGGGGGAAAAACCCAAATCCCTTCAGCCTGACAGCAGTTTAAGTTCCCAAATTTAGTGGAATTCCACATTTTTCATTCACATCCTTGGTAACTGCATGGTCTGATTGTGACTTACAGACGTTGGTGGCCAGAGGACACCCCTAAGCTCCATTTTAAACCTAGGCTGGGGCAAACCATGCTCCCTGGCCCTGCAAAGGGAAGAAAGCTCACGTCAGAATTTGCCAATCTAGAGACTTCACAGTCAGTTTGACACCTGATCTCGGGGAAGTCTTGTGAGATCCAAAATGATCAGGAACTGTGTAACCACCTCATCATAGCGAGAGTTCTGTCAGAGAACACATGCTCCAAGGTTTCTCTCAGTTTCAGGGTGCCTTTTGCTATGAGCTCTACAGGAAGGAAAAGACCAGAACAAAGGACAAAGCTAGCAGCCTCCACAGTCAAATACCTTTAATATAATCCAAGATTCTGCACAGTGACAAAAATACCATTGACGTAGGGCAGTGATTCCAAGATAGGATAGAAAACCAACTCAGCAGCACATCACCACTCATCTGAAAAAAACATCACCCCAAATAGTACACACACACTCAACCTGACTATGAATAGTCTGAAATTCATGACAGAGAGCTGCAGAAGAGCCAGGTGCCCACGCCTCGGCTGTACCCAACAACCTGACTCAGTGTCACTCGCAGGAGCTGAGCTCTCGCAGCGCCACGGTCGTGGGTCAGCTCCTGGCTGTGGCATCAGTGTCCCTATGGGCAGAGGAGATCACGCCCCACCAAAAATGAAGATGGATTTCCAAGGACAAAGTACACAATTTCAATACACACACGAAGAGCAGTTGGTGGATCTGCACGGGTCACCCCTCTGTGGGTCACCACAGATCTCTATTGGCATGGTTTAACTCTTCAAAGAACAGTACTGGCTCCCACTCCATTTTGACTTCAGATATGTCACCAGAGAGAAAAGGAGAGTTTTTCCCTTCCCTTTGCTAGTTTACCTCTATTAACAGGAGACTGATTAACGTGCTTCATCAGAAGAAGGAGTGTGCCAAAGTGCAGGAGCTGCAGGAAAGACAGCTCAGGTGCAGTGAAGTCTGTCCAGCCTGGCTGCAGCTGGATACAGTTCCTGTGGCCTGCAAACAGCTTGGCTGCTATTTACAGTGAAGTCAGGTTTCTGATGTCAGGAGTTTCTAATCTGTTCTGCCTTCAAGGAATATGACAAAGCAAAAAGCAGCTTCTCAGGACAACACAGACGCTCTCACAGAACTGTGGCGGCCAATGCCCAGCCCACAGCTCCCAGCCCAAGGCCCAGCCTGTGACTCTGGCACTCTCACTGCTGCCAGCAGGACCACAAACAGGGACTACAGCCTCCTTCAACAGCTGTTCAGAGCTGCAAGTAACAACCGACTAAAGCACTTCATGGCTGGAGTACTTGAGAAAACCACTTTCTGATAAGATGCCCCTTGTAGTCATTGTCTTCAAAACCAGCCTGTGGCCTCCACCTCAAGAGCTTTGCATGAAACAAAGGGTTCAGACTTTGATGTACAGTTGGTCAGCAATAACCATTAACTACACAGACAGGAAAAATGCCTCTTTGCTACTGGAAAGATGACCAAGTCAAAACGCTGTTCTTCTAAGGGGTCTCACAACCACAATGGGGATGATGGCTGAGGATTTGCACATGACAAGGAATATCCATTTTTACTGAGCACAAGGACTGTGTGAAGTTGCTGCAGAACTGCTCTCCCTGGATTACTGCAGCTTCCTGCTCATCCAGGCTACTCCACTTCAAACCACACAGAGCAGTCCCACAGGGTGGCTGTGGCAGGGCAGTGCTTTATCAAGCCAAACCAATCCCGTGCCTGGTGTCCAGTACTGCTCCTTGGCTTCTCACACTGATTTCCTATGATGAGTTTCTGAGCAACCAGGAGTTATTTTGGATTCCAAACACCCAAATCACTGTGCACCAAGAACAGAGCAGGGAAAGGAACATGTTTCTGAGGAATGCTTCTTAGACACGGCTTAAGACAAGGTATTGACATAGTGGCATCTGGCAGGGATGGGAGCGAGGCAACCCCATCACACTGCCAGGTGCAGCCAAGTTTTTGCAGATAAAATTTATTCATTTGGAGTAGAACATTACACTCCCCCAAATCCTACCAACACACAGCTCCAGGGAATTTCTGACAACAATCTAGAAATTAATACTATTGTGTTTCTGACTTGTTATTTGTTCCCAAGGGCACCTCCTCAGACTAGCTCAAAAGAGGAGATGCAAACAAAACTGAAATCCTACCTACACTAAGGAGAACCTACACTTTTGGAATGATTTCTTCTGTCAGAGGAAGCTTGTGGGATACCTGCAAGGGCAAAGTGACACGGGTGGCTTGGAAAAATAGAAGGCAGCATCAGGCAGTGTTTGCAAAAAGCCAGATAAGACTGAGTTCTTCCACATCAAAATACATCAGTATAACTGAATTACCTCTCGCAGTTCAATCAAGCTTATGGAAAACCTGAGAAAACACAACTGGGCAGAACTCCCAGCGTGGGAGGGAAGAAAACTTGGGAGGCCCAGTGCTGACTCTCAGACAGGGTGAGAGAATCCACTGCAAATCAAATGGTGCAAAAGACATCTTTAAATTTTTCTGCACATAGGATAATTTTTCAAAGAGTTATTTTGACAAAAATTCAAAATGACACCTTAAGCAGCAAATCTTATTTTTGCTGAGTTTGTTCACATACTCTGCAAGAGACAACTCTTTACCAAGCCATGAGGTACTGTCAAGGCTGGCAAGCTGAACAAGCCAACATGACCAAAACATCACCTCTGACCTCTGAATATGAATGTGACCCTGTCCAGCCTAGCTTTTAACATTATTAGTTTTTATTTTTTCCTTTTAGTGAACTTTAAGCTTAAGTAGCAATAACATTAAGTAGCAATCCCACTCTACAGCAATTTTTTAGATTGAACTGTTTAGAAAATCAGCAATTTCTCTTTCCCTTCATTTTCCCTGTTGTGATAAATCTTACTAGTGAGTTACTCACTGAAGCTTTGGGCATCCTGTTGTATGCTCTGGACTATTCATTGATGTTTATGTATTTGTGCTTCATGTGGGAGAAGTTCCACAACAGCTAGTGCAATTTTTGGATAAAGACACTGGGGAATTGCCTCCAGACATCACATGCCACAGGGCAGGCCTGCAGAGAACATAGGAATGCTCAGGAATGAGCAAAGCCTCTTTACATCACCCAAACCCTGCCACAACATACAGGACTGAAACTGTTAACTTCTCATCAAGGATCTCATCACTGGGAAGACATCTGGAGAAACAGTGCTGCCTCCAGTTCTCCCGGGACACTCGTTCACTCCCAGATTTCCCTCCAGCCTTCCTTTCTTCACTTGTGGGGAGAGAATTAAGTTCTGGTTATCACCATGTCTAATTCCCTGAACACACAGGGATATCAGCACAGCTATTTTCAGATTTAAAGCTTCATTTCAGCTCCCAGGAAAGATGAGGAAAGGAATATTTCTGAGCACTGCAGATACTCTCTGGCTCTCAGCTGCCTGACACAGGGAGTCACTCTGAAGTCATCATTCTGATACGGAATAGGAATGTAAACAAAATCAAGACTTGGGAGATAACACTGTCCAGCTTGGATGCCTTTCTCAGAGGCAGACTGCTCAAACAAACGCAACTGGAACATGTCAAAGGTTTTGTATAAGAAGATCAACAATCATGGTTTTGGTGTGAATGAAGAGCTTCCTAACTTAATGATACTGATTTGTCTGCACAAAGTCTGCTCATAGGAGAGCAGTGATTTTATGAACTACTTGTTCTATGTCAAATCTGAGGTCACTAGTGCTCCCTGTGAGCAGACATTCGATGTTCCTGGCTCAGGCCAGGTACTGGTGCCAGTGGCTCAGAGCTCTGCAGCACAGCTCAGCCAGGGCTGTGCCTCTGAGGGGCTGTGGACTCAAACCTGTCCCATGACTGGGATCTGTATCCATCTAGCATGGGTCTGAACCCATCACATTTTCATTTTTACCAACAGTCCCTGAATACAGATCTCTAGAGGTAAAGGGACAAGGAGTTAACCAGATACATTTCTTCACCTTGACCTGTCTTAAATAAAATAAGAGTAAACAACTGGGCCTGCATCCAAGTGCACCACTTAGGAATGACTTGCAGCACTGAGCCCAGCAGAAAGGATGTTCTAACTTAGTTCCTGCATTGGAATTTACCTTGGGAATCCTTGGACAACTGAAAAACTAGTTGATTAATGATAGTCACATCAACCATTCATGGTGTCCCTGAAGCCCCACACCTCCAGGATGGAGATTTGGAAGCTTTCAGAGCACAGTGGCTGGTTATTGAAAGTGTTGCAGTGGCTGGTTCTCCCATGGTTCAGATCTGCATCGAGGTACAGAGCCTGGCCATCACCACCTCCTGGGAAGAGACAAAGACAGGGTGATGATGTCTCTGCATTTCCTGGCATGGGAAACAGCTATACCAAGACTTTAGTGCCTGTTGTCTTCAGGTGTAACAGTATGGGATCAAATGCATAGGTTTTGAATGATAATATCAGAACTGGATGATTTATTTTAATAATAATAAAGAAAAGTAATGCAACTCAGTAAGAACAAAAACTACCTGCATTTAAGATTTGTATTTCAGTGCTGGGGGATATTGGAAGCTACAACTGCAAATTTTCCCTCCAGTAAAGGAAAACCAAATAATTCTGTTAGCAGTCAAAAATCAAAGCTGGGAGAAGAACAAGATCAGTAAGTAACAGCACTGGCTTGGTCTTCTAATTCCCTATAAAACACATAAGAGTTAAAAGCATTTCTGTTATGTGTGGGTCTATGTCAAGGTTCACAAAAATCTCAGTCAGCAAATGCAGAGAAGCGAAAATAAAATAAGACAGAAATGTGTTAGGAGAACAAAAAGGAAGATTCCCAATTGCTTACTGGGCAGCTGTCAAAGAACAGTTACTAAAGCCATGTGAAGAATCAGAAGGGTGAGCATTCTGGTCCACAGCTGGAGCTGTGTACAACATTCACTTCTATGTCTCTGCTACCCAAGCCTGTATCTCTTCTATTACCACCCACAGTGCAGTAAATATAAGCAACTCCCTTACCTAAGGCTGAGAGGAGGACCTGGTGGGACACATGACACTCTACACCTCCCTGAGAGGAGGGTGGAACCTGGTGGGGGTCGGGCTCTGTTCCCAGGGAACAAATGACAGGACAAGAGGAAAATGCCTCAACCACCAGGAAAGATTTAGGTTGTGTATTGGGAAAATTTCTGCACTGAAAGGGCAGCCAGGCATTGGAACAGGCTGCCCAGGGCAGTGGTGGAGTCACCACCCCCAGAAGTGTTCAAAACCCATGCAGATGTGACACCCAGGGACGTGGTTTAATGGTGGCCTTGGCAGTGCTGGGGTAATGATTTGACTAGATGGTCTTAGAGGGCTTTTCCAACCTAAACAATTCCATGATTTTATGGAATTAGAGCACATGCTGCTAAGTGGGAGATTAGTCAACACTTGACATTACAGAGGAAATTACAGGCTGGTTGCTCTCCTAACAAATGTCAAGTAAAGATTTTTGAGAAAATCTCAACTATGATTTTAGATCTGTTCCTTGTAAATCCCATTTAGGTGACAACTTTACTAAGCAGACTTTAGCCAAAGTCAGCAGCACCACAGATCCAATAAAGTTCCTGGAGAATTAACATGTTTTATAGTTTACTCTGTGTTTCAAAACTTTTGATGCAAAGTAAGCTCCTTTTTGAGAACTACTTCTCATCGTGAATTAGGCAGTATGAAGGAATGGCTGTGCATAAAGCCATGAGTTACTCTCTTCTCTAAAACACTTGTATGCAAGTTCTCCTACAGAAAATTTTGGTTGGGAAATGACGTCAGGTTTTGGGCAAGTCTATCTCTACCTGTAGTGATACTGAAATAGATAAAGGGGTCAGGTGTATTTACCATGTATCTAAGGTGGACAGCAAGAGCTGGGGAAGGATCTGTGCTCGAATTCTCACACTGACTCACCTACAATGATGCACTCGCTGCTGCCAGCCATGAACATGGAGGCTGTTTTGGAAGGCAAGTTGAAGTGCCGAGCTGCTAAGAAGGGAGAAAGGCGATCTGAGGGGTCTGAGGGGATGCTGCTGGAAGAAAGGGTGCTGGAAGCTGGTTGGGTGTGGTTTTCTGTCTCTGATCCAGTCGAGGCCAGCTCTGGGTGCTTTATGATCACCCACTCGTAGCGTTCCACTTCTGGCTGCAGCTGCAGAGAGGCAGAGAAGGGCAGAGCTGACGTTAGTGTACACACACTACAGAGCTCTGCTCAGAAAAGAACATTCCAGCCCCTCAGTCTCCACCTGCACAGTCAGCAGTAAAGATTGGATCAACCTGTCTTTTAGGCCCGATGTTATATCCTTTATTCCTTTGCTTTTTAGGTGGTTGAAGAAATGAAGCAATAATTTCTGAGTTAACTTATGATATCTCTCATCTCTACATCATCTCTCTCTACAACTGTTTAAAAGGAGGGTGGAGCCGGTTGGGGTCAGGCTCTGCTCCCAGTGAACAAGAGCTAGACAAGAGGAAATGGCTTCAAGTTGTGCCTGGAAAGGTTTAGATTGGATATCCTGAAAATTTCTGCACTGAAATGGTTGTCAGGTACTGGCAGAGGCTGCCCAGGGAAGGGGTAGATTGACCATCTGCATTGGTTTTGCACGGCTGGTTTTGGGTAGCAGGGGGGCCACAGAGGTGGCTTCTGTGAGAAGCTGCTGGAAGCTTCCACCATGTCCAGCAGTCAGTCCCTGATGGCTCTGAAGATGGACATGGCACTGGCCAAGGCTGGGCCGGGTAGAGATGATGGTAACGCCTCTGTGGTAACGAAGGAGGGGGAGGAGGTGCTCCAGGTGCTGAAGCTGAGATTCCTCTGCAGGCCGTGTTGAGACCATGGTGGAGCAGCTGTGCCCCTGCAGCCCCTGGGGATCCCCGGGGGATGCAGAGATCCACCCGCAGCCCCTGGGGATCCACGGGGGATGCAGAGATCCACCCGCAGCCCCTGGGGATCCACGGGGGATGCAGAGATCCACCCGCAGCCCCTGGGGATCCCCGGGGGATGCAGAGATCCACCCGCAGCCCCTGGGGATTCCCGGGGGATGCAGAGATCTACCCGCAGCCCCTGGGGATCCATGGGGGATGCAGAGATCTACCCGCAGCCCCAGGGGATGCAGAGATCCACCCGCAGCCCCTGGGGATCCATGGGGGATGCAGAGATCCACCCGCAGCCACTGGGGATCCATGGGGGATGCAGAGATCCACCCGCAGCCCCTGGGGATCCCCGGGGGATGCAGAGATCCACCTGCAGCCCCTGGGGATCCATGGGGGATGCAGAGATCCACCCGCAGCCACTAGGGATCCATGGGGGATGCAGAGATCCACCCGCAGCCCCTGGGGACCCCCGGGGGATGCAGAGATCCACCCGCAGCCCCTGGGGATCCCCGGGGGATGCAGAGATCCACCTGCAGCCCCTGGGGGAGGTGCCCACGCCGGAGCGGGTGGATGCCTGCAGGAGGCTGGGATCCAGGGGCAGAGCCGGTGCAGAGAGAGGGCCCTGCTCCCAGGCTGGAGCAGCCTGGCCTCGGAGGACTGCACCCCGTGGAAGAGTGACCCACCCACGGTGCAGCACTTCTGGAGGACTGTTTGCCCGTGGGAGGGACTCACGGTGCAGCAGGTCGCAGGGAGCTGCTGCTCGTGAGATGGCAACTCTCACGTTGGAGTTCACGGAGAACTGTCTCCCGTGGGAAGGGACCCCACGGTGCAGCAGGGGGAGGACTCCTCTCCCTGAGCAGCGGAACAAACCCTCGGGTGACGAACTGACCAAACCCCCCACCCGCTGTCAGTGGGAAGGAGGGAGGGGTTGGAGGGGGAAAAGGTGTTTTAAGGGCTTATTTCACTTCTCATTATCCTCCTCTGATTTTGTTAGTAATAAATTTACTTTGTACCTCTAAGTTGAGCCTGTTTTGCCTTTGGAGTGCTCTTTCCCAGTCCTTATCTCAACTCATGAACCCTTCCTTAAATTTTCTCTCCTCTGCTCAGCTGTAGCAGGGGAGGGTGAGTGAGCGGCCTTTGTCGCATTTGGCCAGTGTCAAACCATGACACCATCCTCAGAAGTGTTCAAAAAATGTGTGGATGTGGCACTCCTAGGAGCATGGGAACGAAGCAGTGAAGCTCTTCACAGTGTTGAAGCAGTATTGAACAATGTCATTAAGGGCTGGGTTCAGCCACAGTTGTGAGTTATTATGGTTTGTTTATTGTTAGCACTGCCTGGCCAGGCCTTTGAGGCAGAAGAGTGAACATGACCGTAGTGCTGCGTTGGTGATTGGACCTCATGATCTTAAAGGTCTTTTTCAACCTTGATGATTCTATGATTTTTTAAGAAAATATTCTGTGCAAGGGGAGAAAGAGCCACCAGAAAACTTACAAGCAAAACTTTTCCTCCATATTAAGAGTTCAAGAAGCTTTATAAACTAGGAAGGCATGTAATCCAGCCTCTTTAAGTGGAAGTTAACCAGTACAGTGTTTCTGTCTTGGTACTGGGCAGCAACAATAAATTTTTACTCACCCTAAACACAAAGCACTCCCCAGTTCCAAAGAAACTCAGCTTGTTCCCTCCTCGCCGGCGCTCGCTCCAGTCAGTGGACAGGTAAGCCCCACAGACCTGGCACAGAAAGCACAGTCAGGCTTCCCATTGAAGGAGAAAGAGTGTTCAACCCACTGACACTGACATTTCAGAGGCCAACACTGCAGGCTAAAGTTTAGTTTGAGTTTCAGAGTCTCTGTATCAGTAGATTAAAGCAGCACAAGTACTTATATCTAAAGACAGATTTAAACTGCTTTAATCTACCAGTGGTTACCTCTAAATCCTAAGAGTGTCATAAATTATTTCATACCGCTGATGCCTTAAGGGAGAAATTTTCTAACACGACCCCAGGTACCAAACCATAGATCACTCCAGGCCTGTACAGCCTGACTCCTACTCCCTCACTTTGGCATCCAAAGCAGCAGTGTTGTCCCAAGTTACAGTATGAGCACCTCTGCCTGAACACTTTTTGGTCAAACAGTGCCCTTGGTGGCTTTCTTACACTTCAAAGTGTAGGTTAAAGCCAGCTTAGCTAAGCTAGTGCTGAACTAGCTCAGATATTTAGAGCAGCCACTCAAACCACATAGGGGCCACTAGTTCCCAATAAGGAGAAGCACCCTCGGAGGGCTGAGCTGGTCTCTGGAGCCTTCTGTTTGCACAGAACTTTTTGCTACCAGCAATGCACATCCCTGCCAAGTGCACACAGAGGAAACAATGAAGCTCCAAGAGTGGGATGAAAGCATCTGTGCTTTTTTTCCCACAGAAACGAGAAAAACAATTAGGATTATACAGATTTGTTCTAAGGTACATTCGCTGATTAGCCTCCATGAGCATTACAAGCAGAGCTCCTAGGACAAAATTACTGAAGATCAGATTTGTTTTGTATAGATAAATCTGTATTTAGATTTAAATCTAAATTTAGATTTAGAATTAAATCTAAATGACCCAGAAGTCCATTTGATGTGATGTGCCTGATGGATATGAGAGGCAGAAAATCAGAAGGCAAATTTTCTTCATTCTAAAAGTTAACTATAGATATATGAATAAAGGATGAACAACCCTTTGCAAAAACCCTCCAAATCCATAAGCACGAAACAAAACTCCCCATATTTTTCTCCTTTTTTTTTTTTTTTGGCTAATACATGTTTTTAGAGGGGTAAGAAACAAACCATCTTATAAAAACCAGAATCCCTTCTAAAGCCAGACTTTTGACAGGCTCCAAGACAAGAAGCAAAATAATTGTTCCCCCTCTACCCTGTAGACACCAGGGGCATTCTATAAGCCACTGGCATCTCAACACAGGCCTGAATGGCCAGAAACCACAGAACTATGAAATGGCCCGGAGGGTGAGCATTAGGTAGATGTAAATAAGAGTAGAAATGGGCTTATCCATGGACAGTCATCCTGCAGAGATACAGGCAGGAATAAAGCCCACAGGCTGCAATAACAGCTAAATGTTATATACAGAATATTTGGAAGTCATGTACAGTGGCACAGACAACACCACCATTACAGGAGCAGAAATAAGGCACCTGTGTGCACTCCTCCTCAGGTTCTCAGAGCTTCCTTGGCTTATTTTTTTCCCAATCAAGAATGAGATAAAGCTAAGGCTTTTGTTTTCACATCATGTAGTTCAACATTACTCATACCATTTAAATTCTGCTACATTCTCTCCTCATGTCCTTGAGAAAATGAAAATATCTTTTATGAATCATAACTTTAGCACAATTCCCACTCTGTCCCTCTGATTCTGCATTTCAGTCTGTCCAAGAGCAAAATGAGCTACTCTAGTCCATCACTCCACACTACTTGCAAGAGAAAAAGCAGTTAACCAAGACCTGATTTGCAAGGTCTACCCAAGAAGGCATAGTCCTATAACCAACAAATAGAGTAATTTAAAGCATGGGTTCTTAAAAAACCAAAGCCAAACCTTGCTTATTCATTTTACTGTAAACAGCTGTGTGTTGTAATACAGCATTACACAGTGCCCAAACCCCAACTTAATCACTTGTCTTTTGCCTCACTCACCTCTTTTGCTGTTGTCTTGATGAGGAGCAGAGTTGGTTCATGTCCCTCGCTGTGGGAATAGAACCTGAAGTGCAGAGCACAAACAAGTGAGCACTTGACTGCCACCAGCTGCAGCTCCTTTCCTCATCATGTCAGGCACCACCACCTCCTCCAACTGATGCCATGGCAAAAAACATCTGAAGACTAAGAATATTCCTGCAAATACTTTATACAGTCCATGTAAATAATACAGCTGAGTGTAAATGAATACTACTAAGCAGTTGTTCTCTACCCAGTCCCCTGTACAGTTTATGTCTGAAGAATAACTAGAAGCTTACCTAGATCGACTGCAGCATTTTACAGCATTTTGAATTACAACAACCTAAAGGATTGTGAAACAACCTAGAGGACTGATGCCTGTGTCTGAAGGGCTTTAGGTGTTCATGGAAATTAACCGGGATGCATTCTCTTTGCTTCCTTTTGCTCTTCCTCATAGGCACATGAGGCTGGGAGAGCAGGTCACTCCCAGCCTCAGCACCTCAGCTGCTGATGGCACAGTCATTATTAGGAGTTACAGGGTTATAGTCTTCTGTACCAAGTGCCAGGACAACTCATATCTAGTTTATCTCACTTAAAAAATCAAACCAATCAGACACATAGGTAATTTCCAGTTTCCAGCTCTCTTCCTCCTTGCACCAATTTGAATGTGTTTATCTATCAAAAGCGCCTGCAGAGCAGCCACTGAGTTAAACCATTCAAACCCTTAAAGAACCAGACTCAGACCAGCAGAATCTGTGAACTGATCCAAGTTTGACTTTTCCAATTGATCTTGAACAGTTTAAAATATTCTGGCATATGAAATATCCCAGTCAAATACTGTAAGCAACAGGAATTTGTCACATTTATATTCCAGCGTTAATCATATTCTTCAGATCAAGTTCTGACTAAGCATGTCCTTTTTGTCAATCCAGCAAACACTTCACCAGTTGCTCCTTTCTGCCCTACAGCAGGGAAGAGAGAGGAAGGTTTTCCTTACCTGCTCAGACTACAGCCATGTTCCAAGGTGGTGAAAAGCAGGAGGGGCTGGCACAGTGCAAATCGCTCTGGGATCCACGACCAGATATCCCGCATCTCCTTCACACTGACAATTTCTGACTTGAAGTTCTCAGCATGAACTGCCAAGTGCACATTCTGCCTGAGAAATACAATACAAAACATTGAGAAGCAGTAATTTAACAAGTTTTGGATTACAGAACTGAAACATGAGAAGGCAGCTGAACACTAACAGGCTCCAGTAGATAAATTATTGGTCAAAGCTCCAGCCCACGGGATTAGACGGCCATGACCTAGTGAAGGTAATAAACTACTGCAATTTAACATCATACTCAGGGGCAGAGATCTGGCTTGACTGAAATACCTGTTCCTCTGTATGGCAGCTGTGGCTTGCACCTTTACACACAGAGGACACAACACTGAGTCACTAAAAATGACCATGGCCTTGTATTTGCTGTTTGTTACAGTCTCACTGGCACTTGTATTTAAGGACAGAGAACACCTAAACAAACAGCCAGGACCTGAGAAGAAGGGGTAGTATTTTTTCTACCTCTGAAGTCCTGCCCGTATCATGGGATTAGAGAATTCCTAAACCCCTCAGAAACTTTAGAGGGATCAGTATCACCAGGGTAAGAAATTTTAATCCAAGGCAAATATTTGAAGCTTTTGAGAAGTTCCACCTCTTAGAAATATGTCATTACCAATGACTTCCACTTCATTAAGAACCACAAATGTTCTTGGGATCATGGTTACAGATAGCCTGAAAACATTAAGGAATGCTAGACACTGATACTGGGAAGGAAATCCCTGTATCCCCCAGAAGGGTCTGATACAGTTACAAGGATTGATTCACGGCTTTTAAACACTTGAAGGTAACAATTACCACCATCTTAACCAGCCTTCATTTCTCAGATCAAACAAGCGCACAAATCCAGAGCCTGGGGATTAAATGTTAATTAAATGTTCCACAGTCTACGTTAAATGCTTAAAATGCAATGGTGACAGCCAAGGACACAGAATTTACACAAGCCACTGAATTACTGGGCAGCCAGGTGTTAAATAAAGCTTTAGCACTTTGCTCTGCATGCAAGGGTTTGAGTGCAAGTATTTGCCTATTTCTGATGGGTTTTTTTGACAACTACACATTTCTTTTCTCTCAGTTTCATGATCAATACTGGATCTGGATAGCTTAGCTCACTCCTTAAAACACACAAAATATATAACTTTTTAATTTTTCATGCTCCTAGTACCAAAAAATCAGCAGCATTTGCACCGTGCTGCAGAGCAGTGCTTGCTTGGAGACACTGGGAACTGCTTTCTGGAGTTCACTGGAGGTGCCTTAGTGTCAGCATTTCGAATGAAGTGACTCCTTAGGTCATTTCAAAAAACTACTAAAATTACTGCTTCTTTTAGCCAAATGAATGAAATCAGTCTTTGCATTGCTACCCTGCATTATTTAATGCAAGGAACTTCTGTGGGAACTTCTATTTAAGCAAGCTGTAACAATTTATGGGTTTTAAAACTTACAGTATCATTGACTAGGGAAATTATTTGTACTTTTAAACACATCAATCTGAGGCAAAGGAGAGATCCATTGAAACAAAGCATGAGCCAAGCCTTGAACCCCCATGTCCAGAATCTTACTTTAGGTCTCACCCTCTGTGTTCTGTCAGGTCTGCAGCTAAAACTGGTGTCACTACAGAACAGAGCTGAGAGACAAAGCCTTGGTTTCAGTCCAGCAGAAATTAAGATTTTTTCCCCCCACCTCACACTTAAGGAATTAAAAAATATTCAGGGCAGTCAACTGTTTATTAGAATGAATTTCCAGTGGAAAAGCAATGATGATAAATAGGCTAAGAGTTAATAATGAACATCAAAACAGATTTAAATTTACACTTCAAGCAAGCCTCAGAATTATTTGCATACCTGGTCTGTACATTTTTCACACTTCTGTGAGCTGTTTGGGCAACTAAACTTCAGTTCTTTTTTCTAAAAGGCTCTCACACTCAGGGTATCTTTGCTTTTGCCTTTGTTCCTTCTCCTGGCTACTCTGAACTGCTGATTTACAGCCTCTCCTACCCAAACCCCACTCAAAGCCTGTGTTCAGCAGCATTCTGAACACATCCCTTTCAGTGCTCTGTGACTGTCCACAACTCTTCCATGCAGATAGAATATCACCTTTTCAAACAGATCTTTCTAATTTACTAGAAAGCATTTACCACTGTATTGGCCATTTAAAACTGAACCAGGCATACAGGTCCTGCCCTTTGAATATCATGGTAAATCATTTTATATTTAATGGTACCCTCTAGTTAAACCAAAGAACGTGGCCAAAGAATGTGAAACAAAATGACCTGCTATTTCCCAGTAACAAATCACAGTTGCACATGGTTGAGACCGAAACCTGACCCTGTGTTGAGAAGCGTCCACACACAGCCTGCACCTATTAAACCAAACTCCACACTGCTGAGCAAAAATACAACTTTTTGGAGGGGATTCCAGAAAATTGCAACTAGTTACAAATATCTAATCTGTATTAATTCTCTTATTTTTGACAGTATTTCTCTAATGACACTGAAAATCATCTCTTTCAGTTTGGCAGTTGCTTTTCAAAGTAGTAAATTAGTGAAAATGAACAGAACCCGAGTGGGCTAAGAAAAAATCCAAATGTTTTGGTTTATATTCATTGAGAAAAATTAAGTTTAGCCTTCACACTCCACTCCTTTCAGGGTCATCTGTGAAAACACTGTAGCTTGAGAGAACAGTAAATTTGGACAGCATTAAAGTGTACCACTAGAACTGAACAAATTCAGAAGATTTTACCCTGCATTAGTGTTTTCCTCAGTTACTGGGATCAGCATGACAACTTTCTCATGATTGCTGATGTTGGAAAGACTTGTTCAACTGCTATTATTCCAAGAAATTAGATTTGAAAACCAGCACAATTAATGTTTAACAAAGCAGCATTTGCTAATTTCACAAGAACGTTGTTTTTCCAGCTATATCATTAATACAATGTGCTTCAGAGACCTCAAAGTTCCCAAAGGTAAAGCCAAGGCTGGGGACATGCAGCAGCAGCTGCCACAGTGAATGTGCCCTGTATTATTCAAAAAACAACAAATACCCAACTCCAAAGACTACTCATTGAATTACACCTTCCTGCTCTTCTCTGGCTTGGGTCAAATCTTAGAGGAGATGCATCATCTTTAAAATCCATCATAATTTCAGTGAGGGCATAACTGTGTGGTAAAAGGAGATTTCCTTTTCAGTCATAAATAGCAATATAAGTAATTTATGGTATATAAGCCTGAAACCTAATCCTGTGTCCAGATCAGTGTCAACAGACACCCTGCATCTCCTAAGTCCCCTCAAACCCAAACCGCTTCCTAGCATAAATCAAGGCTTTCTGCTGCTTTCAGAACAACCTAACTGCAGTAAAATAATACACAGATGCTGAAGATTTGCTTGACTGGGATTAAGAGCCTGCTGATTTATTAGAGGTAAAATCCTCAACACAGAAGTTATGGTATGAAACATGCTTTGCCAAGTCTCTTAAGATGTTCTTTCAAAGATGAAAACATGAGGAAGTTAATTCCAACTTTGATTTTATAAATTAGTACAAATATTAGTGTGCATCACTCACTAAAGTTAACTCAGGGCACCTGCAGCAAGGCCAGAGGATTCTCAAAGGCATGAATTCAAACCCAAACATCTGTGGTATTTAATACTCACAGGGCAGCCTTTCCCTTTCCAAGCTGTCTGCTTATCAGGTATCACAATCCACTCACTGGGTTTTGTTCTTCAAGATTTACTTTTCAGGCCAAGACTTGATAAACGACTTCATTAACCATTAATGCTCTATGGCTGAGTAACTCTGACCTCCTTGACACAGAAAAAGAGTCTTGTCTTCTTGATTCTAAAAAAACCCTACCTACTTAAAAATAAATATAATCTACTATGAATAGAGACAGGTCACTTTTAGGAGTGTGCCAAGTTGGGATCAGTCCAAATTCTTTCCAATTAACTGCAGAAAGCTGCCGAAGAAGATAAAAGGTTGACTGTTTCCCATCTAATGCAACAGCATATACCAGGTTTGGATGTGGGATGATACCTAACAGCTCTTCTGAGCTGCTATTTCAGATGTTTTAAAAAAATTACACTTTTTCTTCCAGAGTAGAAAGGACTCTTATTGTAATGGCCCTTTATAGCCATAACCATAATCCCACCATGTACAGTACTCTTTCCCACTCTGGAAAACACAGGTGTATTGCTGTCTGAAGTGCTGTGCTGACTCCTTGGGCCCACTGTCCCTTCTCTTACAGCTTTGCAGGTGCTGTGAACTAACTTTGCAGGAGGGTATTCAGGAGATGTGGCACAGCAACTGGGTGCTCTGATTGCTGCTCTGCTTCTCCTGCCCCAGTGTTAGGAATATGTGACGGCCTTGGACAAAATAACAAGCCAAAGACAGCAGAAATAAGCAAAGTGCAAAGACTCAAGTGTTTTAACCTACCTTTTGGGAGGTGCAAGACTGCAAACAGGAGGGGTGCGGTGGAGATGGAATGGACAGAAGGAGAACGTACAAGGAGAAAGACAAAAAAGATAGAAAAGATCAGTGACTTCTTACATCCATGACAAAGTGAGTGAAAGAAGCCTGGAGAGAAACAAAGCAAGGTTTGATTTGAGTCACCAAGCACTAAAAAACAATCAGACAGGTTAAAACATTTCTATTTCTATTTTCCCCCTTTTTTGTTATGTGATGGGAAAATAAATTATCTTCTTCTTGCACAGGCCAAACACAGCTGGAGAAGAGAACTCACTGGCACCCCATGGAGCCCTGGAGAACTGCTCACTTCTCCTGCCCTTCCATCTGCCCAAACTGGGACCCAAACAGAGCCAAGCTCCCAGCAGCACCATACCTGGGGACACTGAGAAATTTCAGTGGGTTTACAAAGGTAGCCAAGAGAGGATGAAATGTTTTCAGTAGCAGCTCTGCTGGCATAGAAGTAACTACTGGCTTTATTTGGGTATATTACTGTATTTTGCCTTGAAAGTATCACTGTTGTGAGTGAGAATTTCTCTGCAACATTTAACACAGCCGGAGCTTGTGGAGTGTCTGTGGTTGGTTGATCTATATTTTCTTTTTTTTTGGTAGATTTAAATTATTTTTTAAATTTTATTTTTATTTAAAGCTCTCATTCTGTTTTAAAGAATATACTCAGGATATTACAACTCTCCTGAACTTCCTAACAGGAAGAAAAGACACAATGGGGGAGTCAATATTTTGTTACAAGTCTCAAATACAATGATATGAACTGTCCCCAGTGTGGCAATCCAGTGGCTAAAGGCCTTGAAATATTTGAGACTGACAAGAAAATGCTGAAACCGATTGTAAACCAAGCTGTGAGTCTAAAAAATTAACCCTTGGAAGAGACCAGGGGGATCTTTACATGTATGTAGACACATGAGGGAGGTTCAGCTAACATTTATGTTATCTTTTAGGCTGAAATGTACTGAGTATGTATTGCCATGCCATGCAAAGGTATCTGTTTGCAACTACTCTAACTAACTCTGCAGTTGGCTGGAAGATCCTACTACATCAGTGGCGATTTAGAGAAAATGAGATTGTGCCTCTAGAATATCAGGTTCTAGATATCACACTCCCTGACCCAGGGGACTCTTAGAAGTCACCTCTCTTCAGAGGGCAGGGCAGTTCATAAAACTGTCCAACACTTAAACTTAAGAGTTCAAAAATAGTTGGGAGAAGTTTTCTGCTGTCAGAGGCCTCTGGAAAAACAGAACATGCACCACTTACCTGCACATACATTTGCACTTGCCAAGATGCTAATTTTGTTCAGATTAATACACTGCTGCCTTTTCTATATCCATCAAGAGGCTTTTCAGCTAAGTTTTTTATTAGTATGACTTTTACTGTCACATCAGAGCAGGATTTCATTCACTGGTTTCAGAGCTGGTTCTTCCTCCCCTTACTTCTGAGAAGAGCTTGTGATTCCAGAACAGTTTCTTGGATCCGTATAGTCACTCTTCTCTTCCACGGTTCTTTCAAAATTATTTTTTTCTAATAGCACATGAACCTGTCCCAAAACAGGTTAACTCCTACCTGTGAGTACTATACACTCGACTTCCAGGAGGCTTGCAGTCTAATTTAAAAAGTAACCTGTAAATAAGACTTATTTCTTCCTTGCTCGGTTAAAACAGCTCCTCAGTCAGCCAAAATGTTTCCAGTTGTGAGAGTGCCTTACACTAAAGAAACTGCTGAATTCACAGTACTGGGCAGCATCAAATTGACATTTTATACAAATACTACCATATTTAAGAATCAATTTTCACATTTATTTGGGTGTGTTTCTTCCAAGTAATTTATCAGTGTTTTTTCCAACTTTGCTAAAACGCCTTTTAGTTTAAAACCTGCTTATGAAACACACTTTTGAGATTTAACACTTGTAATTAATATATACTTGCATAAATTCAGTACTGAACATGCTGCAAGAAACTTCTGTTCCTCTTGTATCATAACACTTCAGTTACACTTCCCATTACAATCCCAGCAATGCTTGAGTTTGGAGCTGCTGAGTTTTCCTGCAGAGAAAATGCATCAGCAGACACCAGCACGCACCAGTGGAGCTTCCCCACCAGTCACCCAGGGCTGCCTGACTGCTCCACACACTGGGAAAACTCGGGAGATTGCTCAGGTTACCTGTGCTGAGTCCTACCTTTTCTGTTTGACCGTGATGCCCTTCTGCTGCAAAGCCTTCTCGTTGGCCATCTGCAGGAGTTGGATCTCCTTCCGAGAGAAAAGGCGGATAGCAAAGGCCTTTTCCAGGAGCCTCTCCGGGGACACTGACTTGGCGATGTCCCTCACGAAGGCTCGAATGTCCTGCTGGATGCTGTCAGACTCCATGGGCTGCCCAGCTCTGACTTTATGAAAGAATTTCAGAAGAGCCAGTGCGACACGATAGAGAACTTTGTACCCTTCCACCAGGAAGACGTCGAAGACCCGTGCGATGTATGCCATGGGCAGCTCTCCGAAGAGCCACCGCTGCCAGTCCGAATACACCTCCAGCACGTCTTCGGACACGGCCACCATCAGCTTGTGGGCTGCCTGGCAGTACTTGTTCACCAGGTCCCCAAAGGTCATGCAGGAGGACTCGAAGGCCAGGAAGGTCTGGTCGATGAGCCGCTTGGATGGGTCGTTGCAAGCCAGGATGCGACAGACCTGCTCGAAGCACTCGGCCTCGTCCTTGCTGTAGTGCAGGAGCAGCGCGATCACCGAGGGCAGCGCGGGGCAGAACGAGATGTCCGGGAACTGATTGGAGATGCACAGAATGATTTTCCTCACGGCCCCGATGCCCTCGGCGTTCAGGCAGTACGTGGGGATCAGGCTGTTGTCCACGAACTCCGGCAGTGGAAGGGAGCTGCTGCTGCGTTTTCCTATGATCTTCACCACGATGTCCCGGTACACGTTTGCATCCGGGGTCACTGTGCGGCATGGGATATTGCTGATGAGTTTGTGGTACACTTTGGCTCTCAGAGAGTGGTTTTTGGCCCAATAGCCCTGCCGGGCCAGCTGCTTGAGCTCGTGGAAGTCCGTGCAGGTGAGCTCTTTTGTATCCTGGCTCTGGGCACTTACATCCATTTTGTCCCAGTCCACAAAGCGGCTGTATTCATCCATGGCTCCAGGAGAAGCAAATCACATAAATCATGAGAACAGAGACCTTAGTTAGTCATTGACGGACTCTTGGAATTTTCTGCAAAAGGAAATTTGAAAACCAGAGGTTTGAGTAACAGATAATCTCTTATTTTCTTTATGAACACACATATGTACATACTTGTTCCTGCAATGGCAAAACTGTTTTCTAAAGCAAAGAAAGTTAAAGATGCCTTTTTATTTTTCAGCCAAACTTTTCTTCCATTCTGTCAGTAACTCCTACTGCAGTAATTGATCAAAGGCCAGCCCAGAGGCTGATCCTGAGGACATCTCCCCAGAAAATTAATTTCCCTAACTGAAAGCCCAAGCTGAGGCATGGACCTTTACGTTAACATCTCACTTAAGAGAACAGAAGACTCCCACCGCAAAAAGATATATTGCAAAGTATGTTCAATTTGCAATCTCTCTTTGCAATTCTCTGGGGAAGTATAAGTGAAACTTGTACTAGAGATGCAGTCTCACAAGTAGCGTATGCTGCTCTGAGACTGTGCAGCCAGTGAGAAGAGATACTGTGCTCCTACTAACCACAGCCATGTCCTCTCAGTAATTTCTTTGTGCTGGTACTAGCACTTGTGTGACCACACAGTCACTGAGATTAGCTTGTTAATCTGGTACAATTTTTCTTTTTCATTGGATAAGTAAGACTTCTTCATGGAAAGGGTGGTCAGACATTGGACTAGGCTGCCCACGGAGGTGGTGGAGTCACTGTCCCTGAACAGTGTTCAAGAAATATCCCTGGAAGTGTTCAAGAAATGACTGGATGTAACATTAGTGCTGTGGTCTAGTTGACAAGGTGGTGATTGGTCAAAGGTTGGACTCAATCTTGGAGGTCTTTTCCAACCTCAGCGACTCTGTGTGCAGCTGTACAGTCAGCCAGATCATTACTAGTACCAGAAGAGACACTTGTACAGGACAAAACTCTGCTTCCTGACTGCAGTACAGGGTCAAGTCAGCTTCAAACACCTTCATTAAAGCACTTACATTTTCTAAGTGCTGCTCTGGATGCTGGCCATGCCCTGTCACACAGGCACACAACAGCTCTCCCATTGGAGATGCCACAGACATCTTTGTGACAGCACTAGGAGCTGAATCATCAGGTTCTGGCCTCTAGCGCCTCATACCATGTTTACCTGATCTACCAGCTGGCTCCAGGTTCACAGCACACCTGTGTCACAGCAGAGAGTGTTGCTGTGACCACTAAAGGCCATATCCAAACTGGCTTTAATCAGTCAGTGCAAAGCCAGAAGGGGACACACAATAAATTCCACTATTGCAGCAGGTCTGCCCAGAGCTGGAACCTCTGCCCATGTGCCCACAGTGTTGAACTGAAGCTGGGAACACGGCTGTGAACGCTGCACACTCTGCAAAGCCAGACAGCCCCTATAAAATGCAACAGGCCTATAAAACTGTTTTGTCCAATTAAGACATTATATAGCAAGGTTAAGTCAATGAAAATATTTACTGAAAGGCTTCCAAAGAACCCTTAGGCATTCCTGTATTGATGGACTGAAAAATGCATGGAACTTGACTTTTATCAGCATGGTCTTCCATAAATCAGGTGCTTTAAAATGATTTGAAACTCCTAAGGTAGATATACCATCAAGATAGGATCTCATCCTCATAGCTTCACCATAAGAAAGTAAATAAAACATTTTGCCTGAAGCAGCTGTATATTTAATCCAGACAGTTTTAGATTCTGAGTAAATGCTAACCTGGGTATTTCAGAATCACATGCTGAAAGTCCCAAATTTAACTCCTCTTTTAAAAGTTTGGCAGCAACATACAGGAGCCTTTCAGAGAAGACTTTTGGATGGCTTTTCTCTACCATATTTAATTCAGGATTTTTTTATAAAAAGAAGACTGGTTTTGGATCATCTTTCTTGATGTGATGGTAAGTGTAAGAATGATACAGAAATGCTCACCATTTCTTTTTGTTGCATTCTTCCACATCTGAAACTAATTCTCAGACTCTAATTAAGGGAGGCAACACATTGTCCTGGCTCCAGTTCTGAAAGTGAGATATCTTATGTTCAGCTGTGGGGTCTCAGTGTGAGCTCAGCGTGTGTTTCCTGGAGATCCAGTAACAGCAGGACACCAGTCCATCGCAGAGCCAACGTCAGCTCCAGGGAAGTTAACATTTTTCTGTAATTCTCCACCTGGGAATCACAGAAACACTCATTATTTTTAATTCAAATCCTAGAATAAGGTCTTTTTGTAGAAGAGAAATTTAATCCTACTTTGCAGTAGCAAAAGCACAGGGAGATGAACCATTCTGCTCCTGGAGACTTCAGCATGGAAACTATCACTAGAAACTATCACTAGTGCTTGCTGGAGTCTCCAGCACACTTCCACCTTCTGCCATCATCCCTAAGGAGCTGCTTAGGTTTTTATTAAGGAGGGTTAGGCAAAATATTCATCATACAAGACAACTTCTAAGATGCCCAGATTCATCTTGGCTGTCTTTTTTTTTTCCCCTGTAAACTTTCTTCTCTTGTCTTATTTTCTAAGATACACAGGCATATTTACAGGCTGCATCAAACACATTTTTCACTCTAGCAATTACTGCCCATTCCAGAAACTAATGAATTTGATGAATATGTGCTCCTGAAGCTCACTGAAATCCATGGCTAGAGGATGGTAGTCAGACTGCCAGAAGTTTTCGTCTGAGCTCACAGTTTTATATGTATTTTGGCTGGGATAAATCTGTGGGGTCTGCAAGTAGGTCTGGCTGCTTATGCTTTTCACAGCTCTAGATGCTGCAATAAAAAGTGACAGCAAAGCAATTGGGCATCGTCAGGGCTGCCAGAGCATGACCAGCTCTTAACTGTGCCTGCAAAACCAACAGAACTTGTGTGCTTCAGTGCAATGGTGCATAGCTCCTGATACCGTGCCAGCAGCTACTGTAAGCCAGCAGGCCTCCAACAGGGAGGATTTACTTGCCAAAGGAGAAGAGCCCAAGAAATCTCAGGAAAATTCCAGCCAGCCTTCATCTCCTCCTCAACTCTTTCTGAATCTTCCTGCCTCCCTCCTATAGGGCAAGTTCTCTCTCTTCTGGCAATTGTGTAAAGAGCAATATTTAACTTTGGGCTGCTGGGAAGAGGAGACAGATGTCTCACCCTCAGCAGTCAAGAGCCAGGGGGTCAGGGCTGTCTCCTGCCCATCCCTCCCAGCACAAGGAAGCAAGCAGGCAGGCAGTACAGACTTGTGTTTGGAGGGAGGCTGGAGTTTCAGTTAGGGAGTAAAACTAGAAGATGGCTGTGTGAGAGTGCAGTTGTGTCACGAAGTCCCATACTCACCTAAACTACCTTGCTTACCCCTCCATATAAAAGTGAGGTAAGGCAGGTAGAAGAGAAAAAACATTTCAGAATGAATGTTTGTATAAAGATATAGGCTATAGGCAGGCAGAGAGACTCATTTCCAAACCCTTACTGCAGCAAACCTCTTTCCTTCCTGCTTTAGAGAAGTCAGCATCATGTTATGATAAACATCCTCTAACTGGAGATGGGGACAACATGAGCAACTGAACTGCACAGAACTGAAATGAGGTCTAGTACGTGTTAGCACAGGATCATAAGGGCATTGTAATAACTAGCAAAAAAACCCCCAAAAACAAACAAACCAAAAAAAACCCACCAAAACATTATTCATAACAACCATGGAATCACAGAACGTTTTGGGTTGGAAGGGACTTTAAAGTCCCTCTCATTCCACCCCCTGCCTTCCACTAGCCCAGGTTGCTCCAAGCCCCATCCAACCTGGCCCTGGACACTTCCAGGGATCCAGGGGCAGCCACAGCTGCTCTGAGCAGCCACAAAGCTTTAAAGTTCTGTACTAAGGGTAAGCAGTCATTATCCTTTCTGATCAGAATGACTTCTTAAAAAAGCAGGAATTAACACAAAAGAACAGAACCAGGAGAAAGAGCTTTTTTCTTAGTACCTGCCCCAAAACTGTAGATTGTTAGATTTATTAGCTTATAATGGAGCTCTTTGAGTAAGTGTAATATAAAAAAAAAAAAAAAAAGCAAGTACACGAGTGAGAAGTAGAACTAGAAAAATGCGTACTGAGGATCTGCCAACAATGGCTGCAGCACAGGCAAAAGCTTTTTCAAGGTTAAATTTAAACTCTGAAGCAGGCAAGCAATCATTACAATTCAAACCCAAGCAAGGACCACAGTAACCAGCAGGATTTCAAGTCAGTGACTGAATTTTCAGGAAATATTTAGCTTGCTAGTCTAGCCACATTTTCCATTTCATTCCCTTAGCTCTTCCCATTGTCTTTTGGACTGCTTTTAGAAGACTGCTGAAAGCTGTCTGAATCTGTATAAAATACACAGCAGTGAAGCCAAGCGTGACAGGCAAATTCCCATACTGCCTGTGAAAAAAAATGCTTTGAAAATGTCTAAAAACACATCAGCAGAAAAAAAGATTTGAATTATTACTTACTTTCTGTATGGGGAATACAAGGTTACAATTTTTCTAAAGATAACAAGGCTGAGGGCAACTTCAATAATTTTATAATTTAGAATAATTATTTTATTATTAAAGGGGTTTGTTTGTTTTTCTTTCCAAAATGCAGGAACTAACAAACTGAAATATCTGAACTACAACTAACGCAGAGGGTAATTATTTCTTTCAAATTGAGAATACATGGAATAGTCCACAACAGTGAAATATTTACAGTCTAAACTTCTTTAAAATAAATTTCAACTTTGGTTAAAGCCTGAGATTACATTATTTGATACTGCTTTTAATAAACAAAAGAGAGTGTCCTAAAAAACCCAAGCTATAATTAATCAGATCCTTGTTCCCTATTCCATTTAGGTATTCTTGCAACTTTGTGTTCTGAAAGTCTGGCTACATTTTAAAAGCTTATTAAGACACTTCATTTAATCTACTGCAGCTGCTCTATAACAGGAGCTACCAAATTTTGAAAATGATGTTTTTCATCTTGTGCATGGGCAATCACACCACCTTGGATTCAGCTCTTTGCTATTTACAGATACAGTTAGATACTGACAACCAACATTTTGGTGGGCATTTTTATAAGGTGCTAACAGAAAGCAAATATTCCCTTATGCTGCCCTGCAAATCAAGACCAATGTAATCCTCCAGACCTGCACCACACCATTTGGTGTTTAAATTTCTGAGCAGTGTTGTAGGCGTGGAAAAGACTCCAATTTACTCTTTTTCATAACCTTGTTAAACTAATCCATGCAGAAAGCACATGAAGAGATAATGAGAACTGCTTCCTCAAGACTGCTGGCTAGTAGTCCTTTTCCCAGTAAGAGGAAATGAACCGCAAAAATATGAGCAGATGAATTCCATCCTTGAGGAATACTCAATCACCTCTGAGATGTTTGCCTCCTAAAGGGAAGTCTGAAAGAAGCACAAAGCAACACAGCAAGGTAGCAGTGACTGCAGAACAAAAGACAACTGTCAGGAAGCTCCCCTCTCCTCCCCCAGTACTTCAGTGCATCCTGCAGCTTTCCCAAGCCCAGACTCACAGCAGCACACCTTGACATCTCTGCTGCATGGATCTGGAAACAAGACTGGACATCACTGTTCCCCCTGCACCTGCAGATCAGAAGCACAGTTTGTCACTTGTACAGTTTGCCACCCCTCCCTGGGGCAGATGTGTTTCAGAGCTTGAATTAAACACTCCATTTAGCATTAGAAAGCAACCAGCTCATCTCATGCACAGAGTCTTTGGGAGCACTGCATTGTGGCTGCACTGTGGAGCGATGATCCCTTCCAGCAGAGTACACAGAGCTCGATGGATTGCTTCAATGTGCTTAAATGCAGTTCGATCTCTGTGATGTGCCTGCCCTGGGCACTCTGTACAGCACAGGCTGGGCACCACGATAAAATTCCTGACAGTGTTCTATTACAAGTTTAGCTGTAGTGTGACAGCAGATTATTAGATGTTTCCTGCTGGGTTTTGATATGCTTTTAGGACAAAGTCTAGAAACCTCTCAATTTCCCAAGTAACTGATAGAGACCTGACATCAGAGCTCTCTGCAGGGCAAATACTTTTAGGCATTTAGATGATTTCTCTTGGGATATCACCACTGCATATGAAGCACCATAACAGAGGGTTTGTCCTAGAATCCCACATTTTCTTTCTTAGGAATGTACTATCACCTTCTTAAACAGTCTTTATCTGTAATTAATTTTTTGTGCACTTTATTACAGTCTAAAGTTCAGACACACATTTAGACACGCAGCAGTTCCTCACTGCAGCTTATATTTAGGAGAATGCATAAGCCATAGAATAATGGAACACTTTGGGTTAGAAGAGATCTTAGAGATCATCTCATGCTAGCACCCCTGCCACGGGCAGGGACACTTTCCACTGGCCCAGGCTGCTCCAAGCCTCGTCCAACCTGGCCTTGAACACTTCCAGGGATGGGGCAGCCAGTGCTTCTCTGGGCAGCCTGTGCCAGGCCCTCACCACCATCTGAGAAAATAACTTCTTCCTAATATCTAATTTAAATATACCTCATAGCTGCAAGCACTTCAATATAAAGCATTCCCTCCTTCCCACCTGTGGGTTGGGATGACACAAGCACTTCTGGTGTCCAGTCCCTGTGGACACTGTGAGCAGTAAGATACCAAAAAGGTACAAGGTAAACACACAGAACCAAACAAGAGAAAGGTCTGGGGAAAAACACAACACACTTTTGTTGAAAAAAATGTAAGAGGAAAGAAATGGTTAATGGCTCCACAAAGGTTCAAAAACGCTAAAGAGCAGAGCATTGTAAGAGGATCCTGGAGGTAAATGGTATCAAAGCCATAAGTCAGTAACTTTCCCTCCTGCCTACATCATAAAAACACACAACAAACAAACATTAAAATTAAACAGAGGGTAATTCCTACCTTTTTTCCCTCCAGACCAAAGGAAAACTGCACGTAACTTGCAAAACTATTTTACATGATGCATTAAAAAATGATCCATTAAAAAAACATATCTGTCAAAGTAGTGCAAAAAATCAACACAATTTGTATTGATCGTATTTGTATGTCTGAGTTTTCATTCTGGTCCTTCCAAACCATAAGACTGAAAAAATCTTTCATGTTGTACTAATTCTTCTTCTTCTCTTTGTTGCAAAATTGGAAATAACTACAAACATGTCTCCCTTCAACAGCAAACTCTGACTCTGAACATACAAGCTTCAGTCTTACTATTTTATCTTCCCCATAACACCTCAGTTTATAACTTTGTCTGGGAGTACAGTCAACTATGTAGAACCAAAGACAGTGTTGACGCTCAGTGAAAAACGTGACATGGTATCAAAGCCACACATCAAATCCCTTTTTCCTCTCTGTTGCACTCACTGGATGCTGTCAGTTTGACATCTATCACCTTGAGATTCTTTTCCACTACATTTACTGGCAGAAAAACATATTTAAATACCTGTTGCTGATATGTTCTCCTCTTAGACACAGTGTCTGCATTGGTTTATGTCAAACACTGATTTATTCATTTTCTTCTTATCTAAGCCAGAAGGTGCAGGAACATGTACTTTACAGGTACATGCAGCTATGTTTTACTTCTTACACATTTAGAGTTTCTTCAGGTCCAGAACAGCAGCTTACAGCACGAATGGAAACACAGGTAGATTTTTACAAGCAGAAGACCCAATCTGAGATACCAGGAAAAGGCATCCCTAGGAGAGATGTTTGCCAAGAAGCCTTTCCCAGTCCACGGCAATGTTCCATGGATTTATTAGCATGACAAAGCCAGTCAGTGACTGAAGAGCATCACATCCTTCACCTGCTCCTCCCACTGCCTGAGCAGTTCCCACAGTACATGATTATTCCTTATCCAGCTTTTGTGACTAAGTGTCACACCCGTGTGCCTGGGAGTTTTCTCTACGGATTTTCTACCCTGGGCCAAGCTGCTTCAACACATCACTTCCAAGTGCAGCAAGTGCAGGTCCCAAAGCCCTCACAGCCTGACTATAACCTACCAAGCTAAGAGGCACCCCCGGCTCAGACCGCTGTGCGCTGGGAAGGAGGGTGGGAGCTGCTGCTCTGTGGAGAGGGACACAAAGTGTTACAAAGCCCCACACACTCTCCAGTGGACAGCCTCAGCACTGTCCATGCCATGACCTATATCATACTGCAACTGTGGGGTTTTGTATCGATCTGTTCCACAAAATAGTAGCCCTTTTCCATGCAGGAGTTAACAATGCATGTGCTGTGCCGGGCCAGGTAGAACCAGAAGCCTCATCTGCAGGCTCCAGGGAAGCCTTTGATGCTCAAGGGATGTGCAAGCAGAATTAGTTCATCAGTCTCAGCAGTAACTTGCCAATACAAATATATTTTCCACTCAGATATATATACACATCCACGAAATAAACATTGCACTGTACGTGTTGTATATATACAATATAACAAATATATATCCCATTTTTAAAAACTAATGCTCAAATTAATTTTCCTCACAATATCAATATTTAGCAAAAATACACCCACACAGATGACTGCTGGACATTCTCTCTTGCAAAAGGTTCAAAATATGAACAGTGCCATTTAAAGTCTCTTAAGGAACCCAGTCAATGTCCCAATTCCCCAAGTCATCTTTAAAACAAAACAAAAAGACCATTTAGTCAAAACAGTTCAAGTATCAGTGTGGATACTTATGTCAGTTTAACTCTTCTGTAAAATTAACTGATAAGACATGTTTATAGTGATTTAAGACCTACTCAGTGCAATGCATGAACACACAAAGCCTTAATGGGCAGTGCTGGAGAGCTTAAGGGGTACCTAAACTGGGAAATGGGTGGATGAAGCAGTAACCCTGGTGTAATGGAGCACACAAATCCTTAATCTTTGCTGAGCATGTGGAAATCACTGCACACACTCCTTGCCCCTGCAGTAAGTAAATGGAGATGTACACTTTATTCATGCCAGCAGTTATCCCTACAACTTGTTTATTCCGGGGGAGATCTGTGCTCCCATAATTTCAGCCAGCAGCTAAAAACAGGGTAGGAAAATCTTACGATCTCAGACTATTTCATTATTGTCTACACTAAGTAGTAGACAGTTTTCTCTTGGAAAGCAAAACTCAATTTACAGTAAGATGAGCATATAAAAATTAAAGCTGACATTTTACTCAGAATTCTATTTTCTTCCAGCTCTGCAAAACCCTACAGATTTTGCTCCTTTCTTCTGACATTGCTCAGGAGAAAAACTTCAGTAATCTGGTACGCCCTGTCATGGATTACCCTTTCCTGAAATGAAGTGTAGATTACCCTACACAGGGGAGATACTCAGACACCAGCTACACTTTACAAGTAAAGGAGAACCTAAGCTCAGCCAACAGCTCCAGTTCAGGGAACTGGAACAACACATTGCTTTATTTTGGTACTTATTTCTGTCATCTTTCTAAACTTATGCTCTATTAAAAGCATAAGAGTAGCAACAAACACTCCTGTGCAGCAGCAAAGGTACAGAAACAGCACCTCATAGTGAAAAGCTGATGAGTGTGGAATCCCAAACTAGACCTGCATTATTTTGACAGTGATTTCAAAATCAAAGGGCATTTATAATAACATATCAGCTGCCAACTTTATCATCTTACTATTAGCGTATATTGCTAATTTTCTAGTCTTATTGGGAGAGAACTTTGGGAGACTGGACCTGCTATAGAGTTCAGGGTCCAGGGCACAGGATTTACAGGAAGCTTTGCTCTTCAGGGTGCTCTGTACCCATGTGCTTGTTCTGAGCAAACTTGAAGGGATTTAACACACCTGACACACCTCCTCCTCTCTCCAGTGGCACTGCACTGGCCAACGCATTCCAAGTCTCTCACCTGGAGGATACAGGCATATTGAAATGTAAAGCAGGAGCAGGAATCCTGTCTCCACATGGGCCTAGATTAGAAAAGAAACATTTTCTGTACAGAATGAAGATATTACAAAACAAAAACATTCAGCAAAAAGAGCCCCAAAACTCCTCCACCAACCAGACTGAAGTGCTTTTATTAATCCTCATCTTAGAACTTGTCATTGTATAGATCTTCTTATGACTTACTCCCTTCTGCTAGGCCTGTTTGTGAGGGGAAAAACAATCTGTAAAAATTAGACTGTTTTTTAAACAATGCACTGGGCAACACTGATATGCATCAGGTGCACCACTGACCTCCGTACCTTCAAAAAAAAAGGTCTCTGCATGCACAGCTTCCAACCTTCATACCTGAAACTGTGCTATAGAAAACAAGCGGACAAATATCCTCACCAAAGAGAAGAACAGCTAATTAACCACAGTACTAAAGTGCTTGCAGCATAAACAACTCATTTCAGTCTCTAAAATCACAAGCAGGATTACTACTTGTGGCAGCTGTGTCACAAATACTTTTAGCTCCCCGTATTCTATACAGGATGTACAAAGTCTGCATTAAATAGGCAATCTCTGGAAAGTGTCTCTCTTCCTGGGACTAATGGGTATTTGCTGCACAGGTAAGTGATTTTAGAATTGCAGCTCTGCAGTGTTGAGATCCCCAGTTCTGAAACAAACCCAACTATACTCTGAAGATATGCAGTGGACTATGGGCTTAGAACAGCTGATTTGCTGAGAGTTGGCATCTGGCCTTTGTCCTATTAGGTAGAAAAATTCAAACTAATCTGAACATTATTTTTCTTTTCCAAAGGTTGATAGTCACCCTAGCAGATTTGGCAGTAACACAGCACAAGTTTCCTGAAACAGTCACTACAACAACTTTGTGTACAAATTATTTCTCCTTTAAGTTGTTTTCCCCATAAAAACATAACAAACTAATGAAGTGTTGGATTTTGGCAGCCACACCAAAGTTACACTTATTTGACAACATAATCAGGAGAGGGAGAAAGGGTTTTAAACGGACAGAGAATAAGTTTAGATTAGATATTGGGACAAAATTCTTTACTCTGAGGGTGGGGAGGGCCTGGCACAGGTTGTCCAGAGGAGCTGTGGCTGTTCCATCCCTAGAAGTGTCCAAGGCCAGGTTGGAGGGGGCTTGGAGCACCCTGGGATAGTGGAAGGTGTCCCTGCCCATGGCAGGGGGTGGAATGAGATGAGCCTTAAGGGCCCTTCCAACCCAAACCACTCTGTGGTTCTGTGCTGATGTAGCTGCCTACATCCCAAGCACCATTCAGCACACTCCTTAACACAGACACTCGCAGTCTCCTAGATTTCTCCTGAGTCTCCTTCCCAAGACAGTGGGAATCAACAGCTCGTGGTCTTTTGCAACACGTCTGAAAGCGCAGGCACTTGTTCCCTAACTGCAGAAGTTAAAGCAGGAGGAGAACAAATGAGTTATGTTAAAGCCTAAGAGTGTGAATACCACAGATACACATATATTAACATCAGAGATTTTAAAACATTTGAGTCCAGAACTGGACCTCACCAGCACATATTCCCACCAACACATGTGGACTCCAAGCCAGTCAATCATTAATTATAGTGCAAAGAGATCTATTTTTGTATCAGGTGACTGTCTGGTCAAATACCAAAGCAGGAAATAGCTCAAGAATACCACTTCTGTGACAAAACTCACTGCACCTGCCAACACACCCCATGCAATTGTGTCAGACTATTGCAAATATACCTGAAAATAAAGGCATCCCCAAATGAATTTTAGAGAAATTGTAGTTCTTTGGTTCTAGTCCCAATTCCAGGCTGTACAGACAGAATATAAGGAACTGTTTTTCTTTCAGACCATTAACACAGTTTAACTATTTTGAGCGGTAACTTATCTGTGAGCACGCAGCCACACAGCCCAACAGCAGCAGTTCCAGCTGCCTCTCCAACCTAACAGAGAGGGCAGGGGGGAGTCCACAGAGCCAGAAGAACAGCAAGGACCTAACTTATGGTCTGTTATCAATAATGTGCTTGTCACTGACTGGATATGGCTTCAGCACTACAGCAAAGCCACTTACGACCTAAATAAATGCCAGGGCAGCATTATCAGATTGCAATAACCTTGGTGCTGGAGATGGTGAGACACACGTGCAGCGTGGACTGGTTTCCTTTGCTTGCCTTAAATATACAGACAGTTATTTTAGTACAGGGATAGCTTTATTCCCCCATTTTTCTTTACAGTTCAAATAACAGGGGGATCAGAGGATGGAGGCCCTTAAAGATTTCAGGTTCACAGAACAAACAAGCAAATACAACCAAGGGGAGAAAACAAAGGTCACAATAAAAGGAATGAGCCGGGAAGAACAGAGGTACTTAAATATGTGACAGATCCACAAACAGCCTGCTAGTAACATTTACTTGGTGGCACTTAATCATTAACAGCAAAAAATCCAAAAAACCTCAAACAAACAAACCCCATCCACCTCCCCCCCCCCCCAAAACAAACCCAATCCCCCCCCCCCAAAAAAAAAAAACAAACCCAAACCAAACCCAGGGAGAAAGCTGTTTTCCTTTGAGTTAAAATTTCTGGCTACAGGAACACCTGCAAACTTTCAAATATTAATGACAGAAAAGACATTCAGTACAAGGATTCCCAACAGATAATTATTGTGCAGTACTATCCACAGCTGTCTTGAACGTTACAAAGGATATAAATATCACGTATTGCTTGGAAGGAGCAAAGAGTTACCATAAAATGTTGCTGGAGTCCTTGGATTCGAGTTATCATTGCTGCTCCTGAGTAACTATCTTGGAGAAGTCTTTTGCAACAGTTTAACAGCTAGTGATTACAGAAAGAAGGACATTCCAACAACAGGGACTTCCCAGTTCTGGTAATACTGTGCCCCAGATATGATCCATGTTATTTCTGTGCTCTGGGTACTCCTGGACGCTCTGAAAATCCTACTGGGATTTCCTGTAAGCCAGAAAAGCTTTTAGATGCTCCAGCTTCTTGTAGGACTTGAACACAAAAATACAAGGATTGAGATAGTACAGCTCGAAGGAGAAGGTCCCACTTTTCTCTCATCACAAGTACACAGCACCTGTGAGGTGCCATCCCTCCTGCTGCCCCGGGACCGGAATGAGCTGAGCATGCTGCATCCACCCGGCTATTGCTCGCTTGTTCACAGGCCCAGAGAGGCCAAGGAGCATTTTGGCAGGTTCTAGCCAGCACTCTAAATTTGGTGTTTGGTGGCTAATGCTTCGCCAGCCCCAATATTCCAGCAATTTTCACTGAAGGATGAGCTGGAAAGACTAACGTGAAAACAAACTCACAACAAAATTCTACTTTCATTATAGAAATTTCAAAACCATGGAAGGTAGAGGCTGCAGAACACCAGCGCTGGCTTTAGAGAGCTGTGACGATCCACTGCCTTTTTGCGGGGTGGGCTGGCAGAATGGGTGTAAACTGTGCCTGTCGGGGCGAGCGTCACCAGCGCTCAGAGAATCCTCTTCGGCGCTGACCTGCACCCGAGGCACGCACAAGCCATTTAAACAAACACCGTCCAGCCTCCCCACACCCCGAACCGGCCCCAGCCGCAGCCCAGAGCCCCCACGGCCGGCTCGCCGCAGGGACCAGGGGACAGCGCCCGCTCTCCGGTCACCGACACCCCCGGAGGTTCCGCCCTGCGTTCTGGAGCCCACGGACAGACACGGACGCTGGGGCCGCGCCCGAGCCTCCCCCGCAGCTGCTGCCCGGTCTCACACGAGCCCGGCCAGCGACCCGCGGCCCAGCCACGGGGGCCCGACGAAGGCCGGTCTCGGGGCCGGCCCCTCCGGGTCCCTCCCGGCCGCTCGCCGGGGAGATGCCGCCGAGGTGTCACCGCCCAACACCGAACTCCACCCGCCCCGGTCGGCTCCCGGAGCCGCGCTCATCCCCACCTTCGCCCCCGCCTCACCGCTCTCCGCCGCTCCGGGCCGCGTCCGGCGGGACCGGGGGCGCGAGCGGCCCCGCGCCTGCGCACAGGGCGCGGCAGCGCTGGGACGGGCGCGCGCACGCGGTCCCGCCGGGCCGGGCGGGCACGCGCGGAGCGTCCCCGGCCCCGGGGCCGCGCGGGGCTGTGAGGGGTGAGCGGCTGCGAGGGGTGACGCGGAGCGTGAGAGGCTGTAAGGCGCCACGGAGGGGTTGTGAGGGGCTGTGAGAGCTGATGGAGGGGTGGTGAGGGCGGCTGTGAGGGCCGATGGGAGCTTTGAAGGATCGGGGGGCGGTGGGGGGTGACAGTGAGGGACTGTGAGGGGGTGCAGGTCAAAGGTGAGGGAGTGTGAAGGGTGATGAAGGCTGAGAAGGGTGATAGGAGCTGTGAGGGGTGGTGGGTGACAGTGAGGGGCAGTGTTGGCAGACGGGGTGGTTGGGGTAGTGTGATAAGAGTATAGAAATTCGGTGGAAAAGAAAACCCCTTGTGATCCGGCTGGTTATTAGAGATCAAAGAGAGTGAGGGTAGCTGAGCTTAGTCTCTGATTTTAACCAGTTTGACACTGTAAGTGGTTGTATTAAATAGGAACTTCCATGAGCACAGGTTCTCAAACAGAGCATGTTCAACGCTGTGAGTCTGGTAATGTTCAATAAGAACTTCCACCGTCACAGATTCATGAATAGTGTGGTTTATTGAAGCAGCAGAAATACAAGGGGGAGTGGAAAGGGGAGATAACTGAAAGAGTATGTTTTGTTTAGATTTTCAGAAAAAATTCTATACTCAGAGGACGATGAGGGCCTGGCACCCGTACCCCAGAGAAGTTCTGGCTGCCCCATCCCTGGAAGTGTTCAAGGCCAGGTTGGGTAGGGCTTGGAGTAACCTGGTCGAGTGGAAGGTGTCCCTGCCCGTGGCAGGAGGTGGAGCTGGATGAGCTCTAAAGTCCCTTCCACCCAAACCATTCTCAGATTCTATGAAATGCGATTTGGAATTGCCCTAGCTGTGATAGAATAATAACAATAGTATAGTGTTAGCCCAGATAATAATAATAATAATCATCATCATCATCATCATCATCTTATGTAGAAGCTTACAATGAATGCTTGGGAGGAGGGAGAGGAGAGTAGCCCATCAACTGTCTCTGAGGTCCTTTTGGGTCTTCCTCCTAACTGGGTAAAATTTTTATCCTCATATAAAGTCAAATCTTATCCCCCTGATCTTTCTTCACATATAGCATGATCTAAGCAGATTAATACAGTCATGTATGTTGGACTACTTACTTAATTAAGCCTATTAGCATATGCAGGGTTGTGCGTTTTAATATCTAAATGACTCCTAATCAGGGAAAAGGTGGTGGGGGTTTTTTTGGGTTTTTTGGGTTTTTTTTTATGGTGTCCTTCAAAGTTCTGGTCATACAACTTTGTTCTCTTTTGTTCCATTCTTCAGAGCCAGAGCAGGGTCATCCCATCTCCACAGGACCTACTCCTTCAGGGCCTTTCCTGACATCAGCTCTCCATCCACAGAGATACCACAGAGGATACACAGCATAGGCTCTAGATATTGCTTGGCTCCTTGGTCATCATCCCACAGACAGTAGTGCAGGGTGAGGAGAACTTGGGCTGTGTTTCTGCCCTGGGGGCTGGGAAAAGCTCAGCGCAAATACTAGAAACAATTGTTGCTTCAGGAAAGCTTTAAAATATGGCTACTTTTGTGCTCAGTAACAATATGATTGGTTTTTTTTTGCAAAGCCTGTGATGTCCAGGACAGAAATCGGCTCATTTTAAAGATGAAGGATTTCTATAGTGTTTATTTACCTTGGCTTGGCAGCAGTGTTCTGTTTACGACTGGATAAATAACTGCCACATTAAAGATTATTAACTAGCAATGCTTCAGTGGCCAATAAAGCATAATCTTTTATATGGTGTTGTACATGTACACAGCTTGGTGTGGCAGGATCTTGCCAAAGAGATAACACATCCCTTACCCGGAAGGTTTACAATCTAAAGGAAACCACAAAGGACCACAAGGAAAGTATGAAACATGATAATGAAACATTAAACACACAGAGGACTTGGAGCCATTTGCAGCTGCATTTTAAACGGGGTCTTAAGAGGGTTTTTTGTATTTACGTTAAAGCTACTGGGCAGTGATTAGAGGCAAAATAAAATCCTAGAGTGGTTTGGGTTGGAAGGGACCTTAAAGCCCATCCAGTCCCACCCTCTGCCATGGGCAGGGACACCTTCCATTAGACTGGGTTGCTCCAAGCCCTGTCCAGCCTGATCTTGAACACTGCTTCTCTGGGCAACCTGTGCCAGGGCCTCAGCACCTCATTGTATAAATCTTTTCCTAATACCTAGTCTAATCTCCCTTCTTTCAGTTTAAAGCCATACCCCCTTGTCCTGTCACTACAGGCCCTGCTGAAAAGCCTGTCCTCATCTTTCTTACAGACCCCTGTTAAGTCCTGCAGACAGACACAGCAGCCACTGTGCTGTCACAAATGGTCAGTGGGGTCTTAGGCAGTGCTGGGCCCTATCCTCTGCTGGTGGTCAGGCAGGGCAGTCCCACTGCTCCAGAGGAGCCCTAAGCTCCAAACTGGGGGGGAAGCAGTAAGCAGTCCTGGTAATGTGCTTCCTTTAAGGCTTCCTTGTGACTGGCTAATGCTACTGTGGACACCAATGAACTCGTGTCATGGAGCATGAGAGCCATTTCCAAAAGCTGTGCTGAGAAATCATTTGTTTATCCAAATATAAATTGGAAATATAATACATTATTTTATATTCACTGGTGTTTGATTCTGCAGGGTCCTAAAGGGCACTTCCACACATGTAAAGCATTATGTTCCTTGTGCTAAATGAAACTGAGCTAGCAAGGAAAGCAGGTTTAAAAGAGGATGAAAGCAGAGGGAGAGGTGTGAGGACAGAGATAAGTGTGGGCAGCGTTTGCTAAGATTTTGTAGGAGGATGAAAAACTTTCATCTGCCTTCAACATTTATAGATCCTTTCACTGTAATATGTGGGACATATGTATTTTGTATACTTGGGCTCATGGTGCCCCTCTGAGGTAAAGCAGTGCTGGTATTCTCATGTCCCTCCCAGGAAACTGCGGCAGAGAGAACGTGTTCATGTGGGGAAAAAAAAGCTGGGGATTGACATGCTTTGGAAAAGCAAGAGCAGGCACAGGGAGAGGGAACAGACTCCCAGAGTTTCTCTGCTGAAATGTGAACCATGATTGGAGCTGAACATACTCTTTAGCCAGACAGTTGTTCTCAGTGTTCTGAAAGTTGGAATAATTGAAGGCTTTCCCCAAACTTCTGTCCTGATGCTCAGTGGTGCACTATCAAGAGATATTTTAGGAGTATAATGGTGACTAAAGCCTCTGCATTGCCTGATGGTTTTACCTAATTCCAGTATTCTGGGTGCTGTAGGGGGATAGAGTTCAAGGAGGCAGAGATAAGATAAAGGGCACAGAGATAAGATCAGTGTGGGGAAATCCTTCAGGAGAGGGGCCTGTGTGAATGCAGGATAAAAGGAGACAGCAGTGGGCAGTGAAAATGGCAGATGATATGGGCAGAGTGGATGCTGTGTGCTGTAAAACTTTGGAGCCTGCATGGCTGTATGAGTAATCTCCACCAGCCTGTGTTCAGGCTGTTGGGCTGTTTGTGACTGTGAGAGAGGGTGAAGACCTTGCTTGAGTAGCTGTCTGATGGCTGGTGGAAAACACGTTTGAATGCATCTACTCCTCTTCCTGGAGGAAGATGTTCATTGCTGACAGCTTTACAGAAGCCAAGGAATGCCAAGGCTCTCTAAGTCCTAAACCCTGCAGTGGTTCAAATAAAGAGCAAGACCTGGGGAGCCCCTGGGCATGGAGGGCAGTGAGTCTACAAAGGCTTTCTAGGGATGAAAGAAGGATCTTTGTTTATACCAAACTAGTTCCCAGAGTTTTGGAACACTTTCACGTAACATGAAATAAAGTAGTTCCGCAAGTGCAGTCTTGGGTGAAGCCTGTGACCTTTGGGTTTGTGTCTTGATGGTGGCTTCTCTCTCTGTTCTCTGAAGAACAAGAACAAGTGAGCTCATACTGAGCCATTCCTTTGTGTGGGAATGCTATTCCCCCTGAACATACGTTTTCCAGAACCTACAGGAACAGAAATTTCTCTGTGTGTACTGTTATATATCTCACATTTCCTTATGAAACCAGGCTGGTGTTATGGACTAGGCACTGGACGTAATGGAGGCTTTTTGGCAGGGGCACTGGAGGGACTGGAAGGCTGGATTGGGAAACCACATGAAAGCAAGAAAAGAAAAGCAAGTGAGGAATGGCTAAGTGGATGGAATGATCCATCACATGAGAACTGTCCTCGTGGGTGTCCAAAAGCCTTGGAGAGGTGGTTTGCACTGGTAAGGTGGGCAGAGGAGCATCTGGAGGATCATCAGGGAACGCCAGGAAGCACAGAAGGGTCTTAGGCCAAAACCTAAGCTGGGCTAGTAAAACAGTGGCTTTGTTGGTCCCACAGCAATGGGGTTTGCCCTGGGCTGCTTGCATGGAAAGCTGATAAGCCTCGGCAAAGTCTGACCTCCTGTGGGTAAAACTGGGAATTACCAGGGGATAATTAAGCAAATCTTTTTCCTATCACATGCCAGCATCTTAATGAGAGGTTTGCTCAATGGTGTGGATCACTTCTCTTCCACTTGCAGCAGCCAGACGTGGTTCTGCCCCTCTAGATGAGCTGCTGATGTTACTCCTGGCAATGAGGCGGGCTGAAGGTCTCAAAACTGGGAGAGTGCTGGTGGATGTTTTACTGACACGGAATGTGGTCATGAAGGCAGCCAAGCATTTCTCTGTGACTGGAAGAAGAGCTCTGTGGACGCTGTGTTTTCCATTTGGTTGGGTGGGTTGCAGCCACCTTTTCCTGTTTCTTTGTCCCTTCCCTTGCCCCAGCTATGGCAGCTCCTGCCTTTTAGGGCTGAGCAGTCGCATTGTACCATGAATGTGAAAGGTTGACTTCTGGTACTGGGTGATCCTCTTGGTGTGGAGAGAGGATTTGTGAGAAGGGAATTAGCAGCTTCCTTTTAGGATGACTTTAATCCCCCTCCTCCATGAGGCTGTGGTGGTGTGTGGTACACTCCCAGCATATCACACCAGGTATTCTGGAGTGTGATGTTGCTTGTTAGGATCCAGCTTCGGCTGCAAGTCCTGCTATGGTGTTCCATACCTGGTAGGGTCCAGCCCACAGAGATTCCTCTCGCTGTTGGGCATCTTTGGGGCACTCTTACCAACTTCTGACTCTGGAGGAGGACAGTTCATTGCAGAAGGATCTGGCACACAACAGTTTGCCTTCCCGCCGTGGGGTACCTGCCTGAAGACCTGGGATCTTAGGGAATGACTCATAATCCAAGGGCTTTTCCTGGGAAGGTGATTCTGAAGGAGTTTGGTTTATTCCAAGTGCAGGTGTATCCTATAAGCTCCAGGGACTGTTAGTCAGTCACATGCTACATGGATGAATAACTCAATGTTGCTTTATTTATGCCCTGCACTGCCTTTGATGTTGGCTTGGTCCCTTTCTTCTCCCTGCACTCCTCTGCACCAGTTCAAACACAGCACTGCCTTTTCTCAGGGGGCTCACTGGCTTTCATCAGGCAAAGCAGGACCTTTTTTTGGGGAATTGGGGTCCCTCATAGCATTATGTCTCTATCTGGGCTGCTGGCTCTGGGTCTTCATTTACCTCATACTGTGATTGAGCTGGAGCAGTGAGGGACCTGCAGAGCTCACAGCAGAGGTGGCTGGACAAATAAGTTCACACCAGGCTGCAATCCCATGGATCTCCTTTTTAGAGACCTGAGAATAGGCTGAACCTGCCTGGGTGAAGGATAAGAGGGTATGGTGCCCAGAGGGCCTCTGCCTGAAGAGGGTTCCTGTCTGTCCCAGGCAAACAGCCTGGGCAGGCTTAGCTCTCAAGAGGGCTTTACACCAAAATCCATGGCACTGGGTGCTCTCAGGCCTGCCTGTGTTCTCCTCTAAGGCAAAGCAGAACCTGCAATTAGTGTTTCCAGAAGGTGTGAAATGGAGCTGGAGCAAAAGCAGGCTCGGTGGTGCTCTGGCCCAGGCCTGGTCCTTGCAGCCTTCACACCTGTGCCAGAGCATGAATTGCTACTCTGTGCTGGTGCCCCTCACCCCTCTGCACACTCTGTTTTCATTAGTGTGTGCTCTTTGGTTAAGGACCCTTCTCACTTCCAGCTGAACAAACACTTTCCATCGCGTGTAAAATCCAGCTTGGTGCTAATAGGCGTCTCCCCCCACCTTCCTCCCTCCCCTTTACCACCTTTTCTGCAGTTGGCAGGACAAAAAAGTGTCGCTATTACCTGACTTATTATCGGCACGGGACTGTAATTTATGACATATGCTTGGTAAAGTGCCATGCTGAAAACATTTATGGCCCTCTTCGAGGCCTGTGGGGTGGTGGGGAGAGCAATGGCTGTGAAGGGGAAGCCAGTTGCAAAATACTGCACAGTCCAAAGGCTTCCTCTACCTTCTGACAGCAGCACTGTGGGCAGTGGGCTCAGCACCCTGCTCTGCCGATGTCAGAGTGGGTTGAAACACCAGTGCCCAGAAAAGATGCCAGGTTTTTCTGTCCTTAGGAAACACACAGTGTCTCCCTTTGGGAATTTATTGAATTCCCCATTTTTATTGCTTTTAGTCCTGTACAATCTTACCCTTCATGCAGGATCTCAGATCCTACCTTCCTCATGTTCCTCATACAAGTGTCACCTCCTCTTTCCTCCCCTTGCTTCAAGTCCCTGTTCTCTCATGGGAGGGTCTGCAGAAGCTGCCCCATGTGCAGCAGGCCAAGCACAGGCGCTGTGAATAACTCCTCTGAAAGGCAGGCACTACAGCAGGACAGCTGCCCTCCAGCAACCAGGTTCATGCCCTGTCTGAAAGAAACAACCTGATCGTTTGGTTCTCAATGTCTGGATTTGACCTGAAAATGTGCTGTGGAGAGACGGGGGCAAATGAATTGTCATTGCTGTAGGTGGGCTAGATTTGAATAGCAATCTAAGGGGCAAGGGAAAGTCCTGGCAGCAGTGACTTTTTCAGTGACTGAAGAGAGATTTGTGAGAAATGGGACTTTATATCCCAGTCTTGAGATGAGTGGTATGGAAATCTAGCATGGGAAAGAGTTTTTTACACTGGGCTATTTGCTGGTTACTGAAAAGTTAATGTTGACTATTGAGCTCCTCTCAGGAAAACATCATCATTCATCTTTCAGAGGTATTTGGAGCTTGGCTGTCTGCCCTGTCCACTTGTCGTGATTCAAAGGATGGGAGCAGAGATCATCCAAAACATTTCCCAGCTTCAAAAGCACACTTTCCCTGAAGCTGCTAGTTAGAAGGAGCAGGCCTGCAGTGAGCCAGGCTCTCTGTACGCTGGGGGGAAGGATCACGTGGCAGTTTGTCCTCTTTCTTTGGTTCAGGCTTTGCCAGCTGCTGGGTGAGAAGCAGGTCTCTGCAGCCTTCTGCTTCAACACTGCCATGTGCGCATCCATGTGCGCATCCATGTGCTGGAGCTAAAGGAGATGCTCTGGCTGGGGTTGAGTCCTGGATGCTCTCTGCTACTTGGTGTCTGAAGGTTTGCAAGATGAAGCCTTGGGAGCTGGATGACATACGGAGATATGCAAAGCCCACAATGCCAAGCTAATGTTGCTTCCAGAGTCATCATCTCTAGCTGCTGTTATTTCTGGATATCTTGTCCAAAGGGTCCCAAGGCTGAGGGTTTGGTCTGGGAGAATGCCTTGAGCCAGAGTTGCTTCATTCCTGCTGTGGTTGGACAGAATGTGTGTTTTGGATGGCGTTTATTTCCCCAAACAGTAGCTATGTAGAAGTTTGCCATCTGGTGTCATTTTGTCCTCTGAGCTCCATTTGTCCTGTGCAGTGGGGAGAGACTGAAGCCTCCTGTGAGTGAATCAGCTCATTTTGTCTTAAGCACTGTTGGGTGGACCAGGTTGCTCTGGAGCTGATTCTGTTTCTTCTCACTGGAGCTTAGACATTTAGGTGCCAAACTGGGCGCTAAAATCAGAAGTGAAACTCACCCCTCCCCCCCCCTTCCCCCCCCTTCACTTTGTGTATGAGGGAGGGATGGTGGGAAACACTCATTATCTGTGGGGTCTGAGGCACCTTTTGGCCTTTTTCTGTTGACTGAGTTCCAGACACCCCATGCCCAGGTCAAATCTCTATCTGGATCCTAGAAAGGGTTCCCTTTTTCAGATGGTGAGAAGCAGATGGGTGGTGCTGGATCCTGGTGAAAACAGGGAAGAACCACAATCTTGAAAGGTTTCCCAGTGTCCTGCAGGGTGAAAGCATTTAGCTGACAATAAAACCTCTGCTGAGTGCAAGATTATTCAATGGGAAAAGGTGGGGGGAAATGGCAAAAAATGGCAACCTGTCTTAAGAGAGTTCACTGTATGTGCACCTGATAAAAATCATAACATGGGATCAGCTTTCTTCTCTGCTTTCTTGGCTTTTGGCACGTGTAACCAAGTTCTGGCAGGCGGGGCAAATTTCCTTCTCCCTGGGGTCGTTAAAAAAGACCATTTCCCCATTTAAAGAGTGGGAGGGAGGTGGGGATGGAAGGGGGAGCTGAGCCAGGCAGTGGGCAAGCCCTGCCCACACTGCTGCACGAGTTAGCAGAGCCGTGGCTCTCCCACCCCCACCACTCTCCATGGCGTTAGGCACGTGGGATTGAGGGGGGCTGGATGGGTATGAAAGCAAACACACATCTGGAAGTTCCTCCAGTTAATTGGGCAATTATTCATACCACTCTTGCTGGAAGCAGCCTGCTACTGCTGAGCCAAAACCAACAACAACAGACCGTGGGCGTACTCCATCCCTGCGTGGAGAGGGGAGGCTTGTGTGGCAAGGTGGGGCTGCGGAGGGTGGGTTAAGCAGTGAGGGCACGGATCCACTACTCCTGGGCTGCTCTGCTTGCCTGTAGCTGTGGGTGAGTAAGCCCTGGAGACCCTGGATGTGGTGAGATGCTTGGGAAGCACTTGCTTCACAGTGCATGTGGGCCCCAGGTGGGGAGGGGGAAGTTGCTGCTCTGGAACAGCATGAGAACCCAAGTCAACCTGTGTTGGGTTTTACTAGGAACTTGGCAGGCGGTGGTGTTGGTGAAGGTAGTCCAGGCCCAGCTGTGCTCTGTAGCACTTTACTCCTCATAAATAGTGGGTTCACTGCCATTTCTGCCCAGCTCCCACCTGAGTGAGGCTCTGGCAGCCCATGTTCCCCTTTTCCATCCTTCCTCCTTCACCTTCCTCACATCCCTAGTTCCTTCTTAGTCTGACAGCAATGTCACCGCATGTCCCCATTCCCCGCCCATTTTCTGGTACAGGTGCTGTGCAGGTGAATTTCTGGGGGAATGCAGAGCTGGCTGGCCTTGTCTTTGGCAGTTCATTTCCCAGGATTTGCCTGTGAGATGGGAGCTGGGAGTGATCACCTCAGTCTGAGTGGCTTTCCCTGCGACAGAGTTGACAGACCTCAGCAGATCCTCAGGGAGATGATGTTCAGGAGTACCCTGGACACCATCAGCCTTGAGGAGTTGTCTCTCCTCCTTCTCCTCTTTATATCTGGTGAGATATAGGGTTGCTCCTGAGGCTGAATTGTCTGGGATTGTGTATCAGTGTGACAGACCACATCTTTGAAAGCGTTCCCCTGGAACCATGGCTGACTGCTCTTTGAGTGCTTCGCCATTCCCTCCTTGCTGCTGAAGCCCACAGGAAGCCTTCCCCTTCCAGCAGAATCTCTTGATTGATAAAAACAATCCCCTTCTCTCAAACCGTGCCTGCCGCACAAGCTGGGGGTGATGTGTTTGGCCCATCTGCTTCCCACTTTGCCTGAGAGCACATCTCTGGCACTGGGAGTCATTGTGGCAGCCTCAGAAGTGCATGCAGTGCTGGGCTCCACCAGCATAATTGGAGCCAGCTCCAGCCAAGCCCAGCTGGGATGTGAACGGAGAAGAATTCCCGTGGTTCCCTCTTTCCTTTTCTTTTTCCCTCTGCCATGAGATGGGTCTTCCCTAGAGAAATTTATTGCCATTAACTCAAGATCTTCCTTAGGATAACATAAATCAGACAGACAGTTTGGCTCCAGGACGAACGTGCAAACGTAAGCAAGGCTGGAGTGGGTCACGCCATGGAGCTGTCGAGTACAGGATCCTCTCCACAGCATCACTGGAGTGAGTGCTGTAGGAAAGGGCTGGAAACAATGCGTGCATGGCATGTGTTGTCTTGCTTCTTCTCTGATGGTCCATGGATGTGGTGAAAGGTTTATCTAGTGGGTGATCAGCAAATATTTCGTATCTTTGTTTGTCCATTTTTGAAGTGTCTTAGATGGTGCTAACTCAGAAAGGCTTGGGGATGTAAAGTTCTCTGCATGAGCTTTAGTAGTGGTCTCAAAAGTACTGTGAGGACATCTCGCCATCAAAAAACACTGGAGAGAGGGGAGCATGATTCCCAGTTTTACAGGAGGGAGTGAAGAATTTAAATGACTTATCCGAAATTTCAGTGGGAATCCTTACCAGAGTGTGGTGTTGAAACCAGATTCTCAGACTCCTGTGACTGTTCAGCTTTCATCTTTGATAATCACCCACACAGAGATCTAAGTTAGGATTGGAACTTACCCTCGAGCTAATGCAGAAATAAACCTTACTGAAGGGAAAGCCTTCCTTATTGTCCAGCTGCATGACTGTACTGTAGAACATCGCCAGGTGGAGAAGCCAATCAACAAGTCCTGCTTTGTCAAGGATTAGGAAATGGAAACATTGCTGAGGGTCCAGCTGAGGAAATACGATACTGAAGGTGCCCAAAAAATCAAGATTTGTGGTGGAAAATAGTTTCAGGGAACAGGAGAGAGTTTGGGACTGTTCAGCCAGACGGGAGAGGGTAGAGCAGCCAGCCATGTGGAAGGGATGGGAAAGGTAGGAGGGTGTGTGGAGCTGGGCACAGAAATGGAACAGCCGAGATACAAGCACCAAGGGACAGCTCTCGCTCTCACTGAAGGGAATGGACCGACTCCCATTGACGTCAATGAGGGCTGAACTGGGACCCTTGCGAGAAATATATTGAACACAGACAAATCCAGCAAAGTCAAAACAGATGATGCGGGCCGCTTAATATGGTCACAGGGAGCTGATTGCAAAACCTCCTAACGAGGCAGTTCTGTCAAGCAGCCATCCAAGCCCAGTAGGCTCCTGCCTAGGAGAGGAACATGGGAGGCTGTGGTCCTGGAGAAGGCATGCCCAAGATGGAAGGCTGAAATGGCATGGGATAGGTCCTCACTGTGCTTCAGCACAACCCCACCCACCGCCTTGTTTGTGTGACCTTCTTAGCTATCTTACCATATTCCGGGTACTTCTTCTTGAGCTTCCCCTGTCCCACTGATGGAGCTGTTCTGAAGCTGAGGTGTGGACAGACTGGACAAGTTGTCACAGAGGAATACACTGCTGTACCTCAGCTGGCGGTGGGGGGCAGCTGTGTGTGCACATGCCTAATCCATGGCACATGCGAGTCAGTTCAAGTTAGCCAACGCGACAGAACCGCACTAAGCTGGCTGAGGTGACCTTATTTGCAAGGACTAAGCAAATGCACATGGACTGTAAGGCTGACACGCAGTCACCAGTTACCGCGTGATAGCCGGTTCCTGTGTTTGCGCTCAGCCTCTGACTCATCACCCCAAACTCTTCCCTTGCTGTGCTTCTCAGTCCCTTGTTCCAGGTTCCCAGCGCCTGGTTTCCTCTGCGTCAGGGAAGTCTGTGATCCTACCACAGCCCCTTGTCTGTCCAGAGAGTAGTTTTGGCACCTCTCCTGCTCTGCTCCGTGGAGTCTCAATGATCTGCTCCAGGTTCAGGCTCTCTTCTGATGGTATTCAGCCAGCCAGCTCACTGTGGAAGGCCAGGTCATGGCTCAGAGGGTATCCCCTCACTCCACAAACCCTTTCCAGCCCAGCAGGCCTCCTTGGGCACCAGGACCTCCCTTTCCACCATCTTTACTTGTGTTCCCCACCTGGAGAAAGCAGTAAGTCTGGATATGGCTCTACCCTTAGAGAGCAAGAAGATGTAGAGCAATCCAGTGAGGTCGGTGGAGAGTATCTTCTCTCTGGCACAGTGGGATTTTGGAAAAGGTGATGGAGTTGAAAGGACAGGGCAGGATGAAGTGTGTAATATGAAGCTGAAAATAGAAGGAGCTGAGTTTCTGGGTGCTCCTGAGGATGTCTCATCCTTGACCAAGCACTGGTTCAGGCTGAAGAGCAGAGACTTCGGTGAAGCCACACTTACTCTACACCATGTTGAAACAGAATTCAGTCCAGGAAGATCCATTTTCCCTAAACCTAGAGTTGTACTATCTTAGCTGTGTTATGACAGAAGGGACAGATCTAAATCAACTGATTTGTAGGTGGAAAATTCAAAGAAATGGGAAGAGAGCACAGGAATGGAGACAGGCAGGGGGCATTGTTGCTCTTAAAATGGTCCTATATTGTATGTGCAGCTTCGATGTTTTAGGAAGAGTGGAATTTCACTTTTGATTCCCCATGGATAGTCTGGACTGAAACTTTACCTTTCTTTTCATCCTGGATCCACTGAAATAGCAGCATCTTGTACAAGGACCAGCTTCCTTGATGTAAGAGTAGTGTTTGATAGGGAATCCAAGAGTGTACACAAGACAGGTGGCAGACACAGGGACAGGTTGCCAGCAGTGGGCATTGAGGCATTGTATGAACTTTCAGGAATGGAATGAGCAAAGCCAAAGTGCTGGGCCAGCAGATATGAAAGACACCCAGAGGAGCCTCTTTCAACTGTGCCAGATGCAAAATGAAGGCTATGGAAAAGCGTGGGCTTGCTGTATACTGGGGCAGAGGACCTAGAAACAAAGGGCATGAAAAAGGCAGATATTCAATACTTTTTTGATACTGGGAGCAATAATGTTTAATGCCTTTTTTAATGGCTTAGAGTGCACTCTCAGCGAGATTAGGGACAACCAGTTGATACCCCTGAGGGCACAGCTGCTAGTCAAAGGGCACTTAACAAGCTGTTGTCTGTGCTGTGCTGTGCTGTGCATTTCAGGGCTGATGGCCTGGCTTTCTCTGCTGCCTGCATTGCTTGTTTGCTTCTTGCTTCCATTTCAGGCAGCCCTCTTTCTTTGAAGATGGTGGAAACAAGCATTCCTTCTCCAAGTAAGCAGCTGGAGGGACTGTGTTAACTAGTCACACCCCAGTGAGTGAAATTTGCACCGTGAGCCATAGTTCTATGCTTGTGTGTTTCCCACAGTATCACCAGGATGTATTCACAGCATTGTCACATGTAAGCTACTGCATCAGCCCAATGCACTTTTGCCAAGGACTTGCCTCTGGGCAGTCAGGTGGGAAAGAGCCTGGGTATGAGAGGAGGTATGGGCTTGAAGGGACCCTGCTCCAGGTTAGCTCTCCAGCCACAGCCTGGCACAGAGCTGCTTCCCTCTCCATGCAAACTGGCACATGGGGACTGTGTTCTTGGAGAGGAGTTATCTGAGTGGTTCACTCTGTGTGGTGAGGTAAAGGTGTTTCTGGAAGCAGACAGGAAAGCAGCAGCATCACCACCTCCCTAGCTGCATGCAGCTGCACAGCAGTATAGGCAATACTGTGTCTTCTGAACTGTTTCTGGGACAGCCTCCCCCAGCAGTGTTCCTACTTTTCCTTAATCATGGGCATATCATAAAGGGAGGTGTTATTATTAATAAGACTGATTTTTCTTTCTGCCTTGTCTTTTTATAGCAAACACTGCTCCTCTCCACGTTCCAGGACTCCTCACCTCCCCTGGATATCTGTATGGGTATGTTTATTGACATGACAGCATGCAGCAGTCAGCGCTGCCAAAGTCAATGTGTCCTGTGTCTGTTGAGGGTAGGCTGGAGCTGTCAGCTTTGTGTCTCCTGAGAGATACCAAGACTGTTTGTTGACTTTGCCTTTAGCTGGTGTTAGATAAACAGTGAAATTGTATTATTTTTGTGCTTCTTCCTATGACCAGCTTAAGCACTGTAGTGGGCACATCAGTCACTGACATCAATTGTTTCCCCTGGATTTTGTTCTGAGTGTTTGGTGAAGCCTGGAGAAAAAACACCATTATCTTTGAAACTATCTGAAAGGGTGAGAAAATCATGACCCTTATGCTGTTCTGGGGCCTGGTTGTGGCTGATGCTGCCTGACATTTTTGGGTGCTGGTCTCATAAGGTGGGGGGCTGCTTCTGCCCATCAGGTACAGGTGTTCTCGGTCATTCTGTTTATCAATGTTAAATTTGCTGTTTTATGGTGGTGACATCCTCAGTGCAAAACCAGAGGCAGCAAGCCTGGGCAGCCTGTTCAAGGAAACCTCACCTCCCAGGGCTCTCTTTTCTCTGGTGGATCCTCTGGTGTCCTGGAAAATGTGAGTCCCACCTAAGGTTTCTGCATGAAGAGGTGTTTGGGGAAGCTCTGTGTACTCTTTTCTGGTGTCTGATAGAAGTTGAGCTCTTACAGCAGCTTTCTGTATGGACTCCTCCTATGCAACTGGTAAAGAGAAGAATCCCATGTCACAGGTCGAGTCAGACCATTGGCTTCTTGATGCCTCAGTCTCATCTGGGTGAAATTTGCTGGTGGGTTCCGAGCTGTTGGGGATGGATGAACAAACCCAAACAGCATGATTGCTTAAGTTTTATTTCCATTGGAAATCAGGCTGAAGGAGCCAGCTCCACTATTCCCTATGGGATTGCTTTTGACCAAAACCACTGCAGACATCATGCTTCCTGGTACCTGCATGGGATCTTTCGTTGGTGTAAACTCATTCTATGCCTTTGGAACCAGCTGGCAGATGCTGATGTGCAACAGCCGGCCTGACATGGCAGATCCTGCTGCACTGGGGTTTCAAAGAACAGGCAACCAGAGGAGAAAACTGGGTGAGGAAATGCTTGCTCTTGGGCTTCTGCCAGCTGAGGGCAAGACCTGCTGACACAATGGTGGCACAGAAGTAAGACCAGTCATGCTCTCAAGTGCTGGGGCCTTTCAAAGTGCGTATGCTGGCCCTGGTGGGGGGGGGGCTTGCTCCAGACAGGTCCTTCCCACTGGACTTCAACAAGCAGGAGGATGAAGATGCTGGGAGAGGTGACTCAAGTAGTTTTTGGTCTTATTTTACTCACAGCTTGGGACTTTTGTTTGTGGCACAAACATAAAAGTTGGGGGGCAGTCTCCCTCTGCAGCACAGCAGAATCATAGAATCTTAGAAACTCCTGAGCTGGAAGGGACCTACAAGGATCATTGAGTCAAACTCCTGGCCCTGCACAGGATAATCTCAAGAATCCCGCCATGTGCCTGAGAGCCTTGTCCAGACATTTCTTGAACTCTGAGAAGCCTGGGGATGTGACCACTGCCTGGGGAGCCTGTTCCAGTGCCTGACCACCCTGTGGGTGAAGAACCTTTTCCTAGTATTTGATCTAAACCTCCCCTGACACAGCTTCATGCTTTGGGTCTTCACCATGGGTCAATAAATTAAGCCTAATCAGCAGGATTAGAGCATGTCACAGTTTCCTTCCAGGCTCTGTGTCCAGCTTTCCTTCCCACAAAACTCAGCAAGGGAGAGGGCAGGTGAAACATTCTGCAGCTGGTGTGAGCGATGGTTTAGCACAGACAACATATCTGAACCACAAAAATGGTGAGTGGAGTTGCTGCTCTGGTGTGATTCAAGGCTCTTTAAGAACAGGAGAGATAAGGAGAACCAGGCAAACTATCCTCGGAAAGATAAACAGAACAATACAAAATGACTTACTGTTGAGTTAGGAAGAACAACTGCTGAGAACAGCAAATGTGTTTCTAGACAAAGAACTGCAAACATTTTAAAAGGGAGCCAGAATAAAGAGACCATGAACAACTGGGCAGGCTGTGACCTCCTCTGAACCTGAAGGAGGAGCCTGGCAGAGTTCCCCAGCACATCATCTCCACATTCCTCATGCTCTGCAAACATCTGCCCAGCACCTTGAGGTCTTGCTAAAGGCAGTGCGTAGCACTGCTTAGGGCTGTGTGTAAGTCCAGGACAGTGCCTGACAGCTCAGCTCCTGCTGCCTGGACTGACTGACTTTGGCATCGAGTGGGAGGGATGACTGTTATCCTCCTGCTGTGGAGCTGTGATGTAATTTGATTCCCACAAAATACTGGTGCTGAAATGTGTTTTTGGGTCCTGCAGTTTGGGTACAGTTGCTGTTTCTTTGGACTGTCTCCTACTTCTCAATCCTCATCACAGAAGCCCTCAGAGGTAGCAAAGATAAGTAACTGAATGACCTTGTTTTTACATTACAAAAAATACTATTTCTAGCTTCTTGTTTTCTATCATGGCCAATCGTACTGCCAGTCTCCCTTTCCCATGGTACGTAATGGGTTTCTTGAGGTTGTCCTGTGCAGGGCCAAGAGCTGGACTTGATGACCCTTGTGGGTCCCTTGCCTGCTCATGATATTCTATGGTTCTGATTTTTCCACCCCTCTGTACCCATCCATTGCCCTTCTGCCCCGTCCTTCACGTCCCTCCTGCAGCCTCCCTGGTGCTGTGATGCCATGAGAGCAGATATGCTGCCAGGGGTAGATGGAGACGGTTCCTGCCGTGCCAACACTGTCTGTGAGCTGTCTGCCTCCTTTGGCAGTTCCTGGCACGAGTCTCTGCACGTCAGCTCCGTGCATTGCGGTCAGGCAGCTGTTTGTGGAGCCAACTCATGACTGCAGTATTCCATGCATTTCCCACTGATTGCAGCACCCGTGCAGTCGTGGATGGCAGCTGGCAGCAATGTGCCAAGCAGCAATAACACATGAGCATGTCGGCATTGTCTTGTGGTAGTTGCCCCTGGACACTTCAGAACAGCCTGGCCCTGGAGCCATGTGTTTTCCATATGGGTTTCCCTCCTCCCTGAGTGGGTGACCTCTGGAGGTCCCTTCCACCCTCAGGCATTCTATGCAGTAAGAATTCCCTCTGTGCAGGGGAGGATGCTCTGGTACGGAGGTGGCATGGCACCTAGAGTCTGTAAGTGTGGGGTGGTGCTCCCCTGCTGGGGCAGGTAGTCTTGTACTCAGACTCAAAGAGGAGAAGTGCAGCAAGCCTTTTACCAGGAAATGAGCTCAGGGAGCTGGGTACTCAAGTGATAAATTGCTGGAGTGTGTAGATGTGTGTCCTGTAGCCCTGTGTGGGACCCTGCCCGGAAATCAGGAGCACTTTAGAAACAAGACAACAAAGATGTGCCTAGGGTCCATGGAGCACAGTCTCAAGCAACCAAATGTTTGCTTTCCTAATGCTGCTCCTGGGAGCCTCAGCTACCTGAGATGATAGTGTGTCTGTTATTTCAGTCGAGCAGGCTGAAACACTCAGACACTATAAGGTTTTTCTGCAGAACCAACCTGAAAATCCTTCTTGGAGGCTGTGTGTACACCAGTCGGCCATGGCAAAAACTATCCTTATATGAAGCTGTTTTGCAGTTGGAAACAGAGATGCTGAGGTAAGTTGCAGGTTCCCCTCTGATAGCACTGCCCTGGCTGTGGATTCCATGCTTTGCTGGACCACAGAGGTTCATGGTATTGAGCAGGATCCTTGCACACCTTGCCTTCACCCAAGGCCACTGTTGTAACTTGACCTCAGCTTCAGCATGCCTTCTGCTTCCCTTCCCTGAGGACATGCATGAGCTGCCTCCTGCAACATCCTCTGCAGTTGCTCTGAAATAGGGAGGGGAACACTGTAACTAGTGGCATAGAAGTTCATCAGGCTGCTCCTTCCCACCCTCCAGATAATGCCACTGAGACTGGCTGGAATGTTTTGGTGCATGGACAAACTTCTGCAGCAAGTGGCAGTGAGGTGAGTGATGCTGGAGGCCTCCTTTGTGATTCCAGGGCAGAGCAGGGTGTGTCTGTCCAACAGAGGCACCCTTGTGGCTGAGCCTGCAACAGGCCAGCTCTCTGAGTATGCACACCTGCAGGTGCATCCCAACGAGGGGAAGGACAGGATCTTTATGCTTTGCAGACTCTTTCTGCTTGTGGCTGAGGACACCCGGGATTGAAATAGAAGGACAGCACAGTTGTGCCATGTGGCACCCCAAGATTCATGCTACATCAGGACCTGACCCTGCCTGGGGCCTCTACCTGCAGGCAGAGGTTTCCCTTGGTTGGAGCAGCTCTGCTCTGTCTCAGATGCAGCTGCCTGGGAGCAGACCCCACCCAGGCCTGTGGCTCCATCAATGCCACCTGCACTGGGGGTGTGTCTGCCTGGGGCTGGGCCTGCCCAGGGGAGCTGGTGTGGGACAAGCACACACAGCCAGGGGTTGTCTGCAGCCCCTGTTCACTGTCGATCCTGACACGGTGCCCTCACTTTTCTTCCCCCTTCTTTCCTTCTTCCCTGCGTTGTGATACACTGACTGCCTTACACCAATGAGACAGCCGGTGTACAGTGGCTGTCCCAGTGTACAGGGTACAGTGTCAAAAGACAAAGATCTAGGGGTGGGGCAAGTACTAGGAAGAAATGGCATGGTCCCAAAGCAGAGAGAAGCAAAAAAAGTTACAGAGAAGACAGTGAGGAGCTGCTTCAGAGGAGCCTTCTGCTGAGCTCTGAAGCCTGATGCTCCATAGGCCAAGTCCTCAGCCAGCGCAAAGATGTGGGCATTGAACTGCACAGGGACATAGTGAGGTGGCTGTCACAGACCTGCACCCACAGCTGGGGACCTGCACCTCCTGAAAAATGCTCCTGCTGAGCTCCCTGAGACCCTCATGGCACACTTGGCCAGAGCTGGTCGGGGCAGCCACAGAGATCCACCCTGGCATAGGAGCAGGGCCTCAGGAGGGAGCAGCATCCCAGCCACAGTGCTGCTGGCAGTGGAGCCTGCCAGGGAATTACAGATTAATGTGGAACTGATCTGAGATGAAACACTTTGGATCAGGACCACAACCAAAAATATTTCGAGTCGCATCAAACTGATCCAAACAAATCTGTTTGTTTCCTGCTTTCCCAGCAGACAGTCAGTCTTAAAGGTCACAGAGCTGAGAAGTGTGGCTGGGCACAAGTGGATTTTCCTTTAGGAAAATTACAGTGACAGAAAATTCCTGACCAGCTTTGCCCTAAGGGCGATGAAGGGGGTGATTCACCTCTCCCAATTTTAGGCCTCTTTGTGAGGAGCTGAGACTGGGAGCACTGGAATGCAGAGAGTTTGGCATCTCTAGTCGGCACAGAGGTCCCCACTCCCCAGGGGACAAGGCCAGCAGGAGTGATGGCTGTTCTCCTGCATATTCCTGTATGCTGAATGGAGGCTGGGACTCCTGAAAGCAGCCCTCCAAACAGCTGACTTTTGGGCAGTGGGAGCCTTTCCAAGCCTTGGGGACTGTGTTGGCATGGCGTGAAGGTATGCAGACAGGTTTAGGCAGACAGTGACAAGAACAATCAGACTTACCACTTTCGACAACTGCTTTTTTGATAACTGCCTGTATTGTTAGCCAGCATCAGCCAGTGACTGAGAGATGGAAATGTGCAGGGACAGGCTTTGTAACTGTCCCAGCTGCTGGGTCCTCATTCTCTCCCAAAAGCAGGGCCCTGATACTCTCATCCACACCCCTGTGGGCCAGGCTCTGGAGCAGTTGGTGATGGCAGAAGCAGCTTGAGGGCTGCTCTCCTCTGCTGGTGTCTCGCTGTGGGCAGCAATGTTGGAGGAGACGCTCAGAGCTGGAGAGCTGCTGGCTCCCACCTGAGCGCAGGTCCCTCTGATTGAACCCGAGGGCTCCCATCTCTGAGCTGTGAACTCACCTCAGCGGCTGGCTGATCCCCGAGGTGATCTCACCCACCAGGTTTTTCTGCAGGTGGGATCACCCCGGGAGGCTGTGCAGCCGTGGGAGTGTGCAGTGAGGCGCTGGCTGCTGGCGAGGCACTGCTCCCTGCATGGCTCTCTGCAGCCTGCTGTGCTGCTGCTCTCCCTGCATGGCTCCCTGCAGCCTGAAGTGCTGCTGCCCTCCCTGCATGGCTCTCTGCAGCCTGCTGTGCTGCTGCTCACCCTGCATGGCTCCCTGCAGCCTGAGGTGCTGCTGCTCTCCCTGCATGGCTCCCTGCAGCCTGAAGTGCTGCTGCTCTCCCTGCATGGCTCTCTGCAGCCCGCGGTGCTGCTGCCCTCCCTGCAGCCTGCCCCAGGTTCCTGTGGGAGCCCAGCTCTCCCAGGCAGGTGTGCTTAGAGAGCGGGCCCAGGACATCCGCTCGGCAGCCAGGGGTGCTGCTGCTGGAGAAGCAGTGCAGAGGCCAGACGTGTGCAAGCAGCTGTGTGCACGCAGAGCCGTGTGCAGGAGCACACTGGGGTACTCGGCCTGTGTCCCCCATCTCTGCTGCTATCCTGTGTCTAACTGATGCAGGCTAGCTTCTAAACTAAGAACTTGCCCTTCGAATTTGGCAATGTCACTTTAATTCACAGAGCACTTTTAAGATGCTCAGATGTATTTGGCAACTGTGGTCTGTTTTTATTAGTAAAATGATAGCATATGATATCAAAAAGTCTATTTTCATTGTCCCTGTTGAAAGAGATACCAAATGCAAATCCATTTAGATAAGTGAACTGGATTTATAAACTTCCTTTTGCTGTGCCTATTAAACAGGTGACAAGCCAGGGCCTTGGGTTTTCTCTCCTTTTCTGGTTTGAGAGCTGGGTGCTAGGTCAGGAGCAGCAACAGAGAGTGCTCTGGTCCTGCCCACTGCCCACCCAGACAGGCAGGCAGAGCTGCCTGCCCATGCACTCTCAACCTCGCCTTGCCTGGAGCCAGCTGGGAATGGGAGGGAACAGACTGTTCAGTTCAGGAGTGGATCGGCTGGAGGTGGCTTCTGTGGAGCCCCAGGAGGAGCCCCTGTGCCTTCACTGGGCTCTGCTGTGACACGGCTGCACCAGGAGCTGCCTGCAGACTCCCTGGCAGAGAGCTTGGCTGCCACAGTCTGCAGAATGCCCTCGCTGGCACTGTGGCTGATATGTCCAGGGCAGCAGAGTCTGGGGCAGAGGAGAGCTGATCCCAGACCTCTGCAGCCCTGGGGACAGAGCTGGACAGAGCTGAGAGCACTGAGTCTTACCTTTGGCAGGTCCCTCCCCATCCTGTTTCCCCCCTGAGACCCAGTAGTGCATTATCTGTGGAAGATACCTGTGTTCTGGTGCATGTATTTTTCCTCTCTCTGTTTCTGTGGCTGTTCATTGTGTGCTGTGGAGGGTCTGGCACCTGGCTGTGCACCTGAGGCACCTCTGTGCCCTGCAGAGGGGAACAGTGCCCTCATGGGCAGGTTGTACATGGTGGAGGTGCTGGCCAGGGTGCTCCAGGCTTGCTCTGCATGTTCACACTCTTGCTGATCTCCACACCTGACTTCCCTCTTCCTGTCACAATTTTCTCTTCAGGAAAATGCACAATTTGTGTTCATGGACTGACCCTTGTTCTCAAAGCAACCGCAATACTGCCCACTGCACCTCCCAACCAGCCCTGGCCTGGGACACCTGTCCACATTTCTGACCAGTTCCTGCATTTCTTACCTTCACTTCATCCCCTCATCCCAGAGGCCACTCTTCTGGAAGTTCTTCCAGAAACCTGGTGATCCCTACCACAAACCCCTGATGGATGCAGTTGCCCAGCCGAGTGCTGTGGGAACAATACCCTGCAGGTCTGTAGGTGCAGCTCCTCGGTGTTACAGTGGGGATACTGCAACACGTGTATCAAACAAGGAGGCCCGTGGAAAAGAAATATATATGGACTGATTCTTGATAGATGTTTCAGAGATGTTTATTTCTCCAGCCACATGGCTGGGATCTGCTGAGGGACTGTGACAGTCACGGGACCCGAGGGTCCCTGCCCGTGCAGGGGAACACAAAACAACCAAAGGGGAACGAGGCTGACCAGGGGCAGGGGAACCCCATCTCTGTCCCCTTAGGGCCCCTCTCCCAGGGCTACATGGCAGGGGAAGGGACCCCGACACCTCGGGTGCTGTGCGTCTGTGCTAGCGCAAGCCCACGAGATGCAGAGCTTGTGCAGCATTAGCAGCATTGAGTCATCATGATCGTCCAGAACATTTATAGTTTTATTTCTAGCATCAAGACTCTTTTTTTCTCAAAGGATCTGAAATCCTGGGGATACTGCTGCTGTGTGTGCTGGGTATTTTCAATTGGCACTAGGAAGGAGGGTGAAGGAACTCCATCTGACCTGGCCTGATGGAGTGTGAGGTTGTCCAAGGCCAAGATGGGCTCCAAGGATGTAGGGATGGCAGAAGGGGACACAAGGGAGAGAGGAAGTTAACCGCTTTGGTGGCACGTGCGGTCTGTTCTGTGCCTGCAGTGGCAGGCTGGGTACTGCTGGGGGGGCAGGCTGCTTTACCTTGGGCCTCTAGCAGGGGTGTCCTGGTCCTCAGGGTCCTGAAGGAGCTGAGAGCTGCCCCTTTCCAACATGCTGTGCCCTTGCTGCCTGTCCTGCAGCCAGCCAGGTACATCTACCCGCTGCCAGGGGAGCAGCAGCTGCCCTGGCTGACACTTCCCACAAGGAAGTACAGGCAGAGGGAAGTGATTCAAAGCCACCCAGTGAGTCAGTGGCTGAGCTGGGAATAAAGCACAAGTCTTCTGCTCAAACCACTCACTCAGCCAGCTTCTCCGGGGAGGTTGGGTGCATTCAAGGGGACTTTGCTTGCTTCAGCAGTTTCCAAAGAATCAGGGCTGCAGACATAACCCAGCAGATGCTCTGCTCCAAGCTGCACTTGCAAGACCGGTTGATTAGAAAATGCTAAGGAGCTGAAGGGGTGAGGCAGCTGCTCCCTGGGGCAGAGCACAAGGATCTGCGCAGGGCAGAGGATGGTGAGGCTGAGACCGACTCCAGCCCTCATGCAGTCACAGGCAGGGTGAGGTGCTCAGACGTTCCAGTGTAGGGTCTAAGTGAGGGTCAGAGCAGCTTTACTGCCCCTTGTATGCTGCCATCACTGTGTGTGCTTGGCCACGTGGCCGCTGGCAGGGCTGGCTGTGACACAAGGGGATGGCACAGCGCTCTCCAACCCAGCAGACCTTCCTGCCTCCTGTGGCCGGAGTTGGACACTTCCTCTTCCATCTCAGCGTGCTTCCCCTCCCCAGCACCCAGAGGTGGGATCAGGCATCTGCCAAGGCTCTCTCCTCCCCACCAACGCATGGCAGCTCCACTGTCCTCTTCCTCCTGCTCCACTGCCTCACTGGGATTCAGCTTTTGGAGCAGCTTATCTCTGTTTCCAGTGTGCAGGCCAAGCCAAGCTGTGCATGTTCCTTGTTTGCGAGTTGTTTCAGCACTGCTCTGTGCCAGCTGTGGTGGGAGACAGTGCTGGCAGCTGAGCCCTCAGCCACCACAGGGCTGGACCTTGCTGAAGCTCTGAGCCGTGCGGTGGCACAGCCAGCCCAGCTGAAGGTGGCTGTGCTGGCCGGGGGCATCAGCCCTGGAGGAAGGACTGTTTGTTTACCCTGGGCTCTGGGCATGCTTGCCTGAGCCTGTGGGGTGTGGGCAAAGCCGCAGTGTCTGGTGAGCGACCGAGAGAGGACGGAGTGTGCGAGGCGTGGGAGCTGTGGTGTCTGCAGGCAGAGGTGCTGCTCCACAGCTTTGGCAGTGTCTTGCAGAAGAAGTGGCTCCTGGGTTTGGAAAGGAGGGATGGGGAGAGTCCCAGCTCTCTGTGGTGCAGCTGGATGGCTTGTTTGAGTTTCCAGTGGCTGCTTTGAAGGTTGATCTCATGTTTGCTCTCCGTCCTGCTTCAAACTGGTGGAGCAGTAGTGGGAGCCCAGTGGCTCCTGTTGCTCTGAAGCTAGGATATTCCCCACAGCTGCCACTCTTCTGGCTTGTCCCCAGCCCAGTAAGCCCAGCAGCTGTGGCTGTGTGGATGTCCTGCCTGCTCTACTATTCCAGAGCCCACACGGGATAGAGCGACTGGCTGATGATGCCATTCTCACCCTAACCCTACCCCATCACCTCTCTGTGGCTGTCTGAAATAAGCTGGCACATGCTCATTTGTCCTTTTCCCCAGAAAAAGCAAAGCACAGCCCATTGTCTGAGGCTGCAGGGGTTGCTGGGGTGGAGATTCCAGGGAGATTCTGACACTGAGCTGTTAGTGTCCCAGCTGACCGGTCTGTACCTCCTCCTGGCCTGGTCGGGCTGTTACCTGCACCGTGCTGAGGAGGGTGGATGGAGGAGATGCTGCAGTGTGAGGAGCTGTGGAGCTTTTCCGAGGGAGCAGAGATCTGTCCTGATGCTGTCACTGTGCTGTAGGGACAGGGATGGACTCCTTTACCCTGCAGTAACCAGACCATGGTGCTAGCAGGGTCTGCCTGTTGCCTCTGGCTGAGCACCCCAACTGGCCCGCTGGCTCCCTCCAGCAGACATGGATGTGCTCGGTGCTTAGCTGGGGAGGTGTGATGGAGCACAAGGACCAGCCTGCTGCTGCTCCTGCACCTAGGGAACTGCTGGGATGGCTGCGGAGCCAGCACGCTTGGGGAGGTGAGGGGATGGATGTCTGTGTCCTCTTTTGCACCTCTTTAACAAGGCAATCCCCGTGTGGGATCCCGTTTTCTCTGGGCTGCACCGCTTCGTTCTTTCCTGGCTGTTGGAAGCACAGGGGGTTGCTTACAGCCTTGCCAGGCTGGCAGTGAGCTGGGAGGGCTCCAGCTGGCATGCCATGGCTATCCCAGGCTTGGCTGCCCTCTGACACAAGAACCCCAGTGGGAAAATTATTCCCACCCAGGCAAGCAGTCAGAAACCAGGGCCAGGCTCTGTTCCCTCGCCCTGTGTGCCCAGTGTTGGGATATTGTTGCTGTCACTGCTTGAATTCTACCTTCTTTGAGAGCCAGGGCAGGGAAAGCGGGAGGCTGGAGACATCCCTGTCCTTTGGTGCGTAGTCCACGGTGAGGGAAGGTGTCCCCAGCCTGGCAGTGCAGCCCCCAGCCCCACAACCAAGTCCTATCCATGCTCAAGAGCTGCAGTGAAGAACAGGAGAAGAGCAACCATGGAACCCCAGCTGGGTTGGGACATGCCCGCACACCTCTTGGTGTTGGGTCTGGCACCTCCTGCCAGAGGTGCTGCTGTGGTGGGATGGAATGCAGCAGCCTCCCGGGATGAATTATCACCCTGCAGCTGCTGATGAAAGCAAGACAGGCATGGTTATGCTTCCCTGACAATCTCTTTATACCAATTTCATGCCTCAGATCTACCCAAGATCTGCCCTTTTTCTATGGGGAGAATAGCACGCGAAGGGCTCCTCCTCCACCCACAGACCCTGGCCCACAGCCACCGCCTTCGGAGGCCGTGGCAAAGTCATGCCACACTTTAATTACATCAATTAATTCCTGAATACCAGCCTTACTATGGCATGGGGCAGGGCAGGGGGCCCGGGAGCGGGGAGCACAAATGGGCCGTTGTATTGTCCTCCCGTCTCATCGCCTGCCAGGTCCTGCTGGCCTGCCCCCATGCTCTGAAATGCTTCAGCATCCTCGTGGCCTGCCCCAGGCACTTGGCTCTAGCTCCCCTCCAAACTGGATGCCCAGGATCCTTTCTGAAGACTCCTTGTGCCAGAAGAGAGAGAGCTGGGAGCTGTGGAAGTCAGGGAGGGTCAGAGGCCCAGGGGAACAGACAGTGTTGTGCCCATCCCTGAGGTCACACCAGGAGTGCCATGGTCCATGGATGGGGGACATTTCCCAGGGTGTGAGGTTGTCTCTTGGCTGTGTCCCCATGATGATGCTCAGGACAGCCAGAGGTTACTTTTACCCCATGGCTCCATGAGGTGTTCCTTCACCCCAGTTGATATCAGCTGCAATGCCAGTGGCTGGAGAGCTGTCAGCTCCCATAGGGCCACCTCGCTGCAGCGTGGCTCAAGTGCCTGGGAAGTTCGCATGTGAGCTGGCTCCCAGTCCTGTCCTATGCTGAGTCTTGATTTTCCCAGGGGAGCAAAGCCCCTTTGATGCCCCCAGGATGTGCGACGCCTCCAGGGGCATGGAGGATGGCCAAGAAATCCATGCTCATGCCTGGGAGGTGTAGTCCTCAGCCTGCTGTGAGCAGCCTGGAGAACTCAGGGCATTTTGTCTCTCTGGGTTTCTTGCTGTTGGAATGGTGGTATCATGCCAGCCCAGGGGCCCCTGACCAGGAGGGGTGTGCTAATGGGTGCTGGGCAAGGACCGGGGGCTTGATGAAAATGGGGGGAAAGGTACCTGAATGGTTGGTTGAGCTCCTGGGTGCAAACCCTGCAGCCACTGGAGCTGCTTTGCCATGGGGCTTGGGATGTGCCCTGCACAGCCACCTGGGTGCCATCTGCCCTCTCCACCAGGAACCCCAGAGCCTGTATGCAGAAACACTCTAGAAAATACTGGTTGGCCATTGCTACGTTCCTTTCTTGTTCAACATTTGCTGTCAGAAGCATTCCTCTGATGGCTGTCCATCCCTGGGGCCTCCTGCCTGCTCTAGGATAAGCTGGGCGGGGAGAACCCTCAGCCTTCTGTCACTTGGCACCCAGGAGCTCAATTTACTCTCACCCCTTTTCCTTCTCCCTGGAGCTGAGGCCACACTTTGTCCAGGTGCCTCTTTCTCTCTGATATTTTATCCCCAGGAGCTCAATTTACTCTCACCCCTTTTCCTTCTCCCTGGAGCTGAGGCCACACTTTGTCCAGGTGCCTCTTTCTCTCTGATATTTTATCCCCAGGGGTTGGATGGTTTTCAGCAGCAAGCTGGGGCTGTGCTGGGGCAAGATGGGCAGAGCTGCCCACTGGATGCTGGTCCCTGGCCCCAAGCAGGGCAGGGTGGGCAGAGCTGCCCACTGGATGCTGGTCCCTGGCCCCAAGCAGGGCAGGGTGGGCAGAGCTGCCCACTGGATGCTGGTCCCTGGCCCCAAGCAGGGCAGGGTGGGCAGAGCTGCCCACTGGATGCTGGTCCCTGGCCCCAAGCAGGGCAGGGTGGGCAGAGCTGCCCACTGGATGCTGGTCCCTGGCCCCAAGCAGGGCAGGGTGGGCAGAGCTGCCCACTGGATGCTGGTTCCTGGCCCCAAGCAGGGCAGGGTGGGCAGAGCTGCCCACTGGATGCTGGTTCCTGGCCCCAAGCAGGGCAGGGTGGGCAGAGCTGCCCACTGGATGCTGTTTTGGCTGCTCTGCCAGGGCAACGGCTGCTGGTGGCCCCACTCCCAGCAGGAATATTTGGAGGAGGCAGTTCCATTCAGCCCATTGTCATACAATCTGCAGGAGCATTTTTGGGAGGGTTTTTACTCATCTGCCAGCATTTCCCAGCCGTGGGTCCTCCCACCCCACTGGGGGCTCAGCCTGTGTTACCCCCCCCGGCAGCCCTGTGGTGCTGCTGTGCTCATGTGCCGGCCCTGCTCAAAGAGCAAGATGGCAAATGATTAACGGGTGTGGGAAAGTCAAATGGCCTTTGCATGGATTGCCTGCAGCTGGAGCAGAGAAGAGGGAGAGAAAGAAAGGAAAAGGGGGAGGAAAAAGAAAAGGAAAAAGGAAAAAAGGGAAATGGGAAGGGGGAAAGAAAAGAAGGAAAAGAAAAAGGTAAGAAAAGGAAAAATAAAACATAATAATAACTAAAATAAGAAGAGGAGAAAAAAGGAAAAGAGAAAGAAAAAACAGAAGGGAAAGAAAAGAAGAACATAAAAAAAAAAGGAAAATGCAACAGTGATCAGAGTACCAAAGGAAACAGTCCTGGCCTGTATGGTGCTTCTGGCTGGGAGCACTTCCTAATGGGAAGGTGTGCCTGCAGGGCTGTCTGGAGGAGAAAGCCAGGCTACACTCCTGCCTTTACATCCAGGCTTCTGCATGGATGAAGACTTTGGGATCAGAAATGGTCAGAGGGTGGAACATCTCTCCTGTGGGGAAAAGCTGAGAGGTTTGGTGTTGTTCAGCCTGGAGAATAGAAGGCTCTGGAGAGACCTTAGGGTTCCTTCCAGTGCATAATGGAGACTTGCAGGAAAGATGGGACAAACCTTTCAGCAGGGTCTGTGGTGATGGGACAAGGCGGGATGGCTTTAAATGAAAAGTGGGGAGATTTAGATTAGATGTTAGGAAGAATTTTTTACAATGACAGTGGTGAGGCCCTGGCACAGGTTTCCTAGAGAAGCTGTGGGAGCCCCATCCCTGGAAGTGCCCAAGGCCAGGTTGGACAGGGCTTGGAGCAATCTGGAATAGTGGAAGGTGTCCCAGCTCATTGAAGAATTTTGGACTGGTTGACCTTTAAAGGTCCCTTCCCACCCAAACCAGTCTGTGATTCTATGATTATATTTGCAGGGAGGTGGTGGGGTACTGCTGTTTGGGGGAGGGCAGTGGTGCCATCTCTGTGCCTGGGGTACAGAGCGGCTTCAGCCTCTCCCGTGGATTCCCAGCCCAGCTTCCCACAGAGCGCTGCCTGCGACCGCAGCGATGCTGGGCACCACATGGCCCGGAAAGGCACTGCAGAGCCAGCCCTGCTGGCACCGCACCGGGCCACCCGGGTGGCTGAGCATGGGACCTGCTCCCCTCCAGCTACCTGGGCTCCCCCAGACACCAAGGTGGTGCTCCGGAGATGAATAGAACGGTCCCCGAGCTGCCCTCCTGGGGCAATGGAAGCTGCCTGCAGAGGGGCAGTGTGTGTGAGCTCACACGGGTGTGCAGAGGGGCAGTGTGTGTGAGCTCACACGGGGTGTGCAGGGGCAGTGTGTGTGAGCTCACACAGGGTGTGCAGGGGCAGTGTGTGTGAGCTCACACGGGGTGTGCAGGGGCAGTGTGTGTGAGCTCACACGGGGTGTGCAGGGGCAGTGTGTGTGAGCTCACACGGGGTGTGCAGAGGGGCAGTGTGTGTGAGCTCACACGGGGTGTGCAGGGGCAGTGTGTGTGAGCTCACACAGGGTGTGCAGAGGGGCAGTGTGTGTGAGCTCACACGGGTGTGCAGAGGGGCAGTGTGTGTGAGCTCACACGGGGTGTGCAGAGGGGCAGTGTGTGTGAGCTCACACGGGGTGTGCAGGGGCAGTGTGTGTGAGCTCACACGGGGTGTGCAGAGGGGCAGTGTGTGTGAGCTCACACGGGTGTGCAGAGGGGCAGTGTGTGTGAGCTCACACAGGGTGTGCAGGGGCAGTGTGTGTGAGCTCACACAGGGTGTGCAGAGGGGCAGTGTGTGTGAGCTCACACGGGGTGTGCAGAGGGGCAGTGTGTGTGAGCTCACACGGGGTGTGCAGAGGGGCAGTGTGTGTGAGCTCACACGGGGTGTGCAGGGGCAGTGTGTGTGAGCTCACACGGGGTGTGCAGAGGGGCAGTGTGTGTGAGCTCACACAGGGTGTGCAGGGGCAGTGTGTGTGAGCTCACACGGGGTGTGCAGGGGCAGTGTGTGTGAGCTCACACGGGGTGTGCAGAGGGGCAGTGTGTGTGAGCTCACACAGGGTGTGCAGAGGGGCAGTGTGTGTGAGCTCACACGGGTGTGCAGAGGGGCAGTGTGTGTGAGCTCACACAGGGTGTGCAGGGGCAGTGTGTGTGAGCTCACACGGGGTGTGCAGGGGCAGTGTGTGTGAGCTCACACGGGGTGTGCAGGGGCAGTGTGTGTGAGCTCACACGGGTGTGCAGAGGGGCAGTGTGTGTGAGCTCACACGGGGTGTGCAGGGGCAGTGTGTGTGAGCTCACACGGGGTGTGCAGAGGGACTGTGTGTGTGAGCTCACACGGGGTGTGCAGGGGCAGTGTGTGTGAGCTCACACAGGGTGTGCAGAGGGGCAGTGTGTGTGAGCTCACACGGGGTGTGCAGGGGCAGTGTGTGTGAGCTCACACGGGGTGTGCAGGGGCAGTGTGTGTGAGCTCACACAGGGTGTGCAGAGGGGCAGTGTGTGTGAGCTCACACAGGGTGTGCAGGGGCAGTGTGTGTGAGCTCACACAGGGTGTGCAGAGGGGCAGTGTGTGTGAGCTCACACGGGGTGTGCAGAGGGGCAGTGTGTGTGAGCTCACACGGGGTGTGCAGGGGCAGTGTGTGTGAGCTCACACGGGGTGTGCAGAGGGACTGTGTGTGTGAGCTCACACGGGGTGTGCAGGGGCAGTGTGTGTGAGCTCACACGGGGTGTGCAGAGGAGCAGTGTGTGTGAGCTCACACAGGGTGTGCAGGGGCAGTGTGTGTGAGCTCACACGGGGTGTGCAGGGGCAGTGTGTGTGAGCTCACACGGGGTGTGCAGAGGGGCAGTGTGTGTGAGCTCACACGGGGTGTGCAGAGGGGCAGTGTGTGTGAGCTCACACGGGGTGTGCAGAGGGACTGTGTGTGAGCTCACACAAGGTGTGCAGGGGCAGTGTGTGTGAGCTCACACAGGGTGTGCAGAGGGGCAGTGTGTGTGAGCTCACACAGGGTGTGCAGGGGCAGTGTGTGTGAGCTCACACAGGGTGTGCAGAGGGGCAGTGTGTGTGAGCTCACACGGGGTGTGCAGGGGCAGTGTGTGTGAGCTCACACAGGGTGTGCAGAGGGGCAGTGTGTGTGAGCTCACACGGGGTGTGCAGGGGCAGTGTGTGTGAGCTCACACGGGTGTGCAGAGGGACTGTGTGTGAGCTCACACAGGGTGTGCAGGGGCAGTGTGTGTGAGCTCACACGGGGTGTGCAGAGGGGCAGTGTGTGTGAGCTCACACGGGGTGTGCAGGGGCAGTGTGTGTGAGCTCACATGGGTGTGCAGAGGAGCAGTGTGTGTGAGCTCACACGGGGTGTGCAGAGGGGCAGTGTGTGTGAGCTCACATGGGTGTGCAGGGGCAGTGTGTGTGAGCTCACACAGGGTGTGCAGAGGGGCAGTGTGTGTGAGCTCACACGGGGTGTGCAGGGGCAGTGTGTGTGAGCTCACACGGGGTGTGCAGAGGGGCAGTGTGTGTGAGCTCACATGGGTGTGCAGGGGCAGTGTGTGTGAGCTCACACAGGGTGTGCAGAGGGGCAGTGTGTGTGAGCTCACACGGGGTGTGCAGAGGGGCAGTGTGTGTGAGCTCACACGGGGTGTGCAGAGGGACTGTGTGTGTGAGCTCACACGGGGTGTGCAGGGGGCAGTGTGTGTGAGCTCACACGGGGTGTGCAGGGGCAGTGTGTGTGAGCTCACACGGGTGTGCAGGGGCAGTGTGTGTGAGCTCACACAGGGTGTGCACAGGGACTGTGTGTGTGAGCTCACACAGGGTGTGCACAGGGACTGTGTGTGAGCTCACACAGGGTGTGCAGAGGGGCAGCGTGTGAGCCTGCATGCTGTGTGTGTGTGGGCGGCAGTGCGTGCACCTCCACAAATGTGTCTGGGTATGCAGCATGTGGGCTGGTGTGCAAATGGGGCATGTGGGATCCTACTCACAGATGACAGGAAGGGCTGGGTGTGAGCTTGCACATGTGTGTGCAGGTTTGCTACTCCTGGTGAGACTGGACCAAATGGAGCCCCAGGGCCTGAAATGAGAAGAGAGGATAATTTTTGCAGTGAAAGCATTCCCTTCGCAGCAGAGGGTTGGAAAACAAATGGCTCTTCCAAAACAAATGGGGTTCGTCGGCCCCAGCACCAGAGAGAGCTGCCAAGAGGCTGCTGAGTGGGAAAGGCCATGTAAACATTGGTTTAATCCCTCTGTCCTCCTGCTGCCTGCAGGGATGCTCTAGCAACATCCCTGCCTCTTGCACCCCAAGATGCTGCAAGGCCCCAGGGAGCAGTCTGGGGACTGCTCCTCTCTCAGGTTGTCCCTGGCTCCCCCAGGCCTGCCTGCCCAGTGGCTGAGGTTCCTGGGAGGTTTTCATCCTCTGTCAGGGCTCACATTCCCTTTGCTGTAGGCATGGGGCGTTTGTGCATCTGAGAGCAAACAGGAGGCTACACCCGGGGCTTCTCAAAGATGTACAGACAGACAGTGAGAGGCAGCAGCAGGAACAGCAGTAAGGGAAATTCCCCATAAACACATGGACAAATCATGAGGCCACTGTGAGTGTTCTCAAATACTGCAGGAGGAGTCTGGAGAGGACTGTCCTTGGAGATACTCAGATGGAGCAGGGTGGCAATCTATCCTTGGAGATACTTGACGGGAGCAGCCTGCTTGGAGCTGGCCCAAGTGGGAGCAGACTGTTTCATGAAGCTCCACCATCCACACTTGTACTTGTTTGAAAACAAACTAGTGGGAGGCACCAAGTCAGAATAACAATTTAATGGGGAAATAGAAGAAAAAAAAACCCAAGCAAATGAAGGCAGAAAACACTGGGTTAAACTGACAGAGTCAGGATACATCCTGACACCCTGTTAGTCAGCGTGGCGGTAACAGTCCGATAAGATGGTGGCTGCTCTTCCTCCTGAAGTGGTGGATGTGGTTCTGTCAAAGCAGTGATCCTGTAGAAAGGGGCTGCTCTTCCTCGGAAGGTCCAGTGGTGGCTACAGCTCTGGGAATCCAGTGGAAAGGGTATCTGTGGTGTTGGGAATCTCAGATTATATCCAGGATGGAATGTTTGGTTCCTCCCTCTGGGTGGAGCACCTCACAATAGGATGATAAATCATGAGGCCAAGTGTTGATTAGACTCATTAACAGAAGATGGTCCGGAGGGAGCTCTCTCTGAGTCAGGCGGCAGGACAGTGATGGGCCATTAACAGAAAGATAGTCTGGGGGGAGGAGGCAAGGAAACACTGCCCCACCTGATTTCAACGGCTCATGAGGATGGTAATAGGATACACTGCAACCCAGGACTACACTGTTCTGGGGAGAGGGTTTCTCCTGGAGTGGGGGCTTGAAAGTGAGAGCTCCATGCTCATAACCCAAGCAGAGTAGCATGGGGACTCTTGCCACCCCTTCTGTCCCCTGCAAAAGCCGTGAGTCCAGGTGCTGCATCCTCATGTCCCAGTACTGCGAGTGAGTCTGCATGATAGCCTGGATCTGTACTTGGCTCCCATGACCTAGAGACCACTCTGCCTCATCCTCTTCATCTTTATCCTTGTCCTCCTCCAGCATGTTGCTCCATGAAGGTCCTTTGGCATAGCTGCCTGCTATGCACTGTGATGTCTGATTCAACCTGAACCAGTGTCTTGCTCACCAGAACCGCTGAAAAGACCTGGGACAAGGTTCAACAGCATCTGGCAAATGTAGAATCTGCTCAAAAAATGTTTATGGAAGAGGAAAAAAATAGCAAAACTTTGAGGAAAGAGAGAAGACAGGCAGCAACCCTGTGAGACCCTTGCCTCAGGAGCGGGAAGCAGGAAACATAAGGAGCCATTTATTTTAAGTAAACTATAAATATCAGACTACAACAAATTCATGTAAGAAAAGAAAAGTTGGTCTGAATCCAAAGATTTACAAAAGGTCTTGAGCAAACATGTGTGATTGAGTCTGGCAATGTGGTGTGTGCGTGTGTGTGCCGGTGCATGTGCTAATCAAGGGCTGCAACACTAGATATGGCATCATCCCCCAAATTAAAAACAGAGCAAATTCAAAATTGAGACAAAAGTGTGTTGGAGTCTCATGGCTGATGATAAGATCGGTGGGTGGGAAGTGAGAGTGGAGCACATCCCTCTGAGAATGCCTGCTCCAGTTGGGAGCAGCTCTGTGCTGCCGTGCCATGCTGCTGCCAGTGGAGAGCGTCCTGAATACGTGGGGATGTGAAACTGGGGGACCTGTAGCTGCTCCGGACAGGCTATGGGGGATGCAGGTGCCACTGGTGCCTGTCCTTCACTGGTGCTTCCTGCTGGGACTGTGGTGTGGGCTGTCAGGTTGGCTCTGGGTTTGTACCACCACTGCCAACCTCCTTTCCAAGTCCCTGTGAACTCTTACAAGCTGGGATGCAGCCACATCCTCATGGGAACACTGGGGTATCCCCAGCTCCATCAGCTGCCTCCCTGGAATGTCTTGGAGGAGAAAGTGTCACGAACAATGTCTGGTGGATGCAGCTGCACCGTGGTCTGCTGCAGCATGGGCAGGGCAGCCCTGCTTGGGAGGGATTTGGGCAGAGCTTGTTCATCACCATAGAATCACAGGATAGTTTGTGTTGGAAAGGACCCTTAAAGCCCATCCCATCCCAGCCCTTGCCATGGGCAGGGACACCTTCCACTGTCCCAGGTGGCTCCAAGCCCCATCCAACCTGGCCTTGGACACTGCCAGGGATCCAGGGGCAGCCACAGCTGCTCTGGGCACCCTGTGCCAGGGCCTGCCCACCCTCCCAGGGAACAATTCCTTCCCAATATCCCATCTAACTGTGCCTTCTGGCATTGGGAAGCCATTCCCTTTTGTCCTATCACTGCACGCCCTTGCTAGAAGTCCCTCTCCAGCTCTCTTGTAGGCCTTTAGGTACTGATAGTCCCCGTTTAGGTACAGGAGGGCCTCACTCAGGACTGATGTTTACAGGGTCACAAGATGATTGGCTTTAGTCACCAGTAAGTTTCCATCCTGGCCAGTACCCGAGTTGGAAGCTACAGGACGTTTTTTCCAGTAACAATGGTACTGTTCCAGTTGGGCTGCAACTCATTTTTTCCAAAGATCTTGTAACAATGGTACCAATTCACTTGGGCTGTGATTCAGGTAAATGATTTACCAAGGCTAACAACAATTACTGCTTATCCTTTGTTCCCCATCTTGGTTGGGCAGCTGATGTTCCTGTTACAGGCAGGATCATTCCCTCCTGTACCATGCAAGAGCTCCTGTACAGTCGGGGGACGCTTCACTGCCCAGCTGCAGTCAGGGTTTATCAGGAACTTCTGACACTGTAGAGCTGGCCTGAGGAGGGGTGGGGGCAGGATGCACCACCACAAGACCCATCCCAGGGAAATGTCACAAACCCAGCCTTTCTAGCCCCAAACTAGCAGGCTTGGTGAGCAGCTCTTGTGTTGCAGATCTTCAGCTTTTTGCAGCAGTCTTGGAGCTTGCTTGCACTCAATGAGCACTAGTAACTCTTTGCTCATACTTGGGCAGCTTTTGATTGATCTGCCCCAGCTTTGCTTGGACGTGAGCCCTGCTTTAACCTCAGGCAGAAAATAAATCTGATGGGCATGAGGTGCTGGCCCCTGCTGTGCTGCCAGGCTGATGACAGTGAACATACTGCTCTGCAAATGGCATCTGCTTTGTGTGACTGCTCTTATCACAGCCAGCTGACATGTTCTGCCCTTTTCTTTCTGCCTGTGTGAAGTATCACCCCGGTCCCCACGGACCAGCCTGGCTTTCACCCGTGAGCCGCCGCGCCGCGGTGCTGCTGCTGGGGGCACCTCTGTCCCCTCTGCCTGCTGCAGCTGATGCTTCAGGCACTGGGGGATGCCACCAGCGTGCCCAGGCCCAGGCTGGGCTGCAAGCGGCCACGCAGCACCCAGCGCACCCACACCCCGCAGGACAGCCGTGCTGGCACCCTGGCTGCACCCACTCACTGCTCCTGGCTGCCGCCCTGGCCAGGGCTTGTGAGGCCGTGTGCTGCTGCCGTGGGGCTGCTGCTGCCGTGGGGCTGCTCACGCTGCACGGGACTGGCTGTGCAGGGGCTGTGCCAGGGTGGGTGCCCCATGGTGGGCAGCTGGTTGCTGGATCTCAGTGGGATCTTGGGGTCCTTGTCCCACTGTGCTGGGGGTCCTCCTGCACCACCGTGCTGGCTCTGCCCTCTTCTTGCTGGTCTAAGAGTACAGGTAGAGCTGGGCTTGAGTGGACCAAGGTGTCAGCTGGTGTGCCACACCACACCATGCCACCACTTCTCACCCCGCGCTGCCCACAGGAGGCTGCAGAGAGAGGTTTGACTTCCCGTGCTGCCTGTTCGATCCTTCAGGAACCTTGCAGGACTGTGGCATGCTCGGAGCCAGATGTGTCTGCAGGATTGCAAATGACCCAAGTAACAGATTACTGTGTCACCACTCGTTTGCTCTATCTGCCACCAGCATTGTCTGACATCTCTGTGGTCACTGTGGCATCCTTCAGCTGCCATCACTTGTCACCATCAGTCACACACACTACCCTCAGACTTGGCCATTAGGCATATTAGCCATAATTAGTACTGCCCGTCATCACTAATCACTATCTTCATTGTCAGTGTCAGCACCACCCAACGCCTACTATTCCCATTTATTAGGAGTGTGGTGGATTCTCCGGCGCGTGGCGTCTCTGATCCAAGATGAGATATCTTCTTTGAAGGGCACGGCTTGGCTTCAACACATGCTGGAGACCCGTGTCCTGGAGACCCTCATCCCTGAGCAGGTTCTTCCAGTGCTCCCGAGGCACTGAGCAGGTTTGTCTCTTCTTGGCTTTGGAAGCACTTGCTACCAGTCCCTTCTGTGGGTGGTGGGATGCTGCTGCCTCTGCGGTGAAATGAGACCCAGGTTGTGCTGAGTGCTGGGGTGCCTGGGTGAGCTGAGGGGATGCTCAGCCAGCCAGGCTGCTGTGGTGCATCTCAGGTGGGGATCTCAGGGATTGAAGGGAGGAGGACATGGTTGCAGACCAGTCCCTCTCTGTAGTCCCATCCCTCTCTACTCCCACAGGACTTTTGGGGCAGGAGCAGACACCTGGCAGGGTGGAGGTTGTGAGCAGGCTCTTGGGCAGAGCAGACACCCAGGGTTGGTGTCCTGCTCTGAAATGTGCTGAGTGGGAGCCCAAAACAGGGTGGATGCAGTGCAGAAGGACGTTCTTCCCTCTGGGCTGGCAGCTCTAGTCCGTGCTGTGTCCTGCCCCACCGTGTCCCTCTGTGCTGTGCCCTGCCCCGTGTCCCCTGATGCCGTGTCCCTCACATCCACCACAGCTGCTGTGCCAACAGGGATGCCTGCAGCACTTGTCTGGCACATGGCTGGTCCCAGCAGGGAGAGACCAGCTGCTGCGTGTTTAGGAGAGACCCAGAAAATATTGGGGCGGGCTACAGGGAAGGTCAAACAAACCATTTATTTTCAGGCAGAACAGTCAGATGTGAACGTCTCTGTTTAGGAATCACATCCAGATGCTGAAATTAAACATCTGGGCTTCACCTCTGTGTTTTGTCTGCAGCCCCCAAGCGTGGTGCAGCCTTTGGAACCATCTGCTGAGGAGTTATCACCTCGTTCATCAGCCGCCCCTCACCCTCTAATATGCTGGGAAGGGCTGGGAAGAGTCATGATTGCAGAGCCCCGCTGCTGGTCACGCTCTGCCTGCCCCCTGCTCCACCCCACAGGCTGCTCTGCAGCTGCCACTGGTGCGATGTGTCTGAGGACCTCAGCTCCACAGGCCTTTGGCCCTTTCCCTGGGCAGCAATGTGGGAGCGTGTTCAGTAAAACTTGGAAGAAGTCCTTTCATGTCCTGTATGAGATGAGGACTTTTCCCTCTCCAAGAAGGGCTGAGGGGCAGACAGAGGGTTTGCACAGCCCCTGGGAGTCAGACAGGCAGCGCTGAGCTGCCAGCCCTGTGCCCTCGGGGCATCAGTCCTTTGGCAGAGGTTTGTGTGCTGGGCATCTGCAATCCAGGCAGCTCCTATCCTGCTGCACAACTCGGCTGGCACAAACAAATCCCTCAGTAGGAGGAGGTCCTGAAACCCTGCATGCAGCCTATGCTGGAACAAAGCTGGCAGCGGGGCCAGAGTGCAGGGTGGCATGGGGAACGTGGCCAGGGTAAACCTCCCCCAGCTCAGCTCCAGCTGTTTCCTCTGGGCCGGAGGGTGTGGCACTGGTGGGTACAGCCCATTGCCAGTGAGGCAGGTCTCAGCAGGGCTGTGTCATGAGCAGAAGAAGCCAGAGACTGAGGATGGCTCCAGAGAGCTGTTTGCCCTGGTGCTGTAGCTGCTGAGTCCTCTCCACTTGGCAGGGCCCTAGTGAAGGTGGTTTCGAGAGGGTCCAGGGCTTGCAGCCCCCATGATATTTGATCTGGCAAGGTTCAGGCTTGTTTCCTGCATGAAGAGCTGCTGGCTTGCTCAACCAGGGCCTTTGCTGGCCTTGGGTGATCTAACCCATGCAGTGGCGCTAGTGATGGATGGGATCTGCACGGTGGTATTTGAATAGTCCTTATCATAGAATCATGGAATCATGGAACAGGCTGAATTGGAAGGGACCCATCAGGATCACTGAGTCCAACTCCAGGCCCTATGCAGGACGCCCCAACAATCCCACCCCGTGCCTGAGAGCATTGTCCAAACACTCCTTGAACTCAGACAGGTTTGGAGCTGTGACCACTTCCCTGGGAGTCTGTTCCAGTGCCTGACCACCCTCTGGGTGAAAAACCTTTTCCAGATATCCAGCCTAAACCTCCCCTCAGATCCAGACATTTCCTTGAGTCCTGTCACTGGTCACCAGAGGGAAGGGATCGGAGCTGCCCCTGCGCTGCCTCTCGGGAGGATGTTGAAGAGCTCAAGGAGGTCTCCCCTCAGTTCTCCTCTTCTCCAGGCTGAACACACCAAGTGCCCTCAGCTGCTCCTCATACGGCCCCTCCAGACCCTTCCCCATCCCTGTGACCTCCTTTGGATGCTCTCCAATGGTTTAATGTCTTTTTTATACTGCACACAGGACTGGAGGTGAGGCCACCCCAGTGCAGAGCAGAGTGGGGCAATCCCCTCCCTGGCCTGCCCAGCGATGCTGGGCCTGGTGCCCCCAGGACAGGGATGCCCCTCCTGGCTCCAGGGCACTGCTGACTCAGATCCAGCTGGCCATTGACCAGGACCCCCAGGTCCCTTCCTGCAGCTTCTCTCCAGCCTCTCCTTCCTGGTCCATAGACACAGCCAGGACTGCTCTGTCTCAGGTGCAGAATCTGGCACTTGCCTTTGTTAAATTCCACACAGTTGGTGATTGCCCGTCTCATTTGTCAAGGGCCTCTCTGCCCTTGAGGGGGTCAACAGCTCCTCTCAATTTAGTGTTGTTGGCAAACTTCCTTAATATTCCTTTAAGTCCTGCATCCAAGCCATTAATGAAGATGTGGACGAGAACTGGGTTGAGGATGGAGCCCTGCAGAGCCCCATTGGTGACTGAACACCAGTCTGATGTCACCCCACTCCCTGTCCCTCTTTGTGCCTGACCCGTGAGGCAGCTGTGGGCTGGACAGTTTGTCGAGAAGGATCCTGGCAGAGACTGTATCAAAAGCTCTGCTGAAGTCCAAAAAGATCACATCTAGTGGCTTTCCTGGATCAAGCAGTTAGGTTACCCTGCTTTAGAAGGAAATCAGGTTCGGCAAGCAGGACTTTCTTCTCATGAAGCTGTGCTGGCTGTGATTGATGCCAGCACTGTCCTCCAGGTGGTTTTCAATACTCCCCAGAAGAACATTTTCCAGGATTTTCCAGGGCACTGAAGCAAGGCTGACAGGCATGTACTTTCCAGGGTCCTCCCTCAGTGGCACGAGGGAAATACTCCTTTCATTATGTAACCTCTGGGAGCTCAATAAGAAGGTATATTTTGCTCAGGGGACAACAACCCCATGGCTTCACTCCTGGGGTGGGATGGGAATCATCACTGTCCCCACAAAACCAAGACCTGGCTCTTGTGACTCGGCCAGCCCAACCAGCTCATTCCTGCCTGTGTTGCTGTGGATGTCACTGTGGCTCTGGCTTGCTCTTCCTCTGCTCTTCCAGGAAGATCCCCCAAATCTCCAGCAGGCCTGGAGGCAGGGGATGCTGGAAGTCTCACTCAAGTCTATTTACCACCCAATTTCCAGGCTAGCACTGCAGGCTTGAGCTGCAACAGGGAGTCTGAGAGCCTAAAGAAGGACAACAATCCCACCATGGGGACAGTCCTGCCTCCCCACAGTTCTTTCACTTGCAGAAACCCAAGGCACGTTACATCTTATAGCCTTGTACCAAGGACTCACCATCTCTGGGACTGGCCATCAGCTTGGGAATTTCAACCTTTCTCTTTCTGGCAGTTAACCACAACTGCTTATTGGGGTAGATGGGGTTTGGAAGGAGAGCTGGAAAAACACAGCACAAAATCCTCCTTGGTTCTATAAAATCTTCAAAATACAGATTATAGTTTGAATTTCCCAAGTGACCTTTCTGCTTCAGAAGGGACTAAATATCAAAAAGGTTGTTTGGTTGGCGTCTCTCACTGCAGAGCTTTATGGTCCCCAGCACTCCTCTGTGGTCTGCCCTGCTGCAGCAGAGAAGAGGCTCGGTGCCACCGCCTGAGGCCATGGGGAACGGCCACAAACCTGGATGGGAAGGGCAACTTCATGCTTGCTGCCCCCTCAGAGTGTCAGGTGCATAAAGATCAAAGAGTTTCCCCTCATTTTGCTTCATTGTTCTGCTGTGAAACTCTGTAAATGTCCTGGCACAGGCAGCCTTGGAGCACCTTCACTGTGCAAATCTGATCCAAGATAACAAAAGAAAAGCTTTGGTTCCTTCCAGCTGTTCCAAGAGGAAGGGAGTCTGACCATGAGCTGAAGCAGCAGAGCCCAGGGTGTTGGAGTGGTCTCTGGTCCCAGGTCCTCTGCTCAGGACTGGGATGGCCACTGGCTCTGGCATGGTGGACATGAGTCCCTGTTCTTGTTTCCCCAAGCTCCCTGGGCAGGCAGCTCTGCTCAGGGTGTGTCAGCCATGGGTAGTAAGCCAAGCTGACCTTGCTGGGCCTGCTCTGCAGAGTTCTTCATCCACCCTTTGCTTTTCTTTTGTCTCCTGAACACGTTTTTACCCCTGGGACTTCAGCCCCAGCTCTGCATGGAGAGGAGCTGCTGTTGCGTGTGAAAATGGGGCCAACTCTTGCCTCCCTCTGTGGGGTGCTGGGGGTCAGGAGTCAGCACCACGGGCTGATCCTCATCAATCTGCTCCATCCACTGTCACTGCCAAGAGCTGCCTGTGCCCCACAGCAGGGCAGGGTCTGGCTGTGTGCAGCAGCACGGTGGCCACAGGGGTGGCCACACAGGGTCATCCCAGCTCTGCCACTGGCACTCCTGGCCTCTCACATGCAGCACGACTGGGTCTCGAAGAGTGTGCCCTGACATCATATTTCTGGCCACATGTTCAGGCAGAGACACATTTGGAGATGATTAATTAGTAGAAAGGAAACAGGTCTAGAAATGAGGACCAGCTGCCAGCTGAAACAGGGAGCAATGGTAAGTTTATTGCAAAGGCCAAAGGCTGTGAGCAGCAGCTTTGGAGGGTTTTGGGGATTCCTTGCAGCTAATTGCCATGTGACAAACCCTTCTTGTCTCTGCAAGCAGCCCCTGTGGGACAGAGACCAGCTTGTGGTGGTCTGTGGTGCCTCAGCTACAGCTTTGATTCAGAGTTAACCAACAGACAGGCTTGTTTTACACCGGCAGTTGACCCTGTTTGATTCAAACAAGGCATGAGAGAAATGTTGGTGTGTTGGTGGCTGTTGAAGGCAGTGATTTGGATGTCCCTAAGTAGCTGACTGCTCCTGGGAAGGTCTCACGTGAATTCTTCTGTGATCTGGCAGGGCTGGACACACAGCTCCAGTCCTTTTGGTGCAACCTTGTGGGGTGTCTCTAAGTGCACCCCTGGGAGCTGCCAGCAAAATTATTCTTTTCTTGCCTTTTGCTAGCATTCTTTCTGAATGTAAGACCCAACAAACTAGGAGATGGGGCACAGGGAGGGATACGGGGCGAGGCAGACCCTGCATGAGAGCACCCTTGCTGAAGACTCCTGCCTTGTGCTGTCTATTGGGGCTGAAGTTCAGGCTTGACTTCCAGGCAGGTATTTTGGGGGTTCTTCTCTGTAAAAAATTATCCTTCCCTTGAGTATCTTCATTAATTACAGCCCTGTTGCCTCCATTTTTTTTCCTGAGGTCACAATCCTCAGGATGTCCCAAATGTGCATGATTGTCCTTCGTTCCCTACCTTGTGCACCCCATGATTCCCACGTCTCCACCTCCTTGGTGGCTCAGCAAGGGCTGGTGGGGATGGCACCAGTGTTCAGCGCCAGTGCTGGGGCCAGGCTGGGAGAGGGGACCGTGCTGTGGGCTTGTGCCTCATGGAACTCCCAGGAGCCCCTGGCTGCCACCCAGACATATCCATATACATACGTGAGGCATCTTCTGCATGGGTGGCTCGGACCTCCTGGAGAAGCCCTGGGAGAAAAGTGGCTGAAAATCAGGAGTTTCACCCTTGTGGAAATGGTAGTATTTCAGAATTTGCACCTGTCCTCAAGAGGGTGGAGAAATGAACTTTTCCAAATCTTCCCTGGCCTGGAAAACAAAAAAGAAAAAAAAAAAGAAAAAACAGAAAGAGGGCAGCAATGCTCAGCTCTGTAAACCTCATTTACAGTTCCCACACACTGGCCTGTGCCCTCTGGAGCTGGTGGGGTATCACTCTTCTCCCCGGACCAGGCTTCACAGGAGGTTTCATGTCAAGCTGATGTCAAACTGCTCAGGTTTGGCTAAACAAGCCTGAGGCTTGGTCTTTGGTAGAAAACCAGAACTGTCCTGGAGGGAAGACATTCCTTTTGCAGAGGCCATGTGTTCCACCAAAAAACTGCTGATCACCAGTGCTGTAGGCAAGTGAGGCTTGGCTGAACAAGAAGAGCAGAATATCCCAAAAAGGATGGACAAAAGGAGGGACAAGCAACCCCGCACAGGGCTGGGCACCTCTGCCCAGCCAAGGGGTCCCTGCTCTGAGCTCCTGGGCAGAGCAGTGTGGAGTTCAGCCACCTGTGGCTGGGTGGGAAGGACCACCTGAAGGTTGCTGATGGAGGTAACCAGGGTCCATGGTGGACACATGGAGTATCTTTCTCCTGCCACATTCCCCAGAACAAATGCTTAGAAGTAGGTGTCTGTGGGTAAGTCAGTATTTCACTGGCTGGAAGACAGGAGCTGCCAGTCCTTCACCTCATGTGTGGGGTCTCACCAGGAGCCACTGCTGAGGCTCCCCATCCCCACAGGGCTGTGGGATGCCAAGCTGGAAGGGCACGCAGAGGGACAGATGGGCAGGTGGGAGCGATCTGCACCCTGGCCGGGTCTGTCTCTTCTTTACTGAGAGGAACAAGAATAATGAAATGCCTCATTCCTTTATTTCCCTTGGGACTGGCTGTCCCCACAGGCTCCTGCCCTGGCTTGGGCTGTTGGTAGGGCCAATCTGTGCAGCAGATGATCTCCTCCTTGAGGCTGGAAAGAAGTAACCCTTGTCTGTGAAAGAACATGAATTAATATCACAGGAGATGATGTTACCTGCGGCAAGGCCTGACAGCACCTAAGGTGAACCAGCAGCTCCCAGGCCCAGAGCTGCCCACAAACACCCCCAGCACCCTGCTTAGGGCTAATCATGACTCCTTTTTGGAGATGTTTGGCCAGGGAAGTTGCTGATGGGGTAGGGGATGGTGCCTCACTTTGGGGGACGTGGATCCTGCGGTCTCAGGCACCCTTGAGGGTGAGCATGCCTGACCCAGGAGGTTTGGCTGCTGTTCTTGTGGGACACCTGCTCTGGTTGCAGTGGGGCATTGCAAGAGATGCCCACGTGGGGCTGGGATGGTGGTGTAGGGTCTGGGCGAAGGGGGGACTCAGGTGCCCTGGGGTGGAGGGTGCTGTGCATGAGCCTGGGTGGGGAGGAGCAAGTGATCCTCAGGGACAGGAGAGCAGGTGGAGGCAGTCCCATTGTGGAGACGGGGGTCCCTGGGGATGCCCTCCCCGGCCCCACAGCATGGGCAGGTGGGACATTGCTCCTCCAAGCTGCTCCCCTGGCTGCAAAACCCTACAGCCAGGAGGACTTGGAGGCACTTTGCCCTGCCAGAGTGAGCCAGACCCCCTGACTGGAATGGGAGCAGCAGGCAGAGCTCAGCTTAACTGGGCTAATTAGAGTGTAGGACCCCCGAGAGCATTCCAAAGGGCAGTGTATCTGGGATGTCACATGTGTATCCCAGGTATTCTCCCTGCTTTATCCATTCCCTCTCCAGGGGAGCCCAGCAGAGAGCTGAAATTCAGGGCTGCAGGGGCCACCCCACCACCCACCCTCTCTCATTCCCATCACCTCTTGCCCTGGCCTTGCCCTGACTGATCCTCTGCAGAGTTCAGCACCGGGCTGGGACCTGGAGCTGGGGGAGCGAATGGGGCCCCTACAGTGCCACGGCCTCTCTGTGGCCAGACTGCCAGTCCCAGCCCTGCTGCAGTCCTGATGGGCTAGCCAGGGCTGCTGGCTGGGAGCCAGGCTTGGCCTCAGTGACCTGAGTGACCTTGACCACACAGGGACCTGCTCCCCTCAGCCCCAGGCTGACCTGTGGGCAGAGCTGCTGGATGGTGCTACTTCCAGCCGTGGGGCCTGGATCCATCCTGGTGCTGCCAGCCGGTTCTGGCCCTGTTGCACCAGCTCTGGCTGGCTGTGCCTGCGTCCCCCTGGGCAGCAGAGGAGGATGGGCTGGAGCTCTAAACTGACATTGGGCTGCTGTGTCCGGGTGGTCTCTGCTCCCGGGGTGAGGACCAGGCACCTCTTCATCTTCAGGTCAGTGTAGGGGAAAAGTGTGGCTGCATCCCAGCAGCAGTTGCTGAAGTTTCCAGGCACCACAGAAAACCCAAGCCCATGTGTTAGAGGGGTGGGATAACAGCAGGTGAAGACGCAGATGGGTGTTTATGAAAAGTTTTTGCAATGTTTTTAAGTTTTTGCAGTTTTTAAGCCTGCAGTGGTGTTTTGCTGGCTTTCTGATGGAGTTATGGTGGAAAGGTGTGGGCATGGCTTGTTCGGACGTGTGTCCATGGGAACATAATAATGGCTTCCCAGGTTTTAGATCAACTTCCAATCCTAGAGGTAAGGCAAGAAGCCACTGATGCCACGATGATTTTTTGCCTTTTCTTTTATACCCCTTTTATGCCCTTTTACAACTTCTGTATTCTTAGTGCTTTTTGCCTACATTCTTAGACTTGTTTGTCAAGCTGAGAGACTAAACATTTTAGAAGCTCTGTAGTTAGGGATCAGTGTGCCCCAGACCCCAAGGTCCTCTCCAGAACACATTCTGGAAACTAAGATAGAACCATCCAGGGGAAGGTTCCTTGGGGAGGGGAGCTCACTCGAGCCTTTCATTGGGGAATCTTTGATAGATCTGCTAATTAGTAACACCCATAATGATATACCAGATCTTTTGGAGGGTGCATTGCAGTTGGCATGGAGGTGCATTCCACCTGGACATGTGCACCTAAGGATCCTTAAAATAAATACCAAGGTAAAATCCCTTTTTCCCTTCTAACCGTGTTTGACTCTTGATTTTAAGACCAGAAAAAGGCACCAACACCACCTGAGTGGCCCAGATCCTCAATCAAACCAGCTCCTCTTTGAGGGATGGTGGAAGGGAGCTCACTTCAGTCACTCTTTTTTCGGCAACCATGAATACAGGCAGGAGGTCAATTTCTGGAGAAGTGGCTGAGTGATCCTCGTGGAATGTGGCAGCACCTCACTGACCCCAGGGCCTTGCTCGCCTCCTGATATGAGTTGCACATCTGGACACAGAGCCACGAATCGGATGGATATCCTGGTTCATGGAGACATTTCCCCATGCAAGGAAATGTGAGCACAGGGTGAAATGTCTCATGGTGTTCGCAGACCCAGTGAGCTCTCACTTCTGTGGCTGCAGCGATCAATCGCCTGCTCTGGCAGCAGGGTTGGCCTCAAACCCGCTGCCACGGTGGCAGAGGTGGTGATGAGGAGGGGGTCCTTTCTCTCAGCAGACTGCCACTTCTAAACCCATCTTCTAACACAGACTGGCTTTGAAGGAAAGCTCCTGAGTATGCATTTCATTAAGATTTAATAAAGCAGCTGCCTGCTCCTGAAGAACAAAATGATTATTAGACCCTTTATTGAGGATTAATAGCTATGTAATCAGCACGTATCTGGTTCCTACAGGCATCTATTACATAGCTTCCAAACCTCAGTGAATATGGTTCTAATTGGCTTTTAAGAACATGCTGTTGCTTTATTAAACCCTAATTAAATGCATATTGGGTGAAGTCCATTCAGAAGTGGTTATTGCGAACTACTTGTCATTACCTAATATGTGCAGCCTAATGGGCCTTCAGCTTATTTGCTCTGTTAATTATTAGATTTTATGGCCTTTGTTTGGGCTTTGTTTTTGTAAACTGGGTTGCATATGTTGTTTTCTTCCCTATTCAAAGACTTCCCAAGAAATGGGTACTGCTGGACACCCAGGGACTGGTACTGGCTTTGATGAGCAGAGCAGACTGGGGGAGGCTCTTCCCATTCTACAGATTTTTTTAGGGGTGCTCATGTGTCTCCTGATTGCACTGGGCTCAACCCTGGTGGAAAGCAAGTCTTCAAGATGGGCTGAGGGTTTCAGGATGGGCTCCAGCCTGAACCATCGTGGGACCACCTTGGGGCTTGAGCAAAAGGCCTTTAACAGGCTCAGTTGCAGCTTCCACTCAGGACCTGACAAACCCTCCAGCCTTGTCTATATCCATTTCCTGCCAGGTGGAAGCGGTAGGTGGGGCAGCCACACCAGCCAGCAGCAGCCTCCTCCTTGGCTTGTCTTGGTGCTTGCAAAATGAGGGTGCTGGTTCTTCCTTCACACAGGCTCTGAGCTCCATCAGGCATCTGTTACACGTCTGCAAGCCTCTTTCCCAAAACCCTGTGAGCATAAATTGTAAGACACCCAGGGCTGGGGGATGTGGAGGAGGTTGGAGTACAGACTCTGGCTGAACAGCAGAACAAGGGATGCTGATGGGGTGTTTCAGCAGAACAGAAGTGCTGCATGCGTGTTCAGTCAGCAAAATGCTAAAGGGAGGATGCTGTGTTGAGCACTATGGCATGGCTGAGCTCTGGGAAACTGCATGGATTTTGGTTTGAAACCTATTTTCCATATTTTTTTTTCTGGCAGTATCAGAACATGTATTTTCAGCAGATTCAGGACAGGCCATTTCCAGGGCAGGTTAGGGAAAAAGTGGCACTTTGTAATCTGCTGTTGCGTGGTGTTTCCTAAGGCAAAATGGAAAAGTCAAAATCAAGGGAAGTCACAATCAGAGCAAAACCGGTTCAGTTTGCCCAGATTGAGAGTTTTTTTACTTGTTGTTTGGTTTTTGTTTTTTTGTTTTGGTCGGGTTTTTTTTAAAATTTTTTTTTTTTTTTTTTAGTGAGAGGAAGGAATTTCCCATTGTTGAAGAATTTCAGAAGCCCCCGGCATCTCTCAGAGGGGATGGTGCCAGCCCTGAGCACAGCATCCAGTCCCCATCCTTTGCCCCGCTCTGCTGCCCTGCTCTCCGGTGGGTCCGAGTCCCGTTCTCGGGGCCCGGTGCCTCCCCGGCAGCGCCGCGGCTGCCCCGGGGACATCGGCCGCATCTCGGGGGGTGTGCCGGGCTCCGCGCTGGGTGGAGGCAGCTTGTCGGAGGTTCGGAGGGAAAGCGGGTCATCCTGGGCTCATCTCCAGCTGCTGAGCCACAGAGGCAGCACTGCCAGCGGGTGCCTGACCCCCGTGCCCACACCACACGTGCTGCTCGGGCTGTCACCCCTGTCCCCGCTCCGACGCCTCGCACGGGGCTCAGCTCAGCTCCCAGCCCCGCGCTGCCCTGGCCAGGCAGAGCACTCGGCCCCAGGGGTTGGCTCTGGTAAAAGTCTCTGCCCCTGACAGCCGCCTCTTGATCCTCAGCTTCCTGCCACTCCGGATGCTCTGACTCATGGAGAATGAGCACCTCGCCCGAACTTTCACCTCCAACTTGAACCACCCCCAAGTCAAACTTGCTAATGCTTGAAATCTTTGGTTAGTCCCCTTCCCTCTATTTTTTTTTTTACGTTTTCCAGCCTTTGTACTTTCTGCACCCCCGTTGGAAGCAAGGGTGCCAAAATACTTTGTAAAAGGCTGTTCTTGCAGTGCTTCCCAGACCTTCCCTCACTAGGAAATGCCGGAAACCGTGGGAGCAAGCCTGCTCGCTGGAGAGCTTCGGCGCAGGTTTTGCAGACCCTGGAGATCTGGAGAAGCTTGAACTTCCCCAGGCGTGGACCTCTCTCCAAAGCCAACAGGAACTCGGAAACTTTGGGGCCTCTTTGGTTTTTCTCCTCTCTAGACCTTGAATCTTTCAACTCAACCTTTGTGTTATATTTATATGTTGCGTGAATATGCCCTTATTTTTCTAATTAGGGTTGCAAATTCCTCATTAAAACTGCCTGCAGGCCAGTCTTGCTTGACTTAAGACCAAATCAGGGAGGCATCCAGGCTTGGAGCGGTATCTCTTCACCCTCCTTCAGAGCCAATGGATGAAGAAAATGACGCAGACCCTGGAGTCAGCTCTCCTGGGAAAAGGGTTCCCCTTCCCTGTGGCAAAAGGGGAGAGCACACAGCTGAATGAAACAGCACGAAAGGCGTTAAGAGGCATCATCAAGAGAAGCCAAAGAGAACCTCCTTCTTGTCTCCTGCCTGAGCTTCGGTGGGGATGGAGATCCATGTGCTCTGCAGAGCCAGTTTGGTCTGAAATTTAAGAGCAACTAACCACGTGTTTGTTCATTTAATATTTTCCAATGACTTTGCTGCTGGCTATTTTATTTCAATGGGCTTCCCCTTCCTCTAGATTTATCAAGATTTTCTTCTCCTTCCTAGAAAATGCACAGGAGAGGGGAGAGGAGAATGTTTCCTTTCCCACGGAAATAGCATTTGGCTTCTTACCTGCCCTGTGTGGGGAAAGAGGGAAAAATTTCAGCAAAGCTTAAAATGAGAAATTTTCACTTTGAAGTTTCCCTAAAAATAAAAGAAGCAACACTTTTGGCAAATCCTTTTGGTCACAATTTCCTTTTGTTCCATTTGCAGCCATGGAGACAAGTCTCGGGGGGGATTCCTGCAACTGGAGCCCTGTTTTGGTTTGTTCCTGTTCCAGTGGCAGCAGCGGGGCTGGGGCATGGGCTGGAGAGCCCTGAGCACCCTGCTGCTGCCCCAGGACATTCACCTGGCCACCATGGAGCTTTAGTGAAGGACAGATGCAGACTGTGGCAGGTTTGGCTGCTGGGCCCTGGCTGTGAGGCAGGGTGGGCACCTGGACATGCCCTCAGCTGCACCAGCCGTGTCCACGTGAGCCATGTCCATGGCTGCGGGCAGAGGAGTGAGAGGAGAGAGGCACCGGCCCAGCTCTCCCCATCACCTCCCCTCCAGTGGCTGGATCCTGCCCAGCTCTTCCTGACCATGTCTGCACATCCACGCTGGCTGAGGGCTTGAGCAATGCTGTCCCTGCAGCTTCTTTGGGGCTCTTCTCCCAGTGCCGGGGTGCAGCTGGCACTGTGTGCCGCCACGCCGGGCTGTGAGCAGTGCCAGCAGCGTGGCCGCGGGGCGTCACCGCAGGCGGGAGACGAGGGCAGGTCGGGTCACTCGAGCAGAGCGATCCCCTGAGCAGAGGCCCAGGCTGGGAGCAGCAGCAGCAGGAGATATGTGGCCATGGGCACCTGGGGTGAGGGGAGAGAAGCCCGGAGCCTGGTGGTGCTGGGAGGAGCAGAGTGGGGGCACACTGGGGCATAGCTTCTGGCTCACCAGCTTTCCTTTTCTGCAGCCTCTCCTGACCTATGCATGTGGCCAGCGATGTCAGTGCTATGTCCCTCTGGTGCCCACATCCCTCTGCTGACCCTGCAGGTTGCCCAGCTGAGGGCGGGCATGGCTGTGGGGGTCCCACCATGGAGGGGATCTGGATCCCTTTGTTCTCCTTCCTCCTTTGACATTCCCCTTGGCCATGGATCAGCTGGCGGGACCCAGCAAGTCCTGCAGCAAAGATGAGCAAAAAAAAAATCTCCTTATGCCTGTAAAAGGAAGAAGGAGAGCACGGCAGAGACAGGCCGTCTGATACAGCTCCACTTTCTGCTGTGGAGGCGGGAAGCCTTTCGGACAGGATTTATTTTGTATAGTCTTCCATGAAAACTGGATCCCCCTCCCCTCCTGGCCCTGCCCAGCCTTAAATCATATCCTTTGTAATGACATTTCGTGCTTGTGTGGCGCCTCGCTTCTGAGCATCCCCAAGTGCTCTGTAAACGGATGTCTCGCAGCCTGCCAGGAGGCCACAGTACCACCCCTCCACCCCCCTGCACCAAGGGAAGGTGATAAACCCTTCCCACATCTCACCTGGATGCCTGACCATGCCTGCATTAGTGCTGCAGCCTCCCCTGCGTCCCTCTTGACTGCCCTCCCACCCCAGCCACCTTCAAGGAGATCTCTGTCCCTGCTGAAGTGCCCGGAGTGAGGTACTCAGGGATGAGCAACTCCAGTCTAAGTTGGTGGGATGTTCCCCTGCAGCCTGGCCTGCAGCCTCACCTCCCACCTGGGAAGTCCCTGCCAGAGAATCACCATAGGTGCTCCCCATCGTCAGAGCTGCAGGGTCGACAGAAAGCCACCGTCCATGACCCCAGAGCCCATTTTTGGTCAGGAATGGATTTCTTTGGTACACTGTGTCCTGGGGCAAGGCGGGCGTTAACTGCATGGAAGTCTTGCTTGCTGAATCCAAATAATACAGCATTCCAGATTCCCTCTTCCCTGTCCAAGCCCTTGGCTGTCATCAGGTCCTCCTCAGTCCTGCCCAGGGGTTTCTTCACAGCTGCAAGGTCCCAGGAGATGCAGTGGTTTTCGTCGGACACCGCTCCGGCTTGGCCCAGCAGTGGGAGCAGTCTGCCTCCCCGGATCTCCTCCAGCTCCTTCGGCTGCTTGGCTTCCCCTGCCAGATATCCTGGGCTGTGGGCAGGCTTGCTGATGTAGGGACAGCCAGACAGCTGCTGCATCCAAGCAGGATTTTGGGCTCTGACAGATGATCTTGGAGGTTGTCTCAAGCTACCTACTGGATTTTGGTGAAAATTGCCCTCCTGGGAAGAGGCCTTTTAACTTCCCTCTGAGCTGGAAAGCCTCAGCCCAAGACCTGACTGCTGACAGCGATGCCCTTTGGCGGGAGCCAGCGGTGATGCCAGCTGGGAAGGGAGAGGTTAACCCTGGGTGTAGGTGATGCCTTCTTCCAGTTCCAGCTGGGCATTGTTGGGAGGACAGTCAATGAAAAATGTCCATGGACACTTTGGCTGGCTCCAGGTGCTGCTGGTGCAGCCGCTTCCCAGGGCTCTGGAGGATGGACCTCAAGTCCGCTGGGCCGCTGCAGCTGCTTCTGTGCGGAGCAGAGCTGGTGACCTGCTCCAGCCCTCCAGGGGCTTGGCTGTGGGTCTCCGGTGAGCACTGTGAGTACCAGGCTGCTCCGGGCTTCTTTTTCCTTTACAGAAAGTCATCTTTATTCTTCTAAGGCACCTTGAGGAAAAAAATTGGAATCTGAGGGAAGGTTTGGGGTGAAGTGGGGAGAAGCAAATGCTCTTGTCTGGTCTGGTCTGGTCTGGTCTTATCTCCATCTCATCTCGACCCATCTCATAACTTTATCCTCATCATACTCCATCCCACCCATCCCATTTCACTTACCCCATCCCACCCCATTTTCTGTTCTTCCTGTCCCATCCTACCCTATTCCATCCCACTCTATCTCATCCCATCACACTCATCTTATTCCACTCGCCCCATCCCCCCACATACCTCTTCCATCCCATGCCATCCCACCCTGTTCCATCTCCCTCCACCTCCTCCCCATCTCCTGTGGACATCCATGCCAGCCATCCCCAGACGGAGCTGCTCTTGCCAGGGGCATGGGCCCATTGGTGGTGGAGGCCACTTGGAGCAGTTCCTTATCCAGGATGTGTGTCAGTGAAAGCAGAAACCCAAGAAGCAAGATAAGGAGACGATTTATAATGGAGTTTGTGAACTTTAGGAAAGAGCTTTACAGCCAGATTTTACAGACCACACAGGGAGAGGTTATACTCTCCAAAACCTTGGAGATTTTTTAAAAAATATTTTTATATTTAAAAAAAAAGAGTTTCCAAGAATTAAATAACACGAAAGTATATGAAATATGATGTAGGGAATGTTCCCCTTGCTCTCACATCTGAAGTTAATTTGGGAGACGCTCTGAATAGCTTTTTAAAGAGTGGATAAACATTGGCATCAAAAGTGTAAATAAAGTTACCAGACAAAGCGGCCGTTCAAAGGGAATCGTCCCTGGGATGTTGGCTGGGCAGCTCTAATGGCCGTGTCAGGAACATTTGGAGATAAAACAAGGGCCCGGCCGATTAGCGTGGGCTGCAGCTCTCCGCCTCATCTCCCTCTCCTGGTACCAAAGGCGAGCAGCGCTGGCAGCTGCTCTGGCAGCTTTCCTGCCTGGGGACGGCGCTGGTTCCCGTTCGCTGGGACCCCCTCAATCCCCCACACCACCACTGCCCAAAACCTGGGTCCCACACTTCCAAGCAGGAGCTACTGAAGCCTAGTTAAAGGCTATTGGTGCTGGTCTCTTGGCGATCTGGGTTTGTCAGAGTTGTGACCCAAAGCATTTCTGAGAAGCCCTCAGGCTATCCCGCTGTGTGTCACACCAGCTGCTTACCCCAGTACCGTCCTATTCCCCCAGACGTTTTGACTGACACATGCTGGGTTGGTCACAAATATTCTGAAATACAGCAGGACCTTCTGTGTCACTGGGTTTAAGATTGCAGCTGGTTGGAAGAACCCAGAGGGGTTGTGTCTCTCCTGAAGCACATCTTTGCACCAGCATCAGGGTTCTCCATGACAGTCCCCCAAAAGTCTGTGGAGGGAAGGCAAAAACAGTGCAGTGAACTCTGACATCTCATTTAAATCTTCCCAAGAGGAAGAGAAATGGACACATTTGAACCGACCTTTTGTTTGCATCTTTTGGTATGAACTTGAAACCTTTGGGAGTTGTCTTTGATGGAGCAGCTTGTGAATGAGAGGCAGTTGTGGATTGGAGTGACTCTGGCAGTCAGATCCACATCATGAGGTGCTTCTCCTTGCCCTGTGTCTCTACCAGAAGGGATTTTCCCGGCAATTGTAGGAGTAGGAATGGGCGTGGATAATAATACTGGCCCTCCTGCCTCCAGAAGCTCTTACTTCCACAGCACCCAACGCTGAGGGCTGCTATTGCTCTTGAATATACAGAGTGTCAGCTCCTTCTTCAGCTGAGGCCTTGCTCACGGCTCTGCATCCCTTGATTGGTGAAGACAGGATGGCAATAACAGCAGCCATGACAAACACAGGGTGTAAATCCACCTCTGGGCTGTCTGGGAGCAGCTCACGGCTGCCTACACCGCAGTAGGGGCACAAAAAGCACCATTCATGGCTGGGGAGCTGGTGGGCTGCTCTTGGCGCTCATGGCCCTGGAGACCCAAGAGTTCTGCGTCTTGACTGACCCAGCCTGGGGAATGTGGTAGATCCACCACATATCTGCCAAGGTGCCAGCTGGGAATTGGGTCCCACTGCTCACTTGTGACCTGGGCACTGCCGTGCTGGGTGAGGTATCAGCTCCTTAGGCTGAGGAGCAGCATGAAGGGCATCATCACAGGTAACCCTGCAAGTCCCCAGCAGTGACACATCCTGGTTTCTCCCAGCTTGCCCTGGATCATCTCCTCATTCCTCCTGGTACCCTGCTCTCAGAGCATGCCCTTCTTGTGTCCAACCCTGAAGCCTGTGCAGTGGAAGAAACAAGCTGGTTTGAAGCATGACCCCTATCAGGTAGAAGTTACAAAATTATATTTTAGTATTTCACCTACTCAGGTGACTTTAAGATGGATAAAGTCATGAGACCTCATTTGCTCTGTCCTTTGCCTGGCTATAATAGGAGCTAACAATGACCATAACTCTGACCTTTTCTTCAGTCTTGACTCCGCAGTATTTTCCTGAGTGATAAAGAACAAATCTCCCATTGGCAGGGCTGGGAAGATGCTGTCCCACACCCTTTGTGTTAACCACAAGCAGCAGTAGCTCCTCTCTGCATCCCTGGGTGAGACCCAGCGGGATGGGGACGCTGCCTGCTTGGGCACCAGCTGGCAGGGCCGTGCTTCCCCAGAGACCACGGCAAGGGTTTTATTGCAAATAACAGAATAATTACTCTTTCTTTGCCTGGGACTTGCCCACAAACAGCTGCTGATTCCTGTGTGAGGGCTCAGGAGCCCAAATTCCCATTAGAGGGCTTGCTAGTGCCCTTGGGATGGAGGATCCTGGCACCGAGAAGGGCACCCTGGCTCGGAGGATGCCCAGAGTGATCAGTGCGGGCTTGGGCTTGTGCAGACCGCCCTTGCGCATCAGCCTTCGTGCCACTTGTGTAAACTATTACAGCAAAGGGCAAAGGTTAAATGCAGCACATGTGTGGCATCAATTAACGGGATTTCAAGGTCTCCAGTGGAGTTTCTGCTCAAATCTCTTGTGGCAGGTTCAGTTTTCTTAACCCCTCCAATGCCATGCAGTCAGAGGGTCTTGGCTCTGCCAGACTATTGGAGGGGAATGGGCTTGTGCTGCCTGGGGGTCTCCCCAGGGACTGTGCTGGAGGGGCCTCTGGCCATTTGGGCGTGGGGGGACAGGGACACCACACACACCGCACCAGTGGTCTGTAGGGCAAGTGGGAGAGACTGTACTTGTTCTACCAGAGGTGTGCTTGGAAGGGTGTCAGGCCCTGGCAAGGCAGCAAGTTGGTGTATGAGCAGCCCCTCATCACATCCCCCTCTGCTTCAGGTCTGTCTACCCTCATCTCAGAGCCCTCAGGGGGTGGCTGCTCCTGTGTTTGGTCCAGCCAGACCCTTCTCCACTGAAGCACCCCATTGTCCCAATGTGTCCTACGGCAGAGTGGACAAAGGTTCCTGCCGGGCTTGGGACAGCTGGCACCTTCACTCCGTGCCAGCCAAACAGACACCGTCACCCCCACTGCCTGGGGGGACTGGGGGGGATGGCTGCAGTGGGAGCCTCAGCGATGATTCAAAACCAGGGCAATTTTGGTGGAGAAATTGCAGCTGAGAATCTTCACTGGTCTGAGGCCATTCAGGGCTGCTCCCAGGAAATGTACCCATCCACTGCTCATCTCCTCCTGGATTTGTCCATCATACTGGGCATACTGGGAGAGGGAGTGGTTTAAAGGACAGTGGCATGACTCAGGCAGCCTTTAGTGCATCCTCTGTCCCCTGCAAATGATACATCAGAGACCTGGATGCCACAACTTCACACTGCAGCTCTGCCAGGCTGTCCTCCCCAATTCCAGGAGTTTCTCCTAAGGGCTGGGACCTTGGAGTTGGAGTGCTTGGAGGGCTTCCACTTTGCTCTTTTGAGGGGGTTCAGCAAGGAAAAGAACGGCTTGAGCTGCCACCACCATGAAGAAAACATGAAAATATGATACTGACATGGCCTGAACACTCAGAAGCTTTAAGATATTCTAAAAGCTTCCTGATTGCTTGTGCAGAGTTTTGCCTAGACAGATTGCTAATTTTCCATGAACAGGTGCTGCTGAAGAGAATCCTGCCTTGAGGGATTCAGTTGGGGGTTCCTGGGGTTTCCAGTCCTGCCTCAAGGCTGGGGTCCAGTGTAACGGCTGGGTCAGGGCTGGGAGCTCAGTGAGGAGCATCGATCCCAACACCAACCGATGCAGAGCCTGCCGGGCTGGGGGAACAGGACATGCAAATGCCCTTCTGCACCTGCATGCCCCTGACATCACCTCACACATACATTCCACTCCTTTTCGGGAAATGAATCATTTCAATCCTCCACGTTAAAAAACTTAGCCCCCAAAACATTCAAAACCACTAGAAACCTCTGCATTTTGATGATTTCGATCTGTTTTTCAGTCCTGCACCCTGTTAAGGTGAACAAAAAGCATGCTTAAAAAGCAGAGATGCTCTGCCCACAGCTCCCCACGTCAGAGCTGACGGGAGACTTCTGGCTAAAAGATGGATTTGGCCTGGACATCTCCACACAAATACCCCATTAGTTAGCAAACCAGTAAAAATCTTAGTAATCCCCTTGATCTGAAACAAATGGACTCTGCTGTCTGGTGCTGATTTTATTATCAGACACTGCTTTGTATCATCCCATGGCTTGGACCAGTGCCTGAGGCTCAGCACCAAGTCAACCATGTGCTGGCAGGCGAAGGTCTCCCCTGAGCTCTGGATCCGTGCTGGTTCTCCACACGTGTGCGGTGCCCTGGATAATACCTGTTGGGTTTACAGAGCTGTGTGGTTGCCCTGGGACCTCCAGGACCCTTCAGGGCTGCTCCAACACTGTCTCCAGATGGGATGGGAGCAGCATAGCATGGCTGTCAGGGTGAAAGATCGGGTTTTGTTGAGTTGTCCTGATCTCTTCTCCTTCTGGGGTGGAGAGCTTGGCTTGGTGTTTGTGTTTCCAGTGTCTGGAGATTTGTGCCAACACAGGCTGGAGGAGTGTTTTTGGGTCCTAACATGATTCCCAGGGTGTCTGTCAGCCTGAGTTCCCACCCCACCATCCCTTGGAAATGGGACCTAGAACAAGCCTTGAGCATCCATGGGCTGATTCGAGGACTATTGGGAATCTCGATGGCTTTGAGGCCAGGCAGACCCTCAGCTGCCTGCAAGGAGGTTGCATAGACCGTGGCCCCTGACAGCAGCACTCCCAGCCCCTCTCTCCCTCCATGCCGCCCGCAGCAGCTGAACATAAAATTCGAGCCCCCCGGAGAGCCACCATCAACCACACAAGCCCCAGCCGGTTTTGTTTTGATTATACATTTGTTTCCTCCCTCCTGGGAGTGTCTGACACAGCTTTTACCTCTCAGCGCGTCAACGCTCGGCTCCCCCCGCCACCTCCCTCCCCTCCCGTCGGCTCTGCTTGGATTAGCTCTGACCCCTACTGAACTCTGCTGCCAGAAGAAGTGTCAACCCCTTTCACTTTCCGAGAGCTTTCCAGCCCCGAACACTGAGCAGGGAAGGAGTGTCCTCCAATGGAAAACCTCCCACATAATTTTTTCCGACTGTGCTCTTGCTGTGCATCTGGGGAGGACAGACTGTGGTCTCTGTGCCTGGCCATGCTCTGGGGACAGCCTGGATGACTTGCAGCACATCTCTGCCCTCCCCCGAGCCAGCACAGGTGTAAACAGGGCAAAAGGGGCTTTTAAGGAGGATTTTCTTAGCAGAGGAAAAGTGGTGGGATAGGAGAGAGTAGGAGATTAGCTATGGGCACAGCATGGCATGGTGTGGCACAGTGCATGGGGCCAAGGGAAGGTGTTTCCATGGGAGTATGGCAGAGTGGCTAGCTGTGTTTCTTCAAGGGGATGTCCAGCCTCCATGGATGGGTGGACATCAGCAAGATGGAAGGGAAAGGAAGAGCTGGCTGCTGCCACCAGGAGCACAGAAGATGGGGAGAAGGAGTTTCCTACTGCCACCAGGAGCACAGAAGATGGGGAGAAGGTCTTGCAACTCTGTCCACCAGTTCTGATGGTGGTTGTGCTCCTCCATGCTGAGCAGCAGCAGCTTAAATGTTCTGCAAGAGCTCCAAAATTCGGGGGAAATCAGCCCACCTAAATAAAAAGACCATCCAAGGAGAGGGCAGGAGCTGGTGCCCTGTGCCCATGGCTCGGCAGGGTTAATGCTTGTGGGGCTGGGAGTGACACCCCCACCCGTGAGCAGCCACCCCGGCCAGCAGAGACGCTGGGTGGTGATGTGGGGCCACAGCTGGGGAGCAGCGAGGTTAACTCCAGCAACACCAATGAAATAAAGAAAGGGAATGCCGCATGCTAAGGAGTTGCAGATGTTTGGATGTTGGCAGGGATTTGGGTGGAGCTGCCAATACACAACATGGTTTGCAGCAGGCAGAAGGGTGGGGAGTGCCAGGGAAAACCTGCCCCTTCTCTAAAGCCTGTGGGGTGGAGGGAGTCCTCCTGGGGTAGGTGTCATGGGGGGGTGCATGGCTGGGGCTGTGTCTTCTCTCAGAGCTTGGAGATGCCATGGAAAGGCTGGGGGAGGGAAATGAAAATAGACCTTGGAAGCTGCTCCCAAGTTTGACTGCTGCTGTGTCCCTCTCTGTTGGAGCCCCTGGAGCAGCCACCTGAGCAGTCAAGAAGAACTGAGCCATGGAGACAGCAGCTCAGAGCGCAGTCACTGAGGATGTATCTCGGTCTTCCAGGGATTCTTTCCCCTGTTTTTGTCCCAAGCCTGCAGAAGCCAGCCAGATATCCAAAGCCATTCCTCACTTTTCACAGCTCAGTGAAGGGATGGCCTGCCTAGCTGATGCTGGGTGAGGGCTACAGGCCTGTTTTGGTCTCACCAGGTCAGCAGAAACCAGGACTTCAGCACTGTTGCCCCAGAGCTGAGTAGTGGCGCACGCTGTGCCAAAGGCAGGAGCGGCATCGCCCCTGAGGTGAAGAAGGCATCTCTGGAGGTCTGCAAGGACTCAAGCAGGATAAATCCAGGCTGAAGGGCACATTTAGGGCTGTTCTGACCTCAGTGTTTAATGATTTTGTCTTATCCCTGGCAAAGGGATGGACAGGGACCTGGTAAAGCCCAGCTGGGCAGGGTCAGTGAGGTCCAAGCCCTGCTGCTGTACACAAAGGAAGTGTTGGGGTAGTGAGGAACATGGGGGCTGAGGGGTCTCTGGGGATCTGAGCCCATCAACTCTGGTGTGTGGGCAGGGCAGGTCTTGCTCCTTTCTGGGGTGCCAGCTCTTCAGGATGAGTGTGAGTCCCGTTGCTGGCTGGGAGATGGAGTCCCTCCCCAGAGGAGCTCTTGGGAACCTGCTTTGTGTGTCTCTTGGTGAAAGCCCCCGGAGTGCTTTGCACCTGCAGCCCCAGGCTCTCAGGAGCATCCCCTTCTCTTGCAGCCCTCCTGATGCCTCCTGGCCCCCAAGGCCCTTCAGCCATGCCAGCTCGCTGTGGTTCTCTTGGTCTTTGTCAGCAGCATGTTTGGTAGCTCTGTGGCCATCGTGCTTCCTGACATGTTTTCTTTTCCCCTGTGATTTTGAGAATTGTATTCATTTCTTTGTTGAGGAGGGAGAGGGAAAGGTCATCCCTTGCTAGCAACTCATTAAAGCAAAACAATGGAAAGAACAGCAAATGGGCTCTGAGACCCGCTTCTCCAGGCATGTGTGACGCTGCCTTTTGTCAGTGTAGGAGAGGGGCATCCTTTGAGTTGGTGGCATTGCAGGGAGGCTCTTCCACCCCCCCCCCCCCCACCAATTCAAGGCATCACTGGAGGACCTCAGTGTTTGTCAGAGCTTTTGCTTGTTTGTTTAGTGTGTGTGTGTGTGTGATGTACATTCAGCCCTGCTGTCATTAAAAAAAAGTTTTTAATGAAAATTTTCTCATTCGCTCCTCCCAAGCTCCCCGGCTTGGACCAGTTCTGTTTCTTTCACGTGGGAGGCAGCTGCATTTGTCTCAATAATTGTGTTTCCCTGTTGCTGTGTACCGCCGAGGACTTGGTGACACAATGAAGATGTGAAGCGTTCCTCTTTCCCAGGCCTGGCTCTGGGGGTTTGGTTTTGGCGACATTATGGCCTTCCAGGATGCCCATATGGGGTTTGAAATCCATCTGGCATTTGGCAGGAGAGACATTGCTTAAAGCTGATGGTCGTGCTCAGAGAAGGAAGCACTGCTCCGTGCCTCTGGTATCTCTCAGGATCGCTTGCTTAAATCCACCGCCTGTTCCAATGGGAAAGGGTGGGCAGTCACACATGGCCATGGAGGGTGCCCAGCACCTATGTTTGAATGTCCTGCTAGGCCTGTTGGCCTCCAGATCCCAAACAACCACTGAGCCTGTCCCAGTCCCATCCTACCACATGCTGGCTGGGCAGCCGTGGTGTTCCATGAGGGAGCGTGGAGAGCTGCACCGTGGGCAGAGGCTGCTTCGGGCAGCCACACCCCTGTGGTTCATCACTTGTTCTGAACCTCCCTTGCCCTGTCCTCTCGGGGACCTAACCCTCACTGCAGCACCCACCGGCCCCTGGAGGTGGGAAGTGCAGTACAGTGAGGGCGACCTGCCTGAGGCGCTGGGCCGGAGCAGCGCAGGAGCTCTCCCGGTTTAAGGTGGGACACTTCATTGCATCGGGAAGGTGGGCCAGCCGTGGGGGTCTCGGGCATGTTGCCAGAGCAGGGCTGGCAGTGGGAGACGGAGCGTGGGTGGCATGGGGCATGAGGGGCATGAGGGGCATGAGGGGCATGAGGAGCATGAGGAGCATGAGGAGCATGAGGGGCATGTGGGAGTAGGGCTGCATCTGCTGTGGGGCAGGTGGGGCATGAGGTGATTGGGGATGTGGGGCACAAGGGGCACGTGGGGCTGGTGTGGGGCACGTGGGGAGGGGGAGCAGGGGACGCACCTCACAGGTTCCACGGGGTTCTTCCTTGCTGGAACCCACGAGGGCTGACATTGCTGACTCGGAGGGGTCAGGATGTGAGGGCAAGGAGACACCTTTGGTAGCAGAAGCTTTGTGACCCCCGGGGCCGGGCTGTGCATCCCCCGGGGCCGGGGCCGGGGCCGGGGCCGGGGCCGGGGCCGGGGCCGGGGCCGGGGCCGGGGCCGGGGCCGGGGCCGGGCTGTCCTTCCCCGCAGCGCGGAGAGGTGGCAGCAAAGGCCCTGGGACGGGGGTCGCGGACCTGCCGCCGCAGCCGTGGGTGCCGGGTCCCGGCCCGGGAGGGATGCGCGTCCCCCCATCCCGGCGTCTGCTCCCACGAGCGGGACCCACGCGCTGGAGCCAAGTCCATCTCTAGGTGATGTCGGAGAGCGATTTCGCCCACTTCTTTAAAGAACATCTGGTCCATCCTCCTGGAAATCTTTCTCTGTCCGAGCTGACCTCGAGCACTCCCAGGGATGGGGCATCTCCAGGGAGCCTCACCACAGGCTCAGGGATCGGAATCTGCGTCTAGGACTGTATGAGCGCTCGCATTTCTGCCCCCTGCTCCAGCCCGGGGCTGCCCCTCTGTGCCCGCTGACGGCCCAGGGTGTTGGAATCCCACGAGAACAGCTTGTGAGGCTTCAGGACTTGCCAAAGCTGAAGTTGAACCCTTATCCCAGGCTGGCCGGGTGCCCACAGCCCAGCCAGCCCTAATCTGGGGCTGTACACTGCCCATGTTTAATGAGGTATTGTGTACAGATGTGTCTGACTGTGTGTATGCTCATGTCGTAGGCTCCGGGTGTCTCACTCAATGTTTGCATCTGTCTGTTAGCGGGTTTGGGCATCTGGGGCTGCTCCCCTTGCCTGATCAAATATCTCCCCAGGAGCGAGTTTGTGCAGCCAAGGATCTTATCGCGCATGTCGCTGTCTGCACGGGGAGGTGCTCACAGCTCTCCATGCGTGCAGAGTTTGCACAGTGTCCGTGGGTCATGCTGGGCTGCCGAAGATGCTTCTTCCACTGCCAGCATGTGCTGAGTGATTGGGGATGGGTGGGTGGCCAAGGAATGGATGGATCAGTGCAGAACAGGGTGGGCTTCCCCAAGGGTGGTGGGTGACAGTGGGGACCAGTGCTGCTCATGGCTAGTCTCCCTCCCCAAGGGCATGTGGAGCCCAACCTGGACACTATCCTGCAACCCACAGCCATGGAAGGGGGACAGGGCATCCCAGAGGCTTGGATGCAGCATCAGAGATGACCCCATCACTTGCAGTGAGGTTCCCTGCAAGGGGCTGCTGGCAGCTGCTGCGGCCCTGGGCAGGGCTGTGCCCCAAGTCTGGCTCAGCCTGCTCTAACTCAAGTTCGAGGGACCCCCGTTGCCCAAACAACGCACGACAGATGCAGCAGTGCCTGTGTGACGCTCTCTGTTCCCACGTGTCTTCCCTCCTGCTCTCCCTGCCTCCACCCAGCTCCATCCCGAGGAATGTCCCTCCCGGCTGGGTCAATGCCTGCATCACCCCCAGACCCTGCAGGGCCCAGGGCCGGCAGGCAGGGAGGGCTGGCAGCCACGGGCAGCGGGAAGATCACAGCCTCCTGCACATGTGCTGTCCAACCCGTCAGCACCTCGGTGAAGCAAAGCCGATGCTGGCTGGGGATGTGCCCCCCAGCTCCCTCCCTTTGTCACAGAGAGCCAAGCGTGCATGCCAGAAAGCTCACCCTGTGGTAGAAGCCATCCATCCCCTCTGGAGCTCAGCATTCCCTCCTTGCTCCTTGGCTGCAGGGGTGTTTGGCTGCAGATATTTACTGAGTAATTCGCATCCAATTACAGAAGCCGGAAGGACTGGGAGGATTTTCCTTCTGGTTTCTCGCAACCAAAGCCAACTTGTCCGAATTACAACCTAGGAAGCATCTCATTAGTGGGGAGTGAGGTCTCCGAAACACAGAGAGCTTAGAAAACGCTCTGCCAGAGGCATAGGAATGTGGGCTGGCTGGCAGGCGAGATGGTGAGGAGCCTGTCTGGTCACCATCTTCTCTCACCCGTGGTAATTTTCCCCATCTTTTCTCCTGAGGCACCTGAGTGGAGAGGAGATGGGATTTTGGAGGCTTCCAGCTCATCATGTCACTTCCCCATTCCTGCTTTGGCTCAAGAGGTGTTTGATTTTGCTGGGCTGAAACATGGGCTGGTCTTCCCACCCATTTCTTTCCCCACCAGCTCCTCCTGCCCTTCCTCTCAGGCCATGTGGTGTCACCCCAACCAGGAGGTGAAAGTCTAGGAGCAGAGTCCTGGGAATGGTGGCTACAGGTGTTTAATAACATTAGTGGAAGTAGGATCCTCAGCAGCATTGCTGGCGGGCCTGTCTCTAGTGCTGTCCCAAGAGGCTGGTGCCTGGGGGACATCCCTCACCTGGCCTCATGGAGATCTGCTCCCTGGTGTGGCTGTCCCAGAGCGACTTACGCCAGAGGCACCTGTGTGCAGCCTGCATAGTCCCAAAACTTGCTGGAGACTTTGTCTCAGGTGGGATACAACCTGGCACGGGGGCTGGCATGTGAGGGGGGGGCAGGGCAGGATCCAGAGTGACCAGCTGTGACTGCAGAGGGGCTTTCTGCCAAGGTTTGAGAATGGGAGAGATCCGGGAAGTGCAGCTGGCAGCTGTGCCTGGCCTTACATGGCTGCAAGGTGACTCCTATGCCAATGACTTAATGCCCTTCCAAAAATACTTCCCCGGACAGAGCTTGCAGGCAAACTGCTGAGCCAGCCTGTACCAGCGAAGGGATGGAGGCAGGCACGGCTCCGGCGCCTTTGTCCCGCCCGCAGCGCTCGGGATGTGCGTGGCCCACGCTGTGCTGGCTCCCACTCAGGACTGAGGACAGCCGTGTTCTGAGTGGCATGATGGGTGTGGGAGCCCATTCCCTGGCTGCCTCCCTGTCCCAACAGAGCCTGTGGGTGCTGGTGGGGAGCTGCACCAGCGCCCTGGCTCCCGGCCCGCGTGGGGAGGGGTCTGTGCTCCCCTGCCGATGGCACCATCTGCTCCCTGAGCTGCCAGCCGGGCTGACTGTCCCTGCCCGGCCGTCTCCCAACCATCCTCAGGTGCCCGGTGCCTGGGCAGGAGAATCCATGTGGGCTCTTGCTCTTGAGGTGGAGGTGGCCACTGAGCAGCCCATGCCTGCTCCTGGCACCAGGTCACTTCTGCCAGCATCTGGGTGATAGTGTGCACTGTCTCTTGTGCCATCAAGAGCCCCCTCCTCTCCTTGTTCCTCTCCTTGGCAGCTGCCAGGCTGCAGCTTCTATTTCAAGGTTGAATTTTATGTGCTCCAGCTTCCAGATGGGTGATCTTGTAATGACTCTGCAAATGAGTGTGACTCCTGCATCTCACATGGGTGAGGGTCAGGATGGCCACAGCTCCCTCAGCACAAAGGGGAAGGAAAGGCTGGGATGGATAAAGCCAAGCTGCCTGCACTAGCTCAGCCCCCTTGACCTCACACTTCACCAGCCCCACTGGCAGGAGAGCTGCGGGGTTCCTCTGGTGGGCTGTGCTTCCCAGAGAGCCAGGTTGGCTGCGCCTGTCTGCCTGTGGGCCCCCCATCCCCAGGACATCCCAGTGTCTCAGTTCCGGGCTTCAAAGTGCCTGAGCCCCTTGACATGACCAAAGTGAGTTTGGATACTGAGCTCCCCATGAAGAACAGGTGCCACCACGGGAGCATGCGGAGTTTCCATCAGAGGAAGCTGCTCCTTGCCAGCAGGAGAGGTGGGAGAGGGTGGCCTGGCCCTGCAGACATGGGATTCAGGTCTCCTCGCTGTCCCCGAGGAGCACCCTGCCCTTCTGTGTGGGGGAATCAGAACCTCCTTTACGTGAGCCGTGCCTGCCTGTCCCTGGGGGCTGCCTGCCCTTCCTCGCTGCCCGTGGCACTGCCAGTCCCTGTCCCCAGCCAGGCAAGGCAAGTCCCCTGCAAGCCCCATCCCCCAGCGCCGCTCTCAGCGGCACGCCGTGCTCTGTGCCCTGTTCTGGCCTGGCTGCTGGCACCCTGGCGACGGCCACCAGCCACTCCCCTGGCCGCAGCAGCCCACGGCTCCAGCAGCACCCCGCTCTGCCCCTCCGCGCCTGTCACCCCTGAGCAGCCATGGGTCTCCGGGCAGCTCTAGGGGCTAGGACAGCGCGGGGGGCAGGAACATCCCCCAGGTGGCAGGGGGCTGCGAGGAGGAGTGGAAGGGGGCTGGGAGACAGGGCAGCCCACCGCCCGGCTCGGCTGCGCCGGCTCCCCTCCCCGGCCCCACCGGCCCATTTATTACCCCTCTGCCATTCATCGGGCCAGACAGATGCCCCCAAATAAATACCCCCAGACAATAGGGTGGGAGGGGCCAGCGAGGCTCCTCATGAATAAACATGAGGGTCTTTGGACACAGCTTCCTCTCTTCGCAAAATGGGACCGATTGTGCGGCAGGCATTTAAAATTCAGCCGCGGTCGGGCTGTCTTCCAGTGTCCCCTGAACTGCTGAGGTGCTTCATTTATTTCATAATTTCCCCTCCTCCTCTCTCGGCGACAGACCTGGCTCTTTTCACGCCTTGTCCTCCCTCTTTCTTTCCTTCTTGCTCCCTTTCTCTAATTTTTTTTTTTTTTTTTATCTTCCTTCCTTTTCCTACTCCTTGTCTCTTTCTCTCCCTGGCTTTTGTGCCGGGGGCCGTGACGAATGGCTCAGAAAAGAGGGTGCTGTGAGAAACTGGAGCTGCGGCTGGCAGAGTGGGTGGTGAGGCCTTGGTGCTCGGGGGGGCTGGAGGGGGTCTGCCTGTGAGCGCCCGGCTGGGGGTCCCACATGGAGCTGGGGTGGGCTGATGTGGGATCCCAAGGGCTTTGCTGCCTGGGGGCTTGGGAAGCCAAGGATCGGGCCCCCTGCCTGTCCCCCTGCCTGTGGGGGGACAGCCTTGCAGTGCCCACCCCAGCACACCCAGAATGGGCTCCACGCAGACGGGGGAAAGGTCAGCCCTGCCATATCACCCACCGGGGCTGAAAAGCAGCCCTGGTGATGCTGGAGCGCCCAAAACCTGGGAGATGCAGATGGAAGGAGATGCTTGTGAGGCCAGGGCAGCCCCAGTTTTGGTGGGGATGGGTTTGCTGGACTCCTGACCTGTTCCCATGCCAGGACAGTCCCAGCAATGCTGGTCTTTAGATCCAGGATCAGTGGCTTTTTGGGATCTTGGACAACAGCATCCCCACTGGGGTCCCAGCACCCCAAGCCCACAAGTGCCGCTTGGTGCCAGGGTGAAGGCAGAACCAGAGCAGCAGCAGAGAAGGGAGGGGTGGGAGCACCAGGATGTGACCAGCAGAGTGGCTCAGCGTGCCGGGAGACCTGCCAGCACCCCGGTGTTTCATCAACCAAGCGCTGAGATCCTGATGCCATGCACCCCTGGGAAAGCCAGGAGGTGCCCATGCCATGCACAGGACCGCTCCAGAGCTTGTGGAACGCCATGAGCCGCTTGCTGTGCTGCTCGGGATGTGTGGATGGGCAGAATCCCCAGTGCCCCAGGGGGGCCCATCGTGCCCCCAGGGCTCTGCACGGTGGGATGAGCATTACCCACGATGCTGGGGAGCTGCAGAAACTCCCTGGACAGCTCTGGTGTGTCTCTGTATCGCAGGAAAGCATCTGCCTACCCCTTCCCCACCTCTGGGATCCTCTGCCCAAAGGCCAGGCAAGGAAAAAGGGAGTTTCTACCCAAGGGCTGGTAAGAAGGACACTTCAAGTGAGGTGTCACCTGCCAGACCATCTGTCCTTGGGGACTGGCTACCAGGAGAGACCAGGGCCATGCTGGCAGCAACAGGTGCTGGTGGGGACAGGGGGACACCACCAGCTGCAGGCTGGGGGTGGGCAGAGCCTCCGCCCAAAGCCCCAGGGCCTCTCAGTGCCTGGGAACTCCAAGTGTGGCTTCCTTAGCCCACGAGAGAACACGGAGGGGGTCTCACCGGGACTTAGGGGTGTCACTGTGCATGTGGGTGCTCTCTGCGGGGCATTGCCCTGCGCCACCACCTGCCAGGGCTGCCTGCCCCTCTGTCCCTCTGTCCCTCTGTCCCTCTGTCCCACTGCCTGCTGGCACGGCAGCCGCAGCCCATGGGGGACAGCGCTGGCAGGCTCCAGCAGCGGGAGGGCTCCTGCATTACAATCCGGGACAATCTGTCCCCCTTCCCGCTGCCCAGCAGTGTAGGAGATGGTTACTGTTTAATCCCATATGACAGCTCTTTCATCATCTGCCTGCCTCCCTCCAGCTTCCCGTGGCTCCTCCAAGGCTCCTTTGTGGCCGTAATCAAAGCCTGGTGAGTGATGGCTGCTCAAGGGAGGGAGGGAAGGGACAGTGGAGCGAGGGTGGCTCACCCGCGGGGGGGTGAGGGAGTGTGGCCTGGCCGCGGCTCCAGGGAAGGGCAGGGTGGGATCACAAGGTGTGGGCACCTTTGCTGTCAGATCCTGCAGGTGCAGCTGTGGGTGGTGGTGCTGGGAGCTGGGCTGGATGGAGCATCCCCAGTGCTGGGAGCTGGACTGACCAGAGCATCCCCAGGGCTGTGAACTGGACCAGATGGAGCATTCCCAGTGCTGGGAGCTGGTCTGGGTGGAGCATCTCCAGCGCTGGAAGCCAGAGTGGGCTGAGCATCCACAGTGCTCGGACCTGGGCTGAAGCGAGCATCCTCAGTGCTGGGAGCTGGACTGGACGAAGCATTCCCAGTGCTGGGGGCTGGTTGGACCATACCCAGTGACTCCCTCCCAGTCAAGCCGGGAGGTCCTGGTCAGGGCAGCAGGGCTGGTGTCCGAGCAGGGGCCAGGCAGTGGGTCAGTCTCCCCGAGGGGCAGAGAAGCAGATCTCCTCCCGCAGCCCTCTCCCACACACCCTCCGAGCACCCTCTGGGACTGGGGACGTGCTGGCTCACAACACTTGTGTGCCTTCCACGCCTGGCATGTGGCCCTGGAGGAGCATGGCAGCTCTCTCCCCATGGCAGGGAAGTCTGTGTGGGAGAGATTTTGGTGGAAATCTCTTGGGCAGCACAGCATTGCTGGCACATGGCTCGCATGGGGCTGAGCCTTGCGGTGCCATGGCAGCTTCTGCCACCCCCGCGGGCAGAGAGCTGAGGGCCTGGCTGCTCCCAGGCAGGCTGGCTGCAGTCAGGGCAGGCTGGGATAGGTGAGAGGGCCTCTAAGGAGGCCCTGGCCTTGACATTTCTGTGAAATTTGGGAAATCTGGCCCCAGACTTGGTCTGGAAGCTGTGTGGGTGGCAGGCCCCTTCTGGAGGTTTTTGGCTAGAGGAGAGGAGCTCACAATCTGCAGGGTCACCCACAGCTTCCTGTAGCTCAGCTCCTTCTGGACTGAGCCTCAGCTCCCATGCCTTGGCTTCCCCCAGTGCTGACCAGTGCCACGCCAGTGGCACAGGGGTGGAGCCCTGTGAGTATTCAGGGACTGGGGGGAGATACCCTCCTGCTTCCATTTGTGCTTCCGGCAGGGACTCAGCGCTCACCAGTGCTGCCAGGGAGTCCTCCCCAGCACCGACAGCCTGGCCCGACCTCACTGTGATTTTTTTTTGTGGTTTTCAATAACATTAAACTTCTGGCTGAATTGCAAAGAGCTGGGTCTCTCCCTACCAGGACTTGGTAGTGCTCTGCACTGCAGAGCTTCCCTGCTCAGCAACGATGAAGCAGGGAAACAGGAGAGGAGCCCCCAAAAAACCACATCACTGTGGCCCTGAGCAACTGGCCCTGAGCCCCCGTGGCTGAGGAACACCCGGATTCCCTGGGGAGGGAGCCTGCCCGACCTTGGGTTATCACCTGCATTGCAGCTGGGTGACAGCTTTCCCAAGAACACATGTTCCCTCATAAACCCCGGCTCTGCTTATCTCAAAGGGCACATCCGACAATTAGCTTATCTGCTGTGAAAGTGAGGAACGGCTTTGGATATCTGCCTGGCTTCCGCAGGCTTGGGAAAAAACCAGGGGAAGGAGCCCCTGGAAGATTGAGGCACATCCTTGGAGTCCTATAAATAAAGTGACTGCGCTCCGAGTGTGCCGCAGACGGGCTCCATGTGCTCAGGGCGAGGAGCTGGAGGTGTCCCTGACTTTTAAGGATGTTCAGTGCTTCCTGCTGAAAAACCCTGCCTGCAGCTGCTGCCAGCTTTGCCAAACCATCCCAGGGTGGGTGGCAATTTTGTGCAGGGTGGATTGCAGCCTCCAGTTAAATTTTTGGGGAAAATTTCAGCTGGAGACCATGGCTCTTTCCAAGAATGGGCATAAGGGAAAAAATAAAGGATTTATTCTTACTTTGTTTTAAAAATCTGTCTTTGAAGCCATTTGGCAAGTAGAGAGGGAAGAGAGGCTGAGCTTCATCTTGTGTCCCTGGAATATGCTCAAATTTGACCACGCTAGAACACTTTATTTGGGAAAAAATGTGGTTAGCATGAGCTTGGTGCAAAGCTCTTCCATAGGAGCAGCTCCCATCCCGGGGCATGGGTTTGCCACCACCCACCTCCTGGGCGAATGGCTGCCAAAGCCAAGGGCCACTGTGTCCCCACCGGTGTCATGGGGGTCCGAGGAATGGCAGAGGGAGCTGCAGCCCGGTGAGCTCCGTCTTCTGCAGGCCGTGCCAGGGCCATGCTCCGCCTGACTGCGTGTTTGGTGTCTTCTCCTGCCCTGGAGCAGTCCTGTGTGAAGAGGAGAAGAGCAGGCACGTTTGGCCACCCCTGTGCCGTGTGATCACATTGTCCCTCGTGCAATGTTCTGCAGCCCCAAGGGTGTTTCTCCTCCCTGCCTGGCCCAGGACATGTCATCCCTCACTTGGAGAGAAAATTAAGAATTGGTTGAGTTAATTTGCTGCAGATGATTGTTTAAGGAGCAAATAACCAAAAAAGCTGGTGGAAAGCCCAATTTTCCTCCCTCCTGGGGACTTTTTGGAGCTCCTTTTCCCTGGAAGCTTTCTGGATGGTAGCTGGTGCCCCATGTTATGCCCTGAGGAAGCGTGGGCTGCCTTTTGGGGGGACCTTCAGTTGGCTTCCTCCCCACCCTGCTCCTCCTGCTCTCCCCCAAATCTGTACCAAGAAACAAGTATATTGTTTGCAAGCTAAAAACTAGAAATGATTAATATGTTTATAAGCCCGGCTCTGGCTCCATTTATTTTGGCAAAGGAATTGTTTGCATCTTTGCAGAATTCCTTCACCCAAACCACTCATTAGATATGAATTTCAAAACAGCCAGAGGGAGCGGGTGACTCAGGGGAGTTAGCAAATGGCTTCTCAAAGACTTTTACGTCAGGGACAGCAGCTCGATTCCAGATCTCGGTGCCAGTGGCCCAGAAGACATTGTCATCTCATGTTGGGTCAGTGACCGTGAGTCAGCCAGTGTGATCGAGGACCTTGGTCTTTGACTCCAAGCTGGCAGGTGTCTTCACCATGAGAAACCTCAGCCAAGGGAGAAGCCAGAAGAGACAGGAGGAGAAGGATTCCATCAATGAACTTTCAGTGGACACAACAACATCAGCTACAGGAGCTGATGGAGGAGTGATGTTCTACCATAGCTCTTTCACCCCAGTGTGAAGATCTGGGAGTTTCTGGAAAGGACGCTTGAGGAGAGTCAGCCTTGAGGTCTGAAGATGGGGCGAATGTGACCGCTGGTGCCTCTGCTGTGGGTTTAAAGACCACCTTGTTTTTCACCTGGAAACTATTAAGAAAGCTGTGCACTTTCTGTGAGATGGTTCCAGTTATCACTTTCCTCCTTCAGATGAGAACCCACAAAGCAACCATTGGGTGTGATGATGCCACATCACCTTGTCCTGGCAGAGCTGCTTGATTTGGGCTGGCACTGGGAATGGGAGCAGCTTGTCAGGCTGGTATAGTGGAGGAGTTGTGTGCAGGGAGGACGTTGCTCTGCTGATGGCACCATGGGGGCTCTGGACAATTTTGATGCCCTCAGAAATGTCTGCTTGGGGCAGGGGGACAGGCACATCTTCTGTGGAAGAAGGTCTGTGAGGAGTGAGAGTGGCTGAGGTCACCCTGGTAGGAGGACAGTCTCCCACCCTGGAGCAGGCAGCCCAGGCTAGCAGATGTGTCCCATCCTCTGAACCTCCATGGCTACCTGGCACTGCTGTCCCCAGCCTCTGTGTCACCTGTTTTCTGTGGAGGCACAGCTGCAGCTCTGGCAGGCAGCGTGCCCCCGGCAGCTGGTCCCTATCCACGTGTGTCAGGCAGCTCGTGGTGCCACAGGGCTCCTGGTCTCCATCCACACTCTACCCCAACCTGCCCTGCACCCCCGCCTGGCTGTGCTGGCTCGCTCCCGAGCCAACCTTGGCTCCTTGTCTCACAAGTAGAGATGAAAATAAACTCCAGTGAAGGGTCCTTTAACTTTCTCTACTCGAGTGAAAATAAATGCACTTTCCCCACCACCCAGCCCTGTAAATTCCCTGCACTGTGAAATATCTTCCAGATATAGTAAAGAGACGGCTTTCGACTATTTTTTTTTAAACATCTTTAACTGCTGTATATATTTCCAGGGAGACGTAATAAGCGCTACAGCTAATTTATCTGCGTGTACTGTAAATATTTTCAGGAGATAGCAGAAAGGATTTCAAACACATGGCTGGGAGTATTGGCACACAGCGTAGGCTGGGGGGGAAGGATGCCTTTAACCCTTTGCGTGCCATGTCCTTTCTCTTTGCTCCTCTCTCTGTGCCCCCGGCGCAGTATCTCCTCACCAGCCCAGGGCTCTCCCTCCAGCTGATGTCCAGCCAGATGTTTGGTCTGAGCGGGGTGCTGAGGCTTCTTCTTCCATTTGACCTTGTAGTCCTTGCTCTGGGGGCACTGGGAGCTCAGCTGGGAGCCAGTGGGAGCTCCCCTCCTGACCTACTGCCCATAGCCGTGCCTGGATCCCTACACTCCTGCCCACATGGGACCTGATGCTAAAAGCACAGGACAAGATTTGGGAAAAAAATTCCTGCTTGGCCATCAAAGTGAGTGTCTTGCAGCCCCAGCACCCTTTGGGTTTCAGCAGAAATTGCAAACCCATGGTGGGGGAAAACCAGTGTGCCCAGTTACTTCCAAGCACTAGGACTGGGAAAGGAGGCTGAACATGGCAGGGACAGAGGTTCTGGCTGCATGTTTTTGTCCCCTTGGCCCTTGGGAGATGTGAGTTCTGTAGAAGAAGGAGGCTTGGTCCACCAACAGCCCATTCTCAGGGCTCTCAGGTGTGATGGGAGAGCCCCAGGTGATGGAGAGCTGGGGGAGCAGAGGGTAGCAGGGTGCAGGCACGCGTGGCTCCTGGGGGAGCAGCCACCAGCAGATGCAGAGGTTCCTGTCCATCCCCCACCCAGCCTGGCCCCAGGGGATGCAGGAGCAGGCATCTGCTGGGACACAGCCCACCAAGCACTCACAACCCCACTCCTGGCTACACATCCCACTCGTGACCGCATCCACGGTGCTGTGATCCTCTGGGGACCGTGACCCCGTTCTCACAGAATCACACAGAGTCACAGAATCACCAGGCTGGGAGAGACCTCTAAGATCATCGAGTCCAACCCATGCCCTAACACCTCAAATAACCACGGCAGCGAGTGGGAGAGTTCTTGCAGAGATGGGTGACATGGGGGTCCAATGGCCACCTTCCCTCCTCCTGTGCCCTGATACCCCCCAGGAACTTCTGTGGGAGACAGTAACTTTTCCAGGGGAAGGTCTGGAGGAGGAAGTCATGGGGTGCAGGCATGGGGGAGCAGAGGTCTTTCATCACACAGCCAATGTCTGGTGTCAGCAGGGAACCGTGCTAAAAGCACATTCAATTCAATGCCTGTTATTAAGCAAACCCAGCTCTGTAGCACGAACAGCCTGTCCTGAAGCTGTGGGTCACCGCAGCCGGGCCAGCCACCCTGCTGAGGGGTCTGCTTGCCAGGCTGGGGAGGCTGTGCACCCTCTCCATCACAGCCCTCCCCTCTGCTGCGAGCTCACCACGAGCTCCTGCCTCTTGGCTGGTTTGCGGGGGCGTTTGGCCAAGGCAGCGTTTTCCCTGGGATTCTCCTGCAATAAGTCCACTCCTTCACTCTGGCAGCTTGCCCCCTCCTGACCATACCTAGTGGTTAGGAGTCCTGGGGGTATTTGGGGCTCCCAGCCCTTCAGCTGGGTGCCTCTGGCTCACTGCAGGTTTGGGGTCTCTGTTGGCAGCGGGAGCAGGAAGGATGCACTGTCTGTTAGGAAGAAAGATGGGGTTTCCCCAACTGTTTGCACAAGGCCTTGAGGTTTTGGGACTTCTCTCCATCGTCTGAGCACTGGGATCCAGGCTTTTAATGGGCATGGGTCTGATCCAGACTAATTCCAGACTGGACACAGTCCCTTTGGCTGGTTCCAAAGCATCACCTAAGTTGTGGATAGAGCAGTTCCTCCCACCAGCTGAGGCTGGACAAGAGGCTGAGGCTCTCAGGGCAGGAGAGCTGCCACAGCCACTGGGAGGAGAGCCCAGGCAAGGTGAGTCTTCCTGGCAGCAGGCACAGATGCAGTGGCTGCATGGTCCAGGCAATCAGCTCCCCAGGCTCTGTCCCTGAAGTAATTTAAGGCAGAATAAGGACAAGAGGTACCTATTGGCTTGGAGACCAACTGAAAAGCCACAAGAAGGAGATAAAAGCCTTTAAATGCTAAGCCTGTCCAAAGAGACAATAAAAGGCAAATGTCTTCCCAGCTTTATGTCTGTGTCTTTTTACTTGATTTATGGACTTTTTGCTATAATCCTTCATGCTTTGTGACTCTTCAAGTTGTTCAGCTGTTGTAAAAGGCCTGTGGAAGCAAATTGCATCAGCCAGAGGATTCCATATCCATCCCTTAGCCTGGGCTGATTTTGTTGTAGGGTCCAGTTTAGGATCTGCAATGGCCTTTGCCTGATGTCCCACAGGGTAGAGAAGCCCAGGGTGAGCCCTGGTGCTACAGCAGAGGGCACAGAGGGGGTTTTGTGGCTGCAAAGAGGAAAAGGCAAGCAAAGGGAAAGGACCCAAATGTTTCCATTCAGCCTCTGGGTGAGCAGCAAAATGTTTGGGAGCTGGATCTGCAAAGAGGATCCAGATGGGGGGAACCACAGCTGCTCCCTGCGAGTGGAGCCTGAATGTCTTTGGGAATGTGGGGTGGAAGGTTGGCAGGGGGCAGCCCCGGGGCTGGAGGGCTGCGGGAGCGGGGAGTGGGAGGCAGCCGTCCCCACACACCCAGCGTGTGTGGATCTGGAGCTAATCAGCCTGACACAGGATGCTTGGGTGTCTGCTGGGGCCGGGCTATGAAAGCAATTGCTCTCAATAAAACAATGTTTCCCTCCTCCTCTTCGTTCGGAAGTGAAGCTGTGAGTCCAAATGTCCTCAGCTGACTCTCCTGGTCCTTCTGTCCCCTCTGGGGGGAGGATTGACTGAGACGTGGGGATTAGTGCAGCTGAGCACGAGCACATGTGCCTTCACATCACACACTGCGGGTGCCCCCAGGCCAAGTCCCACGGCTCTGGGTGCTGGCTGTGGCTCTGGGCAGCTGAGCGGAGCTAAAACTGCGCATGGGTCCTCTCAGGTGCAACGATCCCCCTGAGGTTGGGAAGTGGAGACATCCCTTCCCTTTGTTCTTCCCAGAGCAGCTCCTGTTGCAAGAGGAGCAGCTGTGGGGCTGTATGGTGGTGAGGGAGAAGGGATGGAATGGCTCCGGGAATGGTGGGGAGTAGCTCTGGGCTGGGGGCAGTGGTGGAGCACAGCTCTTCTCAGCGCCTGCTCCACTCCTGGAGGCAGGAATTGTCCCAGCTGACTGGGAAAGTGCTGGGTACCAGGCAGAGGAGCCGCTGACTGTGGCTATCCTGGGGCACCTCGGGGCATCCCCACTCTGTCCCAGCAGTCGGTGGCCCTTCTGTCCCCTGCCCTTACTCCTGGTGGGCACAGCAGCCCTGAGAGCAGCATGTGATCCCTGTGTGGGCACAGCCTGGCTTTGCCCTGCAGCACTCTGGGAAGGGCACCCGCGTCCTGCAGCTTCCGCTGCCCACAGCCCAGACCACCACCGGTGATGCCCAGGGTGGCATCCTCTTGCCAGTGCCACCATCAGACACATTTCATTTTCATTTCTGCACAGGCAGCAGCGCTTCCGTTTGGTGCCCATTCCCAAAATCTTCAGGTGCCAGGTGGGACTTCTGCAGCTTGAGATGGGGACTTTGTGTCTGTCCCCTCCACTCCTGCTCCAGGGCCAGGCTGCCCCGGGACCCCGGCTCCCGCGGCCTTCCACCGCCTCTCACACTTAGTGCCGATTTGCAACAAACCCGGTGAGGGGGAAGATTTGGGGGGTCCTGGGGAGAGGGCTGTGGGGAAGCACAATTTGGCCTGTCCCTAAAGGTCTCTAAAAAAAAGAAGAAGAAGAAGAAAAAAAAAAATATATATTTTCTTGCCTGTAAAAAAATTAGTAATTTTAAACCGCAGGCAAATGCTTCACATTCCTGAGCAATGCTGCCCTCTGTTTACTGCCCTTATTGTTCTCAATGAGCTGGAACCGTGGAAATGAATATTCGCTCTGACCCCATCCTTCGCCCTGAGAAAGAAAGGAAGAAAGAAAGAAAAGAGGAAAAAGAACCAAAACTGCCGAAGGAAAACAGAGTCATTCTCCCCATGATTGAGTGAAAGAATAACATGGGAGCGTGGAAATAGAGCTGCCAGGGCGCAGCAATTGATTTACAGGGGGATCTGGCTGCCGTCACCGCCGCGCTGCGCTGGCTCTCCCCGCCGGGGCGGCTGCCGGGCTCCCCGGGCACCTCGCTGCTGCGGAGCGGAGATGTCGGCCAGGGACAGGGGTCGGGCACTTGGGGGTGGCTGGCAAAGGACGGGAGGATTTACAGCCCAGCCTGTGCTTGGATTATCTCCGGCTGGGGCACGGCTGCAGACCACACAGGCACACGCCGGGGTGATTTTTACTGGTCCCGCAGTGCCGCGGGCTGCGCATGGGAGCCGTGCGGCGCTGACAGGCGGCCTCGGCACGCCCGGGGCCCGTGGGGACACACGGTGAGGGACCCGCACGGGTGGACGGGCCGGGGGACATGCGCCGGGCTGCATGAGGGCACCCGTGGGGTTGCGGGGAGAATGTGCATCGGGAGCGAGCGCACAGGGTGCAGGAGGATGTGCTTCATCTGCCTGAGGCCGCGGAGCAGAGACCCTGCCCAGAAGAGGACTCCAAGCCCCATTGCTTGATTTTCTCTCCCCTGGTCAGCCACCAGGCTGGGAAGAGCATAGATGGCAGCCCAGCTGCGGGCGCTGTGCCAAACATCCCTATGCCCACAGTTCCTGAGATGGGTACGGGGAGGGGACAAGTATCCTGAGTCCCAGGTCCCCCCAGCGCCCACCGTCAGCAGATCTCTCCAGACGGAGCACTGGATGCTGGGCTGCCCAGAGAGGGGGGACCCACCTGGCCCCACCAGGGCTGGAGGCAGTGGCAGCTGGCAGGGGGAAGTCCCCGTCCCTCCTGTGCTCCCTCAGTTAATCATCACGTTGGGTAATTGCACGAGTGGCCGAGGGGGCAGCCCGCGAGGATCTGACTGCAGGTGTGGGGCCGTGGACGGGCGCAGAAAGCTTTTAACTGGAATAGGGTTACAGCCAGGCAGCCCAGCAATGCCAGGGATGCGAGGAATCCCCTACCTGCTTCAAAAGGACGCTTTCTTTATCGTCTAATTAAAAAAAAGGGCAGTGGTGGGGGGGACCAGAGTGCACCTGTGCCGGCAAACACCCGGCCAAGAAAGGGAGGAGTGAGGGCCCGAGCTGGGAGCGGGAGCGAGGAGGGCGTGAGGGGACTGCGGTGGAGGAGAGTGGCAGAAGGCAAGGACTGGGATGGGTCAGCACCTCCAGGACTCTCGGCTCTTCTGCTGTCAGTCGGTTGTGCCAGGCAGCCCCTGCCTGGTTCCACTGTGGCAGTGCAGGGCACACAGCCTTTCCAGCTGTGGTCAGGCTGCCTTCATCCCCGTGCAATGACATCCCTCTGCCTGACAGGTCTAGAAAGCACCCCCACAGCTGATTTATTGGCAAGGTTAATATTAATCTGTAGGGATTAATCCTAGCTGGGAAAGATGGTGTGAGCTCTACGCCCTGACACAGCTCCTGGGCAGTGCCCTGGACAAGTTTCACACTGCTCAGCTCTTCCTTCCCTCTTCCTCAGTTGTTATTATTGGAGCCGTGTCAGGAGAGGGTCAGGTTGGATATCAGGGAAAGGTCCTTCCCCCAGAAGGTGCTGGGCACTGCCCAGGCTCCCCAGGGAATGGGCACGGCCCCGAGGCTGCCAGAGCTCCAGGAGCATTTGGACAGCGCTGCCAGGGATGCCCAGGGTGGGGTTGTTGGGGTGTCTGTGCAGGGCTGGGAGTTGGACTGGATGACCCTGATGGATCCTTTCCCACTCAGGAGATTCCATGATTCTGTGGTTATTAGATGGGAAGAGTGTTTTAAAATGGATGTTTCAGTCAAAACGACTCCTGCAATAAATCAGCCCAGGCAGTATCAAGGTAAAATTTCCAGTAGGAAAGAGCAAATTATTCTTGGGGTTAATGGGGGTGAGCCCTGGCTTGGGGATTTGTATCTCAAAAGTTCCTGCTCCATCTGGCTCTATCTGGCTCCTGCTGTGTGTGGTGAAAACAGGGCTGGGGATGCAGCATCTCCCACCCTTCCTAGAGAATGTGTCAGGATGGAGCAACCCTGAACTCTCCATCCCTCCACTGACTCCAGTTGAAATTGGCTGGTGGCTTCGACAGTTCCAGAGCTGGACACAGAGACATACCCACACACACCATGAGTGCAGAAACTCTGAGTGCTTTGGAAACCAAGCCAAAAAAGAAAGGAAAAAATGAAAAAGAAAAGGATGAAGCAGAATGGAATCAAGCCATTCATGAGCTGTGGGAGCAGTTTGGACTAAGAACCCAGCACGGGTTTAATGAGATCATTTCACACCTCTAATTAAATAGGTGCAACTCTATGCAAGGAGGAGGCTGTGGGTCCTGGGGCACCCCAGGGGTTTGCAGGATGGAGAAGTCAGGGATGGGGGAGAGGGGCTGTTTGCCCTGGATGCATTTGGTGGCTCTGGCTCTGGGGAATGGAGCCATCGCTGAGTGCATGGAGATAACCCCAGAGGGCTTGTTTGTGCGTAGGGTACTGTCACATCCCACCTGCATGCTGGCATGCCACAGGGATGGACACCCCCAGATCCCCAGATGCCCCGGGGGGGATGCTGGTGGCACCTTGCTGAGGCCAGGCTGGGACAGGGTCCCCCCTGTCAAGCCTCAGTTTCCCCAGCTGTGAAGTGCAGGGGGGACCCTTGAGATGCACTGCAAGGAGCTGAAATCCCGCTGAATGTGGGATTGGGCTCTTCTTACAGCCTGTCCCTCCCTGGCCCCCCTAACTGGGACATGGGTTTCCCAGGTGTCCCTAGAGGTTCTGCTTCCCCCCCTCACAAGTGGGACCTGCAGGTGCCACCTGCAGCAGTGATGGATGTGTCCTGTGGTCACAGCACCCAGCACAGAGCCCAGGACGGGTGCTGGGATCTCACCCCAGGGGTGATGTCCTGCTCCAGGACCCAGCCCCAGCCTGCACCCACCCCTTGCAGGGTTGGATCCAGATGAGGACACAGCTGGATGCTGAGGCGGCAGCACGCTGGGGGGTGCCTGGGTTTGGGAAGGCTCCTGGAGCCTCCGGCAGCTCTCCCTTTGTCTCCAGAGCAGAGGGGCTTCGCTGCAGCTCCTGAGCCTGAAGCTGCTGCAGGTGGGCGCATCCACTCCTTGGCTCTGGCCCTGCTCCCAGCACGGGGGAAGGCAGAGTCCTCTGGGGATGGGGTGGGAGGAGAAGGACGGGAACGAGGACAGCTAAGCCTTGAGCTTCACACGCCTGATTCTACAGCTTTTGGCTTCACCTCGCCTCCCCTCCCCACCCGGCAGCCGGGATCCGCATGGACCGATGCCAGCAGAAAACAAATGCCCTTCCAGCCCCTCGGGGGGGGAGGGGGACAGTGAGGCATGAGGGTGGGGAGCAGGACTTGGGGGCTGTGCTGGAGAGGAACAGCCCTACAGCCCCCACCATGGTGCAGGAGAGGACTCCCCCATCCCTCCTGCAGGAGGTCTCTGGGCCGTGAGGGACCTAAAGCTCCCCCCTGCCACTCTACTCCACCCTAATGATGTGCACGCTGGGCCCCCCTTCCTCCATCCCCCTTTTGCAGGAGCAGGAGTGGCAGGAAGTGATGTTCTGCCTTGGCAGCAGCACTGTGGTGGCACTGCAAGGACACATGGTCCCATCCATGCTGTGGTCCCGTGGGAGCTGTGGCACAGCGGGGGTGGAGCTGTGCAGCAAGGGGCAACCAGCCCAGACCCTGCCACAGAGCTGTGCCGTGCCGTCCACTTCCACCCCAAGACCCACAAGCAGGGCCGGCGCTGGCACAAGCAGCCTCATAATCCCCCATGCCACTCCTGCAGGGGGATGGCCAGGCTGTGTACGGCAGCCTGGGTCGGTGCCGCCTCCAGACACTCCCTGTGCTCCTCAGATGTCCAAGACAGAGCTTGCAAGGACTGTCCCCAAGGCATGATGGATCTGTACCAGTGAGAGCTGCAGGCGGCTGGACATCTGCCCGCATCGCCTCCCGCCAGGCAAGGTCTGGGATGTGCTTCCAGCCTGGAAGTTATTTTAGTACACAAGTCTCTTTCTGAGGCAGTGCAGCTCCTGGTTTTTCAGCACATCCCTCCTGGCCAGAGGCGTGGCATGTTCCTGTCCCCGCAGTGGGAAGAGAGCCAGTTCCCTGTCCCCTGCCAGCTGTCCCCTGGGACAACATACTGCTGCTGACCTGCGCCAGGAGAGAGACAGTCCCTCCACAAGCCCCTGCCTTGCATGGGCCAGCACATGGAAATCTGTCCCCAAAGCCGACGTGCCAGCTCCATCCCAGAAACACCTGCTCAGATCCCGTGAGTGTGGCACATGTGCGAGCCGGCCCCTCTGGCCCCCTCGCAACCTGGCTGGCAGCTCCTGGCAGACAGAGCCTGTGGCAAAGCTGACACTAAAGCTGTCCCTTTCTGTCCCTCTGCCTCCAGTGATTAAGGAAAGTTTCAGGGAGAGGCTGTGAAGCCTGGCAGCTGCTGGAGCAGTTTGAAGCTGAGTTCAAAATTTGGCTGATTTTCCACTGTGTGCGATGGTTCCTCAGCAGCTCACATGTCCCTGCTCTGCAGCGAGGCCCTGTGGCTCAGCATGATGGAGTTTGGGGTGAAAACAACAGATTTGGTTAGAACATCCCTCCTCTGAAACCTCAGCACTGGTAACAACTTGGCATAGCCATGGTGCCACCAGCTGCTCTGCCCAGCTCCCACGTGATGAGCTGTGACCTTCCCCCAGGTTACTGCTCTGCGATGCTGCACCCACCCCTGCTCCAACGATCTCAGTGCTGGCCACCATGGGCTTCCTCCACACCACCCTGCTCCTGTTTCCTGAGTCCTGCCTGGACTCTGCCTGGGCCCTACCTGTGGCCTGGCACAGCTTCCTTCCCCTCAGGCCCCTCCGATGACTCTGTGCTGGCACAGCCCCACTGCCTGGCACAGCACGGGGAGGTGCTCCCGGCTGGACATGCAGCTCCACGATGCCCTCAGCTTTTCCAGAAGAGCTGTGAGAAGCTTGAGCCCAGAAGAGAACCCAGGGGTGGGGGGAGCAGGAGAGGGGAGGAGGGGGAGTTTTCCCTCCTAATTTCAATAAACTAAATGAAAAGGGTGGAAAATTGGTATTTCATGCAAAACTTGGTGAGGGTTAAACCACTTCCAGATGCTGTCTCAGGTTTTGCTCCAACCTGATCTGTTGCAGATAAAGCCATAGACGCCCCTGCCAGATATTATATTACACACCAGTGGAGTTTCCAAGCAGTGCTGTGATGCAGGTGGCATTTTGTGCCATGCTGTGCCACAAAGGGAGCAGAGACCACTTGGACATGTCCCTCCCCAGGACTGCACTGAGCAGGCCTTGGGGTGGACAAGGTGGGGCAGGTGGCCGGGGAGGTGGCAGCCCTGTGGGGAACCAGGAGGTGGCAGATGCCAACATGAGGGATCCCCTGTCCCTAGACACCACTCTGGCTTTACTCTCTTGCACCATCCCTTTTCTGCAGGACCATCCCCAGCTTTTCCCTCTGCTCCCAGTCTGGCCTGCTCCCACCCCTGTGGGCTCTGTCACCTTGGTGGCACCCAGTGTGCAGATGGAGAAGACCTGGGAGGGCGATCAGTGGTGGCACCCAGTGTGCAGATGGAGAAGACCTGGGAGGGCGATCAGTGGTGACACAGGATTTCCTTCCCACAACATGGGAGAGCAGGAGCTCCCTGGACCTGGGTGAGGTCCAGGGCTGGCACAGTGAAGCCCTGCAGCTCTCAACCCCACTGACAGCTTGTGCCCACCCCAGCAACCCCAGGATGGGCCCTGCCGCTGCCTGTGGCTGATGCACAGGATGATTTTAAGGTTGGGGAAACCGAGGCAGAGCCAGGCCAAGAGTAGAAGATGAGCTGACTGCACCTCTGGGGCTGCTGCTTTGCTCCACACCTGCTCATGCAGAGGAAATGAGGGTCCTGAGGCCGAACTGCAGCTTCGGCACGGCCGGCACTGGGTCCAGCAGTGGGTGCAGCAGAGGGTGCAGCAGCGGGTGCAGTGGTGGGTCCAGAAGTGGGTCCAGCAGTGGGTGCAGCAGAGGGTGCAGCAGCGGGTGCAGTGGTGGGTCCAGAAGTGGGTCCAGCAGTGGGTGCAGCAGAGGGTGCAGCAGCGGGTCCAGCAGCGGGTCCAGCAGTGGGTCCAGCAGTGGGTCCAGCAGTGGGTCCAGCAGCGGGTCCAGCAGCGGGTGCAGTGGTGGGTCCAGAAGTGGGTGCAGTGGTGGGTTCCAGCAGCAGGTCCAGCGGTGGGTGCAGCGGTGGGTCCCGCACACCTGCCCAGAGCGGGAGCATAGCCGGCATTCCTGCCCCCGGAGCCCCCTTCCTGCCCCCCCGCCGGCGCTGCGCCCCCGCTGCCTCTCGGCCTCCGCTTGTTTTCTTAGCAGGCGGGTCCCGCGCTCTCCGAGCCCAACAATTTCCTGCCCGGGCGAACGCATTCCTCTATTCCCCCATCACAGGTCCCTCCTGCCACCTCCCCACCTTGCTGCTGGATGCTGCCGCTCTCCACTGCCCGCACCACATTCCCCCTCTCTCCTCCCACCCCCCTGCCTCAGTTTCCCCAGCTGGGACCCCCACGCTCCTTCTGGGAAGCAGAGCAAAGCCTGGGGATGCGGGATGCTGAAGTTTGCATCCTTCTGCAGTTTTGGAGTGCTAAAGGAGGTGATGTTTGTCCCCATCCGCCATGTCGGGGGGCTGGCCAAGCCCCAGTGGGGAGGTGGTGATTTGGAGTGGGACACGAGGGGACCCATTCCTGCCCTAGCCTTACCATCAGCTCCAGAACACTGCTGGCAGTGCTGAGGGCAGTGGGAATGTCCTCAGACTCATCGCTGACAGCTGATCCTGGAGTCCTCCCTGTCCCCCGGGAGCAGGATGTGCAGAGCAAGGCGATGCCAGGAGCTCTTCTGCCCATGGGGGGACATCACACAGGTGGGCTTCCCACCTCTGCAAGCTGGGAAAACCAAAAAAGCGGCAGAGCAGTGGTGGGACAGTGATCTGAGATACACAAGGACTGCCAGGGACATCCAGGGTGGCGCTGGGTGGATGGGGACATCACCTCGGAGTGCAGAGTCCAGGACTGATGGGGCTGCTGGGGGTAATAGGGAGGTGAAGCACTGGGCAGAACCGGGCAGAACCCATCAGGACCACTTGGGAGACCAACTCCCCATCACCTGGGGGACCACCGAGTATAACGTGGTGGCCTGAGCCAGAGGGTCCCTGTTTCTGGGGTTTGTGCTGCTGGCAGAGGGTCCGGGAGGTGGGTGGGCAGGGGCAGTGAGCCCAGCGCCAGCCCTTCCCAGCTGCCCCCAGCGCGCTGCCAGCACTCTAACGCACCCGTGGCCCGAAAAGAAAGAAGAAACCCCGTCCCGCCCGTCAGGAAACCTCAAATCAGGGCCAATGTTTTTGAAAGGTTTTTTTCTCCTCGCTCCTTTAACACATCTGCCAATATAATCTGACCTTTTCCATATAAATAAAGCTCGCGCGCTCGGGCTTTGATCCCGCGCTCCAAATTTTCTATTTACTTAATTGGCCCATCCAAGGGCTGAGCGACTCGCGGACCCGCAGCTGCCGCCGCCGCCGCATTCCTGGGGGCTTATCACCACCCGCTCACCTGGTTGTCATTACCACGGCCCGGCCCCACGCCCCCGCTGCGGCCACCTGAGCCCGGCTGCCCGGGCACTGCCCTCCACTCGCAGCCGGTACCCGGCCCCGCTGCCGTGGCGGGGGCACGCGAGTGGGGATGCCCCGTGGGCGTTTCATGGAGGATCCTGCTCGTCTGCTGCTCTGTCACCTCACTGCACACCGCCTTCGTCTTGGGAGGGCAGCTTGCTCCAGGGGAGAGGGAACCCCATGTAACACGGGGCTGGACCCCCTAATCCCATCCCTGTGGAGGGACAGAGGGTCAGAGGCTTTCCCAGGCAGTCTGGGGAGGGTGATCATCCAGAAAGGGAATGAGTTGCTTCTGTTTCCATACAGATCATATCCTGGTCACCCTTCCACGGAATAAGGACCATAAATGTCTCCACACACAGCAGGAAGGAGCACAAAGCTTTGCTGCCGTGTGGGACTGAAGGCTCTGGGCACCTGGGGAAGATGACCCCTGAGCAGTGGCCATCTGTTCTCCCCCAGACTTTCCCTGCTGGTGCAGCAGGCCATGGCAAGGACCAAGTCCTCCTGCTGCAGGCCTCTTCGATCAGCTGGGAGAGCTGACACCTCCTCAGCAGATCCCCACCGTCCTGGCCATGGGGAGCCCAGCCCGGGACGCGCAGGGCTGGGGCCAGCAGAGATGGGAGGGCTGTGTCCTTCTGCCACACTGCCTGCGGGGGGTGGTGGGGGCTGTGGGCCATGGGGAGGTGGACGGGTCCCAAGCGTGGATTGTGACTGTGCTCTCGGCCTTCCAGCCATTCCTTTTTGGTCTGGAAGAAGAAAACAAGTGCAGGGAAGGCTGCAGGCAGACTTGGTCTCCTGGCTAAGGTGGTCCCTGTCCCTGCTCTGAAGAGGCAGAAGATGCTCCTTGAAGCATTAATAAGGGCCTGAGTGGGCTTTGGGACCCTCCAGCTAGCAGGAAGTTGGGGAGAGCAGCACCCAAAGGGGCCCCTGTCCAAGCAGGAGTGTTTGCCTGCCCGTGGGCACTGCTGGTGTGACTCGGAGCGACTTGTGGGCAGATCCCACTATCACCGTGCAATGCCTGCTGAGGTGGCACATGCAGGCAGAGTTTGGTGATGGGAGGGTTGGATCAGCTGTCCTTTACTTCTCCACCCTCCTTTTGCCACTCTCACTGGAAGGGAAGGGAGGTCTCTGCTTACCCTGGTCCACCTCAGTAGGAAGACATTGGTGGTGTTCCTGCACCAAGCATAACCTCTGATGTGTGGGAGGCCCTCCATGAGCCCTGGAGAGCTTCTCCTGGCACTTGGACAGTGCTGAGGCATGAGGATAGATTCCAGCTCCCAAAACAGCTGGCCATAAACTCTGGGTTCCTGATACCCACCATAATGAGATGTGGGAGCATAAAGCCAACTACAAGACCACAGACAGCACCAGGGTTGGACTGACAACAGAATCATAGAATCATAGAATGGTTTAGGTTGAAGGGTCCTTAAAGATCGTGTAGTTCCACCCCCTGCCATGGGCAGGGACCACTTTCACTAGATCAGATTGCTCAGAGCCCCGTCCAGCCTGGGCTGAACACTTCCAGGGATAGGGCAGCCACAGCTTCTCTTTCCTTAGTAATTCTCATGACAGTATGAATAAGGGAGGAGGATGGTCCTGTGGTCCTGGCCATGGTGACTGCCCTGGACCAGCAGAGCCCATGCCCTGGGTTGTTGGATGCTGAAGAGAAGCAGGTTAGAGGAGGCCGTGGGTTGGCGCTGAAGTGACTGCACTGGGAGCTGAGGCCAGAGGCTGGGTCAGGCACAAGTGGATGGACCTCAGCCTCTGCAGGACACCCAGCAGGGGGAAGGAACTGGCCTGGCATGGCAGGTGCCACCCCACACTGCTCTTGTCCTGTGGTGCCAGTCCTCCTTCTGAGCAGCCAGTGGGGATTTTCCTCTGATCAACATCCCGTTCTGCTTTTTCACACTGTGGCTCATAATTTATACACCAGTGGTGGGCAGAAGGCATATTTAACTCCCAAGTACCTCTGTGTGGTGCTGCTGGATGTGCCAGCTCAAGTGACGGATGGGCACTCCAGGGTGGGAGCAATGGACCACATCCAGGGTGCCGCAGAGGGCACCCGCAGGGGCCGAGTGCTCGGGCAGCTGTGCCGGCTCCAGCCAGGAGGGCTGACAACTCCAGCTGGGTGCTGCGGTACACGGAGCGTGTCCGGCTCAGGATGGATGTCACCCCCTCGGCTACACCAGCTCCTGTTGAGCTGCTCTCCCCGCTCCCCCAGGCAGCCCTGCAGCTGGTATAAATCCCCATAATCACTTGCACTGATGCTGGTGAGTCAGAACCACCGGTGTGTCCGGGATCTCCTTTCTCCACGGAAGCGGCTCCAGCGTGCTGGTGCCCTGCGCGCCTCACTGGCAGCTGTCTGCTCAGCTGTGGTCACCAAAGGATTGAAAGCCTTTGCCTCACCGGGAAGGCATGGCTACCAGAGATCCCAGATGCCGCCTGCTGCAGCCCTGATCCCAGCTCCTTGGAGCCTTTTGAAGATGCCTCCTCCATTGCCCAGCTCTGCCTCACCCACCACAAGCAGCAGCACTGTAAGCTCACCCAGCCTCTCCAGAGCCCTCTGCTTGGTGAACCAGTGGTTTTCAAGCGATGAGCTTGGCCCATTGGTGCCTCACAGTGACACCTTCAGGGTCCCAGACAAATTACCCCTTCCTTTTGGTGCCATCCCAGTGGGATTATGTGGGCAGCAGAGCAGGACAAGGAAGAGGGGAAGGAAGGTAAGGAAGATGGTGTCGGGTGGGATTTCAACATCTGACACATTGACGTTTCCCAAGTAGAAGCCAGTCATTCAACATCTGGCCAAGAATATTGCGTCTTGCTTAAGAGCAACTCCAGATGTTCCCAAGACCTTTTTTTCATTATTTTATTTCTTTCATTCTTTTCTTCTCTCTGCTCCCTCCTAGCCACTCTTGACTCACTAAATCAAGGGAGACAGGCTTTTAACTCTCTGGAAAGAAATAAACGGCTCAATGGTGATATGAAACGAATTTTCTGAAGCTATGTGAGCAGATGTGTGTTGGGGGAAGGGAAAGGGGGAAGAAAGGTGAGGGAGATCAAGAGAAAGAGAGGGGCATGTCTACATGGGCATCTCTTCATCATGAGGTGCCCGAGCTGGATGCGCAGCATGATGGCCAGAGGGATGTGCAGTCCTCACTGCACATGTAGGACTGACCAGGACAGGATTTGTGACTGGAGGAAAAAAGGGAACTGGACCAGTTCCTGCTTCAATGGGTTGACCAGTGATCTCCTCTCCAATGTAATTGGGTCCAGTTCTTACCTCCTGGAAGTGACTCAGAGCTGAGGAGGTCAAAAGAAGGATGAGTCTGGTATGTTGATGACACTCATCTGTAGAGGTGATTTATCACCCGTGACAGGAGTGGGAGAACGAGCAGCCAAACAGCAAGAAACTTGGGAAAAGAGAAAGTTTGGTGGGAGGAGGGGAGAGGTCAAAGGCGAGAGAGGTGAATGAGAGAAAGATGGAGGAGGGCGGTGAGAAGGTGAAAGGAAGATTGAGATATATGGAAATGTGGTTTCTCTGTCAAGTTCCTTTGACTCCTGCTAATGTGCTGGTCAGGCTCATAGCCTCAGTGCCCTCTGTGTGCCACACATGCAAGGGCTTCATGGACCTCTGATGGCCTAGAGCTGCCACCTGTGCAATCTCTCCAGGTGAAGTGCTAGCGGTGTGCTTGCCTCCCGTTATCCACACTGTCCCCTCCTGAGCCACCACCTCCAGCTCCATCCTTTCGTCACAGCTGCTTTGCCTGGGTTTGAAGGCTCCCAGCCTCTGGCAATCCCACCCTTCCTGCGGGAGAAGGGTGGTTTGTAGACTCTTTAGGTAAAGCCACAGCACTGACACCATTTGCTCTCTCCTCTTCCTGCATCTCTAATGGCACCTGGAGAAATAACTCCATGGGGGTGGCCGAGAAAAGCTCATTTTTTTTGCCTTCTTGTTCCCCTTTGAGTTTATGAGCCAGTTAAAACACTGGATGACCACTGCAGTCAGCCTAGAGAAGGACCTGATCACAACCTTTGTATGGCCACAACAGGCCTGGAAGAGCTCATCTCAGAGAAATGTGCCATTAAGAGGCAGTGAGGATGGTAGAATGCAGCTCTACATCATTTAACCCACTCCAGAGATCTGCCACTGGCTCCAGAGCACCCGAGGAGCCAAACACCTCCTCCAGCACTCAGCACAAAGCCCTTTGCAGGACACATCCCATTATGAGCAGAAAGCCAAAAATTCAGCAGGTGAGGCCTCATGAGGTCCAAGCTCCCCAGCCTGGGAAGTGGTTCCAGGTGCCGCCCTTGTGGCAATGATGGAAAGGCTCCCAGCTTTCAGAGACCTGATGCTCAACATCCTCTGATATCTGGGTCTCCGAGAGGTCTGAGGGCTGGGGTGCGCACACACAACCACGCTGAGCAGTTTCCTCTGTGCTCCACACACTTGAAGCTCATGAGAAACCCTCAGAGACCTTCTGTCTGGCAGTAAGAGCCCTTCAGAACATGATAGAGGAGATCTTGAGAAACCACAACTACTGTCCAGTTAATGGCTGCTCACACGCTTCTGGAGAGCAGTTCAGCCCATTCATGAGCAGGAATTCAGTCTGGAGATTTGGAGCAGGAAAAGATCCTGTGGGATGACAGCTCAGGGGCTGCCAAGGAGCAGTAGCCCGGTTTCCACACCAGCAGGTAGCCTACACCAGTCCCGTGTCTCATCCATATCCAGCACCATGCTTGGTTGTCAAGAGTTGGTTAGGAAATCCCCAATCCAACTGGTTTTACCCTCTGAAAAAGCCTGTTTGCCTGAGCTGAGCCAGCTGACTGTCCCTCTCCTCAGCATCCGGCCCAGTCCTCTGAAGCTGAATCCCTGCATTTGGAGAGCCCTGGGGAGGCTCCAGGTGGGCTCACGTGGTCCCAGTCCTGGCTGGGCTGCAGGTGGCCTGCAGTTCCTCTGGGCTCCAGCTTGAGCCGTGGCTATGAGAGCATCCAGGCTTCCTGCCCTGGAGCGGGGTCTTGGCTCTTGGTTCCTGGCTCTGCAGAGCAAGGCCAAGAGACCGTTCTGGCTCTCGGGAGGACCTGCACTTCAAAATTTTCCAAACAAATCACTTGGATTATTTCTAGCTGACATTTTTGGAGGGATTTTCCTCCCGCCGGAAGGGAAGGACTTGATTTATTAATTTTTCAAAAATTTTTCGTCCAAACCTCCTGGATGCTCAAATGGGGGTGGAGAGAGGGACAATGAGTTTGGGCAGACCAGATGCACCAGCCCTGCCTGAAGCTGGCCCTCATGGAGGACTCTGGCTCCTGGCTCCTCCTCGCTGTCCTCAGCTTGCAGATGAGATCCCTAGGACCCCTCTGAGTGCCCACAGCCACCCCAGTGCTCTGCAGCACCCTGGCACTTCTGGGCTGGGGATTAGGGTGCCATCATCATGCCACATGCCACATCAGGGCTGTGTCCACAGCCCATGAGTGGCACTGGCTAGGATGGAGCCACCAGTTCATCTATGAGTAAAATTCAAATTTTTTTGGTTTGGTGTCTTTTATCTTTCCCTTTTTTGCCTTTCCCTTTCACTGGGGGAGCTCAGTGCAATTTCCAGGCCATGGCTCAGACAGGGCCCATAACTATGTCCCTGCCTTAACCACGGGACACCATCTTCCTGTGCCAAGGTGCAGACTCTGGTTTGTGCTGGTGGGTATCTCCCAGCTGGGTCGGCATCAAGGAGAGGCAGGCAAAGAGTGGTGTGTCTGCAGCCCCTTAGCAACCCCCACCTCCCCAAAATTCCCAACATCAGCAAGCACCACGGGTGTCTGGGCAGTGTGCAGAGACATGAGAGATCAGGACCCTGCTGGGAGGAATTGGACTGCTGGAGCCAAAAACTTTCCGGCCTTGCTGTGCCCATCTGCCCCCTCTGCCCTGGGATGGGTGGCAGAGGGGTGCTGGCACTTGTGATGGGGACACCTTGGGGACAGGTGGTGGTCTCTAAACATCCTCCCATCGCCTGGATGTGGAGTGGTTCCCACCACTCGCCCTGATGCTGCCAACACTGCAGGGAGGTGGAGGCACCTGAAAGGCTTCCCCACAGCTTTGTTTTGGGCACCTGATGGTGACACCTCTTCCATGCTCTCTCCTGTACCAGCTCCTGCCTGTGCCTCTGCCAGTAGGTTCTGGAGCTTCAGCTGGTCTTCCCAGCAGTAGAGAGCAGTGTTTGAGGCTCACCATCCTCTCCTGCTCCAGGGGAATCATAGAATGGTTTGAGTTGGAAGAGACCTTAAAGAACATCCCTTTTCAACCCCCTGCCGTGTACGAGGACACTTTCCACTAGACCAAGCTGGTCGGAGACTGATCCAGTCTGGCCTTCACCCCCACCCCACACCATGGAGTCTCTGAAGTCCTCACCCCCACCATCGCGGCCATGTGGTGGGAGAGGTGCTGGCACTGTGCTTCCCAGTGACAGGAGCTATCTGGGTAGAGGGACGAGGGAAACAAAGCCCTGAGACACCTGCATCCTTAGGAATCACTCTCTTTATGGGGAACAGGGCAGATCTCTCCTCTCCGGAGAGGCTCCAAAATTCAGATGGAAAAAATATATATTTTCCAACCATTATATTTCACAAAAGGAGCTGTTCCTCCACTTAAAATGTAGGTGACAAGTACAAAAGGCATTTGTCATTCTAGAGCAGGCCAAATCTTCAGGAGATCCAAGATATATGGTACGCACTCACGGCCCAGCTTCAATCTGCTCTTACACTGTAAATTCCAATTACATCATGCTGCCTTGTTTAAATACCGTGAAACCTGGCTCATGCCCTAAGTATGTTTTATATATTGCCACATGCATTTGAAATAGATGGGCAATGTGTTTTACGGCACATGTGCAAATATCTCCATATTTTTCCATCTGGGGGTTTATGGGATCTTTCAGAAAATTAATAATGGGGCTCGGAGGAAATGTTCGACTTGGAGGCAGTAGCGGAGATTTATGGCCGTCCCACTGGATGCCAGGGAAAAGTCTGAAAGCACCCGGAGCAGACGCAGGCCCCACGATTTCACCAGGCGTTCCCTGAGAGCTAATTTTGCATAACAGTCAGGACCAGGAATTTCCCCCTGCAGCCAGCAGGTTGACAGGAAAAGATTGCTCGGGAAGTGAGGAGCAAGGGATAGGGATGGGGATGGAGGTGCAGGAGGGGACCAACATCCTGGGGGCTGCTGCCAGGGGCTCAGATTTGGGCAGGGCACGGCAATGAGTGAGCCTTGCTGGTGCGGGGCAGCCCTGCCCAGCCACCCCAACGGCCCCCTTCGGCCACCCTGCCTCGCTCCCAGCTCCAGGTACTGTCTGGTTTTGCTGGAAAAGAGACAGTCTGTATGTGCGTGCTGGCCAAAGCCACCTCATTTCTGGCTCAAGATGCCAGCGAGAGCCTGTTGGGGTCTGCTGGGTTCCCTGATGGATGAACAAACCCCAGCTGCCCCAGCATGGGGAGCACCCAGGGCTCCCAGGACACTGACCCAAGCAGCACCAACCCTGTCCCAGGGCCACAGGGATCACAGCATGGGTGGCCAGCAGGGCTGGGAAGGGACTCTCAAGAGTCACCACATACCAAAAGCCGCAAATGGCCATGAGGTCGGGTTAGTGACCCATAGCGCAGTCCCGGAGCTTTAAGCATTGGAGAAGCTTTGCTCCCATTGTCATCTGTTTTGCAGGACACAGGCGGGGGACAGGAGGGGACAGGCAGGATGCAGCACCTGGCCTTTAACCACTGCTGCTGCAGAGATCTCTGTGCGGATATCGGTGCCAGGGAGACACCCAACCCAGGCACTTCCAGACTCCTCGGATGTGCTGAGCTGGGTCTGCTCTGCCCATCTTCTTCTCCTCTCTCCCTGTGCTGTCAGCAGGACCGTGGTCCCCACTGTGGCCAGTCCAGGGGTCAGCTGGTGACTGTGTGTGCCTGGGCTGGCCACTGCCTATTCTCAGACAGGGAATGCCCCAGGACCAGCCATCTTCTGGGAGTGCCACCTCTCCCTGCTCCTGCACAACTGATGATTTCCCATCATGTGGGTGTGCGGGGGGGGAAGCAGTCTGTGGTGTTTATTTTGACAGTGAGAGAGGAGAGGCTGGTTCTCCAAGATTTTGTCCAAGATGAAAACATTGTCCATTTATTGAGCCTCACAGTGGCTGTGTAAATAAAGGAGCAGCTTCGATGGATGCTGAGGGTCTGATCCTGCCCCACTCAGAGAAATCATTGATTTATGGAGATGTAGCATCCCTCTGAAAAAGCCAACCCAGGTGAGCAGTGAAGCCTGTGAGTAGGCACAAGGTTGCTGAGCCCAAGCCATGCTGGTACCAGCATGGCTCTGACGGGGCAGCAGCAGCACCCTTGGGCAGGATGTTCTCCTTGTGCCATGACTCCTGCGCTGCTGGCAAACCTCCTGGCACCACCCCACCACAATGCCTCGGAGCCAGCTCGGTGCATGTGCACGTCCGGGACTGCGGCAGGATCCCCCCATCCCCAGCGCGCTGGCGGGGACCACTCTTCCCTTTGGCCTCATCCTCTCCATTGCTGCTGAGGTGGGAAAAACCCGGCAGGAGGGAGCTGACGGGTTTCTCCAGATGGTGCCCTGCTGACCCCAGCTGTTCCCCGTCTTCGGCTCTTCCTTAGGAAAACACGGCGCGGGCCAGCCCATCGATTAATGGTTTCCTCATGTTCCCCCCGCACAGCCGACGTGGGAAGCTGTCTCCCTGCTCCCCAGGCCCTGCTGAACTGAGCCCCCCGCCTCCCTATGCCCCCAGACCCCACACGGGTGCTGCACATCCCGTGCACACGGGGAGCATGTGTTAAAGCAGTGAATTGAGCCCTTGTAAACATGAACGAGGAGATAGATAGGTTGGATGAAGGACTGCATGAGCAAACGAACGAATGACTCGGTGATTAACTCTGATATAGTGAGTGCCCCCAAGGCTGGTGAAAATACACTCGGCATATTGAAGGGCAGCAATTTCTCACTGCTTTGCAAGAGGGGCTTGGAGCAACTAAAACCCCCAAACACTTGCTTGACATGGTCATGAGTGGGAAAAGTGCATCCTGCCCTGGCCCTGCAGCCCCTCTGGAAGGAGCCTGAGTGGGTGAAAGAGCTCTGGCTGGGGTTGGGAGGACAGGAGGAGGGCTGGGAATTGCAGAGGCTGTGCTTTGCTTAGGAAGCAAAATTTAGGATGTTAACGAGAGTTGTGAGGGTTGTAAAGTGCCAAGTAAAACACCATGCTTGGGTAAGGAGTGATGGACCGAGTGCTGCAGTACCAAGGGCACAGGACAGAGGATGTGGCACCGGTTGGATGGACAGGATGTGGTTGGTTGGACAAGTCACCACACCTGAGGAGTGGCAGCAGGCCACAGTTGGGCAGTACCACGTCCACAGGTGGCAAAGTACGACTTTTCCATGTTATTAACCACAGTGGCCTGGACAGTATGGGCTGGCAGAGCCACCACCACTGCTCTCTGACAGCTGAAGCCACTACTACGATCCACTTGGATCTGCATGGCAGCTTGGACAGAAGCTGCTCTGTGTACCAGAGAGCATCAGGAGAACAATGAGAGCAAGACCAGGTCAGACCATGACAAGGGCCACTCTAAGTAGGTCTTGCCCCTTCCTAGAGGCGCAGCTCCTCACCAGGAAGAACATTCCCAGAGCCCAGCACTGAGCTGTGCCCTGTTGGCCAAGCAACACGCCCTTTGCTTGATCCTATTGCAACTAAGGAAGGTGTTTGCCTGTGTGATGCAGTCAATTTTTATTTATGTGGACTTTGGTTACCAAGAGCAAAACGATGGAAAATACTCGACACACACATCCATCTGTCTGTCCACTCAGGCTGGGGTTCAGCTGTCCAGGCTCCTGTGATCTCTTGTGAGTGGAGCTGGCTGGATGACACAGAAAAAGAGCATTGAGTTTTCCGTAGTATTCTCACATTTTCTGTCTTTCCTTGGCCAAATTCCAGGTTTTCATGAAAAACGTCCACTGGCGTTTTGAAATGAGAAAAATTTCAACCAGCTGCAAAATTCAGTCCCAAAGCAGGGGGGAAATTGCAAACTTGGCCTCTATTTCCGCTGCCTTTGTGTCTCAAATACTTTGCCCCAGCTGAATACTGGGAAAAGACCTGTTAAATAAAAAAACACGGATGGAAATGTGCGTGGTGGTTTTGGCCCTTCCCGCGTGGGCCGGCATCCGCCGCCTGCAGCAGCCAGTCCCAGCACGGTGCTTCTCGGCACGCTGAGCTCGGCCAGCTGCTGCACAGGGCGGGGGATCCATGCTCGAGGAACCGAGAGTGCACCAGAGCACACCAAAGGCTTTTCAGATGTTTTGCTGAATTAATACTTTTTTCCTTGAAGAGCTATTTTGGAAAACATATGGCTTTGTAGAGCCAAGGAGAGTTTGCACTGCAGTATCTCTCTCTTGCCCTTGCAAAGCCTGCAGCGGTTGGCTGCAGCCACCAGGACTGTGTGACGCACCCTGCTGCCACCTGAGCCCCCTGCCCTGTGTCACCCACGGGCTCTGGCAGCTCCTAGCGATGTAAAGCATTCCCCACCACCAAAGGGGTGGCCAGGGCTGGGTGGGTGCTGGTGGATGTGGAGCTGCCCCTGGATTTGCAGCTCTCCACCAAACAATGCCTGTGCTCCAAGCCCTGCCCGGTCTATAGGGCAGGACAAGTGGCACCTCTGAGCAACTCCATGGTGCCTCCTTTGCTGCCCTTGGGGCCCTGGCACCAGCTCAGGGTGACCCAGCTACAGCGTCCCAGGTACAGCTGAACCCATGTGCAGTCTCCAGCTCCCGGCTGGCCACACCAGGCAGAGGGAGAGGAGTAAGAAAGGTGAATTCTTGTTTTGGACATGGAGGTGACATAAGCAATGGAAGTCAGGAAATGTCCTTCATGGATCAGACTCAGTGAAGGTGCAGAGTGGCTTCCTCTGGTCCTTCAGCCAGGATTTTAGGACATTCTCCAGCCAAATGGAGAGACGGAGAGAGCTCCTCTCCTTGGCACAGACTATGGGGTATGTGGTGGCTCTGCTCCGGCGTCTCTGATCTGCCCTAGCAGACACTGAGATGCCAGCTGGGAGCCCTCCTTCCTCAGCAGTCCCAGATGGCAGAGGTGAAAGAAGAGGGAAGAGCTGTCTGGGAGGATAAATGGAGAACTTCAATCACCAAGTTTCTCAAAGAGTTTTAGGTGCCCCACCTCAGTGGAGGAGAAATCAGGTGCCAAAGAAAACCCTGGAGCTCCCTGCCCAAGAAGGCTGTGCCCAGGGACTTTGGGGAACACAGACGCATTGTGCCTCTCCTGAAGGCTGTCCTTGCTTGGAGAAGCCACGTGCTGCTGAAGCCCTGCCCTGAGAAGTATCCATGCCCATGGAACAGTGGTGCTGCCCTGCTCTTTCCTGGGCTGTGGCTGCAGAGAAGAGGGGTCAGAGAACCTCCACACCCCATGGGGTGATGCTGAGCAGTGTCTGGGACAGAAGGGATGTTCCTGATGAAAGTCCTGTCCTTGCACACCCAAAGGGTGTTCCACCACTGAATTCTGTGTGAGAACTCCTGCATTTGTCCAGAGCAGCTGTGGCTGCCCCATCCTTGGAAGTGTCCAAGGCCAGATTGGACACGGCTTGGAACCATTTGGGATAGTGGAAGGTGTCCCTGCCCATGGCAGGGGTTGGAAGAAGGTGATCTTTGAGGTTCCTTCCAACCCAAACCATGCTGTGATTCTGTGACTGTTGGGTGCAAGGGGTTGCAGTGAGCCTGGGCCAAGGGCAAGTCTGGTGAAAGTAGCTGTGGCAGGAAGAGGAGAACCAAGTGGCCCAACTACATCAAGAGCCATCTCATGGCAGAGGCCAATAGCCTATGACAATCCAAGAGGAGCCAGGGATGGGAGGATCCCCTCGGCTCAGACAGAGGAGGGAAGAGGGTCTGTGTCTGGATGGTGGGTAATATCAGCTCATCGAAGCCCAAGTGGTCCCACATACCCATTACCCCTCAGCTTCTGGACTCCCCCCACCTCTGCCCATGCCCTGTGTAGGCACCCAAGTACCCATGGGACCTGAACAATGGCACTGCAGGCCCTCCACAGCTCTGCAACATCACTTCCAGCATCTCCAGCAGCTTCACCAATGCACCTGCATGTCCACACAGACATCCCCAGGGCCTGGAGCCTCACTCCCCAAATTCCCTTGTCCTGAAACCCAACAGTGCTCCACCAGTCTCTTCAGCAGGAAGCTCCAACACCACCCTGGGGTGCTGAAGTTCAGAAGCACCACCATCAAATGGGGAGTCCACACAAGCTGCCGTGGGCTGAAAAGGGTAAAGCTTCATCCTAACGGACTGGAAGACTGATGTAGGCTACAACCCCTCACTGAGCCATTCAATAAGCAAGGCAAGGTTTGTAGGGAAAGGAATATCTGTTGTCAGAGCACCTATTATTTCTATTCATATTTATTAAGCCAAGACCGCTACAATCTCAATGTGGGAAGATACTGGTGTCTGTTTAACCAGAGACTAATACACGGTGAAGAAGATATAAAAGACTAGAGCTGGATCAATGAAAGCTCTTCTCTCTTCCTGTCACCTCTGCCTTGTGCATCTCCTCGGACAACCTTGGCCACAGCAATTCTTCCCAGGAGAGCACACAGTCTGGCCTGCTCTGAAAGGTGCACACCAAGGCAGATGGTCACTCGGTGTCATCTCAACAGAAACAGGTGGAATTATGTCAACTGGTACAAGGAACACAGGCACAGAGACCTGGGTGGATGGCTGATGATACACGATGGCTCCAGTCAGCCTGTCCAGTCTAGCCCAGGTTCAAATGGAGCAGGTGGACATGGGAGGGGAAAATGGTGTGTCCAGGTGTTTCTCACTGGGTTGTCTGGACTAGGCACCAGGACAGTGACAACCAGGGGTTGCCAAGTCTGTCCCTTTCTCACTGGTGGACACAGTTCCGCCTGGTAGTGGCCACCAGCACACTGCCAGGGCCTGGCTCCTCCCTATGGCAGCGCAGCCTTGCACGGGTCCTGCCCCAGCCACAGTGCTGGCCCCTGTGAGCCCAAGGTCACCAGGGAATCAGGCCTTGTAAAAGTTCATTTGTCCTTCCTGGTGGAGCTCCTGGGGCTGGACGCTCTGCAGCACTGGACAGTTTCCACTCATCAGAATGAGGGACGGAAGACTCTGACCTCTTGTTCCTCCTGGGCAAGGAGAAAGGCAGAGAGAGGTCTGGCAGCAGCACATTTTCAGAGTGAGGAAGGATCATACCCTGGATGCTGGAGAAGTGAGAGCTGTCAACTGAGATGTCAACACTGGGCAGAAGACAACTGTATTAAAGGGAATGTAAAAGCCTTGAAAATGAGCTCCAGCATGCCCGGAGCAGGACACCAATCCCCTTCAAGCTCCTTCCGGCAACAGGCACCCACAGGACCTCGCTTCACTTTGCTCCTCATTAAAGGTTTGTCAGTACCGTATTATTTTTAATACACACTTAGAGAAAAGGACCGACACGCACACCCACCCATGCACACGCACACATCGGGAAACCATGGCCAAAATATACACTATAGACAAAGAGTCCGTTCACACTATATATATGTACAGAGTCTGTGGGCGCAGTCTGGCAGCGCCCAGCTGGGCTGGGGCTGGGCATGGGGGGCACGGTGGCTGCAAACCCCTCAGGGCTTCACGCACTTGCCCTTCTTCTCCCGCCGCTGCAGTTTCCGAAGGCGGCGTGTCCAGGCATCCCGCCACTGGATGACCAGGCTGTTCTTGTCAGCCATCAGTCCAGGCCGGTCAGTGGAGTTTTCGCTGATCCCCATGACCAAGTACTTCTTGCTGATCTGGATCTTGGGGCACTTGCAGGACAGGTCTTTCAGGTGGATCCACAAAAAGTTGTCACCACGCTTGACCCGCTCGTCACGGCACTTGTAGACAGAGAGGATGTTGATGGTGAACTTGGCCCAGTTGGCCACCGTCTCCATTTCTAGGATGTTCACCTGGACCACTGAGGGAAAAAAGGGGGAGGCATAGTGATGGGGATGCTTTGCCTTGCTCCCCAAAGGAAGGCTGGTGACAGGACCTACCCTTCCCCAGCAGCCCTACCTGCCTCATCCATTGCAGCTTTGGGAGGGCTGATCTGGGAACCCCTCTCCATACGGAGTGTTCCCCACCCTCTGGATGCCTTCATCCGGCTCACCCACAGCCAGCCCTCACCTGCCTCTGGGACAAAGCCCAGGGTGGCCCAGGGAGGTTGGAGGTCCTTACCATAGTCCTTCTTGCAGTACTTCTTCATGTTAATCTTGTAGTTGCCCTTGGCTGGTTTGCAGTAGGAGTCACAGTCTGCGGCAGAAGAACAGTGGGTTGAGCACTGAGGGGCTTGAGGCATGTGGGGACTCATCCCACCCCAGGGGAAGAGGGAGTGGGGTGGAGGGGACAGCAGCAAGACCCAGCCTGGCAGAAGGTGGTGGGTACTTGACTCCTCCTGAGCCAGGGCCTGGGCCCTGCTGGGCATGGGGGTCTGTTGAGTCCAGCTGCTCCCCTGGCACCTCACAGGGGCTGGGGGCTCAAAGACCAGCATGAAAGCCCGATACCACATCAGCTGAGAAGAGGAACCAAGTGGCCTTGGGTGCCCTGAGCAGACTCTGTCACTTGTCCTGTGGGATAAGTCAGCACGGGGCTGGTGGAGGAAGCCTGGGGACTCCTGCCAGACACAGAAAGGGAAGGATGGGAGGAATGCAGCTGAGGTGACAGTGGCTTCCATGGAGGGCCAGCAGGGGCCATGGCCAAGGAGAGTCAATAGATCAGCTGGGTGATGTGGGAAAAGAGGATTTGTCAGCAATCCCACAATCAGCCCCACAGGGGGCAGATCGAAAGGCAGGTCTGACACCAGACCAAGGGGGTCATGATCCTCAGAGCGATTCAGCTCTCAGGGGCCAGAGTGGTGGGAAGCACCCTCAGGGGCAGCCCCTCCAGGGACCTGTGCCTCGTAGGCTCCCACGAGTGAGGAAGGGGACTCAGGCTGTGGGAAGGAGGCAGGTGACGGAAGTGGCTCTGTTTCACCATGCCACTCCTGCTGCTCAGGCATCCCCTGCTCAGGCTGCTCCAGAGGTGTTGGGGAGGCCACCAGGCTGTCCTCCACTACCCTGCTGTCCCCCAAGGCTCCTGTCCTCCAGGAAGTTTTATTCTGTGCATTTCTAAAGCCCCCAGATTTGCATCTCAAGCAGAGGGAGGGCAGGGAATGCCTCTTTCCTTCTCCCCAAAGCCTTTGATCCCAACAATTGCCCGAAGCAGCCCTGTTCTCCTCCTTTCTTTCCCCTGCCATCTTTCTTTGAACATCTCAATTTGTCTCTTTCCAAGTGGCATGTTTTTTCTGAGCCCATCTTTCTTCTTTTCTCTGCCTTTCCCAGGTTCTCCCTCTGGCTTGGCCCTGCATCCCAGGACAGAGCCAGCAGCCTCTAAAGTTGTCTTTGTTTGCGGGTTGCCACAGTGATCACTGGGGATGGAGGCGAAGCTCTGGGGGAAGACTGGGAATAACAGAACCCTGTGCCAAGGGGAGGAGGAGAAATGAGGAAAGAAAGAAGCCCAGGAGCACAAACTCACCCTGGGCTCTGCTGTTCTCCTCTCTGCCCAGCTCCTTTTTATCTGGGACTTCATGCCACCTGTTCCAAATTTGTCAGTGACAGAAGCAGTGCAGCACGAAGCTAATTCTTGGCAGAGGGGGGTGAGCTCTGATTTGCAGTTCAGCCCCCACCATGCTGCCACACTGCCCCTCTGCCTGGGCTGGCAGAGCTGCCTTGGCCCTGCTGCCTCCCCTGAGACAGTGGTGGTGGCTACACAGGGGGCTCAGGGCCTCTCCGTATGGGGGTGGCTGCTGAGCATGCTGGAGTGTTTGGTGGTGGCACTGAAGGTGCCCTCACCCACTGCACCCCTGGGCTGTGCTACAGCCTCAGCCTGGCTCCTGCTGCACCCCCGGGCTGCGCTACAGCCTCAGCCTGGCTCCTGCTGCATGCCCAGGATGTGCTACAGCCTCAGCCTGGCTCCTGCTGCATCCCTGGGCTGTGCTACAGCCTCAGCCTGGCTCCTGCTGCATCCCCCGGGCTGTGCTACAGCCTCAGCCTGGCTCCTGCTGCACCCCTGGGCTGTGCTACAGCCTCAGCCTGGCTCCTGCTGCATCCCCAGGATGTGCTACAGCCTCAGCCTGGCTCCTGCTGCATCCCCAGGATGTGCTACAGCCTCAGCCTGGCTCCTGCTGCATCCCTGGGCTGTGCTACAGCCTCAGCCTGGCTCCTGCTGCACCCCTGGTATGTGGATCCCGCTCTATCCTCTGGGATACACTACAGCCCCATCCCAGACCCCCCTGCATCCCCCGAGACCGGCCACAAGCCCATCCCGACACACTGCTCTGTCCTTTCCTGCTCCGTGAAAGGGACTCTACAGACAGCCTCCCACCTTATTTTGGGGAGTGCCCATCAGGACAGGAGACCTTTTCCTCCCCAGGCAAAGGGGCGCAGAAAGCTTCCTGCCACAGGCCCACCCATGGACACTGGGTGCCGTGGGGGAGAAGGGTGGCATGGCCTGGGTGTTCTGCTGGAGAGTGGCCCGGCAGGGTGATGGGTGGTGGAGTGAGGGGTTGTGGGGTGATGGAGTGATGGAGTGTGGGGTGATGTGTGGTGGGAGCAGGCTGTGGGGCAGCCTCAGCCAACCTGCCACCCCCTTCCCTCAGCAATGGAGATGAAAGAAACGCAGTAACTGCCCTGGGCTCCTGCTCATGATTAACAACAAAACAATGTGATTCAAAGGAGCCAGAAAATGGTGTTGGGAATTAACAATTTAGGATTAGTCTGGGGATTTTTTTAACCACAGCTTTGTGCTGAGGAACATTCCTCAAATGTAAAATCAATTCCTGCTCCAGTTATCTAAGAAACTTGGGAAGGAAAAAAAAGTCCAGATAAATGGAAGTGTTTCCTTTCCTTGGCCCTGGGCACATGGCCTCCATCACTGGTGTGGGGCAGACACGGATGCTGTGGCTGGAAAGTGGCCAGGTATGTCAGGGCAGATGGATCCTCCCTGCACCTCCCCAGACTGCCTCTCTCTGGGCATCCTGTCCTGTTCCTGCAGGGTTTTGCCATAGCAGGGTCTCAGCCCCCCAGTCCTGATCACAGCACAGCTACGGACCGTGGTTCCATCCTCCTGAGCGCGCTGGGATGCTGTGTGCCTGATGGGGGCTCTTCCCACAGACAGGGCCCCGAGAGCCCACGGCGTGACACATTCCACGGTGGGGAGAAGATCCACCTGCAGCCGCCCTTGTGCTGTGTCCCTGCAGCTGGACGGGGCAGCCAAGCCCCACAGAAGGGCTGGGGGTCAGCAGAGACCTGACACAGCCCACGGCCTGAAAGTGCACCCACAAACCCTGAAATGCTGCTGCACCCCTGGGATATGCTACAGCCCCATCCCTGACACTGACACTTGTCTGGGACAAGCTACAGAGCAATCTCTGAGACTGAGACATCACTGGGATGTGCTACAGCCCCATCCCTGACACTGCTGCATCCCTGGGGTTCACTACAGCCCCGTCCCAGGCACAAATACATCTCTGGGACATGCTACAGCCCCAGCTCTAACAGTGCTGCATCCCTGGGAGATGCTACAGGTACAGAGTGGGAGGAGGAGCTGATAACCAGAGCCACCGGCCTCGTGTGGGCATTCCCCATCCCTGCGGGCACGGCGTGCCTGAGAGGTGGCAGGTTTGCACATCTGGTTTGCTTCTCCTCTCCTTGAAAAGAAATGAATATTTTGTTTTAAGAGAGATGTAACTTAATTAGGTGCTATGGCTGCAAATCTTTTACTGCTTACTTTGGATTCCTTTAAAGCCCTGTTTTGCACTCCATGAGTTTTGTTAATTCTGCTAATGGGGAACGTGGATTTTATTTTTTTCCACTAAGTGGAAAATATTTTAAGATAATAGTAATAAAAATTATGAGAAGTGGGCCCAAGACATTTCATCACCAAGCTAGTCAGTTGCTCGGGCACAGACATCAAAGCTGGACCTCAAAGGCTTTGGAAGATTGGAAAGGCAGGAGAAAGCTGGGAAAAGCGATGCAGAAGATGGCAATGACAGTGAAAAGCCTGGAAACACCCAGGGACTGAACTCCTGCATGGAGGAGGATGGGGAGAGGGCGGGAAGCCCAGCACCTGAGCATGGCAGCCCTGAACAATGTCCCCCTGTTCCTGCAGCCAGCACCTGCTGCCAGAGGCAGGGTGGGAGGTGGGGAAATGGGGAGAGAAGGGGCTTGGAGGCTGCCGGAGGTGCTGAGGGCCCCTTGGGGACTGCCCTGCTCAGGGGCAGCTGGGGGCTCTGGGGCAGAGGGATGTAGGCAGAGGGGCATCAGGGAGCAGGCACGGAGCGGGAAGGAAGGATCAGTGTAGGCAGCCCTGCGTGCAGCACGAGCACAGCAGGTGCAGGGCACCGTGGCAGTGCCAGCCAGGGCAGCGTCACCCCCCACCTCTGATCCCCCCAGCCAAGGGAGCAGCAGGACCCCCACCGGGTCCCCTGATCCTGCAGTGGCACAGACTCCGGGCAGAGGCAGCTACTTTGCCTTAAAGATATTTGAGCTAGAAGCCAGAAATCTTAAGCCAACAAACCCACAGATAAACTGCAGGCAGTTTGAGGCAGACCCGCTCCACTAAAACAGAGCAAACAACCCAGCTCTCTGCCAGTGCTGTTTATTTTTGTGCAGCTGAACAGCTCAGACATCACTGTGAGACTGTTCCTATTTATAAAGCACAGGAGGGGAGTCACCTTGATTAACTCCGCTCCATGCGGCGCTCTCTGTTGGCAATAAAACTGGCCAAATCCCCCATTTTTTTCCTTTTCGCAAAGCCTGATGTTCCAGCTCCCTCCTCACAGCTGGCAGGGCAGGCAGGGCAGGCAGGAGCAGAGGCGGTGGTGGTGTGCCCTGTCCCACGCAGCCCCCCCAGCAGCGGTGCCATCACTTCAGCTCAGCACCTTCCCACTCTGAGTTTCATCTTGCCCCCTCTGCCACAGTGAGGAGGGAAACCTCTGCCAGACCCAGGCAGGGCTGCTCCTCACTGTCCTGAAAACACCTCCTGTTTTCCAGGGCCTCTGTGGGGCAGGGCTGTGAGGGCTCAGCAGTGCACATAGGTGCTGGCTGGGGTGCTGGGCAGAGCTCCCAGGCTCTGCACTACTCCGTGGGGTCCACGTGTGCTAAGCCAGCACTGCTCTGCAAGGAGCTGCTGGTTCCTCCTGTGCATCTTCCCTCTCCACCTCCCTCCACACACTTTACTCCTGCCAGAGGAACACAGAATCATTAAGGTTGGAAAAGGCCTCCGAGATCATCAAGTCCAACCTTGAACCAAATACCACGGTGCCCACTAAACCACATTGCAAAGAGCCACATCTACTCGCTTTTTGAACACTTTCAGGGATGGTGACTCCACCACTGCCCTGGGCAGCCTGGTTCACTGCCTGACAACCCTTTCAGGGAAGAAATTTTTCCTGATGTCCAGCCTGAACCTCCCCTGGCACATCTTGAGGCCATTTCCTCTTGTTCCATGCCTTGTTCCCTGGGAGCAGAACCCGACCCCCCCAGCTGCCCCGTCCTGTCAGGGACTTGTAGAGAGAAGAGGTCCCCCCTGAGCCTCCTTTTCTCCAACCTGAGCCCCCCCAGCTCCTTCAGCTTCTCATCAGAATTGTGCTCCAGACCCTTCCCCAGCTCCTTTCCCTTCTCTAGACATGCTCCAGCCCCTCAGCATCTGCCTCATTGTGAGGGGCCAAAGATTCCATCCCTTCAACACACCTTGTCCCTGGCCCTCCCCTGCAGCCACTGAGCTCACGCACGGGGCTGCAGCGACCGTGCTGGAAGGTGCTCCCAGAAGGCTGGAGAGCACATCCCAGGCACACACTAGCCTGGGAAGAGGCTGTTGGCATTTTCCACTGCCAAGCCAAGGTGGCCACAGTAAGGGGAGCTGGGGAGATGGAGACAAACAGAGCACTGGCTCTATAAGAAGCGTGTAGGCTTCCTTGGGGAAGCTGCTCATTAAATATGGGAGTGGGGAGCCGGAGGTGCCCCTGCCGTGTTCACAGGAGCATGTGCCATGGGATGGAGTGGAGGATTGCCTGGGATGTCTATTCCACCACAGTGAAATGCAGAGGAAGACCAGGGTCTTGGGGACAGCAGGAAGAGGGGTGGCCCAAGGCGGGAAGGGGCTGCTTCTTTCCTGGCTTCTCCCCCTTCACCTGGCTTGGAATCCCTACAGACGGATAAACCTGGGATGGTGGGAACAGCCACACTGCAGTGCTGCGGGGACTGGGGAAGGAAGAGGAGGGGAGGGAGGAAAGCCCTGCTACAGCCCTCTTTACCCTGCATGGGAGGGCTGAGCATGGTGGCACTGGATCCAGGGGCTGGCACAGCACTGCTTGGTACTGTTGGGATGTGCCGTGACATGGTGGGAGCTCACGGCACGTGGGTGGTCCCTGGCCAGGCTGGAAGAAGGACCCGAATCCATCAGTGCAGGGAGCATCCATGCACCCACCCAGCAGTGCCCAGCCCCAGCCAAGCCTCTGCAGGAGCACAAGCGAACCTCAGCTTGTACTGAGATGCCAACCTTCCCACTCCAGTCTGGGGAACCAGGGCAGCTCTTGAGGAGCTCTGAGGACCATTGCAGCAATGCCTCCCTTGCCTGTGCAAGGCCTGCAGTCTGTCAATGGAGCTGTCACCTCTCACCAGGTGACCACAGCAGTGACACTGGTCCTTCCGTGGTCCAATCACCCAAGATCCCATCACCCTGCACAGCCAGGACAAGCAGCCCATACCCAGACCCTTCACTCCTGCAGGCCTGGATGAGCACCATGTCACCCATGTCCCAGGGGAGACCTGGCAGCCTGTGCCCCAGCACAGGGGCCCTGGAGCCTGCCTGAGAGCTGCCAGACCCCCACTGCCCCAGCACCTCCCAGAGAGCTGTGGCCTTGCAGAGGCAAAGGACACTGAGGAGAAACCTCTTGCACTGGCGCTGATAAAAGGAGGTTGAACAAAGCCGGCTCCCAAGCACCCGCTGGTGCCATATGCCACAACCCCTGCCATAACCTGCCAAGGGATGGCGAGGCCCCAGTGGGCTGCATCCCTGCACTCCTCCTTGGAGGGCATGGAGAAAGCCTTTCCCAAAAACGTCCATCAATCTTAGTCAGTTCCTTTCCAGAAATACACAGGATTTTAAACCTCAGTCACACCTTTCACCAAAATTTCTCACCATTAATTTTTTGCCAAATGGTTTGGTAGAGCTCAGCCCTCCCCTGTGCTGTAGCAGGGAGAGGGGAGGTGGGATTGGCCCCCAGGTCTCTGGGCAGGGCTGGGGCCATGGACTCAGGCAGGGACATGGAGCACTTACCCGCGGGTGCCTCTGTGCTGGTGACCAGGGAGGTGGGGTTGATGGCAGGAATCTCTGGAAAAGAAAGGGAGAGGTATCTTAAGGATGAGACCCCCAGCTCTGGGGGTGACAGGTGGGCAAGAGCCCTCTGCAAATGGGCCACAAGGGGATTTTGTTGGTCACAAATGAAAGATGATGGGACGAATCTGATGTGACCATTGCAGACCATTGAATAGACATGGAGATGCACAAAGTGAGTTCAGTGAATGGGGCCAGGCTGCAATTCTGCAACCCCTGAGAGCCCTGAGGATGTGTGCTCCAGGGATGGATGCTCAGCTCATCTGAACTCAGTTTGGACATCAGATGGGAGCTTGGCTGATCTCAGCATGCTTCAGGCTGCCCAGCACAGGGATAAATGTGGGAAAAGATAACACTTTCTCAGGACTCTTGGCAGCAAAACCTGGGGGAATTTCTTTCCTAAACCAAAATTTGGGGAAGAACAGAGAGAGAGGAGCCAGCTCCACCAGTCACCCACACTGCCACTGCTCCAGCAGCCCAGCAAATGCTGCAGGGTGGGAAGTTGTTCCTCTGCCACTTGGGTCAAATTCAAACCCACTGTGACAATAAACAGAGTTTTATGCTGACCACAGCCTCTGGCCTTGCCCCAGAAGTGACTGTGCTCGGGCCTCAGCTGTTTGAGGAGGGCACATGCTGTACCAAGGATGGGAGCCAGCAGAGCTGTTTCAGCCAGCCAGAAGCACTGACCCAAGGGGGCATCCGGAGCCTCCTGCACTGGGGCAGGTGAAGCCCAGGTCAGCCCAGGAAGTGATGAGAGAGCCCTGCTTGGCCACTTCCTGGGGAACATCCATAAGGACAGGCACCATCTTCTCTGAGCCTCCCACCCGCCACAAACCATCCAAGGTGAGTGGGGGACCATGGGGCATCCCCCAATGCCTGTGGGGGTTCCTGAGTGCAGGGCGAGGTGTGGGGCACTCACTGATGCAGGGGGCCACTGGCGAGCGGCTCTGCTGGTAGCCCTTGGCACAGCGGTTGCAGGTGAGGCCGGTCACGCCGTCCTTGCACGGGCACTGCCCCGTGGTCTGGTTGCAGGTCTTGCCGGCCGCGCCAACTGGGTGGCAGTCACAAGCTGGGTGGGAGAGAGAGGAATGGTTATGGGAGAGGGGAAGCACAATGCAAACCCCAGACTGGGCCCAAGGTGCAGTCCCAGAGAGGTGAAGAGGAGGGGGCCCTTCCAGAGCACCACTGGAAAGCAGCTGCTGGGGCTGGCACAGCACAGACCCAGCTGGACCCAAGGGTCTGGACCAACCATGGCCTCACATGTGCTGTGAGCAGCACAGGCAGGAGGGCAAGTGGACAAAGGGGTTGGCCAGGGTATGGCCTTGCTGACAGGGATGCTCAGGATGAGCACATGGAGCCTCTGCAATTCCCACAGGTGCCTGCAGCCACCAGCTCTCATTTAAGACCTTCCCCCACCTCAACTCCAGGGAGATGTTCCTGTCACAGCAGTAAAAACCATCTTCTCCAGCTGCTCCCCTGCCTCCAAGCTTTTCAGCCCATGGAGCTGAACCAACACGGGGTTTTGACACAAACATTTACCTTGTCTCAGTTTTAGAATGAAGTAGGTTTTCTCAATGTTTCCCAAGCTCATGAGTCTTGATGCCCCTCCTGACTCCTGGAGACCGTGGGCAAAGGATGACCCCACAGCTTTCTACCACAGTCTCTCTAAGGACAAGCCACACCTGAGGTGGGTGAAAGTTGTCTTTGCTGTGAGCAGAACGCTCCACCACGTCACACGAGGTGATGGACCCGCTGAGGGTTATCTGCATGGAGGGATGCGGGAAGGAGATGCTTGTTCAGGAGAGGACCTTCCCATCTGCTTGCCTGGAGCTGGGCTGGCTATGAGCTGGAGGAGGTTATCTTGGCCTCCATCAGTGTAGGAGTTGAACGTGATTTCAAAGCAAAACAAAAACATCTCCCCCACCCGCCCCCGCAGCCCCCTGATGTTACTGTTTCCCTAATTTTCACCAGATGGGACTGGTGGGAGCACCATGGCACTCGAGCCCCCTCCTGCACAGCCAGAAACCAGAGCGAGCAGCCTCTAATGGGGACCAGATGCTCCATCCTTATCAGATCTTGGCTAGGACTGGAAGCGGACGTCTTTCTGACAGGGATATTTCGGGGGCTCAGCTGTGATAACAAATGGCAGCGAGCAAGGGAGGCTTGGCATGACGCAGGGCTGTTGGAAACGTGGGGGCTTTCTTGGGCCCCAGCGGTCTGTTCCTGGTGTAAAGTTTATGGACGGACATAAATCTGAGCCCAGTCAGGACCCAGTTCATCTAAGCTGATCTCTCTCCATGTGGTGGAAGGCAGATTTCGGTGACTCTGTATGTTTCACCCCGATCAGTAATTAAGGCAGCTTTTCTCATCTTAAGTGCACAACCGATCAGTGTCATTGGGGTATGAGCTTGGTCTCTGCCAGACCAATCTCTGCCCACTTGCCCTGCTCCAGTGGGATTTCCCACAGTCCCACAAAAATGCACTGTTCCCATGGGAAGAGCATGCCAGGCAAGAGTGCTTACCCTGCTGGCTCCCCATGGCCCATCCCGCTGCTGTGGCATCTCTGTCCTTCCTCACCCTGACACAGCCTGTCCTGTGGAGGGGGCTGCCTCAGGGAGCCCATCCCAGTCCCGGGCAGGCAGGGCCGGGGCACGGTGCGGCTCTGCACCGCTGCCCACACACCGAGCCCTGCTGCTCCCAGCCTCCGGCCGCCAGGATCTGGCCCATGGAGCTTGAATGGTGGATTAAGTCACTAGCTTGGAGCTTAACTCATCAAGCCGTGCTTGCCAGAAAGCATGTCTTGCACCTCATATTGAGGGTATTTTTGCATCCTGAGGCTTAGCTGCTACTGCTTCACCAGTTTTCATTGGAGAAAGCTCACGGTTTACAGCTTTGTTTAAATTACCGGGATTAATGCACAGCCATCCTTTATTTGACTTTTCAATTACCACCATTGAATTAATCCTGGAGGTTGCTCTGCCTTTTCCATCCCTCCAGCTTTTCCGTCTGGCAGGGCCCAGCAGTGACGCCAGCAGCGGGAGGGAAGCACTCCCCGCTCGCTGGCCAAGGGCTCTGCTCTGGTAGACACAGGCCTGGGCAACCTGCAGCTGGAATTTTTGTGCCTATTTCAAAGATGCTGCATCCAGGCAGAGGCAAACCATGGTTGAAGAGTTATTTAGTAACATGCTGGGGTTTGTTTAAATAAGATGCAGTGGTTCCTGGCCTCTGGGTTAGTGATTTGCCTCCTGAATAGGAACTGAGCATCTGCAACCTGGGCTAGTGGAAGGTGTCCCTGCGCATGGCAGAGGACTGGAACCAGATGATCCTCAAGGTCCCTTCCAAACCAAACCAATCTGTGATTCTATGAACATCTGCCTTCATTGCAATGCTCAGCCTCTGCCCTGGGCCAGCACTGTGGTAGGTGCAAAAGCCTTTGTTCAAAGCCACAGCACACTGTTCCCATGGCCTGCTCCATGCCTGCTTTAAACATCCAGTGTCAGTATCCCTTCCCTTCCCTTCCCTTCCCTTCCCTTCCCTTCCCTTCCCTTCCCTTCCCTTCCCGAGCTGCAGGTATAGGGCCCATCTTTGGAAAAATCAAGTCCAAACTCTCTTGTCACATCTCTGTGTATTTATATGCCTCTCTGGCAGCACCAGCTCTCTGTTGCCAGCACCTGGGACCTTGCTCCTCCTCTAAGGAGCTCCCAATCCCTACAGATCCACCCCTAGATAAGGGAGGGGTGGAAATCCTTTCTGCTTTACTGAAGGAGGGGCAGCCAAAGAAGCAGAAGCATCAGGGATTTTATCATAAACTCTGTTCCCTGAGGGAGAGACAGGAACTGGCTCCCCAGACCCAGGGTACCACTTTCACTGCCAGATCCTCCTCAGCATATGCACCGTGGCAGGGGTCAGCCCTGTGCACATGTTCATCTGGCTCGGCTGAGCTTTGCAGCACTTCCAAACCACGGGCAGACCCTGCCAGCCCTCCGGAAGCAGCAGCCCCCGCCCGGGCTGGCAGAGCCCTGCCCGTGGTTGGCACAGGGACAGAGGTTTGTCTGCGAGGGGGGACCTGTCCCGCTCCTCTGCAGCCCAGGCATCGCTGGCTGCCCTTTCTCCTGTGCTGCAGCAGCTGCGCTCACCCCATCCCATCAACTCCTGGGCATCCTGGGATGCTCTGCCCGCCCTGTCCCCTCCAGAGGAGCCACCTTGGATCAGAGATACTTTCCATCACCGTAATGCTTCACAATTATTGCCCTGTGAGGGTGGTGGAGCAAGGCTTGCACTGACAAATGGCAGGCACAGGCAGATGGGAGCAGCCAGGGCCCCTCTGCTTCCTCCATCCCCAGCCCTGCAAGCAGAGGGATTTGAGCCACAGCCAGGTACGAAACACTGCACCTGCAGCATCCCTGCTCCCACAAACCCGTGCTATATTCAGTAATCCTCCCTGGTCCCAGCAAAATCTAGCCTGCTTTATTAGGTTTTGGCATTTTTTCTGTTATTGCTCTTTGGTAAGCGCTCTCTTTCCCATCTGGAGCAGAAACTGAGCCCCTCAATGCCCAGGGAAGTGGTACTGGGGGCCCTGGGGAGGTGAATGCCTGCAGGGGCATCTGCTTTGCTTGGGATTGTATCAGTTTTGGAGCAGAAGTAGAAGGAGCTGGTGATAGAATTACAGAATATCCCAAGCTGGAAGGGACCCAATATGATCACTGAATCCAGCTCCCAGCCCTGCACAGACACCCCAACAACCCCACCCTGGGCATCCCTGGCAGCGCTGTCCAAACGCTCCTGGAGCTCTGGCAGCCTCGGGGCCGTGCCCATTCCCTGGGGAGCCTGGGCAGTGCCCAGCACCCTCTGGGGGAAGGACCTTCTCCTGATCCAGCCTAAATCTCCCTAATCCAAAGAAATGTAGAAACCATTGCTTGGGGAGTGCTGGGAGGTGAGGTGCTGCCTGCAGGAGATGAAGGGTGAGGTGGAGGCAGCACAGCCACCCCCTGCCTCTTGAGTCTTGGGGGAGAGCCTGCAAACCCTCAGCACCTGACAGAATCCTCACGGAAAAGGGAATTTCGCTGCAGCTGCCCCAGTCTGGTGGTGCTGCAGCAGGAGCTGGGGGCTGCTGCCATCCTTCTCTGGCCTCAGTCAGAGCCAGGACCCCTCCTGCGAATGGGAAACAATCTAGGATGCTGTGCCAGACATCATCAGGGTGCATGCCTTGTCCTGCCTCCTCCTCTTCCTCTCTCCCAGGGTCTCCCTGTGTCACCCCGAGGATGCTGGCACCTGGCACAGCTTGGGACCTGGCTGCCACCTGACACAATCTTCATCAAAGGGAAAACCTGGCTGCTGCCAGGGGCTGTGGCATGGCTTGGCTAAGGCCGTGGGGTGGAAACAGCTGGGAACACGGGCTGTGAGGGGGATGAGTCAAGTCAGCTGCTTGGGTTGTTGAAAATGATTAGCTTGGTTTGCTAACGAGCTGGCTGCAGGTAGGGCTCCTCCTGCCAGTGCCCGCTCAGTCCCGCTCCCACTGTGACACTGCGCAAACATGGGAAGTTTCTCCCTGCACCCCGTCCCCTCAAACATTCCAGGGGGGACAGGGATGAGGAGAGGCCACTGGCACTGCACAGGCAATTTATTATATTATTTATTATATCCCAACATGAATGAGCCAGACCTCCAACAGCACTAATGCACCTGACAGGGGAACCCCACAAGTCAAATCCTTCAATTCAGGTCCATGGCCACAACTTTAATGGTCCCAAAGCAGCTCCAGTAGTTGCTGTAGGCCCTACATAAATGCACGAGCATCATGTTCTTGCAGCAGTGAAGGTGCCCAGTGCCCACACAGCTGCAAAATGCATTGGAGAGAGATCTGAGAGGGACACTGTGCTCCCTTCCAGCAGGGACTCACAATCAAAGACAGAAAAACAGGGATCAGGGATGAGTTCTCAGCCTCTAAACAGCCATGGCTGACTTCCTGCCCATTTGATGTTCCAGTCTGGACTTGACCAGACCGTGGGGACAGGCAAGATGCTCTTTTATCTCAAATTCTTTGGTGAAAACATTGTTTTGAAAAGGCTCCACAGACAGGCTGATCAGGGAGAGGGAAGAGGAACCAGACAGGCTTGGCCAGGAGTTAGAGGAGGGAGAGGAGAGGTAGAGGTCCCATGACGTTTGGCACAGGCTAGGGACCTTGAGAGGTCAAGTTGCAGTTTGATGGCTTGGAGCCAGCGTGGCTCCTGGCCAGCTCAAGGCTAGTTACCAGGAGCCACAGTGTTCAGCATCTCCCCAAAAACAGGTCCCAAGAGCCACCCCATAGCTGAAAACCACAATGTGGGGTCCTGGCCCAGAGCCCACCTGGGATATGTGACTTCCACCAGCATCCCCAGCCCTCCAGAGCAGGGAACCCATGCTCCAAGCATGTCTATATCCCAGACATCACCCACATCAGAGACAGATTTCCAGCACATCTAGTCACGTCTGCTTCAGCACCTCCCCAGCATCTCTCCAAACACTGACCAATGGAGGTGGTAACTGCAACACACCAGAACCCTCCCAGGCTCCTGGCAATCTGCTCTCTCCCTTCCTGTCATCCTGCTCCACCTTGAGTTGATGCTGGGCTCAAAGGGCTATCCCTCCCTGGTGCCCTTGGGGTGGTAGAGGTGGGGTATGCCCAGCCCCTGGCCTGGAGGGATCTCTGCTGAGATTGCATAATTGCCCAGCAGGACTCCCTGGAAAGGCAACCACTTCTTTGGTCATGGTGAGAAAAGACAGACCCACAATCCTTTAGGAGACCCTATGCAGATCCCTTGTAACCCATTGGCCTTCACCCATCCCAGATCCTCTGTAACCCATTGGTCCTCACCCATCCCCTGTATCCCAATAAAAGCAAGCCCTCTGCCCCTGTGCGGGAGAGCTCTCCTCCCTGGCTTTCCCCTTCGCTGGAGGGGACCAACAATAAAGCTCCTTCCGTGCAGAACCAGCCACACGAGCCTCTCGTCTCTCTCTCTGGTCTGGCTTGGCCTGGAGGCTGCCCTGCAGAGCTGAGCTGGAATCACGAGCTGATATCACTAAAGAGCTGACAGTCTCTGCAAGGGCCCTCCTGCCAGCAGCTGAGGGAAGACACCGGGCCTGGGGAAGGCGATTCCTTTCGGGACCATCTCCCCGGACCGGGCACCTCTTCCTGGGTCAGAGCCACTGACCCCTCACCAGCTGTAATAGGTAGAGGTGCTCAGGGTGGTGGAGGCTGGAGCTGACCTGCAGTTGCCAGATTGAGCAGAAGGACACCCCAAGGATGGGAAGGGACAGCAAGGGGACCGAGAGAGATTCTCTCACCCCTCTGCTCCCACGGAGACCCCGCAGCTTACCTTTGCAGGCCTTGCGGTCAGTGATGGCCTTGCTGAGGTCGCGGTAGAAGCCCTCCTTGCAGTAGTGGCAGTGCCTGCCCGCCGTGTTGTGCCGGCAGTTGAGGCAGACGCCGCCGCTCTTGCGCCCCGACAGCTTGTACAGCTCCATGTTGAAGCGGCAGCGCCGCGCGTGCAGGTTGCAGTTGCAGGCTGCGAGGGAAGGGGAGAGGATGAGGGCTGAAGGTGAAACCCAGGACCCTCTGTGTGGGCTGGAGCTGCCCTGGTGTCCCCCACAGCGGTGGGGGGCTGTGCTGGGATTGGGATGGACACAGCACAGCACGGCTCGTCCCAACGTGCCATCCAGATGTGCAGCATCCGCCACCCCGTGGGGCTGGTGCCACGATGTCAGGGCAGAGGAGAAGGGGCACATGCAGGAACTGGCACCACTCAGCTGAAGGGAAGCAAGAGTGGGACGGAGCGCTGCAGCTGGGGGGTTGGCAGTGCCAGCTGGGCACTTGCAGCCCCACGGTTCCCCTGCCCCTTCCTGGGCAGCTGGCTCTGGTGACAGAGCCCACCCAGCCTTCCAGCAGGACCACCCACCTCATGCCAGGATGTGTGACAGCCCTCCCTGCAACCGAGCCCCCAGCTCTTTATATTTACGGCTCTATCTTGTGAGCATGAGCCACACACACGGAGAGACCCCCGAGCAGCCCCTGTGTGCTCACACCCTGCGTGTGCACACACAAGCACATGTGCGCTCTGACACGTGCACATGTGTGCCCACAGACGTGCACCAAAGTACCCCCAGAGCCGTACGTGTGCCCAGAGGCAGGCACACACACAGATGTGCACAGAAACATCTGCACACCCTTACATGTGCACGCACAAATTAGCCCCAGGAAGCACAGAGCCCTCCTGGCCGATTCCACGTGTGCGAGATAAAAAGGCAAAGCCCTGCCCATTCCCGCTTAACACACTTGCAAAAAGATAATGGGAACAAGATTTCCTTCGGCAAAACGTGGCGCCCCGTTCCCCCAGCCCCGGCCCCCTCCCCGTGCTGGTAAATTGAGGTTGGGTGAGAGCTTTTCCAGGCGTACTGTGAAATTCATTAACGTGTCAGCCCAGATTTAACTGCCTGGGCCTGGCTTGGCGGCCGTGTGAAGTTGCCTCCCCGCAGCCAGCAGCGCCAGTGGGAGCTTCACCCCGCACAGATCAAACGCTCCCTCGGCTGCCCCGGCGCTCCGGCCACGGACACGCTGTGGGGAGAAAGTCAGAGCAAACCCCAACCGTAAAAAAGAGTTTTTTGGAGGCTTGAGTTGAGCGGGAGGTTAGTGCCAGCACACTCCAACCTCAGCTGCCCCCAGAGCTCCCCTGAGTTATGGGATTAGTGAGAAATCACATGGCAGGCATCAAAATAACACCCGGTGTGGCCGTAGGTACCTTCAGGGGCTGGTGCCTTTTGAGTTATTTACTTTTTCCCTGGTGCCAGTGGAAAATAGGGATTTTTAAGGCAAATTCTGGGTTGCAGTGTGTGGAGGGAACACAGCAAATACTGCCCAAGGCCCCAGGTAGCACAGGATGCTGCTGGACCGGGGGTGCTGACATTCCAACAGGCTTTGCCAGGGCTGGAAGAGACATGGTGAAGTATCCTCACACCCAGGGTGCTCTTGCACTCTCCAGGTAATGGGACAGGGACAAGACAAGGTGGTTTTTGCTACAGAACTGTGGCAAACGAGCAATTTTTGGGAGGAGAGGGGCCTTGTTATCCCCTTGCAGCAGTGAAAGGCAAGTGGGGTCATCCCAAAAGGCAGTTTTGTGTCCCTCTTGGAACACCCCCAGCATCCTCTGGGGAAGGAGGGGGGCTGGCAGCCCAGACGGGAGGTGATGGGCAGTGGAGGAGAACAGCTGGGTAAATGATTTGCTGCCCTCGGCACAGGTCTCTCTCTGCATCCAGTTTAATTGGTGAGAGAGTAACTGGCGGGGCCTTTTCTGGGCATCATTGACCCTGGCACGTCCTGATCAGCCCCAGGGCCACCTTTCCCTGGGAACACACTGCAGACCCTCTGATCCTCCCAGGAGCTGCGTTTGGGGAAGAAACCTCCCCTGGCAGCCCAGCATGGTCCCCTCTCCTTCAGGCAGTGGTGCTGCCTGCTCTGGGCCGGCTGTCGGGAAACTGCCAAGCCAGGGTTCTGGAGCCTACAGGGGCACCTGGCCGGGCTTGGCCACGCTGGGTTGGGTGGCTGTCCCTACTCAGGGACAGGGTCACACCAGCACGTCTGACACTCCCCTCACCCCCCGGCGCAGCCATCCAGAGCTAATCGGGGCAGACAGGTCCCTCTCTTACCCAGCTAAATACTCTCACTGTTCCTCAGTACTGAGGCAGTTGTAAGCTCTGTCTGTCTCCTGTTAATCACTAATTAAAGGCTTGAATGTTCCCTGCTGTTTGGGGTATTAATAAGAATTTAATTGCACAGTTTGGGGCTAATTACCTGGTAGCTCGCTTCCGCCCTTGTACAGTATGCCCAATTAAACAATCATATGATCAATTAAACAATCACAAGATCTAATAATTTGCAATAATAGACTAATTAAACGTTGACACCTTGCAATGGAGCAACCTTTTGTCTCCCTTTTGATGGTGTTTGAACCCCTTCCCAGGCCCTGGCCACCCCAAGACCTCTCCTCCTCCAGGCTTGCTGCAGATGTAGGAGCCTGGAATGACGGCACGAGGGGCTTTGGGAGAGAGACCCTGGCACGGGACCGGCAGCGCCATGCACCGAGGCACACGTGGGGCAGGCAGGGGAGCCCGCAGGGCAGGAGAGAGGCTCACCGCCCCTACAAGTTCCCTGGGAATAATTAGGGAAGGCAGCCGGATCAGCGAAACCCTAGACCGGCTGCTGCTGCCAACCCGCAGCAGATTTGAGCTACGCCCCTGCTTTGGCTGGAGGAGAGCCCGGCTGGGACACAGGGCACGATGAGGCTGCACCTCTCGGTTCCACGGGAGCCGAGACCAGAACAGCCCCTTCCCACCCATCCACACTGTCCCTCCATCCTGGGGAAGGCGTTGGGAGAGAAGGACTCGCTCTGCTGCTGCCGAGAAGCAGGAGGAGAAGTAGGACAGAGCCCTCCCCAGGGGGCTGCGAGGGACAAGGCTGAGGCCTTGAGGAGCAGGACTCAGGACGGTCAGACAAGTGTAAACCTCCTCTGCCGGGGTGGCTGCCTTCTCCTGCACTCCAGATCCGCTGGGATACTGCCCAGGCGGGGGTGGCAGGGGCACGCAGTCTGCTTGCCCACCTCCCAAAGCCATCGCCCTTCCCCCTGCTCTCCCCAGGGAAGGACCATGGCTGATGCTGCTGGGAACTCACTGGTTTCCAGCACATCGACTGGGGAGCAGGCGCAGAGAGCTCTGTCAGGGGAACTCCCAAGGGAAGGGGCAAATGTACAGGAAGGGGCACAGGACACAAGGGAATTACATGTGATCTTCCAAATCCCACCACCGCTCCGGGGACTGCTGTTTTCAGGCACCGGCATCCCGGCTGGATCGCCACATCCCCCCCGAGCAGCCTGCGAGGTCTTCCCAGGAGAGCGCCGCCTCTTCCCCGCCGAGGCCCCGGATCAAAGCAAGCCCCAGGCATTATCCCGGTGCTCCGGAGAGTGCTCCTGCCGCGGCGGCCACAAAGGGAACAAGAGCTCCCGCATCACCAGCGAGTGCATCAATTACTTCCAGTGGCTGCCTCGTGCTAATCCGCTTCCCCTCCTTCCCCGGGCCGGGTGTTTGGGGGCCGGGCTGCCCCCAGCAGCTCGTGGGTGCGGGCTGAAACGGGCAGCAGTGATCGGGGGAGGAGGAGGAGGTGTGAGTCTGCAGAGATAAAGATGGGGGGTCCCCAGGATTTTGGTAATCCTGCTCCTGCCGGCCACGCTGCTGGGATCATCCTTCATGCCGCCTGTCCCAGGCTAAAAGCTGGGGGAATACGTGGATGGGGACACGTCCCTCTTCCCTGCCCTGGACACACCAGAGGACACACAGGGCATCCCAATACCGGATGCTGCTTGTGGGACATGCAGCCCCGATGGGGTGTCAGGAGAGCCTCCTGGGCCTGTGGACTGATGGCCTGCAACCACCAGGCACGGGCCCATGCTCTGTGTGGCACAAAGCTGGCACCGTACCCTCTTGCCAAGCCAGCAGCTTGGCAAATCCACTGTCACTGTCCTGGCTGCGACAGCCCCAAACCTCCCTGCTTGCCAAACTCACACGGACCCCCTCAGTGCAGCACAGAGAGGCCACAGTCGCCCTATGGCAGCCACGGTGGGGCTGTGCCCTGTGCCAATGCTCAGAGCCCAGGTAGCACTTGGCTGTTTCACCTGTGCATTTCCCAGAGGCAAAAACTCTGGTGAAACAACAAATGTTTGTCCTCACCTCCAGCTGCATGGATGGATGTCCCAGCATCGTGCCATGCTGCAGGACATCAGTTTGTCCCCATGCTGGAGCAGGCAGAGACTCCCGTGCACTGGACTGGGTCAAACCCCCATGCAGAGTGCTGGGGAGCACAGAGCCAAGAGCTGACATATCCCAACACGACCTGAAGCTGTACCAGCCCCACGGATCCGTGCTCACTGCCTTTCAGGGTGCTGCGGTCCCCCACCCTGCCCCTGGGCTGTCACTGAGCTGCCAAGCTCCTGCACCCACCCACTCTCCTCCTCTTCCTCCCCACTGCCAGCCACGCCTGCCATCCACCACCACGAGCCAGCATCACCGCTGTCTGACCACAGGACAGAGTCCGAAACCCCGCAGCCCCCAGGCTCAGCAAAGGGAACTTCCCGGGCAGCCTCTCCTTTTAATTGGTGCTAATTGCTGCGTCTGTTCGTGCTGGCTGGGGAGATGTCATTGTTGAAAGGCACAGAGGGGAAGGCTCGGGGAGCTAATCCAGCTTTCAGCCGCTAAGCCCTTCGAAGGCGGGTGATGGAGAAGCTCTTTCAGGTCCCTTCAGAGAGGGCACAAAGCCCGAGAGGGGAAAAGGAGAAAGAAGGGGAGCGAATCAACAGGAAAAAACTACTTTCACACGCAGCTCGGGGAAGGGTCTTTGTGTGTGGGGCTGTCGGGGGGGCTTGAAGGGATGGCGCTGCAGCCCCGCCTCCGCTTCCCTCCCTCGTTTATCTTTTCAGCTCCATCTGCCAAAAGGGTGACGCAGCTGGGGGCAGGATGCTCAGAGCAAGGGACTCTCACCCCGCCCTGGACGAGATGGACAGAAAACCTGCAAATGCGCCTCAAAAATGAGCCTCCTCTGGTTTAACCCCTTTTGTGCCAGCAGAGCCCCCTCCACTGCTGTTGTGCTGCTTTACTGGAGGACGTGGCAGTGAGGCAGGTGCAGAGCGGGGCCACAAGGGGGGCAGCCAGCGGGGTGAGGTCCGCCTTGTGTCCTGGGAGTTTCCGTGGGCTCACGCACCTGCTGGAGGCCTCCCCTGCGCGACCTGCAGCAGCCCTGGGAGGGTGCAAGGTGGAGGGTTTTTTCTGAGCTCCAAAACTCATCTTTCTGGAACAAGTGGAAAAACACAAGGGCTGACGCATTCCCACAGGGCACGAGGTGGCTTAAAGCATCAGCTCCAGCACTTGCTTTGAATCCACTGCCTTTTTAGCCATTCTTAGAAGAAATCCGCTGTAACATGTATATATTGAAGCGGACATCTGGGTTCTCAACAAGACATCGATCACAAATACTAACAAGTCCTTCTGACCTCTGGCACATCCACTGAGCCTTTCAGAGGCTGATTAATGGTACAGCTTTCCCTTGTCGCCATCCTCCTGCCACCCCCTGAGACCCGGGCTCCGGTCCAGGAGAAGGGAAAGGCTGTTCCTCCCTCCCCAGACCTTCACAGGGCTCTGGCATCCCCCAGCCCCATCCCAAACCAGCACAAAAGGCAAAAGTCTCCACCAAAATACCACAAAGATTCATGAGCAGGACAGCCAAGTAGTAGCAGTTTGATGTTTTGGAAATTTTGGTTTCATTTTGGTGACAACATTTTTAGCTTATGGAAACCTTTGCAAAGACAGACAAAACCACCACACAGACTGAACATGAAGGATGAAATGTTGAATTGGGATATTTCTGCAACCTCTGCCAGGTTTTTCTGCCTGCTCCCTGTCCCCAAGCACATCTCCCAGGGGACTGCTGTGGTTGCCCCTCCGGCCCACGGACAGCTGGTTTGCTGCCCAAGGGAAACAATCCCAGCTGGGCATCCCACATTGAGGTTTGCTGACTGGCTGGTAGACACCAGTGCTTTTTGGGAGGGTTTTTGGTGCTTTGGCTCATGGCTGAACCACTGCATCTCTTACAGGACACCTGCAGCAGAGACAGGGTAGATGGTTGAGCCTTTTCCAATCCTCCAGCACAGAGGATGCTCCCCAGCATCTCTGGACAAGCACATCCCACTGCTTTGGCTCAGCACCCATCGCTTCCTACCCTGATGACCCGTTTTAGCATTTCAGCTGCAGAAAACAAAGATGTTTAAAAACGCCTTACCCAGACACTCGTTGGCCTCTCTGGCGCTGGCCCGCTGCCAGGGCCGGTCGTAGTGGAAAGGCTTGCAGCGGTCACACTCGGGTCCCTCCGTGTTGTGCTTACAGTCGCACACCAGCTTCTGCTCCTTGTCCTTGACGCAGCGCGCCGCGTGCCCGTTGCACTTGCAGCGCCCGCCGACCTGCAGCTCCCCCACCGCGTAGTAGTAGGGGGTGGAGCCGGTGCCCCCCTCCTCCTCGCCGGCGTCCCGGCTGCCCAGGTCACGGAAGAGATGCGGGCGGCTGAACACCACGCGGATGTCGGTGGCCGTCACCCAGTCCTGGAGCACGGGGCTGCTGTCAAAGTCCTGGGCTGAGGGTCGCCCGTCGAGGGTGCTGAAGGCGATGAGCCCCCCGGTGAGTGGGTAGAGGTCGGTGAGGCCGTCGGTGCACAGGGCCTCCTGCTCGTTCTGCTTGGTGACGGTGGCTTTGCTGGGCTTGCCGTAGATCTTGCGGCACTGGGAGGAGTAGTACTGGTAGGGCACCCAGGTCTTGCCGTAGTCCATGGACTTGAGGATGGCGGTGGACTCGGGCCGGGGCGAGCAGAACTGGAGGCTGACGTAGACCACCTCAAACTTCTTGCCAAGGGAGAGGGTGAGGGTGACGTTCTGAGGTGAGTGGTGGAGGGTTTCCGAGCGCCAACAGGTCATGTTGGAGGCGGTGTTGAGGTCAGTCAGGTAGGCAGGTGGGTGGGCTCGGCGGGGGTCCGAGGCGTTGCAGTGCCGAGTCGGGGGCTTCCCGCACGTGCTGGAGGCTTGAACCTCCTTCCCAAAGGCAGCGTTGACAAATTCAGGGATGCAGCGTCGAGGAGCACCGCTCTCATCGTAGCAAGGGTCTGGGGGGGTCTGCTGGGCCACGAAGGGGTTCACTGTCTGGGACAGGCCCAGCATGGCAGTGGTGAGGAACAGGCGCAGGAGCTGCAGGACCTCCATCCTTCTGGGGAGAGGGAAGTGGCTCCTCCCTGGAGGAAGAACGACAAGAGTGAGTGGCACCAGCAGTGTCATGGCCACAGCACCACCCATGTTGGGAGGGCTGGGAAGGGATGGGAAACTCCCCCATGTCTGGCCCATCACCTGTACCCATCTTTCCACCCCATATCCACTGATGCAGTGTCCTGGGAGCGGGGCAGGGAGGCAATTACTTCGTGTTGCCTCTTCCACACCAATCCCTCACTGCTCATCAGCACCAATCCCTCACCGCTCATCAGCAGGACTGAAATACCATGGAAATGGGAAAAGGACCTGAGCTCTGGATGGAGGAGGTTGAAATCAGGGTACAGCCCTTCCCTGGCCTCTTACAAACTGTCCTGGGGTGACAGGGATGTTCCTGCCTGCCAGCAGCCCTGGCTGTCACACAGAGGCTCTGTCACTGCATGGCTGACAAGGGCTGGTGGTGGGGAAGAGTGAGGGGAGATCTTTTGGATGCAACAGGAGCTGCAAACCCCAAGTGATCCACCTATGGCACAAAATAGCTCCTGACAGAGCAGGACAAACAGACAGCAGCAAAAACGCCTTGAAGGCACATTGTGCAAGAGGCAGGAGCTTGTTGAGATGAAGACCCGGGGCTCCTGAGCACAGCACCACTTTTCTTGCTGGCTGTGGGCACAGTGGCTTCTCCAAGCCAGGGGCTGGATCGCCTCCAAATTCCTTTGCCACACTACCCAGTAGAAAAGGAAGTTATTCTGGCCTCACCCCCAAGAAATCCAGGTCTGGGTCTGGTGTCTTTGTTGACTGGGGGAAAGGCCAGAACCAAATGCAGGACCTGGCCGGGCTCCTCTGCCAGCAGCTGCAGCACAGGGCCAGGGAGCTTAGTGGCTCCCAGGGGATGTGGCCCATCTCCTGAGTTACTGGCTTGAAGAGTGGAAGAGGTCTGGAGGTCACGTTCCCTCCTGCTGGCTCGGGCTGCGTGAAGGACCTCCCACACAATGCAGATGGGCCATGTCCCGTTCTTACCAGAGCAGACCCCTGAGCCTCCTGGATGGGTGGGTGGCATCAGCCCTGCCATCCCATGGCTTGTGCTGAGCCAAAGCCAAGTTGTCCAGCCTCAACCAGCCCAACGCCATGAGCAGGCAGGAGGAGGGGATCCCCCGATCGTCCCCTCTCCCACTAGTAAATCCTTACCAGATGTCTTGTGTTTCTCTCTGAGGAGTGAAGCCCTGCATGACCCAGCCCAGTATCCCCAGCTCCAGCCCCAGTGCCACTCCTGCCTGTCCAGCTGCCCACTCAGGCCAAAGGAGGCTCCAAGGAACAGCCCATTTCAATGATCCAGGACCTTGTTTTTGGTTTGTTATTCCATTTTGCAAAGGAAAAGGAGCCGTGACTGTGGAAGAAAGCTGCCTCTCCAGGCTGCCAAACCACTAATGAGGGGAAGCTCCTCCCTGCCCAGCCATGGTCAGCCCAGCAGCCACAGCCTGTGCCTGCCACAGGAGCAACAGGGACAGGGGCCTCAGCCCATCCTGGCACATCTCCTCCAGGGCAAAACCTGCCCTTGCCACTTCTGTGCTGTTTCCTCACTGCTTAATCCTCTGCTGGTGGAAAAAGATGTGAAAATTTGGCAGTTCCCTTGGTGGTCCCTGCATCGCCCCGGCAGCACAGTTCCAGCTTTACCACAGTGCTGCAGAGCCTTTTGGGGACGCATCAGCCAGTGGCTTGGTGACTTGACTGCCAGCAAGACATAGGATTCTGTCCCTGGAGTGCCCAGAGCATCGAGAACCCGCTACTTGAGGAGTGTGGCTGCAAGGCTAGAGACTGCAGGGATGCAGAGGCGGTGCCATGCCACGGGCACCAGGCAGTGAAGAGCATCCCCCACCGCAGGCAGCCCACAGGGCCCCACTGGGACTCCCTGCCCCACTGCAGCAGCTGCCTCCTGGGCAGGAGATGAAGCCATGGCTGCTGCCAGATCCCTGCATCTGCTTGTTGAGCAGAGGCTGCAGCTGGTTAATCCCCCAACACAATCCTGACAGGGTGATCCCCAGCCCCTGCCTGGTGCTGAGCAGTGCACAGTGGGCACGAGCCCCTGCCAGCCCACTGGCAGAGCCCTGCTCCTGTATTCCCACCCAGCAAAGGGGCTGCAAGGTGCTGATGGACCCCTCTCAATGACCAGCAAGACCCGGCTGTGCACGTACTTGCAGAAGCCAGCACAGCACCTTTGGCCCTGTGGTGCTGCCAGCCCTCTCCCTGTCATTGTCCCCCTGCCACTGCACATCCCAAAGATGGCACACAATCAGGTGCTGCAGCCATCACCTCCCATCCCACCACCCACAGGGCAGCACTAGCAGGGAGACAACCCTGTGGGAAAACCTCTGCGCCAGGAGGAGAGAGGAGAAACCCCCAGGGGTCCTCAGCAGCTGCATCCATCCACCCCAGGGAGAATCAGGCTGTATGGAGCAGGACATCTACTAAACCCTGCCAACAAAGGGTCTCCTCCACCCCTCTCTGCTGTGTGGCACCAAGGTGACAGGAGTAGGGACATGCTCAAGCAAAGGCCTTTTAATTTCCTGTCTGGTAAGACATAAAGGTGTGGGGAAACCCTTGCCCAGGGGAAAGTAACAGCAGCAGCGTCTCTGGTAGCCAGAGGAGAGGCCACAGGTGAAGCTGTTACAGGCACTGGAGCAGCAGGTCTAGGACCCAGGACCAGGTTACTACTGGTTTAGGCCTACACGGGGGCGTGAGCATCTCCTGCACACCCTCCCTGCCCCCAAGGGAAGCTTTGTCCCTCCTGCCAGCCTTACCAAGGCACAAGTCCCTGAGATTCAGTGCCAAAGTTTTGGTGGCTCTGCTGCTGGGGAGCAGCCATCGGAGAGCCAACGTTCGCCCAGCAGCACATCAGGCTGCGGAGGCAGGGCATGAGTGGAAATCATTATCATCTGCAGGACCACACACAGGCACGCACGCTCCGTGCTCAGCTCACCCCATTATCCCACTGAAAGAGAGCTGGGGCCAGTGGTCTCCGTGGGCCTCACCTCCGTATTGGAGAGGAGGGCAAGCTGCAATCTGCTCCCTTTTATGCATATTCAGCATGACCCCGGGACTGCCGGCAAGCTGCCAGAGAGGCCTGGGAGTGGGTATTTCTCTCCCTGGCCCCCATCTGCCCCCCCCTTTCCACTTCTCATCTTTGCTGCCCCCGGTTCAGATCAAATGGAGACATTGCTGACTAAGCAGAGAGAATTGGGATGAGCCCTGGGTGCCGAATCCAGCCCAGCACGCTCCTGGGTCTGGCATGAGGAGGGACGTGAGCATCCCGAAGGTGTCCCCAGTGAGGCTCTCGGGTGGCTGCCAGCACCCGTGGCCCGGGGGCATGCGGCGGCGGGGCTCACCCTTCCCGAGGAAGCGGCCGCCCTCCCAGCTCCTCCCCAGAAGCGGCTGCATTTTTGAGGTGGGCGATTTCCTCACTCCTCCACTCCGGGAATGCTAACAGCCGTGCGGCTTGGAAGGAAGTCATGCCGCCGGAGCGCTTCAGAAGTGCTTTAAAAAAAAAATTAGCTTCCACATCCAACACCTCCACACCCCTTCTCTCTACAACCACACGCTTCCCAGAGCGACCAGCAGTGTTTCCCTGCCTTGTGGGAGACTTGTCAGGGCGATGCTCCAGCTCACCACGGGCTCCTTTTCCATCGTCTTTCCAGGAGGCAGTGCTACCGAGGGTGATGCTGGGTGCAGATGTGCGCCTGGAGCTCCAGGTCTCCCGCTGCTGAGCCATCGGGTAGGTGCTTGGTCCCCAAAATCGAATGGATGAGGCAAGTGCAGCAGGTGAGGCAGGGCAAGGAGAGCAAGCTTCCCACAACGTGGATGCTGGCGCCTGCAGCAGGCCCAGGATCACCACCTGGCAGTCAGGGCCACAGCAACTTTGCTGAAGTAATTACAGGATTAGGTGGAACAACACAGGGCAGGGAGGGAAGCGGGTTATTAACCAGATTTGATCCCAGGACCTTTGCAGCACAGGAGCAGCCTTCTCTAATTAAAGTGGAGGGGAAGGCACGAGTGGTGCTTTGCTGTTGGAAAAATGTGGGCTTAGAGGGCAGGTGGTGGCTAAAGCTGAGCAGCCAGCACTGCCCTGGAAGGGGAGGGGAAAAGCCCAAGGAACGACAGGGGAATGGTGCTGCCCTCCTGCCAGGGACCTGTGCTGCTCCCCCAGGCTGGTGCCCCTGCACCAGTGCTGCTGCCATGGTGCAGCCAGCAGCGTTTCTCCTCCAGGCCAGGACAGCAGGGTGTGGGTGGGACTTGCTTCACTCGAGGAAAAGACGTGGCCTTACTTGGAACTGGTTGAGATGGGAACGGCTGGTTGCCGTGAGGTGCTGCATCGCCCTGTGCACAGAGATAAGGTCCTGGGTGCCAGCGTGGGGCAGGGACGGAGCCACCCACCCGCATGGGGTACAAATACGCACAGCAAAAGCCATGGATCAGGAGGCAGAGATTCCTGGGGCAAGGACCAAAGAACCTGAGTACTTGAGGGGGACCAACAACAAAGACTCTTTGCTAAGACTGGTCCAGGAGGACTGCTCGTTCCTGAACTGTGTCATCCCCAGTAAAGCCCACCAGCACCTCAGATGCCCTCTGAGAAGGAAGCCACTGGGGGGGGGGGGGGGGGGGTGGGACAGGACCCAAAGCAGAACAGGAATGATGTGCTCAGAGAAGCTGAAACCAGGCACAAGTGACCAGAACATATCCCTTAACCAGGGTATATCTGCTACTACAACCTGCACATTTTCACCTTGTTACAGGCCCTTTGTAGCGAGGGCATCTGCACTCCCTTGCCATACATGCTGTGGGAGCAAAACCCCTGCAGCTCTGCCCCAGCCTATGAACAAGATCCATCCTGGGAGGCTGCCAGCATCCCTGGATACCCAGGTCCCTCTCCCACCATGCCGATGCCAGCTGGGGGAAGCTTAATTCCTCCACCCAACAAACAGAATCAGGCCCAAACTCTGCTCCGGCCATGGATAAATCATTCCATGTGTTTCTGGGATATAAAAACACAGCCGAGAAGTATTTAAAGTGAAAGGAAAAACTCCACAGAGCCAAGGTACTGGTCCGGCTCAGCTTTCCAGAGGGAGGGAGCGTGCGCTGGGAGGGGCTGGAGGGATGCGGTGTGGCTGGGAGTGCTAATCGCCTTCCCAGCCGCTAATGGAGCAACCGGTGCCCACTTGGGACATGGCTAATGGCACAGAGGAGATGCCTCACTTTCCTTTACAAGCTTCCTCATTTCTCCTGATATTTAAGTATCAGAAGCTTCTGAGTGCTTATGGCCCCACATCCGCAGGGCTGCCCACTCCACGCAGCCCCTTGGGCTCTCAGCCCCCTGCACGCACAGCTCAGGGGGGCAATTACACAGCAGCATCTTCCTGCAGCAGGCACTGCAGGTGATGGATATTGCAATGCACTCTTGGCAGGTCGGAGCCAGAATTACACAAGCCATCCGATCCCCCGGCGGTGCCAGGAGACGCGTACAAATTACACTGCACACAGGAAAGGATGGGCCAGATTCTGACCTCAGTGCTTTGGCATCAGCCCGAAGTAACTCCATTCACACCGGGCCAAACCAAGACGTAAGCAACTCCATTCAAATTTACACTGGCATACCTGTGGTCAGGATCTGGCCTGGCTTGAATTAGTTGCAGCCTGATGTTACAAAAGGCAGAAACGGAGCCCAGATTTCCAAGGTTATCGAAAACAACCAAAAAATAAAAGAAAAAATAAATCCACCATAAAGCAAACAGTCCCCAGGCTACTCTACTACATGGAGCTGTCAAATGCAGGATGCTCGGACACATCCCTGCTCACCAGTTTCAGTAACTCATAAGCCACGCTGACCACAGGAAGGAGAGACCAACACCCAGCATGAGTGTCCTGCTGGGCCCCCCGTGCCCACTCCTATCACCACTGGCCCTGGGCGGAGGTGGCCCCGCTCCCGGGAGAGGAGACTTCAGCATAGTATCACCCATGTGAGGCAGACCTGAATCCATTTTGCTGCAACGCTCTTGTGTCTCCCAGCTAGTGCAAACTGGAGATCTCCTAAAGCTTCCAATGCAGCAGCAGCTCGAGGAGGCATTTGGAGCAGGGCAAGCAAGCACTGCCTGGATGTGTTTGCACTCGATGGTCCTTGTGGTTCCCTTTAAACTCAGGGTGTTCTATGATTTTTTTTCTGCCCGATTTATTAACCTCTACTGCATCTTGACCAGTTCATTGTTTTACCCGACTCTAACCCCACCTCAGTCTCCTGAACCCCTTTGTGCATTTCTACCACAGTGCTTGGCTCTATTGCGTGGTCTCAGCAGCATCCCTCAAGGTGCAGAGGGTTTTCCTCCCACTACTCCCAGTGGATGCAAGGGACTCACAGTTCCAGTCCAGAAGTCCTCATTGCTTCCACCCCTATCTACTCCATATGAGAATAAAGTGGTCTGGTTTCCATAACATCCCTCATTGCATTTTCACAACATGCCGGGCACAGATGTTGAAAATAGTCTGGATGAATATTTAAAATGGTATTCAGAGATGACAACATTTGGCCGGCTTTGAAAGATCTCTCACATCGGGCAGAGGATGGCTCACAACAACAGGCTGGAAACACACTGCACTTTGACATCTCATTTTTTTTACCCCCACTCTGGCTATTGGTACGATATTTCATGCCCCTGGTGTCCCACAGTCTGTTATTGCTTGAGTGCCAGCCAAGCCTGCAGCATTAGGAAGAAGCTGTCACGTACGTTTTTAAACATCACGGGGCAAAGCGGAATATGGAAAATCTGTCGCGTTTCCATACCGAGCACAAGTGTCCTGCGCAGGCTCAGGGAGGGGCTCGAAGGGGCACAAAATAATTGCTTCCTTATGGAGCAGGGCCTGACTAACCAGGGTGGGGGAACGGGGCAGAGGTGCTGCCTCAACACCCTTGACACGGTGGGCTGCTTCCCTACTGAAGACATCTCAGCACATGCCCCAAGGTGTGCATTGATGCTCCTCTCCTTCTTCAGGCCTGGGGAAACCCTCTCTCGGAGTCACACCTCTGCCAGCAGCCAGCCAAGGTGGGACCTCCATTCTGTCCAATGCAGACTGAAGACACCATCGTTCTGGTGTTCAGAGAGCAGAGGAAACGCTCCTCAGCCTCGACGCCTAGCACCTTGCATTTGTGGTGAGCATCTTGCACTCAGCTGCTTCCCTAGGCCAGGCTTCTCTCTTCCAGAGCCTGCAGTCACACATCAGCTCCTTCCCAACCTGGCATTACACCTGCCCTCTTCTCTGCAGGGACTTACCTTCCTTCCACACACAGGTGGAAGAGGAAGGGGTGTTGGGATCCTTGCAGCCCACCCTGCTCTGGGACTGCTGGATCTCTTGTCCCCTCATCAGCCCGCTCCAAACAGGTGTCAGAACAGCACAGCAGCTCCCTCTGTTTTGTAAATGGGATATTGCAGAAAAAGAGAAAAAAAGTTGCCCTCCATCCATCCAAACACCTTGGAGGGTGTTTCCAGCACACAGCTGAAGCCACATCCCTCTCCACCAGTTCCAGTTACAGACGGCTCTAGCCTCTCCTGGCTCTGAGAGACGGGCAACAGCAAAGTTGGCCGGGGAAGAAGGATCTGTGGCATTTCCAGCCATGCAGGATGTGCACATCCAGGTCTACGCTCAGTATTGTCTCAGCCTGGCTGCAGGTCCAACACAAATGGCACGGATGGAGGTGGGGATGCTCAGCCTGGCTTACATCCCATACATTCATGGGATGAGCTCCCTGAGACAGGAGTATGCCTGCCCAAGTGCTGCCCAGATGAGCATCAAGCCAGCAGGACCACTGCACTGCCAGAGGAGCTCGTGCTCCTGCCCACGGGGCCTTCCTCACCCACCGTGCTTGGCGACGCAGCAGCTTGCCAAGAACCACGTCCCCATCACACCAGTTAGTCCTCATCCCAAGAAAGGTATTTCCACCCACACACTCTCCAGTGGGCCAGGGAAGCTGTGGGTAGGATGGCGTTCTGAGGAAATGAGGCTTCAGCAGCTCCAAGAGAGGAAAGCAAAAGCAAACCCACCAAACGCAGCCCAGCTTCCCTTCTTCCCGTGAAGCCGCCTGCTCGCACGTTCACTAGCCAGAGCTCTCACCCCAGCCGTGGCTCAGGGATCGGGTGCTGGGGGTGCCGAGGGTCTCACCCAGCCTGGCCCCAGAACCGCAATGGAGCTGAACACATCCCACGGGAGCCGTTTCCAAAGGGAACCGACCCTCTGAGCCACCCCGCAGGGAGGTCTCTTGGGGCAGCCGTGCTGGGAAGGGACCAGTGATGGACCCAAGCCTGGGATGGTGACAAGGGCGATGCCACCCGTCAAGGTGGCTTTGTGCGGCGGAGCCCTCCACAGGCGGAGAAGGGCCTCGGTGGGAGCGGCGTGCGTGCCTCGTGCCCGGTCAGCCGGGGCTGGCACCGCGGGCTCGGCCTGGCAGGGCTCCCGCCGCTGCCCGCACCGCACCCGCACTGAGCAGGGCCGGGACTCCGCCGGGCTGCGGCACTGCGGGGCCCCGTACAGCGCCGAGAACCCCCGAGCCGGCTCTGCGGGGCGGTGGCAGCGAGCCGGGCCGGGCCGGGCCGAGCCGGGCCGGAGCGCTGAGCGGCGGCGGCCGGAGCTGCCCGGGGACGGGAGCGGGGCTCGGCGGCGGGCGGGCGGCCCCACCGCGGGGACGTCCCGTTCTCGGCGGTGAAAGGATGGAAAGGGAAATAAAGGGAGGGTGAGTGCGGGGGGAGAGGGAGGAATAAAAAGCAACGAGGGAGGGAGCGGCGGGGAGGAGAGCGGGAGCCCGGAGCGCCGGGAAGTTGGGAGCGCAGCTTACCGCGGCCGGGCAGGTAGCGGGGCCGGTCTGGGCGACAGGTCCGGGAGCGGCGGCGAGAGGAGCCGGGGCCGCGGCGGGGCGGACGGCGGGCAGGGGTAGCTCCTTCCCGGTGCTGGCCGCAGCACGAAGAAAGGAAAAAAAGTGAAGAAAAGGGTGGTGGGGGGAAAGCAATGATAACAAATTTCCAGGGAATTGTGCGTCGGGGACAAAATAAAGCGAAATAGTGGAAAGCGGGAGCGCTGCTCCCGGCGGTGCGGGCGGGTCCCAGCGCCGTGCCCGCAGCCGGCCGCGCTCCCGCCCGCTCCACCGTACCGCCCGCGGCTGCTTCGGCTGCGGGAGGGAGGGGGGAGGCGGCAGGGGAGGGCGAAAAGGAGAGGAAAGGGAAAAAAAAAAAAACCCCTTAAAAAAAAAAAAAAAAAAAAAACACCAAAAACCAAACCGAAAAGAAAAGCAAGAATTGGAGAAACTGAGCCCCAACCGCCGCCTGGACGCGGAGTAAAAAGGCTCCAATAAATCCCGGGTTGAAAAGAAGGGAAAAGTCACCTCCCCGAGGAAATCAGAAGCAGATTTCGAGCCATTTAATCACATGCAGGGAGGTGTGTGCGTGTGCGCCGCCCGCCGCCGCTGCCAGCCCTGCCTCCGCCCTCCGCCCCGCCGGCAGCCCAGCGGGCAGGGCCGGAGCCGGGCGGGAAGCGGGGCCGCCCCGAGCCCTCCCGCCGGCCAGCGCCGCGGGGGTCCCGGTGGCCGCGGTCCCACCTGCCACCCGGCCAGCCCCGCCGCATCCCGGGAGTTCGCTCGGCCCGCAGCGGGTCCATCCCCGCGGAGTGCGGGTGGCTGCGGGCCGGAGCCCACCACGCCGAGGGCTCAGCGGTGCCGCGGTCAAGGCAGCTGGTTATTCTCCCTCTGCTTCGCAAAGCAAATGAGGCATTTACCAGGAGGGAGCATCTCCTCTTATGGAGGAGGCTGGAGTCTCCGCTCCATCCCGTGGTGCAGGGACTTTTCACGCGCTGTTGCACCACAGTCGCCCTGATTTTTGGGTAGGGAGAGAGAGAAGCGGGGCACTTCCGTGCCCAGCACAGCTGCCTCCGGCCTGGTCCCGGGGGGCTGCTCCGCTATCCCCAGGCCACCTGCGAGCGGGGCACGAAAAAGGTGAAACTAATTTAATCAGTTTGTGCGAGGCGGTGGAGGAGAGCAGGAAACCCGGACCTGGATTCCCTCCTGCACTGGGGCCGCGTTCACAGCCCTGCAGCCCCCACATCTGCCAGTTTGGCCTGGGGAACATCCTCTTGTAAAAGCCCTTGCAATGGATGTGAGGACTGAAGACAGCACCGGAGGTGGGAAGAAGGGCAAGGTGCCAGCACAGTGCCCACCCGTTACGTTCAAAGCCCCCACCCACCATCACCCCACTCCCGGGGGACTCCCGGTTACCCACATCCTGTTGCTCTGGGGCAGCAGGTTGCAGGAGCAGCTCTCCCAGCCGGCTGGCAGATGCTCGCTGAAGGAGCAGACCCCAGCTGGCTGCGAGCCCCAGGGGAATTGCTGTTTGCTGCTCTCTGCCTTGTTGCACTAAACATGTTTCTCCCCCTATTCCAGCAGCGGGGACGTGGATAAACAAGGGTAAAGCCACCAGGTGACAGGACAGAGGAGACCCAGGCCATGAGCAGGGGAACATCAAGGCTCCAAGTCCAGTGCTACAGGTGTCTTGTAGCCCCCCTGTCTCTCTCAGGGACACTTGTGCATTTGGAGAGCTGGGCAGTCAAGACAGAAGCCACAAAAGCAGCCCCAATGCAGATCCCAGATGAGAAGCAAGTGCAGGACCAGTGTTTGCTTTGCGTGGGATCAGATCAGACTGCAGGGCAGAGCAAGGGCCAGGGTTGTCAGGACAGTGTGGGTGGCACCAGGGACAGGCTGGGATGATGAAGGCAGTAGGGCACAATGGGGCATGGCTAGAAGATCCCAAAGTGACACAAAGCAGGAATTGTCCAAGGGATGGACCAGAAGGCTTTTTCCTCACCAGGAAACACAAGGACAACCATGAACATGAGCTGTGATACTGAGCCAGCCTGGCCTGGCTGCTCCAGGGTGGTGCTGAGCTGGGGGGGGCTGCATCATCACAACCTCAGTGCTGCTGTTTTCACACCCATTGGACCCCCACCATCCTGTGACCCAAACATGATGTTAGAAGTCCTGGCCACTGTATGGAAAAGTTTGGGGACTGCTGTCCACAGGCCTCACATCAGTGAAAGCCCAGCTGAGATGGACAGAAGCTGTTTCCTGAATCCCTGTTTCCCCTGTTCCCTCTTTGCAGGATGGAGAGCCTGAGAGAAAGATGTGAATCGGGGTTTGGCAAATGGGAGTGCTACAGACATTAGCAGGGATGGAACACTCACTGAGGCAGGAATCAGACTGTGAGACCCTGTTGGTGTTCCTCAGCATGCTGACATCACCCAGTGCTCACTGCCTTCCTGGGCAGATCTGTCAGGGCTGGGAGGAGGAGAAGGCAAGCACGCTGTGTGGTTTGTCACCCCGCTGTCTGCAGGAAGCTCTGTCCGTTGCAAGCTCCCATTCTGTATCCATTCCTGCTCCCTGTGCCTCATGAAGGCACAGCACTTGGTGCCAGCCAGGCCTCCCAGTCAACAAAGGATTGCTGAAAGGACACAGACATCCACAAGCTGTTGGAGCAAAAGCACCGGCACCAAGTCAGCTGGGGCAGATACAGAGTTGTAGAATGGGTTGGAGGGACCTTAAAAGATCCTCCAGTCCAATCGCACAGCAGGGATATCTTTCACTAGACCAAATTGCTCAGGCCCCCATTCAAACTTGAGCACTTTCAGGGACAGTCCAGCCACAGCTTGTCTGGGCACCCTGTGCCAGGCCCTCACCACCCTCACAGGGAAGAATTCCTTCCCAATACCCCATCTAACCCTGCCCTCTGGCAGTGGGAAGCCATTCTCCCTTGTCCTGTCACTGCAAAGTCCCTCTCCAGCTCTGTTGGAGCTACTTTAGGAATTGGAAGGGTCTCTAAAGCCTTTCTGGAGCCATCTGTCCCCCAGGCTGATGCCCCCTCCTGCCCTCTGTACCTCGCCCCCCTTCCCTCCCCCTGCAGCACACGATCAAAGCCCTGCAGAGGACTCTCTTGGCCATTGCCTTCTGCCCACAGAGCGGCTTGGACCCAGCACCGGACACCCCCGAGCCCCCAGACACCCCTCTGAGCCCCCGGACACCCCCGAGCCTCCGGACACCCCCCGAGGCCCCGGACACCCCTCTGAGCCTCTGGACACCCCCCTGAGCCCCCGGACACCCCTCTGAGCCCCCGGACACCCCCGAGCCCCCAGACACCCCCCCGAGCCCCCGGACACCCCTCTGAGCCCGCGGACACCCCTCTGAGCCTCCGGACACCCCCCTGAGCCCCCGGACACCCCCCGAGGCCCCAGACACCCCTCTGAACCTCCGGACACCCCCCTGAGCCCCCAGACACCCCCCCGAGCCCCCGGACACCCCTCTGAGCCCCCGGACACCCCCGAGCCTCCGGACACCCCCCGAGCTCCCGGACACCCCCCCGAGTCCCCGGACACCCCTCTGAGCCCCCGGACACCCCCGAGCCCCCGGACACCCCCTCTGAGCCCCCGGACACCCCCCCGAGCCCCCGGACACCCCCCGAGCCTCCAGACACCCCCCGAGTCCCCGGACACCCCCGAGCCTCCAGACACCCCTCTGAGCCCCCGGACACCCCCGAGCCTCCGGACACCCCCCCGAGCCCCCGGACACCCTCGAGCCCCCGGACACCCCTCTGAGCCTTCGGACACCCCCCTGAGCCCCCGGACACCCCCGAGCCCCCGGTCACCCCTCTGAGCCCCCGGACACCCCTCTGAGCCCCCGGACACCCCCGAGCCCCCGGTCACCCCTCTGAGCCCCCGGACACCCCCCTGAGCCCCCGGACACCCCTCTGAGCCCCCGGACACCCCCGAGCCCCCGGTCACCCCTCTGAGCCCCCGGACACCCCCTGAGCCCCGGACACCCCTCTGAGCCCCCGGACACCCCTCTGAGCCCCGGACACCCCCCTGAGCCCCCGGACACCCCTCTGAGCCCCCGGACACCCCCCGGGCCTCCGGACACCCCCCGGGCCTCCGGACACCCCCCGGGCCTCCCTTGGTCGGTGCGCGGCGCTCGCGCGCCCCCTGCCGGCCCCGCCGCTCCAGCGCGGGGTCCCCGCTCCGCACCGGGGCCGGGCTCGGCCGCCGGCGACGGGCGCGGGATGAGCGGTGATACCGGGGCCCGGCACCCCGCGGCTCGCTCGCTTGCCAGAGGATTCCAGCTGTAATCCAGCGCCCAGCCCCGCCGAGGAAGGAGAGCGGGCAGCACCGGCCCCATCCCGGTGTGTCGGAACGGCTCCTTGGGGTGGAGGCTCGTGTTCCCAGACAAGCAGGGAAGAGACCCTACCTGCTGCCTCCCCACGTCGTTCTTTAACCTCCTCACTGGAGAAGGAAGAGGTTTACTGCCAGAAGGGAGGACTCTTTCCTTTGCCTGGTCCCACAGGCCCCTCTCCCAGTGCAGTAAGAGAGAGGGATCCCATTTCAGCCACTGGGTCATCTTTAGGATGACTCCATAATTCTCATGTTTCCCTTCTTTCTGTGCTATTTACTCTTCCGAGGGCACCTCACCTGCCTCCCTTTTGGGACTATCAGTCTCCTGACAGGCACATCTCTCTTCCCACCCTGTGCTCAGAGTCTGTTCCCACACATGGTTTCTTCTGGAGTGCAGGTCACAGCAGCTGTTCCCAGGAACTGAAATGTGGCCTTGCAGGGAGGTACAGACACCCTCCTCGTGGGGTGTGCTTTGCCCAAGGCATGCTGCCGTCACACCAGTGGCTTGGGGCTCATCTGAGCCTCAGCAGCCCTTGGGGGTCTGTTCCCTGCACCCTGACTCTCGTGCTCACCACCAGCCTTCCTGCAGGCCCAGTGCATCCATGGTGCATTTGGGTCCCTCCTCTTGCTCTGCACAGCCAGGGAACAGAGATGTCCTGGGCTACCTCCCCAGCCTGGGGTCCAGATGCTGGCAGCATCCAGGGTTTGAGCACTGTGGGGATATGGGGACAGCCCAAACAGGCCCTCCCTGGGGACCAGCAGCCCTGCTCTGCACCACAACAGCTCTTCTCTGCCGCCCAGAAAGGTCAATAGGGGCAAGTCACCCTGGTGGAGACAGGGTCTCTTTGTTGAAAGGTGTGCAGTGAGTGTGGCTTGGGGAAAAGGAACCAACAAACCCCAGCATGTAACTGCATATAACACATAGAACCACTGCACTGACAGTGTGTGGGCTTTGCCCTGCCCTGCCCTGCTCACCCCAGCGTGAACATCGCACAGGTCAGGCACAGCGCTGGAGCTTCAGCCCCAGGCCAAGGTGGGGCAGCCCAGGGGACTGCAGTCCTCTAGCAAGGTGGAGCCGGGCAAGGCTGGAGAGAACCTGCAGCAGTGTGTGCTGAGGCCATGTTCTGGTGTCGTTGCCATTCGCGGTCTTGGGCTGGGGGATGCTGTAGAAAGACGCTGCAGAGGCCAAGGACAATGTGCAAGACGGCCCCCAAACACGCTCCATTTGCCCGGGAAGTGGCAGGTCTGCAGGCACTCCAGCTCCTGCTCTTCTAGCACATCTTCAGCTCTATATTGTCACCCTGTGGCTACTTTTAGCCCATGGCAAAGGGACTTGCATGTCCCTGCTCACAGTGAAAACATTCCTGGCCAATGCCGAATGTGATGAGCGTGTGCCCCCTATCCAGCAAGCAGCTGGGGTCAGGAACTGATTTTGTGCCTCTTTCTCTCTCATCAGCTTCCTGAGCTGCAAGACCTAAGCCTGGCCCTCTCCTGAGCACGCTTTGGTTCATCTTTAACTGCTTCCATTCCCGCATCACTGCCGTGGCTGTGTGTGCAGACGGCCTAAGAATGTCACCCCCACACCTTACACTCCCGTCTGTGCTCTGCAGTGACCGCTACGGCACCTGCATGTTCCTTCCCCACGGCAGGCAAAGGGACAAGCGTGTCCCCAAGGGCGCGATCGCAGCAGCCGCGGGACCGTCGAGCCCCGGGGAGCGGCGGGTGCGATCCCGGCCCGGCCCGGCCCGGCCCGGCCCGGCGGCCGCGAGGTGGAGCCGCTCCCCCGCAGCTGGGGCCGCTCGCTCTTCGCCGGGGAGAGGCTCCGGCAGCCGGGAGCGAGCGGATCGGAGCAGCGGGATAAGCCGGTCCCACGCGGGCGCTGAGAGTCGAGTGTGTGTTCCCATGGGCAGGAGGATGCTGCGCCTGCCCTGTTGCCATCGGGGGAAGGGTGCTGTGCTTGTCACAAGTGGGAGGATGCTGTGCGTGTCTCGCACGCCTTATGCCACGGCAGGAGCCTCGGGATGCTCTCGGGGCAACGGCGCCTCTCAAGGATGCACAGCTGCCCGCCAGCAGCACCTCTGCTGAGCGGGATTATGTGGATGCAGAGTGAGGGTTTCTCCTGAGAAACATCTCACCTGAATTTTAAGAGCTGTTTTCCAGGGGCCCAAGTGCTGTTCAGGGCCCGGAAGTCAGAAGCAAAGTTTAGCTTTAGCACAAGGGGCTCTTTTAATAAACCTCATCAGCTACCACAACATCCTCATGTGCTGAGGACCCCGCTTCCGTCTGCTCCGGTTTCCCGGCTCCAATCGTTGTGCGGGGATCGGAAGGACTTGGGCGGTGCTCTCTCGCACCGGAGGAATGTGAGCCCTGCCGGCTGGCAGATAACACCTCGTCCGCAGCGTTCGAGGAGCAGGCGTCCGCCGCAGAACGATGTTGCAATCGGAGCACAGCGTGTGCCTGGTGCTTCAGGGGTGTTCCCAGCGAGACACCAGGGGAGGAGGTCCACAAACTTGCCTGGCAGATGGAGGCTGTCCTGCGTGAGCCGGGAGCAGCTTGCTAGGCAGCCTCTGGCATGGCTGGGGTTGAGGTTTGGCTGGCGTCGTTTGCTCCAAACCAATTCAGTATTTGGGTAGATTTGGGCTGGGATTCCAGAGAGCCTCAGCAGCTTGGGCTGTGCTTCTGCTGCTCAGCTGGGCACGGCATGGGGGGCCCTTGGTTGCCCGAGGGTTGGGGGCCCCAGCCTGCTGCTGGGACCATGAGTTGCAGCCCATGTCTCCAAGGCAGCAGGGCTTGCTGCTGCTCAAACTTGCCTCCAGCAGCTCCTGTGTCTCCAGAGCCTGCCCAGTTGCAAGCAGCAGCAGCTACTGTGATATAAACAAATCCCTGTTTTTTGAAGTGGTGGTGGGATTGAAGTGCCTGCTTCCTTGTCCTCTTTGGGAGTGCAGGCACATGGGCAGGCCCGTAGGGATGAAGGCAATTCACAGCCCCAAACTTGCCAGAGCTCCTGGAGTGTTTGGACAACGCTCTCAGCCACATGGTGGGAACGTTGGGGTGTCCTGTGCAGGGCCGGGAGTTGGACTCCATGTTTGGGGGCCATTTCCAGCTCAGGAGATTCTGTGATTCTGTGAATTCCTGTGAGGCAGCAGAAGCGTGAGCATATGGTCAAATGCACGCGTCTGCACTTCTCCAGTCCTCCGGATTGTGTGGGGAGGTCATCCCTCCACTGCCTCTGCTGATGATCTGGGGCTGAGCTCCCAGTGAGGGAGGAGCCCAGGGGGTCCATTGGTGTAGCCATGTCAGAGCAGGTGGCACAGGCCTTCCTGAATCAACTGAAGGCCTTTGTCTGAAGCTGTCCTGAAAATGAGTCTTTCTGAAAGGTGGTGGTGGTACCTGGCTGGCAGCCAGATGGCTGGGGGAAGAAGGGGTATTGAGAGGAAGGGCTGGAACAAAGGGCTGGGAAGGAGGGACCAGGGTGAACAGTGAGAGAAGGAAGGCAGGAGAGGAGAGGTGGGAGGGAGGGAAGGGAAAGAAGCTCATAGGAAAACATGGTGTGAAGAGGGAGAGAAGGACGGTTTGGGGGGTTGGGGGGAAGAGAAACACACAGAGAGTTTTGTAACAACTTAAATTCATTCCAGACAATGTCCAAGGAGCTCTGGCAGCACGGGTTGAAACTAACCCTGCCTTTGATTTTATGAGTTCATTATATGTTGTTTGGGACAGTGATTCATGCATCTTGGCTGCTTCACATTTTCCCTTGTGTCACAAATGAAGAGGGGACCACGAGATGGATTCTTTGGATGGAAAGTATTCCCTCAATTGTTAGGTAGATGTCTCTGCCATCCAGAGACCCCAGGAGAGTGGTCTCCTGGGTTGCCCCAGCTCCCTGCACAGCACACACAACCTCTGTGCCTCGTGTCTTGCTCCCTCTTAAAGGGAAAGCACTGGGAATGGCTGGGCAGAAGGAGGTGAGAAGATGCCCAGTGGTGGCCACGTATGTTCTGCGCCTGCCCTTTGCTGCAAAACCCAGAATGGGCCAGAGGATGGACCACTGGGACAGCTCAGACCTGTGTCGGGAGGATATCCAGCCACCAAGGACGGTCCTGTGACCAGTGTCCCAGAGCCCATCTCTGCAGATGGTGAGGGAGGGTGCCCCGAGGTCACCATCCCAGTTTGGGGACCACGCTGGGGTCATGCTGTGAGTGTTCCTCAGCTCCATCCCCATCCCAAGAGCATCACTGCACTTACAGGTTGCCACTGCTCAAAGGTGCGAGGCACTGGATGAGCTACAGGGAAAACCATTCACGAATGGGTTGGTGGCTCCCAGGCCATTTTGGTTGGGAATATTTACAACCCTAATAATGGGCCCTGGTCAGAAAAGTAACAAAACCTGCCCAAGCCAGCATCAAAGTTTGTATTGCAGCTTATTGAGAAACACCAATGACTTGGTTGGGTATTGTTACTAGTTTTAGCTTTTTGTGTCATTTCAGGCTTTCCAGTCTCACAATTTTCAAAAACATATTGGTAGAGAAAATACAGGCCTTCGAAACTGGACACCAAAAGCTCTTTGCCTGGCATTTTCTGGTTTTGATTTAAAGTTTCTCTTCTAAATGAGATGAAGTTCAGCAAAGTGTTATATTTTGACCAGAAAGGCATTTTTCAGTGTGGCTGGTCCTGGCCTGACCCCTGTGAAATGTCAGGGCTTCTACCCTGGCAAGCTGTGACCAGCCTGCAGAGCTTCCCATGCTGCTGTACCTTACACTGACCAGTGGGAAAAGGCCTCGAAGATCCACACACTTATTGGGGCATGGAAACCTTTACAGCGGCCTGAAGTAGCTCGAAAGGAGAGCTGAGACTTTCTTACAAGCTTGCTCTAGTGCTGGATGAGCTTCATGTGGACTCCCAGGTAGAACCACCACGCAGAAACCCATCTTGAGATGAGGACAAGAAGCACTGAGGTGGGGTGGCTGAAAGCTCGGGGTCTGGTGGGGGGGAGCAATAGCCCAGCCCTGCAAGCCCCAATCTGCCCTGCTCCACCTGAGTTCCAGAGACCCACGTACCCCACACTGCCTCCTTTCTTTAGGCCTGGGCTCAGGCGCTGCTGGTCCTGCAGGGAGACTCTTCTGAGGATACAGCACAGTCTTTATTCTGCTGGGATTGCAGGCCAGCATCTTTCCCCAGCACAAGTTTCACTTCAGGAAAATGAGGGTTGTTTTTTTTGTTTGTTTGAATGTTGTTGTTTTTAAAGAGAATTCTTAGGAAAAACACTCGCTGAGATGGATCAGCTCATTTTCGAAGTTATCCTGAGGCAAAAGGCAGAGGGTGTGGGCTGCGATACACACCCACATCTGTACAATGAGGAAGGCAACAGCGCAAAGCAAAAACAATTGCATGAAAAGCTTTCCAACAACAAAGTTTGCAAACCCGCAGAGCCCAGGCTATTTCTTGTGGTCGGTGGGTAAGAGTTCCCAGATAATAGGGCCTGACAATGGAACAATGGGGGCCGAAAGACGCGGTTCATGATTAGGAGTTATATAACAGCGGCTGGCATTTATTAATAACACTCGTGTTGGGCTTCATTTTCTTAGTTAGCACTTTTCAGGTTCAGAGCACTTCACAACCCCAGGCCATTTCGTATTGGATGCTTGGCACGAGGTGACCTGGAGCAGTAGGAACAACCTTCATGCCTATTTCTCTTGCAGACCTTACAGGGGAGAAAGGAAAATGGCAAGCAATGGGCTTTCACTGGCTATTTGGGACCTTTCCTGTACCCCAAAGCCATGGGGTGGAGTAAGATCACAAAGGAACATCATTTGGGAAACAGAGTTTTCTGGGATGTGTTACTGAACCTTAATGCTTACAAAGTGCTCCTTTTCCTGCAGAACGAGAAAAACTGGGACTTTCATTGGGACACAGCAATAAGGTTGGATGTGATCCCAAATGGGAACCAGCCCTGGAGGAATGGTCCCACAGCCAGCCGGCAGTGTTGGCATCTGCCTTCTGGCACAGCTCTGGGAGCAGGAGTGAGACATCCCACACAGACAACCCCGATGCTGCCTACCACGTCCTGGGACAGGCTGGTTGGAGCACTAGGGATGGCTGTGCCTGGAGGATGCACCCGGGGCAGGCTGGGCTGGGACAGAGGCTTCCTGTGGCCGGCTCTCATGAGACCCTGACGCAGAGCAGCAGTCATCCCGCCGGCACAGGGGATGAGCGGTCCAGTCTGAACAGGTTGTCTCCTTCTGGTCTGGCTATTTATTGCTCCTCTGACTGTTGCTCATGGTATGTGCTGACCGCTCAGCCTGCTCATGAAAAACAAGAGAATTCCCGTCCAAGCTCTGGTGCCAAGCAGGCAGCGACGCTTTTCTTCTGAGCAGGCCTGAGAACCTCTCCTCAGCCCTGGGAGGCAGATGTCTCAAAAGCGGCTCAGACCTGGGAAAGTTGTGGTCCAGGATCAGGCTTTGGCCTCAAACACCCAAACAGCTCATCAGACTGTGCTCCAGAGGCAGAACCAGCACAGGCAGGAGAAAAACCTGCCTGTGTGCATGGAGCCGAAAGCAGAGGGCCTCGTGGCCCCACAGCTTTACTCCTAACCAGGAGGCATGGGAGAGCTGCAGATTCCCACAGGGGAACACGGCAAGGAGAAGGAGGCAGGGCTTGCACCTACAAGGGATAGGACCTTGTGCCTTTTTCCACTGGTTCTGGAAGTGCATGTGCTCCAGTGAGCAGTCCCGAGGCAAAGAAATTCACACTTCCAGCAGTTCCTCTTTAGGAAAGGCCTGGAGATGCTGAGCAAAGCCAAGGGCAAAGAGCCACCCCAGGGCCAGCCCTATGACAAGCCCCAGGAGTCCTGGGGAGGTGCCTGCACAGCCTGACTGGAGGCACAGGGCTGTGGTGCTGAAGTGATTCCCAGAGCCCGTTGAGCAGTAGCCAAGCTGATGCATCCTGTAAGGAGGAAACGTCTTCTTTTTTGTAAGATCAAAATCATTCACATCTGTCCCGATGTGCCTGCCTGCACAGGAGAGATCATGAGATAACAGATATCATGGCTCTGGTTTTTTTTCACTTGGTCTCTCAGAGATGCTGGCAGCACCAGGAGCAATTTTAGCACTTGTAAACCATCCTCCCACATGGGAAAAACCTCCCACGCCACCGGCTAATGCTGTCTGGTGGAGAGCAGATTGCACTCCAAATGCCAGAAGCATCGATGGTTTGGGGACTCTGCTCACTGGAAACCATCTGCCAGTCGATGGCTTATCAACTCTTCTTCCTCAAAAGGGTTTGGGGCTCGCCCCTCAGACTGGTCCCTGCACATCCTCGCAGCCCTTTGGTGCCTGCATGCCAAGTGGTGTGTGAGGCAGGGACAGCACGGTGCCAGAGGCTCAGCGCCCAGGCAGGGCTGCTAGCAGGGGTCACTGGTGCCACACAGCTTGGGCTGGGTTCCTCTCAGCTCTTTGGCTGCAGAATGTATTGCTGGTGGTGTCAGGGAAGCCAGGGTGTTTCCTGGGGTTCATGTCTCCTCATGGGTCTGGCTCAGGTTTGGGAACCTCAGTCCTGGGGCTTCTTCCTGCTCCTCCTGTGTGCCTTCCTGCACAGCTGGGGTGGATGGCAACCAGGCTGGATCAGGGAGACCCCACACAGCATGACCATGTCATGGCCATGCTGTGTGACACGGCTACTAAAGGGGAACAGTGCCCCTCAAGCCCCCAGCCCAAGACATCTGGCCCTGATGATCACTGGTGGGCTGCCCAGGACAGCCCTGCATATGGGATCCAGCTGCCTGTGCCTGACTCCAGGTGAGGCGGGATGAGGTGAGACTGGCTGGATGAGACAAGCAGCCAGGGGAGATGATGAGAGTAATTTCAGACCTTTTAAATCAAGACTTAGATGTGCCCTTTGCTGCTGAGATTGAAATCAGGACCCTCCTAGCTTCAAAGACAGTGAGCATTAAAGGTCAGATTTCTTTGCTGTATGTCCAAGGTGAGAGCTATAGCCAGAACTGTCTGACAGCACACTGTTACAGGCAGGAAAATCCTTTTGTTATCTGCCTTCAAGTACTGAACAGAAAAGGCTTAAATACAAATTAGTTTTTTGAGGGGAGAAATACCTACTGACCCAGGGAAGTTGATGAGGATTAAAACATTCTCCTCACACTTACTGGGAAAGGACCACGTCCACCATCTGACCTGAAAGGAACTTCTGGTTCTTTTTTGGCACCCCAATCCGAATCCACAGCATCTATGGGTTCAAACTGGGTCAAAAGGCTCTGGTGCTGTCTGGGGGAAATCTCTAAAATCCCCATCATGACCTTTTCCCTACAATTTAATTTGATGGGAAATTGCACAGGCAGAAAAATAATATAGTTTCAAGGTAAGTTTGGTCTACAAAAATTTCCTGCCAATGGCAAGTGCAGTTCATGGGGCTGTTTCCTTCTGGCATTTGTCTCTGCACCCATCTTTCATGCCTTCCCACCTCCAGATGAGGTGCATTTAACAGCATGGCCCTGGCTTAATGGCAGGTGGTGCCAAAGCTGGTCTCTCTGGATCCTAGTGGCAGCTACTCAATGGCTCATTTTGTGTTTCTCTGTCTGCTCTGCCTGTTGGAGGTTGGGGTTTTTTTGGACTTGTCCTTCTGATCATGGCCTGCACCTCAGAGATAGAATTGAAGAGCTTTTAAGAGAGGACAAGCTCCATGTTCTCTGAATCCATTGCCTGGGGATTCCCTGGCTGTGCTCCAACAGCTCTCAGGGCAGAGCAGAGCCCCCCTTGGAGCTCAGTGCCACAGAAGAGGAAAGGGAGAAGCAGGGCAGCGATGGTTGGGACTGCAACTCCACGGGGTTCGTTAGCAGGAATTAGTGCCTCATTTACCAGTGCACTCCTCTATGCCCAGAATTAAGTCCTCACATCCCATGTTTCAGCAGGTTTGCCCAGAGCATGTGAACAAGAGCTCTTATTCTCCTGTAAGGGCATCCACAGAGTCGCCTCCTGCCCACACTACACAGGGGAGGAGGTTTGCAAACGATCTTTCTTAAGCAGATGTGCCACATAGTCCCTGCTAGCACTTTTTGATGAAAAATGGCATAAAAATATAAAATTTGGATGAAGAAGAGAGGGGAAAAACCTGACTGAATTTTCACAATTCCTTTCCTGGTTCCTGTCTCACTACAGTTGGTTGAATGTTTCTAAATTCAGCTACACTTCAAAAATTTCTGACCAAAAAACACAAGGATGTTTTTAGAAAAACGTTTCTCAGTTTTTCCCTTCTGGTTTGGCCATGTGTTTGACTCACTGAGAGGAGACTCCAGTTGGTTTTTCTGACTAGAACCACACTTTAAAGAGAACAGCCATTCCCTTAATTTGGGCTGATAAATCTCGCAGGCACAGATGAAGATAAATCACATTTTGAACCCAGAGTACAAATTCTCAGGGTTTAAACATTTGTGTGGTATTTGTTAAGCAATTTGAAGTGTTATTGAAGTAACTGAGCTGGACAACAGGGTTGGACCTGGCCCAGGACAACAACTGTGTACAGAGACTAGGCCTGTATGGAATAGGGATAGAGGGTCCTGGCTGAATCCCACTTCACTCGGAGCATTCATGGAGGGTATGTCCTATGCAGGATATCTTTGGTTGTGCTTCTTCCACTGCTCCCTTTGGGAGGATGGAGGGATGCTCTGTCAGCCCCCGTGGGAAGCCTTTATATTCCAGGCATGCTAAATCTCCTCATGAAGAACAAATTTGCTTCAGCCCAGAGGAGAGTCACGGAGGACTTTGGATTTCTTGTGTCTGTCTGCTGCTGTTGCTGCAGCCTCCAGAGGAAAAAGAGGCTCCTGCCACACTGGGGTGGCCCGAAGGGGACCCCAGGGTCAGCACTGGCTGCTGCAAAGCTGGAATTCCTGGAAAGCTGCTGCGTGTCCAACAAGTGCCATCGCACCCGGGCACAAAGCTCCGGCCCTGCGGGCCCCGGCTGCTCCGCAGGACGGCACAGCTCCCTCGGAGGGACGAACTCCTCCCGGGCACCACCGCCCTGCGCCTTCCCCAGGGCACCTGGCAGAGGCTCTTTCACGTCCCATGGCCGGACGCTTGTGGTGGTGCGTTCCCTCCCGCCTCCAATGGAGGCACCTCGAGGTGCTCCGAGCCCTGTTCTGGGTACCGGGACCCTCGGGGCTCCGAGCCCTGTGGCGGTGCCGGGACCCCGCAGGACCCAGCGGGGCCGGGCCGGGCCGGGCCGGGCGGGTCCCGCCTGCCCCTCGCCGCCGCCAGGTGGCGCCTCCCTCCCGGGTCAGCGCGGGGCCGGGGCCGGTGTTGGGGCCGGGGCCGGTGTCGGTGTTGGGGCCGGGGCCGGTGTTGGGGCCGGGGCCGGTGTCGGTGTTGGGGCCGGTGTCGGTGTCGGTGTTGGGGCCCGGGCCGGTGTCGGTGTTGGGGCCGGTGTCGGTGTTGGGGCCGGGGCCGGTGTTGGGGCCGGGGCCGGTGTCGGTGTTGGGGCCGGGGCCGGTGTTGGGGCTGGTGTCGGTGTTGGGGCCGGGGCCGGTGTTGGGACCGGTGTCGGTGTTGGGGCCGGTGTCGGTGTTGGGGCTGGTGTCGGTGTTGGGACCGGTGTCGGTGTTGGGGCTAGTGTCGGTGTTGGGGCCGGGGCCGGTGTCGGTGTTGGGGCTAGTGTCGGTGTTGGGGCTAGTGTCGGTGTTGGGACCGGTGTCGGTGTTGGGACCGGTGTCGGTGTTGGGGCTAGTGTCGGTGTTGGGGCCGGGGCCGGTGTTGGGGCCGGGGCCGGTGTCGGTGTTGGGGCCGGTGTCGGTGTCGGTGTTGGGGCCGGTGTCGGTGTCGGTGTTGGGGCCGGGGCCGGTGTTGGGGCCGGGGCCGGTGTCGGTGTTGGGGCCGGTGTCGGTGTCGGTGTTGGGGCCGGGGCCGGTGTTGGGGCCGGGGCCGGTGTCGGTGTCGGTGTTGGGGCCGGTGTCGGTGTTGGGACCGGTGTCGGTGTTGGGGCTAGTGTCGGTGTTGGGACCGGTGTCGGTGTTGGGACCGGTGTCGGTGTTGGGACCGGTGTCGGTGGTGGGACCGGTGTCGGTGTTGGGACCGGTGTCGGTGGTGGGACCGGTGTCGGTGGTGGGGCTGGTGTCGATGTTGGGGCCGGGGCCGGTGTCGGTGTCGCGCTCACGGCAGGGCCGGGGCAGCGCTCTCGGGTGGGGCCGCGGCAGCGCGGACAGCACCCCCGTGGGGCTCCGTGAGGACGGGGGGCAGTGCCATGCTGTGTCTGGCCAGTGGTCTCTTCATCACCCCCCGTTGGGGCTCCCAGTGCAGTGTCCGGCAGCAGGAAAAGCGCCCGTGTTCCCGCTGAGAAGCCACGTCCCAGCCCGGTCCATCAGCCTGGGCAGAGGGCACCTCCCGGTACAATTCAGCTCTGTTGGGTACCACGATGTCACAAACACCATCACAACGTCCTGTATTAGTGTCCTTCTTCATCCAGCTTCATGGCTATGCGTTGACCCACATGCTGCCTCTGCTGGCTCAAACAGGTGTCCAAGAGGATTGGGGGCTGCAGTTCCCGGGTGGGAAGGGAGGAGACAAAAGTAGGCTCTTTCCTAAAATATGGTCAAAGAGCAGAACACCAAGTGCAGCTCAGTGCTTAATCTCGGCTCCAGGATGAAATATGGTCTCTGTCCCAATAAAGTAGATAAACTGAGCCAAGTCCTTTGTTAGTACCATCTCCTGGAGAGAAAGTGTCTTTTGGCAGCAAATGTGATGGAAACAGACCAGACAATGCTTGAGGACACAGCCAGTCTCAGAGGGGATCTGACGGCTCTTGCACAACCCTCCAAGAAGCTTAGGGACTCGAACACCTGTACATGATCCAGCATCCATGACAAGGAACTTTTTTCTCTGGCACTGTTCTATTTCCCACCCCAGACTCAGAGCTGGCTCTCCAAAGGCGGTCCTGCCATGGCACCCAGGACTGCAGCCTTTACTTCCCTTCTCAGCCTTCCTGCTGCTCCACTCTGCCTCCTGATACCTCCCCAAAGGCTGCCTCCAAGGCAGCCAACGCTGAGACACCGGAGCTGCAAGGAGCACTGGCCGTGCTGCTGCTCCTTGGGTGGGAGCTGCATCCTGGGAGCCCCAGGGTCCCTGCTGCCGACCCACAGCAGCTCTGGCAGCGCTGGCGCCAAAGCCTCAGCTTCTTTTAGTGGCATGCAAGACTTCCCCTGGGGAAAGGTCCAGATCTTACCTAAAGTCAGGGTCACGGGTCAGTGGGCTTGGCTGGGCACCTTGGTCTCATTCTCCAGCGTGGGGAAATGAGAGGTTTCCACGGACCATGTTCACAGGTGGCAAAGCACCCAGGACATGGCTGACCATGTCCCATATCTGCACACCCTTCACTCCCAGCTTCCAGATACAAGAAGGAGCCTTTCCCATCACCTGCTCTGTCATATATCGCTGCGACCATGGGCTTGTGAGGGCTCCCCTCCCTTTTTAGGATATCAGTGTGATGCTGGAGAGCAGGGTCTCCTACCATATCCCAGCAGGGGGCCATGGGCCCTTGCTGGTCTGTGTCCTGCTCCAGGGTGCCCAGTAGGAGGCCAAGGTTCTTTGGGCAGGTAATTGAAACTCCTTGGGAGGAATGGTGAGGCCTACAAAGAGAGGGGCAGAATCAGTCCACTGAAATTCACTGGTGGGCTTGGATATGGCTGCAACAGCCACATCCCACACATCTGTTTCAGGGTTTGGGCCAGACTCATCCAGAGGAAAGAAATAAAATATGTAGACCGTTTTGCTGTTTGCAAACAGGCCCTGTTTTTTTGTGAATGGATTCATTCACCGTCCTCCTGAAAGGACCATTTTAGCCAATGGCCGGTTCGCAAGCACTGCCTCCCAGCTCCTCCTGATTTGCTCTTTGTGGCTCTGCCTCTCCGATTGGGCTCCCGGCGCCACATGACGCTGTCCCTTCTCCTTGATGGGGTGTCTGACACTTTTAGGCAGAATACCAAACAGCTAATGCCGAGGAGCAGCCATGTCCCTGGGATGCTGCTGCTGTTAATGTTTGGTTTTAATCACCAAGGGGGAGGGGAGGCTCTTGCACGGCCTTTGCAGATGAGCCAGCAGCCTTTCTGACACCTCTGGAGTGCCAGGAGTAAAACCCTACACTCCCTTATGGAGAGGGGTCAGGGTCCTGCTCCGCCCAGCAGCAACTGGGCATGTGGTTGGGTTTGCTTTCCATGGACACAGCGAAGGAGAACTGCAAAGGAGTGGGAAGGCATCCCGAGGTATGTCTTGCATAGAGGGAGCAGAACTCCCACCCTTGTACCTGGTAGCCCTGAGGAGATGGTGAGACGAGCCCTCAGGGCACACCTATGGTCAGCACAGGATCACTGAGGTTGGGAAAGACCTCTGAGATCATTGAGCACTGTGCACCCCGGCACTATTAACCTCAGCATTGTGGCTTGATTTTCATTGTGGTGATGAACAAGGAGCTGGGGGTGCCTGAGGAAGTGGCTCCAGCTCAGCTGGAGCTCCCGACCAGCAGTGGTCAGCAGGATGAGCTCACCAATGACCTGCTGCTAGACCAAGCAGGGTGTGCAGAGAGTCTGGCTTTCCCTAATAGCTCCTGGTGGCCATGACAGGCTGCAAAGGTGAGGGACAGCAAATGCTCAGGATGGAGGAGGAGAGGAACACAATTTTGCATGTTGAGAAAAAGTTTAGTTTGGGCTTTAAAGTGTGAGGAGGCCAATTACTGCCTCCAGCCCATTCGTCTGCCTTTCTAGGAATGATGAGTGATGGGCTTAGGTCATCACCTGGGCTTGAGTCAGATATCTCCAGAGCTGGCACTAAATATCTGCGAACTCTACCCCTGTGAATCTGAGTTACCCTGGCAGAGCTGGCACGCTGACAGAAGCTGCATTCCTGGGCACCGGCCTTAGCTGAGGGGACACGAGCTAAACAGGGAGAGGCGGGGCAGAAATTGGGGATGAAATATGAAATACCCTTTGCCAATGGAGACAAAAGAGTTAACCTGCTGCTGGTTAAAACCGAACTGGAATGTGAAAGAGGAGTGGAAAGGTGACTTCATCCCATTGAATCAAATGTCAGGAGCCATCCTGAACTCATTCTCTCTTCCAAGAGAAACAGGACAATCTAAATCTGGGGTTCGTGCATGGGAGAGCAATTCACCAAGCAATAGAAGGACCTTCACATTCAGAAGGAAGAGATGGAGACCTCTGCAGACCTGAGAGAGGGGTTCTTTGCTTCAGCCAAGCTTTGTAGGGACTACAAGGAAGAGGTCCAGCCAAGGGAGCCCCTGAACAGCACGTGGTGCTGGAGCAGGTGAGCTCTGGCCAGCGCTGGCTCTGGAGAGGAAAGCTGCCTTTGCTTTCCCACCATGCCAAGGGACATGTGCCTGCAGGACATGGAGCATCCATTGGGTCCCATGGAACTTCCTCCATCACACGTGCTCTGCCCTGCCCGACGGAAGAAGGGCTGATCCTCCAGCTAACCACCTTCTGCTTAAGCGTGGACGCTCAGTATGGAGAAGGGACACTGCAAAGCATGAGGCTCACTGCGGCTTCACAGGGCATGGGCACGGTTCCCCTGCCAACAGCGGGCGAGTGGAGGAGCAGCTGGGTGCCCAGGAGCGCGGGCGCACAGCCCTGTCAGTGAGTGTCCACGGCTGTGCGTGGCTTTTGGCAGTGTAATGGCAGGCCGGACCCGAGTTAGACGATGGCAGCCACCCTCAGTGCTCCAGCCTTTTTCCCAGGCCGTGACCCCAGAACACAAGGGGAAAGGCCCACGTCTTCAGAAGCTGGCACCCACCTCATCTCGGGGTCCTGCCGGTTCTGCCTGTTCTGCCCCCTTCCCCCTGCAGCTCATCCCTTAATCACAAGCAGCTTGGGGAGACAATGAAATAACCGCACCAAAGAACCAGCCTTGTTCCCCTTTGTCTTCCTCTCCTTGGAGGCTCGGCAGTTGAGCTGAGCCATCACGCCCATGGCCCGGCCGTCACACATCCGACTCACCGCCTCCCGGGGCAGCCAAGCTCCTTGGCACGAGGGAACCGTGCATCAGCACGAGGTGACCGTGGTCCAGCGCTGTGGCAGACTGCAAGGCAGGGCCAGGTGGGCTGGCACACGCCCCACGGGGCTGCCCTCTGCTCCCCAGCCCTGGCCCTCACCGAGCGCCTTAGCTCTCGGCTCTCATGCTTTCACCTCCAGACAAGCCATCATCTCAAGCGGGACCACTGAGATCTCCCCAGAGACGGAGGCAGCCCCCCTCCTCCCTCCAGCACATGGCATGGAGGCTCTTAGGCTGGTTTTCGCTGAGTTCACACAAATCTCGCCTTCCCCTTTCCCAACCCCCACTTCCCCGCGCAACTGAACTCAGCCATTGAGCCCAGCGAATGGTTTATTTCCCAGGTTAGCACAAAGCAGGGGTCTCTGTGTGCCCCTGGAACCAGCAGAACAAAACGCACAAAGACGTTAGAGGGCCATTTGTAACCAAATCCCAACACACCAGATACTGTTGGGATTATGTCAGAAATATTTTCCCAGAATGCCTTCCCCCCATGCTCCCTCCTACAGATGTTCGGCCCCCACACCACAGATGTTGTTCCTCTTGCAAAATGAGCTTTCCCCTTTCTCTCCGAAATGCCCCTGATGTTTTGCACATTGTCTTTGCCGAGGTCTCCTTTTCACCCTGCGCTCTGCATCCCCCCTTCCTGGATCCCTCTGGTGGATGTGTGGAAAGGCCAACCTGCCTCCTCACGTGGGGATGAGAGGATGGCTGCAGGGCTCTGCAGGGATGTGGGCTACTGGATGTCCCTGTCCCGCTTGCCTTGTCCCCACCATGCCCATCTCAACAGCTCTGTTTCAGCTTCAATCTGTGTGTGACCTCCAGGCTCTGCTGGCCTGCTTCATGGGACTTGCTGGACCTCAGTCCCCTCAGACGACGATGGAGGGATAGGAGCCAGACCCCTTGGAGGGTCCTGGTGTCTTCCCGTGGGCTTGGTGTCATGCCTCTCTCCTGTGCTGCATGCCAAGCTGGAGGGGGCAGGGTCTCCTTGCTGCTCCGCGGCCGCCTTGGGGGAGAGCATCTCCTCACTGGCCGGGGCCTTCGGCTGCAGTTTGTTCCTCAGGGATGCCGGGCACGTTTCAGACACCAGAGGGAATGGCCAGACCTTCCCCTCCAGCACCAGCAGCCGACGCAGAACACGCAGGGGAATGGCCTGGCAGCCCGTCAGGGCCCCGCTCCAAGCCCTCTGACAGACCGGCAGACAGACAGGCAGACAGACAGATCTCCGTCGGCAGCGGGCTCGCACTGCCCGTGCCCCGCTCCCCGGTGCTGGGCTCCTCCCCAGCCCGGCTGTCGGAGCCTGCCCGAGCGGAGCCGTCCCGTTTCTGCCTTGCCCTGGCTCCACGAGCTCCGCTGGCCCCGCACAAGAGCTGAGGGCGCTCCACGGCACCGCAGGCTCTGCGGAGCCCCGCACACCCCCAGCGACGCCGCGGGCAGCGGTGCTGGGCCCGGGGCTCCGTGCGGCAGCAGGGCAGGGCGCGTCTCCATCCTTCCCTCCTTTGCTAGTACCGGCAGCCGAAAAAAAGCATTTGTTCCGACACACGCGGGGCTGCCAAGCTGTGTCAGGCGCTTTGATGGCCGGGGCAGTAACCTCGACCGCTTCCTCTGCCAGCAGGAGAGCCGAATCCAAGAGCCGCAGAGCATGGAATCTCGCAAGGACTTCAGATGACACCTCCAGTCCGGGACTTCGCAGCTCTTTTACGCGTTACGAGACATTTCTCTCCCGTCGGTGTTTTTCTTTCTCCCCAACAGGTTATACAGGCAAAGAAATCCCAGAGCGGGATCCTGGAGAGACAGAAACCGATGGAGCTGTCCCGACTTTTGGGGCATTTTGTGATTTGCACCAGCGTAGCCCAGGCAAAACCCTTTACTCATCACCTGCTCTGAGCAAGAATCCGAGTCTCCGCTGGTCTCCCAGGGAGCTGGAGTGCAGCACGGGGTTTTTCTTCAAAGATAGAGTTTATTGCTAAAAATGTTTTGATCAGTGATAGCTCATATTTACATTGATATGTTTTTAAAGGAATATTCAAGTAAACATTTCCAATAGTTTCTGGCATAATCTCTAGCTTTTTTTTTTTTCCCTATACACAAACGTTAAAAATAAATAAACTGTACACAGAAAATTTCCTTTAACATCTCTACACGACTATATGTATTCCCACACAACAAAACAATTCCACTCTTTCATAGATTTGTACTTTTCTTTAAAATTTCCTTCTTAATTAATTGTTATACACTTAAAAAACCCTAGAGAGCTTGGCAAATTAGTTCAAACATCAGTGACAAGGTCTGAAGACAAAAAAAATACATCACAGAGAAACAACCGTTCAGGGATGCTGCGGTTCTTGTTTTTCTTTTTTTACACCCCCTGCCCCTTTTCTCCTTTTGATAAAAACACCTTTACAAGAAATTTCTGCCCTTCCCTTCGGCAGGGAAGTGCTTGGGTTCTGTGGGGATGGGTTTAAAATGTGGTCCTATGTCTTTAAAATAATAATAATAACAATAATAATTATAATAATAATAAAAAAACAGCTGCGATTTCCCCCCCCCCTTTTCCTTTAAAATCTCTCTATTTACACGGCTGGTAGTTTTTTTTCCTTTTTTTTTTTAAGTTTTTTTTAATTTTCCTTTTGTTAAAAGGCTATATACGTATAAAAATAGACATCTGATTGTAGTGCTTTACTGTGCCTTTGGCCTGCCCTGCAGTTCCTGGGTTCGCTTTTCCCCCTTTTGAATAAAATAACATTAAAAGAAGTCCAAGGGAAAAAAAAAATAACAAAAAAAAATTAACAACAAAAAATCAAACAACAAAAAACCAACCAAACAAAAACCCCCCCAAAAATTAACCAAAAAAAAAAAAAAAAAAAAGACCCAAAGCGGTTCATCTTCTCCCACTTCGCTCTGGGGGGTGGGAAAAAAATAAAACCAACCCCCCCCAAAAAACTATCCCAAAAAAACCCACCCACCAAAAAAAAACCCACCCGAAAACCTCCCCCCCTAAAGTGATCCGGAGGAGGAGGGCGGCAGTGCAAGGGGCCGGGGAGGCTTAGCAGGAGCACTTGCACTCGGAGATGAGCGGGTACTGCACGGGGATCCAGGTGCAGTACTTCTGACTGGACCAGCCCTGGCAGTGCCAGCGCAGGAAGGTCTTGGTGACCGACTTGACGGGCTTGCAGAACATGCCCTCGGGCAGCGAGCAGGACTTCTCGGCCAGGCAGTTGCCTTCCTTGATGTAGCGCGGCCAGAAGCGCACCCCCAGGTCCTTCCAGGCGTAGAGGACGGGGCAGTGGGTGTGCGCCCACAGCCACTGCAGCACCTTCCGCCGCGCCTTCTTGCCCAGCCGCAGGCGCGGGCCCCGGGGCGGCCCCAGCTCCAGCCGCCGCAGCTCGGCCGGCAGCGCCGCCCGCCCCCGCCCCGCCGCCGCCGCGGCGCCCGAGGCGTTGGCCGGCCCCGGCACGGCCACGGCCATGAAGCCGGGGTCGAAATGGCTGCCCAGCTTCTTCCTCAGCGTCCTCTCGTCCAGATCCTGCTCCTTGGGGTCGTACTCGGGGTCTGGGTGCTCCACGATGTCCTTGACGGGCAGGTTGTCGCTGGGTGAGGGTCGCAGGCGCAGGAAGGGCTGCCCGCCCGCCGGCAGCCCCAGGCAGAGGCAGAGCAGCAGCGCCCGGATCGCCGTCATGCTCCGGGCGGGCCCCGGCGCTGCTCCCGGCGGGCTCGGCTCCTAGCGCTGCCCGGCGGCGCCCGCCGGCTCCCGGGGGCTCATAAATAGGCAGAGACACCAGTGTCCGGCGGGGCCCGTTACTTTAAATAGCCCGGCCGGGGTTGTGTGACAGCCGCATCTGAGGCTCGCCCCGCGCCCGCGGCCGCTGGCTCCCGGGGCTCCCCGCCGGGCCGGCTCCAGCCGCGGTCGGCAGCGCCGGGGGGTCCGAGCCTCCCCCGCGGGGGAGGGCAGGGCACGGCGGCGGCCGAACCTTCTTCCTCCTCCTCCTCCTCCTCCTCTGCCGCCGCCGCCGCTCTCGCTCGCTCGCTCCCCCCCAAAATTCACAGCGGACTCGTCTCCATCGCCATGGTGACAGCTGGGCCGAGCCCCACGACAGCTCGTCTAGACGGTGTGACAGGGTTTGGCGTGAGACCGGAGCCCGAGAATAAAACCCTCCTTTATAGCCGGGCGCGCCGGGCGAGGGGGCGGGAGGAGGGTCACGGCGCCGGGGCGCTCGGGCGGCCCCTGCGCGGGCACGGCCGGGGCACGGGGCTCAGGCGGCGGCGGGCGGCGGCAGCAGCGCCCGCGGCCCGGCCGGGTTCCTCCTCATGGCGAGCGGCGGGGGCGGCCCGCGGGCCCCCGGGGCATCCTCGGCGTGGTGGGGCTGGAGGGCCGGAGGGTGTCCCCGGCACCGGCGAGGCGGCGCGTCCCGATTCCCTGGCGGCTCCTCGGCGGGGACGGGCAGGGGCGGACTCGGCCGCCGCTCAGAAGCCCCGGCGGCCCATGCTGCTGCCGCTGCCGCTGCTGCTGCTGCTGCCGGTGCTCCGGGGACCCGGTCGTCCCCACCGCGCTCAGCGCATCCAGCCGCGGCTTCGCTCCGTGCCCTGCGCTGCCGGCTCGGCTCGGCGCGGTGCGGTGCAGCCCGGCCAGACAGGGACTCGGCTCGGTGTCGCTCGGCTCGGCTCGGTGTCGCCGGGTGTCGCGGTGTCCCGCCCGCCGCCGCCGCCCGCCCGCCGCGCTCTGCCGCGCCGCCGCTGCCGCCCAAGTTAAATACGCGCCCGACGCGCGGCCGCCCCGCCCCCCCTGTCACTTTCACCGCGCGCTGAGTGACAGCCGGGTCCTGCCGCCACCCCCCGGAGCCGCCCACCCCCTCCCCGGAGCCGCGTCCCACCTGCGGCCCCGGGCCCCGGGCTGCCGGGAGCCGTCACCCCAGCAGCGGGCACGGCGCGGAGCGGGGGCCGATGGCCCCGGAGCAGCGGGGCACTGCCTGCTCCTGGCGTTCCCCGTCTGCACCAGCCCGGGGTCCGGGCACCGCACAGACCCCCGGGTAGCGGGACCCTCGCTCTGCTCCTGCCTTCCGCAGCTGCTTTGCTGCCCCACCGCGTCTGCTTCTCCACAGCAGCCCAGCTGCCATCAAACCCCCTTCCAGCTTTGCGCAGAGCTTTAGTAGAATAGGGTACCATGTCCTTAGAGCCCCTCTGGGACAGCACACCAGAGTGGGACCACTCCGGCGCCAGCATCTCGGCACCCTCTGCAAGGGAGTCCGCAGCCTTCCAGGAGCACCACTCTCACTCGAGGGAAAGCATCCCTGCATCCCTCACTGCAACACGGTGTGATAACCAGCCAGGCTAAAACAGCCGCTCTTCCTTCACCCCCTTCTCAGCCCTGTGGGGCTACATCATTTTTTTTTTGGAGAACAGCTGGACCCACAGCCTTTGAGGCGCAGAGTCTGCCAGCCTGGTGTGTGTCAACACTGCGAAACCCCAAACCCTCCTCACCTCCTTTACCTCCACATTGCTGAGCACTGAGCTCACACTTGAACCATGTCCAGAAATTGGACACACAGCTGGTTCCTCCAGGCTGACAGTGTGTAAGAACATTCCTGCCCATGCCAGTCACTCTCTCCCAAAGCCATGAGATAACCAGTTACCCACCGGAGCCAAGGCAGGGTGCGCAGGGACTGACGTGGATTGTGGGGCTGGTTTCTCATCACAGTGTGCTTCTGACCTAGCAAAGTGAGGGGCTGCAGCGACAGGTCAGCCCAGAGCATCCCACTGGCACATGCTGGGGGCTGTGTAGAGCTGGCTTCACTTACTAGACTAAGTGACAGAGCATCTGCCCCAGGCTTCTGTCTCTTCATCCTCCCAGAAATGCCAAATGTTGGGTTCAGACAGGAAACAAAACCAAATCCCCCGAAATTAGAGAGGCTGGACATCCAGCACTGAGTCTGCATAGACTCCAGCATAGAGCATCTGCTGGACTTTGGGGACACAGAGCTGCTGCGCCAGAGCGGGAGCTGATCCCAGTGCATCCCAGTAATTTACAGTGTGCAGGAGTTTCAATGTATCTAGCCTTTCTTCCTTGGCTCTGTATTTCTGCTTCCACCATCCCAGCTTGGTTTGCTGAACTTGGAGCTTTTCTTCATTTGGCTCACACACACTCTGCAATTAGAGCCATGAAACTGTACCATTTCCCACCCTTTTCAGCATTAGCTCTCAATAGTTCACAAAAGAGATGGGTATTGCTATCCCCTGGGGCTGAATATTATCAGTAAAACATTCCCATTTATCTATTTTCTGACCCCAAAGCACATGCAGTGCTTGAAGTGAAGGCAACCTGAACGTGCAAGATGTGCTCTGCCATCGCTCGCTGCCGGGTGGGAAAACACAGCACTCTCAGCAGTGTCAGAACTAAAGCAAACACAGAAATGAGAAGCAGCTCAGGGCAGAGACACCCAAGAGTCGGGAAGGGGGCAATTACTCAGCAAGATGTACTGCTGTTGGCACTGCTGCCTGAGTAAAATCCTGGTGAGGGGATTAACATCTGACTGTAATTGTAATAATAAAATCCAACATGTATACAGCATTTTTCATCCTGAAGGATCCCAAAGCACTCGAGTCACTTAACTCCTTCAGCTGTCTCCTGGACTTTATAAACATGCTTCTTAATCATCCCACCCCAGGTGAAGATATCTTTGCTCTGGCCACCCTCACCTTGCTTCAACATGTCCGCCTGTGGGAGAGGAGAGGCTCTCCAGGGTGGGCTGGAGAAGATTTCCCCTTCTGGAGGCAAGATTCCTGGAACCATGTCCCAGGGTTAGTGAGGGAGAAGGCACCAATGTCTGCAGGGGGCTTGGAAGACTGCAGCTAACTGCCCTGCTCTTGTGCTAGCCACTGTGAAGCATTTCACTTGGCCTTCTTCTGAACTTCCCAAGGGGGAAAGGGGGAATGAAGACAAGACCCTAGGCAGGAAATTTAAGGCTTCATTCTGTCTTCAAGGTCCACCATGAGAGCCAAAGTCTTCCCTTCCCTTCCCTTCCCTTCCCTTCTCCCTTCTCCCTTCTCCCTTCTCCCTTCTCCCTTCTCCCTTCTCCCTTCTCCCTTCTCCCTTCTCCCTTCCCTTCCTGCCTGCCTGGACCAAGAGGCTGAGCAGCGCTATACATTGACATATCCCTTCGCTCTTACTGCTCCCCGTGGGCACACAGCCCAGCTCCCAAATCTAGCCCTTAAGTAAAGGATTTCAAGTTGGAAAGGGTACATATCCCATACAGAAAAGCCTTATCAAAATAATTCTATGTAAGAAGAAAGATGTGATGTTAAAGGCACTTTCTGAAGGCTAAAATGGTTACCAGCTGCTTATTTTTGCTTCTTTTCCTTATCTGGCATCTTTTTTTCCAGCTAATGAAGACCTGGAAAATTTTGTGACAAAATAAATACTTGTGACAAAGTAAAAGGGCATCTTTATTTCATGTTTGAGACTGTTTTCCCTGGAAGGCTGTAAGCAAGTAAACTCCAAGCAGGAGCAAAGCATCAGTGATACGCTCTTAGCAACAAAGTTTTTCATCTGACAAAGTGTTTTATCTTTTAGCTTGTGTTGGACAGCACTAATTTAACTGAAAGCCAGATGTAAAGATACTGAGTGAAACTGTGTTTGTTACAAAGTCATTTCTATTCCTTCAACTGTGGGCACAGAAACTTCATATCCACACCTGAAACCTTGGAAAAGTCCCTTGCCAAAAGCAGGAGCGCAGAAAGACCACACTTTGGAAGATGAAACTGAGAGGAGAGAATTGAAGAGGATTGAAGAGAATTGAAGAGAGGGAGAGGAGAAGAGAAAAAGAGAAGAAGAAAAGAGAAGAGGGAAAGAGAAGACGAGAGAAGAACACAACTCCCAGCCAAATTGTCTTTTTTGGTTGTATTTTTCCTGCTGCTTTCTGTGTGCTTAAGTTTTCCAGGATCTCTTTATGCTTGAGAAATAATGCTGATGGGCTGGCATGGCAAATATGAGAAAAGGCTTGGGTCTGACAAGACAAAAGCCCTAATTTTCACTTAAAGAACAAAAAAACCCCGACGGTGCACCAGGTTTTCATTAGAGATATGTTTATTTTCCAGTAGAAATACATTACCCTGCTTTCATCAGTGAGTCTAAAGGAGCAGTTCTCAAAGTCTGCCACGGCAAGTGGCTGGCAGGGCTCCAGGGGCAGCCTCAGCAGCAGCTCAGGGGCTGGCCGGCTCCTGCTGTCTGCTGCGAGCAGGACACATTCGGAGCCTGAGAGCAGCTGGCTGGCCCCAAATCCTGGTGAAGGTGACAGGGACAGCGAAGGCCACAGAGCCGCCGGGGCTGGCGGTGACTTGGCACCTCTGTGCAATGTGTCTTTAATTGGGCAAATTCTCCTGGGGAAAAAGTGTCACCGTAAGGGTCAGATGAACAGGACATGGACACACAGACACACAGAGTGTCCCTCATGTTCGTCACAGAGCTACTGAAGTTTAATTTATGTAAGGAGTTCCATAGTCCTGGTTTTAATGAAGTTACTCACCAGCTCACGTTTCTCTTCAGGAGAATGGGATGGCATGAGATATGGGACGGCAAGAAGGTGGCCCCAGTCACCTTCTGCTAAAATCCATGTAGGTCTTGGACATGCCCAGTTCACCCCCACTGTCTCCTCCTCAGCCTTGGGCCACCAGCCCCAGCAACCCCCGCACTGGCTGCCCAGGGCTGCCCTTCCCCAGTGGGACCAGGAAGGAGCATCTGGCGAAGGTGTTCTCTGAAAGCCAAGCTAACAGTGTCCCAGCGGAACCCTCCAGCCACGCCTGGGAGGTCAGCACTCACCCTGCACTGAGTTCAGATGTTCCAAAAAGCTGATGGAAAAAAACCAACGCCCCTTGAAGCTCCAAAATGCTGATGGAAAAAAACCCAATCCCCCCTGAAGCTCCAAGGAGGAGATTACCTGGAGGTTAAGGGATTAACACTAATGCTCAGAAATACATTTTCTCTATATATCAAATAGGGTGGTTTTGCTATTCTGAGCTTCCTGGCATCCCTTTATGTCTTTATCATAACATGTTTTTCTGTTTTTCAAGCTCCTTGTGACTTTCTCTCTCTTGGCATCATGATTTTGTGCTCTATCCCTCTCTGCCTCACCCCTTTCCAGTGGTCACTATCCCTGCAAGTGTTCAAAAGACATATGGATGTGGCACTTGGGGACATGGTTTAGTGGTGGCCTTGGCAGTGCTGGGGTGATGGTTGGACTCAATTATCTTAGGGGGCTTTTCCAACCTAAAGGAATCTATGACTCTATCATTTGTGTCCAAACTTATTTCTTGTCATACACCAGGCCTGGTATCTCCCTGTGTTCAGTGGAGCTGTACCTTCCATTTCACTTCAGCTGCCTTGAGCTGGTCCTTCAGCCTCTGGGCTGTGCTGCCCGCTCTCTGCACTGGCTGCAGCACCTGCGTCTGCCACACCTGACGCCACTCACTTCAATGCCCCATTTCTCTGTTGTTCGTGAGACCTCTAAAATTACCCTACCAGTTCCAGCTAGCAGTCAGTCCAGTTTCTGGCACATTTTTAGTAGTGCCTGATGTTATAAATGATTTTGAAAAACCTGCCCTATCACCATTACACGGGAAGAAGTCCAAGGTGGTGGTTTCCTCCCTCCTCTCTTACAGCCTGGAGTTGGTTACATCTGATTTACTACAGCCTATATATAGCCTGGGCAGCTGGGAGAGGTGATGCCCAAGGTGGTGGAGAAGGCTGCTCTGAGGTTTGGTTGGTCTCAACCCACGCCTGGTGATTAGAACACTCATGAGCCGATGGGCTGTACTGACCAGGTGGATGTCAGGCAGGTGGGAAGCAGCAGGCTGGTTCACTGCAGCCATCAGCAGCTCTGCTCTCATTCCCACTGTAAATATTCTCAGGCATCAGTCGATGGGGTCCTGTGCTTGTGGGAAGGAGATCTCACCCTCCAGCGAGGGAATCTGCAGAAGGAAAGTCCCTGGTGCAGCAGTGTGACCTTCCTGACCCGCCTCAGCCCAAAGCATCCACCACACATCCCAGGGGCTTGGAAAAAGCTGGGATATCAGGATGGAGCCCTCTAAAACTCTGCAGGGTGAGCTCTCCTCTCCCAGGGGACCTGGAGGAATGCTGCTCGGTGCAGAGATCAGGAATGATCCCTGGACATCTGCCAACATTAAGAAACAACAACGTGGAGCTCTGAGGTTTCTACCCGCTTGGCATACATCTGTCACCACATGTGTTGACACAGAGCAATGCTGCCACGTCATGTTGTACGTGGCAGTTGCTGTCAACACCAGCTCAGGGCAGAGAGAACTGCTCAGGGCAGCTATTTTTTGAAAATGTCCTGAATAAAGGGCCGGAGCAAGCCCTGGGGACACAGCCTGCCACTAAAGGTGGCCGTGCTGGGGAGCACTCTGGCTCGGGCACTCCTGAGGCACAGCTCAGGGAGAATGTGCGTAAACCGAAGACAGATGACCAGTCCCAGGCCAGCCTGGTGACACCAGGCTTTGAAAAGTTTGCCACCCCTTCCTTTCTGCTCAGACAAGCCTTTTGCCCCTCTGCAATACAGGAAGACCTGGTGGCCAGTGTTGGGAACTCTTGCCAGGCAGATAAACAGGGCATAGAATCACAGAATTATTAATGTTGGAAAGGGCCTCTAAGATCATTGAGTTCAACCATTAGCCTGGCATTTGCAGGTCCACTAGCAAGCCACAGCCCTGCACAACACATCCAGCCATTGCCCAACATGAATGGGAATCTATAAGGACCCTCCTCCAACAGCAGCTGGACCAAAGATCCAGCTAGAGCCCACACCCCGCCCACTTCCCATCCAAACAGCCGTCCCCCAGCAAACGCTGCTGAAGGACACAGCACTTTCTTTCTGCTGCCTCTTCTCACCTGCCCTCAGCGCTGGCTGAAGCTCTCCCTCCTGCAGGGCTCTGCCAGGTTGGTCCCAGCCTGCCCTCGATCCCTTCCCCAAACCCAGGCCCCAGGCCCCCACATGGGTGCAGGCCCATGTCCCACCACGGTGATCCCACCACGGTGACCCCATCACAGCCAGCTTGAGGCCGAAGGAGCACCAGCAGTGATGCTCCCAAGGATGCCAGCTTGTGGCTGTGACTGATGTGTGTTGGAGGGACCTCAGGGTGCTCCAGCTTAGCTGACAGCCAGGACAGGGTGCACAGGGAATATCCAGAGGCTTGGTCGCCTGCCCTCAGCGCTATTCCCTTCGCAGCTCCCAGCACGCTGCTACCCGGGACACCTCGTGCTGGGGTTCCGTGGCACCTGGGTGACCTGCCATGCTCCATCTGCCTCTGCAACTGCATCTGCTCCCCAGTCTGGCACCCCAAGCACACCCCATCTTTCCCTGTCTTGGGAGTGGCACTGAAGGCAAATGTGCATGGGCGAATTTTTTACATTTTTTTTTTCAAGGTCTTTTTAACATTTAAGGAATTTTTGCCTTCTTTGATTTTTTCTTCTTCAAGTATTGCCCTGGTGGGTGGCCTCAAGAGGCACACATGTGCTCCCATAACCATGCTGGGGTGCTGCCTGTGGGACTGCCTTGCCAGCTGGCACAGTGGGTGACCTGTGCCCCTTGCTCCAGGACACTGTGGGGTCTCAGAGCAGCTCGCTCCAAGCTCACACACATGCACAGCCTTTGCTGGGTCTTTCCTATAGAGCCACTCCAACCTTCTCACTAGCTTTGGGAAGCTACATCCCAGAGATTCTCGCAAGGAGAGGTGTCTCCTCCTTCCAGCACTGCTCCCCTCCATCATCAAGGCATCAGAGGAGGGAAGGGCTAGGAGGGTCTGACAGCTTAAACCACCAGGAGTCAGGGAACCTCAGCAACTTCGAGGATCTGGGCCAAGTGACCACTAAACCAAGGTCTGTGGAGGCCAGAGCAATCCTGGAGTGTGTTCAGGGGTTAGTACTGCAAATCCTGATGCTTCTCCTCTACAAGGGACAAGGGTCAGTTCTGGGGTCCCTGGGTCTGCTTCCTCCAGTTTCACGTAGCTCCAGGAGGGACATTTCTCACTGCAGTGACATGGGTCCCTGCCCAGGAGAAGCTAATGGAAAACAGCAGGAGGCATGAGCTGACACAGGATGGAAAACAGGATCCTATGTCAGCATGTGGCCTCGTGCTGTCCCTGAGGAGGTCACTTTTCATAGAATCATGGAATCTCCTGAATGGGAATGATCCACAGGGATCATTGAGCCCAACCCCCAGCCCTGCACAGACACCCCAACAACCCCACCCTGGGCATCCCTGGCAGCGCTGTCCAAACGCTCCTGGAGCTCTGGCAGCCTCGGGGCCGTGCCCATTGCCTGGGGAGCCTGGGCAGTGCCCAGCACCCTCTGGGGGAAGAGCCTTTCCCTGCTCTCCAGCCACGTCTCCCTCCGGTCCATTCCTTCTGCTCCACAATGCCGGCAGAGTCGACTCCTCACCAGCAGCCGGAGGGAAAATTCCTCTTCTGGTTAAATCCCACGGAAGTTGGCTGTGCCCCTGCGAGTGATTAGCACTGAGCCACCTCATCCCTCAACAAGGCCCATCCCAAAGCCAGGAGGGGCAGAGCAGGGCTGCTGGTGTTCAGGAGATTCTCCTCATGGAAGAGATTTCTTTTCACCCTTTTCACCCTTTTCACCCTTTTCACAGTCTAAGAACGGAAACTGGTACCAACTCAGCGCATCCTCTGCAGCCCAGTGCTGGAGGTCACACCAGCTCTGAGCAGCCTCCTGCATTCGGTTTTCTCCCACAGCCTTGTTCCCAGACAAGGAACAGGAATCTTGCCTGTTGCACATGGTCCACCCAGAATTTCTTCCTCCAGTCTGAAGATCCAATTTATTTCAGCCACAGGAGACAAGGTTATACGTTTGACAAAGGCTTTCTAACTCAAGACACAGAGCAGCATCCCAGCTTTCCTGTGTGCAGGTTGGAAGTCCTGCTACCTGCTTCAAAATCTGTGGGAACGACAGCTTTCCAGCTTTCCTTGGGCTTTGGTCAAATCCCTGGGGCAGTTTATATTGCACCCATGCAGCCTCCTCTCAGCTGTGTTCTGCCACTCTATTTGTTTTCTCTTGATTCAGCTCCAGCTTCACTTGTTGTCATGGTTTAACCAGCACACTTGTCCGTGAGATGCTGTGGAGATGTAGGGAGATAAACACGGAGCCAGGTGACTCAGGGACCTGGCAGGGAGGGAGCTGGCACAGCCAGGGGGTGAGTGCCAAATCCTCCCTAAATTCCTGTTTGAGAAAGCCAGCCTGTGAATAACAATTCAATGCAATAACGTCATCTCTGACTGGTTCTTGCTGTCCCTGCAGGGCCTGAGGAGCGCGACGCCCGCAGAAGAGCAGCTGTTGTGGACAGAGGCAACGAGCATCCCAGAGCGTGGCCAGAGAGGGCAGGGAGGGCTTGCAGGAGCAGCAGCACATCCCAGTGCCCACGAGGTGCTCCTCATCCCAAGACTTCTCCAGACAAGAAGGCTCGGATGGAAGCTCCAGCTCCACGTTCAGGACCTCTTGACATGGCAGTGGTCAGGCCTTGGGCTGTGCCTTGGGTGCTGCTGTCTGAGCTGGGCTTCATTGCCCTCCTGGGACAGCCGGCGTGGCTTGCAGGGCCAGAACCTGAGACGGCATTTGCATTTTCGCCCAGATTTTCCCAGTTAATCGGGACCCTTCAGTCTAGTCGCTTGCTTATTTTTTTAAAGCAATGAAAGAGATTTCCCAAATCCAGGCGGCTCTAAGATTACACACAGGCAGAGACACCATCAGTCTCTGTCAGTCATTCGCTCTGGCTGGAAAGTTGGCGGCAAAGGAGTTCAATTGCAGGAGCAGAGGAGCTGAGCCTGGCTCCAGCCCCTGGTGGGTGTGTGGAGCTGCTGCTCTGCCATGCGACATCTCACTCCCCCCAGCCCATGAAAATGGTTGCAAAAGCTGCCAGTTCGCATCCAGAAGCTCGTGGGTCTTTGACGTGGTCTTTGTCCTGATGGACATTTCAGAGGGCATCAGCAAAGAAGGAGCAGAGGGAGGGAATAACATGAGAAGGAAAACATCAAGCTGTGGATAGCTGTGAAGTGTCTGCTTCAATGTGAGAATGGGCTCTTCAGTGCCTTCCCACTCAGGAGAGAAATCCCTTCTGTTCACGCCACCCTGAATGGGCCCTCCGTGGCCTGTGGGGTCTCCCTGGAGAAACAGTGAGCTCTTCACAAAACACTGGATCATCTCCCTCAGAGCCCTCTGAGACCGGGGCTCTCAGCTGGGGACAGACACTGCCAGGCAGAGAGGGCAGTGCCTGCCTGTAGGGTGGCAAGAGGAAGGGAGAAGCCCCAGCACCAGCTGGTTCCCGATGGGTTCCTTGGCAGGCAGAGCTTCCTCTGCACCCCCTGTTTCAGCAAGCAGTGGGAGTGACTCTCGTGCAGCCCCTGCACATGGAGCCAGCCACTGCAGGAATCCATGGGGCCAGGACATGTGCCACAGGACAGGGGACACAAGCACTGGTTGCAAGAGGCTGGAAGTGAACAGGGGGGGACAACTGCACCTGCAGCTTTGTGACTGGGCTTTCCCCTAGCACCCACATGGAGTGGTGGAGTGGAGTCCCAGCTCTGCTTCCCCAGCTGGTCAGGAAACTCTATTCTTAATTTGATCTAAATTCAAGACAAGTCTTGATTGCCTGAACCTGAATTTAACAAAACATGCAATGTAATATTCCTCTAAAAAGTTTGATTCAGCACTGTCTAGATTCTCCCGCTCCAGCATCTGGCTGCCTACAGGAAATATGATTTGGAGAGTGAAGGTGAGGAAGGGGTATGAGAGGTGACCCCTTGCAGCATGTGGCATCTGAAGGCTTGGAAGGCAGGGTGGTGCAGACAGAGAGGATGTGAGTTCCTTGCTGGAGAGGAGTGAGGAAGGCAGCACTTGCTGCAGGAGCATATCCTGCCCTTCCCTCCATGCTGATACACAGCCCAGACCTGAAGCTGCTCCAGCTCCCAGCAGGGGGTTGGCAGTCTTTTCCAGCGAGGAATCATTTATTGGCATTCTGCACCAAAGGACATTCCTTGTTATTCAAGCCAACTTCAATTAACCAAGTCAAACTTACAGCTGTACTTCTCAGTGCCTTCAGACATCCACAGTCCTTGTCCCATTCCCTCCTAGTCACCATCAGGGTTCCTGCTGTGTTCTTGCACTCTTGACTCCTGCACCAAGCCAGAAGCAATAGTAGCACAAGTCAGAGACGACATAAACCCAATGCTTGTTCCTGTGCCAGGAGCACTGACTGGACCCGGCTAGAGAGCGGCCGTGCTGGAGCTGGCTGGAGCCAGGCTTTGTGGGTGTGCTGAATGGGACAATCTACTAAAATTAAGTATCTTATTCTGTAGCTCATCACCTTGTCTGTCTCGTTTGGTAACTCTTCAGCTTAGCTGGGAAGATTTGGACGCTGGTTATTCAAGCAGCGCTGTTCGGAGGTTGGCTCATGAGAGGCTGCAGTTGGATACACCAGCAGTGATGCTAGCGAGGGGCGTTCACACCTGTGTTAACCACAGAACCACTTCCAACCCCGGCTGGCTTGGGTTGAAGGGACCTTAAAGCTCACCCAGTCCCACCCCCTGCCAGGGACACGGACACCCCCCACTATCCTGGGCTGCTCCAAGCCCCATCCAACCTGGTGTTGAATACTTCCAGGGATCCAGGGACAGCCACAGCTTCTCTGGCTCTCAGCTATCAACAGTTGGTCTCATATGAACACACACACTGTCTGGAGGTCCCAAAGCAACCCCCTGGACCAGACTGTGAGCAGAACAAGCCCTGAGGGTACACACATGCTCTTCCAGGCATCCCCACTCCAGGGAAACCAGGATGCTCCAGGTTTTGCTGCTACAGCTCTGCTCAGCTCCAGCCCCTCCACAGCCCGTCTGCTTCTCTTCTTACTGTGACCCTGCTTTGCCTCAAGGCCTCACTCTGGTGTCACACACCCATTGACTCCTTGTCTCAAGCTTCCCATCTCCAACTGGCGACACGAGCTGCCCCGGGAACCTCAGTGCCCACAAAACTCCTGATTTCACGCTCCTAGGCCCCATACAGGTCTCTCAGATCCACTCCCTGCTGCAGCAGGCTGGCAAGGACTGTCACCCAGCCCAGACCCTCCAAGACCCTCCATCTGCATTGGGCACAAGCATCCTGTTCGCTTTCAACTGGGGCAAGCTTCATGCCACTCCCAAGGGACTGGCATGGAGCTGTGCCAGGGGAGGGTCAGGTCAGATATCAGGGAAAGGTTCTTCCCCAGAGGGTGCTGGGCACTGCCCAGGCTCCCCAGGCAATGGGCACGGCCCCGAGGCTGCCAGAGCTCCAGGAGCGTTTGGACAGCGCTGCCAGGGATGCCCAGGGTGGGGTTGTTGGGGTGTCTGTGCAGGGCTGGGAGTTGGACTGGATGATCCCCGTGGGTCCCTTCAGACTTGGGAGATTCTGTGATTCTGTAACTCCCCATGTGTTCCACCGAGGTCAGCCCTGGCTGCCTGCCTCTGAAGACTCCTCCAGCTAAAAGGATGCCAGTCACAGGAGTCCCAGCATTTTGCTGACTAATTTCCAGTGGAATCAGGAAGCTGGGGTTACAGGGAGAAGTTATGAATGAAAGGAGCCGGCGCTGGGTTCCACGCAGACCAAAGGCATTACTATCCTACGCCACGTGTAATTAAATTGTGGAGCTCATGGCCGCAGGATGCCGCGCGGGCTAAAAATACACACGGCTTTGAAATGAGATTAGACAAATTCACCGAGGGCAGACTCGTGGTCTGTTACACGCATACCACTCCTGCCTCAGGAAGTCACTAAGGCATCAATTGCTGGAAAATGGAAGGGTATCACAAGGGCAGAGCTCCGGCCTCTATCTGCCTGCAATTTGCCACCGTTGCTGGCTGGGACTGAGCTACCTTGGCTGACCCAGCCCACTCCGCTGCTCTCTGTGTGCAAAGGATGGCAGTGGGAGTTTTGGGGGTCCTGGCACCCTGCCCGGTCCCATCTGTGTGCTCTTCTGCATTGCCTCTGAGCTGCCTCTCCCAAACCTCTGAAACCAGGGCTCAAACCGTTCCTGTTGCACACAATCACCCAGAGATGCTGCTGCTGCTGCAGGTGAGCAGTTCCTGGCCCTCTGTGCCCTGACCCATCCACAAGCCCATGAACCCTTTGAGATTGTCCTGTTCTTACACTCTGGGGAGCTCTTGGAGTGGATGAACACCAAGTCCAATCCCTGCCTGCCCCACTGAGATTGGTTCTGCTGAGCACGTGCTCTTCCCAAACGCCAGCAATAAAGTCTCTGTCTCTGCAGGTGTCTTACCAGCAGCCTCGGGGTGCTGCTGGTGCAGAACCAATCCTGGTGCTCTGTCACTGCCTGCTGAGACCACATCCCATCCTGGCAGACTCCCAGGGCAGGTGACCCAGATGTGCCATGGGGCTGTGGTCCCGGCAGTGGGAAGCCACCTCACACCACACTGCGGGCCCCAGCTCACGCCGCTGCCTCTCCCCATCCCCACTGGGCTCAGTCTTTTCACACCCCAGGGATTTCTCCAGGCCTCTCATCTCTCTTCTTCCCTGGCACCCTGTCCTCTTTCCTATACTGCAGAGGTTTTTCAGGTCCACTGGACTGCAGCAGGCTCAGTTTCAGGAATCTTGCTCTGCTGTCTGTTCTTTTGGCTGGAGTCTCCACTCTTGATGCCTTCTCTCTATCTGTACAGAATCCCTTGGCCTGGATGGACAGACACACTGGAGCATGTCCAGGGAAGGGAAGGGAGCTGGGAAGGGGCTGGAGCCCCAGGAGCGGCTGAGGGAGCTGGGAAAGGGGCTCAGGCTGGAGCAAAGGAGGCTCAGGGGGGACCTTGTGGCTCTGCACAAGTCCCTGACAGGAGGGGGCAGCCGGGGGGGTCGGGCTCTGCTGCCAGGGAACAGGGACAGAAGGAGAGGAAACTTCCTCAAGTTGTGCCAGGGTACATTTAGATAGAATAATGGGGAAAATTTCCTCACTGGACATGTGGCCAGGCATTGGAACCGGCTGCCCAGGGGAGTGGTGGACTCCCCATTCCTGTAAGTGTTCCAAAACCGATGTAGATATGGGACTTGGGAACAGGGTCAGCGGTGGCCTTGGCAGTGATGGGGTTAATGGTTGGACTCAGTGGTCTTAGAGGACTTTTCCAACCTTAGGGATTGTGTGATTCCATGAAGGAGTCCGCAATCAAGGCCCGTGCTGTCTCAGACAGCAATGCCTTGCCAATGTATCCATCCCTCCCTGATGCAGAGCTGCTCTGGTGCCTCAGTCTCTCTGCTTGTGTGGTTGTACCCTGTAGTCAGCCTGACCCCTGTGCTGGTGCCTGTGCTCTGGTTCAGGGTGCTGGGCAGGGAGCATGAGAATGCTGGGCTGGCCATGGTGCCACGCACGTGCACAGGCTGGGGCAGGGGATGGGGCACAGCCTCTTCTCCCAGGAGTTCCCTCCATCCTCCCTGGCACAGGCATGAAGGGCAGGAGCCTTTACGGAAAGCAAAGGAATAAAATTCTGATAAAGACTTTGACTTTGGGATTCGTTTTTGGTTTTTGATAGATCATCAGGAAAAGAAAAGATGACAAATTAATAAGACACTCTCCTGAGGAATTAGGCCCAAAGCTTGGAGCAGCTGAGGAAGAAACTGTGGGGAAAATACTGTTTCTTTATATAAAACAGAGAGGGGCTGTGAACAGGCAGAATCTGGACTCGTGTGGGTTATTTTGGAGACGTGAAATGTTGCCACCTTGTACAGAGGGTGGTTAGAGAGGTGTGGCTTGAGAGTATTTGTGAAACATCCAGTACTGAAGAGACTGAGAAAAGACACGAGTGACTGGATGGCCTCATGTGCTCACAGGCTTGTCCTCCAGTGCTGCCCCAAAACAGTCAGCCTGAACATAGGGAGGACACAGCAGCTGCACGAAGGTGTTTGAAGCAGGAAGGGTGTAGGTGGTGCACGCAGGGGAGCAGCACTGGCAGCTTGTGGTGGGGCTGGGACTGGTCCCCACTCCACAAACCCGGCTTGTACCTGCCAGGTGGGTGGCCAGGCCTTGGGGACTGAGCTGAACACAGAACACAGCTCAACACAATGGCTGGCACCTCCCCACCCTATCCCCTGCCCACAGGCAGCACAGGCAGCCGGGCCTTTGGGAACCTTGAGCTGGAGGGAAGCAGGAGCCCAGCAGCTGCAGCAGCCAGTGACCCGGGACGGAGAGTGATGGCAGCAGACTCACGGCCATTCCTGGGCTCCCTGCTCTTCTCACAGGTGCAAGGCTCACCCGTGTTCTTTTGAGGTGGGAGAGGTGAGTCTGCAGCACCCAAGGGACAAGAGAGCAGTGCCAAAGCCACGGTAAGAAAGCAGTGCTGGGATGGGAGCAGGGCCATGCAGACACACCCACGGCTCACGGACATCTCAGACTCTGGATGCTGCTGGGACAGGTGAGGATTACAGGGGCCTTGGTTGCATTGTCAGAGCAGATGGAGGTCAGGAAAAGTGGCTAACATGTGCGCTGTTGCTTTTTCCCTGACACTCTTTAGTTGCTCACTTTTTATTTTTCCTTTTTCAAAGGAGTAACTTTTAATTTACTTCTTAAAAACCTAAATTTTCTGTCCTCTCAGCTCCTCCAAGAACATTTCTACGACTCTGCTCACCCCTCTTCTGCCCCATCTCCATCCTGCCTTTCCCCATTACATGCTTCCCCCTCGTCCCTCCTCCCTCACCCGCTCCAGGCCCTGCGTACCCGCCCCTGCCCCCTTCCCAGGCCCGGAGGTACAAATGATTAGATTTTCAGCCCAATTAAGGCAGGCTGTCTCCTGGCTGGGACAGAAAAGGCTGGCTCTGGAAGGTGGGAAACAAGCTTTGACAGGTCCTGGCGTCCCCAGCGCCCTCCGATGGCTCTGCCCGCTGGGCCCCTTTGTGCTGCTCCAGGAGCGGGACCAGGGCTCAGCTGGGGGCCGGGGGTCTCCTCTGCCCCTCCTCTTCCCCAGCCCAGCAAAAAGAATAGCTAATTAAGAGGTCTAAACGCAGGCAAAGCTAATTCCCTATTCAGAGCTCCGAGGGGCAGCGGGGAGGGAGGGGAAGGCGGCAGGCGGTGAGCTGGGGAGCGTGGCAGCATCTCCTGCAAGAGCGAGGACCCGGGCCAGGGTTAACCCTCTCCTCGCTGCCCTCTGGGGCGATGAGCCGGGCCAGACCCATCGGCCCATGTCCCTCACGCACCAGGGAAATGCCCCCGGTCCCCCGCAGCAGGGATGCCCTGCCCAGGGCTCCGGGAGGAGAAGCTCTGCCGCAGGTTTTCCTCCCCTGTGTCCCTTCCCTACCACACACGGGCAGCATCTAAGGCCCTGCTGGTGCCCAGCAGCTCTGTGTTCCCCCTGTGCTTCCCTGGACAGCTGCTCTGTCCCTGTCCCAGCGCTGTGCCTGTGAGCTCCCCGCTGCCTCTTACGGTCCAAGCCTTGAGCTGTGAGCCGCCTCTCCCGGCAGCTGGGGACAGGCCTGAAGAGCCCAGGTCCCTGCTGGCGGCTGGATGCTGGCAGGCAGGATTCAGCCCTGGGGAGGCTGGTGCTCACCCTGCCCAGCACAGGGGGCTCTGAGCAGGGCACGCTGCCTCTCCCTGCTTCTCACAGCTTGACCTGAGCCTGCCACGAGACCTCCTACCTGGAGGCGAAGGGTTGAAGATTCCCTGGAAGAGGAGCCAGGAATTTTGGCCGGCCCAAGGGGATGCTGCTGGGATTTAATTTGCTTTGGATAAAAGGAACCATGTCCACCCAGGTGACATCAAGATGCACGAGGTGAAATACAGTGGTCCTGAGCACAAGGAATTCCATGAGTGTTCCTGCAGGCAGGATACAGGCACAAACCATCGCATCTCTCCAAAGCCAGCTTCCCAAGGCTGGAGTGCTGAGCCATGACCCAGGCACAGCACCAGGCAAAGCTGGGCACTGCTGCTGGGTTCCCATGCAGAGGCATGGGGCATGGAGAAGAGCAGGATTCCTCATACTGCTTTAAACACTCTTCCAGAAGTCTGTCCCTTTGGGGTTCTTGTGGGAGCTGAGCTTCCTGGAGACTCAGGTCCTCATTGAGGACTAAGAGCATCCCCAAGGTGAGGGAGGAAAGAGCAGGTAGTGACTTCTGCCTGCTGTGCCAGCCTCCTTCTCTCCCTCCAGTTCCTGGAGGGCTCATATACCCTGGGTATGAACATGTCTGGGTTCACATTGGAGTGAGGACATCGCCATTCCAGGTATCCCTGTCCTCAGCCACCGGACCTCCCACTCCAGGGGCTGGACGCTCACCCACTGTGGACCAGCAAGACTTTGCTCTATCCAGGACAGCAGCAATTCATGCCAAGGAGCTGGTTAGGTATTCCCAAACTCCCCCCACTTTTTCCATCTCTGCCATGCATGGCACACTCAGAAGCCCACCCAAGGTCCTCCCACGGCCACAGCCCGTTCATGGGGCGCGGTGCAGCGAGGGATGCTGCTCCTGCAGCAGGACTGAGTGCAGCCCACTGAGCTGCTTCTTCCCAGGTACTGCCTGGAGCCAGGAGTGTGCACAGGCTCCTCCACGTCCCCACTGCTGCAGGACACTGATGCCACCTGCACTGGATTGAGTCCCACGGGTGATGGCAGGTGATAAATGGGCAGCCCCAGTCCATCGCAGAGGTTTTCTGTGGAGGGATGGGGGTATCCACCAAGGATGAGCCTCCCAGCAGGAATCACTGCCCTGCTGGGAGTGATGAATGGTCCCAGAGAGCAATCCAAAAGCTTTTTGCTGCTGGAGAGCTGGGAACATTCAGGCCAAACTGTGGTTAGGAGGAGACTGGGATCTCCAGAACTTCTCAGCCCTGCCCGGAAGCAGCTATGTTCCATCTCCCTGGTCCTGGCTCTGCAGAGGAGCCCAGGCTGGTGCAGAAGGCGCGAAGATTTGTTCCTAGTGCTCTTCACCATCCTAAGACACGGTGGGAACAGGACTCTGCTCTGAGGAGCAGGCAGGGCTCCAGCAGCTGTTTCCATCACAAGCTTTGTGCTTCCCAGCACCTTGAGGCTGCTGCAGACTTTGCCTCTGCCCAGCTTTACTCTGCTCTAGGAAGGGTTTTCCCCATGAGTTTCGAGTAGATTCCTGGGGTATTCTACAAAAAAAGCTCAACATGGTCTTGCCCTGCCTTCAAGTGAAGCGTGGATTGCAATTTCACTTCTCCTTTCTGGAAGAAGTCCTTGTTCCTGGAAGTGTCCAAGGCCAGGTTGGACATTGGGGCTTGGAGCTCCCTGGGGTAGTGGAAGGTGTCCCTGCCCAGGGCAGGGGGTGGTCTCTAAGGTCCCTTCCAACACAAACTATTCCAGGGCTCTGTGGTGACCCTCTAACTCCATGACCTGGGGGGTGTGGAGCTGTCGGGTCTCACAGCACCATCTATCCCGGTTTCCTGTACCGTGGGTTGGATCCACTGGCACCACCCAAGACAATGCCCGCACTGGGCCGCATGCCCCACACACTCACCGATGGTAAATCCCCTTCAGCTAAAGGGTTGAGACAGAGAGAGGGTTGGGGGGGGAACATAGGTCTCGATTTTTCATTAAAACTGGATTATTTTCCTTAGAAGTAGATGGAGGGAAAGCATAAAGAAAAATCTGGAGAATTTCCGTGAGGTTTTACAACGCCACGTCTTTCAAAGGGATTCCATGGAAAATATCATCAGCCAAGTGCCTCCATACTGGGGAGAGCTGGGGGAGATGGTCCTGGGTGATGCTACATCTTGAAACCTTTGGGTGACTTGACCTAAAGCAGGGAGAAGAATTTAGAGGAGAAGCAGAAATGCCAACCAACATCTCCAGCCCAACTTTCCCCAGTCCAATCAGGGTGCCCAGGTGGCCAAGGGGAGCTGGGCACTCCCATCCCTGGCTGAAGGGCACATCTGCCCAAGGCAATCGTGCGAGCTGGGCAGTGGGAGGGGATGCTCAGGGCCCCTCAGGAGAACCAGCCCTCTTCCTGCTCAGGCTCTGTGGTGTGGCCATTTCCTTGGTCTGGGCCCCAATTAAAAGAGCCAAATGGAAATTGCCAGAGAGAAAGAGTGAAAGAAACAACATTTCCTGCCTGAGGAGATTAACTCTCCAAATTACATGTGAACAGAGGGGGAGGTGAGAGGGGAAAAGGAAACCCAGCTTCCACCCCAATAAAAGCCAGTTCATTTAATAAAGGAGGAGCAAGGAGGGGGAAGGTGGCTGAAAGAAAATGAGGCTGGGGGGTGTGGAATTAGCCTTGTCAAACAAGGGGCTTTGCTGTCCCAGAACTACTTCTTTATTGTTCCAATTTTTCATGCTTACTTAGCTCTCAATGCTGCACAAGACAACAGCTCATTATTGGGGGGGGGACGGGACAGGACGGACACGGCTGTGGCGGTACTGAGAAATGGAAGGAAAATAAATTTTTTTAAAAAGGAGCCCTTTCCCTGGGGCTTCAGCCTCTCCCCCCTGCGTGGAACTGCAGACATTGTGGCTGGGAGGAGCAGGGCACTGCCAAGCTCGGAAAAAGGGTTTTCCACAACCTTTGGCACCAGCACTGGGACAAAAGCAGCTGACCCTGAAATGCCATCCTATGGCCCGGTGAGGGGGAAGGAGGGGTGACTGAGGGTGACACAGGGGGCTCCCCCATCTCCTTCATACTCCTGAAGCCTGTCCCAGTGGCTGCTGAGTGAAGGGAGGCTGAAACAGGGCCGGGACAGGCGGGACCATGGGGACAAAGCCCCCTCTGCCCCGTGGCCAGGCTGCTGAGTCCCTGCAGATCAGCCAGCCAAGGCACATCTGTGGCATCATTGTCTACTAAACAACATCTGCTCTGACTCTGGAAAGAGACTTCCAGCCTACTCCCCGGGCTCCTTGTTTGTTTTCTCCCCAGGATTTTCCTGATCAGATTGGCTTGGCGTACAAAGCCAAACTCACACCAGAAAGGCTATCAGGATGTTTGTGGGTAGGGAGGTTATGCTCCATATTAGTGATGCTGCCTTATAAAGCCCTGTTTGCACAGGCTCATAACTCTGCGAAAAATGCTCCCTTTTAGGATCAGACACGGGGACAGCTCTGAGAGCCAGCGCTGTGCAGCTGATGCTCCCCACTGAGTCACCTCCCACCCACCCATGAGATCAGCACTGGGGACAGGGCAAGCTGGAGGGCCTGCAGGGGCCTGGGGCACAGAGGAGCACAGATCGGAGACAACAGCAGCTGTGGCCAGGCTGGATGGTTTTCTGTGGTCCTTGGCACAAACCCAGGAAACAAGAGTGCAGCCTGACCTTCCAGGTAACAGCCATCCGGAGATGGCAGCCCCCAGAGGAGACAGCCACAGGGGACTGGTGTGGGACACTCCTGGCCTACAGGGACCACTGACAGCTCCCGTCAGGGCTTGCTTGACACCTGCAATGGAAGGAGGGATTATATTTTGTTTTCAAATGTTTTTTGGTATCTACTTGCTATCCACAGTTAAATCCATCAGGGGATGCCCCAGTGCTCCTATGCTGAAGCTGTTTGTGAGCACCAAGACCCAGCTGTGCTGCTGCCCCCAGGAAAATTTGTGGAAGGCTTCCACAGATGAAGATGTTGGACTTGGAGACGACTTGTACCCACATTCACATGCTACAGGTTGAGTTACCATTTCTCAGTGGAAGATTGCCAACCCTCCCAAAAACAGAAGCCTCTGCAAATGGATGTTCTCCAAGAGTGGAGTCACAATATACCCCCATTCTCCCCAGTCTGGTTGGGTTTCCCAGTTACTGGATGCAGCTCCCGTTTGGGAAACTGGAAGTCCGGTGGGGTCTGTTCTGGAGGCAGGAGAAGTGAGGGTCCCTCAGGACAGCCTTAAGCTTCAGGGCGTTTCCCCTTCAGCAGGCGCAGTCTGGGCAGGTGCACAGTGCCACCAGCGAAGGAAAAGTCACAGAGGGGGCACATTGCTTTTGGTGCCCAGGGAACCTCTGTAGCCCAAGAAGCTCCTGATGCACTGGGCCCAAATCCACCCCAGCTACGGCAGAAGATGCCCCCAAGCTGTGGGCACCCCCTGTGTCCCTTTGCTCCGTGACAAGGGCTGGCACTCGCTGCCTGGTTCAGAGCGAGCGCTGCTCTCACAGCACTGTGATATGAATGCTGGAAACTTCTCAACTATTCAGAAACAGCTCCTTTTCTCCAAAAATTTGAGGCATGCCTCACTTGGAGAGCTGCATTCCATCCCTCCCACCATGGCAGTGGTAACGTGTGGCAGCTTGGGCTGCAAGCCTGGGGAAAGTCCACCTGAGGGGGAGCCTGCAGCCCATGGATTAGAGCCCTGCTGTCACTGCTCTTCTGGAAGCGTCCCAGGTCTTTTTATGCTTGGGAATAGTATCCCAGCACCCTCCCAAACCTCTGCAGCTGCAAAAGCTTTTTTTGAGACAGGAGATGAAGGATAAACTGGACAATGAATGCCATGGTGCCGTGTGCCGGAGTACCCTGGTTGCCTTTTGCCTTGATCCCTGAGCCTGCTTGGCTCCTGGCAGCAGCTCTGGGCAGGATGACAGTCCACAGGATAGGTGACAGGCAGTTAATGTTGGAGCTGGAATTTTACCTGGCAGAGGTTGGTTTGCCCTCTCTCACCTGCCTGCATCAGGGCACAGCAGCCATGGGGGCAGGCTGGGCCTCTCTCGGCCTTTGCACCCAGGGCAGGATGAGGGTTTTGTGGGCAGCAGTACCCCTGTGTTCCCCCTGCCTGTCCTGCCTGCAGCCTTACAGCCTGGGAGGATGGCCCAGTTCCCAGCCTGGAGGACACCACTGGGCTGATGCTCAGCTGCTCCCAGGAGCAGGTGCTTGGTGGGACCAAAGCTCAACCCCTCGGTCAGATGCTTTTCAAGGCAGGATGGACAGACAGACAGCAGGAACCTAAAGCCAGGCTGACACTTTGCATCACTGCTCAAAACCTTGCAGGATGGTAATCCCAGCCTCTCCATGGAAAACTGCTTCTCTGAGAATTTTCCATCCCTGCTCAGGTGTGAGCTCCAGAGATGCACGTCCACCTGGGGCACAGTTTGGGTTTGTGCCCGTCTTCCCTGGGGACTGGCACCTTCTTTTCTTCCCCCTCTCTCCTCTGCACTCTCCTCCCTCCTCTCTGCCTTCAAACAGTAAGGAACAAATTCCAGGGATTTTGCCTGGGGGCCCATGGAGCGGGGATGCGAGCTGGTCTCCATCTGACTGCGACCGAGTCTCTCCCCCTCACTGGAAATTGAAAGCAGAAGCCATGGAGCGGTGACAAAAATCTGCATTACGTTATGGCAACTGGATTTTTTTTTTTTTAAGATTTTATAATACATCGTTTTGAAACTCTGCCAGTGATCATCATCAAAGCGAGAGGAGCGCCTTGGAAAGAACAATGGTGGCGGAGGGTGGGGAGCAGGGTGCCTGGGTATTGATGTGTAATCCTTTTTAAAGCCGGTTCTAGAGACAGCATGGAAGAGGGTTTTTGTATTTTCCTGAAGTGCAGATAGAATTTAGTCTGGGAAGGGCAGGCAGCAGTGCCAGAGCTCTAGACTAAGGTGCTGGATCACTGCAGAGCAGTCAACCCCTCCACACTGCCTCTGGGCCCAGGAGGGCAGCGAGTGGGCAGGGGGGACAGGAAACACAGAAAGGTCCAAAAGAGAAACTCAGGAGATACAGGATGAGGAGAGGAGAGGAGAGGAGAGGAGAGGAGAGGAGAGGAGAGGAGAGGAGAGGAGAGGAGAGGAGAGGAGAGGAGAGGAGAGGAGAGGAGAGGAGAGGAGAGGAGAGGAGAGGAGAGGAGAGGAGAGGAGAGGAGAGGAGAGGAGAGGAGAGGAGAGGAGAGGAGAGGAGAGGAGAGGAGAGGAGAGGAGAGGAGAGGAGAGGAGAGGAGAGGAGAGGAGAGGAGAGGAGAGGAGAGGAGAGGAGAGGAGAGGAGAGGAGAGGAGAGGACTATTGCTGGAAGGGCCGGGGCTCTGGATCCTGCTGGGAATCACAACCCAGAGAGATCATCACGTCCTAGGGCAGCAGCTCGTGTTCTGCCAGCACAGCCTCTCGGGCTCTGCCAGTGCCCCTGCCCACTCGTCTGCCCCCCCATCAAAGCCCAGCCAAGGTGGGGGAAGACTCCCACAGCCCCCAGTGCCTTGACATCAGCTCCTTTGCCTGTGTGCCACCCTCTTACTCAAGCAGTCATTCCGCTGCCCCTATTTCCCTTGCTACAAGACCTCCTTCTTCAAGCCAAGCAGAACAAGGGACTTCTCCTGATCCCTGCCTGCTGAACTCCTCCTGCTGCACAGGGTGAGGGCAGTGACACGGCACAGCACGTGTCCCAGTGGCAGCAAACTGAGAAACCCACTGGCTCAGAGAGACAGAGTGTCGGGGTGCTCAGGTGCTCCCCAGAGCCTGAGTCTCACTTATGTTCTTCTGGCTGGAAAAAAAAGAAAAGCCAATCCCCAGGAATCAGCCATTGACAGTAATTTTCTCACAGCAGCCATGTCAAAACCACCTACCACTCTGGACAAACTCCTGAGGATAAAGCTCATTATTTTGGTATCTTTGTGACATCAGATCACCAGCCATGCCAATCGCCCAGGTGTGGGACATCCACAGGAGATTGCTGACCAGGTGGGAAGAGCCCACGGTGCCATGGGGCCATTTTGCATCACCTGCTGCTGCTCTGGAGTCCAGTGACCTGCAGAACGCTGGCCCCACTCATGCTGACCCACACATACTCAGCCAGGCCCGCCAGGCTCGTGCCTGACCTGCTCCAGGCTGGATCTGCAGAGGCAGTTCCTTGCTGCTGCCATGGTAAATCAGGCTGCAAGTTTTCCTCTATGCCTTTACCAGCAGGGTCCAGCCCTAAGGCATCTCACTCAGGCCCTCATGTTCCTACCACTGAAGCAAGGCTTCCCACACCTCCATAGCCTTGTGTTCTTCTGGGAAGGCCAGAAAAAATGCTTCCTTCCTCCAAGCAACTCACAGAAAGTCCGTGTCCCCAGAGAGCCCAGTGCCAAGCTTGGTGCTCCAGCACAGTGGGGGTGCTCAGCTGTGTCCCACACACTCGTATCGGAGAGCAGACCTCATCCTGTGCAGGCCAGGTTGGAGCAGAGCTGAGGGAAGCAGGCAAGGGCAGCTGTAGGGCAATCGTTCAAAGCTTCTGACCCTCTCAGGCCAGGCCTTCAGAAGATGACAAGTTGCCTGGGCTTGCTGCTGCTCTGTGCCCAGAGAAGGCCAGCTGAGGCCACCAGTGTGAACAGTGTTCACACAGCTCACTCTTCTCAGGATGTGAGATGTTCATCTAAGCATACTCTGGCTAGAAATCATAGTCATGGCACTGGTGAGGCTGGAAAAGCCCTCTGGGATCATGGAGCCCAACCATTCCCCCACCACTGCCAGGGCCACCACTAACCCATGTCCCCAAGTGCCACATCAACACGGCTTTTAAATCCCTTCAGGGATGGTGACCCCAGCACTGCCCCGGGGCAGCTGTGCCAGTGCCTGACCACCCTTCCCATGGAGAAATTTCCCCAATATCCACCCTGACCCTCCCCTGGCACAGCCTGAGGCCGTTCCCTCTCCTCCTGTCCCTGTTCCCTGCGAGCAGAGCCCGACCCCCCCCGGCTGCCCCCTCCTGTCAGGGACTTGTGCAGAGCCACAAGGTCCCCCCTGAGCCTCCTTTGCTCCAGGCTGAGCCCCTTTCCCAGCTCCCTCAGCCTCTCCTGGGGCTCCAGCCCCTTCCCAGCTCTGTTCCCTGCCCTGGACAATGCACTTTGAGCCCGGATCACCTCCTTCTCCACACTGCACGTGCAGCAGCCTCTCCAGTGCCACGTTCAGGTGCCCTCTCTCTCTTCCTTGCCAGATCACCTAACAGCAATTGCTCAGTTCCCTCACACCACGGAGAATTGCACTGCCCATCAGGAACTGTAAATCTTCCAGGTAAACTCCTGCCCACCTCGTTAGAAGTGCCCGATGGCAGCAGCTCGGTGCTTCCCGGCTGAGGAGATAGCCTGCCAGCTAACGACGGGCTGATAATTAAGTCCAGTCCTTTCCAAGATCAGCTTCCCCTACCAGTTAATCCCAACAGCAAATAAGGCTGATTGACTTTGCCTTGGTCTGTAAATGCAGGACTGCTCTGTTCCGAGAGCTCCCTGCTGTCCTGTAAGGAGGGGTCCCGCTGCACCCCGGGCTCTGCCTGCGTGGGGAGTAGGTGCAAAATGCCTCAGCGAGGTGCAAGCTCAGCTGGGCTTGGGCCACCCCCTCGCGAGCTGCCGGGGAGGGGAGCAGCCCCAGCTCGCCATGTGGGTGCAAAGTGCGAGTGTTTTGGGGTGGTCCAGGAAGGCAGACGCAGGGTGGAAGATCAGAGAGTCCCCAGCCAGTGTCCTGCTCCCCATGGGGCAGCCTGGGTTTGTTGAGGCAGCAGGCACTGATGGGAGAGACTGGCCAGGGGAGCAATTCAGCTCCCTCCACCCTGCCCTGCTCCTTCAGCACTGGGCAGCACTGAGCTGTGGAGGCAGAAGAGGCAAGAGAGGGGCATTTTGGGGCTCACTGCCAGGCCAGCTTGTCCCAGGCAGAGTGGCATGCCAGGGCTGGATTGCCAAGGACAGATCCAGACAAAAACTTTAGAATCACAGAACACCCTGATTTGGAAGGGACCCACTCTGTGCCTGAAATCATTGTCCAAACACTCCTGGACGATGGGGCCGTGGCCATTCCCTGGGAGCCTGTTCAGTGCCCAGCCACCCTCTGGAGGAAGGACATTTTCCTGATACCCAACCTAAACCTTCCCTGACACAGCTTCAGCCGTTCCCTGGGTCCTGTCCCACAGGACAGAGCAGAGATTGGAGCTGCCCCTGTGCTGCCCCTCGGCAGGAAGCTCCGTTTGCCCCTTCCCAGAGCTGAGCTGCACACGCTGTCACAGCTGCTGGGGACCTCACTTCAGCTCTCTAGGCCCCCCACCCCTGGGTCGTGCAAGAGACTCTTTCCCTCCTTGAACTCCCCCGTGTGCCAGCTCTGGGCTTTCTCTGCAAGGTGAAGGATGATGTGAGCCCTGTCCCTGAGTAATTTATCTTCCCAATATTCTGCCAGACAGGGATGCCCGGTGTCTCCAAGAGGTGGTGAAAGGCACATGCCGAGGTCTTCCCAGCACAGTGCAAGGTGCAGATGTCCAGCCTCTGCCTGGCAGAGCCCTGTCACTGCTCAGGGTGGGCATCCCACCACTGTTTCCACCATCACAAGTCAGGCACCGAGACCCTCTGGCCACGGGGCTGCATGGCCAGAGGATGTGGGCTTTGGGACAGACCTTTTCCTGGACCTTCTCCTTGCATGGCTGTGCAGGCAGGCTGCTTCAGCACGGGGTTAAAACCCCACTCTGCTCTGAGTCACTGCAAAATGGGTACATCTTCTGGAGCCCTCCTTGGGATGCTGGCCCACATGGCCAAGCCTTGCTGCATCCCCTGTTGGGATGGCATGGAAATGTTTCTGCTTTCCTTCTTCTGGTGTGAGCCTGAACGGCCCTGCCATGCCTGCTTTGAGCAGTTGCCTATCCTTGGCACAAGTTTCTGGGAGAGACTGTGGGGGTGGAAGTGTGAAGAGGTGTCCTCAGCTTGGCCCTGGTGCCCACAGGAGATGGCCTCGGTCATTACCATGAAGCTCATCATTGTGTTGAGAGCATTATGTGTTCATGGCTTAGTATCAAGGGGAGCTTTGACCCAAAGACTGCCAAAGCCTGACCCCATCTTCCTGCCCCCGGTGAAGATGCCATGGCAAGTCAAGTGGGGGATATGGGGAAATGTGCCAGCAGTGGTAGCAGGTCTTTAAGGATGGTCCCAGGTAACCATGGCAAGAACAGGAACCCCTTCGCATTCGTGATTTCAAACCACTGTCCTTTTCCCCTTTTCATCCATCTCCTCACGTGCACCCATCTGAACAGCAGAACCCTGGGCTCTTGCCCACAGCAGATCCCAGCCCTGCTGTCCCGTTCCCCGCGTTGGGTGGGTGGGCGCAGCATCCCGAGACACTGTGTGTGCTCTGTCACCTTCATGCTCCCCTGCACAGCGCAGCCCCACAGCCAGCAGAGCCTCAGCAGGTACGAGGGGGGCATTTGGCTCCGTGCTGTTAGCGGGGGCCCCTCACCACCCAGCATCTTCTGGAGGCAGGCAGCACCAGTCACGTGTCCCTGGCTCCAACCCGGGTGACAAATGTTCTCCTGCAGACACCTTCCACATTTGTATCAGGCTGGGTGGGGACGAGAGTGTCTCCCACTATGGCCAGAGATGTGCTCTGCAAAGCCCCAGGGTCAAACACGGCTGGGATCCCTGGTTCTCTTGAAAGGTTCTCCCTCTCCTTGGGGCTGTGGGGCACGGAAGAGGAGTGCTGTGGCATTGTAGGGGGGTTCCTGCCACCAGCTGCCTGCTGCGGACTGCACCTGGCTGGGAGCCCCCAGAGGCACCAGGAAGCCCAGTTCCATCACCTCCTCACTCTCTTTGCCCAAAATTAGGACTGCTTGGTATCACTGGGTGCTCTGCTCTCAAGGGAATGGTCCCTGCCCCAACACCTTCCAGGGGGAATCCAGGCACTGCACAGGGTGTTGATGTCTCTCCGTTCAGCTGGGGGATGATGGGGCCATCCTGGCCAGCTGCTCCCAGAGAGCTGCCGGTGGTGGACAGCCAAGGAAAGGACCAGACATTAGAAAGGCACTTAGCCTGTGCCTTGCTGGTGCCTTGCTGGGCCGTGGCTGTCACCCAGGTGGAGGGAGGCATTGTGTCTGTGTCCTCTCCTCCTGCCTGTGGGGCAGAGAGTGCTGGCTCCTCCCTTCCAGCCAGCTCCTGGAAGTCCTTAGTCCCACTCCCCTGCCTGTCTCTCTGCAGGTGGCAGGTGAGGGGAACCCCTCTCACCGGCTGATTTGGGGGATTTCCTCCATGGCAGGCAGGAAAGGGGTATGAGGGGATCTGCCTCTTGATGTCCCCTCCACTCTTGCTACAGTACAAGAAATCCAGGGGTTTCTGGACCTGCCTAAGGTGGGCCAAAAATCCACCGCCCCAGAGAGCTAAAAAATGGTCAGCTGCACATTTTTGACCCTTGCAGAAAGCAACGGGTTCCTCAGCCTTCCCCCATCACCTTCCTGGTGGAGTCTTCCTCCTCTGCCATCCAGCCTCGGGATGCCTTCTCTCTCCCGGTCTGGGAAGGTGCCAGTCTGTGGGATCCAAGCAGGATGGCCACTCCTCCCTTCCGCCCTCGGATAACTCGGAGGCTCTCTCTCCCCGTGTGCCTGGGATGGATCCCAGCCCCAGCTGCCTCCCGCCCCCCTTCTCGGCGGGTGCAGGGATGGAGGGTGCCGAGGAGGGGCCGAGCACACCCCCACACCCCTCCACACCCCTCTCCGAAAGGATCGGGCTCTCTTTAATGAAAAGCAACAGATGGGTATAGCTGGCAAGTGCGGGCTTCCAGGACGGGGGCGTTAATGATGTCTTTAAACATTGTGAGCGTGTCTGTCTCTCACTCGTGTCCCTTCTGCTGTGCAGTGGGGACGCCTCTCCCCAGGCCGGTGCCTTGGGAAGAACCCTCTCACCAAGCGGGGCAGGTCAGCGAGATGAAAGCATGCCTGCGAGCCCCAGCTCCCACCTCCTAGGAGACGGACATCGCCTCCCAGCCCGGGGACAATGGCGGGGTCTGGTCCCCCCGCGTCGTCTCTAGGTGATGTCACATCGATCAGAGCAGCCGTACTGAGGGGAGGGGAACAAACACGCACACACACAAAGGAGCCCGCTTTGAAGTCCCGCGGAGGAGCGTGCCTGCGCCTCCGGGCTGCCCGAACCTCCCAGTGCTCGGGCCACGGCCGTGTGTGAACGGGGCCGGACGGCACGAACAGCCCGGGGATGTCCGTGGTGGCCGGACTGGACACTGGAGCCCCTGAGCATCCGCTGCGCTCCCGGGATGCCAAGGGGATGGAGGCTTTAGTTGTGTACGCTCAGCACAGCCCGGTTCGCATGTGAGCTCTGGAGCTGCTTTGCAGGGGCTGTGAGAGCCAAGCCGGCCTTTCTGCGGCCAGAGGGATGTTCAGGGATCCTCACCATAACCACACCAGCCACACTGGGTTTTGGGAGTTGCTCTGGGTTGGCAGACAGTGGTACTACCAGCAGTGACACTGATCCACTTGACCACCCAGAAACAGGGCTCCAGTTTTAGGCAGTAATTACACACCATTGGGTTCTGTGCATTTCTCTCTCGATGGACCAGTTTTCTCCACTACTGGCAGGCCTGGGACACTATCCAGTGAAAACAGAAATGGTTGTTGCATCACAGAATCGCAGGATCACGGACTGACAGAGCGGGTCAGGCTGGAAGGGCCCACAGTGGCTCATCTGGTGCCACCTCCCTGCTCCAGCAGGGTCATCCCAGAGCACAGGGCGCAGGGCTGTGTCCAGACAGTTCTGGAATATCTCCAGTGAGGGAGACTCCACCTCCTCTCTGGATAACCCGTTCCAGTGCACAGGAAAGCTCTTCCTCATGTTCAGGTGCAACGTCCTGGGCATCAGTTTCTGCCTTTGCCTCTGGTGCCATTGCTGGGCCCCCGGAGCAGAGCCTGGGCCCTGCTTGGAGCCCTCACTGCAGACAGGGACACCCAGGGATGAGGGCCCCTCTCAGCTGTGTCTCTTCTCCAGGCTGAACAGCCCCAGCTCCCTCAGCCTTTCCTTGTAAGAGCATCACACGACTCCAGCAGCTGGGGATTTAGTGGGAAAACATCACTATCGGTGCTGCCTGCACTGACTACTGCCAGGGAGATGAAAGCAGGCATTCATCAGTGTGGCCAGCCTTCAGCAGCTTGTGAAGAAGATGGGAATATTAAAATGCTATGGACTATGTGTATCAGTGACTGGCTTTGCCACCAGATTTTCTCCCTGGCTGTGCAGAGCAGCGGTTCCCACCCACAAAAGGAACATGAAGCACCCATCACCCTATACCACATCTGCCTTGTGTTTGCTTCAAGCCATCCTTGCTGCACTGGTGGCATTACTGGAGTCACCAGGATCCTTCCAGCTGGCTACTGCAAGAGGAATAACACATGAAACCCCCATGGGCAGCTCAGGCCAGACCTCTTGGTGCCACAAAGCAGTGAGACAAGCTGTGGTGCCTCAGAAAGCTGGGCAGAAGAGCAGTGAGGAGCTGCTCATGCCCGCAAGAGGAGCATGTGGAACAGGAGCAGTGACTGCAGGCTGGACAAGCTCTCATGCATCGAGAGCTGTGTCCCCAGCACAGTTCGGTGCTGGTGGGATGGACAGCATTTCCTATTGACTTCAGAGCTCATCTCAGAGGCTGCACTTCCTCCTCAGAGAATAACTCACTGATTGGTATAATTTTCACTCATTTTACACACCCACTAAATGCCATATCAGTGCCAACCACCCTGGTTTCCAACCTCCGCCCAGAGCATAACTTCTGGCCTTGGTCACATCACAGCTGAACGAAGCAAAAGAAACTGTTGGCTCCAATTTTTAAAAAGTGAGTAATTGTTTTCAGCATCTTCTTTTTCATTAGAAAATTAGGGGTCAACTGAAAAACACACAAGAAGAATTCAATTTTTAGAGAGAGCGGCGCACTTGTCATCTGGAAAAATGAGACAGCAGGCAGCTAAAAATAGTGTTCTCCTGAACTTTGGAAATCTGTGCCCACTTGTGCTGCTTTTCTTCCGCTCCAGCCACACGCGAAGCCATCAAAACCTTTTCCTCGGCTCCTCTGTTTGGGCACCAGTTAAATCGCAGAGCCCAGCAGCAGCGGCGGGAGGCCGGTAGCCCAGCCCTGCTGACAGCAGCCTCTGCAAACCCTGGCTGCACCGTTTGTTTGCAGTGCTGAACGTCCATGAAAGCGGCGGTGATATTTAAAAATAAGAATTTTTTTCATCTTGTGCAGAACGTCCTGGCCTGGCTTGTGTTGCTGCAGAGAGGCACTTGCACTCTCAGGAGCTGGGCGATGCTGCAGCGGCTCCCGCAGCGGGGAGGATGTTGTTCATGCCAGGACCCTCTCCTGGCTGTGCCAAGCTAGCACCAGACCCACTGTGACCTGCCAACATCCCTGCCCTTCCAAACCACTCTGGACAAAGGATGTACCTCGGCACCAGCTGGGCTGAGCGTGCCTCGGGAGCACAGGTGTGGTGGTGCCACAGCTTGCCACGCCGCCCTCCTTGCTGATGGAGACAGGAGGGCGCGGCCCCCGCGGGGCGCAGCTCAGGCTCTCTGCCCTCGCAGTGTCGGCAGGCGTGCCCACGTGGCACCGCACACTTTTTAATGGTAGAGCATCTTCCAGAGCATCTCCACCTTTAAAAGAACCCTCCTGGGAGCCCAACCCGGAATTCTTTGCAGCCAACCGAATGGACAGTCGCATCTTGTGCGTGTTGGGTCTGCTGCCTCACACCTGGAGGAGACCAGACGCCAAATACAGGAACCAAACCAACCAAAGGAAAACACCAACACCACTCTGCACACCTGTGGCCTGAGAGGACAGGAGGGAAGTGAAAAGACATGAAAGAATAATCAAACATTTAAGCAAAAGCTCTAGGGCATCTGAAAAGGAAGGAGGTAAAAGCTTCAAGTACCATCACATCTTTTTCCTGTCGGAGCCTCTCTGCTGCTGGTAGAGCTCCTCTCTGATAACAACACAGAGCATTTTTGCCCCGCTAACCCACTGATGGAGAACCCCTGGGCTTTCATTTTCCACCCAGCGGGTACATTTCTTTGGCATCTTGGATGTCAAACATTCCTGAGGCAACACGGTGAAAACACACTCAGCTCACAAATGGGGGATGTTTCGGGGCTGCAGTAAACACCAGTGCTACTCCTTTTCGGGGACTTCTCCTCCCCTCTCCGTAACCCAGACTGCACCACAAAGCAGCAGATGCTGGCGCTGCTGCAATTTATTTTAATTCCAACCCCTCCATCTTTTTCATTCCTTTTTTTTTTTTTTTTTATTTATTTTGCGTGTGTCTGGGTAAATTTAGTTCCCATAAAAGTGAAGGACTGTCAACACCAGCTTTGGAGCCAACCATACTGTCGGCAGCTGTTGTGCGGGCTGTGCACACAAAGCCCCTGAGTGCACCTCGGTCTGTCCCCCCAGCCCCAACACAGCCCTTCGGCAGCTCCAGCTCGTGACCCCTCAGCTCTGTCCCATGGAGAGGAGCCCCTCCTCGGCTCAGATCACACAGCCCCTGCCTCCACTCCTCCCAGCCACCCGATCCCCACTGCCTGGCTTGATCCCTCCTGATCCCCACTCATCCCCACAGCCAGGCTGCTCCTCCCAAGCTGCCTGTCCTCTCCCATTTCCCACAACTTCCCAAGGGGGCAGCCAGACAGAGACGCTGTCCCTTTAGCCAAGGCAATGCTCCAAGGGCAGCTGAAGAGGGACAGGACAGGGGCCGGCTGAGGGAGCTCTCCTTGGATGGGGAATCCCAGTAAGGTAGCTCTCCTGGCACGGGGATCCCACCAAAGGAGCTGCACATGGCCCAAACAGGATGGCCATGGTGGAGGGCCCTGCAGCACTCTCCATTCCCACCCGTCTGCCCTGATCCTCCCCTCTGCATCCCTTGGCTCCCTCTGGGCACCAGCGGAAGCTCAGTGGGGGTTTCCTCCCTCCTGGATCTCTGCCACTGTGGGCTTCCTATGTGCAGCCTCCTGCAGGCAGGGGCTGAGGAGCTCTGCAGGCAGCAGCCCTTTGCCAACTGCTCTTCCACCAGCAAAACTCAAGTGTTTTGCTGGACTTTCCTGTAAAACGGTGTCTAGAGACATTTGGGAGGAGCATGTCCTCTGCACAGCGGGGCCAGCCCAGGCTGTCACCACCAGACACCTCAGAGCACAGAGCAGCAGCTCTTGGGCTTGGGGACACAGAACCCAAGCAGCACCACCTCCAGAGTCCCATGGAAGCAAGTTTCTTGTTCTTCAGATGCTGAGGGACCCCATCCCCATCGTGGGCAATCCAAGAGGGACCCAAGGGCTGAGACCCTCTCTCCACTTCCCCACAGCTCCAGGATGACAAGGAGATCTGCTCTTCTCCCTAAATCATGAGCTGGCTTTTCAAAGCCTGGGGGAGCACTTTGTTTTCACACTGCTCTTCAAATGGAGAAGTTTGGACTTGACGTCGGATGTGTTTTGTGTGTTGATGTACCTTTGCTGGTACCTCTCTGCTCCTCCCTGTGCAGGAGACCCCTGAGCACGGCGCTGCTGGCACTGCCCACACATCCTGCTGCATCCTTCTGCCCCAGGGGTGCCAGTTCCTCTGACTGCCCCTTGGCCTTGCTTGCCCATGGCATCACATCATCTCCTCCCTCCTGTGCAGCTCCTGGCCCTGACTGGATGTCCTGGTCTTGGCTGGGGTTAAACCACAACACCAGGGCTGCAGGTCCTGAAGAAGAGCCTGGGCAGGTCTGGGCGTCTGGGCTTCCTCCATGTGGAAACCTAGCTGTACAAGGCAAGGGATCCTTGGCAGGGGCTTTCTACATGAGGCAGACTGAACATCCAGCAGAGAGTTTGAATCTCTTGGGGCATGGCCAGAGGGACTCTGAGATCCCCATGAGCAACACAAGCTTGTGGACTTGTACCAGCAAGCACTGGGGACAGAGCATCCAAGCCAGCTCTGCACCCCACATCCCTTCTCAAGCTCCTAAACACATCCGACAGGAGGCCCCAGAGTCTGTCTCAGGGTCTGTTGTGTGGGTGAGGAGGCCCCAGGCTGGAGCAGGTAATGCTCAGCCTGTCCCTGGCACCGCAGGAGGTTTGTCCTTCCAGCGCACCGCGGTCCCACGAGGACATGGGCTGCTGGCCTCCAGCTCCTCTGAGCTGCTCGCGGGCTGTCCCTGCCAAGGACTCATCCTGCCTCTGATCCTCTGGGACGCCAACTGCTCAGACAGCCGGGCTGAGCTCCTTCACCCTCTCCTGCTCTGCTGCACGGCTGGAGCCTTCTCCATCCAGCACCTCCAGCAACCCGCGCGGCCTCCTGAAGGCTCTCCATGACTTTGGCTGTGACACCAGCCCCCTCCATCCTTCTTCCCGGGGAACAAGGGGTGATTCAGGAGCTGGGGGCAGCCTGGGAGCATGGCAAGGTGCCACATTTGCCAGGGACCAGCCCAACTTCACCTTGTTTGGAGGAGGCGGCTGGGAAGCGGTTAACACTTTGGTAGTGGATTGATTTCTCCTGGAAGGAAGGAAGTGTCCTCACGCAGAAAAAATGCAGAAATAACAGGGTTGGGGTGGGTGGGTTTTTTTTTTTGTTGGTTTTGTTTTTTTTTTAAATAGCTATTCTTTTTTTCCAGCCATCTGTGCCATTTGCAGCTGATGGGAGGGGGGACAATGCTGGAGGGGGGGAATCATTTGGGTTTGGGACCAATACTGCATTTACAGTGTACAAAACAAGGGAGGACATCTGTCCCCAGTGGAGTATTACGCACCGAGCCAGGATTTTAGCATTGCGCTCACGTCCAGTGCTGTCATTACAGATGCACAAAGCAGAGATGGTCATGCACAACCCTGTGTTCCCTCCTCCTTGCTGTCTTCCTTGTCTGCACCCTCCATGTCTCCCATTGCCCACGGTCCTGCTATTCCCAAATCTTTGAGTGCTTTCCAACCTTCTCCAGCCTTCTCCCGTCCCTTTTCCTGCCCGTGGATGCTTTGGGGAAGCTCCAGGCAGGAGCCAAAGGCTGGTCCTTCACACCTCTCCGGAGCCAGCCATGGAGAACACCTTCCTGGGCAGAATGAGGGCCTCCAAGCCTAACTCAGGAACAGCCCTCAAGGACTGTGGCCTCACTCCTCGTCCAGATAAAATGTGGTCACAGACAGCATCCTGCCTAGATGTGTGTGGTGCTGCAGTTCACCTCTCTGGTGAGCCTGGCCCCGGCTGTGCTCCCTGATAGCAGCAAAAGGGTATTTTTGGCCCAGCCCTGTGTAAAACACGCCAGGCTTGTCTGCAGAAGACGATCTGGGCGCTCTGCTGGTGTTTCCACAGGGACAACTCGAGCTGGAGCAGAGCAGCAGAGCCCCTGTCTTGGGAATGGCTGCTGGGAGCATCCCTAGGGAGCGTGTGGAGGGCAGGAGGCAGCTCCTGCCGAGACCCAGCCGTGCCAGGAAGATGGAAACACTGTACGGAGCCTTTGGCTGGGATGTCCTTGGGCACAGTCCTTTCACTCGGATGATGGGCCCTCATTAGCCCTGTCACACGCCTGGGGGTCCCTGGGCGGGTCCGACTGCGGCCAGTGTGGCTTTGCCAAGAGCTTTTCCACTAAACCTTTAGCCTGACTCCAGCTTTCACTCTCAGCATATCCCATGTGCCTTTCCGGGTTATTTCCTATGGAGCAATCACCCATGCACTATTTCCAATCCCACCAAAAGAGAATTCGAATTGTTAGTGAATATTCTAATGAAGAGAGATGCTGAGATGCTGCTCTGTTGGCTTGAGTGAGACAGGACACCTTTGTGTGCAACATGCACAACGTGTGAGGGCTTCGATAAAAAAGTGACCTGGGGAATTTGGCTCTGTTGGAGAGGTCCCAGGTGCCCTGCTCCTGCCCTTGACTTTGGAGGGTGGAGAGGAGAGGGGCAGGTGAAAGATGAAGTAGAGGAGAGAGAAGAGGGAATTGGAGGAGCAGAGCAGCCCATGTTAATTTTATTATCTATATATAAATGTGAAAGTTTGCATGTGCCAGCTGGAGGTTTGCATGCCATGTTTGTGGCCAGGCGGACAGGCAGTGATGACAGGGCAGAGAGGGCTACCACAGGCCAGGAGAACCTGCTCTGAGAGCAGGGAAGTGAGCACGTGCCCCACGGCTCCGTACGAGCTGCTCAGGCAATTCATCTCCCTAGCCTTGGGACCCTGGAGGAGAGAAGCAGCAGACTGGTGGCTGTGTCCCGTGATTTACAATACATCTGATAGTTCTAGTCCATTAATAAAACATGCAGTTGGCCATGAAAGGCACATCTGCCTATTTTAAAGACTATAATAATGGATAAAGCTCTGACACATGGATTTCTGTAAGAAAACTAGCACTGCAAATAGCATTCCAAAATTATGTATTCCATCAAATTCAATGGGACAGTTATTGTATGCTAATTAAATACTACTGAACTATTCAACGTTTGGATGGTGAATAGAGACACGATTGTAGAAAGGCACACAGTCCCTCAGAACACCCACAGACTCCCAAGATTTCGCTGTCATTCCCAGCCTGCAATCCGTTCTGATAACGGGCTGCAGGCAGGACAGGGGCTCACAGCTCAAGTAACCTTAGAGACCCCTTACAAGTCTGTAAGGAGCTCTGGGAACATGGGGACATGGTTTAGTGGTGCCTTGGTAGTGCTGGGTTGAGGATTGGACTTGATGATCTTAGAGGGCTTTTCCTACCCTAACACTTCTATGATTCTCTGAGCACAGATGGAATTCACTGTCCGGGTGGGTAATGATGGTGAACGAAGATCACCCGTCCTGTCTCCTGGAATCAGAGCAGCCAGAGCAAAACCTGCTCCACTGCTGCTCTTTGTCTCTGGAGAGAGGAGCTCCACACGCTCCTCACCGCTGAGCCTTCCCCCTTCCCGATAAGATTTCCTGACTGCACTGCTTTCTGAGACTTCAGTTTAATTCACCTGGGTCTGCTGGATGGATGTCTTGGGTTCTCCAGGCAATGCAGACCTGTTTCCACGTGGGTTACAAACAAGCAAAGCCATGAGAAAGGGATGACTTCAAAGGCACATCCTGTGTTTGCAACGGGAAGAGAAGCTGGATAAAAGAAACAGGTCTTGTGCCAGCTCTAAACTAACCTGCTCCAGGCGTGAGGTGTTCTCTGGCAGGGATGGAGAAGCCGGAGGGGTTTCCAGGAGTGATGCCATGCTCCACGATCCCACGGGAGACCCTTGTCCGAAACCCTGGGCTGCAGCATATCACCTCTCACCCACCTCCTGCCGGCGGAGCTTCCTCCCCTTCTTCCTCCCTGTCCCTTTCCAGACACAGCCAGACCAGAAGCAAATGAAGCAGAGACAGACAGACAGAGGGACTTACAAATCCTCCCTGATGCCTCACATTATAGCCCAATACCGATCCAAACAGGACCTCATTCCACCCAGTCCCTTGGTCTGGGAGCTTTCGCACGACCCAGCCCAGGACTGCCAAGCTCTCTGCACCAGTGCTGGGTATGGATAAAGCCTGTGGACACTTTCAAGTCTGCTAAAAAGATGTTCTGAGGTGACAGATCATAAGCAACACACAGAGCTGAGCGCTGCTCTGCTCTCCACACCCTTCACCGCTGCCAGGGAAAAGCAGCCACTATCAGTGATAGCTGGATCCAATTTATTAGGCGCTTCGAGGAGACATTCATCAGGCAGGGAGATAAATAATCTTCAGATGGAACAATTAAATTTAATTGCCTGAAGATTATTTGTCTCCTTCCCTGATGATTGTCTCTGCTGAGCGCCTTATAAATTGGATCCAGCTATCAGCAACATTAATGGCGCTTCCCCTCAGGACTGACCCAGCTGCCCAGACCAAAACACTGGGCTCAGAATGAACTTTCACTGTTACAGACTGTCACTGTTATCCAAACTGATGCTGCCTCAAGACTCATGGGTGGTTTTTTCCTGTTCTTAGACAGGGCTGTGCTCAAGGTGTCTGGGTTTTCCGGTCCCTGGTGGTGCATCCTGAACTCGGCACAGCTGCTCCAACGCCGGCGGCCCTGTGACAGTGATGTCCTGCTTGGCAAAGGCTTGAGGAGGGATGTGTTGAGCCCCAAGGTGGATCGTGCAAGGTTTCAGTGGGCTGGGTTTTGTTGTGGCTGGCTGCAGAAATGAAGAACTGAAGCTGTGGGGTCCATAGCCCACTATGGAGCAGCGATGGCAATTAGTTCTGGCCATGCTGGTGCTGGCCATGAGAGAAATGGTGGCAGAGCCACATCTCAGCCTGAAGAGACCTTCAGCAGGTGTGTGCCCCCTAATGCCTGCCCCAGCCAGTCTGCCAGCTCGAGGGCCAGCACACCGCAGGAGCACAGCTTTTCCATGCAGAGGCAGAGCCAGGGTAGCCACCTTATTCCTGTTACTCCAGGCCATGACCAAAGCTGGAACCTCTTCAACAGCCCAGGAGCCATCAACTCCCTCCTCTGTATATGTCTGAAGTCTGGAAAATATCTTAAATATGGGAGAGGAAAGGGAGGGGTTTGATCCTCAGCTGGTGTAAATCAACGGAGCTCCATTGACGTTGTTGGACGATTACTGAGACTTATGTCCTCTGACCCCAAAAATTTCTAGGGAGGGAGGTAATGACTGCAGAGCATTCCAGTGTTGCAAGAGATCTTCCTCCAGCCTGGCTTCAGGGAGGCTGTAACTCCAGGGGCTGGGAAGCACAGGGATAAGTGGCTGGGGGAAAGAAAGGGAGAAGGAAAGCCCCAAGGTACCCAGCTCTGAGCCGCAGCCGGAAGGCAAGCTGGAATCCAGAGAGGCTGCACTGCAGGGACCGTACACCATGGGGAGATCTCATCCTCCTGCACCTTCCTGAGTGTGGAGGATGGATGGCTCTGGATATGAACACCACGACGTTCTGTTCTCACCCCCTTCTGGGCAGGGCTGGAGTCTAATGCTTCTGGTCCAGCCCCACTGGTATCCCAGAACAGTCAGTGGCTCACCCCACATCATCCACCCTGCCTGCCTTGGGAAAGATTTGGGCTGTTGGCCATTGCCAAGAGCCACGAGCAGCACACCCTCCGCTCCAACACTGCCAGTCCTCCGACAGACGAGCTGCGTCCAGGCGTCCCTGAGCGAGAGGCAGCATTTGGAGGTGCAGGCCGGGCGCCAGCGCTGTGCTCCTTCCTGCGAGCAGCGCCGAAAGACCCTGGAATCAACATGTTTACTTGACAGACTCCTGCGCTGTTGGCCTGCTTTTCTAAGGAAATGAAGCTTGTGCAATCGCATTGTCTGGGGGTGTCTGTTCCTAATAACTTCTCAGTCCACCAGCCAATTCCAATCCAATTTGTCGGACGGGGAGAGGTCTCAAAATATTGCATCCTGCCCAGTCTCCCTGCAGTGTGCTGGGCAGTGAAAGGGGGTGCAGGTAACTTAGACCAGGTGAGGAATAGGAGCACCTTCTACACAAAGTCACGGAGAAGAGCAGCGGGGTTGCAGTTGGTGGCCAGTAGGCAGCCCCAGCCCTGCCGGGAAGAGGACCTCTCCAGCTGTGGCCAGAGCCGGATGCGCACCGTCAGCTGAGAGAAAATACACGTCCGGAAGGACGGAGCTCCAGCTCCTTAGCGCACGTCTGGGCAGAGAGGACGGAGTCTGCACGAGCCATGGCTGCCAGAACGCCGGAGCCGAGCGCTGAACAACCTCCAGCTCCCCGAAGCGCTGGGACTGAGGGTCCTCAACAGGAAAGCAAGGGCTCCCCATGGGCAGAAGTCCCCCTTCCTCCGGGGATGGACATTTCCAGGAGCAGGCCCCTGGCCAAGCAGAGTGGGACCTGCAGCCCCTGGGTGTCGCGCTGCGTTGCTGCAGTCTGGACGGGATCTGGACTGCAGTGCCTCGTTTCTCCTTTGGATGCTGGTTTAATTTGCTGAAGGCACTCCGTGGCCCACATGGTCTCTCCAGTTCAGCCCTGCCAGTAACATGAGCTTAACAGAGCTGGAGAGGACTATTTTTTTAAGCGCCTATACAAACATGATTTGTTTTGTAATAACTCTTCTTCTGTTCTGTTTTGAAGGGGATGATGGCTCTGGGATCTGAGGAGCTCCGAGACAGCTCAGAGCAGCTCAGATTCCTCCCCACGTGCTATCAATTAACATCTTCATTAAACACCCGTTCAAAGCCACTTCCAGCCAGAGCATGACAGCGCAACAGAGCTTGGCTTCGTGAAGTCACCCAGAATTGATGACAAATCAAAAAGGGCTTGGTCTGTCGTGTACCAGCCACACGTGGAAATGGGAGAGAGCTGCCGACGGAGGGAGTGAGTGTCCCTGCTCAGCTGCTCATCACCATGCAGACCAGAAAACAGCACCCAAGCCATGGGGGGACCTGCTGCCTGTGCACTTGCTAGGAGAGGCTGTAGTGGCAAATCCCCTCCCCTGGCCCAGCAGCCTGCTCCCAGGCCAAACCCCGGTCCCACCAGTGCCCGGGGCAACTCTCCAGTTGACTTCACTGAGACTTGACCTTCAGTTAACCCAGCAAAGCAGGAAGGTTGGGAAAGCCATCTGGAAGGAAACACCACTACAAAATTGTCCAGACTGGTGTTTCTTAGAGACTCTGCATTGTGTCTTCTCCTTCTAATTTACTTAAACTATGGGCATCCAAGAATCCCAGCCCCTGGCAGTGTCCAAACTGCCTGTCAGGATCACCATGCACAGCCTTGTGCCCTCAGGGGTGACCAGCAAGGGACCACAGCCTTTTGCTAGCAGGCCTCCATCTCTGCTTGCATGGCAGCAATGGCACCAGCTGGCTCTGAGCCAGCCAATCCCACATCCCAGACCCGCTACAAATATTTGTGTTTCAGCCTGGGGCAGAAAGGTATGTGTCCATTTTCAATCAAAACAATGAAACCTGGGACTGAAATCGCTGAGAGAGCTTGGGTGCACCGATCATCCACGCTCAGTGCTCGGCCTAGACCGCTGACCCCACCTCAGGCTCTTCCCCTTCATTAGACACCAAGAAATCTGAACCCCCTGGTGAAACCTGGCAGCACAGGGTCCCACCACACAGGCAGCCCATCCACCTCTCTCTTCCCACCCTTCTTCCTGGTCAGGGTGTACTGGGCACCACCACCTCACCGTGGTTTCTCACTTGGTGCTTGCAACAGCCAGGGTGGCAGGACCAGGCAGCTCCTGCAAGAGGATAAATTGGGAATGGCCAGGGCCTGTCTGCCATCCTTGGAGTGAGATCCAGAGTCATGTTTTACAGGGATAGCAGTGGCACCTAGGAATGTTCTCTGTCCCTTGCTTCTGTGCACAAACACATTTGGGGCTGTTCTACTAAAAGTCACCCAAGGGATCTATTCTTTAAAGATACCATAAAATCATGGAACCACAGATTGGTTTGGGTTGGAAAGGACCTTAAAGCTCATTTTGTTCCACGCCCCGCCCCCCCCCTCCCCCCGCCCCGCCTGCCATGGGCAGGGACACCTTCCACTGGCCCAGGCTGCTCCAAGCCCCAGTGTCCAGCCTGGCCTTGGACACTGCCAGGGATCCAGGGGCAGCCCCAGCTGCTCTGGGCACCCTGTGCCAGGGCCTGCCCACAGATCCAGATACATGGATCTATAATTAGTAGCTCATTTCCCATGTCCTTTAAGATAAATTTAGCAGACTTTGGCACCTGATTCCAGTTTAATTGTGAAATTGCGGGGCAAACCTTTGTGAGAGTGACAATCCAGCAGGGACCTCATCTCTGCCATGCTCTTGTATGGAAACCTCCATCTGTGACCTGCTGAGCCTTGCATCAGTGGATGGCACCAGGCTGGGTTTGTTCTTAGTACAGATCCTTTACTGAGTGGCTGCTTGTGGAGGAGCAGGAGCAGCAGAGCTGGGACTGGGAATAGGGAATATCAGAACACCTGTGGCCACAACACCTCCCAGCACTCTGTCCCACCACATCACTCACCTGTGAACCACAGCACACACTCTAATCCCTTCCAGGACACCTCACCCTTCTCTGCCTCCTTCTCCACGCATTATGGCCAGGGGCTCAGTGGGATGGATTTCCACGACCTGGCACCTAGTGCATTTGATTTCCAGCGTTGAGGCGTTGTTGGAAACCAGCTGTGTTAAGGGAAAACATTGGGAGTCACGTTAACCGATAGCAGCGTGGTGATGGCTCCTGCACAACTGCAGCAGGAGCGGTGACATTTGTTTGCAGAGTGCTCTGTTGTGGTTTGGCTGTGGCTGGCTCCACACGGGGCTTTGGTGGAGAGAAGAATGTGCCTGGGCCCAGAGCAGCACGCACAGCTATTCCTGCCACAGCAAACAGCTCCGCAACGGAGGAGCTGCCGTGATCCTCAGCAGGCTGGGCAGCCAGCTCCAGCCTGGGGTGTTCTGGGGGCTGACACAGGTGGAAGGTGGGGAAACTGGTGACTGAGAGGCTGGACATGTGCTCACAGCCCAGAGAGTCAGCTGTGTCCTGGGCTGCATCTTCAGCTCTTCAGGTGAGACCCCACCTACAGAGCTGCCTCCAGGTCTGGGGTCCTTGGCATAAGGAGGATGTGGAACTGCTGGAACAACTCCAGAGGAGGCCGTGGAGATGCCCCAAGGGCTGGAGCCCCTCTGCTCTGGAGCCAGGCTGGGAGAGCTGGGGGTGCTCACCTGGAGAACAGAAGGCTCCAGGGAGACCTCAGAGCCCCTTGCAGGGCCTAAAGGGGCTCCAGGAGAGCTGCAGAGGGACTGGGGAGAAGGGATGGAGGGACAGGACACAGGGAATGGCTTCCCAGTGCCAGAGGGCAGGGCTGGATGGGATATTGGGAAGGAATTGTTCCCTGGGAGGGTGGGCAGGCCCTGGCACAGGGTGCCCAGAGCAGCTGTGGCTGCCCCTGGATCCCTGGCAGTGCCCAAGGCCAGGCTGGACATTGGGGCTTGGAGCAGCCTGGGCCAGTGGAAGGTGTCCCTGCCCATGGCAGGGGGTGGAATGGGATGAGCTTTAGGGTTCCTTCCAACCCAAACCATCCTGGGATTCTGTGAAGTCGAGGACTGCACTTCATCAGTTTAAAAACTATCAAAGAAAGAAGAGCAGAATCATAATTTGTTGCTATCTTCATGTGCAGATCAAATTAAACTACTTCAGGACAAGCACATTTGCATCTTCAAATGTTCTTTGAAGCCTGAGACAGAAAGTGCACACTCAGCTTTGAGAATGTGGTTTATGATCTATGGCATTAAACTGGGGCTTGAAGGAATACTGATATAAAAACGTTGTCTGAACACATTATCTGTTGGGTTTTTCTTTCTTCCTCCCACCAAAAAATGCAATTTTACTCATAATATAAATGTTCATAAAGGGTTCTTGGTTTCAACAGAAGGTATCCTCCAAAATTCTTGAGTTAGAATAAACTTGTAGATAGTCACTGGCTTGTTTCCATGTTTCAATGAAAGTGAGTTAGGTTGAAAAAAAAAAAAAACTGGTTTGCTTTTCCTTTTTAAGTGGAAATAAAATAAAATAACGCACTGCTGCTTCCTCATGAATTTGTATCTTTGTATTCTCAGTTCCTGTTTTCACAGCATTTTGTTTTTCAGGTTGCTTTGGGAACAGAAGACTTCCCTGTGTCCCAGGAATTTTCTTGGGATGGAAAGAACTGTTTCCTGCCTGGTCTGTACGTGGGTTTGGAGAACCTCAAGCCAAAAAATCCTAGACACACCAAAGTCATCCGGAGCTTTCTGATGGTGCTAATGCTACCCAGACTCTCATCTCCTCCAGCCCAAGTGTCTTTGTGGTTGGGAAATTTCAATCTTGCTCTAAAATCCATGCTGTCCAGCCCGGTTCCACATGGGAAGTGGTTTTGCCCACAGCGCACAGAGCAGACCAGTGTGTGGTTTCCAGGGAAGACTGAGATCCTGAGCAAAGGCTCCTGGACACGAGCCTCAGGCCAACGGGGTTTTGCTCTGCAGAGCTGCATCTTCTGTGGGCATCTGGGCAGGGGACAGAAGGTGTGGGCACCCTGCAACCCCTCGGTTCAGCGGCACAAATCCCATCACAGCACCTTTCAGTCACACTGCAACGCTGCTCATAAGCTCCGTGGGCAAACAGCCCCTGCCACTGCTCAGAGTTCCTACAGATGACAGAGAACTAATTAACTCAGTAATTGCATGTGCTGGGATAGCCCTGGAACTTCCACGCTCTTTTGGATGGCTACTCATGTTCTCACTCCTGTTTGAGGGGACAAAGGCTTTCACTGCCTTCAGCAAGGAGGGTTCGGAGCGTCTCACCTCTGTGCCATCGCAGCAGCTCTTCAGCCATCCCCTATAACCAGAACTAAGGAAAGAAGAAGTGTCCCAGGCAAAAAAAAAAGAATAAATAGAGGTGAGGAGTAAAGAAAAACTCAAAAAACCTAAAAAAACCCTAAAAAAAACCCGAACAAAACACCCCCATGTCTCAGACTCAGAGAGCAAACTTTGGGAAGCACAAATCTGGATTCATGTCAGATAAACTGAGCAACTCCCTTTGGATGGGAGAAAAGCAAATTAGATGCTTCAGAACTGATGCCAACAAGCTCCTGATTTTGGGGAGAAAATTCAGTGCCACAACTCGGGTTTATTTCTATGAATTCACACGATGTGAGCAGAATACCACCGAGGCATGGCTCCTTTGGCAGTGGAAATGAACACATTCCCATCAAGCTGCATGGAAGAACTCTGGTTTCCCCTGCTGTGATCCTGGACCTGGGCCTGCCTCCAAGTGAAGGGAGGAGACCTCTTTGTCCACCCGGACAGGTTCAAACTTTGCTTCTCTGTGCCCAGGAGCAAAAACCAATGCACTGATCTGCATTTATGTGCCAATAGAAACGATGATGACAAAGAGACAAAAAACCCTCAAAAAGTACGAATTGTTCTGCGGCATCATCTCTTGGTGCTCCACAGCACCTGGAAGAGTAGAATGTCCCCTGCCTCCAAGGGAAGCTGGGAAATGCATCCCCCTGTGGTGTCCACTGCTTCTTCCCACCTCCCAGAGGAACTCAGACCCACTGCAGCCCAGATGGGATTTTTAAGGATGCACATCTCCAGGATGTGGGATTGTCGTGTGCAGGGTGTTGGGGTGGTGTCAGTGTGTCCAGAAGGACCTGCGTGGTGACAGTGCCTCTGTGCTGGGCCACTGGTGAGGCCACAACCCAAATCCTGGGGGCAGTCCTGGGGCCCTCATGACAGGAAGGACATTGAGGGGCTGGAGCATGTCCAGGGAAGGGAACAGAGCTGGGAAGGGGCTGGAGCACCAGGAGCGGCTGAGGGAGCTGGGAAAGGGGCTCAGCCTGGAGCAAAGGAGGCTCAGGAGGGACCTTGTGGCTCTGCACAAGTCCCTGACAGGAGGGGGCAGCCGGGGGGGGTCGGGCTCTGCTGCCAGGGAACAGGGACAGGACAAGGAGAAACAGCCTCAGGCTGTGCCAGGGGAGGTTTAGGTTGGATATTGGAGAAATTTCTTCATGGGAAGGGTGGTCAGGCACTGGCACAGCTGCCCAGGGCAGCTTGGAGAGATTTAAGAGCCATGTGATGTGGCACTTGGGAGCATGGGTTAGTGGTGGCCCTGGCAGTGCCGGATGAATGGTTGGACTCCATGATCCTAGAGCGATTTTCCAACCTGAGTGATTCCCTGATTCCATGATACCAGTGCAGAGGGGTTAGCAAGCACTAGAGGTGCTCATCTGGGTTCAGGCGGGTGCCTGGCACAAAGGGGGTGCACGTACACGTACAGGTGTCTCTGTGCCTGGGTACTGGCAGTGCCCATGTCTGGCAGTGCTGGTTGACACAGGTCTGTGCCCCAGCCCTCCGGGATTCCCACCTGCTTTGCTCATTAAATACTGGAGGAAAGGGATGCTACAAGCGAAAAAATGCCTCTCCCAGCTTCCATGACGGGAGAGAGCAGGGCTGAGCTCAGGTGCTTTGGGGATTCCCCTCCCTCACCTGTGCCATGGTGCACATGCCAGAGCGAGCGCCAACAGAGAAAACCCCTTCACCAGCCCTCTGCACCAGTGCAAGGAGACCTACCAGGGCTAATCCTGAATCCTGCTGCTGCCGGGGTTGAGTGCCCCGGCTGCCCCTCACCCCACACCTCGTCACACCACCTCAAAGAGCCACCATGGCTCCCACAGCCCCAGCACTGAGATGGAAGCCTTAAAAACTGCCACAGACAGAGCCTGCTGCTTTCTACTCCCATTCCTTGACTGTGGGGAAGAGCAGGAGAGCATCTGAAGGCTCAACAGCCTGTTCAGAAAGAAAACATTGGGATGTGCCCATGAAACCACCCAGGGAGAGAAGGAGAAAGTGAAAAGAGGCAACCACCTTGCAAGTGCCATTCTTCAAGGAATGTTGTGCAGCAGAGGCCACAAAGATGATGAGGGGTCTGGAGCACCTCCTTGTGAGGAGAGACTGGGTCAGTCTGGAGAAGAGAAGACTGAGAGGGGATCCCATCAATCCGTACAAACATCTCCAAGGCAGGTGCCAAGAGGATGGTGCCAGACTTTTTAGTGGAGCTCAGGGACAGGAGGAGTAATGACCATAAAACAAAAACACATGAAGTTCCACCTCAACAGTAGGAAGAACTTCTTTCCATGGAGGGTGGCAGAGCCCTGGAACAGCTGCCCAGGGAGGGTCTGGAGCTTCTCCTCTCTCAAGACATTTGAAACCCACCTGGATGTGTTCCAGTGTCACCTGCTCCAGGTGACCCTGCCTGGGGAGGGGGTTGGACTGTGTGATCTCCAGGGGTCCCTCCCAACCCCAAATCTTCTGTGATTCTGTGAGGAGTGTGTTGCATCAGGACATCACACATCCCCGTGCCCCTGGCTGTGAGGCTTCCCACACAACAGCTGTGCAACTCCAGCCCTTCCCACTTTGCATCCAACTCTGCTCCTTCCAGGCCCCTGCTCCTTCCCTCTTCCTCTCCCAGGCAAGGGGAGGAGGTCCCCCCCTGTTCCCTGCAGCCAAGGGATCCAAGCTGCTGTGTGGTCAGAGCAGCTCCTGCAGAGAGCTTTGCACGGCCAGCGAGACCCTTCCATGGGCACAGCTTTGCACAGAGGTGGGGGCAACCAGCCCCCAGCTGCAGAGGGTCCCAGGCCCACCCCAAAGACCAGTGCCTGGCTTTGGGTCATGGCTCCACCTCTCTTGATGGAGCAGGGCTTTCTTAAGGAAAGGGGAGGTCTTTTTCCCTTCTGGGGTCAAATAAAAGGGCATCAGGAGTTGCACGGCTCCATGCTGAGGAGCATCAGGGACACAGATGTAGCTTTCTGTACATAGCCCTGATCTAACACTCAATTCACTCTGTGACTTCCAAAAAGCCACTTAGTTTTCCACCAGTTGTGCCTTCCCTCTGCCCTGCCTCAGGCTCTGAGCATCCGTAGGTGACACATGCAAAGGGCAGGGCCACCCTGCAGCTCCTGCCTCTTTGGGATGTCAGTGCCTGTGGATGCCCAACAAGGACAAACACCACGGGAACATCTACACTCACCAACCCATTTCTTCCTTGACCTGGGAGAGTGGGATTGGTTTTAACTTGAGGCAGAAGACAAGCAAAGGAGAGAGGAGATGGGAGAAGTGCCTTTTAAAATGTTCCTTTGTCGCTCGCCTCCACATCCCATGGCGGTGCCTGCAGTGACGTCAATGCGGTGCTAGTTGATTTGCACCAGCTGAGGGGCTGGCACAGGATCCTCCCCTCCACAGTGGCTCTGACGTGGGGCAGGAAGGGTTCGTGCTGGGATACATCCCTGCCCATGCCACACTGGCTGCCGCAAGGCGAGGAATGAGGAACCTCTGCAGAGCGACAGCCGACCCATGTGGATGCCCACAGAGCCCCTCCTGCGCCCTGGCACCCAGCGACGGGGGCTGCTGCCCAGCCCTGACCCCTCCATGCCAGGAGAAGGGCAGCGAGGTGGCTGCTGCAGGGGCATCAGCATCGGGAGCCTCACCTTGCCAAGGAGTGCCAGACTGGCACCTTGCCTGCAGTGTTTGTGCCAGCTGTGACACAGCCGTGAGCTCTCACTGCCATCCCTGCCCCTCTCCTGGGGTTCTTCCCTCTGTGGAGGCTGCAGGACCAGACCAAGGCATCCAGCCCTACGGCTCTGGGGTTCCACCACCCCGTGGAGGTGATGCCTTGGCATGCCCAGGCTTATCTTATCAGAGCAATGAAGCCCAGAAGAGCATTTTTCACTTGTACTTTGCTCCCACACGTGTGATCTGTGTGTCAATGTAACGCTGCTCGGCGTGGAAAGCATCCCACTAAACACTCCTGGGAAAGAGGAGGCCAGCCCTTGGAATCGGGGCTGGTTTGGGGGATGGATGATGGAATGCTACACACCGAGCCACAAGAAGGACAAGTGATATGCGGTCAGCAGCAGTCGTCTTTACTATGGACCACAGGAGATCAGAAAAGTAACCTTGTTAACAGGAGACCTAGTGGCTAACAAAATGTCATGCTGTAGGACGTACAAGAGAAGCACAATCACCAGAACAAAACGGCACCCAGGGGGACGGGGAAGCCCAGGGGGTTGCAGGAGATGCCCTATAGCAAACCTCTAGTGTGGTACTGACACGTCTGCGAGTGCAGGGGGCTGGCTGCATGGGTTTCTTTAGCCTTGGACACAAGTCAGAGGATCTTCACCTTTACCCAGCTCCAGTGGCTCTGGCACAATGATTATTGACATTTTTTCAGAATAAAAATACTAATGTAATTTTGTTCCAAGAACTGTGTGCAAGAATCATTTCTCCAGGTGCAGTGAAAGGAGGGCAGATAGGAAAACACCCTTCCCAGGGTTGTCCTGGTGGCTTGTGCCCTCTCCTCACTGACACCACAGCCCTCCCCAGCAATCCTCTGTGGCTTTGCCTTCAGTGAATCCCAAACAAGGTTCTTCAGAAAAAAAAGAAAGGGAAAAAAATAAATGTATTGCTGCTTCTTCTTGTAATATTTTTTCCTCTCTCTCTCCCCCCTCTTTCTCCTTAAAAATGTTTACTTTCAAAAATTCCATTCCTGCAGAGATTCCTCCTGAGCTCTGAGGTCTCCGCACTCCACCCTCCTCTTCTCCAGTCAGAAAAACTGAGTCTCGATGTCTCTTTGGTTAAAAAAAAAATTTAAAAAATAGCACAAACAAATAACACACAACCCAGTATGATCCCATTCCACTCCGCGGACGCCTGATGAGAGGGTGTCTGTGGAAGGAGGAAGCATCAGAGACGAGCTGTCTGCTCTCTGCAAGCCGAGGTCTCCGTGCCGTCCCGTGGGCTCTCCTCCTCTCATACGGTGGTCGCCGGCCCGTACTGGAGCAGCAGCGGGGACGACTCCTTGATGCGGACGTAGAACCGCCCCTCGGGCTGGCTGGTGTGGAGGGACAGAGGCAGGAAGTCATCGGGGAGCCACCGCTCGCTCTCGTCGGCAGCGAACACCAGTCCGAAGTGCTCCAGCTGCTCCTCGCCGTAGCAGACGGCGGCTGAGCCACCCAGCACGTCCCGCGAGATGCTGTTCATCTCCAGCACCACCAGCTTCACCACCTCCCTGGCAGGTGTCTGGCCGGTGATGTGCAGCTGCGGAGAGAGAGAGGCAGGAGAAAGGGATGGTAAGGGGGAGGAATGAGCAGGACCAGGGGCCGAAGGCAGCACATGGCATGGAGGAATGGTGAGGGTGGAGGAACAGCTGCCCCAGTGGTGCCCGTGAGCAGGTGGCAGCAGCCTGGCACAGAGCCATGGGCACACCACACGGAGGGAATGCCCAGGGAGTGTCCCAGCATGCCAGGACTGCTCTCCTGCCTCCACTGCTCTCTTCAAGCCCTTGCCACTCAACCCCTGCATGTGTCACCTACAGCTCCGCTCAGGCTGTCCCACCACCTCACCACCTGTAGCTGGAGAGGGACAGTCCCTGTCCTACTCCTGGCACCATGGAGGGATCTGTGTGAAGTCCCTCTTGTGAGCAGGGTCCAGACCCTCAGACCAGCTGGACCACAACAGCTCTGCCAAACTAGAACAGGAACCTCTTTGGAACGTGGCACTAAATTTCATCCTGTGCAGAAGCTTGGGGTTCTCCCACCAACAGCTACCCTTGCCCTCCGCTTCCTTGGGGACAGCCCTCTGAATCCAAATCCTCTCAAGAAAATGAGCTCATCAGGGCCTTGGGCTGCTAACGCCAGGAGCTGCTGCTTGGCTTCAAAGGCCCAAAGGCAGGACATCCATCCCTGCCCAGGCAAGGCGGCGTTTCCTTTGGTACATCTGTGAGGGCTTGCGGAGCGCCAGGAGCGCTGCCCCAGCGGGGTGGTCCCAGCCCTGGGCCCACGTGAGCGCTGCCAGCCCTGAACAGCCATGGCAGGGCTCAGCTGATTTACACCAGCCGAGGAGCCGTGCCTTTGAACTCGCCTTTCTTCAAGGAGAACATCGTAAAACGCTTTCAAGCAGGCGTGTCCAGAGCTTTGCAACTTCAAAAGCTGCGTGGGCAGCCCGCCAAGAACCCGAGGGCTGCGTTTCAGCTCCACAGAAATCCATGGGCATTCCTCAAATGGAAAATAATCCTGCAAGGCAGAGTTGTCTCTGCTAGGATGTCCTGGCGGGTGCAGAGACAACTGGCTATCAAACCTCCCCAGCAATAAACCAATCAGCCTGTTGGCTCTGTTCTTCTTCTGCCATTCCTTTAGGGTTGCTTTCAACCCAAACCAGTCCATGATTTAATGATTTTCTGCTCCATCATCCTCAGTCCTGGGCACCAGGAATGTCTCGGAAGAGAAATTTCAACAGGGGAAGGATCTCCATGCCTAGGACCAAAGGAGGCCACAAAGCCAGGGGGGGACCTGCCCAATATGTGTGTCCTGGGGGATGCCCTCCATGGGGGATCCCACCTGGAGTAGGTGTGAGTGGTCAGAGCTGGGGGCTCAGCCCTCGGCAGCAAGGCCCTCATGGAGAGGAGTCAGGTCACACAGCTGCTCCAGCTGAGGCCGAAGGAGCGTGGAAGGAGCTCTGCCTGCTCCTCCATCTGGAACTGACGTGGCTTCTGCCACTGGAGTTGCCACAGGCTGGAGACAAAAGGCTCCTGCTCTCCCTTCGCTAACGGGGAAGGCTGGAGCAGGGAGCACACACCTGGGAAGGGGGGGCTGTAGGAGGACCACGGCCAGGGCAGGGGTGGCGGCTGAATTTTGGCTGGGAAGGATGATGTGTTTGAACACAAGCCCGTGGCAAGGGAAACCCACAAACGTGTCCTTTGCTCTGCCTGCCCACACTGGCTGGCACCAACCTACTGTCACCTGCTGAGCCACAGACCAAGAGCTGAACTTTGGCACCACTGCCTTGTCCCCAAAACCTGCTACGTGCGGCCCTGGCTCTCTCCTTCTGCAGCAGCGGCCGTCGCCCCTCCAGACACACCCTGTCCTGCCAGAAGCCCCATCACTACAGCAGGGACAGAGGGAGTCAGGGCAAGAGTGCTGTGGGTCTCCAGGGGACCTCACCCCTGGGACGGTGGAGGATGGGGAGGGCAGTGCCAGGTGTGGGGCACACGAGCCCTGCTGCCTATGTCCCCATCCTGCCAGCCCCATCCCTCTGGGCATGACAGAGGGCTCTGCCACCCGTTACAGGCTCCGGTACCTTGACACTGGTCTCTTTGGAGAGTCCCGTTTCGTACTGAGGGCAGACCCTCAAGGTGACAGAGCCCAGCTTCTTCCCTTGATCGCCCAAGCCCCCGGGCTGCTCTGGCTGCTGCTCTGGCAAGTTCTGAGTCCACTCATCCGAGCGCGTCCGGCAGACGGGCTCGGAGCCCTGTCCGCCCTGGCGGCGCTCGGGGCTGGGCGTGGAGCCAGTCCCCAGCCTGAGCTGGCCGCAGTGGCCCGCGGTCCTGCTCTCCGTCGGGGAGCTGTCCACGGAGCCGGGGCAGGACTTTCTCGGGGCGGGGCAGTGGGGCTTGGGGAAGTCCAGGCTGCTGGTCCGGACGCAGTACGCCTGCCGCTTCTCCGTGATGCGCAGCAGCTCAATCTGCCGGCTGGGCAGGACAAAGTCGCTGTCGTAGAGCTCGGGCGGTGGCCGGGGCTCCTCTGGCGGTGGCGGCACTGGGGGTGGGGTCTTGAGCTCGTGGCTCTGCAGGACATCCGGGGCACTGTCCGGCAGGGTGCGGGCGACCCTCCGGCTGCAGCACTCGGGCCCCGAGGAGGAGGAGTACACCAGGTCGAGCTCCTTCGGGCTCTGCGCCCGGCTGGAGTCGTAGTCGCTGTCGGTGGCCAGGAACACCTCCGAGGAGCCTTCCTCATCCGACAGCCCATGCGAGTCTGCGAGGGGTGAGAAAAGCAAAGAGGGGCTCAGCCTGAGCGTGGGCAACCCCGGCTGAGGTGGAATCCAAGGAAGCCTCTGAGGTTTGCCCCTTTGTGGCAGCCCTGAGCTGCGCTCGCCACGGCACAGGCGGAGCGGGTCCTGCCCGCTGACACTCGCCGCCCTGCCCGTGCTCCCGGCTCCAGCCCTGCCGGCACCTCGGGCGCAGCCACCCCTGACCCACCGAGCACGGGCAGCCCCTGAGCCCGCCGGGCACAGCCAGGAGCCGAGCACAGCCAGGAGCCGGGCACAGCCGCGTCCTTACCAGAGTTGAGCTTGCGGCTGGTCTCTGGTGAGGGCACCGGGGACGGAAGGTAGTCAAGGTGGGACGAGGAGGATCGGGTTTTCTCCTTCACTGGCCCCCCGGCCTCGCTGAGGAAGCCGCTGAGAGAGACCCCACAGGAGGGCTGCTTGTAGCGGGCGTGCTGCAGGGCATCCATGATCCAGCGCATCTCTCGCCAGATCTCCTCCATTTGCTGCCAACAGAGGAAACGGAGGAGCCCTTTCACACAGCAAACGACAGCAACAAGAGAGTGCCATGGCAAAACACGGACTCTGTACACACACAGAGCTTTGGGGGAATCCCTGAGCCAGGAAATGTAAAGGAAGTGCTCTCAGGTAGGGGGAGGATGCAGCTGCTGGTACAGCAGGACCTGCCTGAGGTGCTGCGACAGGGGAAGTGTGGGATGCTCTTTTGCAAGGCCATTCCAAAATGCGCTTGCAGGCCCTTTTCTAGCAAGGAGGGCACGTGCAGAGCAGGAGCCTTTGGCTCTCTCCTCAGCATTTTTAATGTGATCATTGCAGTAAGAAGTTGCCAGATAAAGCAACTGCAGCCTGGAGAAGAGAAGGCTCCAGGGACACCTCAGAGCCCCTTCCAGGGCCTAAAGGAGCACCAGGAGGGCTGGAAGGGGATGAGGGACAGGGCCCTGGAGGGACAGGACACAGGGAATGGCTTCCCATTGCCAGAGGGCAGGGATGGATGGGATATTGGGAAGGAATTCCTGGCTGTGAGGGTTGGGAGGCCCTGGCACAGGGTGCCCAGAGAAGCTGTGGCTGCCCCTGGATCCCTGGCAGTGTCCAAGGCCAGGTCGGACAGGTCTTGGAGCAGTCTGGGACAGTGGAATGTGGAACTGAATGAGGTTTAATGTCTGTTCCAACCCAAACCATTCCATGACTCTGTGAAAGCCCGGCCTGCTGCTGCCCATCAGCCACACCAGAGAAACCCCCAGGGCCACCGAGGCCAGGGGACAGCCCTCGTGCAGATGCTGCTGCTCACTGACCTGGCAGGTCTGGGGCACTGTCGAGCCTGGCTCCCACCCCATACCTGGATGTAGTCCTGAACCTGCTGGTGCCTCTGCTTGGCGGTGGAGAGCTCAGCATCAGAGAAAGCCTCCCTGAGGCTCTGCTGGGAGAGGAGAGACTCCAGCTCCAGCAGGGCGGACACCTGGCAGTACTGCGTGATGAACTCCCGGTCGTACGTGAAGAAGTGGACTGGGGAGAGGAAACAAGGGGAGGGGTGGAAACCATGAGGTCCCATGCTGTGGGTGCCCTACAGGCTCCTCCCTATGACTCAAGATGTGGAGGCAACACTGTGCATTAGTCCACCTGGACAGCCCTCTGTACACCCCTCCGCCCCTCCTCTACAGGGAGTGAGGGAACTCCAGCCCAGCGCCCTGCCCAGCTCTCAGGAGGCCTCAGAGGACAAGGGGACCAGCAAGGTTGGGTTTTGGCATTCCCTCTCCTCACCCAGCTCAAAGATCTGCAGCGGCAGTGTGAGGAAGCCGGAGCGAGGGGTGTAGGGGTTGTTCTGGCCTGGAGCAGTGCAGACGTCGTCTGATGGAGGCAGCAGCAGCAGGAAGGAGACCTTTTCCCCAAAGTCCAGCACCTCTTGGCTGTACAGACGGAAGTCTTTGGCCTGCAAGAAGACAGTGCAGGTAACAGCTGCACACATCACCTGGTGGGCCCTCTGCCCAGCCCTCATGCACAGAGGAGTCGTCAGGGACCACCTGCAGCCAGGGGACACTGCAGCCTCAGCACACAACCAGAGGCTCCTTGCTTTTGGCACAATCTGCATAATCTCATCACTTCTTCTCTGATTTTTCCTAAAAGTCTCAAAACTTCTGGTTAAAGTCACCATGGCAGGGTGTCAGAGAAGTGCCATCAGCAATGGCTCAGTGATGCACAGGGAGGTGCCCTCCCAGCTGCCCAGTCAGAAGCACATGCCTGTCATTGGGGCTGGTGGGTTCCTTCCCAGCAGATACCTGGCATGGTGGAAGAAGGTTTCTCCTCATGCAGTCTGGCCCCAGGGGCTGCAGTTCCAGCCCAGCACTGGCCAGGGACCAGCCTGCTTTGGAGGGGCAGAGTTGGGCTGGTCTCGTGCTGCCCAGGACCAGAGCACGTGGCAGCAGTAACAAACTCAGATTCACCGTTGTTGCTTTGGGGGTACCATGTGGGAAGGACAAACAGCTCCTGTGGACACTGTCCCTGGGCTGGCAGACCCAATACTCACCTTCTGCTTGCACAGGACTAAAATCTGGGTGCTCCAGCCCCACAAGGAGGGCTGGGCATGCAGTTCCCTGCCTGCTGCAACCACCAGCACCATGCTCACAGCCCTGTCCCCTCCCTCCACCCCAGACCTTGGCTCCTGCCTCTACCTCTTGCAATGGGATGTTCACCAGGGTCATCAGCTTTTTGATGGCCACTTGGAGCTCCTGAAACAGGGGGTTCTGGGATGTGTCAGCCTCTAGCTCTGTGGGAACAGGCTCTTCCACGCTGGCCATCTTCTGCAGCCACTCCCACTCCTCCCTGGAGAAGGTCAGAGACAGACAGGTGAAGGAGGGAGCAGCTCAGGTGGATGTGGACACAATCTCTCTGAGAACTGTGTTTGCTTGGCTGTTCCTCTCCCAGACAGTGCAGCATCCCCAGGGATGTGGGAGAGGTGGAGGTAGAGAGAGAACTTGGTTTGCTCCAGGCTGAATCAGAATCACAGAATATCCTGAGCGGGACGGGATCCACAAGGACTGTCGAGTTCAGCTCCTGACCCCACACTGGACACCTTAACAATCCCACCCTGTGCCTGAGAGCGTTGCATGGCAGGGATAAGAGGGAATATTGCACTGCTGCTGAAGCGGGAGGTGTTGGGTGCTGCTAGCCTGGGTGGGGCAGAGCAGCCTGGCTGCCCCAGCTGAGCAGCCCTGCAAATCCCACCTGGAGATGTTGGGGTTGGAGCGAATCTTGACGTGGCACAGGATGTTGGGGAGCCGCTCTGGCACCAGCACTCGGATCTGATCCACGGCGCTGCACAGCTTCAAGTAGCCCAGGTAGAGGCCCGGGGAGAGGGCATGGCTGCTCCGCTGGTGGTAAGCCAGCTTGTCCTGGGGACAAAGGCACTGCTGGACTGAGCCACTCCTCACAGCAGGGCTCGTGCTGGTGCCACGGCACAGCCAGTCCAGCTGGAGAAGGGGAGCGGCACAGTGAGACAAGCTGGCGCTGCCAGGGTGAATCTGGCACCAGCCTGATGCCTCCCCTTGAAACAACAGGATTTTTGGAGGCTGGCTGAGCTCTGCTCCCCCTCTGCTGTGACCTTTCCAGGATGGGGGGCAGCAGGGAGCACTGGTGGTTCCCAGGGGAGCCCGCTGCAATCCCTGCCCCACAGCACCAAGACACACCTGGACAGAGATGAGCAGCGTGTCCAGAGCAGTGGGCTCCTCCGGGGAGGACACGGACTTGCGGCTGGTCTGCAGCTTGCAGATGGGAACCCAGCGCACACTCTCGAAGGTCTGGTTGGTCTTCACCTCCTTCAGGGTGACGATGAGGATGTTGCCCTGTTTGTCTTTGATGGGCTCGAAGAAGACCTGCCCCAGGTCCTGGATGCCCAGCAGCCCCTGTGCGATGGGGTGGGAAGGCAGGAGAAAGCAGAGGGTCAGGGGACAATCCCGGAGGCACAGTGGGTCTGTGCAGCTGGGATGTGCCTGCAGCTGCCTGCTGGAAACCAGTCTGCCCAGCAAAGCACCCTGATGGTCCCCAGCCCCTCTGCATGGGACTGCCATGACACCCAGCACCTCATTGTCCCACGGCCGGCGTCCTGCCAGGGAGGAAGAGGCAGGGACCCGCGGCCATGGCCAGCAGGTCCTGGGTTTATCCCGGCTGTGAACATCCGTGTGCTGCTCCCAAAGGAGCTCAGCCTCCAGCGCCCCACTTAAAGTGTTTGCTCCCCACCCAGGCCGACCCTCACCTGCATCTGTGAGATGGCCAGCAGCATCTTGAAGCGCGTCTGCAGGATGCAGGAGCAGGAGGACTGGGACACGGTGACACACTGCCGCAGCCACAGGATCTCGTCCCACATACAGGACACCTGCACACACCACAGAGTCAGCGCTGCTGCTGCTGGGCCACGCCAGGGGGTTCTGGGGAAATGGTTTGCCTCTCTGTTTGAGTTGGGTTAGGAATGTGTGTGGGCATGCAGCACCTCTCAGCAGGGCTGCAAATAAATCCCTGTGCCACAGGCACTGAGGTGCCTCCGGAGCCTGCACCCAAGGGCAGCCCTGAGCCACGTCCACTCACACCTTCTTCATCTAGGACTGAAGCCTGAGGTTTGAATGCAAGGTGGCCAAGGTGGGGAGGCAGAAGAAAGCACTCTCTATCAGCAGATAAGGACCACCCAGCAAACTATTTTGGCCCTGAGCTGCCCACATGCCCTTTCCTTAAGTCTGCTGACAGTGCAGGCGCTGGCAGCAGCTCCCTGTGCACCCTCCAGAGGAGGCAGAGGTGCCATGGCAGGATGCTGAGGGGAAGCAGCTCAACAGCCACCTACATCCCTGTAGAGAGGCAGTGCCCACCCACCCTGGCACACAGCCTGCCCAGTGCAGCACCGCTCTGTCACCCATCTTTGGCCTTCCAGGGGTTGGGATGAAATGCCATTCCCTGGAAGTTTCCTGGTCCGTGCTGAACCCCAGCAAGCAGCAAGTCCATGGGCTGCCTGCACTGCCAAGCCCCTGTGTCTGGGTTGGAGGGTCGGCGGTGGTGCCTGACGCCTGCTGGGTCACCCTGGCACTCCTGGCCCTCTGCCCAAGCACGGGGTCCCTTGGCCACCCACCTTGGTGAACCAGAGGAAATCCTGCATGAGCAGGCAGGAGTAGGTGTCATCAATCTCCACCACAGGGATCTGGTCTTCATGGGTCACCAGGATGTTGTCATCCTTGTAGAAGATGGCCGTCAGGTAGAGGCCCCTGCATGGAGGGAGGACAGCCTTCAGTGTCACCCCCAGCTGCCAGCTCCATCTCCCAAAGGATCTCCCTCCTGAGGGAAGAGGAGATGCCCTGCCCCAGGTCTCCACTCCTCTCCAACAGCCCGTGGCAGGTGAGGCTTGTGGCTGGTACGGGAGCAGGAACCCAACATGTCCCAGCAGACACCATGGCCACTGATGCTGCAGCACGCGGCACACAGGTGGGGCCACGCTGTGCAGGGGACACTGGGTCTGGACAAGCTGGGGTGCCAGGTGGCCCTCAGAGGTGACGCAGGGATCTGAGCACCAGCACAGCTTGGCCAGTCCAAATGGAGACACCAAGAGAACCTTTGATCTCTGGGCCATGAGACTCATCTCCACCGACAGCACCAGCTCACTCCTGGTGCAGAGCCCACTCTGAGCACCCCCAGCCCCCAGTGTGCAGGCCCAGCTCTCAGGCTGGGCAGCCCTGCTGGGACAGGGGCTCTCACCAACCCTGTGCACCAGCCTCTCACCGCTTCAGTGTCTTGAGGAACTTGCTGCCAGGGTGGAAGAGGTGCTTGAGGCTCTTGGACACCGAATGCTTTCTGCTCTGGGGCTGGTTCTTGCAGGGCTCTGTGGAGCAGAGAGCAGAGGATGCTGCAGGAGGAGATGAAGAGCTGATGCCAACCGGTTGGGAAGGCTCTGCCAAGGTCCCACTGCCTGAGCTGCGTCCCTGCTCTGCTCATCCATGGCACAGACCTACTCTTGCACCGCCCCAGCTCCGTGGATCCCACCACAGCCCTGGGGGACTCAGCTGCACCCCCCAGCCTCCCTGGAGCACCGTGCTGTGGGCTCACCGTGGCAGATGCAGTGCTGGTGGACGGTCTTCACCTGGCCCAGCAGATGGTCCAGAGCTTCAGCCTGTCCCCTCCGGCGCGGCGCCCGGCCGTCGTACTCCCGCCAGTCTGTGGGGGACAGAACAGCGTCACCCCCGGCACCCTGGGGGAAAAGGGGCTCCCATCCCCTCCTCCCACATCATCTGGGCATGGCAGCAGCTGTGGGTGCTGGGCACCTTTGGGTGTGCTGGCAGATCCCCAGTTTTGTGCCACTCTTCCCAGGAACAGCGAGCTCCGCACAGCACCCTGTGCCCACCGGCCTTCCCACAGCGTGGCAGGGGCACAGCAGGCGGAAGGAACAAGGTTCTGTCTGTTGCTGCTGAAACTTCACTGGCCTTAAAAAATAAAATTCTTTCCAGTCTCTTCCTCCAGGTCTTCCCCAGTTGCTCCAGATGAGCGTTGGGAGCTGGGCTTACCTCGACAAACACATAAATAAACTCCTGCCAGCTCTACCCGCTGTGGGACGGCAGCAGGACCATGAGCAGGGCCGGGGAGGTGCCGGCTCTTCTCCCTCAACTTTGTATTAATTGCTTCAAACACCCCCTGTGTCCTGCCCGCTGCTGTTTTCCATGGAAAGTTCAGCTCTGTTAACTTTGGCTAGAACTTGCCGTTATTTTTAGTAGCTTTAAAAACACCCAGGGAGGTGCCTGACTATATTCTGCTGGGCCAGGGAGGGATCTCTACTGAAGGGAGAAATAGTAGTGGCAATAAAAATAAATAAACCCCACTCCTGTCTGATTCACTTCAGCCACACTCAATTGATGCCACCTGGATCTTGGTCACAGGGAATGTGACCTGTGTGAGGCAGCAAATGGGCTTTAAAGTGGGTGCAAACATGACAGGGACATGATAAAGCCAGGGTAGTGGACTGCTGTGCCCTTGCTGTGTGCATTCCTAGACATGCAAATGGATTTTTGGTGATTTCAGTGCTCTGTGGATCTGCAGCCAGAGCTGTGCTTGGTGCTGCATGTCTCTGACCCGTCACTGTTCAGCCCCACCTGTCCCCGGTGCCCTCACTGCTCCCTGGGTGGCTGCAGCATGCTGGTACAGGATGTGCTTCCATGGCCTGGTCCTTGGGACAAGCAGTCCTTGGGCTGCTCCTTACTCGTTCCCAGCACTAATCCCATGGGACACCACACAGGCACCTGTTTTGGGACTGGTGACAAGTGGCAGAGGCCATTCTAGAGCCCCCTCAGTCCTGAACTTTACCCTTTGAGCTGCTCCTTCCAGCCCAGTCCTCCTGGCCCTTCTCCACACAGCACCCCGGGGTGCCTTGTGTGACATTGGGTGGCTGTTTCCTGACACTTTTCCTGGGGCCAGCATGGGGAGGAGAGTGCTGACAGCCCAGAACTGGTCTCTGCTGGGGCTCGTGACCCCCATCCCAGCTCGATGCCAGGGAATGCAGGTGCTTGGGTCTGGAGGGGAGAGACCATGTGGTGGCATGGAGTGGGAGGCCACTGCCACCCAGGACGGGGCCACTCTGAGTCCTGGCTCTGAGCCACCTCCTGGCTTCCTGCTTGGGATGGGCTGATCCAGGTGGCCTGAAATGGCTCAGCCTTTCCCAGGTGGCAGGGATAATGCAAGGCTGAAAAATCCCTATTTGGCAAAGCACGTGTTGGCTGGAGGCAGCACCCCAGACCCCCAGGCACAGCCTCCCTGCCTGGCCTGAGACTCCAAATTCTGCCTTGGCCCTGGGTCCCCTCACTCCCATCCCAGCAGTGAGAGGGACCCCCGGATGGCACAGGGAGCTGCCCTGTCCCCCCCTGCCCTGCGCTGGCTCCCATGGGGGTGTTCCTGGGGGTACTCACTGGAAGGGATGGCGAAGGGGGGCGTGGAGGCTTGCGGGGGACCCCAGCCCTTCATGTTGTAGGCAGACACCCGGACGTGGCACGCCGTGCCCTGCAAGGAGAGCGGCACACTCAGCACACCCCTGCCTCCCCCGGCTTGGCAGGCAAGGCAAGGAGGATTCACCCAGCCCCCTGCTCCAGGACACCCCGAGGAGCACTAAACTGGGAGCCCACAGCCCGGATCACTGGCTCTCACCTCCCCTCCTGTACCCAGTCCTTGTTATCAGACACAAGGGAATCCTTGTGGCCCTGCTGGGTGCGTTTGGGGCACACAGAGGAAGGACTGGACATTGCAAATGCCCCTCGCCAGAGATGCTCCAGCCCAAAAGACTCAGTGCTGCTGTAGATTGGGGTGCTGGCGATCCCCTGGCATGTGTAAGGATCCGGCCCCTGGAGACAGGGAGCTGGCCCAGCACTGTCAAGGGCTTGTAGCACAGTGACAGTGATTAAAGCCTCTGATTAAAGCCCAGTCAAGCTGCCAGATGTTGCCAGGCCTCCAGGCACTCATGGAGGCGACAGGAGCCTGTGAAGCAGCTCTGAGAGTGTGATTGATGGGCTCGGAGCAGCTCCTTGCAGCGACGCAGCTCTGGGCTCTGCTCGAGCCCCTCCTGAGGGCAGCTCAGCCCTGACAGCGCTCCTGAGCTCAGCACTGCTGCCACGCCTGAGCCCCTCGCACCTCCCCAAGGCTGCTCCTCCACTCAGTGGTCCCTGCCTGCCTACCCCTGGTAAGGGTGACCCCATTTATCCCAGCGTGTGCCCGCCTTCCCACCCTGAGCTCCATCCCACCGCTGGCCCAGGGGACAGCTGACAGGCAGCACGGCTCTTGTGGTTCTCAGGGAGATAAAACAGCAGGAAGCCACAGTTCCACCAGCCATGACCTTGCCGAGCTCCCGAAGATGGAGATGGGGCTGGTCCCCCCTCTCGGTGACATCAGGGCTGGGGCGAGGGGTTGGACTGTGCAGGTGGCAGAGGAATGAGCCACTGATTTATTGCCCAGGAAGAGCCTGGGTGGAGACAGGAGTGGGGTGGGGGACAGAGGATAAATCAGGCGTTGGGTGAATGGGTCCATTCTGCCTGTCACTGCCGAGTCCCCAGGCACCCTGGCAGGGACGTCCCCCGCTGTCAGTGGCTGCGGCCGTGCAGGGACAGACAGATGCCTCTCCCAGCCCCACGCTCTTGGCTCTGCCCAGGCTGTGCCCACGGCACGCAGCGTGGCACAATCCTATTGTTCCTGCTCAGAATGATCGTAGAAACAAAGAATCATTAAAGTTGGAAAAGGCATCTAAGATCACTGAGTCCAACCACTGCCAAGGCCACCACTAAACCATGTCCCCAAGTGCCAAATACACGTCCTTCGAACACTTCCAGGGATGATGACTCCCCCACTGCCACGGGCAGCCTGACCCCCTCCCCACAGGCTGCACTATGGCCTGTGGCTTTTCCCAGCTGTGGGCTCTCCCCACCGAGCCCTGCCCACTGTGGGCACCCTGGCACTCACCGACACCAGCCCCTGGATGGTGAAGTGCAGGTCCTTCAGCTTGTCGATCACGGCTTCTCCCAGCAGGGGCGAGAAGGTTGGGGAGCAGCTCCACTCCACTGCAAGGAGAGAGACCCCAAGGTGCCATGTGGCCCTGGAGTGGGGACAGGCCACCAGGGCTGGGGCAGCGTGTCACAGGCAGCAGCTGCAGGGGGACTGCAGACAGCACAGCAGCTGCAGGCAGTGGAGCGAAGGCAGGGGAAAAGGTGATGCATAGTGGGGGGAACGCCATGGGGAGCTGCTGTCCTCACCAAGCCACGTCAGATGGGGTCAGCACCTTCAACTGGTGTCTCAGAAGTGGGGGATGGAAGAAATTCTTCCAGAAGACAAAAATATCTGCTTTAAGTGGGTGAGGGGTGCAGGACAACAAAGTCCTCCCAGTGTGCAGGATGAGGGGGCAGCCAACAAGTGACACCCCAAGGTTTGCCTTGGTGCATGATGATGTTTGGTCTAGCTCAGAGCATTTGGGTGGTGGCCAGGCTGTCCAGCAGCTCTGGCTGCTTCTGTGCTCCAGCATAAAACTGTCCTGACTGGGGCTTGGCAGCACTGCCCATGGCACTGTTGTGTTGCCACGGGGTGCAAGGCACCTGCTGTGGCTGTGTGACCCTGCCCTGCTGCGGGGATCCTGGTCCTTACCTTTGTACTTGGTGACAACAGCTGAGTTGACGCTCAGGGGCTCCCAGAAGGTCACCTGCAATGAGGAGCTGCTGGCCACAGAGAGGTGGACGCTGCTGGGGGCATCTGGCACTCCTGGGGACAGAGAGTGCAGGGACTGCTACAGCGAGGACGGTCGCTCTGAACCCCCCTGTGTCTCTCTTGGGCCTCTCCCCGGTCCCAGGGACATACTCCCCGAGTGGAACATGTTCCCCCCTCCATGCACCCATACTGCGAGCCCTGGCCACAGGGTGCAGGGACCCTCTGATGGGTGCTGGTGCCACGCACAGCCCCACTCCTTGCCCCGGTGCAGGGGCAGCCCCCCGGCCCCAGCCCTCCTGCGGTCACTCACGGGCATGCTCAAACCCTGCCTTCATGCGCTTGTACAGCCGGAACCGCCACTCCCAGGCCTTGAGCTGCTTCTCCTTCTCGGAGCAGTCAGCGTTGGGCGCCTCGTTCACCACCTGTGCCATCAGCTCGTTGACGCGCTGCTCCGCTTCCCGCACCAGCGTGGAGAGGTGCAGCGAGCGGCTTTCCAGGCTCACGACTGTGGGTGGGCGGGCATGGCCATAGGGCCCAGGAGGGGAGGGAGGAGAAGGTGGTTAGGGCAAGCTCTGCCTCCGCTGGCAATGAATCCCCACCGTGTGACCCCATCCTCCCCTGCACGTCCTGGTCCCGGGGTGCACTCGAGTGCACGGTTCCCCTCGAGCCCTGCTGCAGCCTGCCCCAGTCTCCCAGAGCCCAGTGATCGCCTCCCCACCTGCACCCAACGCCTGTGGTGTCCCACTGCACCACGCTGGACACCCAGGTGATGGGCACGGCACAGCTCCCTGTCCCAACTCACAGTGGGGGCTCTCCTTTGCTCCTGCCTGCAGCAGGGCCCTGGCGATGGGAGCATTGTTGGTCATGATGGCAATGTCCAGGGGCAGGAGCCCCTCGCTGTTGGGGGTGTTGAGGTCCAGCTCCTCAGGGCTGTAGTGCTTCAGCAGCTCCTGCACCCTGTCAAGGTCCTGCAGCTCCACGGCCTCAAAGAGGGCAGCATTGCTCTGGAACTGGGTGAAAAGAGAAATGGAGCTGGGCTGAGCATGGGGCACCCTCCTCCCTCCCACCAAACACCCTGGACCCTCACTAGCACCCCATGAACCCAATCAGGGAGAGGGTGCCCTCATCCCAAAGGCTTGGGAGCATCAGCTCTTTGCAGACACATCTGGATGATGCCAAGCCAACACCTGGACCACCTCCAACTCAACTTGCCACGGCTTCACTTAACACATTCTTGTGCTCCCACCCAGGTTCCAGCATCACCCACACAGGGACCCTCTGTCCCCATCTGGAGGGAGCCAGCAGGCACTGACCAGGTAGGACTTGCGGAGCTTCTCTTTCTCGCCCCGTCCCACCAGGCTGCCCTCATCGAAGGAGGTGTAGTTGACGCGGAATTTCCCGGACAGGTTTCGGTAGAGCCTCTTGGCCGCGTTTGGTGAGGAAGGGCCCGGCGGCTTCCTGGCCTGCGCCAGCTGCAGGTCCCGCATCTGCTGCGTCATTTTAGGGGAGGATGACCTGGGAAAAAGCCAGGAGAGAAATGAGGCATGGAGGATGTGCCAGAAAGGCAGAGGCACATCTGTATTGTCGGGACCAAGACAGGAATCAGGAGAGCAGAGCTCTCCTGGGCAGCACCCACGTGAGCGGCTGCAAGGTGGATGCCGGTGCCAGCAATGCCCTGACCCATCTGTTTTCAGCTGAGGCAGATCTGTTCTTCCTCCTCACTCCTGCTGCTGGCCCTGCAGGTGCACCAAAGGGCTTGTATGATCCCTGCAGGTAAGACATTTCCTTCCAGACACAAGCTGGGATGCCCAAAACGACCTCAGGCTGCTGAGCTCTACAACTGGTCTGGATCCATCTCACCAGGGCAATATCTCCACATGCCCAGTTCCACCATCCAGCTCCTACAGAGATGGGCTGCCCCATCTGGGCATGCCCACACCCTCAAGCGCAGTGGAGGCTGCAGGGGCCAGAAGCCCCCAGCCCCGTGCTGGGTGAGTGCTGTCCATCACTGTTGGCTTGGGATAGCCTTGTGTACCCTCTCCACACCCACCCTTCCACAGGAACCCGTGTCCTGCACTTACCACCATCCCTCAGCCCTCTTTGCCACGTGACTTTTCTTGGGGCTGTTATCCCAGCGAAGGGCACCCTCTGGAAGTGAAGTGGGAGCAGGGAACAGATGAAAGGCCATTTCTAATGGCATCTGGACAATGCCAGGTCCTGATGGGGACCATTGACCTCAGTCTTCTGCTCACCAAGAGATCCAGGCTTCACAGCTGCTCCTTACCTTCTCCATCCATTAACCTACAAAATCTTTTCTCCTCTCTGATTATAGAATCTCAGACTGGTTTGGGTTGGAAGGGACCTTGAAGACCATCTAGTTCCAACGCCCTGCCACTGGGACAGGATTTTGATTCTTATTTTCAATATCTACAAGTCACAAGGAAAGCTGGTGTCTTTTCTGGGGCTCCCCAGAGTGGGAGCTGTCCCTCTCCCTGCAACCAGGACCCTCCTGCCTCCATCAAGACCTCATCCCACCAGACAAAGTCCCCTGCTTTGGTGTGAGAGTGGCCTTGTTGCTGTGTGGGGCTTTTGCCCATGAGTCATCCCCTACAGCACGGAGGGTTTCCACTGTGTCAAACATCTGATCCCCTTCTTGCCAGAGCTCTGGCGCAGTTCCCAGGGGAGCACCAGGTCTGAGGAGCATTTAGCACAGCTACACTCCACACGGTTTCTCTCCCTTTTGACCCCATCCCCCTGTGTACAAGGTCAGATATTTAGGGGCAAGGTCTTCCCCCACCGCTTTATTGGTTAAATACCAAGTGTGATGAAAGCATGGCATTTGGCTGAAGGTCGTGCCAAAGCACTCCAGCGAGGCTGTGCCTGCAGTAAGGATGTTTATAAAGCCATCATCGTGGGACAGGATATTAATAACCCCCTCGCTCGGCGCCCTTTGTAGTCCTCATTTCAGATGAGGCACAGTGCGCTGCAGGAGGACTTTAATGATTTTACCTTTTATTACTGTGATATTTAAGAGTGGAAAATGCTGCGGAGGTTGGCTCCTGGCAATCATTCATCTCACCAGCTCCAGCCTGGATTTAGAGGTCTCCAGTGTGGCCCAAGCCACGGTGTCAAGTTGCTGCCCTGGGCTGCTCCAGGAATGGACATTATCTGAACACGGGGCTTCATGGATCAGACTGAGCAGCAACCACACCAACCTAAGGCCCATTTGCAAAAGCAGACAGGTGTTTTGTCACTTCAGGTGGCAAAATACCTCCGAGCAGCCATGTGGGAGTGGGTGAGTTTTGAGCAGCAGAGTCCTACTGGTCCTGGTGGGGAGGAAGGGATCAGCACCCAGGAGGGTGTCACCATGGTGGGAGAGACCTGCACAATGCAAGGAAGGGCTGGAAAACCAGTCCTGTAGTCTCCAGGACATGGAGTCCTCACCCTGAGCACACCATGTGTCCTTGTGGACAGGGAGCAGCTCCTGGCATGGCCTCTCCAAGGGCTCCTCGTGCCAAGGGCTCGCACACGGCACACGCAGCCTTCTACAGAGGGCAGGTACAGGACCCCAGAGAGCACAGGGGCGGAACAGCAGCACAGCTCTGCTGCCACTGGTGCAGAGAGATGAGAGAAAAGCCACCTGTGGCCTGAGCAGGCAGCGCTGTTCTGGCAGGAAGAGACAGGAAGGCAGCTCCTGACCCTCCGGCAAAGCCCAAGATGCAAAGCACTCCCTGGCATATTTGGGAAAGAGAACTGGCTCGAGAGGTTCTCCAGCAAAACCTTGCCCTTTTTCTTGTGTTTAAGAGTTCCCTGCTGCCCAAGTCCTCCTCTCTCCATCTCCAGCTGCTGCTCAGAGGTGAGGGTGGCTCTTTCAGCAGGCTCATAAACAAGATGCATAAATTCCACTGCAGCTCCCCTTCTTCCAAGGAGGCAACAATGCTCTCCCACACGGAATGCTCTTCACTCTACGGGAGCTGGAGCAGACCTGCTGTAACAGAACCCTGCTCCATTCGTGCCTGCAGAATTAGGGTTTAAAATGGAGTGGTGCTTTGGAGCAAAAGTCCTTTTTCCTGCCAATTAAAATACACGGCAAATGACCCAGTGCAAGCAGAATGCACAGCTGGGAGGAAGCTCTCTCAGAGATGGCAGAAACAGAGACACAGACAAATTTCTCACTGCTTTCCCTCCTCAGATTTGCTTTTAATGAGAAGTAAAGAGATGGAAATTACTCAGTGCTCAGGAGTGAACATCTATGTATATTAAACCAGCTGCCCCCGAGATAAAAGAGTTTCCTGGCCTGTGGTTATGAGTCATCTGGACTCAGTGAAATGGTCTTGATTTCTCTAGAGCTAAACTTTGCCCTGGAGCAACTGATAGCTGAAAACAACACCCACAGATGTCCTACCCTCTGGGGCTGACCTGCCAACACCAGCTCACCCATGGTAAAGCCCCATCCTGCAGGGAGGTGTGGGAGCAGATCCCACCTCCTCTGCCTGAAGAGTCTCAGTGCAGCCAAACTAAATTTATCCCAGCCACAATTGGTTCTTGTTGCTAATTATTGTCCTACGGTCTGCAAGCAGGGGCCGGGTGCTTTGCCTGCCCCAGCAGCTCAGCTCTCTGGCCATGGGGGATGTGTTTGTGACCATCAGGGAGGTGATGTGGACATCAGGTTTGTAGTGCCATGAATCCACACACCAGCAAACTCCATCACCCTCTCCATGCAAAGGGCTGAGGTTCTGTGGAAGGATGTGTCAGATCCATTGGGGGTCAGTTCTGGGCCTCTCATGACAAGAAAAACCTTGAGGGGCTGGAGCGTGTCCAAGGAAGGGAACGGAGCTGGGGAAGGGGCTGGAGCCCCAGGAGTGGCTGAGGGAGCTGGGAAAGGGGCTCAGCCTGGAGCAAAGGAGGCTCAGGGGGGACCTTGTGGCTCTGCACAAGTCCCTGACAGGAGGGGGCAGCCGGGGGGGGTCGGGCTCTGCTCGCAGGGAACAGGGACAGGAGGAGAGGGAACGGCCTCAGGCTGGGCCAGGGGAGGTTTAGGTTGGATATTGGGGAAATTCCTTCATGGGAAGGGTGGTCAGGCATTGGCACAGCTGCCCAGGGCAGTGCTGGGGTCACCATCCCTGGGAGGATTGAAAAGCCATGTGGATGTGGCACTTGGGGACATGGTTTAGTGGTGGCCTTGGCAGTGCTGGGTTAATTGTTGGATTTGATGATCCTAAACGTCTCTGCCAACCTTAGTTATTCTATCTATGATTCTGTCTCAGGAAACCAACGCAATAGAGGTGGTTTTCTTTTTTCTAAAAGCACATGAGGACGGATGAGCATAAGGCACCTTCATTTTTTCCTTCCTCCAGCATCAAACACAAGCAAATCCACTGGGTAGCTTATAATGTGGTTTATGAATATTCGGAATGTTAATGTTTGCAGCACTGCAGATCTTGGCCTAGTAAAAAGTGTTACTAATTGTTGCAATTCCTTGATTTTAAGTGCATTTTGTTGAAGGGCGTAGCCCCTCCGAGTGTCCAGCTGAGAACCAGTCCCCAACAGGCACGGCTGCTCTGCCCCATGACAGAGCCCAGAGCCCGGCTGGCTGCGAGAGCCCTGCCCCCCCGAGCCCAGGGGTACCTGGACAGGCAGGGAATGACCACCCTGCCCACAGGTCACCAGGCCAGACATAAGGAAGAAATTTTTTATCATGACGGTGGGCAGGCCCTGGCACAGGGTGCCCAGAGCAGCTGTGGCTGCCCCTGGATCCCTGGCAGTGTCCAAGGCCAGGTGGGACATTGGGGCTTGGAGCAGCCTGGGACAGTGGAAGGTGTCCCTGCCCATGGCAGGGGGTGGGATGGGATGAGCTTTAAGGTCCCTTCCAACCCAGAACAGTCCATGATTCTGCGATGTGGCTGGTGGGGACCATGGTGGCCATCCCACACCCCCTCTCACCAGCAGCAGCTCCTGTGCAAGCGGAGCTGCTGCTGGTGGCAGTGACCTTCCAGCCACATCCCGGGGCTGCCTGGTCCCTGCTGCCCACCAGGGTGGCTGTGGGGAGGGTGAGCCCCCGGGTGCTGCCCAAGGTGGCAGGGAGAGGGCAGGTTCCAGGCACAGCAGCAGACACGAGCTCAGCACTGCGCTCCGGTCCGGGGGCAGCGTGGGTGGCTGTCACTGCGGGGAGCTGCTCCCACCATTCCCAGCCCGATGCAGCAAGCAAGGAAGCAGCAGAGCTCTGTGCACGAGAAAAAGGGAGCCTGAAGGATGGGGGATGAAAGGTGCTGATGGCTTTCAAAGAACAAGGGGTGGTATTGGGAGCAGAAGAAAGACTGGGCCCTTGCAGTTTGCTGAATCCTCACAGCCATGTGGATGTCAGTGGTACATTAGCACAAGATGCCACACTCCAATTCAGTCCACAGGGGGATCCAAGGTTGGAACAGGCAAAGGTCAGAAGCCTAAAAACCAGTTACCAGGGAGACACAACCCAACCCAGCCAAGCTCACCCCATCAGGGAGCTCGCACCAAGAGGTGACAGCACCAAGCACGGGCAGCAGGGCAAGGGGGGATTCTGCCCCTCTGTCCCCCTCAGGTGAGACCTCACCTGCAGAGCTGCCTCCAGATCTGGGCCCCCAGCACAGGAAAGTGAGTCCAGAGGAGGCCACGGAAATGCCCCAAGGGCTGGAGCCCCTCTGCTCTGGATCCAGGCTGGGAGACCTGGGGGTGTTCACCTGGACAAGGGAAGGCTCCAGGGACACCTCAGGGCCCCTTCCAGGGCCTAAAGGGGCTCCAGGAGAGCTGGAGAGGGACTGGAGACAAGGGCTGGAGGGACAGGACACAGGGAATGGCTTCCCAGTGCCAGAGGCAGGGCTGGATGGGATATTGGGAAGGAATTGTTCCCTGGGAGGGTGGGCAGGCCCTGGCACAGGGTGCCCAGAGCAGCTGGGGCTGCCCCTGGATCCCTGGCAGTGTCCAAGGCCAGGCTGGACTTTGGGGCTTGGAGCAGCCTGGGCCAGTGGAAGGTGTCCCTGCCACGGCAGGGGGTGGGACGGGGTGGGCTTTAAGGTCTCTTCCAACTTGAGCTGTTCCATGGTTGTATGATCCTATGAGATCAAGTGGCAGCATCAACACACGGGTGTTTCTGAGAGAGAAATCCGAGTGTGAGAGGTCTCTCCACTCCTGAGCACACTCGGCCTGGCCCACGCCCAGGGCCACGCTCACCCCTGGGCAGCAGGAGTTCACAGCTGTGGCCATGGACACTCAGGCACCAACACTCGACAGCAGAGACCAACACAACAGAGCAGCTCCTCTACACCATGGGCACAGGAACAAAAAGTGCCGCGTCCGGCACGAAGAGGAGCTGCTGATGCACTTGCATTTTCCACTCTTTTTGCCCAAGCATAAGCAAGTTTTCATGACTGGCAAAACACAGGCTGGATTAAAAATGGAACATGAGTAGGGCAGCCCTTCCAAAGAGTGGGATTTCATAACCCACCAAAAAGCACGCTCAAAACTAGGACCAAATGCCATGATCAGCATCCCTGCGAGGCAGGAGGGCTCATGGAGCAGCAGGCACAGCAGTTACCCACCCTGGGATGTGCAAACCACCAAGGCATTTAGGTGCTGTGCAGTGACCTGGCCATGCAGACATGGAGCAAAACACTCCTGCTCCATGGAAACATCTGTGTGCCTAGAAAATGCACTTGCTTATTGAAACCTGGGTCCAGGGAAAGGCACCAAAGCAGACTTTGTTTGTTTGTTTGTTTGTTTGCTTCCTCCAGCTTTTCTCTTTTCTCCCCATTTGGCAAATCTGCTGGGTTTTGTTTTGAGTGGAGCTGAAGCGAGCATGCCTCTTTTGTTTAGCAATAACAACTAACTTATATAGATGCTGCTCCTGCCAGGACATTTTTGTTGGAGCTCCAGAAGCCCAGTGCTGTTAGACCCCAATGCTCAGAGGAGCTCAGCGTGGTGTCAGGCCCCTGGGTTGGCGCAGAACCCCCTGAGCATCAACGGCAGCACATCGTCCCTGCTGTCCCCATGCCGGGCACAGCACGGTGTGCCTGTGCTGCCTGAGGAGCTCATGGCTCACGGCAGCAGAGAACACCTCTGTGGACACACAGCCCACCGGGGTGCAGTGGGCTCTGGAGTGGAAAGCTGCCTCCCAGCAGCTCGTGACCCACATGAAAAGCACATCCTGGGTGGGATCTGCAATATCCAGCAGTGCCCAGCGCCCTGCGCCTCTGCAGGGGATGAAGAGGAGCATTCCCCTCAGAGCATCCCCCCGTGCCATCCAGGCTACTCCCCAAATCAGGTTTAGCACTCTTTGGGGAACACTTGTGCTGGGAGAGCATGGCAAGGACCCCCCAGGTCCAGTCCTCACTCAGCTGCGGCAGAAGGCACTTTCACAGTCTGGACACACAACATCCCACACCACAGGGCTGGCTGGGGTCAGCAGTGTCCTCCTGAGGCTCAGCCATGTCCCCTGGTCTGGCACAGCAGGAAAGAGCCTGCCTGAAGGGCTCATCCCTACTGCATCTCCCTCTTAAATCACAGGCTGAATTCGGGAAAGACGGAGACTTCAGGACTCCAAGAGAGGTTCGGAGCCAACCAAGTAGATCACTCGCTGACAGTGTCCCATAAAACACCCCACTGCTGCAGGCCCAGCAGTGCCTTTGGGGAGGAAGGGAGCGGAGACGCTTGAGCAAACTCTGCTGCAACACAATAATGCTGCCGCTTCTTGCTTTTCCTTATTTTTTTAATTAGGCCTCCTGATCACTGCTTAAAAGTGAGACCAGAAGGATCTTGTGGTTCAATTCTCATTAAAATATACCCTAAATCAGACTTTCATTTGCAGATGTGTCCCTGTGACCTCTGCCATCACGGTCAGGACTGCTGTCAGGCACACGCTGCTGTCACACAGTGCCGCTGTCCCGGCCGTGCCAAGCACGGGCATCCCTCCTGCACACGCACCTCACGCAGCACTGCCAGGGCGTGGGGGCACCTCTCCTTGGGGACTGTGCTGAGGACATGGCACGGAGACTGGCTCCCCAGCCAAGGCAGCTGATGCTGCCAAAACCACCAGCCCATGAGCACCACCTTGGGCTGCAGCAAAGGGGGCACCAGCGGGCACAGCCTGGCTCCTGGCATCCTAGCCTGGCTCCAGGCACCCCAAACCATCCCTTGAGTGAGGAGATTCAACATTTCAGAGGCTCACACAGTTTCCATCCACAGATCTGGGTCAGGAAGGAGATGCTGGAAGCTTCCACACTCGGCCCAGCTCTGCTGATTTTACTGTTTTCACAAGGATTTACCCTAGCAGAGCTCCTGCATGTCCTGCCCGGAGGCTCCTACCTAGAAAATCCACAGAAAATCCACTTTTCTGCTTCTGTGCTACCAAATTTCTGCGGGGATGGAGCTGAGTGGGTCTGTGCATTACGGACTGAGGGCATCTCTGGCTGGAGGGGTTCGGGAGCTGCTCTCGGGATGCGGCATCCCTGTGTGACCCGCACGTGTCCCTGGGGCACCTCCCGGTGCCCAAAGCCTCCGGTGCCTCCCCAGCGGCACAGGCACCGGGGATGGCTCAGCCCGGGGCTCCTACCTCCCGGCCAGGGCAAACCTTCCCCGCTGCCTCGCCACAAAGCCAGCCTTTAATTGCTGCCTGACATTAAGCATCTGAGCAAGGAAGTCTTGGGTAAATGTTCTTGCTATGGGAACACACAGTGCTGAGTCTCTTTAATTACATTGTTTTTGTTTGGCTGTTTTTATTAGTTGTGCTGCGGCTTCCCCTCCCTGACAGGCCAGCGAGGCTCACGCTAAATATGGCCGGGTTTAAAGTCCGCCGTGAAACCCGAACCGCGGCACCAGACTGGCTGGACGCGGTGCAAGCCAGGGTTACGCGGGACACGCATTCCAGCCGCCGGGTCCGGCCCGGCCCCGCGCTCCCCCCGCCCTGCTCGCACATCGCAGCCTCTCCGAGAACAACCACCGCACTCCAAGCCACCTCTACAGCTCGCTCTTCCTTGCCCTGTGAAACCCTGCAGGGAGCAGCCCAGCCCTGGGCCCCAGGCTGCCCCATTTCCATCGCGCCCATCACTTCCACACCGGCCCACATCTCCACGGTAGCCATCGAGCCCGTCTCCATCACAGCCATCGCTTCTGTGCTCTCCCCATCCCAAACTGCCCTGCCCCACACCTGCTCAGGCCACCTCCGGGCTGCCCCTCGGGGCCAAAGAGCCTTCTTCCCACTGGCCACACTGCTTTCATCTTCCTCTGCCCTCCTTGTTATTTTAAAGGCATTCCAGAGGATGCTGTCAGGCTTGGATGTGGTTTGGTTGGGTTGTTTGTTTTCGTACTGGAGGTTTTATGATCGCATTGGGAACAAGCCCTAATTGAGCTGCAATTCGAATTGCAGTCCGTGGGTATTTGTTTCATTTTTGGAAGGGCTCAAACGGCTGTGCAGCTTAGGCTGGAGAATGCATTCGGTTTTAACTGGAACCTGATGGAGACAGGACAGAGCAGGACAGGCTGCCCCGAGCCACGACCAAAGTTCCTGGGGAAGCCCAGTGTGGTCAGCCCGGTGCCAGGCACCCACGACACAACAGGCACTGTTGGTGGTGATCATAGCCCTGTGACCACCCAAAAACCCTGGCACTGTCAGGGAGGAGGCAGACAGAGCCAGAACTCTGCTGCCAAGAGCCAAGCGCACAGCCCTGGGGCCGGGCTCGGTGGGGGCTTGCAGCCACCCTGCGAATCCCTGTTCCCTGCAAATTTCTGTTCCCTGTGAACTCCTGCCCCCTGCAAGCCCCTGCAAACCTCTGTCCCCTTCAAACCCCTGTCCCCTGCAAACCCCTGCCCCCTTCAAACCCTCGTCCCCTGAAAACCCTGGCCCTTCAAATCCCTGTACCCTAAAAACCCCTGTCCCCTGCAAACCCCTGTCCCCTGAAAACCTCGTCCCCTGCAAACTCCTGTCCCCTTCAAATCCCTGTCCCCTGCAAAACCCTGTCCCCTGCAAATCCCTGTCCCCTAAAAACCCCTGTCCCCTGCAAACCCCTGTCCCCTGAAAACCTCGTCCCCTGCAAACTCCTGTCCCCTTCAAATCCCTGTCCCCTGCAAAACCCTGTGCCCTGCAAATCCCTGTCCCCTAAAAACCCCTGTCCCCTTCAAACCCTCATCCCTTGAAAATCCTGTCCCCTGAAAATCCCCGTCCCCTGCAAACCCATATCCCCTTCAAATCCCTGTCTGTTGCAAATCCCTGTCCCCTTCAAACCCCTGTCCCCCTTTAAACCCTTGTCCCCCTTTAAACCCCTGTCCCCTGAAAACCCCTGTCCCCTGAAAACCCCTGCCCCCTGTAAACCCCTGCCCCCTGTAAGCCTCTGCCCCCTGACAGCCCACATTCTGCAAATATCCATGCTCAGCAAACCCCTGCAGTCGGCAAACCCCTGTTCCCTGCAAACCTCTGCAGGGGTTTGTGACCTTGTGCTTGCCTGGCCCCCGAGGAAAGGGAGCCCAGCACCCCAGAGGGAGCTCAGCACCACTGCTGGCTGCTCCTTGCTGAGTCAGGAGCTGCCTCCAGACCGGAGCTGCTCGCAGGGAACAGGCAGCAAGAACGGGCAGGACCTAAAGGTCAGTGCCCAGACTGCCCTCCATGGGAACTGCGTTGGTGTCACCTTCTGCTGACCGTGTCCCACAGCGACTGCCAGAAGCGCTGCTCAGCCCCACACCCAAATGTGCCTGATGCTCCCAGTACCAGCAACCAGCCAGACCTTCCTGGGGATGGGTGGACAGGCAGACAGAGGGACCAGAGAGCACCTGCTCTGCTCCACTCCCACCCTGCCAGGATCTCACAAGCCCAGATGCTGCAGCAGGTCAGCAGAGCTCTGGGAGACACCTCCAAGCCACTAACACTGCCCTGGTTCAGTCAGAGTTCCACATGGGGAAGCAGATGAGCTGTGGGGACTCGCTGCCCCGTGTCAGGAGGAAACCCTATCCCAGCCTGGCCTGCCAGGAACGAGCAGTGCTCCTGCCACAGCTGCATGTGTGCAAACCCTGCTCCAGGGGATCAAATGCAGGAGCTGAGTCATACGACGACCGGGCTCAAAGATCACTGAAGGCAAAAGGAGGCAGAAAAAATATCCCTCTGGGTTCACAGGGGCCCACTTTGGATCCAACAAGAGCAGAAGGTGGACGCTCAGCACGGAGATGCCCAGAGCACAGGTGGCATGCCGGGAGGAGTGAGAAGGGATGTAAGGTCACACTCACCCGAGCCTGGTCCTGTCCCCTTCCTTGGGTCCTGACACCCACTTCTGGGGGGGAGCAGGGCAGGTGGCTGGCAGAGCCCTTGGGGCCAGAGGTTGTTCCAATGGGAGGTGGAAGGGGGCTGGGATGGCAGTGTCCCAGCTGCTCTGAGGGCTGCTGCCACGGACCTGCACCCCAGTGAGATGCCTGGGACCTTCCAGGAGCCAGGAAGAAGCACTCACCCATCTGTGCCCAGGACGGCTTGAGCTCGTGCCAGAGGGATGTTGTGTGTTCTGTCATGGCCTCACCCCAGGGTTCCGCTGTCTCCTCACTCCCCTGACACCCACCAGGGCTCTTCCCCAGAGTGTGGCTCCTCCGCATCACTGTGCCCTTTCCTGGCATGGGGGGGTTCCGCACTCAGGCGCACTCAAAGGTTGGCTCAGCTCCTGGTTCTGCTGGAAACAGGGCTCCAGGGAGCCCCATCCCCACCGCCTCGCCTTGGGGCTGCAGTCACCCGGCATGGGGGCGCAGCTACGCGTGCTGGGGGCTGAGACCTGCAGGCTCATCACAGCAGTGGGAGGCAATCCATTTGCGCCCAGGCCCGCCGAGAAGCACCAAATCCTTTAACCTCCTGCGCCACCTGGTGCCACAGGGAAGGACGTGCCACCGGGACGCGCCTCCCAGCGCAAACCACCTCTTCTCCAAAACCATCGAATGGTAGCAAAATGGCCCAAGAAGGTCTTCTGGAGGTCCCCTGAGCTCACTCCCCCATGCCTATGGCTGGGCTCCATCCTCAGCCGCCTACACCCCACCTGTACTTCCCAGTCCTCCAGTCCATCACTGGGATGTTCCTTCTGGTGGAAACCCACCTCCAGTCCATTGTCCCACCCAAGCCATCCAGCCAGATGGGCCCAGCATTCCGATGGAAACCAGGCTGAAGACTTCCAGAGCTGCACCCAAAGGGGTTACAAAAGGGAGCCCACAGCCATTGATCTCGGCGGGGAGGAGGAGACAACGGCCCAGGCACAATGGAAGAGCAGACAAACGCACACGCCCAGCTCCAGAGCTGCTGCCCAGCTGGTAAATGTTACTGCAGCCAGAAACCCATTTCCCGCTGGAAGGCGCCCAGCAGGAGCCAGCCGGCAGTGCCGGGCACGCCGGCCACTGCCCACAGACTGTCCCTGGCACGGCTACCAGGAACAGCCACCCCCACTGGGATCTCCCTGGCCCAGCATGGCCCAGCCGGGCAAACCCCTCTCCTGGCACAGCTTCCTGCCGGGATTTGCTCCCAGCTTGCTCCAGATCAGCTCCCTGCCCAGCACCCCCTGGGGTCTTCTCTGACCACCCCACCACGTTGCCCTGGGGCTGGTCTCATGCCAGCACCACCCAACTCATGAGCAACAGCAGAGGGGCCGCGTCACTGCCACCCAACTACAACAGCATCTCCATGGAGTCAGAGTCCAAAGCCTGCAGTCCAAAAGGAGAAGCCAGTTTTTTCCACCGCTTTGCTAGAAAACACCCCACGAGTGCCCGAGCACTAACTGGGGACAGTAACCACCAGCAGGGCCTCCCTCCAGCTGGGGTTTGCCTGCTCCTTCATCAGACCAGAGCTTCCCCAGCTCATGTGTCACTTCTCTGTCTGCAGAAAGCTCTGAGATGCCATCAAGGGAAGAAACCCCAGATGAAGATAACGGAGTCTGTGGAGGAATTTCAAAGCCCTCAGGACAGCAAACAGAAAAAATTTCCATGCTAATATAAAAGAGCAACTTTGAAAACCATAGGGATCACCAGGTCAAACCTCCAGCTACCAGGACCTGCTTAGCCTGGACTTGATGGCCTGGAAGGTCCTTCCCAGCCGTAATGGTGATGTGATTCCGTCCCTCCATGCATGGCTGTGACGCTGCCAAGCTCACCCATGGGACAGGCAGGTCTACAAACACCCTTTCCCAGGTCTCACATGACAGAAGCGTTTCCTCAGCTTCTCCTCCCCTCACAAGGCACTGCCCAAGCTGGCCTGAGCTCTGCTCCTTGTCTCTGCTGAGGGTGAGAGGCAGGTGACACCCACAGCCAGTGCCACGCATGGGAAATGGGACAAAGACAACGGTGTCTTGGGTAAAGTGCTTTTGAGACTTGTTCCTGGGAAACAGCTCCTTCAGCCACCACTCCTGACCTGGACTCGTGTGGACAAGGAGGTGTCCCTCGAGAAAGGGACAGGAGGACACAGAGTGGCCAGAGTCCCTTTGCAAATGGGGACACCAGCAGCTGGCCCCTGAAGAGCTCCTCCAGGCACGCCCAGCCATGCTTTCCAGTGGCTAACCATTTGAGCAATTCCATGCAGGAATGCAACATCCCTGCCAAATTTCAAGTCTCTTTTTCAAAGAGTGGAGACACCAGAAGCCCTCAAAGAAAGAGACAGGACAGAAAAATAAAAAAAAAAGAAATTCATTTCCCCCCAAACTTCTGCTGAAAACTGGGAAAAATAAAGAAAAAAAAAAAAGGAGAAAGCTCAGCCTGAGGCAGAAAAGCATGGAACAATCCAGCCCAAACAGTTAAAGCCTGGCAAAGGTAAGAGCAAGCAAACTTCCACTGGGAAGTGCTGTACAGCCTTACCAAGGGGGTCTGCTGGCTCCAGCTGTGGTGCCCTCCTTGTCCCCCCATGCAGCTCACAGGGATGACTTCCTGCAGCTCAAAAGAGCAAAGGTGGCAGAGGCCAACGACTGCAGGTGGTCCAGGAGATGGGAGGTGGCGGGGGGGTGAGAGGAGACAGCACCTCCAAGATGTCCCAAAGCCCTTGGGACATCCCTGCTCTCACAGCTACACCAAGCAGGACCTTTGAGCCACACACAGCCAGCTTGGGCCCCTCCGTCACTGAGGGGCTGGGAAACATCTCACAGAGCTGGAGGCCCCAACACATGGTGGGTGCTGCTGCCTCCTTCCTCCCCCTCCTCATCCCCTGAGCAGTGAGATGAAGGCTGGGGATACCCTCACGCTCCTCAGACACCCAGCTCTTCCCACCATGCTCCTCACCCTGCTTTTCTCATGTGCTGCAAGAGCTTCCTCAGGACCAGGATGCTCACAGACCTGGAAAACCCCACTGTGCCCACTGCATCCTGCCACATGCTGGCCCAGGATGCCACCCACGGCTTGTCCTCGCATTAACAGGGGTGGCTCAGGCTGCAATCACACCTTCCCATCACTGATCCAAGCAGCCCTCAGCCCTGAGGGCCTCCCTTGCTCCATTACCCCAGTTTTTCTGTGGTCTTGATGCCATGAAGATTTTTTGCCTTTTCTTTTATACCCCTGTTATATCCTTTTATAACTTCTGTATTCTTAGTGCTTTTTGCCTACATTCTTAGACTTGTTTGTTCAGCTGAGAGACTCAACATTTTAGAAGCTTCGTAGCTAGGGATCAGTGTGCCCCAGACCCCAAGGTCCTCTCCAGAACACATTCTGGAAACTAAGATAGAACCATCCAGGGGAAGGCTCCTTGGGGAGGGGGGCTCATTCAAGCCTCTCATTGGGGAATCTTTGATAGATCTGCTAATTAGTAACACCTATAATGATATACCAGATCTTTTGGAGGGTGCATTGCAGTTGGCATGGAGGTGCATTCCACCTGGACGTGTGCACCTAAGGATCCTTAAAATAAATACCAAGGTAAAATCCCTTTTTCCCTTCTAACCGTGTTTGACTCTTGATTTTAAGAGCAGGAAAAGGCATCAGTCTGAATGCAGACAAGGGAGGTAGCAAGAGTGATCTGCAGGTAAAGCATGGGAGCATCATGAGGAGGGGGATTTAACTCTCTCACAGACCCTCTGGGTGACCCTGAGCAGGCCACTAAGGCCCTGGTGCTGCAATGGGGTGCCCTCCATCCCCTGGGACCAGGGAGGGCAAAAGTTACAGCAGCACAGTCCCAGTGTAACACAGCAGCAGCTCCATCTCTCTGCTGGTGTTTCTGCCTGGACACCAAGAATCACAGAATCCTGGAGCAGCCTGAGCTGGAAGGGACCCACGGGGATCATCCAGTCCAGCCCCTGGCCCTGCACAGACACCCCAACAACCCCACCCTGGGCATCCCTGGCAGCGCTGTCCAAGCGCTCCTGGAGCTCTGGCAGCCTCGGGGCCATGCCCATTCCCTGGGGAGCCTGGGCAGTGCCCAGCACCTTCTGGGGGAAGAGCCTTTCTCTGATATCCAACCTGACCCTGCCCTGGCACAGCTCCAGCCATTCCCTGGGTGCTGTCCCTGTCACAGAGAGCAGAGATCAGAGCTGCCCCTGTGCTTCAGAAGGATGAGGGGATCATGCTGGTGCACAAGGAAGGCAGCCTTGGGTCCCTGTGCTGTGCAGCATCCTGATCCTGACCTGCCTGCATCATCAGGAAAGAAAACAGCCAAAGAAACTTCCCGAGTTCATGTGAAGTTCACCCGAGTTGAGCTCTGCTCCACAAGCAAAACTTCCCTGCCTGCCACGAACCTTCCAGAGCTCATGACCGGAGCAGAGCAGGGCCAGGACTGCGCTGGGAGGATGGGATCTCTTGGCAGCATCCATCTTCCACTTGCAAAGAGATCAGGCGGGTGCTCTGCCGGGAATTCCAGCTCCTCGCTCACAGAGCTCCAGCAGCGTGCTCACAGCTGAGGTTCCCTCAGACCCCACTTGGGACACCAGGCACAGACAGGGACAGCAGGAGCACTGCCTAAATGTCACAGCAGCTTATCTGTGTCCAGAAGCAGCCTTCTTGCTTCCCAGGATTTGGCTCAGTGCTTTGTGGGATTTCAGGGCACAGGAAACCCAATCCAGGTCGCCTGCCTGCACAGACCTGCGCGCACAGCAGGACTTGGCTCTGGAGCCCGGCTCGGGCAGGGAGGATGGAGCAGGAGGATGGGGACACAGGCACATGCCAGACCTCGAAGAATCTGCACCAGTAAGCCCTTGCCTTCACCCAGTCCCACTTCCCAAGGAGATCTGGAGGCAGAGCAGCCCCTCCCGGTACCACAACGCAGCCCAGGCTGAGCCGGTGCCTCTGCCCGTGCGGCTGGTCCCTGGCATGGGACAGCGGGGACTGATCCCCCCAGGAGTCTCTGATCGGTCACTCCTTCGTGACTTGTGTGCTCTGATCCAGGCCAGGCCTGCAGAGGCTCATGGCTGCAGCACACAGGGGCAGTGATCTCCCTACGACTCCAGGGGACAGTGACATTTAAATGCACAAGAATTTGGGTTAAGCTTACACCTACCCGGATCTCCCCAGATTGCCTCTGCTCCTGTCACTGCCTCTGACCACAGTAATCGCCTCCTCCTGCCCAGTGAAGATGCTGAGCAATGAGAACACCGTTTGGAGATGAAAAAAGACACTGTTTTAGTACCTGCTCCCTGGGCAGAAGTTTCAGCCTCTCTGGACACCACTTCCAGTACAGAAACCTTGACCTTGGTGCTCTTAGCTTCAGTGCCAGCACAAGCTGATGTACAAAGCCTACCAGAAAAACCTGACCTGCCAGCCTGGAGCTCAGAGCAAGCCCATAGGTCATCTGCAGGTCTGGGGGATGCCAGATGTCCTAGAGCAACAGCAGCTCCTTCACCAGCAGCTCTCATAGAATCTCATGATCCTGGAATGGTTTGGGTTGGAAAGGACCTCAAAGATCATCTAGTTCCAGTGCCTCTCCATGGGCAGGAATGCCCAAGTGCCTGGAAAAGGAGGTCAATGCTGCCATGCTCCTTTTAAAGAGTGAGAAGCTGAGGGACAAGGAGGGCCAGCTCTTGTCCTCAGCTGCTCAGAGGGCCAGGAGAAGCCAGGTACCACAGGTACCTTTCTGCAGTGGGTGAAGCTCAGAAGCTCTGGTCAGTCAGTTTGGGTTCTGACCTTAAATGTGGGGTCTGGGGGTGGAGAGGAGAAGCAAGACCAGGGGAAGAGGTGAGTAACCACGGTGCCAGGTCATCCTGCAGCCCCTGCCCTCTCAGGGGACTCAACAGCCCCGCATTCAGAAACCTGCAGGGTTTGTATGGAGACACAGCTCAACAAGCCAGAGTCCCAGCCAAGGTGATGGTGGCTCCTTTCGGGGCAGTGGGCCAGAGCCCACCCTGATAACACCAAGAAGAGATGTTCCTCAGAGCTCTGCTCATCCCAGCAGCTGCTCTGTGGCCATGCTTAACAAACACTATCTAAGGTCATGCGTTCATTTTCCAAAGCTCAGGAAAAACAGCTTTTTACAGCAAATCAAGAACACAACACAAGACAGACATAGACTTGTTGGAGAGATTCCAGAGGAGGCCATGGAGATGCTCCAAGGGCTGAAGCCCCTCTGCTCTAGAGACAGACAGAGAGCTGGGGGTGTTCACCTGGAGAAGACTCCTGGGACACCCTAAAGCCCTTCCCAGTGCCCAAAGGGAGCAGAGGCAATTTTTGCAAGGATAGGAAGTGATAGGACAAGAGGGAATGATTTTAGGCTGAAGGAAGGCAAATTTAGATTGGGTATTAGGAAGAAACTCTTCCCTGAAAGGGTGGTAAGGCCCTGGCACAGGGTGCCCAGAGAAGCTGTGGCTGCCCCTGGATCCCTGGCAGTGTCCAAGGCCAGGTTGGACGGGGCTTGGAGCAAGCTGGGCTAGTGGAAGGTGTCCCTGCCCATGGCAGGGGGTGGAATAAGGTGATCTTGAAGGCCACTTCCAACCCAAACCATTCCATGATTCTGTGATTGAAGGCTCAGGAGAGCTCAGACCTCTCCAGGGCAGGGATAGGCGAAACAAAGCCCATTCCATGATTCTGTGATTGTATGAAACCATTGGTAAGAACCCTACCCTGACTACAGGCAGGAGATTTGTCTCCCAGTTACTGCCTGATGAGCCCTGGCAGGCCCTGTTGGGACACTCCCTGGATGGAAACCAGACTCTGAACACCCCTGGAGGGGGCCCGGGTGAACCTCTGCACCGTGGGCAGAGTGGAGACCACATGCAGGTTCTCAGGGTGACACTGGCAGCTGCCCCCAGGTGTCCAGTTCCACTTTGAACAAAGCAAGGCATGAACCTTGCCTTTTCCTGGCCTGAAATCTGTCAGATCTGCACTATCTGGCACTGCCAATGTGGAAAATTCTCCTCCACATTGCCCAGCAGTTCCTTGTGGCAGAAGATCTTCACGCCTGTCTGACCTTCCCTTTATTAGGAAAATAAAGGCAACAAAGGCAAAGTGAGACAGGGAGAGGAATGTCCCTGGGGGAGGAACTGCTGGGGTAGATGGATGAATAGTTCAATTTTGAGGAGAAAGGGAGGAAATGTGGAAGTCAGGAGAGGAAGGGAACACAGCTTCTCTCTCTGACCTCCACCAGGCACGAGGCTCAGCAGATGTGGAGGCCACCTGGGCTCACAACTTCCCTGAAAAGCATCCAGCCCACAGAGGAAGGGTGAGCACGAGGCACGGGGAAGAGTCAGTGTGCAGGAAGACTCCATCAAAGGTGGGAAGAGCTCCCAGCACATCCAAGGACATGGTCCTCCTTGCCCCAGTGTCCTGGGCTGACTCCTCCCTCCTGCCTGGCCTCCCCACAGAGCGCTGCCCATCCTGCCAGCATCCAAGCCAGTAGATCCAATATTGACCTGGCACTGTGAGACACTCTCCAGGAAGATAAACAGGAGGTTGCTGAAGCCCTGGCAGGCAGAATTGTCTCTGCCAGAGGAAACTAAGAGGAGAGGAAACCTGCCCAACAGCAACTGTTCAAGGGACAAGGAGGGATTAGAGGTACTGGAATACCTTGGAAACGCCAGCTGTCAGGACTATCTGGATATGTCCACACTTCTGTGTTTCTGGACCCCGTGTCTCCAGCAGCATCAGCAGCAGGAGCAGTGATCCCATCTGCTCCCGGGGATGGAGCAAAGTGCAGCCTGGCATTCCAGAACTGGAGCGAGCTGCTGCCCTTGCTGGAGCTGCTCCAGACACGCAACTCCTCCACACTGCCCTTCCCCAAGTCCAAACTGCCTCATGGAGAAGGAGGGTCATGGCTGGAGATGACCTGACCAGCAGTAGGAAACCAGGACTATTATGGATATTCCATTAAAAGAAATATACTGAGATACTTCTGTGTGCTGGATAAGGGGACTGGGAGAGCAAAGACCCTCCAAATTTGGTGCACTGGCACCATGTAGTGATGAATAGGGGGGAACGGCTTCACACCAAAAGGTTTAGGCTGGATATCGGGAAGGAATTGTTCCCTGGGAGGGTGGGCAGGCCCTGGCACAGGGTGCTCAGAGCAGCTGTGGCTGCCCCTGGATCCCTGGCAGTGTCCAAGGCCAGGTTGGACAGGGCTTGGAGCAGCCTGGGCCAGTGGAAGGTGTCCCTGCCCATGGCAGGGGCTGGAATGGGATGGGCTTTAAGGTCTCTTCCAACCTAAACCTTCCTATGATTCCATGGGAATACCAGATGGTGTGGAAAGGCTTGACTTGCACTGAGATTGAGACACCCAGGAGGATTCCCTTCCATGCCAAGGATTGTGACATCTCTGCAATTTCCCCCAGTACATCCATGGGGCTTGGGCTGCCTGCTGTGGAAACCCACTGGCACCTTCCAGGCATGGACAAGAACCAGTGGAGATCCTGCAGGATGAAGAGCATCCTCCACACTCTTCAGCAGGGACCAAGGCATCCATCCTGCTTTGCAGATCCTGGCCACGGGAAATGGCAGAGTGATGATGACAATAAAACAAAAAATATCAGGCAACTGGGCTTTTTGAGAGAAATTAAAGTGCGCTGAGGGTAATGGACTGAGAAATAATCTTACTGGAGGTATCAGGTACCAGCAGAGGGAAGTGGCCAGAGCACCAAATCAGCACAATATTTTATATTTGTCTTTTAAATGTTATTTGTTGCCTATGCTCTCAGAGAGGAAGGGATGTGGCTGAGGGCTCTGGTCCCAGACAGGGAGAACCTGGACATCAGTCTTCTCTGAATGTTTTCCTTCTGTTGCTTTCCCAGAGGGCTCAATTTCTCCCACTGCAGTGACATGAGAAACAAATGGAGATGAGGGCTGGACCTGCTGGAGCCGGTGCCTGCAGCAGCACAGAGGGTCCAGGCCTCGCTCTGCTCCCAACCTCTCCACTCTCAGCATAATCACAAGCTGAGCTGCCTCTCCTGAGAAGAGGAGGAAAGCTGGGCTCGCAGAGGCTTGTGGCATCAGGAGGGGAGGCACAAGACCTTTCCATTCCCATCTGCACCCACAGGTCAGGATGCTCCCGGCTCCCTGCTGGCAGCACGAGGCGGCAGAATCGGAGCTGAAGGGAGCACGGTTCCTCTGCCACAGCCCCCTCCGGGCTAAGGAGTGGCTGCAGCACCACATCAGTCCCACCGGGACCAGCAGTTGCCCTCCAGCCTCTGCCCGCCTGCAGGCAACTCAGCAAATGAGGATAAAAAGTGATCATCCACAAGTAAATTATTCCTTTGCAATGTTTTCCTGAGGTTAACCTGACCTTCAGGGAGATGTTTGGAGGGCTCGCTCCTCCCCACCCCCTCTGCGTGTCCCTCACAGTCACTGTTAAATCATTGTCCCTCCAGCTCTGGGGAGGGGAATGTGGACCCCTGCTCCCCCCGTACATCCAGAGGCACTGGCCATGGCCATGCCCAGGCTGCTGGGCACACAACCAAGCCCTTGAACCACATTGCTCCATGTGTAGTTCAGCACCAGGAACTCTGGGGCTCCCTAACTGGCACCCACCTCACTCCTGGAGAGGTGTGCTGGGAGGGATGGCAGCACCAGGACAGCCAGCAGAGCCCCTGGCACAAGGGTGGCTCTGCAGACAGAGCCCTCCTTGTTCGCTTGGGCTGCAGCTCCTCTTGACCACTTTTATTGCCTCTAAAGCAACTTTGCAGCGTCCTGCTGATGGCAACATCCATCTGCCACACAGGGGGAAGCTCCGGCTGCACGGAGCCCCGGGCAAGGGGTCCTGCTGCGGGCCGGCTCCCCGGCAGCCCGGACACCCTGGCAGAGCCCGGCACGGTGTGGAAGTCCAGCTCCCACCCGGCTAATTCAATAAGTCACAGATACCATGACTTCATAAGGCACAGAGGCTCCACAGCTATTAGGGGAATTGGGAACAGGGGGAGGAGGAGCTGAAATGGAGAAGGGATGGAGACGGGGAGGGTGGAGAGGGGGAAGCTAAGACAAGCAGCAGAACAAAACATCCCATAAATCATGAGGAGCTGCTGAAATACCAGAACAAATGACCCCATAGCTTGGCCATTGTTCCCGAGCGAGGGCTTAAAGCGCTCCCAGTTGAGACAAAGCGCCTCGCGTTTCGTTTCAACACCGCGCCGGCCCGGCCGGGACCTGTGCTTGGCACAGCCGAGCTGGGGGCTGTGTGTCACCTCGGATCCGAGGCTGGCACCGGCGGGACGGGGGAGGTGACACTGGCGGCAAGGTTGGCTCATCCACAGAAAGTGCTGCCAAAGCGGTGCCCGCAGCTCAGCCTGCCCAGAGCATCTCCTTGCTCCCACATGCCCCCACAGCTCCCAGGCTCTTGCATTCCTCCCCTTCCACTGGCAGGCTCAGGGCCTCATTTTCCTTGTTTTCCCTCACTCAGGCTAAGAGCTTCCTGGTCTGGGAAGAGAAAGAGCTCCAAGGCTTCTCTGGAGTGAGACAGCTCGAGTAGGGCTGTGAAACCTGGAGGAGCTCTGAGTCCGCCGTCTTTATGGTGCTGCTACTCTTTGCCTCCAAAAATGTTGATGACAACTCACTTTGTGCTGGCTGACTCTGGCAAAGGGACAAATGTCACACAGAGAGTTCTGGGGACAGTCCCACACGACCGTGGACAGCTGTGGGAACAGCACCAGGCTCTCAGTGAGCAGCGCAATAGCAGCACTCCCATGCACTGCATCAGGCACAGTGGGGTGGATTAGTCGGCAGCTTGGCACCTCCCCAGAGCCGTGCAGCTCCACCAGGACCACGGCACTTGGTGCCAGGAGGGGAGGACCTCATGGATGGGGACAGGTCACCTGTCTGCTTGCCCACTGCAGCAATGCTAGGGATTCCACAGCAGGGATTCCAGGCCCAGCCGTACAGGGAGAACCTCCACACCGCTCAAGACCACTCAGAGGGGAAATATTACACTAGGACATTTTAAATAACTTCCATGAAAACAGTTCCCTTAAAAACCTTCTGCTTCAGAACCGAAGCCAAGCAGGAGGCAGAGCGCGGCAGCAGTCGCATGTGCCACCTCCACCAACCAGACGGTGCCAGCGAAGTTCCCGTGTCCGGGGGCTCCTGCTCGCCTGGCACCTTCCACCTGGGCCCGTGGGGTCTGCTCCCCGCGCATCCCAGCTCTCAGCAGCCAGGAGCTGGGACCCAGCGCCGTGCCGAGGGTCAGGCAGGGAAACAAGCCGCAGGCAGGGCCCAGCCCGGCAGCCGCCTGTCGCCAAGCACGGACACGCTGCTGCCAGCACGGCTGCAGCCTCGTGGTGGGCAGCCAAGGAGCAGAACCGAGATAACGGCATGGCGGGAGGGAGGAATGCGCTGCATTTTTCCTGAGCCGCCATGGGAATAGGCTATTCCGACCACGGAGCATAGGGAGGCTGTCTGACAGGGAAAACTCGAGGAGCCCAAAGAGAACGAGCAGTGAGTAAGCAATGAAGAAGAAAACAGAGGGAAATCAGGGTGAGCACGTGGTGAGTATGGCAAAAGGAGTGTGGGGGAAGGCAAACCCGGGAGCAAATAGCAGAAGGAAAACCAGAGCTAGAGCTAGAGAGGAAAAGGAAGGGACAAAAGCATTCCAGAGGGACGAACCTGCCAGGGCTGAAACTCCCAATGTGCAATGGAGCTGAGAGGATGCGAGAGGGAACAGAGGCTCCCAGCTCTGCATACACAGAGCAAGCCAGGGATCGCAGCCCTTCTATTGGATTAGGGCTCACTTAAGTGGGAAGATAAATGTGGAGCTCATCTCCGGTAACAGGCACTGGAGGAGAGGAGGCCTCAGCTCACTCTAAGTGGGGAGAACAGGGATTGGTGGGGTCTTGACATTGCTGTAGGACAGTGTGAGGTCTCCATGGGAATCACCAGCTTTCACCACCTTCACCCCAACAGCAGAACGTGGAGGGCTTCAAGCCAAGAGAGCTTTAGTAGCCTTGTGGTGTTTGTGCTTGAGAGCTAGATTAGGACCAGAGACCACAGGAAGCAGAGCTTTAATAAACGAAATCCCAAATCCTTCCTTGCCTCAGTTACCAGGTTTTGCCTCATTTGGAGCGCGAGCTGCCTTGGTGACCATCCAGCAAAGAGGAGAAGGGAATCAGCAAACCTGGGCAAAACCAGACATGTGCAGCCCCCAGGTTTCTCCCAAAGACTGGGAAAGCTCCTCTCCAGCACCTCCTGGCAGCAGGACACCGGCACAGGGAGACATGGGCTGAGGTGATCCGGCACATTCACAGGCCCGAACACTGGGGACTTTGTGGCGCTGGCTTTAAAAAAAATACCCTAAAAAAGGCCTAATAATGAAGTATTTATTTCAGTAAACAACGAATGAATGAAAGAAGTGTTTCCTCAATACTTCACTTTTTCTCTGCCTTCTCTCCCTTCCCCCCAGCAATTTTGTTTTTAATAAGTGGAACTAACGGGGCCTCGCTCGCTGCTGGCCGGGCTGGGGAGCAGGGCCGTGCTCCGCCGGCCTGGTGCAGCACAGGAACACGTGCCATGGGAATAGAGCTGCCTTGTGCCTGGGGGAGCACGGCCCACCAGCGTGTCCCAGCCACCGAGCCAGGGAGATGTGTTCAGATGGACGCACGCACTGTGAGACCTGCCCTGGGAGCATCCCTGGGCTGGGCAGTCGGCAGCACAGGGCGTCCAGCCCCTCATTCACTGTGGCAGCAAACAACTGCACCTCCTGGCCCAGGGCCTCTGGCACTGGAGAAGGGCTAAGGGGAGATGAAGGCATCTGTGTCCTGTCCTACCTGGCTGTGCTCCTTGCAGGAACACAGTGTCAGGCAGACTCTGTGACCCTGTACAGCTCCTTCTCTTCTACCTCAGCTCCATCCACCCCTACCTGAGCACCTGAGTAACTGGGAACACTGGAAAACTGGCTCAGCTTGCCCTGTGTGGAGATGGGTTGTACTGACAATGCTTTGGTAGGAATTTCAAGCAGGAAACACTAATCCCTGCCCCAGACTGACACCCAGCTTTTCAAAGCAAAGAGCACAGATGATGTTGTGCTTTTCTACCCCCTCCTTGGCAACAGGTAACAGCAGGTTGAGAAGCTGTCCCTTGCCTTCAAGCCTTGGGGTTAAGATGGGCAGGATTCTCAGAAGATGCTGATTTGGGAGAACATGGTTCATTGCTCTTCCATGCCACTCCAACCCACGTGGGATGAGCCAAACCTGTCACACACAGTGTGGGTGCTCACCTCTGTGCAGAGGCAGGTGAAAGGAGGCAGTGGTAACCCTGGGTTGCAAAGAGACAGATTGGATGCAGGTAGGTATTTGCTCTGCAAGACAAACTAGGCACCTGTAGATTTGCCAGGATAGGAGCCAAGTTTCCCATCAGCCAGAGCACTGAGGAGCAGCCTCACCTGCAGCCCAGGATGGTTTGGAGTGACTAACTGAGGAGCTGATGCCGCTGTGATGAGCACAGATCCCTGGTGATGTACAGGAACACAGAAAAGCTGCTTCACACCATGGGCCGGGAGATCCCTTAGCAGGTCACGGCTGCAGAGGAGGCTGGAAAAATCTCTGAATGCCTCTCTGAGGACCTGTGCATGTGAGATGGGTGGGAGCAGGCAGCAGGCAGGGTCCTCAGCCCGCTGCCACCCCTCATCACTGCGACCCTCTGGGGTGACCCCTCCTCTGTGCCCTGCCAGCACCTGAGCTCCAGCAGCCCGACCCTGGCTGCAGGGTGATGTCTGATCCAGCTCAAAGTGTCTCCAGCCGTGGATGAAACCCCCAGGACAGGGTGGGAGCCCTGCCTGGCTGTGCCTGTGTCCCTGCAGGGTGGGGATGACATCAGGTCCGTCTCTCCCAGCCTCAGGGCCCCGAGCTCCCGCGCAATGGCACACGGCAAACCAAAGGCAAAGGTGCTCCCTCCTCACCCAGAGCTCCTTCCCAGGCTGCTTTACAAGATCCCTCTAAAAGAGCATCGTCTACCACTGCTGCGAGTGCTGCTGCACAAGGTGGTTTGCCAAATGCAAGACAGATGGTTTCCCCCAGGAAAATGCTATGGAGTAAGGGAAAATGTACCACAAATATCCCCCAACAGGGCTAAACCGGGACCCAGGGCCTTCAAAGAGACATTTCGAGAGGAAAGAGATTTACTGGCTTCTCATGCTTCTTTGTTATGAATAAAGACAAACTCTGATTGTTTTTAATGAGCTCTTTGCTTGTTCCCCTATTTGCTACATTACAAATTCACATATTTGTCTCTTTGGGAGATTGAGAGTAATTGCAGACCAGGTTTCCTCATGACAACTGCCCAGCAAAGGGAAGAAAGTTCTGTAAGTGGAGAAGAAAGCAGTCTGTCCCCAAATATCCTGAATTCTTTGTCTGGTTCATTAATACCTGGTGAGCTTTGATGATCAAGGAACCTCACAGATAGAAGAAGCTTTTGAGGAGGGTTCCACAGCCTCACACTGAAGTGTTAGAACACAAAATAAATGCCAGAAAGATCTCCAAAAAAAGCAGGGAAATTGAAAACCAAACTTGACATTCTTGCAATTTCTAAGCATTTCACTTTTTTTCTTTTTTCTTTTTTTTTTTTATTCTTTTTAAGTTTTACCCTCCTTTATCCATCTAAGGAAGCAGAAAGAAATGCAATTTCCAGCTCTTTTAAATATCCTTAGCAGGTCACCTCTAAGGCTGGGATGGCTGGCTGTGATCTGCTTCCAAGACTGTTGCATCAGAGCTCAGAAACCCAGGACGAACGGCTCCCTGCTCGAGTGGGGACAGCTCTCTGAGACCTGTGCTCACACGAGGGGCCCCAGGCACCGCAGCAGCGGGGAAGGAGGGAGCCCTGCATCCCTCTGGGACGGGAACATGGGGCTGCCCCAGACAGCTGGGACAGCCTGGGACCTTCTCACTGCTCACTCTGGGCACAGTGACAGAGAGGAGCCCCTGAAGTGTCACTGCAGATCCCAGAGCTCCCACTCTAGCTGAGGCCATCCCACTGTGGCTTTCAGCTCTGGCTGATCCCATAGAGATGCACTGGGCAGGGAGGGACCAGGGGATGCATCCTCCAGCAGCTCCCATTCCCTACAGCTCCTTATTCCTGCTCCTTGTGGGGAGGGGAGGGGAGGGGAGGGGAAGGGAAGGGGGAAGGGAAGGGGGAAGGGGGAAGGGGGAAGGGGGAAGGGGGAAGGGAAGGAGCCAGTGGTGGGAGTTGCCAGAGGCTGTGTGCTCGTGTGCCCCAGCTCAGCAGACACTTCCATGACCCACATGAGCCCTGCCAGATCTTCAGCTGGGGATGTTTGGGCTGATACCTTGGGGAGCCTCTGCAGCAGGTGGAGGGGTTTGAAGGGATCCTGTCCCATGGGACATGACTTCGACAGTGGCAGCACTGGGGAGAGGGGACAGGAGGGTGACTGGAGAGGCAGGAGCTCCTTCCCCCAGCCCTGTCCTGCAGCTCTTACCATTCAATGCTCAGAGACCTGGGCCGGAAGGCAGACAGCTCGGCCGAGCCATGCTCAGCTTTCCTTCTCTTCTCCTGCTTCTGCTTCACCGACAAGCGGTGGGCAAACCTAGCGAGGCTGCTCTCCGACCTGGGGAGGGGAGAGGAAAGGCGTTAATGGCACTGCAGCCCGGCTCCAGCGGCACACGCAGGGCACGGCACGGCACGGGAGGTGCTCAGCGCTGCAAGGACGGGGCTCGCAGCGGTCAGCGGCACCGGGACGGGGGGCACCAGTGCTGGGGGTGGGAAGTGGAGGAGCAGCAGCAGGCTGGGAATTGCTCAGCTGGCCAGGACCAGCACAGGTCCTTGTTAGCCAAACTGGAGCTGCAGTCTGGCAGGCTGAGAGCGCCAGGTCCTGCTCCCTGTGCAGCAAAATCACCTCCCCAGGCTGTGCGTTCCTCCCCAAACTCCAACAGGGCAGCCAGCGCCGGAGAAACAGTCAGGGACACATCGGGGGAGGGAACCAAAGCAGAGGCCACTCATTCCTTCAGAGAAACCCTGGAGCCCCTGTGGCCTCCCAGCCGGGGCTCCCAAACACCGGAACAGCTTCCCTGAGGAGGATTGACGTGGAAATCAGCCCACAGCGGAAAGGTTTTGGAGGAGGAAACAGAAATGTGTGGGAGCAAATGGATTCAGCTGAAGGACCCGTCTGTGCTGACAAAGCCCCTTCCCACCAGGTGGGCTGCTCCAGCATCACTCGCAGCCCCCGGGACCTGGGAAAAGCACACCCGCGGGCTCCGGGAACGCGCTGCACATCCCGCCCCATCCCAGCCCTGCCCAGAGGAGAGCTGCTGGCACAGGGCACACCTGCACTGCCTCCCAGCCCCGTGGCACACGGGCACACCGGCTGACACTGGCTGGGGAGGCGCCTGCCCCGCACAGACCCTCAGCCCTCGCTTCCCTCTGGCACACGGAGCGCCCAGAGCCCCCCGTGCCAGGGCTGGCACCCCCAGCCTGGGCTGAGCACGGCACCGCAGCTCTGCTGCCGGCGTGGAGCGAGGGAGGACCAGCCTGGGGAGCTGGGACACCCAGACTTGGGCACACGACCAGGCTGGTGGCACTGGGGCCGTGTGCCAGCCCTGCCACATTCACTGTCACAGCCACTGCCTCCTCTCCTCCTCTAATGTGCCAGCACAACCTGCTCCCACCGCTCAGCCAGCCCCGGGCTGGGCAGGGGAGGGGACAGGAGTGATTTGACAGAGGTCCCAGGGGACAGAGCTGGGGGGAACTTTGAACCTACACACATTGCTAAAGCCAATCCTCTCCTCTCCTCTCCTCTCCTCTCCTCTCCTCTCCTCTCCTCTCCTCTGCCTCAACCAAACAAAATACCTCCAAAGAAAGAGAAAAAGAGACGGTATTTCTCAGAACTGAGAGCTCCCTGCCTTTCCTCGCTATAATTAGGCCAGCCCGGACCAGCTAACAGTTTTTTCCCCGATACATTTTAAACACAGACATCTTCAATTCATTAACTGGTTATTGATTTATTTTTCGGCTTATGAATTGCTGCTGCTGGGGATGGGGTGGAGACAGCTTTCTGGAGAGGGCTCTTGTCTCTCCAGTCCCCGCCGGCAAAGAGCTGTTCAGACCTTCCAGGGTCATTCTTTACATTCTTGAGAAAAAATCCTACTTTGATGTAAAGGATGAGGTTTACCTTAAAAGAAACCCAACAAGAAACTCAAACCCCAGCTTTCCCCTGCTCACAGCCAGAGGAAGAGGCGATGAAGAGGAGTGATCCTGGTGCCCACAGAGCAGAGCCCGGTACCAACACCATCCCCAGCACCTCACTCTCCTCTGATCCGGTGTCAGAGCTCAGCTGGAATGGAGAAGATCCCATTTAGGGAGGGGTGAGAGGTGGGCATTGACAGCAATGCTCTGCAGCAGCCCCAGGCACGGTGTGGACAGCAGGATGAGCAGGGCTGACCCAGGAATGGGGCTGGGCAGTGGGAACAGGTGCTGCTGGTTCCCTAGAGCACCTCCTCAGCGGCATTGGGCTGTTCCTGCCCCTTCCCACCCGCCCAGGAGGAGCTCCTGCCACCCTGCCTGGATGAGGGCTCCAGCCCCAGCTGAAAGGGTGCTGGGGGTGTTTATCTCCTGGGATTTGGGGACTGCCTGCAGAATGCTGCCCTGTCTGCTGTGCTCACCCCACCTCCACCACACCCCCTGCACCACTACAGCCACTCCTCCCAAACTGGTCCCCAGCAGGGATGAGGGGCTGGGAAATCCCAAATGCCCTGCACGGATGCAGGAAGGCAGCAGCAGCCCCTGTGACAGGCGCCTCTGTGGTGCCGGTGGTGGCCCTTGCAGTGACTACCACGGGGAGAGTTACACAGCCAGGAGCTTTACCCAGATGTATCCACCTGCCCAAGCACAGCAGGAGCAGCCCCTGCATCCTTCAAACAGGACAAAGCCAACAGCATCTGTCAAGAAGAGCTGGTGGGGGAAAACAGGGCAATATGCCACATGTCATCAGGGTTAGGGATGGAGGAGAGTTAGTCCTGGGGGCAGGGTGGGCTGGTGGGGCTGGAGAAGCCAGCTGGGTGCTCAGGAATGTGTGGCCTTGCTGTGAGTCCCTAGCCATGGCATCAAGGGGAAGGCACAGGGAGAAAGGGGCTCTCCAGCCCAGGGCAGGTGCTGCTCAGACCTGCCTGATGCAGGACAGACAAGCCAGTCCATGTGTGTCAGAAGTTGACCAAGAATCTTGGGGTGCTGACTGCACCCCCCAGACCTGCCGGCCACCACCTCCAGCAGCCACAGCCCAGGTAAAGGAATGGCTGTGACGGCTCTCACAGCCCGACACCTCCCCCCTGAGAGCTGTTAGCAGCTCACCCAGCCATGAACCAGCCTCCCCCACCTCTGCCAGACCCCAAAGCTTCAGCAGAAGCATCACTAATTAGAAGCCAAGAGCACATTACAGATCATCTGGCGATTTATACAGAGCTGCTTTACATAAACCGTGCTGCAGAAGGGGAATGAATCATACCTGCTCTGCCGTGACTGCGCCGCAAGCGCGGCCGACCCGCTGCCCTCGCCCCAGCAGGGCCCTGCTGCTGGCTCAGCCCCGCCGGGCTCCCGTGCTGGGTTACTCCGGCCCCTGGGGGCAGGGTCGGGATGCTCCCAGGTCACGGTGTGCCCAGGGCTGGGGTGCTCCCACGGCGCTGGGCACTGTGCCGGGTCTGGGCTCTGTGGGTGGCAGTGGGGGTGAGCCTCTAGCACAGGGAGGGGGAAGCTGTTGAGACCACACTGTTACTTCCCAAGGGCTTTCCAAACAGTAATAGATGTCCCTGTCCCTTGAGAAGGATCAGCGTTAGGGATTTTAAGGTAGGAGCAGGGCATGGAGCGGGCACACAGGTAAGGCAGGCTCCCTGTGCCTGTCAGCATCCTTCCCCTTGCGCTCTTATCCCATGGGCAAGATTTCGGTGCCTTCCCCCATCAGGACTACACACTCAGCCCCACAAGTGCTGGTCTGAGGAACAGGCAGCCCCAGGTGCCACTGTCACCTTGAGCCAGCTTCATCCCAGCCATGGGAGGGGGACAAGGCCCCACTGCTCCCCCAGCCCTGCCACTGCACGGCGCTGCTCCAGGTCTGGCCGGGCAGGACCCGGGCTCACCTGCCCAGCCCTCCATCAGAAGCGGTATCTCTGCAGCAGCTCAGCAGCCAAACAGTCGGGGCTCGGCGGACACAGCTGGCACCTGCCAGGGCAGTCCCCACACACCAAGGGGACACGTGGGAAAAGCCATCAATTGGAACGCCAACCGCAGCGCCGGGAAGAATTGTCTCCTGACAACCAGAGAAGGTTGTTCAGCTACTGTGCTGTATCATAAATCACACCTCTATGACTTGCCATCTGTCAGCCAGATTACACATGTTCAGAGTCCCATGTCAGCATTTAAGTCAGAACACGGCATCTTTTCCCAGAAATAATTATCAGTGCTGAAGGCTCTTGCAGCGATACCCATCCTCAGCCCTTCCCTCCAGAGCTCTGGACAGATCGGAGCTGGCGTTCCCAGAGGGCAGGACCTTCACTGTGGCACAGCGATGCAAGCCTCCCTAAACCCACTGCTTCAGGCCCAGGGAGGGGCAGGGTCTGGCACGGCAAACTCCCCCCTGGCACCAGCCATGGCACCCAGCACCCTGAACAGAGCAGGCAGGGACAGGCAGAGGCTGCTGCTAAAGGGGGGCCGGGACAGTGCTGTCCCCAGCCTGGCGTGTGCTGAGAGCCCAGGAGAGTCCAGCTGGGATGAGCAGAGTGCCCAGAGCAGCGCTTGGACCCCAGCCTGGCCAAGGGGGAAGGATCTAGCTCAGCACAGGACACAGCTCCCACTGCCCCGATGCGCTGTGCGACACGAGTCTGCGCCCATCCCTTCACCCCACAGGTTTTCTGGGAGTCCAACCCCCCAGGGGTGACTGCCAAAGCCCCAGCCTGCCGAGGCAGTGGGAACGCCGTGAGCACGGCCATGCTGGGCTGGCAGCCCGTCCCCATCCTGCCCGTGCCTCCGGCAGCTCGCTGAGCCGGCACCGGACACGGCCCCCCGCACACAAATGCCTCAGCTGCCCTGCGATGAGGACAAGGGGCTGAAGCGCCGCCCTCCACCCCCTCGCTGGCCAGGCAGGCGGATGAGCAGTGACATTTCCCGAAGCTCAGTACAGAAATACTCGGGGACTGGATCCGTCCCTCCGGCTTCACCCGCCGCGCACAGGCGTGAATCCGGCCGGGGGCTCGCAATCACCGCCGCATCCCCCACACCACAACTGGGAAGCGATGACAAGCAAAATCCTGATCCCTCGGCTCCGCATCCCTCCCTCCCTCCCTCTGGTGATCCGCTAAAAGCCTTTTGGCAGTTTGCAGCCGCCGGGGCGAGCGTGTGCCCGCAGGAGCCCGGGTGCCTCAGCCCCTGCTGGCACAGCACGGCTCTGCCATGGCCGGAGCCGTGGGGACACCGGCGGCCGTGCAGGCACTGAGCCACGGGTGACGGATGACCGAGGTCACCGGAGTGCCAGCCCAGGCTCCGGCACAGGATGACCAGCACCAGCAACACCTCTGCTCCCCCAACGCACCCGGCCAAAGCCCTCCCCACCACACGGGCACCAGCCATCCATCCCACAAGACAGCACACCCAGGCAGGAGCAGCTCCCACTTGTTGCACACTCCTCAGCCCGAGACTCGGGAGCCAGCACGTGCCTGTCTATGGCTCTGAACTAGCCCAGATGCGGGCAGGCAGCTCCCAGCCTCTTCCATCAGCACAGGCAGCAGCCCCGGGATGAGCCAGGGGCTGTAGGCAGCCCAGGCAAGCAAGCAGCGTTCCAGCTGGTCCTCCCTCCTTGGGGAGCAGCCACTGCACACAGAGCCTTGAGCCGGGCTTATCCCCACGGGCATCCCGGCTGCAGCCGGGCTGGGGAAGGCGGCTGTGCCTGGGGCGAGCGGTGCTGGGTGCACACAGCCCTGGCAGCGCACAGCCCGGGCAGCGCACAGCCCTGCGCTCCCTGCGGCTGCGGGGTTTGGCTCCTGTCAGCGTCTTATTTGCACAGGTACAGTTAGGGTAAAACAGAGGGAAAATAACCAAAGCTGGAAAGGTTCTTCCCAAGCAGGGAGCAGTCTTTCGGGAGAGAGAGGGTTTGCGAAGGACAGACTCATGGCCACGGACATGCAGTCAGCCTCCAGGCGAGCGCTGGCTGCGCACACCGCTCCGGCAAGCCCCGCTCACCGGGGACACGCTTCCCACTGACCACGGTCCCAGCACGAGAGTGTCTCCAAAGCAGCAGCCAGGGCCAGGACCCCAGTGAGCCGTGCCCGGCTGTGCCCTGCAGGGACAGGGACAGATGCCCGCGAGCCGCGCGAATGATGCTCACTCACCTGCACAGCCTCTGCTCCCTTCGCTCCTGGCGCTCTGCTCACCCACTGCCAGAGCAGCAGCTCATCCCAGAGTGTCTCCTCGGGAGAGTCCCCGTCCCCTCTGTGCACACTCCCATCCTGAACAGGGTCCCCTGCTCCCATCCACGTCGCCTGACCTCCTCAGCTGCCACCTCCGCTTCCCTCACCCATCACCTCAGGTTTCTCGTTTGCTCTGTGCTTGGCTCTTTTTTTCTTTTATTTTTTTTTTTCTCCCAATCTTGTTTCTATAGAAACGAGATTAGCAGAGGGGGAAATAAAACAGCCCCATGTGACTCAGATTCCGACACTGAAGAATCTCCTGGTTGCGCTTGGCGTGGCTTTACATAACCAGGAGCCTGTGCGGGCTCAGATGGGGGGACCGGGCTCGGCCGAGGGACACAGGGCTCAGCCAAGGAGAACCTGGCTCAGGTGCACGGGATCGGGCTCCGGTGAGGAGTACCAGGCTCAGCCGTGGAGGGACCACCAGGCACAAGGCAGCGATGCCTCACCTCCACTTGCTCTGGGTGTGCTGTGGCACCCCTGATGCAATGACATGCCACCAAACCCTGCTGGCGTCCCCATGAGCCCCTGTCACCCTGCATGGCCCTGCCTCACTACCTGCTCCCACTGAGAAGGGGAGAAAGCAGAGGTAGGGATGCTGAAAACTACTCTGTGTCCCACCAAACCCCAGGTGAGCTTTGGAGGAGGAAGTCCCAAGATCCCCCACGCCGCTAGGCTGTCCTGCCCCTGTCCTCACCACTCGGGAAAGTGGTTTGGACCACTGGTCTCCAACCTTCATGGACTCGTGGGTGAGCATGCAGGCAGTCTGGCGAGCCTCATGCTCCACTCTGCTGACATCCCTCCTGCTCAGCCTCCCAAATCCATGAGCAGTGTCCATGGCTGGGGCACAAACCACAGACTGAGCTCTTCCGTCACTGTTTTGGGGACCGACACAGGACAATGCCCACAGGGGCTTCCCAAGCCCAAACCCTAGCTCCAGGTGAGCTGGGAAGCGCTGAGGACCCTGCCTGAGGACCCCCCATGTGTTTCCTCAGCTTGGGGACAGACGCTGATTGCACATGGCCAGGGCTGCCCTGCTGGGGTCACCCACCCAGGGCTTCTGCTGATGACCCCAGTGTCTGTATGGGACACTGCCCTTCTGCTGCACCTCTGGAGGCTCAACCCCCACGCACCCCCCAGTCCCCAGGTACTGCCCAGGATTAAAAAAGAGGCAGAGTAGGCTTTTACTTGGGTACTTTTCGTAGTGATAGGATGAGGAGAAACAGTCTTAAAGTAAAAGAGGAGAGATTTAGATTAGGTGTTTGGAAGAAATTCTTTGCTTATAGTGTGGTGAGGCCCTGGCACAGGGTGCCCAGAGAAGCTGTGGCTGCCCCAGCCCTGGCAGCGTCCAAGGCCAGGCTGGACGGGGCTTGGAGCAACCTGGGCTAGTGGAAGGTGTCCCTGCCCATGGCAGAGGGGTGGAACAACGTTATCTTGAAGGTCCCATCCAACCCAAACCATCCCATGACTTCTGTGACTCTATGAAAAGGGAATCTGGGATGATGTCCTGCCAGAACACAGCAGTGAGGTACCTTCCCCACGGAACAGCACAGGAGCTCAGCTGGGCTAGCAAGGCAGCAGAACATCTCAGGAGGTTTGGCTCCTACCCAAAGGATGGGGCATTGGCTTATCCAGTTTCTCCAAGTCCCTGGTTTTCCTTTGGGATTTCAGTGTCCCACTTCTCAGGCTGACTCAGCCATGATTAGCTGGTGAGCTCTGCTGCTGTGACAGCCCCAGGTCTGCCCTCAGGATATGACATTAGGACACCTCTCCCCCTCCCCCGGGCACACTGGTGCTCAAGGGGGTCTCAGTTCCCTCCCTGACAAGCTCAGGACAGATCAGACAGCATGTCAGAGCCGCTGTGGGCAGCCACACTGAGAGCAAGGGATGAATTCGGGCATATCCACCCAACCAAACTCTTGCATGAGATCCCTGCTGGGGATCTGCGTGATGTGCCAGGGTAGGGCGGTGCTGCAGAGAAGGAGCCAAAGGCTCATGCAGTGCTGAGGGGATGAGCTCTGTGAGGGCCCCGGCTCACCCACCTGCTGAGGACACGGCTGCACACCCAAAGCACCCTGTCTGGTGGGACACAGCAGAGTGGGGATGCCTGTTCTGACCCAGTGAGGAGGGTGCTCAAGGGCAGGACAGCTGGGCAGCAGCCTGAGGCTTCCCAAGGCCAGGGAGAGGGACCCTGGGGATGCTGCAGATGGGAAAGAGTGACAGGACTTGCATGAGAGGGTGAAGAAAGAATGTAGAGGGCTCATCAAAAGAGAACAAGGAGAGATGTCTGACAGCCCTGGGATACGAGGCTGCAGCTCTGGACAAGTTGATCCTGAGACCCTGAACCATTCCTCCCCCTGCCACAGCTCAGTTCGACACGAGCCACTGCTTTGATTACCCTAAACCAGTAAAGGAAAGATGGGTCAGAGTGCAACCTCCCGAAAACCACAGCCCAGAGCAGCCCCTTTCATTGGCCCAACACAGCTGTGGGCACTGGGGGCTTGGGGAAGGGATTTTTATAACAACAGAAGTCTCAGTGGCCACTGACATTTGCCAGATATTGGGGGGCAGAATCAGTGCTCAAAGCCTGTCAGTGAGCATTGCTGTGCCAAGCCTGGCTCTGCACAAGCTGAGCAGATGCAGCCACCAGGACTGATGCTGGGCTGGCTTCCCTGGGAAGGGCCAAGCTGGACTCGGAAGGACCTGGCTCTGCAGCCAGAAGCCAGGCAGAGCAGACGGGATCCTCTATTTAAAGTATGATAACAGGGTCACAGAAACGTCTGCCAGCAAAAGCACTTGGATACCTTGATCTAATTATAGCTGGCATTATCAGGCTGCATTACAATTAGCAAGTCAGTGGCCAGTCTCTATTTCTGGTCTGCAACATGAGGCAGGTCGGTATTCCAAGGAAGAAGGAGAAGGGAAGCAGGGGGAGCGGGACGGAGATACCTCACTGTGTGCTTAAATAAGCAGCACAGCTGCTTCCGAGTGCTGTGGAGAGGCAAGTGTTCTTTGGAGGGTGTTTACATGGAAAGCCAAGGAGAGAAACACAACCCATCCCTCAGCACAGCCCCCCACAGTCATCTGGGGGCAGCTCCTGACCCTGCACCCGCCCGTTCCCCCCCGATGGTGAGGGCTGTCTGCACCCTCCAGGTGAGCTCTGGTCCCACCAGGCCTGTGGGGTCCCGTGCCTTGGAGCAGAACCCTGGCTTTTCATGGAATTGTAAAGGTTGGAAAAGTCCTCTCAGGTCATCAAATCTGACCATTCCCCCAGCACTGCCAAGGCCACCACTAACCCATGTCCCAAGTGACACATCCACACAATTTTTCAATCCTTCCAGAGATGGTGACTCCAGCACTGCCCTGGGGCAGCCTGTTCCAATGCCTGACCACCCTCCCAGTGCCTGAGCACCCTTCCATTTCTTCCAGCAAAGAAAATGTCCTTTATTTATTTCCTTAATTTCTTAATATCCAATCTCTTCTAAGCTATTTAGAAGCCAGATTAAAGCAGCATCCAGGAGGGAGCCCAAGCACATATCCCATTTGAATTCCACAAAGCCCATTCCCATCGGCCTGTCCCGTGTTCAGCACCAGGCCAGTCACTTCAGGAGAGCTGACAGCAGCCAGAGTCCCTGGAAATGGCTGGCATTTTTAGAGCATCTTTTTGTTTTCTTTGAAAACCAGAGTTTTGTCAAACTTAGAGAATTTGATGCAAAGTATATGATGCTAATCCAAGCAGAAGGAACCATCTGATGAGTCCCAAATTAAAATGTTCCTTTGTTTTGGCTTTCAAACATTGCATTTTAATACTAATGCACAATCTGAATGGAAGGTAAATTTGCATGTCCTTCCCCTAAAAATTCTCTCTCAAAACAATAATTTTATTCATTTGCATTTTGACAATAACAACTGTCCCCTCTCTGACCAACATCTGTGCTGTGACAGAGATGCTGGGCACATGTGCCACAGCCTGGTGAGTCATTCTGCACCCCAGCATGCCTGTGCCACTGTGGCGACTGGACCTGCACCACAATCATCTCCCCCCTGAGCAGGCACCTTCCAGCTGGAAACCCATCCCCATGTGGATACAAGCCAGGAGGCGTCCCAAGGGTGGACACAGCAAGGAGGCAGCGGGATGTGCTGCTGAGAGCCCAGGGGTAGGAATGTGGCCTGAAAAGGGGCTGCAGGACTTGGAAGAGATGGGATCCTGCGGACAATGTAAGATGATCAGGAAGTTTCCTCTCTCTCCAGATTGTAAGCAATATTTAGGCTGTGATCTGCACACCTGTCACACTGTCACATTAAGATCCTGGTGTTGCCATTTGGTGCTGTAAAACAGCTGAAAAGAAGAGAAGGGCTTGGGGGTGCTGCTGGCTGAGAGCTGGAGGTGCCCCAGCCGTGAGCACCCAGAGCCCCCCTGTGCTGGGCTGAGCCCCAGTGTGGGCAGCAGGGGATGGGGGGATTCTGCCCCCTCAGGTGAGACCCCACCTGCAGAGCTGCCCCAGCCCTGGGGCCAACAGCAGAGGGACGTGGAGCTGCTGGAGAGAGTCCAGGGGAGGCCATGGAGATGCCCCAAGGGCTGGAGCCCCTCTGCTCTGGAGCCAGGCTGGGAGAGCTGGGGGTGCTCACCTGGAGAGGAGAAGGCTCCAGGGACACCTCAGAGCCCCTTGCAGGGCCTAAAGGGGCTCCAGGAGAGCTGGAGAGGGACTGGGGACAAGGGCTGGAGGGACAGGCCACAGGGAATGGCTTCCCAGTGCCAGAGGGCAGGGCTGGATGGGAGATTGGGAAGGAATTGTTCCCTGGGAGGGTGGGCAGGCCCTGGCACAGGGTGCCCAGAGCAGCTGTGGCTGCCCCTGGACCCCTGGCAGTGTCCAAGGCCAGGCTGGACATTGGGGCTTGGAGCAGCCTGGGCCAGTGGAAGATGTCCCTGCCCATGGCAGGGGTGGAATGGGATGGGCTTTGAGGTCCTTTTCAATGCAAACCATTCCATGACCTTATGATTGTGTGTAAGCAAAGATCTTTTTCTGACTCCCAGCTATGAACCAGATCATTGACAAGGACCATTTCATGACTGGCACATCCCAGCCTGCTTCACCTCCAAAATTAACAGTCTACTTTAAACCCAAAAATCCATCCATATACAGACAACAAATAAATAAAACCTACAAAATAACATGGTCAAAAATTCCTTTCCTTGGGCAAAATCCCCATCATTTTCCTTGTTTTCAAGAATTCTACCATCTCCCTCTGTGCTTGTTTTTAATGAAGATATCTATCACTCCTTCCTGAGCAGCAGGACAGAGATCTTGGGCTCTTCCAAGCGGGCTGTGTGAGCATGATGGATTGTCTGTGTGCCAAGTCAGAGGAACGTGCAGACTTGCTCCTGTCTTGCCAGGAGCCAGGTTTTCAGAATTCCCCTACTACCAATTACCGCTTTTACCCTAATTAAAAAGATACCAGGGAACAGAAAGAAAAGGACAAAATCCAACCAATCTCTTCGTTCGTGTGCAATCAGCAGGGACAGGTGAGGAGGTTCCTGAGGGGCTCAGTCCTCCTGGGACCTTCACCTCCCTCCGCTCACGCCAGCTGAGCCCACCCACGGTGAGTGAGGCAGCACCCTGCCGTGCTGGGCTCCCCGCGTGCCGCCCCGGCCACCCCGGCCTGCAGCCCCCGGCCCGCGCGGGACAGACGCCCCGCGGGATGCGCCCGTGTTTAGTCTGAGCGCAGCCCTGGCGCTGGAGCCGCCTCTTGTTTTCCATGGCCCCGCGTCCCACGCTGCGCACAGGAATGGAAAAGCTTGTTATTCTGGGCTGCCGGGCGGCCGGGCCCGTCCAAGAGCGGGGAGCAGTGATGTGGTTACGCGAGCCGGCCGCAGAGCCTCCATGGCTTCAGCTGCTGGCTGGCACCCATCTGCTCCGGCAGACCACACCGCCTGCCGCCACCGCCGCCATGGGCACGGGCAGGTGACGGGAGCTGGCTGTGTCTGGGCACACTGCTGTGGTGTGTCTCCAGGTGGGCTCGCACGGGCCTAGAGCGAGGGGGAAGGATGGGAGAAGACCTCAGAGGCACCAGGACAGCTGCCCAGAAATGGAGTCCTCAGCACCCCGCTGGCCTCAGTGCTCAGCAACGGCACAAAGCAGGGCCAGGACGTGTCCCTTTGGGTGATGGAGCACTGGAAGAGGCTGCCCAGAGGGGCTGGGGAGTCTCCTTCTCCAGATATATTAAAAACACACCTGGACACCATCCTGTGCAACCTGCTGTAGGTGATGCTGTGATTTAGCAGGGGCTGGGCAAGATGATCTCCAGAGGTGCCTTCCAACCCCAACCACTCCGTGATCCACGACACACCCAGCCTGGCCCATGGCTCTGCTGCCTCTGCAGGATCTGGGTAGTTGGGGGTTCTGGTGACCCCCAAGGACACCCAGTACCTCTGTGTTTCACTCACAAAGTTCCCCAAACTGGTAAAGATCTATCAAAGAAATTAAGACCTATAAAATCCCAGCCTATGGAGGATGTTGGCCAACCAAAGGGAAAAAGAAGAAGGGCAAAATACCACAAGTCTGATTATGAGATGTAACACTGGTGTGCACCAGCACCAGGCAGGAAAAACTCATTGAAGTATTTTAATGGTCAGAAGAACACCACCATAAAACGCCACCGTGTTACCACAGCGCTACCCTGCCCTCTGTGGCTCCTCTCCTACACAGAGTAAGTGATTATTAGGGACAGCTGGGCCCACACCACAAACCCCCCTCCGCTGCCAGCACCTCCTGGTCCCAGGATGGGCTGCAGGAAGATGCAGAGCTGCGGGGGCACCTGTGGAACTTGTGCCCTGGCCCCTGGGTGGATCTGGCTGGGGGCTGGGAGGTGGGGACCCTCCAGGCCGCAGTTCCAGCCACATCTGTCCACACTAAAAAAGAACGTCCCTCTCTGGTTTTCCCTTAGGACTTGTGAGCACGTCAGGAATTAAACCCCAGTCTCCTGGGCTCATTGCACTGGTGCAGGAATCTGCATCTTTTTCTCTTCCCTGCATTCCAGTTCTTCTCAGCTCAGTGAAAACCCCTCCCCACCTTGCCCAAGGCACTTCAGTGTGCACGGGGATGCCGGATGCTGCTTAGCAGCCCTTGAAATAACAGGGCCAGGAGAATGGGAAACGCATCCCTACAGACAAACCATGGCTTCTTCAAACTTCCTCCCCGTCCAAAATTTCCCTTGAAAAGCCATGACAGGGAGTTACAAAGGTCCCTCTTGCAAGAAGAGGAAAAATGCAGGAGAGAAAAGCCCTTGGCGTGCCTCCCCCGCGTCCGGCTCCGGCCCCCGCGGCTGCCACGGAGGTTTGAGGGACTTGAAGGGATTTGCGATGCAATAAAAACATTCCTGCTTGCAAAGCATGAAACCCCAAAAGTTTATGGGAAACCACTGTCTTCGGGATGTCTGCATATCTTCAGGCATCCTGGGAGCTGTAGTTCAAAGAAACCAAGAAAAAAGCAAGCAGCCGATAATGATGGTTTCTGGATGGAGGTTGTGTGACTATTGGCTCCCGCACGAAAGCCTGAATTTCTGGGATGCTGAGCCCAATTGTGCAGCCAAGTGAGAGAAGAGCTCCTTGGCGCCTGGGGCACGAGGGACTCCGGCACCACAGTGGGGGAGAGCGAGAGGCACCCGGGGAAGGGCAACCCAAAAAACCATGTGTCGGTGGCTGGGAAGAGGGATGCACTGCAGCAGAGGCCAAGAGGGATGGGCCAAAGACATCTCCAGGGCTGGGAACCTGGCCGGAGCATGGCCTCGCCTGTGAGCTGAAACCTCCGTGCCTCAGTTTCCCCATTAACTCTTATTATCCCCCTATCCCCAAGTGCTGCAAGGATTGGCCTTTGCTGTTTGAACACCCATGGGGAGCTGAACTCCTCAGAAGCCAGCTGTCCACACTGCACCATTAAATCACCTCCAGGCCCATTTCCTCTGAGCCCATGAAGGACAGCTGTGCCAGCCAGGCTGCTGAAAGGCACTTTATTCCAACACAAGACACTCTTCAGGCAAGAGTCACCTCCCAGCAGGAGAACCAGCAGCACGTGGCACCCTCCAGATGAGGCACTGCCCATCAGCACTCCCACACCTGAAACACCCTGGGGTGCAGGGGCAATGGTGGGGGACAGAGATGTGAGAGGCTGTGTATCATCCTGGACTGAGCGTGGAGTGATGCAGGAGATGCTTTCATTTCCAACCACGGACTCCTGCAGCAAAGACCACAACCTGGGTAAAGCCAGCGCTGGAGACATGAGAAGGTGACCTTCTCACTACCTGCCTTGTATCGTGGGCTTGGGCTTCACAGGCCAGAGCACGAGACTGCCCCGTGGCTGTGCGAGGCCCTCTCTGATGCTGGACACCACCTGCCCACCAAGGCACCATGACACCGAGCGTGGGGACAAACCCACACCAGCACCAGCTGACACAACTGACCCCAGCATGGTGTGCTCTGCTGGCTGCTGCGAGCCTGAAGGCCTCGAGAGTGCTTTCAGACACTTGGAAAGCAAAGATAAACCACAGGAGAGTTTGTCCTTGGAGAAAACCTGTAGCCCTGAAGAACAAAGAAGAGGTGGAGCATTCACACTGGCAATAGCAGCAGGGATGCTACTCCATGGATGCTACTCCATGGATGCTACTCCATGGATGCTACTCCACGGATGCTACTCCACGGATGCTTTTCCATGGATGTTATTCCATGGATGCTACTCCACAGATGCTACTCCATGGATGTTATTCCATGGATGCTACTCCACGAATGCTACTCCACGGATGCTATTCCACAGATGCTACTCCATGGATGCTACTCCACAGATGCTATTCCATGGATGCTACTCCATGGATGCTACTCCACGAATGCTACTCCACGGATGCTATTCCACAGATGCTACTCCATGGATGCTACTCCACAGATGCTATTCCATGGATGCTACTCCATGGATGCTACTCCACGGATGCTATTCCACGGATGCTATTCCATGGATGCTATTTCATGGAATGCTCTCCAGCTGTGGCATCTTCCCGCTCCAGAGCAGAACATGTTGCACGTACTTGCCAAAACCACTTGTTGGTGTCTGCCAAACACTGCCCACGGGGTGAGAACACCACAGGAGGCAGGTCCCCAGGACACAGCACTCTTCACACCTCACTGCCACTCCATCCAGGCTGTCACAGGGCATGGGCTTCCAACTCCTCAGCACCAATCCGGTGTGATGAGGCAGCAGGTGCACAGGCCAGTGCAGCCCAGAGTTGAGTTTCTGGAGGTTCTGCAGAAGGACACCTTGGTTTTGCAGAGCTGAGCCCTCTGCTCTGGAGAAGAGCAGCTGGAATGTTTCTGGGCCAGCTGTGCCTTCACAAGCAGTGGAAAGGGCACCCTGAAATGGTCAAGGCCAGGGCACATAAGCTGAAGACCTACCAAGATTTAGGACATCATGCTGGTGCCTCTTGCTTCCTTTTCCTTGGCTGCCAAACTCACATGGCAATCCTGATCTCCCCTGGAACTAAACCCAGATTGGCTGAAACCACGCCATGGACACAGCCAGTTCCCTTTCCGAGGCTCCCACACGCCAGGAAGCACCCCCAGGCCCTGAGCCGAGCATCTGGGGTGCAATGCCAGCACCTGCTCCACCTCTCCCAAGGCAGGAGCTCTGCACTGTGCTCTTGCAGTGGCTGTCCCTGCTCAATTCAAACCTCACTTTGGAGCCCTTGTTCTGTTCCTTGGAGCTGATAAAACCCAGCTGAGGAAGATGGGGACTTCAGGAGCAGAGCTGACACTCAGAAAACAGGACTACCTCCCAGCCAAGCCCAGCCAAAGCACAGCATGTGCCTCCTACACTCACCTCTTGCATCTCAGGTCTTCTTCTGCACTGCCCAACCCTGACAGGGAATTTGCATTGCACCACGAGCCTCAGCAATGGACATCTTCAAAGCAGAACCCCAGGGAGAGAAGGGAGGAGCAGGAAGCTGCTGTTAGGGGCCATTCCTGAATGGAAAAGCAACCATCTGGGTTCAGAGCACCCCTCAGCAGCTGGAGGAACACACAGGCACTGCCATGGTTTGAGACAGGTTGGCTCAATGCTGCCCAACAGGTACCCTGGGCCTTGTGCAGTCATTTCCCTTTGAATTAACGCCGCTTTTCAGATCTGACTGACAATGCTGATGTCTGTCTATTACACCAGGAGTCGTTCCCAAAGCTCCTGTGTCTTTTTCCAAAAGAGCCAAAGCAGCAAAGGGTTATTAACTGGGGAGACAGCGAGCACAGGGAGGGAACGTGCTGCTCTTTGACAGGAACTGTGCTAATGAACATTATAAAATTAAAGATCAGGAAAACCTCAATGACAACTTCAACCCTAGAAAAGCTGCAGTTCAACCCCAAGGAAATCAGCCAAGAGAGAAGAAAGCTCACTGTGGATTCTGGGTCCACATTCCAAAACCTTCACCTCCAGCACCAGGTTGCTCCATTAAAGCAGAGTCTGACATTAGGCTCATCACAGAGGTATCCCAAGGCCCTCTGCTAGTTCTGGGTATGATTTCAGCCAGCCACCGCCCGATCCTGATGGAAAGCAGTTAGGTGATAGCTGAACCAGGACTTTGCAAGCCACTAAGAGCACCATGTAGCCACAGATGCCTGTCTTTTCTTCCAGCACATTCCTTGAGGATGTGTGGCCCTGGTGTCCTCTCTCTTCACGCCTCCTTGGAGCTGGTTTATCCACAGAGAGGAAGAGGAGCTGCCACACCATGATATTTGTGGCCTTGCAAGTGGCTTTCAGGTTTCCTTGAACGGTTTGCTTGAACACTTGAGTGGTTTTCAGGCTTCGTCTCCTTGGCCACTGCAGGGACTGCTTTTACAGGAGCAAGTCCAATGAAACCCTTCAGCATGTGCTCATGTCCCAGGTAAGGGCAGCCTGTGGAGATCAGTGCCCCAGAAAAACACTTCCCTGGATGTGATGGAGATGCCACCACCAAAGCCCTACCTGAGTGGGACCTCCCAGGGCTGCCTCTCCCCAGGAAAAACAGCAAACCTATACTATCAACCTATACTTTGGGTGTTCAAAAACAAGCACAGCTCACTCTGCTCTACAAAGTAAGAAAAAATCCTGGAAAAAACAGAGCACAAACTGTACCTTCACACAGGCCCCACCAAGCGCCAACCCAGGGTGAGCAGAAGCAGCTGAGCCCAAAGAGAGCCACATTTTCTAGGGAACATTAATGCAGCCCTGGAGCTGGTGGTGACAGGTAAGCCCCGGGCTCTTGGCTGTGCTGGGCTCAGCGGGAGACGGGGCTGGACCCCGGTGGGACGGATGCTCTAAATTAGGAATGAAAACATTGCCCCCCTGCTCAGCAGAAGGGTATGCTCAAAGTGAGCCCTTGTCTGGGACAGCCAGTGGGCCAAGCGAGGCGACAACAACAGCTCTGCCAGAGTCCAAAATACACCCGCAACGTGTTTTGAATTACTTTGTGCTGGGCTTTAAAATATGCTGAAAAATTTCCATCCAGCCTGGCTGTGGAGCTGCAGGAGGACCCTGGGGTTTGTTTCCACGCACGGTGACGCTGACCTGAATTTCTCCCCATGGGTAGTGAAAAGAGAGAGCTCTCGGGGAGGGCAGTGCTGAGAGGAGCAAGGGGACAAGGAGCCACCCAGTGTGCTCTGGCAGTGATTTTGGGTGGGGACTGCTCAGGGTCCGCACCAGCAGCTGTAGGGGGGAGGGATGCTCCTTCCCAGCACAGGGAAGCACCCCATGGACACATCAAGCTGAGTCAAACCACAGAGGGAGATCTGCTCCCTGAGCGTGGCAGTCCAGCCCCCGCCGGCGCTGGAACCTCTTGCTTGCGGCTCAAATCAACGCGGCTCCATTACAAACAAACCTGTGGGAGGGAGAGGCAAAGAAAGAATCCCTCGAGGAATCTGCAAGGCACTGGAGGAGCTAAAAATAACCACCACCAACAAATCAATCTAGAAACAGAAAGCTAAAATCCCTAGTAATAGAGGGTTGCCAGGTGGAGGAGGGAGAAGCCTGGCACCCTGTGCCCTGGCCCTGCCCACCAAGGATCCTGCAGAGAGTAGGGGCACAGGAATGTGGGACTGAGGGGGCATCGCTGCCTCTGACTGCCTCCAACAGACACCAGCTCCCACACAGGGAAGCATGGCATTGTTTCCCCACTTTCTTACCTCTGTGTTTTCAGATTGCCTCTCGAGATGGGCCAGCTGACTCCAAGGAGCCAAGGTGCTCGAGCCAAACTCCTCAATCCCTCCTCCACTCCATTCCAAGCTCCAGAAATGGAGCCAAATCTCATGTCCTTTCCAGTTCTGGTCACCACCTTTCCCACACCCCTCTGGCAAGATCAGTCTGATCTCAGGACTCATCTATGTATCTACCAGTGCTATTTTCCCCCTTCCAGACCCCTCCAAGGATGCATATCCCAATCCAGGCCTTCCACCCCTGAACATGTGCCATCACAGACAGAGTGGGGGCCACAGTGATCTCACAGCTGTAAGGTAACAGGAACACTCTTGGAAAGTGGATAAAAGGCTCTGGATGGCAACTCAGTTGCAATGTGAAATTCCAATGTGAATTGTAGGACTTCACAAGACCAGAAGAATGAGGCCTGGATGTGGCTATGGTAAATCAGCAGGGTGGAAGAGCCCTGGGTTTGTTCACCAGGCACACAAGAGAATTCCCAGCCCACTGGAAGGTCGCAGCACACGGGCAGAGACCTGCTCCTGTCCTCCACGTCCCCAAGGCCAGCAGGGAAGAATGCATCCCAAAGGGGATTGGGAGAGCCCCCATGCTCGTGCCATCCCACCCCCCCATGCTGCCGTCTACAGCGGGGTGACGTCCCCAGCCAAGCAGAGATGTGCCGTGGAGGGCTGCACCCACCCATGGTCCGGGACAACATCCTCGGTCTGTCCCCACCCCAGCCATGGCACAGCCCCTGGATCCGACGGGCAGAGCCGGAGGGACACGAGGCAAGGACAGGCCACCCAGGAGCAGGGACAGGAGCAGGGGAGGCGGTAATTCGATGTCCTGCCCTCGCCTCCCCAGCCCGGCTCAGCTCGGGTGACGAACGCCGCAGGAAGGGGATGCTGCTCTCCTGACACCGCACACGCCGCTAATCCCGCGGCTTTATCTGTCACTTCCCCATCCTGCCCGGCTCCCGGGCGCTCCGCCGAGCCCCGCTCCCTGCCTGCCTCCCGGCTGCCCCATCCCAGCTCCCTGCTCCCTCGTTTGCGACAAAAAACCCTAGGAGGGGCAAAAGGGTGTTGACAGGGTGTTTGTTAATCAAACGAGCTGGGGATGAGCGGGAGCCTCATCCATCAGGCAGTGCTCCCAGCTCTCCTGCCGGAAAGGTAATTCCCAGGACCGGAGCGGGGCACGGGGGGTGGATGCCAACACAGGGCACCCCTGCGAGGGCAAGGAGCTATGGAAGCACAGGGCCGAAGTTCCCAGTGGCCACCAGCCCCTGCCCTCCCGGGTGCCTCCCTGCCCCACTGCTCCCTGCAGGGACCCTCACATCCCTCACGTCCCCAGCCTCCAGGGACCAGCAGCTCACCCTGACATTCCCATCCAGCACCTCCTCTCTGGCTGTGGAGCAAGAGCCCTGGACATGCCTGGAGGGACCTACCCAGGGACACAGACCCCAGCCCGGGGGTCCCCATGGCACTGCCCACCCGGGCCAGAGCCAGCTCTCTGCCCAGGAGCCCCCGAGGCAGATAACCTGCACTGTGCAAGTGCTGGGGCATGCAGCTCGGCAATAGCCCAGCTCTCCAGCTCAGGAATGTCCAAATAAATACAGAAATACATAAAAAGGCCATAAATAAGGTTGCCTGAGATGGCTGTTTGTCTCCCGCCTGGCCAGGACCCCCGCTCCCCCGCTGCTGTTTGCCTTGGCAGATGACAGCTGGGTAATTTGTTTCCATTGCAATGAAGTCCCAATTAACTGGAATAAACTTTTTACACTAAGTGTGTTTGTTTAACAAACTGGCTCTTTCAGAGCCTCACCGAGACCTGATTGATGCATTTGAGGGGAGTGGAAACACGCTGGGTGCTTGGACATTAAAGCTGCAGTGTCTGAGCAGGCTGGGGCTGAAAGGGCTCTCTCTGTGTTTGGGAAATCAAAACTGACACCTCTGATGTCTGGACTGGGACAGGGATTTCAGCGTGGCCTTTGTGTACAAATATTGACAGTTTCTCATTCGCTGTGGCTGACAGCCCCTCCGGTGTCCCCGCGGGGCAGGACATCCCCCAGGGCCAGGCTCTGCTGGGAGAAGGTGGGGTCCATCATGCTGCAAGGATGCACCTTGTGCCTCCTAGGGACAGCCCGGGGGCTCCAGCCAGCCAACAAAATCCCAAGGAAAGGTGGGACTGGCTCCACAGGACACTCTCAACGAAGCAGAACCAATGTCTTCAGCAGCAGCCACGCTCCTCCTCCCAGCCTTCAGAGGTCACCTTCATGGCTCATGAAGCCATTGATTTACAGCAGCAAGGCCAAGATGGTGAGAAACCAGTCTGAGATGGCGAGAAACCAGTCTGAGATGGCTAGAAACCAGTCTGAGGTGTCTAGAAACTGGCTGGGAGCCTGAGTCTGGTTTCTGGTTCACACCACAGTTTTCAGCAACACTCTCCAGCTGAGGGGAGGTGAGAGAACAGAGAAACCTGAGCCCAGAAGAAGAGTCCTCCTCATCCTCAGAACCCTTCTGTTGGGATGGAAATGGCAAAGCCAAGTGGACAAATTGCACAGTAGGGATCTGGCACAAGTGGGACCCGAGGCAGGCAGAGGAGACACTGTGTGCAGCACAGGGGACAGCAGCTCTTGTGCTGTGCCTCCTCCAGGAACATCACTGCTGGGAGCACCCTCAGGACCAGCAGCACTAAGCCCCCACATCTGCCAGACGGTGGCCCAAGATCCAGAGGGACAAAAGGGGGACACCGTGGGGAAAAGATGCCCCAAGCATCCCTGGCAGTGGTGCCAAAGGCAGGCACCGAGCACCACTGCTGGCTCTGGTGGGATGTCCCACGAGGAGGGAAAAGCCACGGCACAGCCTCACGGCAGAGCCCACGGCAGGACCAGCCCCACGCTGGAGCTGTGTTCCAGCTGCCTGGTGAGACACTGCATGAGTAATAAGCACTTCTGGAAAACAAAGCACTTCTGCCATCCGAGCGGACAATGAGTGCAGCTGAGCTTTCTCTCCCTGGGCGCTTTTTTTTTCCTACCTCAAACTGCAAAGGAAAACCTCCAACAGACCCTGCTTGAGAACTGTCAGCTCCAGAGGTGTTCTTGAAGCATTCATTGGGAAGGCTTTTCTATTTCACATCTAAAAATGGGAATTTGCAGGTCCTAGAGTTCCTTTCATCTGCTTCTCCAGCCCATTTCCTCGAAGCACGGCACGCATTTCCATTTACTGTGGGACAAGGTGGTGTTTTCCTGTGGCTGGGGGTTGAGCTGATCTCCCACAATCCCTCAGTAAAATGCCCCAAAGTCTGTCTGAAGTCAGCCTGCCTGGGCTGTCCACAGCTTGATTCAGTCAAGTCTTTAATTTAGGTGTAAATACGGTTATTCATTGTTCCAGGCCCTGGCACAGGGTGCCCAGAGCAGCTGGGGCTGCCCCTGGATCCCTGGCAGTGCCCGAGGCCAGGTTGAACAGGGCTTGGAGCAGCCTGGGACAGTGGAAGGTGTCCCTGCCCATGGCAGGGGTGGCACTGGATGAGCTTTAAGGCTCCTTCCAACCCAAACCATTCTGGGATTCCATGATTCTTCAGCGATGATTATGAGCTCATCCTACGTTCAGGATGTGCTGAAGCCACCAGTGGCAGCACTGATGGCAGAGCTCTGCACTGTCTGCCCAGGCTCCCTGTGCAGTCCAGGGGGAGAGAAGGATTAATTTCCCCATAAATTAGTTGGAATGCTGGTCGTGGCGCCCTTTCACATGATGTCCTAAGCCTGAAGAGACAAGTGAGCACCCTCACCCTCATCCCTTCCCAGGGCACAGCCACCACACTACCCTAAATCCTGTGTGTGTCAATGCCAGAAACCTGTAGGAAAGTTGAAATCCTTGGATCACCCCTCCACGCACACGGCTTTGTCAGGATGCAGGAAAGACAGCGCGTTTTCCTCCTTTAACACCCTCAGTCACACTTTTCCCTGTGCAAATTAGCACCATCTCCACATCTCCCCACAGCCTGCCCAGCACAGCCCAATCCTGCCTGATTATCCCTCCCAGGGAAAGAGGAGCTCCCGGAGATCCGGCTGATTGCTCGCAGGACCTGGGGCTGCCCCATCCCTGGAAGCGTTCAAAGAATGGGGCTTGGAGATAGCTGGGATAGGGGAAGGTGTCCCTGCCCACAGCAGGGGTAGAACCAGATGATCTTTAAGGTCCCCTCCAGCCCAAAGCCTTGTGGGATTCTCTGGTTCCGTGGCCCAGCTGTCGATCTGGCACTGCAGGTGGGAGCACGGAGAGAAAATATCACAACAGCATTTGAATAAAAACCCAGATTAATCCGTGGCTGTTCCAAGAAACCGTACCAGAGCCCTGCTCGTGCTGTGCTGAGGGGCAAAGCTCTTGGGATGAGGTAGCGAGGTGGAGAAAGCAGAATGAGGAACGGGAAATTTTCCCTCGTGAGCAGAAATTGAAGGCACTCAACACTCCTGGAACTGCTCCGCTGCTCTACGTGATCAGCAGTGCCTGCGTGGGAGGGTGGCGGGGAGTGAAGAGGAGGGCACTGCACACTCACAATACACACCATTATACGTTTTCCTTTGGAATTACAGATCTTTTAGCAGTCAGTGCTTGAATAAAGACATATTTACCTTCTCACCCAGGACTGGGACGAGGCACAGCACATCGTACCTGAGCCAGCTGCAGGAGCTCGGCCTTCAATGCATGTTCCCAATGGATAAGAAATAATGTGCTAGCAGGGATTTGGGTCTCTGAGCTGCACACTGGGAGACTCACAGAGCCAGCAGGAAAATCATGGGATCACAGAAGGGTCTGGGTTCCACCTAGCTCCAACCTCCTGCCATGGAGCGCAGAATAGAGTGGTCGATACAAATGAAAAATTACAATAGATAGGAAAATCATTAGGGAAACTAAAGAAGGGAAAAATGCATGGGTGGATATGGAAAATCTGCAGTGGGAGCCAAACAAGGGTCTGGTTTTAAGGAACACCGGGGCCACTGTAAAGCAGGGTCTGTAGGACTGCTCGAACGGTGCAGAAAAGGAAAACAGTCCATATTTATTCTGTGTTTGGGAAAAAAATGTGAGTAAACGAATTCCTAGGAGAGATGAAGTTCTCCTAAATCATTAGCATCCATGCTTACATCGAATGTGGCCAAACAGCACCAACCAGCACCAATAGCTCAGCCAACACGTACCCAAAAGCTGGAGAGAGGTTTTTGGGCTTTGCTGCTTGTTTTGAGCAAAGTTCAGGCTGCCACATCCAGATGGAAACGGCTCCTTCCCCCCAACATTGCCACCCGGCAGAAAGGGTGACCTAGTTACCAACCAAGCGGTCAGCCTGATCTAGGGCCCAGAAGGCAGGGCTCATCTGGAATTGAATTAAGAAATAATTAAAGGATGTAAGTTCTAATTAAAGTCAGTCGGTGTGTCGTGGTGGAAGAGATCTTGTCAAATGAGCCTGATGTCACCCTGTAATGAACACTCGCTTCCAGGAACGGGCCCTGCGCACGTCCTGGCTGCGCAGGCAGAGCTCTCAGTGCTCCCTGATGCTCTGATTTCAGGAGATGGGGCTGTGCAGCCCCAATCAAGCACTTTAAATAGATTTAGAGCCGGCTGACAGGTCTCACACAGGAGGTGTCAATGGGGAATCGTTAGCGAGGCTCCATGGGGAACACGCCAGTCGATACTTTCATCGATGATCGCCATGAAAATAAAAAATCCTCACTCAAAAAATTAGCGGATGACAGGAAGATTGATGTAATGGTAAATATTGATGAGGAGAGAGGGAAATGTGGGCTGCCTGGTAATGCTGAGCCCATTCAAACACTGTACATGATAATGCAGCCCAGCATGGGATGATGCAGCTCTGGAGAGGGATTTCAGGCCGTATTTCTGAACAGGAACTGGAGCCCAGACAAGAGGGAGCCTCCAGGAAGGGTCAGGGGTCACCACGGGTGAGCAGCCCAGCACAAGGCTCTAATGTGATGCTGTGATGAAAAAAGCTGATGCAGTTCTTGGGGGAGAGCAGGAGAGCGGCACGTACTGCACTGCTGGGACTGCCACCGCCACTCCTGCAATTAAGGTGTCCACGTTTAAGGGGGACACTAAAACAGCAGAGCCTGGAGGGATGAGTCACAAAATTGATCTGAGGGCTGGAGAAAATATCGTGCTGCAAAAGATTTGAGCTATATTGAGTTTATTGATAAAAATCTGCCACCCACCAAAAACCAGAGTGGTGCCAACTGCTTTTATCAGTGAGGTGTGCCAGGAGGCAGGGACTTGGAAGCGGAGCCCAGCAAATTCTACTGAGTTTTGGGTCAGGATTAGATACATCTCAGGAGTGCTCAGAGAATTACATAACTCTCAGAAGGCAACCAAAACCTCTCCAGGAGCTTGTGGGCAATTTATATCCCTGCAGCACATCCGAGGCCAAAGGAGTGATCCAATAGACCTGAATCCCAGCAGACAGCTGGAGCTCCAGGGCTGACTCCTGCCATGCACCAGGATGAAGGCTCAGGAGGGGTGTTTAATGGCTTTAAACTGACAGAGAGCAGGTTTGGAGTAAATGCTAGGAAGGAATTGTTCCCTGGGAGGGTGGGCAGGCCCTGGCACAGGGTGCCCAGAGCAGCTGGGGCTGCCCCTGGATCCCTGGCAGTGTCCAAGGCCAGGCTGGACAGGGCTTGGAGCAAGCTGGGATAGTGGAAGGTGTCCCTGCCCATGGCAGGGGTGGGACTGGGTGAGTTTTCAGGTTCCTTCCAACCCAAACCATTCTGGGGTTCCATGAGAGAGTCCCGGCCTTGGAGCAATGAGGAGCTGGGGTGGCACCGAGCTCCTCAAAGACGAAGTTCCGAGCTACAAGTCCAGCTACCTCTGAGGAGTCCCCATCGAGTCTTGTGCCAGAAGCAAAGCATGAGGGAAAGGCTCCCTCTGTCCTGGAGAGAGCCCAGCAGGGATTGCTGGCTGAGCAGCTCAGGAAACTCCTCTCCCCACGTCCCCCTTTTCTACCCGGTGTGTTTGGGACCGATGGCTGTGGGTGGGAGCGGCACCTCCCATGGCTGAAGCATCTCTGTGTTGACTCACTGCAGCAAACATTTTGCTCTCTTGCTTAGGGGAGAATGCAGGCTTGGTGATTTGTTAAAAAATGCCCATCTTCCTACGCTCGATTCCCTTTCCATGATTAATGCCAGGCGCCGCAATCGTGGCAGGGCTGCAGCTGGTGCTTAGGTGGCTCCTGTGCCAGCCTGAGAGCTGAGCTGGCAGCATCGTCCTCCCAGCACCAGAGGGGAAGGCAGCCCTGGGCTCAGACCAGCAGGGCAGGCAGATGCCACCCCAATGTCCCCACCAGTGGCCCGGGGAGCCCCAGTGCCCACTCTGCTCCCTGCTTCTGGAAAAAGCAGCAAGGAGAGGGACCCCATGGTGAGCAAGGAGCCTTGTGCTGCCCAGAGGCACCGCAGGGGGACAAGGGCTGAGCCCCAATCCCTGCTGGCATTTCACGGGGACAGAATGCCCTCAGTGCTGCGGGGAAGTGCACAGTGCAGGGAACACACACCCTCCAGCCGGGACAACAGGAAGCACGACAGAAAGACTTCGAGCCCTTGGGTGGCAGTGCTGCAGACAGGGAACCAGGGCCAGGCAGGTTTTCAATTGGACTGGAACTGAAATTACAGGGGGCACAAAATCCAACCCTGCTTTGGTATAAAGAAAGGGGCTGGGGGGATCAGGGAAAAAAGCCCTGCAAGTTTCTATGACAACTGGCACAGTAAGAGCCTACACTGCAACCTCGCTTAACACGTTACAAGCTGCAGAGAAGCAATGAAACCCCAAACTTTATTTTATCCCAGGTGTAGGAGGGCCATTCCCAGGGGAGAGCGGGCACAGGGCCTGGGGTTGGTCCAGTGGTCCCGTGGCCTGTGCACCCAGTGCAGGGTGAATAGTTCAGCCAGCCCCAACAACTCCTCCTGCTGTCCCTTGGGCTCCAGGGACCACTAAGACCAAATCCTTGTCCAAACCTTTCTTGGGCCAAGGTACTTAATTCTGGTTATCAGGGGTCCTGATGCCATCCAGGGCATCTGTGTCCTGAAAAACCATGGATCCAGAACAGTTTGGGTTGGAAGGGACATTAAAGCCCATCTCGTTTCAGCACCCTGCCATGGGCAGGGACATCTTCCACTGGCCCAGGCTGCTCCAAGCCCCGAAGTCCAGCCTGGCCTTGGGCACTGCCAGGGATCCAGGGGCAGCCACAGCTGCTCTGGGCACCCTGTGCCAGGGCGTGCCCACCCTCCCAGGGAACAATTCCTTCCCAATACCCATCTAAATCTCTCCTCTTTTACTTTAGAACCATTCCCCTTTGTCCTATCACTGTCTGTCCTTGTAGAAAAGTCACTCTCCCTTTCTTTAATAAGCTCCTTTAAGTACTGGAAGGCTGAAATGAAGTGTCCCTGGAGCCTTTTCTTCTCCAGGCTGAACACCCCCAGCTCTCCCAGGCTGGCTCCAGAGCAGAGGGCCCAGCCCTTAAAGCATCTTTGTGGCCTCCTCTGGACCCGTTGTGTGCAGACCCTCCCACCATGATCTTCACAGGATCATGCCTGGGTGAGCACTCCCACCCAAGGGGCCATAAAAGAGAAAACGGGTGAGAGCCGTGTTCATCCTGACCTGACCAAAGCACGGCCTTCAGCAGGACCTGCCGGGCACACAGCGGGGCTGCCCTGGGGAGGGGACAGGAGCAGCACGGCCAGGCCTTCCACAGGGGCCCTGCTCCCTTCCCCGGGTACAAACTGGTACCAGTTTCCAGCTTCCCAAGCAAACAGCAGTGTCAGCCTGGGCAGGGAGCCCAGAGGCCACAGTGCAAACCAGCAGGGTGATGGCTCCTCCACGCCTGGGCTCCCGTTGGAGCCCTGCCAGCACCGCTCCTCCTCGGGGCTGTGTCCCATTCCCTACAGCCCAGAGGAACAGCCTGGACCTGGCTGTTCTGAGCTGAGCTCCTGCACCCACTGCAAAGGTCCAGAGCAACCCTCTGCCATGCCATGAGATACCCCCAGTTCATTCCCACCTCTGCCAATCCCCAGCTCCCCGCTACTTCCCACTGCTCATTCCTGCTTCCCCTAACTCCCAGCTCCCAGGCTGCTCTGGGTCAGCTCTGCTCTCCATTCCCAGACTGGCATTTTTTGAATGACTCCATTTCTCCAAAGTGCCTTTCCAGGATTCCCTTCCTTCCTCTGCCCTCCAAGAGGATTAAAGCCTCTCCACCTGCCTGGAGCTAAGACTGAATCCACTGGCCAAACTCCAGGGGAAATATTTGATACATTTGCTGTACAGTTTCAGTGGCTCAGCCCCACTGCCAGGATACCTCAACCAGCACCAGCATCTTCTTTAATTACGTTGTGTGTAAAGGAGATCACTCCTCGACTCTCCGGATATCCGCCTTAGCCAGGACTTGGGGTTGGAAGCGAGGAGCCCGTGTTCATGATCCCTTCTGGAGGGCTACACTCCCCTTCAGCTTCCAACCTGCACCTGCCCGAGGAGCACCCACCCCACAGACCTCAACACTTCTCTTCCACCACCCACGGCTCTGCCATCCCACTGCCACCAGAGATGTTGGTGATGGTGCTTCATCCTTTCCTACAACCAAACCTGGGAGCACTCTCCAAACTCGTGTAGGTGGCTCTGGGACAGTTTCTTGCAGCATTGAGTATCCCAGTGAGTATCCTTCAGTATGGAGAGGTGGTCTTGGCATTGCTTCTCCTACCCCACAGCTCCCTGGTGTCACTGGCACCATCTCTTCCTCCGCACTTCCCATGTGCGTCCTCCTCCCTCTGCTCAGCACTTGGAACCTGAGCTCCCAGCTGAACAACTCCCAGCCACCACAGAAGTCAAACGCAGCCTGTATGTGTGTGATTATCACCATTACCACAGCAATAATGTCTGAGGGAAGGAGGTACTGAAATGAAAACCTGGCTTAGGAACACATTGTGCTTATTGTGATGGTCCTTAATGCTTCCAAAATGTAAATACTGATTTCTAGAGCCTTAAAGCCACCAGCGTTTTACGAGATAATGATTCAGCAAGGAAACACTTTCATCTAAGTGCTGGCATGGCAAGATTGGAGTCTGGGAGATTAAACGTTCTGTTGTAAGGGCCAGGTGACAAAGAATTAGCTGTGGAGACAGCTCTGTGTAATGACTGCGAGGCAAAGCAAACTGCTGCTTTCTGGGAGGTGGTTTCAAAGGTTCCTCGCGTGTTTGCACATCTGAGGCTGGAGGACAGAGGGCAGGGGCAGCCTTTAATCCGAGATGGAGACAGAGCCACGAGGTGCCTGCCCGAAAGGGCTGTGGGATGCTGCTGCTGCAGGATTGGGCTCCGAGACAGCCGGTCTCTTCTGCACAGCCACACCATCCCCAGGGACAGCAGGAGTGGATCAATGAAGAGCATTTTGTGTCACTACAGCTGTGTCTCTCCTGACACCTCAAAGTGCCTGGCAGATATTCCCTGCTCCCGAGTGACGGCTCCCTGACAGCTGAGCATTGCCCTCGGCACTGGAGGCGGCGTGGGGGGATGAGGGCAGCTCCCACAGCAGTGACACCTTATTAAGCCCAGGTATTTCAGTCTGCATTTGCTAGGGGGTTTATGGGTGTCATCACTACCAGCATTTCTTTCTGCTTTAAAGAAAATCAGTTCCTGACACTGAAGAGCAAATATGTGCCTGGGGCAATTAGCAAACACACCGGACAACCTCAGTTCCTGTCAAGACACTTCCACCCAGCCCTGCCAGGAGACTTATTACCTCCTGTCCCAGGAAAGCCTATTCCTGTCTCTGAGCACAGTGTCCTTGTCCCTGGGTCCTCAGGCAGTGGCTCCCTGCTCAGGAAATTGCCTTGACAGAGAAGTCAGGACCCTGTGTTAGAAGTCTGGAAGGACCTGTGGCAGCCTGGATATTCTGGCAGCATTACAGCACTTCCAAAAGTGGGGGGACAAAGGAGTGAGCGGCTCTGGGGCTGGACTGATACACCCCATGTTTCTTCCCCAGTCTCTACAAACTCTGGTCAGATCCCCGGCAGAGCAGGGCTGCAGCCCAGGTTGCAGTGGGGGAGGCACATGCCCAGGCTGCATCAGATGGGAGTTATTAGGTCAGGATAAACCATTCTGACATCTGAACACACTGTTTTGGAAGCACAGGAAGGCACCTGTACCTGTTCACGTGGGACAGCCGGAGCAGCCGGTGCAGGTGAGGATACCTGTGCAGATGTTGACTCACAGCTGGACCTGTGGCCATTCCCAACACGCCAGGTTCCTCTCTCAGGTATTTCAGCTATGGGAACTCTTTATGTGCCTGTGCTGGTTCTTCCTTGGCTGGTCTCTACCCCTGTCAGTTCTCAATGGATGTAACTTTTCTTAAGATGAACGCTTCAGCGTTCTCGACTCACGCTGCAATCTTCCATTTACCGTGGGAAGAGGGAACGCTACCTCCCAGACTGAAAACCAGGAGACTCAGCTCTTGCAGGAATATCCACAAGCACCACCACTGAAGCCCTTGGAAGCAGAAGGGCTTCCCCCAGAGCGGGCAGCAGCAGCGTTTCAGCTCCAGTAGCTCCATTCCAGGCACCTCTGACTTCTCACAGCAGAGATCCACCTTCCCTACACCTCCCTGTGTGCTTTCCACTGCATATTGGGGCAACCCAGCGGGAGATCTGTACCTCAAAACCTCATGGATGGACTGGCAGGAGGGGAAGGGCCAACAGAGGCTGATGGGCAAGGGTGGACACATCTCCATGCCCCTGATCAGCACTGGGATATTCCAACAGCTCAGGAAACACCCAACTGATGGGAACTGTGGGGTGAGGACAGCATTTCCATTTCTGAAGGGAAGAGGCAACAAAGGAAGGAAAGGAGTCACTCTGGGAGACACAAGGAAATTCAGCAGATGCAGTATCTGATGTCCACTGAGGAGGAGGGCACCTGATTAGAGAAAGCTGAACGTGGCAGGAACGGAGCAGGAGTCACTGCCAGCACGAGCAGTGACAAAACTCGCTGCTGAGATTTCTGGCGTGTGTGTCTCCTTTTTCTGCTTTCAGGACCAACTGAAACTGAATTGCTGTGGGAGAGCCCTGACACAAGAGCAGGGTGGCTCTGACCCTGCTCCCACAGCTCAGGGCTTTGGTGGCAGGTGAGCCAATGCCTCAGAAGCCAGAAAAGGAAAAGCAGAAGCATAGTCGAGTTTGCTCTGGCACATGGGAGCTGCAGGACCAGCTACACACTGCCAGACTTCTCTCAGCTCACCAGCCTCACTGCACAGATGTGTCCAGGAACCACCACAGCTCGGCTCAGCTCTGGCAACCAGCTGCTTCCCACGCTCTGGCTGCTCGCCACAGCCTTGCCCAGGGCTCAGAGAATTGTGAATCTGGGCTGTAGAGCTGCTGCTGAAGAGCTGAGCTGTCTCAAGTCCTTGGCGGGGCCACCAGACCGCTGGCATCTTCCAGCATCCTTTCTCTGCTGAGGAAGACCAGCTCCAGCCCTGCCAGAAACTGAAGGGCTCCATAGAGAGCACCTGGTCCAGCCCTGCAGACGGGTTGCAACAGACACAGTGTGGCATCAGCTGGTGGATCAAAAAGCCAGATGGGATGGGGGCAGTGCTACCAGGCCACATCATGGCCACAAACTGACCCATCCCAAGCCCAAAACAGCCACTGAGGAGCAGAAACGGGCTGGGTGTTAACCAAGGTCACAGTGGTATGATCAGCCAAGGCACAGCTGCTGGGCCAGACCACGGAGGGGCCATGGGCTTGTGGCACAGAGAAACAAACACCCGTAAAACATCCTGTGTCTGCAGGAGCTCTGCACCAGCACCCCCCACTCTGACCCAGCAGCTCCACACCTTCAGCGAGATGGGAAGCCCATGTTCTCCCACTCAAGGTAGAGAAACATTCCTCATTTCTCAGAGGAGATGAGTTATAAATGCAGCACCACAAACTGTTGCTACCAACCGCCAAAACCACAGGAAATGGCAGGAAATCTGAACAGTAAGAGCTCTTTACATATTTCCTCCAAATCTCCTACTTCAAGCCTCCCCAAAGCTTCAGCTGGAACAGAGACATGGGAGATGTTTCAATGTGTTCTAAACCTGCTTGTCAAAACACAGACTCCTCACAAGCACAGCACTAGAGTCGGGAGCACCGAAATCTTGGACAGCTGCTGGGAGAGGTCACAAAAGCACAGCCATGAGTTCTTTGCCAAACGTGCGCTCGTGTTGTTGTGGCACCTGCGGTGACTCCATAACCTCCTGTGATATTCCTCTGATCTCCCAGAAAGCCGGGTGGGATTACCCAGCCTGGGAAATGGCTCTGGCTGTATTTCCAGAAGTCTTTCTCTGCCTGCGGTCTTGGGAAGCTGATGAGCCGCACTGCCTTCGGGTGAGCAGGCAGAGGAGCTCCCCAAATCAGGCTTTCAGTATGGACCTAGAAACCAGCACTGAGTTTTAAAAGCTCTTGGTGGCATAAAGTGGAGTCAGGAGATAACTGAAGAACATCCCATAGCTCCATTCTGGGCACCTCTGATTTCCCACAGCAGAGATCCACCTTCCCTACACCTCCCTGTGTGCTTTCCACTGCATATTGGGGCAACCCAGTGGGAGATCTGTACCTCAAACCTCATGGATGGACTGGCAGGAGGGGAAGGGCTGTCAGAGGAACACACACACACTCCACACTTGCTCTCCCACCACAGACAGCGAGCAGGCAGTTCCATACAGCATTCCCTGGCACAGCCTGCCACCCCTGGACATGCTCCCTCCAAGGCCAAGCCTAACTTGGACCAAGGATGCTGCCACGGTGCTGGCACTTCTGGGATGTAGCGCTGCAGGAATGCTTGGGAAAGCAGCAAAGAGTGAGCAAGAGCAGAAGGACAGTGAGCTTCGGAGGAGAAATTTCCTCAACCCAATTCCTTCTGAATTTTCCAAAGCCATGCTCCCCTGATAGTCCTGCCCATCAGAGCACTGTCCCACAACTTCGAATCCACCTATTTTTTTTTTCCCAGAATAAAGGTCATAACCTGAAGGCCTTCACTTCCTCAAGCAAAGCAGGAGCAACACAAGGTCCCACAGGTGATGTGCTCAGCAGCACAACACGTAATTCAGTGCCAGGGCACAACCCAGCCTCTCAGGAGGGCTTTTAACAGAGTGTGCCATTATCCAAATGATGATGGGAACAAACCTGTCCTTCCAGCAAGCACAACCTTCTTGCCTGGAAGGTGCCGTGCTGTGGCGAGGTTCTGTTACCTACCCCGCACGCCGAGTAACCAGCTGCCTGTGTTGGTGGAGTGGTTTGCAGTAACTTTTGCATGTCCATGGCTCTAAAAAACCCCTTGGCCTCCTCTCCCCCTGCAGCTGACAGTGCTGTACCAAACACAGCGGGTGGAAGACAACAGGCACCACCGTCAATACACGGCTGGGGGAGACGCGCTCCGAGATCAGCCCGTGTGACACACAGCGGAACCCTTCGATCCTCCAAAGCAGCTCAGCTGTGCAAACCAGGAGCAGAGGGAGCCAGAGGTGGGAAAGGTCACCCGTGTGCCCCCCGCTCCCAGCTCTGTCCCCCAGGCTCAGTCAAGCTGTCACGGCTGCTTCTGACCTGATGGAAGGATTTGCATATGCCCCGAAGCCAGGATGACTGACAGCCCTTCCACTGTTATCCTCACTTGTGTAATTGCAGCAGCTATTCTTGTACACTGAAGTGTCTAATCTTAGCAAGCCATGGAGCTGCTGGGTAAGATGGACCAGCCGGGAATTTCCATGCAATTACTCACCACTGCTACTGGCACTTACTTTGGCCGGCAAAAGTCCTTCTTGTCCGCCGACCCCAGGCTCTGCAAAACACAAAAGACAGATTTCTCTTTTTAACCCTTTGCCAAGCAAGTATCACTGATGGGGATGTGTGGGGAAGCAGTGAAAGGCACATGTCTGTTATTTCCCTGCCCGATGGGTCTGGCTGGGCTGGCTGGACAGGACAGCTTGGACCTCCAGCCATAGGCAGAGCCCACAGCAGCCAAGGATGTAAAGACAGAGAGTTAAACTAGAGGTGAGAGGATGCATTAGATCTGAACTCAGTGTACTCGGGCATGTCTGTCTCCTGTCACCTGCAGAAGTGTGGCACCTTGTGTCAGGAGGGGACTCAAGTCCTTTCAAGTCTGCCCAGCTGGAAAGATGACAAAGTGCAGGGTTTGGTGGAGGGGCTGAGCCACCACTGCTGCAGAGACCCTCTGGTCAGGGGCTGAGCCCCAGGCCCACAGCTCCTGCCAGGAGTGGGAAAACAAAATTCTTCTGCCAAGAAAACCACATCAGGCCCCAAGCACGTGCAAAACTGGGAAGCAGAGACAGCCCCGATGCTCGCTCAGGTTCCCAAGTGCCTCCAACTCCACCCCCAGCACGATGGAGTCTGAGAGCACCACAGATGGGCTGTGCCAGGGTCCCCTGTGACACCCCAGTCAGGCCAAGCCTGCCCGTGGGGACGCTGGGGACGATGGGCACCGCACAGAGCCCAGCTGGGGTGCGTGGCCAGGAGTGTGCACGGCACACACACAGAGTCTGCGCCGCTCCTCATGCCCGATGGGGCCGTGTACCCCACACACATCCCAGTCTCACCCCAACACACCTTGTCCCAGAGGCACCCACAGAAGAGACCGGCCCCCAGCCCTGCTCCGAGGCCCCAGTAAGTGACACGAGCTCCCTGAGCTCAGAACGGTACCTGCACCACGGGGTGTGCAGGGCAGGCCCAACACAGTGGGATGCTCGCGGCAGGCGGCACCGGGACAGACAGACACAGACCCACCAGACCTGGGTGTCGCCAAAGCCGTTGCACCACCACAGCCCTCTCCTCCTTCTCCTCCTCTTCCTCCTTCTCCTTCTCCTCGTCCTGGGGAGGATCCTTGTCCTTGCACCTTGTGGGGTGGGGGGCGGTGAGCAGCAGGCGGGGTGGTCCTGGCCCTGGTCCCGTGTGCCGGTGCGTGCAGGCTCGTGGGAGCCGCTCGGGCTCCGGGGCGGCTGTTGTAGTTTTGCTCTGTGGTTGCCAGGCAATGGCGAGCTCCAACTCGAAACAGCGGGAGCAGCGGGGCCGAATGCTAATCAGGGCCGCAAGAGCAATCCCAAAGCTTCCCCTCACTGGCCAAAACCAAAGAGAGCTCCCACCAAAGCCAGCAGGGAGAGGAGGACCCCAGCTTTTAAGCAGGCAGGGATCCACTGTCACCAAAACATAACCAAAAGGAGGCTCTGGCAAAGCCAGCAAGGTAGGGATGTGTTTCAGTGGTAGGTGACCCTCTCCATGGCACGGAGATGTTGGCTGGTCACCAGCACAGTGGGGAGGCTGCAGCCACCCCATGGCACAGGGTACGTGGGTCTGCATGTGTGACATCCTCGTGCTCAGCCCAGGGCACACAGAGGTCTTGGGGCACAGCTGGGAGCACACAAGGAGCAGCTTCCTTTGGGGTGGGAAACTCATTGGGACTGGCATGGAGCTGTGCCAGGGGAGGGTCAGGTTGGATATCAGGGAAAGGTTCTTCCCCAGAGGCTGCTGGGCACTGCCCAGGCTCCCCAGGGAATGGGCACGGCCCCGAGGCTGCCAGAGCTCCAGGAGCGTTTGGACAGCGCTGCCAGGGATGCCCAGGGTGGGGTTGTTGGGGTGTCTGTGCAGGGCCAGGGTGGGACTGGATGATCCCTGTGGGCCCCTTCCAGCTCAGGAGATCCTGTGGTTCTGTGGTTCTAGGATGTCACCTGCCCTTGTGCCGACTGTCAACATGCAAGAGCTCTGAGCACCCCACCGGGTGGAGATGGGGACAGCCCCTGGCTGTCCCTGCTGCTCCTCTGACCAGCAAGAAGCTGCAGCAAAGCCCCACGAATCAATGGCCAGACACCAAACTGGCCTGATCCAACACTGGCACAACCTGCCCAGGTAGGTGGTGGAGTCTCCATCCTTGGAGACATCCAAGACCCACTGGACATGGTCCTGGCTGTCCAGGACAAGCCAGGGTAGGTGATGCTGCACTGAGCAGGGGATTGGGCTGAGAGATCTCCAGATCCCCAGATCTCCCAAACCACTCCATGCATTCCTGAGGCAGCTGCAAAATGAGCACAGCAGTAACTGCTCAGGGTGAGTGATGGGACCTGAGCGATGGGAACTGTCCTGCAAGCCCACAGCACACCCAGGAACAGCTCCACTCCTTCCAGCACAGCATTCCCATACGGTATTTCCTTACTTCTTTAAACTTGGCACCCAAAACCCTAAGTGATACTTCCCAAACTATGGATCGGTTGCAACAAAGTTCATGAGCCTCGACAAATTCAGTTCCTTCTGCTCTCTGTGCTTGTGGGGATCACGAAGAACTGCTGATATTTAAAGAGAAATCACACTGCTGAAACAACATCTGGAAAACCTGCACCCCACACAGTCAGACCCTCCACCCAGCCACGGCTGAGGTCCATGGGAAAAGCTCCCATCAATGCCATAGCCAGTGGAAAACCAGGATTTTAGATATCTGGGATAAAACAATGAGGAACTAACTTTGCAGAGAGATTAAAAAAACCCAACAATAAATTGGGCAGTGATTACAGCGATGATGAGCCAAAATTGCTGATTTTAAAGCTCATTAAGAAAATAGCAAATAAGGAGGAAAAGCAGAATTCCAGCAGCATGTCCAAGGAATTGGGCCTGGGGCAAGACCAGGAGCTATGAATCAGCTCCTGGCTGTACCACCACCCCAAGGTCTGGCCTCGAGCCATTTCTTCCCATTTTGTGCCTCCGTTTCCCCATATTGCCCCTGCACAGCCCTTTGCCTCCTTACTCCCTTTCCGGAAGAGAACAGGACCAAGCCCAGCAGGCAGATGGAGCTGCACAGGTCAATCCCACCACGCTGCATTTCTCCCTCCTGAGCAAGCACAAAACCAAGGTGGCCACAGATCCAGAGGGCTCTGGGAGAGTGCCCAGGAAAGCACAATCACCAGTGAATGGAGCAGAGTTTGCTGGAGGCCTTTCCAAGGGCAGGGACATCACAACAGCCTGGTAGGAACTGGAGCACTGAGAGAGCTCGGAGCCCAGCCTGGGAAGATCCTCCCCACCAGGGATCACTGATGGCTTGAAGAGGTTCATGAGGGATCACGCAGGGAATGGGCGATGGGAGGCTGTGGGCAGGACTGGCCGTGGGCACTGCCCGCTGGAGAGTCACACACAAAGGGACAGCAGCTGCAGGACTGGACAGTGCCACCAGTGCCACCTGAGTCCCACCGGGTATCGCAGTCTCAGCCACATCCACAGGAGGGGAAGCTACGGGAAAGCAGCCAAGGGAAGGGTGGGATGTAGGGAAGCAGGGTCAGGCAAAGGGAACACACATCCTGGATCTTGGGAAAAATGTCCTGGCACTGGGCTTGAACAGAGTTTCAACACCTCCAGGTGGGAGGGATGGAGCAGGTTTTACAGCCCTCACTGAACAAACCAGTGCAGAGGGGACAGGTCCTCACCTTACTGGGAGCTGGGACTGGCTTTTCTTTTCCTGTGCCTGAAGCCTGGGAACTGAAAGAGGCAGAGGGGAAAAAGGTGGCCTGCTGTTTTCCTGTGCCTTCTGGGAGGAAAGATCAATTCCTCCTGGACTGAGAGGGGACCTGCAGGCTTCTATCAATGCAAATAAACAGTAGGAGCTCAAACACCGGCCTGTGTGCATGCTCTGCTCTGGGATGGTCTCAGCAGTGACTGCTCGTGGCTCCTGTGCATCAGCGCAGAGCTGGGGATGGCAGAGAGGCACAGCTACAGCGTGGCTCAGCTCCCAAATCAACCCTCACAGGGCCCCGGGTACCTCCTGCTGCTGCTCAGGGCGCTGGGAGCCCCTGGCCATGCTGAGACAGAGGGAGAGGGGCATCAGCCAGTTCAGAGTCCCTGTGAGCCCCGAGCCGCAGCGTGAGTCACCCTCCGGCGGGACCCACTGCTGCTCCTCGCTTGCTCACTTCACTGATGACTCAGGGCTGAGGAAGCACAGCTTAAGTTCCTTAATGAAATAACTTTTATCAGCCTGTCTTCCTAAAACAAACACCTCAAGTGAGGCTCGGACCCATCTCCACCCTTTCCTCCTGAGACACTGAGGTGAGGGACCATGGGGATGGGCAGCACAGAGGCACCTGTGGGGCAGGAGCAGCCCCTGCTGCCCTGGCACTTGGCACTGGCCAGGGCAGCCACCAAAAGTTCCCAGGATACCCCCTCCATCCCTCCCGTGCCCACAGTCCTGCTGCCAGCAGGGCGAGGAGAGGAAGGTGGGACACAGGGGTGCTGTCCCAGATGATGAACGCCCCTGGGTCCCCAGGAAGTGTCCAAGGCCAGGTTGGATGGGGCTTGGAGAAACCAGGGATAGTGGAAGGTGTCCCTGCCCATGGCAGGGGGTGGGATGGGATGAGCTCTAAAGTCCTTTCCGACCCAAACCACTCCTTGATTCCACAAATCTGGGCCAACAGGGGTGCTTGAATTTGTTCGTTTAATTTCACTTTTCAGGCACTCAGTAAATAATTTTGTGAGTTACACAATGCAGATAAGCAGGCAGCCCAGATTCCCTAGGCCAGCTCATCTCCAGAGCCAGCCCTGCTGGTCCCCGGTCAGAATTAGCACAGCATGCTGCAGACAGAAATGATGAGCGATTTAAAGGAGTGTGCTGAATTCCAAAATTCAGACCTGGGGTTGGAAACAAGGATGCTCATGGCAGGGCTAAGACAGAGGTATTGTTTTATTTATTTCTTCCCGCCAGCAGACATCAATTCTGTTGTACTTTTTCCTCTCGTAAATGTTGCCAAGCATAATCTCGGCTCATCTTTTTTCTAGGCAGTGTCCCTGGGAGAACAAAGTTATTAGCAAGGCTGAAGAAGCCTCATGCAATTATTTTGCAACTACATCAAAATAATCCCCAAAGACCAGTGGCTGCTCGCAGGTAGCAGCTTTCTAAGTCATTCCAATAAAACCTGGCTCAGTAACTCCCAGCGTAATCAATGCCCACACAAACAAACCAGAGGAAAACTGAGGGATGAGCAATTTTTCCATGCTAGAAGAGGATTCTGCAAAACGAACTCATGAGCCATCACTGGCTGCAGGCTGTGCTGCCACACTGCCATTGTCACCTGCTCACCTCAGCATCCCTGAGCTGCACTTGGAGCTGGGCTGGGCAGATTCCAGGGGGATTTGGGCTTGGGCAGGAGGTGCTTGGCCCCCAGGGCAGGGCAAGGTAGGGTTTGGGGACCACGGCTGCACAGCCTGTCCTCCCCACCCCAGCTGTCCCCCTGGATCCTGGTGGTTCCGCTCCCAGGCCCAGCCATTCCTCAAACTCCGTCTATCTGCAACATGCTGCAGTTATGAGTAATCGGGAGGTGATGCCTGACTGTCGGAAGGGGAATAAAATTCAGAGCCTGGGATGTGAGTGGTTGTTTGGGACGAGGAGGAAGGAGATGGCAGCCCCCAGCCCAGCTCACAGCATGCCCCCAGGCAAGGGCTGGAGCAGCCCCAGGCTGGGCACTCCATGCACCCCATCTCCCTCTGGCAAGGGCTGGCTGAGGAGCCAGAGGGCTCTGGGAATGCTGCCTCCCTCTGTGGACTCCAGCAGCCATCCCACCTGCCATCACCTGCCCCAACACTGCCCCCCTCACCCAGCCCCGGCACTGCCAGGGCCCCGAGCTAATACAGCCCCAAGCAGCCCCAAAACATCAACTGAGGCCAGATGAACCCTCAAATCCTAAAACCTGAATTTCAGGCCGGATGAACCAGATTGCTGAGCTGAAAATCACAGTGATAACTCCTGCCTTCAATGTGGGTCCCAGCCTGGAGGGAGCTCTAGGCCATCAGGCTGGGGGCAGCTTTGCACCCCCAAACGCCATCCGGGGTGGGGAGCAGATCCTGCCTGTGTGCTGAAGTATGGAGAACAAGCAGTGGAGAACAGGGGTGTCGAATAAAGGGTGGGTGACACAGCAAAACAAATCGGGTGGCAGGGGAAGGGTCAGATGGGGCAGGCAGTGCTGCTCAGATGGGAAGGGCTGGCTCAAGGGAAGGAGGGAAGAGGACACAAGCCACTGGGAACCATAGAAGGGTCTTTGCTGGAGGATGGTGTTCTGGCAAGGCCAGAGCACCAGTGGCACCGTGGGGAGGGGTGTGAGCCACCAGCGTGTGCCAGCCCCAGCCTCTCACCATCGTGATCCTGCCTCCTCCTGCCTCGACCCCAAAGGCTCTGAGGAGGGGGTGGTGAAGCCCCCAGACCTGACCCAGCCAGGGGAGGATGCCAATGGCTCCAGCACATTCATTCTTCCACAGGTACCTCATCGCAGGCAGCTCAGAGCGGGGCCTGACGCAGCTCTCACACTCGCCTGCAAACAGCCCTGTCCCTGTGCACGCACACGGGGCAGTGATGCACATCTGAGCTGGGCTTTGAGTCCAATGGGAGGTGAAAAACAAGCTGGAAAGCAGAGAAAAGGAGGTTTGGACCACTGAGGGGGGAAGGAGAAAGGAACCATGGCTATGCACAAGCGGTACACTGAAGTAATCCAGAGAACAGGACCAAGGCCCTGCAGGCACCCCTCAGCAGAGCAGCAAACCCCACACCTGGGAGCTGGGGAGCTCCTGGTGTCCTGCAGCAGCTGTCCCTGCCCAGGACACCACAGACCCCCGGGGACACCGTTTCAGTGTCTCCCTGATGCCACAGCCTTGCTCAGACACCGCCCTGAGCCCAGCACCCCACAATGCCAGGACGTCCTTCTGCGACCAGCTGGGCACCAGCCTGCTCCAGCTCAGCTCCATGGAGGTTCAGTGCTGACTCTGGCTGCTCAGCCACCCCACAGCTGGGAGCCAGGAGGGGACACTTGGCTGTTTTTCTAGGGCCTGAAACACAAACGTAAACCTGGTTCTTTGGAAAATGGGGTGACTACCCAGAGGGTGCTGGGCACTGCCCAGGCTCCCCAGGCAATGGGCACGGCCCCGAGGCTGCCAGAGCTCCAGGAGCGTTTGGACAGCGCTGCCAGGGATGCCCAGGATGGGGTTGTTGGGGTGTCTGTGCAGGGCCAGGAGCTGGACTTGGGTCCAACTCTTGGGTCCAACTTGGGTCCCATCCCTGAGGGTCCATTCCAGGGTATTCCATGATTCTGTGATCACCACCCAGCCTCTCCCTGAGCCCCAGGACAGTGATGGGGTGGGCCCTCCGGGACAGCAGCCCCATCACCGGCCCCTCACTCCAAAGCACGTCTCTGCAGCTCAGCCTGACCCTGCCAGCACGTTGTACACTCTTCAGGGCCAGGCCAAGCTAGAACAGTGTCAAATTTCCCAACATCATTAATTCTGCTCCTCTTCCTTCTCCTCCACTCGGAGCTCACCCCTACAGGTGCACTGTGCAGGGGAGCAGGGATCTGTGTTGGAGCAGGAGGAAGGAGCCAGGCCCTGGTCCCACAAGCCACGCCAGTGACCCCCGCCTCCCACCACCTCCTTCCCTCAGCAGTTACACCCACACAGCCGGGCTGGCTGCAGCACAGACCCTCACAGTGACCTGGGGCTCTTCATCAGCCGTGTACGGAGGACCAGCTCCACCCCAACCTGCCTTCTTGTGGGAGGAAAAGCAAGTGTGCTCAGGAGCATCTGCCAGCACCCCCATTAAACAAGCCTGTTTGCACTCCATCCTTGCCTTCCCACCCCTCGCAGCATCTTCCCAGCCCGGCTTTCCCCCACTGAGCCTCCTCCCAGCCACGCTCCCCATGCCAAGGGGGGCTCACCTGCAAACCCCTTGCAGCTCACACCACATTAAGGCTGACCCAAGCTTCAAAGCATTTCTTTACTGAGAGCTCATCCAGGAAACTTTGCTTTCCCCGCTGCTATTGTACTGCTGCATGCCTTTAGGAATTCATTCATGCACAGACAGCCACGCAGGCACGCACAGGCTCTGTGTTGGAGGCTCCCTGTGGAAGGAGCTCCCAGAGCCCTGCCGAGGCCGGCACAGCCCGACCCTGCACTTGCTGCTTCTCCGGATGGAAGAACTTGTCAAAAATTGCTGGCAAAACCAGGGGACCTTGTAAACCTGCCAGCTCCACAGCACCCAGGGTGACAGGCACGCACAGGCCTGGGCACCTTGGCTCCGTGTTGTCATCCATCCAACCCTCTGGAGTGGCAGGGAGGATGCGGGAGGTGCCGGGAGAGCCGCAGACACGGGGCTGCACAGTCACCCATGGCCAGCACCACCGTGGGGCTGCACACTCTCCCTTCTCCACCTTATTTGTCCTTCTTTTCCATGATTACAGCCTGCAAACTATTACAGCAGCTTGGAGCACATCGGGAAGGAGCTGTGCTTGGGTTTAAGTGTTTGCAGGATCAGGGCTGAGCTGTGGAGCTGAACTCGCTGCTATTTATAGCAGGAAGCCCTGAGCACAGCACGCGCTGGAGGGGAGCGTGGCCGGGCCTGTGTTCCTGCTAAAACCTGGTGGGTTTTTTTATTTTGCCTCATTTTGGGGATGCCAGCTGCCTGATCTCATAATTGCATTCATGTGCTGCCTGGTATTTACAAATGGTTTTGCTATTTTTTAATCTTTGGGCACACCAGGTCATAGAGGCACAGAATGGTTTGGGTTGAAAGAGACCTTAAAGCTCATCCCATTCCACCCCCCGCCATGGGCAGGGACACCTTCTGCTAGAGCAGGCTGCTCCAAGCCCCATCCAGCCTAGCCTTGGACACTTCCATCCTCCCACATGTTTATACTCATTTATAGGTGAAGTTCTATCTTTCCTCACTGGATCAAAAAACAAAAAAGACAGGAAAAGAAGCTGGATCTGAGTAGTCAGCTCCCAGCTCCCAGGGCCTGCAGCTAATTAATTACACCCTGTCCTGCATCGTGCTCTTCACACGCGGCCCCGCGCGCCCGCAGCCTGGCTGGGTGTCAGCAGCCTGACAGCAGCTCTGCCTTCCAGCCCGGCTAATTACAGCGTGGGGAGCAAGCGAGGGTGCCCTCCCTGCCCTCCTCTTCCCTCTGCTCTCCTCTCCTCCCTTCCCATCCCGTCCCCTCCCTGCTGGTTGCTCCACTGCTGCTGCAGCCTCTGACAAAGGAGCCAGGGCTGCAGCTCGGGCTGGGAAAGACCTTTCCCTGAGGCACCCACGGGAACCAGCACAAGGGTGAGGGTCTCCAGGACACTGTGTCAGGGGGTGTCCAAGGGCCCTGACCCCCAGGGATACCCGGGCAGGGGGCAGGCTGGCCACCACACCCCCACCCTACCCCACTGCAGAGCCAGGCCATTGGTCCCATCCCATCCCTGCTGTCCTTCCAGCCACCTCACCTCTTCTCGGACAGAGCTCTGCATCCCCCTTGTCTCTCCTGCTGCCTTCAGACACCCCCGGCACTGGATCTGGGGGAACCCCTCCAGTCTGCCTGGAAAACCAAGTTCATGGGAATGTCCCCCTCCTCCGGCAGCCTCAGCCCCTCGGCAGGGACAAGGCACCAGATGTCAGCGGACACAGCGGGGTGTCCCCACCTCCACTGCCTGGGGTTTGCTACCCACGGGGGAGCCTGGGCAGCACCAGAGGCCCCCGAGCAGGCAGCAATGCCTTTGTCTCAGTGAGTGGGACCAGGATCAACAAAGCACAACACCCTCAGGAAGTGCCCTCTGTCATCAAACCACTCCTGGGGTAGCACACGTGGGAAAAGGGGGAGGATCTGAGCAGAGCAGGGATCCGGGGGACCTGGCTGGTCACCCGCCCCCAAGTTACTAACAGCCACGAGACCTGCAGGGACACAAATGGAGCAGCAGGAATCACACAGAACCCAGCCCTCACACGAGACACAGAATCCTACAGTGCTGGAATGGGTTGGAAGGAACCTTAAATCTCATCCCATCCCACCCCTGCCCTGGGCAGGCACACCTTCCACTAGCCCAGGGTGCTCCAAGCCTGGCCCAGAACACGTCCTGGGATCCAGGGGCAGCCACAGCTTCTCTGGACAACAACCTCCACCCACAGCTCAAAACACCATTGGAGAGCAGCTCTCTCATGCTTTTGGCCCTGAAAGTGGCTCCCCAAGGTCACACAACACCTGACTCAAACAGTGTCAGTGTGAATCCCCACTCCTGGGAACGTGACTGCCACCACAAAATGATCTTAACTGCTCCTAGCCCTGGAGGAAGAGCAGGGCTGTTTGCAGAATGGCATGCCTACCACGAAACAAGGCTGCTGCTCACAGCTGGCCTCTCCATCACCCTCCTCTTCCTCCTCAGTAGCCAGCACTGAGCCCAATGCACAGGAAACCTGCTCCTCCTGCACTGCTCATCCCCGGGGAGCTGATGGGGCTGGGCAAGCCACGTGCTACAAAAGGCTACAACACATTCCTGGGGTGCTGCCTCAGCTTTACCCCAAGCCAACAGGAGCTAAAATGTGCTTTGGTCAGGACAGGGAGAGATGTGACTTGGAGGGAGAGCCTGAGCTGCACCAATCCAGAGCAAACCCACTGCTCAGACATAGCAGGAACCACCTCGCTACCTGGGTAACACTGCAAGGTCTGTTCTGAGCACCCCTTTGCCACCATCCCTGGCCCAAGGTAACTCCTCTAGGCCTAAAAATTCACTTTTACTCTCAAGTTAAAAGTGTTTGTTTTTTTAAATAGGGCTTGTATGGTATGAACCAACTCATTCTGGAGCAGCAAGCTCTCCGAAATTCATATGAAGCTGTGGCTGCCCCATCCCTGGAAGTGCCAGGTTGGACGGGGCTTGCAGCACCCTGGGACAGTGGAAGGTGTCCCTGCCCACAGCAGGGAGTGGAAGGAGATGGGCTTCAAGGTCCCTTTGAGATGGGTCCCTTCCATCCCAAACCATTCCATGATTCTAGGATAATATGCCACAGGTTTTTGGGAGCATCACCAAGGCGAGCAGAGAAAAATTGACAAGAACCTTATCTATTTTGGTTACAGGTGAGGCTTTAAGAAGAAAGAGCCCCTGGAGCTTTACACATTTCTCTTGGAACAGCCTTTCCTGAGGGATGGAAGCACTGGTTCAGTCCTGGCCACCCACTTCTCATCCAGACAGGAGAGAAGAAGGAGCCAGGGGACGAGGATAGCCCTCCATCCCCACAAAGCACACAGCTTCCCACAAAGCCACCCTGCCTGGGAGTAAGACTGAGGTCAGCAATAAGGTGGGGACAACAACGACCTTGCCATGTCCCCAAGTCCCAAGTGGAAAGGGGCTGGGACAGCCAGTCCCTCACTGCTCCTGCAACTGCATCTGTACCCTGAGCACTTACACAGGCTCCAGCCAGCCAACCACCACCGTTAGGAATCAAACTCCATAAAGGAAGCACAAGACACACTACAGAATAAATTGAGTACATTAGAAAAAGCCCGGAGGGGAAAAATAGATTTTTGGAACGTGTTCTCAATCTCATTAATTGGGAAGACAGCCTTGGAGGGGGAAAAAAATGATTATATCCTCCCCAAACCATTATCCACTCTTCAGAGTGTATCATATGAAAACAGTTATATAAAAGAATAAATTATATTTGGAATGGCAAGAACCCCAGAATAAAGCTAGGAACTCTGATGTTCCCATATAAAGATAGGAGACAGCTATCTGTTCCAAATTTTCCAGTTTTCTGCTGCGCCAATTCAAATTCACTACATACCAGCATGGCCATATAAAGGGGACTCCACCCATGTGAGCTTGGAAAGAGCAGTAATCCCCCAAACTATCAATTTAATGTATGGGGATAGAAAATGAGGGAAGAATGTTCTCCCAGAAGGAGCGCTCTGTTAACGACATGGCACAGGGCTCCAGAACGTGCACACAGGAATATCATTTACAGGGACTTCTGCGTTGTGAGACCCGAGCTGAAATGGAGATTTCTGCACGCAGACACCATCGATGCTGCACATTAAATGTCCGTTTCCAGATCCAATGCAAACTTCATTTTTGTTTTATTTTCTACTATTTGCTCAGTGTCACGTTTCTTGGCCGGCACTAGGAAATCCTCTCTTCCTTGGGGGTTTGTAAATTAATTTTCAGCCCATCTTGCTCAGGCTTTTCCCTGAGCAGCAGGGGAGTGAGGATGGCTCGGGGCAGGGCTAGCACCAGGCAGGGTCCTCTCAGGGTCCTCTGACCCCTGTGGAGATGTTCCAGTCCCAGGCTGGGATGCAGGTGCTGACCACAGCACCCACCCATGCAGGAACCCCCACACGGGCAGCCTCAAGCTCCCCCTACCCTGCACTGGATCCGAGGTGGATAAAAACCCTCCTTTTTCCTGGATTTCTGCAGATGCAACACAGCGTTGGGAACGCTGTTAGCATCAGCACATGGCACTGGTGTGGGCGCAGCAGCGAGGGGCAGGTGACACAAACACGGGAGGCAGGACGTGACCCTGAGTCTGGCCACCTACTCCCGAGCCCCCAGGAATGTGTTGTGGTGTTTGAAACTGCACAACGAGCTGGTTCCTTGCCTGAACTGCACAAACAATGCCCTAAGTGCAGGTGCTAGCCTTCCAAGTTTCCTTTCCTGTTTGGAATTCCTACGCAGAAGATCCAGGGAGTGTCCCAGCAGCTCCATATTCCTCCCACCAGTCCTGTGGAGCCACTGCTCACAGCACCAGGTGAGAAGATGGGAAGGACAGCTAGGAGATGGAAATCTGGGCCAGGACATGGAAATGAGGGCTACAGCCTATCTTTCATCAGTTTTTAAACCAGTCAAGGGCCGGGGACAGACCCCCCTTGTCACTGGTCTGAAGCTTCCAGGTCCTTCTCCCTGGAAGTGTCCAAGGCCACTTTGGAGGGGGCTTGGAGCAGCCTGGTCTAGGGGAGGGTGTCCCTGCCCATGGCAGGGGGTTGGTACAACACAAGCTTTAAGCTTCCTTCCAACCCAAACCATTCCACGATTTTATGAAGAAGCAGCCTGAAGAAGAAATTATTTCCTCCAGCTCTGCCAATCTAATAAAAATCATTACAAAACAAAACCAAAAGATAAAACCTGAAAAGTAAGAACCTTCTAGAAAGACCTCTGCTCATGCCCTGAGACCCTGATGAGGACCAGCAGCACCACGTCTGAACTCCCCCCGCACCATCGGCACCGCGCGGCACCGGCGCCGGAGCCGGCAGCGCCCTGGAAAGGAGCCGGCAGCCAACAGCGAGCCCTGTCCAAGCCATCAGGATGGATATGCAGATAAACCAGGTCAGAGAAGTGTTTCCATCCCGGCCAGACAGTGACTAAGAGACGGCATTAATTTGTTACTCAGCCCAAGCTTAACTTTTCAGGCCAAGAAGAGCCAAATGGTCGTTCCAAGTGAAAAAATACTGCAGGATGCATTCCTTTGCTCTGTCCCAGGAATACCCAGGGATTCATGATTTCAAGATGGAGCTGACAGCTCTTTCATCTATCACTAAGAATAACAAACCAACCTTTCTGGTTTTCTTTTCTTTCCCCAAATGCTGTTTACTGGTCACAAGAAGCCACACGTCATGCTCCCACACCGCTCCAGGGAGGTGGGGCTGGATGAGCTCCACATGCTCTCAGAGTGGCACAGCGAACCACCACAGACAACAGGAAGTTGTTTTATTGGCAGTCCTGCTGTCAGCACAGAGAATGGAGTGCATGTAAGGGAGCACCCACCTTCCACCCCTCTCTGGACTCAGCGTGAAGGCTCCCGGGAGCTTTACCAGGCATGTGAGACTGAGAACACAAATGACAAACCCTTTGCAGCTTGAAAGACCTTCCAAATTTATTCAGAATTTGAGAACCTGCTCCAGCACCTGTGCCTGTTGCACTGCCTGGTTGGGACAGTCCCCACACGACAGCAGGTACAGGACAGCAGCTCCGTGCCAGGGTGCATGCCCAGGTGAAGGGACAGCAGCCCAATGCCTCACTGCAGGGCCCAGTGACCCCTACACCACACAGCCGGTTGGGTATCACCAGAACCTATCACACAACAGCCTTTTACTTATTTTTGCCTTCTGGGGCCTCCAGAAAATGGTGTTTTCAATGACTGGACTCAGAGACTCATCCAACATCCTGCCAAGACGGGGACAGTTGTGCCCAGGGAGAGGCATCCCCAGCCCCACTGGTGCCCTCCTGTCCCCAGGCTGAGGCTGCAAGGCCTGGGGCACAGCAGGGTCCCTGGGGTGCCCCACACCACTACAAAGCATTTGTTCCTGCAGGCAGAGGAGGTTTGATGCTGTCAGCCTGGCCAAGTGCTGCACAGCAGAGCTCTAGGCAAACACTGCCACAGGGCTCACATCCAACTGCATCCGCAGATGGAGCAGAAGGGATGTCCATGACACAGCCTTGGTAAATCCTGGCAGAGAGCTCACACCATGTCACACCCACATCTTGTTTTATAAAACCATGTGCTGTCTCACAGTGGGTCAGGTCAGAGCTGTGCAGAGCTTTCAGCCCCAGCACCCCTCTCCTGAAAAGCTTCCAAACCAGCTCTGCCAAGGGGCCATGATCCAGAGCTCCAAATCCACCTCCCTGCGGCCACCCAGCACGAGAGCTGGTACCACACACTGCTGCCTGGCCCCTCTGGCACCCAAACCCTTCTCCTCCACCACTCAGGACCTGGGAACCAGTTTCAATCCATAACCAAACAAGCCTAAGGAATGCCTGTGGGACAGTGGCGTGATGGGAGAGCCCAGAGAGGCCCAGCCCCACGAAGGATCTCGGGGGCAGCACGCTGTCACCTGAGGGACAGCACGGTGACAGTCCTCGTGGAAACCAGGGAGATGGGGCCCACCTGGTCCCCAGAAAACCCCAGCCAGCTCCAGCTGGGCTGGGCTGCTGTAGGAGGGCAGCCCAGCCCAGCATCCCCAGGCAAGGCAACGCGCACGGAGAGAGGCTCTTACATTGAGGCAGGGCATCCTCCTGCGGCAGCCGAGGCGACTCGGAAGGGCTGTGCCGAAAGGCAGCGGCCGCTCGGGAGGCAGGTGACACATCCTGCGTGCAAAAGGCACATCTCCAACCCGCTGGGGCTTTCAGGGCTGGGCAGGGCTCCTGCTCCTCCCCGTGCCGCCCACAGCCCTTCCTTGTGGCACCTACTCCCGGTCCCACCCTGCGGCTCCTGCCATGTCCTCGTGCTCACCCCATCCCACCGGCTCCTGCCAGCTCCGGGTCGGAGGGCATGGGAACCCTCCAAAACTAGGGTAAGGATTGGGCCAAGCCCACACCCCATTTAGCCATGGCTCAGAGCCACGGCAGCTCAGGGCCAGCTGCTGCAATGCCACTGGAGAGATCACCCCTCTGGCGTGTCCCTTGTCGGGCACAGCCCCTCCTCTGGCACGTCCTCGCACACACAGGGGTCTGTGCAGAGCTCACCTCTGCACTCCACAGGGCAGCAGTCCCCCAGGATGCTTGCTGGGCCCATCTGGCCTTCGCCACAGCCAGAGCCACAAAGTCTTTATGAACCCCGTGAAAAAAACAACTGCCTTGAATTCATTTCTGCTTTTTCCCAGCAAATCTCTTTGGTACCCCCCTAGTCTGATGTGAAATCACTCACCATCTCTGTAGTACTCAGAGCTGCACAGAGGTCCCTGCTTCTTCCCTATCTTTCTCTTCTTCTTCCTTCTTCTCTCCTCCTTGTCCTCCTCCTCTCCCTCCTGGGTGGCCGGGCTCTCCCTGCCGGGAGGGCAGCAGCCTATTCCAAGATTCCTATCCGGCCGCCCACAGCCTCTCCCAACAATTACAGGCCTCTGCGGCTGTCCCAGGTAAGCAGCAATGACAGACCTCGAGGCAACTTCCATGGAAATGTCTGTTCAGAGGCAAAGTTACCCATCCCTGCCAACTCCTGCCTGAAGAGGAGCATCCTGCATGCCCCGGCAGCGTGACGATCCCAAACCACCCGATGGAGGGAGATGAAATGACACCAACCCGTCCCTAGAAAACAAGGGTGTAAGTATTCCCTAGGGTCCCTGCATCATTCCAGTGGCCCCATCCCCAGTCCCGTGGCTCCTTCCCAGCACAGACAGGTCTGTGGGGCTGGGGTGGCCACCCCAAAAGCTTGCACGAGCCCACCATTTGCAAAGACAAAGTGATCCTTTAATGCCACATCCACACCCAAAGGTTACTGGTGAAAACCCACGGGACAATCTCTGGCAGGCACACTCGAGATGTGGGTGCTGGGGCACTGGGCAGTGCAGGGGAGGGCCCTGGGCAGCGGCTGCAGGAGAAGCCTCAACCCCTGAGCTCAGGGTGGAGCCGCTCCCCGGAGAGGCCCAGCTGGGGTGGCAGTGGGGCACAGGGTGATGGGCTGTGGCTCTCACCAAACACTCGCTTCCTCTCTGACTTCTTGGGTGTGATCACAATGAAAGCCCAGAACCCCCATCCAAAGGGCAAAGCTGGGAATTCCCAGCTCCAGCAGACACCAAGCCCACGCTGCTGATAGGAACTGCTGGTATAAGGTACAGCAAACTTACAGCTCCTCTCCCCACAAACCCCTCCATGTTCCACGAGCAGCGAATGGCATTGTTCCCATCCCACAGAAGCCAGTGAAGCCATCGCTCCCTTGCCTTATGCCAGTGTGACTGTCAGCCCTGCCCAGCAGCACTGCCCCTGCCAGATCAACGCTCAGCACAGACTCACCCCAGCTTCCCTGTGCTTTGAAAACAGCAGCCTCCGACCTCAGGAGGGGTTTGTGCCCTCAGCAGGGTCCTGTGTTCCCCACTCCCACGGTCTGTCCCATAAAAGCCCTCCCACCTCCCTGCTAAGCAGGACAACCAGAACCCCCAGTCCTGTCCATCCACTGCCCAGAGGCAGCAGCACTGCAAGGAGCTCCCCGGTCACTTCCCACTGGTCTGCCTGTGTATCTGAGGGACACGTGGCAGATGGGCACGCCAGGGAGGATGCAGGAGCCTCTGGTCCAGCACAAGCTTGTGGCAAGTGAACAGCACCCAAATCTCGCTGACCACAGGTGGAGAGAGTGACTTAGAAATAAATGTGAGCATAGATCTTCGGGAAGGGCGAGGAGGGAAAAGGGTGAGGAAGAACTGGCTGAACTGGGATAAAGACACTCCTGCATCCAGACCCCATTTCTCTCCAGAAAAAGCCAGAAGCTCACCAGGAGTTTGTGTTAAAACCTCTGATCTTCACTGGGGTTTCAGCCCCGGGCACTGCATGTTCACACAGCCAGGGACAGCCACTGCCCAAATTCAGCTTTAATCCAAATAGCATTTAGAAGATACTCCAGGGATTAAGTGACCTGACAAGCCACAGGCACACCCAGGGACAGAAAACTAATGGTGTGTGTCACAACAGGGCTGTGATCACATGGCCCTCCTGGCACTCAGCCCATGTGCCTCAGTTTACCCAGTCATTATGGGCAGGTGCGGCACTGCCCAGCTCCTGCAGGGCAGGGGGAGGTCAGGTGCATATCATGGAATCATGGGATCATGGGATCATGGAATGGCTTGGGTTGGAAGAGACCTCAAAGCCCATCTCATTCCCACCCCCTGCCATGGGCAGGGACACCTTCCACTAGCCCAGGCTGCTCCAAGCCCCAATGTCCAGCCTGGCCTTGGACACTGCCAGAGATCCAGGGGCAGCCACAGCTGCTCTGGGCACCCTGTGCCAGGGCCTGCCCACCCTCCCAGGGAACAATTCCTTCCCAATATCCCATCTAACCCTACTCTCTCTCAGTTCAAAGCCATTCCCCCATGTCCCATCACTACATGGCCTTGCAAATATATATATATATACACACACACACACAGAGCCTCCCACGCACACGTATTATACACGTATTTGTCATTTGTGTTTAATAGTGCTGATCCCAGGACTGCTCCCAGGGGAAGCACAGCCCCGTGCTGCTTTGGCTGGGGGTCGGGATGAACAAGCAGGAGGAGGGAGGAAAGCCATGGCCCTGGGGGGTCTGCCTGCAATCAGGCAGCATTTCAGCAGTGGTGAGGGAAGAAATTAAAGAAATAAATCGTATTTCGTTCGTGCTTGGTGAACACTCACTAGAGAGTCATGATGAAACCTCGCATATGCTTTTCCAGGCAGGAGTCAGCGGTGCTGGGAATCACGGGCTGGTCCCGGGGTGGCACGGGGATGTGGGTACTCACAGCAGGAACAGGATGGATGCTGATGGGGAGTGAGGTGTCAGAGCACAAGGAGCTCCGGCTGGGGATGTGGGGTAAAGCAATGGATTTGCTGTGCCTGAAAAACTGAGCTGAGATGGGATGGTGGGAGAGGAGCTGAGGGAGGAGAGGGGACGTGCAGCCCTGCAGCTGGCACAAGAGGGGCAGCAGAAAACTCCCTTCACAGACCCTGCCTGATGCCACCACGGCACTGCTGGGGCTGGAGACCACCTGCTCCCCTGCCTGTCCCCTGCCCTCGGGAATGAGCTGGCCAGGAGCATCCCAACGCCTCAGGATTCCCAGCAGCAGCAGCAGCAGAGTGGGCATGGCCGCCTGCTAAAGAAAAAAAGGAATTAGCAAAGCCATTTTTGGGGCAAAAAGGCCCTTTTTGGAGAGGAGGGGAGGGAAAAAAAAAAAAAAGGAAAGACAAAACCGCTGTGTAAGAGATTGAGGGGGGGGGGGGAAGTTGAAAAAAAATCCCTGGGGAATTGTGGAGAAGAAGAAAGAGCATAGACACGCCAGGCGAGCTGGAGCGAGAGCCAGGGAGCAGGAAGCGCCTAACTAGGATGGAGACAGAGATACTACAGAGCCCTGGTGACGTCATGCCGGAGTCGCAGCGGTTTCCAAAACAACTCCAAACTCCAGCGCCCAGAGAGGGAGTGAGGAGTGCGGAGAAGTGGAAACGAGATGGGGCTCGGCGCTCAGAGGGAGCTGGAACAGGAGCTGGAGGCGTCTGCGGAGCCGAGCCTGCTCCCAGCTCCCCGTCGGTTTGCTCTGGCGGGACGGGCTCTGGGGAGCCGGCAGCCACGGAGACAGAGGTTATTGTAGAGCCAGGCAGCATCAGAAAGGAAATTCCTGAGGGTGTTTTCCTAATTGACACGTACAATGAAGTTACAGTCCCCCAAAGCCCTCGCTGCAAGAAGGTAAATGCTGGATGCTCCCAGAAGCAGAGCCAAGGAGTGAGCAACAGCAGAGCCGGCGACCCAGAGGAAATAAATCTGCACTAAATGGGAACCACACACAGAGAGCTGTCCCGATGGCAGCGGGCGGCTCTGCCCCAGCCTGTTCGGATTAGAGGGTTTTATGGCTGTGCTGGCCCTGGGGAGCCCGGCCAAGGCGGCTGGGTCGGCTCAGGGCTGTGTGAGGAGGGTGGAGAACAAAGTGAGAAGGCAGAGTGAACCCCCAGGGTCAGGCTACAGTGCCCCTCGTCCAGGGCTTGCCATGTGGGGCTGCCCCTGTGCCCCCAGCCCACCCCACAGCTGCTGGGGGGGTATGGCAGCCCCGGCACCCACCCTATGGATGAGGGGGCACAACAGCCGTGGTGACTTTTCCTGTCTCCCAGCCCCAGGTGTGTTTCTGCCGGAGGCTGCAGGAATTCCTGAAGGTTCTCCACCGCCTGCCTGGCCAGAGCCAAGCCCAAGGCAGCACCTGGGTGCTCCCACAGCTTTGCTCTCACAGCTTCGCTCTCACAGCTTCACCTCCTGCCAGGCTGGAGCCTGCCTGCTCTCACAGGCCTGTGCTGCTGCTAATTGGCACAGCCGTGACTGGGCTGTCCTGGGGCCGGGGCAGATCCTGGAGGTCTGGTATCCTGCAGCAATCCAGGCCTGGGTCCTGCCAGGACACAGGGATCCCCGCTCTGCAGCACTGCTGCACCTGGGATGAACCTGCTTGGGCTCAGTGCTGTCCTACAGCTCCCACAGCTCCTGCCAAGGGATGCAGCATGCAGGGAACACTGCCCAACACTGGCCAAGGAGGATGGGTGTCAGGGCACACCTGCAGGCTGCTGGAGGGGTCCAGGGTGGGAAAAGGACCCAAGAGGGGTGAGCAGGGCACAGTCACCTCTCTGCCTCCAAACCTGTGACAAGCAGCAGGAGGGCACAGGCTGCACGAAGCAAGTTTGGCCATGAGCCCGCCTTGCAAACCACCCAGGGAAATCCTTGGGAAGGCAGCAAGACCTCTGAGCTGGCGAGACAGGCGATTGTTAGGACGGAACTGTCCAGAGATGCCCTCGGTGCCGGCACAGCCACGTCCCCTGTGCACACGCTGGATAGCTCGGAGCCGGCAGCACCGGCTGGCCACGGCAGCAGCCCCTGCCTGTCACCCTCCCTGGGCCCCTTCCCGGCTCCCTGGTTAAATCCCACCACGGCTGCTTTCCTGCCCGGGGGCGAGGAGAGCCTGACTCACGCACTAGCAGAGATTAATAAGCGAGCAGAGGAGCCGGGCTCATCCTCTGAGCCGGCAGCTGAATCACCGGGCTCCGGCTGCCTCGCGCGTTGTTCCAGCGCTGAGTCAGTGCTGCTGCGCAGGGGAACAACGGCAGCGAGTGAAACTTGTGGCCTGTGAAATGCAGCAGCATGGAGAAATCAAAAAAGCACTGTTGCTGTAAGCAAGCTAATAGGGCTACCCACGGAGTCCCAGAAAAGCAGTGCTCTGGGCTCCAGCTTCCCCCCAGCAGAAATCCAAGCCCCAGCCTCTCGCAGGGGCACTGCGCTCGGCAGCAGCAGTTTTCTTCCTGCTTAAAAGCTGCCACCTCTGTATTTATCATTTTTTTATGCTCAATCTTAATCGGATGATGTGGTCTGGTTGTTCCTCCCGCCCTGGCTGGGCTGCACGTGCGCTGCACACAGATATCCCAAGCCTTCCCCATCCCTGGCAGTGTCCAAGGCCAGGCTGGACGGGGCTTGGAGCAGCCTGGGATAGTGGAAGGTGTCCCTGCCCACGGCAGGGAGGTCGAATGAGATGAGCTTTAAGGTCTTTCCAACCCAAACTTACGCTATTCCCACAGCTCCCAAACTCACAGTCCAGGTCTACCACTTCCTCCAAAAGTACAAGCTGGGATTTTGAAGGATGAGCGGAACAGTAATTCCTGGAGAAAGTTCTGTCTCAGGGCAAGTCACAACCACCCTTCTCAAACCCTCCAGATCATCTCTAGCTGCCAGGCTGCCAGCGTTCTCCATCTCTCCCAGGTAAGGAGGAAGTCCCACTCTAGCCAGGTGTGCCAGCCCCCTTTTGCCACCCCAGAACAGCTCCTGCCATACAGCAACGTGAACAGCCACCACTAGCTGGGCCTTGCAAAATGAATCATATTTCACCTCAAAATGAAGCAAAAGCCTCCCGCACTCAACATCCTGCTTCCTGTGGTTGGGAGGGAGTGTCTCAAGTCCTCTTAGGGTCCGTGTCCACCCACAAGTCACACACTTGGCAACCTGGAAAGTACTTTGCTGATACACAGGACACAAAAACTTGGAGAAACGAGGGCCTAGAACCTGGATTCATGAAGCAGAGAGATGGGAATCACCTTGAGAAACAGGGCCAGCTGCTGGTCTGTCCTTAAACACAGCCCTGAATTACCAACATCACTGTGCCCTAAGTGCCTCTTTCTGATCATATCACCCCCAGACGAGTCTCAACCTCCCCTGACACCAGCTAATGACTGGGCTTTGAAGGTGCTGCATGGCAGCAAGTTCTGCAGGTTGATGGGAACATGTGGCAGCGCTGATCTCCTTCCTTCTAGCCTGGTGTAACATCCTTCTGCCCTAGAGAAGGGCCCAGAAGGGCCCAAAGGACACACCAGGAGTCACAGCATCACCCCACAACCACCAACCCCCCAGTGCAGCTCTGGGAGCCTCTGCACCCCAGACGGGTGGTGCCAGCCCTGAGCGCTGCCAGCAGCCCCTCCACCCGCCGTGCCCCACTCTGGGCTGGCCGCAGTGGGGTGGTGCTGGGCAGGTCCCACACGAGCACAACGGGAAACCTCCCTGTCCATCATCCAGCCCAGTGTCATCGAATCTCCAGCCACCCCAATCTCAATGAACCACCAACCTGAAATAAAACAAAATCCGCTCAAAATCCCAGCAAGCACCAGGCTGCCTCTGTTTGCTCTTACAAGGATCTAATTCAGGTCTAATAGGACAGTTATTATGATATATTAAATGAGTGGCAATTGATTATTAAGAGCTTATTCATTGGACCTGGGCAGATGGGTAATCAGATACCTGCCTATTACATAGCTGTGAAACCACTCTGAATATGCTTCTAATGACCAAGTGATATTTACTTAACATTCAATATCCATCACTAGGAAAGGTCTCTCTAGATTTAATAAGCCTCTGTTATTTTATGTTTAATTAAATACCATCCACTATTAAAAACATATTTAACTGAGGTCGAAACCAGTAAAAACTGTATCTTATAACATAGCTGTTAAACCTCAAATATCTTCTTAATGATTAATTGGGATTTAGCACATGATCGCTGTCCTACCGAGAGCGGATGGAAAGCGGAAGCTCAACGATTCGGGGACCAAAGTGCTTTGCTTCTGCAAACAATTCTGCTGGTTAAATGGCTTGGCTAATAAAAATAAAACAGAGCAGTGGGAGCCTCGGTTCCTACGTCACCCAACTTTGGAAAATTCAGAATCCAGCACAGTCACTTGCACAGTGCCCAGCAACTCGCACGGCCACACGGGGAGCCAAGACCACCATCGTCCTCCCAGGGATCTGGCTACCACAGGTGCATTCCTGCGGGCCACGACATCAGCAGGACCTTTCCAGAGCTGCTGTGCCCCAGCTTCAAGGCAGAAGTTCTGGAGCAGTGGGCCAGGGGACTACTGATGGGACAGTTCCAATTGGGATTGTGAATGGCATCCTTTCTGCTTGGGCTGGCCAGCTGGGGCAGTTCAGTGGTCCATCGCACCCACCAGTTCCCCCAGCAGAAACAACAGTGCCTGGAAGAAGCTGGAGACAGCTTTCATAGAAGCATGTAATGATTTGTGTTGGAAGGATCTTAAAACTCATCCCACTCCAACCCCCTCCCACAGGCCAGGACACCTTCCATAGCCCAGGTTGCTCCAAGCCCCATCCACCCTGACCTAGGCCACTGCCAGGGATGGGGCAGCCACAGCTTCTCTGGGCACCCTGTTTGCCACAGTGGTCCGAAACTTGGATGTTAAAAACAAAGAGATGCTGTCAGGCCAAGGGAGCAGTGAGCTCCCAGAACCAAGGGCCCTGGGAGCACAAGTCCTGCAGGAGCTGCAGACTGAGGACAGATGTTTCTGTCACTGCCCTGCACAAGTGTCCTCCATGCCCTCTGCTACAGGCAGCCCTGGACACACACAGTACACACAGCGTGTGCTTCCTTCACCTCTGGGCACAGGGACAGCTGATGGGGGAAAAGAGCCTCTAGGCAAGGGGGAACAAGCTTGGACAGGGAGCAGGGGAAAGTCCAAAGCATGTCAGCGCTTGGAAAAAAGCCATTCCACCTCAGTGACCTCCTGAAAGAGGGTTTATTTTTATTGGTTTTGTTTTGAAAGACCTTGAAAGCAAAATCTGATACTAGCAAAGTATTAAATATAGCAGTACAGACCCACGTGGAGTGCACAAGAAAACAATTTCAGAATAGAAACGGCAAGAATGTCTACAAACACTGAGAAAAATACCAAGAGAGGGAAGCCAAGAGGGTCCTTTCTTTCTGTTGTTTCCCTCACAGCCTCAGGCACGCTGGGGAAGTCGGGGTTAGACCGTGGGCTGCTGCGTGCTTCAGTCCTGGGAAATGAGTCAAGAGCCTGGAACGTGTGCTCAGCACCCAGCACAGCCAGGGCAGCCCTGGGCTATGAGCTCATGGGCTTCCTCAGAGGGACCCTGGTGGGTCAGACCTGGGCTTGCAGTGCTCCAGAGAGAGGCACAGAGGGAGCATCCCAAGGGAACTGCTGGATGGGCTTGGAGATAGCCAAAGCTCTTCGCCAAAATCATGTCCCAAGAGTGAATCATCATCCTGCCATGAATGACACACCAATGGGATAAGAAAACATTCCCCGTGTCTGACAAGGCACTGTGCTATGCACAAGGGGGGCTCTAAATATCCACATGGAAAAGATGTTTTTGGAGGAAAACCTCGATGCTATTCGATGTTTCTAAAAACAGGAGTCTCTGGGAGTCACAGAATCCCAGGATGATTTGGGTTGGAAGGGACCTTAAAGCCCATCCCATTCCACCCCCTGCCATGGGCAGGGACACCTTCCACCATCCCAGGCTGCTCCAAGCTCCTTCCAACCTGGCCTTGGACACTGCCAGGGATCCAGGGGCAGCCACAGCTGCTCTGGGGAAGAAGTCTTTGTTTCCTTTTTCTTCACCAGAGAAGTCCAAGAGAGTCCAAGCAGCAGAGATCCAAGAACCTCAACCAGAGGGAAGCAGTTCAGAGCAGTTCAGTGCCAGCCAGGCAGAGGCTGCCTCCACAGAGGCTGCAAGGACAGGACATGAATCTCTTGGGAGGACGCTTGTGAAGTAACCTTGCCATCAAAAACACTCTATCACCTCCCAAATTTGAGGAGGAAAGTCCAGCTGGATTTCATTTCCTTCCCCAAGCACTGCTGTGTCTGTATTTGTATATATACAAATACACCAACGACCTCCCCACCCTCACCATGTCCCTCCCATGCAGGAGCCCCAGCAGCAGGGCAGGCAGGCCCAGGAGATACCATCTGGGCTGCTTCAAAGCCACGCAGCTGATTAAGGAAATGGCAGAGGTGCCTGTCTGGGGGATATGGTGATTAAGGATGTCTCCATCTCCCATCAGCCTTGGAGAACTGCTGCAATATTGCCCAGTGCCCCACAATGCCATGGGAGGAGCTCCACACCTGATGTGTGCTGTCTCATTCTGGAGAACTCAGAGGACATGAGGAGTGAGGAGGAAGCCTCTGGAGGCGGCTCCCTTGTCCAGTGGAGGAGAGCAAGACATCTGCTCCCAACACATCCATGTCCACTGGACAGGGCTGGGCTTTCCTCTTTCCCCTCCTTCAGACAGAAACCACTGCTCATTTAGAGTGAGTTAATCTCACTTTCGATCAACGCTTCACAAGAGCCTCACAACCTACAACTGCATTTTGGGATCTACAAATGGCTCCCACGGGGTATGGGAGGCCTCGGGAGCTGCTCCAGCACAAACACAAGGGTTTGCCTGCTTCAAATGTTCTCTTTGTATCCTTGCAACCCCAAGGTTCCCAAGAAGGAAGGGAGCACCTTTTCCACCAATCCAGTCCTCCAGCCGGGGCTCCGGGCCACATCCTGCCGAGTTTGAGTGTTTCCAGGAAAAACTTCAGGGCTGAACAGAGAAGGGCCCAGGTGGGCATCACAGATGTGTGGGATAAGGAGACAGAAGGGCTCTAAGAGCCTCCACAGAGGCCCCGTTGCAAGTTTCCTTCCACAACAACCAGGACATCCTCACTCGAAGCTGAGGCGGGGCCGGCCAAGCCCTCATGGAGTTGGACAACCCAACACACACAGGGCTCACAACAGAGCCAAATGCCACTTCTGCTCCTGCTGGATGTTTGTCACATCACTTGGGAAACATCACCAGGCCCATCCTCCTCTCCATGCCTGCACCAGAGGCGTCTTCTCGAGTCCATGGCAACACGGGGGTACCCAAACCTGCTCCTCCCCTGCTCCACACCCCCACCCACACCAGCCAACGGCGCTCTGGTGATGCCCATTTCCCTCCATCACCTCCATGGCACTCCGGACACCCAGCCCAGGCACCACCACGTCTCTGTTGGGACAGGCAAATCCCATCCCTCCTCCCCCCTGCCTCAGTTTCCTCCACAGCAGAAGCAAACCAGCCTGTGGGTGCCATCCCACCCCAACCCCAGCAACACAGCCCGGCCTAACTCATCCCAGCCTGAAAACGCCCCGAGATCCCCCCTCCACCGCCGCCTAAATCCCGAGCTGCTGTTTGTTTAACCCCGGTGTGCAGATGGAGGCAAGCACCTAAACCCACAGCCCCACAGCCCTCCCACAGCCCCACTGCCATCCCACAGCCCCACTGCCATCCCACAGCCCTCCCACTGCCCCACTGCCATCCCACACAGCCCCACTGCCATCCCACAGCCCCACAGCCATCCCACACAGCCCCACAGCCATCCCACAGCCCTCCCACTGCCCCACTGCCATCCCACACAGCCCCACTGCCATCCCACACAGCCCCACTGCCATCCCACACAGCCCCAAAGCCTTCCCACTGCTCCAGTGCTATCTCACACAGCCCCACTGCCATCCCACAGCCCCACTGCCATCCCACACAGCCCCACTGCCATCCCACACAGCCCCACAGCCATCCCACACAACCTCACTGCCATCCCACACAGCCCCAAAGCCTTCCCACTGCTCCAGTGCCATCTCACACAGCCCCACTGCCATCCCACAGCCCCACTGCCATCCCACACAGCCCCACTGCCATCCCACACAGCCCCACTGCCATCCCACAGCCCCACTGCCATCCCACAGCCCCACTGCCATCCCACACAGCCCCACTGCCATCCCACACAGCCCCACTGCCATCCCACACAGCCCCACTGCCATCCCACAGCCCCACAGCCCTCCCACAGCCCCACTGCCATCCCACAGCCCCACTGCCATCCCACACAGCCCCAAAGCCTTCCCACTGCTCCACTGCCATCTCACACAGCCCCACTGCCATCCCACACAGCCCCACAGCCATCCCACACAGCCCCACAGCCATCCCACAGCCCCACAGCCCTCCCACAGCCCCACTGCCATCCCACAGCCCCACTGCCATCCCACACAGCCCCACAGCCATCCCACACAGCCCCACTGCCATCCCACACAGCCCCACAGCCATCCCACAGCCCCACAGCCCTCCCACAGCCCCACTGCCATCCCACTGCCCCACTGCCATCCCACACAGCCCCACAGCCATCCCACAGCCCCACTGCCATCCCACACAGCCCCACTGCCATCCCACAGCCCCACTGCCATCCCACTGCCCCAGTGCCATCTCACACAGCCCCACTGCCATCCCACAGCCCCACTGCCATCCCACACAGCCCCATTGCCATCCCACAGCCCCACAGCCCTCCCACAGCCCCATTGCCATCCCACAGCCCCACAGCCATCCCACAGCCCCCAAGGGGCAGCACATGGATCGGTTGCTGCAAAACAACAACTTCCCTCTTTCTTTTTGCCGGAATTAACTGGGTTTAGCCTGGGATTTCGTTACATTTGTGGGCAGCCATTCTGGAGACAGGCACCCGCCTGATGCTGGGGAGAACTGTCTGAAACCACGGGCACTTCATGTGTGTTTGGATTCCAATCTTCCCGTGGTTCAGAATCCTGGAAAAAGGAATCGATGCTGCTGAGGTGAAGGTTTTGGGTTGGAAGTGTTAGACTGGAGGTAGCTGGCTGTCCAGCCAAGCTGCTGGGAGGCCGGGCTCCCTCCTTTGGCTCTCCCACAGCTCCCTGAGCAGGAGCTCACAGGGACCAAAGCACCGTGCATGGCCTCTGGGACATTTGGGGGCTTGCAGGCCAGGGAAGCGCAGCACACACGGAGCCTGCCCTCTGCCAAAACCCGACACTGCTCTGGAATGTAGAACTGCAAACGATACTTTAATTCCACAGTCACTCAACAGTAGCTCCGGCCTTGGGAAATACTGGGAAAGGCACATGCTCGGGAGCACTTACACGGAGCACATCCAGCCCCAGCCTAATCCCTGGGCTGCAAACCATGCTATCTTTATCAAAACTTCCCAGCCCGGCCAGTGCCCCCACCTGCCTGCCCTTGAATCAGCAAGAAACGCTGTGAGGCATCAGCCAGGCCAGAGCCACAGCTCAGCTCAGCTCAGCTCAGCTCAGCTCAGCTCCCTGCTGGCGCCACAGCAAGGGACACTGGCAGTGGGGACACTGCCCGTGGTGCCATCCTGCCACCCTGCACCTCGATGGCCACAGAGCTGTCCTGCCACCTCCATGGCCACGGTGCCATCCTGCCACACCACACCTCGCTGGCCAAAGGGCCCTTTCACCCAGCCTGGGCACTGTGAATGTCTCCACTGTCCTCCCCACCCAGGACACTTGCGTGCTGAGTGGTTTTGTTCAGATCCCCCTCTCCCCACAGGGCACATCCCAAGCCCCCAGGCGCAGGGTCCCTGCACTGAGTCCTGTTGGTGGCTGGCTCCCGCCCCGTGCCTGGTGCTGACGGGTCAGCGCTGCGGGAGGCTGTGTCCCCTGTCCCGCACGGGGACGTGCTCACACACAGCACCCAAGGAGCCAAGAGAGCCTGCAGCACTCGGCCCCATGTGCTCTGCTCCCCCCAGGAGCTCACAGCTTCTGTGCTTTCACCTGCTTGCACCCTCAGCCTCCCCTGCAGGCGCGTGCCGTCCCCAGCAGATCCGAGGGGACCACGCGGTGGTGAAGAGTCGGGACAAACCCTCAAAAACGAAGGTCAGAGGATATGGTAAACTCAGAAGAGCCACATAAGGAACTCAGCAATGGCCACGGCTGGATTTATTACCGGGAGGGAGGATGTGAACTGCAGGAGAGTTTGCAGTTCAGATTTAGCACCTCTCAGTGCTCAGTTGATGAGCTGGAGAGGAGAGCTCAGCACATCGGGATGAAGGCTGCTCTCGCCTTTCAGGAACTTCCTGCTCTGGTTTCAGCTCTTTCTTCCTTCCTTCCTCTCAAGCTGTCCCCTCCTAAGTGGATGGTTTTGGAGACCAAAGGATAAAACAATTTGCTTCTCTGTTCCTGAAAAAGGGCTTTCAGGTCCCTGCTGTCATGCTCCAAAAGCTCTCCATGGCACAAGGGGCATTCCCAGGACAGGTGCCACATCCCACAGGTCAGGAGACTTTCCTGGGCCCCTGCCTGTGCTTCCACCTTCCCCTGCCTGCTCACCCACCACAAGCAGCAGCAGATGGGGTCCTGTTCCCGTCTGCAAACTCCCACTGCCCTCCAGCAATGGACTGCACAGTGAGAGCTGTCCCACGGCATGTCCCTGCTGCCACCTGCCATGTCACACCACGTCCTGTGTGTGACACAGCCCAGACCTGCAACACGAGGTCCCTCTCCACATCACAGCCTACCTGGATGGAGACACGCTGTCCCTGCACATCAGCACCAGAGCTCAGTGCTTCTCCTGCCCTGGGTCACACAGCTACTGTGACCTTAAACCTCACCTGCCCCAGAGATGTGCCATAGGTGATCCACACTGGATTAAGGTTATCATGATGGAAAAATCCTACAGTGTTTAGTGTACAACCCTCCTCTAACCTCTGGCACTGAACCAGCCCCTCAGCTCAAGGCTCTGCATTGTGAACACACAGGGCTCTGGACCAGGGACAACTATTGCTGCCCCTGCCCTGCTCAGACACACTCCAGAAAAACAGGTTTCTTGTCCTGGGTCAAATACTGGTTCTTCAACAGAAAAGACCCACTGGGATATCTGAGGCTGTGCACGAGCTCTCATTGATCCTGCATGTAGCTGGTCTCTGAGCATTCCATAAAATCATAGAACCACAGAATGTCCTGAGTGGGAAGAGATCCACAGGGATCATCCAGTGCAGCTCCTGGCCCTGCACAGACACCCCAACAACCCCACCCTGGGCATCCCTGGCAGCGCTGTCCAAACGCTCCTGGAGCTCTGGCAGCCTCGGGGCCGTGCCCATTCCCTGGGGAGCCTGGGCAGTGCCCAGCACCCTCTGGGGAAGAACCTTTCTCTGATATCCGACCTGACCCTGCCCTGGCCCAGCTCCAGCTGCTCCCTGGGTCCTGTCCCTGTCACAGAGCAGAGATCAGAGCTGCCCCCCGGGATGAAGCTGCAGCCACTAATGAGGTCTGACCTCAGTACCCTCCAGCTGAACAGACCAAGTGCCCTCAGCCCTTTGTTTGGTCAGGTGAGGTCCCTGCACCACGGGGGACAACATCCAAAGCTGAAGGTTCCCATGTCCTGTGGTCCCAGTGCCCACCTATATGATCTCCAAGGGTCCTGATTAGTACAAGCTCAGGCTCTGGTCAGGGAGCCCGGTGTAGAGTGTCCAGAAGCACAACCATCACTCCAGGAGGCACTGACTCCAGGGTGGTTCTTTGGGAGGCTCAGATCGCCTACACATCCACTGGCGAACATCTCCTGCCTGAGTGCTGCTCCATGTAGCTCTGCTTTCCTTGGGAGGCTTGACCCATAGCCAAATCCCTCAAAACCATGAGCCAAAAGAGAGCCCTGGCTATTTTAGGGTGTGTGTCACATCAGACAGTGGGGAGAGTGCTGCTCCCCCAGTGCCACCTGCACGGGTCTCTTCTCTCAAGAGAGCCCTGTTTGCCACCTGGAGCGAGCAACCCTACCCTGCCTGTCCACTGCCACTTCCCAGCAGCGATCCCTCTTCCCAAGAGCTCCTGCAGGCCAGGACTGGGCTTTGTTCCCCGTCTCAGCGAGGCAGGGAGGGAGAAGCCCCTTGTGCCGCCTCGCCAGAGCACCATGCCGTGCGCTGGAACAGGGTAACCCGAGCTGTGGCTTCCCGACATTCCTTGTGGCTCCAGCTCCCCAGCCAAAACAAAACCAACATTTTCCTTTTTTTTTTTTTTTTGATTCCCTCTTCTCCTTGAGGCCAAGCAGGAGGAGGGGGTGTCCCCCAGCACGTAGCCAAAGTTGCATTGGCTGGAAAGCAGCTATTCCCAGCTGGTTCCCAACTTCCAGCAGTGTTCCCGAAGCCCGCCCCCCCCCCCCCCTCCAGCAGCCCTTGGGTGAGCAGGGCATGTGGGGTGACACCGTGGGGTGACACCGTGGAGCGAAGTGGTGGCACTGGGGCACGCAGTGATCGCACAGGAGCACTGTCTGCTCCTGGCTGATGGAAATCACTGCTGCTGCTGCTGGAGGAGCTGGGGAAGCACCGCTGGGCTCCATTGACACGGAGCCAGGGTGTCCCTCCTTAGAAACTTCCCCGAGAACAGCAGCAAAAGGAAGGACAGTGCAGCTGCAGGGATAACACCAGTCATGTTCGTGTGACCCCGCGGCCACATCGGGAGCTGCGGGGCTTTCCAAGGAATGTGAAAAATGATCTGGAGGCTGTCCCCTACATGGTGTGAGCACAGCAAGCATGGCCCGGGTAGAAAGGAGGGAATCACACCTCGAGGCTGCATAGTGGACACAGATTCACCCAATATTCTGAGTTGGAAGGGACCCACAGGGATTATTGAGTCCAACTCTTAAGTAAATGGCTACATGGGGATTGAAGTGAGCCCTGTTTGTGTCACCCTGATGAGCCAGTGGCATCCCCGTCAGTCCCCCTCTGAGAGGCTCCTGCTCTCCACATCACCCCATGGCAGGGCTGGTAGCCATGGGATGGTGTCAGGAGGGGGGCACAGCTCCTCTGCTGTCAGCAAGCATCCAAATCCACTGTCTCATGCCATCCCAGTCTGCTACAGGGCACAGTGGAATGCAACTGGAAGGCAGGCTCACTCTCCAAAGCACTGGGACACAGGGACGTGATGAGCCTGTCCCCAAGCAGGAGAAGTGGCAGGGCGCAGTGAGGAGCCCCAGCTGCCAGGGGTGGCTGGGGTTTACCTTGGCTGGCTGCCCAACACCCCCCAAACTGTTCTCTCACTCCTCCTCCTCAACAGCAGCCCCAGAGCTGCAAATCCCAAACTGCTCTGAGCCAGCTCGGGAAGCAAAGGCTTGCTAAAGCAAAGCTCAAAGCCCACAAGCCCATGGTGTTAAGGCACCCTGCAAAGCACCAGCCTGGACAGGGCAAAGGGGACAGTGCTGGGCTGGCCCATGCGGAGCAATGTGGGCACATCAGTGCATTGTGCCAAGGGACTCTGGGGTTGGCAGGAGAGGAGTGTGAGCACAGTGCCCTCACCATAACAGGTCTTTTTCAGACCCACACGCAGTGAGCAGAGCTGTGAAACTCAACTTTGATCACCCCAGGGCAAACCCTGGCACTGCTGCTCTGCAGCTGAGTGTGAGCCGAGTGAGCATGGGGTGAGAGCGGGGTGAGCAGGGGAGGGGCTGCCAGCCTGGGTATCCTCCTGCCTGGGGTCTGCTGCAAACACCAAAGCTGAAATTCTCTGCTTGCATTAGAGGAGCACAGATTCAACAATTACAACAGTTGGACCACTGGGTCAAGCCCCATTGTAGGAGGTTCAACAAGGCTCAGTGCCAGGTCCTGCACTTGGGTCACCACAAACCCCTGCAGCTCCGGGCTTGGGGCAGAGTGGCTGGAATGGGCCTGGCAGGAAAGGCCCCGGGGGGGCTGGTGACAGCAGCTGAACCTGAGCCAGGTGTGCCCAGGTGGGCAAGAAGGTCAATGCCACCTGGCTTGGATCAGCCATAGTGTGGCCACAGGCCCAGGGCAGTGACCATCTCCTGTGCTGGACACTGCTGAGGCACCTCCAGTCCTGGGGTCAGTTCTGGGGTTCTCACAACAAGACACTGAGGGGCTGGAGCGTGTCCAGAGAAGGGAACGGAGCTGGGGAAGGGGCTGGAGCCCCAGGAGCGGCTGAGGGAGCTGGGAAAGGGGCTCAGCCTGGAGCAAAGGAGGCTCAGGGGGCACCTTGTGGCTCTGCACAAGTCCCTGACAGGAGGGGGCAGCTGGGGGGGGTCGGGCTCTGCTGCCAGGGAACAGGGACAGGAGGAGAGGGAACGGCCTCAACTTACACCAGGAGAGGTTTAGGTCGGATATTGGGGAAATTTCTTAACAGAAAGGCTGGTCAGGCACTTGCACAGCTGCCCTGGGCAGTGGTGGAGTCCCCATCCCTTGAGGGATTTAAAGGCTGTGTGGATGTGACATTTGGGACTTGGCAGCGCTGCATTTATGGTTGGACTTGATTATCTTAAAGGTCTTTTCCAAACTTAGTGGTTCTATGACTCTGTGATTCTGTGCTTAATGGCTTCCACAGCAACTGCTGCCTGCTGGCCATAGCAGGGGAGTCTCCACGATGGGAAAAAAAAGACATTCACCAAGGAATGGGAAAAAGGAAATGCTGTCCTGGTGAGCAGGAAATGTGACCAAGGACAGGGCAGGAGCACGTACCAGTCTGAGGTGGGAAGTGGTCCCAGCTGGGTTGGTACAGCTGAGAGGCAGAGGCACTTCCCATGTGGGGAACATCCACTCTGGAAATGCTAAAAGCTGCTCCTCAGTCACCAGGACAGGGAAAAAAATCAGAGATGTGCCAAATTTAACAGCAAGCAATGCCTTGTCAGTTAACGTGACTTAATTGATAAATTCCTAACTAATTCGAAAGTTCTGCGGTAAAATGTGCCACGCTCTGCACCCCTCAGCCAGGCTATCATCAGATGGGGAGGGACCAGGTTCCCACCGTTCTTGTCCCTGTGCCTGGGGCACAGGGAACAACCTTGGGATGAGAAATCCCCCAGGGCTGGGTGTGAATACCCCCAGCCCTGCCCATGGGACCGCAGCTCTTCTGCAGAGGCTCCCACAGCAAGCTGCAGCCTAGAGAAAGAGTTAACGCGTGCCCCGTTTCTGACAGTGTTATTCAATACATTATTGACGTTGAAAAGTCGTCACGTTACAAGCCAGCAGTCCACGAGTATTAGGGGGAAACTAGAGGCACGCAGAGACACCCAGAGCATGGAGCCGTGGGCCCCTCCGAGCTACGGTTACGTTACCGCACACAAACTCTTTTCCCAGACTCGTTTTCCTCCCCCATTTGGGGCGAAACCGACTCGTCTGTTATTTGCATTTAATGCCACAGTGAATCCCTAAATCCAGCTCAGGGAATGGATTACTGAGGGGGGAGGGATGGCTGCACTGGGGTTTTTTTCTCAGGCTTCGGCAGTTCTGATGCTCTATGGTTGAAATGAGGAGGGGACAGTGGTGCTGGGGACTGGAGTCTCTTCCTGGCTGCTTGGCCAGCCCCGTGTCCCCAGACCGGCCGGACCTCCCCAGCTGTGCTGGCTGCAGAGCCTCCCCCAGCAGAGCCCAGTGCTCTGCCCAGCACCTCCCTGCCGGCTCTGAGTGCTGAGGTTCCCACGGAGCCGGGGCTGGCAGCTGTCTGTGCCAATTTCACAGAATCCCAGGGCTGTTTGGGTTGGAAGGGACTTTAAAGCTCATCCCATCCCACCCCCTGCCATGGGCAGGGACACCTTCCACTGGCCCAGGCTGCTCCAAGCCCCAATGTCCAGCCTGGCCTTGGACACTGCCAGGGATCCAGGGGCAGCCACAGCTGCTCTGGGCACCCTGTGCCAGGGCCTCCCCACCCTCCCAGGGAACAATTCCTTCCCAATCTCCCATCCAGCCCTGCCCTCTGGCACTGGGAAGCCATTCCCTGTGCCCTGTCCCTCCAGCCCTTGTCCCCAATCCCTCTCCAGCTCTCCTGGAGCCCCTTTAGGCCCTGCAAGGGGCTCTGAGCTCTCCCTGGAGCCTTCCCTTGTCCAGGTGAACACCCCCAGCTCTCCCAGCCTGGCTCCAGAGCAGAGGGGCTCCAGCCCTCGGAGCATCTCTGTGGCCCTTGGAACCATTAATTGCAGAGCACTACCATCACAACAGTTCACAGGAACAGCTGTATTTTATTCTGTGTCTTCCTCCAGCCCACACCTCATCCTTCACTCCAGACCCCACAGTGGTGATGGTGCTTCTCTGGGGAGGTCAAGTCCAGCAGCAGGAAAAGAAGATTTTAAAATAATTTAAGGAGTGTCATCCCTACGGCCAGCACTGGGGAGAGGAATCCCACCATCATGCAGACCTCGGTCTGCCACGAGGCCGGAGCATCTTGAGGGCTTCAGGTTCCACCAGCTGCTCCAGCCATGGGCATCTCCACCCTGCCAGGCCTATGGGAGCCCCAAACTGCACCTTGTCCCCCTGCCCACCCCAGGTGAGCTGGGAAGGTCATGAGGCCCCTCGTGATGGCAGGTAGGGCAGCAGACACTGCTGCCAGGGCAGGCAGGGCCCAGCAGCACCTGCACAGCACGGGGCCGGCCCCGCACGGGGCAGAGGAGGCTGACGGGCACAGGGAGCTCGCCAGGCACGCTCCCTCCCTGCTCGTATTTTATTTCATCTCCTGATGGGTGAAATGTGTCCTTAATTTGTACAGAAAGAAAAAACGAATGAGCTGCATTCTCACACCCCTAACGAAGACAACACGCAAAGCCCTTTCAAAGCCGGCGCCACACATACGACGCACTGCCTTGTTCTAATTAACGATGTCTTTTCTCATTAGCCACGGCCGCACGTGCTCCAGGCCGCGCTGCCTCTTGGGTGAGGGCCCTGCGGTGCCCACTCCTGCCCGGCAGCCCCGGCTGGGCACTCCCTGACCTGGGCACTCCTCTGGGCTCCAGGGCCAAGCAGGGGCAGCACATCCAAGCCCTTCCCAGACTATCCGTCCCCAGAGGGCTGTTTCTGGCTTTGCTGGAGTTTGAGAGAGGGGTGCATCTGGTTTTAATCTCACCCCTCGCGGTAGCTGTCACCATGGGTTTGCTGTCAGGGTAAAAGATGCCTTCACACAGCCCCGTGCCAAAGCAGCAGACATGGAAACCCCAGGCCACAGCAAAGCCCCGATGTCCTGGGCTACCCTGGGCTCTTCCCCTGGCCCAGCGGGCAAGGCAGGGGCTAGCACCCCATGCCATTGCTTGCAGGGTGGGCACAGTGAGCACAGGAGCCCTGGCACTGGGCAGCACATAGCTCCCTTTCTGCCAGCAGCACTGGGGACGTGGGTGCAGTCCCTGGGGACCCAGAGCAGCACCCTGGGCTGCGGGCACCGTGCCAGGCACTGCAAACCCCCCAGGGCCACCTGCCTGACCCAGAGCATGCTCAGGCCGAGAGTCTGTGCTCCAGTCGCCTCCTCCCCTCTCCCCAAAAACACAGGGAACCACAAGAACCACAAAAATGCCTCTTGTCCACAGCACGGAGCCTGTCTCTCTGAAGGGCAGGGCATGCTGCCGGCGGACGAGCCACACCACTCACCCTGCCCGGGCTCCTGGAGAGCCGCCAGCCTTTGGGAGCAGCTGTCACATGAAAGCAAACACTGCCAGCCATGGCACTGACAGCGGAGCAGCTCTGACGCCGCTCGGCTTTGACATTGCTCCGTCCCGGTTCAGTTCAGTGGCTGCCCCGCAGCCCCTCCTCCTTCGGATCGCGGCGCTGTGACATCACCCTGCCACGCCACGGTGACAGCAGTGACATCACAGCCCACAGAGGCCGGCAAATCTACCCCCTGCCCAAGCATGGGGAGAAGTGGAGGAAGCAGGGAAAAGGCAGGGGATGGTGTGGAGATCACAGAACCATGGAATCATTACAGCTGGAAAAGCCCTCTAAGGTCATCGAGTCCTACCACTAACCAAGGACTGCCAGGCGGCCCCTGAACCTTGTCCCCAAATGCCATAGCCACATGTTTTTTGAACACTCCCAGGGATGCTGACTCCACCAGCGAGGTCAGCAGAGGCTGGAGCAGAGCAGCACCCAGGTTGTCCAAGCAGGAACTGACCTCACCCCATCCCCAGGCCATGCGGTCACCCCATCGAAGGAATCTGCAAGGAAGGGGGTTGGAAGCGATCTCAGAAGTCAGATGAGTGTTCCCCAGCTGTGTCTGGGAATGCCAGCCAACACCAGTGTAGGAAAATCAACTCTCCTTGCCATGTCCTGGGATGTCCTGGCAGGCACAACTCCTCCTGCACCATGCCCAGCTGGAAGAGCAGCCAGCTCCAAAGTATCCCCAGCCCCATGGGCCATGTCCTGCTTCACACCAAGGGACTCCAAGGGCATCCCTATAGCCACGCCTGAGACTGGCCAGGGTTTCATCCTCCAAACAGGGCAACAACGCAAGAAAGCCCAACAGCAGCCCTGGAGTTTCTCAAATGGGCTGAATGAGGAGCAGGACAAACAAGGCCAGCAAATGCCAATTGGCAAGTACAGGGCCTGGGTCTCCTGAAAGGCCCTTATGGATGTGCATCCCAGTAATCATGATGCAAAGTGCCACATGACAGGATTTACTGCATTTCGTGGACTGGTGTCTCCTCTCCCTCTCGCAGTCATTGAGCAATGCGCCCTTCCCCCCGGCTGCCACCTCCAGCAAGCCCAGGAATGGCTGATGGGCTGGGAAGCAGCTCCCGCTGGCTGCAGCGTCCTGGCAAAGTTGGCAGCAAAGGGCTCTGAAGCACAAAACCCCCGAGCCAGCCGGTTCCTTTGCGGGGCAGGGGGGATGGACATCCCCGGAGCCTGCTGCCCCTGCAGCGACATCCCTGTGCCTGGGCATGCTGGAGCACAGGCGGGTGCGGGCACACCGCGCTCCGCCACCAGCTGGGCTCACGCAGGGCAAGGAGAGGTCACACTCCTCCACCCAACCCCCAGGAAGCCTGAGCCCCAAAGTTCAGTGGGCACAGGATGTGGGAATGGTGCTGGCAATCCCGATGGAAAACCTGAGGTGAGGCAGCGCCTGCCCTGAGCTGCCATGGCAAAGCTGGCCCGAGGGAGGGTGTGAGTGCCACGACTCCGGAGCTGGTCCCAAAGCCTTCCATTCCGCCCTTGGGTTTGCCGAGGGTTTGCTGCCTCATCCAGAAGCCAGAAGAGTTTTATGGATCTCAGAAACGACCGGCACAGCCCCAACAATCGGGAACGAGTCTCTCCTCGCTGTGTCCCTGCCGAGCCTGCAGACTCGCAGGCTTGGAGGTGCCAACTGCCCCCAGTCTCGCTTAATAAGGTGTTAACTCCCGGCCTAATTGCCACCACTTAATATGTCAACACCCTTCACCTCACTGCTGCTGAACAAGGAGAAGGTTTGAACCAGCACAGCTCGCTGCACACTCCTGTGTTTGATCCTCAGCTGTGTTTTCTTTCCGCGTCGCTCCCCTCCATCGCTCCAGTGTGAGAGCCCAGTGTTCCCCCATCTCCCCCAGTCCCTCTCCCCAAGCAGGGGAGCATCTCCCCTCCAACCATTCATGTTCAGCCCTCCCTCTCTCCACACACAGACGTTCACAAAGGGAACTTCGCTTACAGCATCCCAAGGTTGCACAGGAAACAAAAAGGCAGGAAATTAAAAAGGTTCTTGTAACAACAGTAACAGAGCTGCAATGCACAGCTAGGATGTACATAAAATACCTTCTAAAATAACGTGTCAGCCCAGCTCCTCACCAGGAGGGCAGGGCCACGCCAGGGCCTGTACCCACACGGTGCAGGAAAAGGCAGCACACACGTTGCCGTGATTGCAGCCGTATCCTTCCATTTTTTTCTAAGATTTTTCCAAATTCAGCCATTACCATGTTTTATATCTATTCACGTCATTCCACCTTTTGCTTTTTAAGGCACAGAAGATGGAAAAGCAATAAAATCAGTCTCTGAGTTTAGTCCTCTGCCCCATTCACACAGACAGTTTCAGCAATTTATTTGAGGCTGCTGTTATAAATGCCTCTTGCTCACGTCCTAACAAACTGGCAGCACAGAACTCTCCAGAAAAGGGTGATTCATGCAGTATTTTTCTTTTAAAAGGCTACTTCCTAGAGCATCCAAAGCAGCTCTTCCCCGCTGTACTGGGATACAGTTCCCATCCTTGCAGAGGTGAGTAGGAAGGAGGGGATGGGCTCAGGACTCCGAGAGCAGCACCAACACTTGCACTTGCAGAGTACCTGCCCGACCCGCCGAGGCTCAGCCAACACCTTCAGCTTTCAGCAGAGCAGAAAGCTCACCAGCCCTTCCCCAGTTCTCTTTCCAAGCACTCCCCTGCAGAGTCCCAAGGGATGAGCCAATTCCACCCCGGTATTGCAGGCCCTTGGATTCAGGGTGGAAACCCATTTTGGTGATCAAGCTCCTTCCTCACCCACCTCACTCCCTGACTTGGAACCAGGGAAATCTGAGCAGTGGTATCTCCCCATCATCACCTCTGTGGTCTCCCTGCCTGGCCCTGGCTTTGAAGGTCACTCCAAGGCTTGCACAGTCATCTGTGCTATGGACTGGCAGCAAATTCAGCCCCTGAAGTTACAGGGCAGATGCCAGCATAGCCATGAGCTCCCATGCAGATGTTGCCTCTCAAAGCTGGGATGACCTTGGGAAGCAGAGGAACAGGCTCCAGCCACTTTGGTAACGCTGCTAATGAGATGGACATTGATCCACGTGCATTGGCTTCACCCTTGGGAGACACAGCTGGGCTCTCCCAGAATTCTCCCTTGGATGGGTGCAGGTGAGGGGCCACCACCCCGACTGTCACAGCGAGCTGTGGGCTGGGACACAGCCCAGCCTGGTGCCAGCCCCGAGCCTCTTATAGCCCATGGACACCCACCAAGCCTGGAAGAGCTCATTTTCTGCAACTACGGCCCTGCTGGCTCCCCTGCCCCTTCCTCACCAGGAAAAGAGCCAAGAGCTGAGCAAGTCAAAGAGCATCCCTTGCCACAGGTGGCCCGACAGCCACGTGCAGATGCCCCAGAGCCTGGCAGACCCTCTCATGGCCTGGGTGGTATGGTTGAGACGACCTGACCCTCCACTGTAGTCACAAACCTTCCAGGGCTGGTCCCATCACTGATCCACTGGAGACTGAATGATAAACTGAGAGTCAAGTCTCTTGGTTGAACACAGCCAGGCCTCCTTCCTCAGCTGTCCACCTTCCCTGAGGTCCTCCCATGAGTGAGGAAACAGAAACGAAGGGACAGGGGCCTATTACCCTGTTCCAGACTCTGCTTTGCTGCCAGGACACCGCGCTGGCGCACAGCAAGGGTTCTGATGGGTGCGTTGGCTCATTGCCAGCCTGATCCACACTCCAGCGAGGGGACGGGAGCTCTCCAAGCATCCCACACAGCTATGGCCCCAACCAACTCCTAGCAGCATCACAAACTAAAGCTCAGCTCGAAATGAGGAAGGGGATGGAGAACCTGCCATGTGGTCAATGCCACGGGAGAGAGGAGGGAGGGCCTGGAGCAGATCAAGGAAGAGGAAGGGGGAAGGCCAGGTTTGGGAAAGCAGAAGCCAGACAGCCAAGGGATTTTGCTCCATCACCAGCGTCGGAGCCGCGGCCCTGAGCGCTCAATGGGGATGTGAACAGCGAAACCCGATCGGCTGTTAACCCAGGAATGCGTGGAAATGGCAACTGCACATAACTCCAGGGAATCCGCCAGCGGTGCCCCAGCACCCGGAATCGCACGGATAACCCGCGCGCTTCACGCATGAGCTCATCCTGGGGATAATGCTCTCACATGAGCCCAGCCAGCAGGAATTCACCGCACGCTCGGTGGGACGGGGGGGCTCAGGGGGACACCCTTCTCCTCCTGCTCCTTTCCCCTTGCCCTCCTGCCACCATCCCACGTTTCCCACGGATCGCGTGCTGCACCCTGGGAGCGCGCGGGTCCCAAAGCCCTGCGAGCTGTGCCCGGTGCTGCAGCCTCCCCATGCAGGGCTGCAGAGGGGCTGGGGACAAACCCCATAAAATACTATAAAGTCAGGGGGAAAGAAAAGGAGGGGAGAGGCATCTGTGCTCCCACCTGCCTAGCACTGAACCTGCTTCTCTTCCCTGTTCCACCCACATCCTGGCTGCTGGTGGTGCCTCATGCACCCGCAGCACTGGGAGGGATCACGCGCCAGCTCTGGGAGCACGCTGGTCACCGTGAGGTGTTGCACCATTCCTCACAGCACTGCACCCATGCAATTCCTCTCCTTGCCTCTGCCCTTTCCTTGCACCGTAGTCAGCCTTGTGGAAAGGAGCTGAAATCCATGCAGCTCCCCTCTCCCTGGGAACCATCCAACAGCCCAACACAGCTTCCCTCTCCCAAGCAGCAAGTGACCCACAGGAGAACCGTATCTTCTGTTCCTCCCTCTCCCAAATGCATCAGCTCAAAACTTGCTGGCTGCTGAAACGGATGGTAAAAGTCTCACAGAGCAGGAGCAGGACTTGGCCTTTGGTGGAGGATTTGCCGTGCTCCACAGGGCAGGCATCCAGGGGGTCCAGGTGGCCAGCTTGGCTCACAGAGGACACGTTTGTCACCGCTCAGGCACTGACACCCCCCGCCCGTGGTGGCTTTTCTGAGGACCACCTACAAGTGAAAGTCAAATGCCTGCCCCTTCCACACCTCAAGGTGTCTCCTCCAGAAAGCAGCTTCCCTGTATCCATCTCCTGGTGGGAACCAAGGATGGGCAAAGCCACCACAGGTGGAGGAAGAGCTCAGACCTGCAAGGCAGGAATTCAAGCTGCATTGCACCTGGCACAGGGACTGCTGCAAACCAGGGAGCTCCAAGGGCTATCGGGTCACAAGGAGCAGATTCAGCCCCTCAAACGTGCGGCACCCCAGCATGTCCTGAGGGCTGGGCTGCATCCTGCTGGGATGAGATCCCTCTCAGAGCCTGGCAGGGGTGCCTTACAGGGGGCACAGCATTCATGCCCAAGGTCAGGTAATTGGAGTTTTGGAAGCAATTCCATGCTTTTTTGAACTGCCTCCAGAGAAGCAGGATCTTCTACCTTTGAACTGAATGATCCAATCTTTCCACAAGTGCTCCACAACCAAATCCCTCCCTCTCCAGTGGCTCGGCTCAGGGAGCCTCTGATGTCACTCACCCTGGAAATGCCAGGACAGGAACAAAATGAGCCAGCCCAAAAACAGCTTAGCCAAGACAAAATGCAGGCTGACCACAAGAGTTTGGGTGCATAACCTGTCCTCCCCTGGTTGGACAGGCCCCCAAAGAGGACTGGAAATGCAATTTAATGTGCCAGCAGAAGGATACTTTACACCTGGACAGCTCTGTTCAAAGAGGTGCTGCACTGGGCTGTGGCTCTCTTGGACACACCCCACCACATTCCCCTGGAGCTTCCATCTTCTCCTCCAGGCAGGGCTCTCCCCTTCCATGGGGAAGCTTGACCCAGGAGCTGGCTCAGGACCCAGGGGTGGGCAGAGAGCTGGCAGTGGGAGGAGAAGGGACCAAGGCTCAGACTGCAAAAGGAACAAGAAAATGAAAAATTAGGCCAAGAAAGTGGAAAGCTGAGAGGTAACACCACAGTGGGACAAAAATCCCAGGGGCAGAGAGACACGGCAGAGGTCACAGCCGGCCTGCCCTGGGGGAGAGGGGTAGGAGCAGATGCAGAGCGGGGGTAGCTCCTCCTTTTGACCCCTTCCAATCCTGCATCCCACGGCAGAGCTGCATTTCTGCTTGATCACCAGTGCCCGGGACATGGAGCAACAGGAGATGCGTGTTCCTGTCCCAGGAGGTCCCAACGTTCCCCAAAACGTTGCCCACACCGTGTCACCGCCAGTGAAGCGAGATTTTCCCCAAAGCCGGCCAAGAGCCCTGAGCAAAGCGTCGGCATGTGAGACAGCCCCGGCCCTGCGAGGAGGATGCCTCGGAGCCCGGGGTAACCGGACACCCGGCCGGCTCCCGCAGGGACGGTGATTTATCCCTTTGCCGGGAGAGCGGGGAGCAGCGGGAGCCCCGCACGGGTGGGGCAAGCGGCACCAGGCAGCACCCTGGGAGACCCCATGAGATCCCAAAGATCCCAACACATCTCCAAGCTATTTCCAAGCCACAGACTAGAGCCGTGCCAGCCCTTTCCGTACGTGCCAGGCGATGTGGCAGTCACGGCTCCGCGTGACTCGTCCGGAGCCAGGCGCCGGCAGACAGAGTTACCGGAGTCTCCCGCGGCCAGGCTGGAGGCGAGCAGGAGGAGGAGGAGGAGGAGGAGGAGGAGGAGGAGGAGGAGGAGGAGGAGGAGGAGGAGGAGGAGGAGGAGGAGGAGGCCGAGGGCTCACGGGGGACTTGCTGCTCCAGCGCGACATCTAAAGGACTCCACAGGCGGGTGCACGAGAAGGATTTCGCCGCCGCATCCCCGCTCGCACCGCATCCCTCCGGCTGCAGGCACCGGTGCTGGACGCGCCGGGCTCCCGACCGGGCTCGGAGGAGAGCGACGGACGTGGTGCTGGGCTTGAAATCCCGGAGTGACTGCACAGGCCTCACCCGTAACAGCACGGATTTGCAGCCCCAGAGGGAACGAGGGTGCAGGGGCTGCAGGGATGCACCAACATCTCCTCATCAGCCAGGAGCAGCAGAAACAGCGGCTCTGCCCCTTGCAGACACATCCAAACCTGGCCAAAGCATCCCAGAGCTTAGGGATGAAGGTACAGGATGCTTTGGAAGGTGAGGAGCAGGGCTCAGGCTGCAGGAGCAGAGCGGGGGCTGCATTTTATCCTCTACAGAGCCGTGGGCTGGTGCCACAGGCAAGGAACAAAACTACTGCTGAAAAGGAAAATCGGCAAGATGGAAAGGTGCAGAACACAGCAGGTGTGGGCACAGAGCCAAGAGCAGCCCCCACACCCAAAACTTCTGATTCTCCCTGCCCTGCCCCTCCCCTGCTTCCCATCACTCTCTGACACCTGATAAATGCCTGGTGGCAAAGTCCTGCAAGGAACTTCACAGGTATCAAACCATTAGGCTGCTCAAGACATTCTTCTGAAACCTACAGAGTTTATTATTCTCGAGAGTCTTAGCTGTGCTTCTTCTATACCAGCCTGAAATATTCCTCAGCAGGTGCAAAATTCTTTCCTGAATTCCAAACAAAGGTCTATTCCTAACAAATTACAGGCATTGCTGTGAACCAGCTGACAGATTGCAGTGCAAGGGCCTCACCCCAGCTACATCACTGGGACCCCCATTTGCCCCACTTAGAGCAGGATATTTTTTCTATTAATGGGAACAGGATTTTTGGGGCAGCCACAGATTCAGGGAGCAGAGGTGGACTTGGCTTGGTACTTCCACTCCCAAATCCCTGCAGGTGATGAGTCAGCTGCAGACAGAGCTCTGACACCAGACCTCAACCAGAAAACACCCGTGGGTGCTGCCAGGGCTCAGCATGTCCTGGAACAGCCGAAGGATGGAACAGCTCTCCTGTGGGGAAAGGTTGATGGGGCTTGGAGCACCCTGGGATAGTGGAAGGTGTCCCTGCCCATGGCAGGGGGGTGGCATGAGATGGTCTGGAAGGTCCCTGTTAATCCAAACCACTCTGTAAACACTCCTCCCTCAGCTTCCCACCCAGCCCCTCTCTGACCCACCTCGGCACAGATCTGCTCTTGGAGGGGGGAACCAAGATGTCCCAAGTGCTTCAGAAACTTATCACTCCCAGTATCTTTTCCTTGTCCAAAGCTCCTCACCAGCTCCCTTACAGCTCCTTCAGGAACTGGAAGAGGCTCTAAGGTCTCACCAGCGATTTCTCTTCTCCAGGCTGAGTAACTCATTAGAGGGGGAGAGAGACCCAAGAGCAAATGAAGCCCACTAATTACCCCGGCCTATTCCCTCACTGAGGCCCCAGGTCGGTGCGGGTGGTGGGAGCGGGGGGTGGCAGGGACCCCCTCAGCAGCTTTCCCAGCCGGTGTGGGGGAGTGGGGCAGCTCTGCCTTCCCTGCCAGCAGTCTCCTGTTTCCAAACACCTCGCTCTCGTCTGCCAGGGTTGCATCAGCTCCCGCACTCGTATTTATAACCGGGGTTTAAAACCTGATATTCCATTTCCAGTAGCTCGGTGGGGGTGAGCTGAATCCACAGGGCCCCCAGCCAAGCAGCTGCTGCCAGCGTGATCCCTCTTCCCTTCACATCCTGCTCAGAAAAGCTCCCCACCGTCAACCTGGTGCCACGGCTTACTGGCATGGGCTCTTTAATTAGCTGAGTGAGGCAAGAGGCAGGCTCTCATTAAAGGGAGAGCTAATTGAGCCCGGGCAGGGGGACGGGGAGCTTGGTGGTGTTTGACATGGCACCGGTTAATTGAACTGAGTGCACGCTCAGGCACATTGCTCCCTCCCCTTCCCAACCAGTCTCACCACCAGCCCGAGGCTTTGGGGATTAAAAAGACCCCCCCAGCTATTTTTGAACTGATGGATGGGTGGGTGGGAAGGGGCTGGGTGAGAGAGGGAGGGGAGTCCCTCTCCACCCCGAGCGCTGTCTCTCCCAGCACAGCCTCTCCTTGCAAGAGAGGCCTTGGGCTGAGAGGAGCTGCAGGTCCTTCTCCAGAGCTGCTTCTCTGCTCCTTTCTCCTGCCAGAGAGAGGGAGATGCCAGCTCCAGCCACCCCGGCTCCAGGACTCACCCTGAGGCCAGCTCACAGCCGGCTTGTGACAGCAGAAGGACCTACCCTGCCGTGTCCCTGCCAGTGCGGCTCCGGGACCTCCGCTCCCTCCAGGAGGAAACTTCCAGCTGCTTTAGGTTATAAATAAAGAATGACCTGATGAGAATGGCCAACCTCCTGGCACCAGGATCAATCACACACCTATTAAGTGTACAAAGCTACCTCTCAGATTAACAGCAATCCATAAACCCTGGCATCAGGAGCAGATTTGGAGCTTGGCTGGGACCCATCACCCAGTCTGCTTGCATGTACCATCTAACTGCACGTTTATTGTGCCTTGGCTACCTTTTGTGGAGAATTGTAGACCCGAATCTGGCAGAAACAGCATAAAAAGGAGAACTCAAGCCTGGGACTCTTAAATGAATCCTCTCCCAGCCTCAGCTGCACTATGTGTGTCTGCAGAGGCCAAGCAGCTTCCATGTGCCCAAGACTGCTTCAGTGAAAAAGGAAAACAGCATTTCGTAGCCTGAAAGGGGCAGTAAAAGGAAAAATTGCCCATTATTTGAAATGTCCTTTGGGAACCTCCACTGAACAGTATCTGGGAAAGACAAAACAAGCCAGAAATGATCCAGGCTCCTGGCTGGGTGCTGCAGCACTGCTCCACCCCCACCTCGAGCACTGAGGACCAGCTCATTTTCGGGGTATTTGGGGCAGGAGGGGTGGGTGCCCAGCAGGCAGGAGCACATTTCCCTGCCTTTACTTCCACAGCAGCTGTCTGGCCCTGTCCCATTCCTGGGCACCTGCTGTCACCTCCCTGGCTCCAGGCCCTGCTCCTGGCCAGCCCCTCGCAGCACAGCACAGGGCACGGGCTGGGAAAACCCTCCACACAGGGAGAACACTGCAGAGCTCCAGTCCCAGGCCTGTGGGGGCATTCCAGCCACCCAGGACTCACAGCTGCTGCAGGGACAACCCCGACCCTGCTGGCTGCAGGTGCTCCCCGTGGAGCAAAACCATCACTGGCTTTCATGAAGGCCCAGACTAAGGGAGGTGGGGAATTTCCTGGTATCCAGCATGGGTTTCAAAGCACTTATCTAAAGGAGGAGAGCTCCCCTCCAGAACCAGCCCTCTGTCATCCTGTCCCCCTTCATTTTGGGGCTCCCAGCAGCTGCTGTTTGGGGTGGAACAGGCTGGAAGCACCAGACATTCCATGACATTCAAAACAGGGATGTGATCCCATTTTGGAAAAGGTAGCAGTTACTGTCTGATAACCTCAGAGAAGAATCTGAGCAGATGCTCAGTGAAGATGAAAAATAAATGCAAAACTCAGTCCTGCTGCAGCCTGGTGCTTGAGGCTGTGCTGAAACCCATCCTTCCCTGATGGGAAACTGCTTTAGACAAAGCTTTTTCTGGCACCCACAGAGCAGGAGAAAGTATGGGGGTGTCCCAACAGTCACGACAAACTGTTGGGAGCTAAAAAATCCATTTGCCTGCAACAGGGAGGCCAGGCAGGGCTTACTCTGATCCACCTCCACCTCATTACCCCACGCAGCATCCCCAGCAGGGAGGCAGCCTGTGTAAGGAGGGACAAACGAGCACCTGCAGAGCCCACCCTGGGCAGTGAGAGCCCCTGAGCCTCAGCCCTGTCACTGGGCAGACAGCAGAGCATCCTCAGGAGCCTCTTCCTGACCAGCTGCACCTCTGGGAAGCAAGGTTAAATCTATACCCAGAGCACAACACTAATCACAGAATGGGGTGAGTTGAAAGGGACCTTCACGATCATCTGGTTCCAACCCCATTGCAGGGACACCTTCCACTGGCCCACGCTGTTCATGGCCTCGGACACTGCCAGGGATCCAGGGGCAGCCCCAGCTGCTCTGGGCACCCTGTGCCAGGGCCTCACCACCCTCCCAGGGAACAATTCCTTCCCAATCTCCCATCCAGCCCTGCCCTCTGGCACTGGGAAGCCATTCCCTGTGTCCTGTCCCTCCATGCCTTGTCCCCAGTCCCTCTGCAGCTCTCCTGGAGCCCCTTTAGGCCCTGGAAGGCTGCACCCACCATTTCTACTTCAATCTGGAATTATTTCACCTGCCCCTATCCAATGACTCCACTCCTGCCGTGTTACAAGTGGAGGATACTCGAGCCCTACACAGCAGGAGCAGAGGGATCCCATCCCCAGCCCTGCGTGGGTTTGCTGAGCAGGTCCCACCCCTGCTCCAGAGCTGCCTCCTGCCCCAAGGAGGACAAGGGCTCTCTGCCTCCCTCCTTGCTGACAGCTTGGAGCTGGCTTAGCTGAAAGGCACTGCAGCACTACAAACCACGAGCGTGTTTGAAGTTGGGAGGATTTAAGAAACACTCATCGTTATCAGTTTTAATATTGAGATAAGCCTTGTACCTTGCAAGCTGAGCTGAAGAGATCCCGGTGCCAGAGGCAGGGAGGTGCTGTCTCCGATCCTTATCTACGACAGCAAGATGCTTCCATGCGATACCAGCACCAAATTTTGGTCATTATCTTGCAGCTACCCAGCAGTCAAGTTTTGTTTGTGCAGAACTGGTAACAAGCCATTATTTCCATTCCCATTTTCCCCCGTATCAGAGGCATCATCAGAGGAAGGCAAGGCAGGCTGATAGCCAGGGGCAGCAGGCAGAGCATAGCTGAGTACACGTTGCTTTCACACACCAGACTTGGGCTGGCTGGGTAAATTTGGTTCTCCACCTTCGGAGCAAGATGGTTTTGGGTATCTCCACACATTGGTGAGCACTGGGCAATCCAGCAGCTGAGACTGGGATGGGAACTCCAGGCTGAATGAACCCATCAAACACTCTAACCCCAAATGCTGGGGAGCTGCAGGACATGGCAGCAGGACGTGCAGCATCTGCACTCACACATCTGCACGCTCCATTAAACAGGGAAATGGGGTTTTCTTCTCACCCGGGTTGTGTAGGCCCTTGTAAAGGCACTAGGGGGGAGCACCCTGGGAAAGGTGTGTGCCTGGCTTCCAGCTGGTGCCAACAACCCAGATCCAGCAGAGCCTGCAGGAGAAGGGATCTTCCTGCACTTCTCATTGACCAGCAAAGGAAAGCGGAAACAGAATCCCAGAATCACAGACTGCTTTGGGTTGGAAGGGACCTTAGAGTTCATCTCATTCTACCCTCTGCCGTGGGCAGGGACACCTTCCACATTGCCCCAAGCCCCGTCCAGCCTAGCCTTGAACACTTCCAGGGGTGGGGCATGGAAGCTGCCTTGCTGCCCTTGCTGCTTGTCACAGGCAAGAGCAGCAACAAGGCTTGTGACACTTCTGCTTTGATTACAGGCTCCCTGTAATTACGAGCAAGAGCTACTGCAACAACACAAATTGCAGAGCAAATCTTCTGCGTGAGCAATGAGGGCACAGGCAGAGTCATCACCACACGTAGGGAGGGGTGAGGTGACAGCCCTGCAGGGTTCAGCAGCTTGAGGGTGGCCAGTGATGTGCCTAAATTAAAATCTGGGTCTCCCTGGGCTGAATGCTAAAGAAATGTAGAAGTGGCAATGCCGGCTTGCCTGAGCTGCTGTATGTCAGCCACAGGAGCCAAGGCACCTTCAGGGTGGCCACTCATTCCTGCCCACACACCACTCCTGCCCAAATACAGGTAATGGTTAACAGCCAGGGTACCCCAAGGGCCTTGACAAGTCCAAAACCACACCAAAAATCCCAGGGATGCAGAAAGGAAACAGCTACATGCAGAGCAGACCTTGTGGCCCACCAGGAAAGAGGTGACTCAAGCACAGAGCCTGCGGCTCATGCTGGCATTCCCAAAAAAGTGCTCTCTGCTTGTCCCAGGGGTGAGCCAGCTGGGTGAAGCAGAGCCTGTTTGCAGAGACAGGCACCCGAGAAAGCAACAAGGGCATGCAAACCCCCAGGGGTTGAGAGGGAGGCACTTCCTATGGGATGAAGGTGTCTGGTAATGCCCCGCTCTTGGCTGGGCAGAAGGAGGCAGAAAGTGCTTGGGCTGTGTTGAGAAGAGCCCACAGGAGCTGCCTCCAACAGAGCAGCTGAAGGCCACGAAACCCAGCAGGAAAATGTCAGAAAACCCCACAAACACAGAAGTGACCCCTGCAGTCAGGACTGGACAGAACACAGACAGGAGCCGTGTCCGTGCCAGCCGGTGGCTCTCCCTCCCTCCCAGACAAGGACCACCCCGAGACACCCAGAGTGCTCATCCCGGGATGGGCAGAGAAGCCCTCAGGTAGATTCTGGCAGCTGGCCCAAGAGCCAGCTGAGAGACATCTCTCCTGCTCTGACCGAGGGGGATACCCCTACCTGCTGCTCCTGGAAACCTTTGGATGAGCACAGCTGGTTTAAAACATCACCTCTCCTCAGGTAAAGCTTCCTGGTCCCAAGGACACCCAACAAACCAAGAGCCAGTGCACGCCTTGCTCAGCTGGCTGAGGCCAGCAGTGACCCCAAGGGTCCAGCCCCACGCCGGGTGGGAGCACATCAGGAGCGCTGGGACCACAGGGCCACTGTGTCCTGCAGCAACGGAGCAGCTGAAGGGAGAAATCTTTCTCCTGTGCCTTTGGAAACCAGAATCCAGCACTTTCCAGGCCTTCGGTGAAAGTCCTGGACCAGGAAACATGCAAGAGCGTGAGAGTCACTGCCTGGCTGAAGGACACCTCACCTGCTGAACCTCCCCACAGGTGAGATGTCTTTTAACCACCTCCATCTCCACTCCTGGCTTAATCCTGGAGCATTTAAAAACCACCAAGAGATGCAGCATCCCAACTGGAATGAGACACCAAATAGGAGGGAAAACCTGATCCTTTGGATCTTTCTTAAAGACCTAAAGAACCAATTTAAGGAATAAAGAGACTTTTAAAAATGAAGACTTTTCATTCTTTAAACCTAGAAGCAAAACAAACAAACAAAAAAATCTTATGGGTCTTTCTCAGTTATTGAAGAGAAAAAAAAAAGCAAAGGAAAAAAAAGAGGCAAAAATCCGTGTTTCTAGTGTAAAACCAACACCCAGCTGAGGACACCCCCTGAGCAGAGCTGTGACCTGCACATATGTGCAAGTGCAGCCCCACCACAGGGCGTGTGGCAGAGCACAGGGGTGTCTCTGGAGGTTTGGGGTTCCTGTTGTCACGTCAGAGGCACAGATTCATTGATTTCTTCCTGCAGAGGCAGAACTCCAGGGACTGATTTCTTCCCGCTCCTTGATCAGCACTTGTGCCATCGCAAAGATCTGCTCCCGAGGGAACCAAACCTTCCTGCTTGTCATTGCCACATTCATATAAATGATGGGGAGTAAAAAAACCACTCAGCTCATTTCGCAGGCACATTAGTAGCAAATTCCTCTCCCAAGGAGACTGTGGGAACAGAGCTCCACAAGGGTTATTTTTAAAGCAGAGCAGATACCAGCCTGCCCTGGGTGTGCACACTCAGGACTTGCTGTTCCAGGAGTGCTGGAGTGGCCACGGAGGACAGAGCAGTTCCCTCTACCCCAGGCAGGTGGAAGGGAGCAGGATGGTCCGGTCCTTCATCACAGTGGAGAACAAAGTCCTCCTCTCCACACACCCCAGACAGCCAAGGGAGAGCTCTGTCCTGCATCAGCAGCGCCTTCTGCAGGGTGACAGTGCGGGGCCCTGGGCACCCTGCCTGTGCCTGGGCTCCCCAGCAAGGACAGGCTCCTCCCATAAAGCCACGATGAGTTCAGCAGTGTCTGCTTTCCTTTGGACCCCCAGCTCTTTGCTTCGTGCCCCTGAGCTCTTGGCCGAAGGGGAGCGGCCCTGAGAGCTCAGGTGGGATCTGCAGATCCCAACCCCTGTCTGTCAGCTGTGCTCCCTGGGATGTTCTGTCAGCTGCAAGGCCTAGAGTGGCCAGAATACTCCAGACCTGCATCCAGCAGGATCAGTCCATGCCTCTCCAGCAGCATTCCTGCTCCCTTCCAAGGCGAGAGGCAAGAGCAGGTCCTGTCAGGATGCAGTAGGCAGCAGGTATCTCGGAGCCATCCACGGAGTTCCATGCAGCCTTTAGGTGCCCGTGTGTTTCCATGGGTGGCCTGGCTCTCTCTTGCACCTCGAGGAGGTGGGATCATGTCTGGTGTGGAGAACACCCTGCTCCAGCTGCCCCTCAGTGCTGCTCTCTGGTCAGCTGTGTCCAGGCTCCGTGCCCAGCACAGCTGCGGGTGGGGGTAGGGGCAGAGCAAACCTGTGACATCTTTCCCAGGGGGGCAGACCTTGCCACGACTCAGCATGAGAACCTTCTCTCCCACGACACTGGAGATTCTGGAAGTGTTTTGAGGGTGATCCCTGCAAAGCTCTGTGGTTTCACAGCTTTCTGTGAAGCAGATGCTGGTGAGGCTGCTGCCAGCCCCAGGCAACACTTCCAACTTGCTCCCAACCTCAGTGGGAAGTGTTGGGGTGCAGCAAGGGCCAGGGATTGGGGGGACCTTATGGCAGGACCATCACTCCCCTGGGAGAAGCAGGGAAGACCTGCAGGTCATGGCCAGGTTCAAGCAGGAGTCCAGGTAACGAGTGAAGTGGTGGGATGGGGCATCTCTGAGGTCATGCTGGGACACCAAGCCACAGTCAGGGACAGGATCAAGCCTGGAGCTACCGTGCAGGTCCATAAGGATGAGGGCAGGGTCACTCTGGGAATCAGCCCATGGCTTGGGGATGGAGCCAGAGGCTCCAGAGCTGAGCAGGTGCAGCTGAAGGCCGGATCTCCTACAATGGCAGGACCCATTCAGCACAAACCACGCAGATCCCGCAGCATCCCTGCCCCCAGCCACGCAGACACTGCGTGGGTTGGCTCTAGAGACACCTCAGAGACTGCTGGATCTTGGAATAATGCTCTCTGCCACGGCAGGGGCTGCTTTTCCTACCAGATGAAGATCTTGTGCCTGCTGCTGCCCTTTGTGCACAGCACAACATTCCTCCGTGGCTGGGGCTGCCCAGCCTCCTGCCCCTTGGCACGAGCTCTGCCACTCCAGAGGTGAAGGACCCACTCAGTGCAGCGTTCAGTGACTCCAAGCAGCTGCACTGCCAGATGCCAGGGCACAGACTGCTTCCAAAGCCAGCCAGCCTCGCTGCTGGCGGGCTGGCACCGTGCTGATGTAAAGACACCTGAGCACAGGGCTCAGGAGCAGCCCTGCAGCAATCAGGACATGCAGATGTTCCACGGCATTCCCAGTCCGAGGCAGGCAGGCTCAGGCTCGGGAGCAGAGAGCTGAGGTTTACAGTGCTGAGCAGCAATTCCAGCTCTTACCTGAAATGCACTGATGCCAAGAGAAACCTTGGCATTGGCTTCCACAGGCTGCTGGGGAAAAGCCCCTGCCCGCCCTGTCAAGGCCTCGGAGCAAAGACGGAGGATCCATGTAAGCAGCAGGGCAGGGCCAGCCCACGGCATGATCCAGGCTGAGCTGCCGAGAGGAGGAGATGCTGGAAAACCCATCACTGGTGTGGACAGCCAGGCCCAAGGGAAGCAAGGACCAGCCACGTTCAAAGGTGACTCCATGGGGCTCCTGGGGGCTTTGGAGGCCACACCCACCTCCTCATCCACTGGGCTCCTGAGGCAACCTCTGCCTCGACCCCAGAGCAAGATGTTCCCACAAGCAAATCCTCCTTAGGGTGCGTTTGCTGTCCCTGAGCTGGTCCCTCACGGTGATGTTGCCCACCCGGGGGAGGGGGCCTGTGTGGCAGCTGCCCACGAGCAAACGACTGCCCTGCACTGCCCAGGTGAACGTGCCCTCTCCATCCCCACTCTCTCCTCTGGTGGACCCTCAGGAGATCAGAGAACCCCAGGAGGGTTTCGGTTGGAAGGGACCTTTCATCTCATCTCGTCCCACCCCCTGCCATGGGCAGGGACACCTTCCACTAGCCCAGGCTGCTCCAAGCCCCAATGTCCAACCTGGCCTTGGACACTGCCAGGGATCCAGGGGCAGCCCCAGCTGCTCTGGGCACCCTGTGCCAGGGCCTGCCCACCCTCCCAGGGAACAATTCCTTCCAACATCTGGTCTAAATCGCTCCTGCTTCAGCTTAAAGCCATTCCCCCGTGTCCTGGCAGTGTACCTTAAAGCAAGATCTTACAGCAAGGTCCCGTTGGGGCTCAACGAAGGCAGGTGACAATCTCCACTACGACGAAGGTTAGCAGAAGGACAAAGACTTTGACTCAGAAGATCAGCTGGTGGCATGGTGGGTAAAACACCCTCAGAAGTTCTGCATTAAGCCGGGTCCTAACACTGTGCTGAGCTTAAAACAGTGCAAACCATTCCTGCATTCCCTCCTGAGGGGTGTCCTGGTGGAAAAAAGACTTTGCAGAGGGTAGAGCAAGATCAGACCAGAGACTCACTGCAGGCAGAAGAGCCAAGTCCTGGTTTGCTCTGGATCATTGCTCACGCTCCAGCATTGCTCCACCCCAGCAAAGTGGGCAGCAGCTCCAGGCTGGCCACCAGCACAGCTGCCACGAGCTTGGCGTGGGAGTGTGGAGACAGCTCTGCAGCCCTCAGCAGCCCAGTGGCTGCCCAGGGCTACCAGCAGAGCTGGCCTGAGCTGGCCATGCAGCCTGCTGCCTGCTCCCCGCACACCCGGCCTGTGGGCTTCAACACCCCACGTGCACGGGCGTTCCCTCCCAGGCTGTCCCGACCCTCAGTGCTTTTCCAGGCCTGGGTGGGCAGTCACAGCATGTCTGGGGGCCATGATGGGGTGAAGCAGAGCCTGGCTGAGCCCTGGCCTGCCCTGCAAGCACCAGGGATGTGCCTGTGCCCAGCTCCACCAGTGCCCACCTGGGGACCAGCATGGAGAAGGGAGCCAGCACCCAGAACCCAAGGTATGGGTTTGTTTTGCCCACCCTCTGTTGCAGCTGCCAGGCTGGGAGCTGGTGGGAATTCCCTCTGGATACACAGGGGTTCATCCACACCCAGCTGGAAACCAAAAAGGGACATGTCCTGTCTGCAGGCAGCTCCAGGCACGGGCACAGCTACCACCAACAGCTTGAGAGCATTATCAGGGCTGGGGCTGCCCCCTCCTCAGCCCAGTGGGGAACACAGGAGGGGCATGGAGAGCAAAAAGGCCTTTGCAGCCTCCTCCAGGATCCCAGCAGCTCAGAGCACTGGGAGCAGCAGAGCTCAAGCCCAGAGTAACACCCTGATCTCTGGGCAAGAAGGACATGTGAGGTGGTGTGTCTGTGTGGCATGGGGTCACAGCCAGGAATGCCATGGGGTCACATCCAGAATTGCCATGGGGTCACAGCCCCACGTGTGCCATGGGGTCACAGCCCCACTTGTGCCATGGGGGTCACAGCCCCACGTGTGCCATGGGGTCACAGCCCCACTTGTGCCATGGGGGTCACAGCCCCACGTGTGCCATGGGGTCACAGCCCCACGTGTGCCATGGGGTCACAGCCCCACTTGTGCCATGGGGGTCACAGCCCCATGTGTGCCATGGGGTCACAGCCCCACTTGTGCCATGGGGGTCACAGCCCCACGTGTGCCATGGGGTCACAGCCAGGAGTGCCATGGGGTCACAGCCCCACGTGTGCCATGGGGGTCACAGCCCCACTTGTGCCATGGGGGTCACAGCCCCATGTGTGCCATGGGGTCACAGCCCCACTTGTGCCATGGGGGTCACAGCCCCACGTGTGCCATGGGGTCACAGCCAGGAGTGCCATGGGGTCACAGCCCCACGTGTGCCATGGGGGTCACAGCCCCACTTGTGCCATGGGGGTCACAGCCCCACGTGTGCCATGGGGGTCACAGCCCCACGTGTGCCATGGGGGTCACAGCCCCACGTGTGCCATGGGGGTCACAGCCAGGAGTGCCATGGGGTCACAGCCCCACGTGTGCCATGGGGGTCACAGCCCCATGTGTGCCATGGGGTCACAGCCCCATGTGTGCCATGGGGGTCACAGCCCCACTTGTGCCATGGGGGTCACAGCCCCACTTGTGCCATGGGGGTCACAGCCCCACGTGTGCCATGGGGGTCACAGCCCCACGTGTGCCATGGGGGTCACAGCCAGGAGTGCCATGGGGGTCACAGCCCCACGTGTGCCATGGGGGTCACAGCCCCACGTGTGCCATGGGGTCACAGCCAGGAGTGCCATGGGGTCACAGCCCCACGTGTGCCATGGGGGTCACAGCCCCACATGTGCCATGGGGGTCACAGCCAGGAGTGCCATGGGGGTCACAGCCAGGTGTCCCAGGACACACAGGCACCTGGAGGTGACTTCCTCAGAAACACATTACTTGACACGACACCATGAGCCAAAGGGTTGGGTACCGGAAGCCGCAGACCAAGAGCTGGCAAAAAGGGCTTTAGCCAAGAAGAAACAGGGTAGGGAATTGGTGTGAGCACTGGGACTCATCCCATGCATGGCAGAGAAACTGAAGAACAATTTTGTCTGTATCCTAATGGGAGGAAACACACACCAGATCTTAACAATAGAGAAAATCGTCACCATGTGGAAAGGTTCAGTCCCTGCAGCCCAAGCACTACCACAGATGAGCTCTCCCCTAGGAGAGGCCAGAGCCTTTCCCAGTGGAGGTGCTGCCCACAGGAACGGCCATGTCCTACCTCTTCTCCCAGACCTCCCCATCCATGTGTCCCAAAGCAACAGAAGATTTAGGGCACACAGGTTTCTGCATTTCAAGGGGGTTCTATAATCTCCCACCATGCCCAGTTCTATTGGAGGAAAAATATGCTGCCAGGTCCTTTAAAAAAGTGCCAGTTTGGCACACTGGGAACAGGGATTTTGCCCAGGTGAGCGTAAGAGGAGTGAAGGCATGCAGAGAGCATCCTCCAGCAGGAGAGGGGCCCTGGAAGCCCCTGTGGCACGGGCAGCTGGCCCAGGGACAAGGACACTGGTAGGGCTGAGGGTTTTAAGCTGAACAGCAGGTTCAGCACGAGCTGCCACAGAACAAAGGCTGGAGACAGCGTGTGCAGGGAAGGGCAGCGGGAAGAACGACCCTGCAGCTCACACACTCCCACTTCTTCAGAAAATCTTGGAGCTGAAAGGCGGCCACTGCGGTTGGAGTGTTTAAAATTCCATCTGGGAGGAGGCTGGGGAGGCAACGCAGGAGAAGGGACATCGCTGGGTGTCCCTGGGCCACCCCCTTCCCCTCAGCAAAACCTTCTGGGTGGGCTCTGCCAATTCCCTGCGTTCCAAGGAAAGTTCAGGTCCACGCTGGGCAAGGGCACGGAGAGCTCCACGATTTACGGAGCTGCTGACAGCAGCCGGAGGGGTGCCCTGGGCTCTGCTGCAGCCCGGCGTGACCGAGCCTCGGGGGGTGCAGCAGCCCCGGCGCGGGGGCAGCGCTGGCAGGGGCAGGGCTGGCCCCAATAAACACATCGGGCTCTCCCGGGGGCTCGTGCACAGTAACCACTAAACACACACCCGACGGCAAGTGTGGAGTGATTTATTTTTGTTATTGTTGGTCCGACGTCCTGCCGGCGCTGCTGAGTTCGAGGGACTGGCTGAGCACACACCGAGCGCTATCAGAGATGTGTCATAAAGCAAATATTAGCAGGGCCTGCGCTGGAGGTGACGCGGGGCCACCGCGGCCGGGCACAGCCACCACACAGCGGGAGCCACCGCACAGGGTGACATAATCCTGCAGGTCCTCCAGCGGCCCAGCCACCACCCATCAGGGTGGAGGAGGAGGAGCAGGGCACCATCCTGCCTTGGGAAGATGCCAAGGTGGAACAGGCTCGGCTGCATCAGACTCCTGGCCACCATGCATGAGGCAGGAGAAAAATCCCCCCTGGAGAAGGGCTCTGAGCTGCCCAGCTTTTCCCTGGAGCCCATCTCTGGTAGCAAGATGGAATTCCCTGGAGAGCTCCCATGCGGGAGTTATTAGCCTTTCATCATCCAGCGTGCAGATGAATGTTATAAAAATCCCAAAGCCACCATGTACTCTAGACACTCAAACCACCCAAACTCAGGGCTGCGTTTCTCTGGGATGTGTTTCCAGAATTTATTTGGTGCTGGAGGGGAGGGCACTGACACCAGCAGGAACCTCCCTGTTTTCTCACAGGGGTGTTTCCCTGCTGCCTTTCCCTGCAGTGACCGTGATGTTGTCCTGTCTGTGCCCCCATCACCCTGCACCCGATGGCAACTGCAGAGGCAGTGACCCTTTGCCACGGGGTGGGCTTTGATGGGCAGCAGTGACCAGAGAGCCCTCTCTGCTCCTCACCCAGGTGTCTGCTTGCCCAGTAGAAATGCCCATCCATGGAGAGATGGAGAAAGGGGACAGGAAGATCCCACCAGGACAGGTTCAGGGCAGCGCTCATGCCAGGCTGAAGAGTTGCATTGGCTGCACAGGTGAGCAGTGGTGCAGGGCCATGGGTGCCTGGGGGGCACCCTGGGCAGGAGGGTCAGAGCTCCCACATCCCCGGGCAGTGGAACAGGACCTGCAGTGCCCCACGGCTCCCCCAGCCCCATACAGGGAGCACAGGGCAGCAGGTTCCTCACCAAAACAGCAGTGGCAAGATTTCAAGCCAGTCCCAAGCTTTGGGAAGCTTTGCCCTCTGAAACAGTAACTCCCCCTGTACAGGCTGCTGCAGGTGTGGAGCAGGATACAGTGGGATCCAAGCTCCACCTCAGTGAAGTTTCGGTAAACCTTGGGGTGGGCTGGTTTTTGGGCAGCACCATGCTGTGTAAGCTCAAGCCCTGCAGAGACACAGGTCACAGATCCTGAGCTCCAGCTCATGAAATGTGCTGGTCCCTGCAGCCTGAATCCCTGGCACTGCGCAGTGCCTGTGGCAAGGGTCGGAGCAACCCCAAGCACAAGAACAGCCTGGGCAGAGAATGGATTGAGAGGAGCCCTGAGCAGGAGGACTTGGAGGGCTGATGGATGAGAAAGTGGCTATGAGAAAGTGGCCATGTGCACCCAGAGCCCCTGGTGCTGGGCTGAGGGGGGGGATTCTGCCCCTCTGACGCCTCAGGTGAGACCCCACCTGCAGAGCTGCCTCCAGATCTGAGGCCCCAGGAAAGTGAGTCCAGAGGAGGCCACAGAGATGCTCCAAGGGCTGGAGCCCCTCTGCTCTGGAGCCAGGCTGGGAGAGCTGGGGGTGCTCACCTGGAGAACAGAAGGCTCCAGGGAGACCTCAGGGCCCCTTCCAGGGCCTAAAGGGGCTCCAGGAGAGCTGCAGAGGGACTGGGGACAAGGCATGGAGGGACAGGACACAGGGAATGGCTTCCCACTGCCAGAGGGCAGGGCTGGATGGGATATTGGGAAGGAATTGTTCCCTGGGAGGGTGGGCAGGCCCTGGCACAGGGTGCCCAGAGCAGCTGGGGCTGCCCCTGGATCCCTGGCAGTGCCCAAGGCCAGGCTGGACACTGGGGCTTGGAGCAGCCTGGGACAGTGGAAGGTGTCCCTGCCCATGGCAGGGGTGGAATGGGATGAGCTTTAAGGTCCCTTCCAACACAAACTGCCCTGGGATTCTGTGATGATTCTGTGATAAGGTGGCACTTGGGGACATGGTTTAGTGGTGGTCTTGCAGTCCTGTGTTTATGGCTGGACTTGATCTTAAAGGGCTTTTCCAACCTAAATGATTGTAGGATGCTACAACCACCACTTCAAATGCCATCACAAAGCTCCCCAACCTGATCCCTGCCCTATCCCAAGCCAGCTCCGGAGGCAGCTGCCTGCGGACCTCGACAGGACATTACAAACTCACTCAGTGCTGCTGACTGCGGTCATTTCCTCTCTCCTGGGGGCAGAGGGGTGCAGAGTTCAATGCTTCCCCCTCCCATGGTCCAATCTCAGCCCCACCCATCCCAAAGCACAAACTGTCCTATTAAACTCACCCTCCTGCTCTCCCCTCCCTCGCAGCTCCTGCACACCCGCGCTCGCGCCACGCAAGAGACAGGAGAGCTGAACGAGCTTCATCTACAGAAGGGAAAATTAAGACAACAAACTCTCCCTACAGATCATCTTTAAAGTTTTTTTTTTTTTTTTTAAATTGTCCTTCTTTATTAGTCCCAGACAGAAATCTGAAACCCCCTTTAAAAAAAAACAGAGATACATAATGATTTTCAAAGCTGTGTCACATAATTAATGTCACATTTATCTCTTCAGTTGTAGAGATAAAAAGAAACCATCTATCCATGTCCTCATTATTTTTTATTCTCCTTTTAAAGCCAGTGTTTAAATCCATGGGATGGGGTACTCCAAAGGAGGGGGAAAGTCTGGCTTTCCCTTTACCCCCCACAACTACGGTGATAGAAAGATCCTCCCTCCCCTCTCCGTGCTCCCTTTCCTCCATCGTTGCTGGTCCCAGGGTAGAGTATCCTTTAAGCAAATCCTGTGTAACTGCTCCTTTCCCTCCCTCCTCTGCCCCACCACCCTAACTTCAGCAGAGACATTCCAGCAGCCGGGAGCTTTTCTCCCATTCTCTTGGGCCAAGCCAAGGGCCAACCCTTTGGGGGTCTCCTGTGACCCGAGTCCCACAGCAATATTCATTTTTAAAACCCATGGATGTTTTCCACCATTAACGCAGCTTTGATTCATCTCATGTTGCGTTTTGCTGCATTTAGGGGGCTGCTGTCCCCATTAAAATGACATTTAACACTGTGCCGCTCCCCCGGGCCGCTGGGAACACCTCGGAGCGGGACCACCAGCGCTTTCCCCACGGCTCTCATTCCCACCCCTTGCTCCCCTCAGCTCAGCGTTTCCTCCTCCCGGACCAGACAAGGATGTGGCAGTCATGGCCTCATAACAAAGTCCACAGAAGTGAGAAGGACCCTTTAAGATCTCTGATGGATGCAGCTAATCTGGCTTTGATCAGCTTATGACAGCTCTGAACATTGCAGTCGGAGCTCTCGGGGCTTGCAGCGTGTTTTGTGTCCCACACGTCCATGCTCAGCTTCCACCGAGCCCCACGGAGTCCCTCTGCCCCCAGCCCCTGTCAAGGACCCATCACTGGGTGTTCCCCAAAAGGTAGGGGCTGAAGAACAGGGGGCTCAAACGCAGCGATCAGTGAATGTGGTGGGAAGAGAGAGGGCTGCCGGAGCTTGGGAAGCACAGGAGAGCCAAGGCCTTGCCAAGGAGACCTCTCCCGAGGAGACCCCTCCTCTCCCACCCCCTCTGCAAGCACCCAAGCTGACTGTGCTGATACTGGGGAAGTTTCTCATCTCCCAGAACCACCCTGAAAGCTGAATGGTATTTGGAAAACTCCAGGATCAGAGAGCATCCCGTCTCCAGACCCCTGTATCCCACTCAGGGCAGCCCAAACCGCATGGCTCCTCCCCACACTGCCAGCACCAGCAGCTGGGCACGGGAGGTGGCCTTTCTGCCACCAATGGCACTGGCAAAGGGAAAAGCACCTCACCCCCTTCTCCCCACTGCCCAAGACTCTGCAAGTCCACATCCCTGGCATGTGCTTAGAAGAAACACATCAAAAAGAGCGACCTGCCCCACTCCTGGTGCTCCAAAGAAACATTTTTGGTGGCAGATACCCACAGGCTCAGCATGCCAGGCTGAGCTCTGGTCCCAGCTCACTCCCAGCAGACCAGAGCCCTCTAATCCCATGCCTTTGGTGGCACCAGGGTCAAGCAGCTGCCACGCACCCACGCAGGCACAGAGAAGGACAGGTCCCTGTCCCCTGGGCAGAGCAGTGCCCAGCTCGAGGAACAGTCCTCTGCTGAGCCAAACCAATCAGCACAACCCATGCACAGCATTTCTCCCTTCACTGTGGCAGAAAAGCAGAGCCATGAAAGGAAAACAAACCTGGAGCACCCTCTGGGCTGGGAGCAGCCTGGGGAATGCAGCCCAGCACCCGCCTTTCGCCACTTGGGCAGGGGGGTGGTTGCCAGCCAAAACCCAGCTCATACTCAGGCTTGCTGTGGGATGGTCACCTCTGAAACAGGGCCCTGGGGGCAGCTCAGGAAGGGGCAGTGTGAGAGGCAGGGACAGCTTTGCTGTGTCGAGCACTGAGCACTGCCAGGCTCTGCAGCTCCAGCACAGAACATGGATCTGTGCCAGCTCTTCCAAAAGGGTTCCTTTGCTCCACAACCACTTGAGCACACTTGTGGTCATCTAACCCTCTCTTCCTTCTGGTCTCTTTTGAGAAAGGGGGAAAGAAAAAGCAGGACAGTCCAAGTGCCTCTTTGCTTGTTCCCACTGAGCACCCAGAGTCCTGAAATCAAGCAGTTGCTCTGGGTAAGGGATCTTCAACCCCCCTGTGAGCATACAGGTGCACAGCTCCCAGCCCACCTGAGCATCAGCTCTTCCCTCTGCCCCGAAACACACGCAGCCAGAGAAAATCATTTAATGGAGGAATTCCAGCCCACAGGGCCACTGACAAACAAATTACAACCTGAAACTGTGGCTCGCCCACAAAACTGCTTCTAACCAAGTCTGTGAAGAGCAGGAGAAAAGCAACACCACTGATGGGAAAGTGTCCCCATGCCTCCGGAGTGAGCTGCACACGCTCTGAGCATCCCGTGTGGGACGTGCAGGGAGAGGCAAGAGTGCTCCCCAGTGTACAGACACACAAGTGGCAAACGGGGATAAAGGACTCTGCAGCGAGCTTGGAGCTGAGAGAGGGCCCAGCTGTGTCCCTGTGCCAGCAGAGGGGCTGGGCTGCTGTGACAGCTCCGCTCATGGAGCAGGGTCTGAACCAGCTGGGAGGGGATGGGGCACTTTCGAGTTGCCAGCTCCCAACAGCTGAGATGGAATCATGGAATGGATTGGGTTGGAAAGGACCTTAAAGCCCATCTCATTCCACCCCCTGCCATGGGCAGGGACACCTTCCACTAGCCCAGGCTGCTCCAAGCCCCGTCCAGCCTGGCCTGGGACACTTCCAGGGATGCACAGCTGCTCTGGGCACCCTGTGCCAGGGCCACCCCACCCTCACGTGAAGGATTCCTTCCCAATATCCCATCTATCCCTGCCCTCTGGCAGTTTAAAACCATTCTCCCTTGTCCTGTCACTATCTGCCCATACAAAAAGTTCCTCTCCCTCATTTTTATAAGCCCCCTCACAGTTCTGAAAGATGCAGTGACGAGTGGCACTAGAGAAGCGATGGGAAGCCCCTCCATGGGCGTCCCAAACGTGGGGTGCTCCTCCTCCTGCCCCAGGGACTCCTGCACTCTGAACCCCCTTTCTCCTTTCCCTGCTCTCTTCCCACCGTTCCTCTTCCAAACCCCTCTCCAACTCCCCCAGCAGAGCCCAGAGCCATCCCCAGCAGGCCCTGCCCTTCATGCCCTGGTTTAGCCAAACAGCTGCTGGGCTTCACCAGCAATTTCGGGAGGAAAAGCGATTTCATTCCCTTTTGGGAGGAACCACCAGGACATCCCGGCTCTCTGGGCTCTGGGTTGGGAAACAGCTCTCCTGCACCAGTGCCCAGGCACTGCCCTCGGGTACCAGGCAGGGCCAGCATTTCCATTTGGCACTGGCACAAACACCTGCACTGAGCAGGGGAAGCACAGGAACAGCCAGGCTCCCGACCCAGGAATCTGCACTTCACCCTTTGGAAGCAGCCCCACTCTGCATCCCCCCCAGCGTGGGCAGCAGGGCCACAGGGGGATTCTGCCCCTCTGCTCCATCTGGAAGGGCCTTACCTGCAGAGCTGCCTCCAGCTTTGGGGATGTCCAGAGGAGGCCACAGAGATGCCCCAAGGGCTGGAGCCCCTCTGCTCTGGAGCCAGGCTGGGAGAGCTGGGGGTGCTCACCTGGAGAACAGAAGGCTCCAGAGACACCTCAGAGCCCCTTGCAGGGCCTAAAGGGGCTCCAGGAGAGCTGCAGAGGGACTGGGGACAAGGCATGGAGGGACAGGACACACAGGGAATGGCTTCCCAGTGCCAGAGGGCAGGGCTGGATGGGATATTGGGAAGGAATTGTTCCCTGGGAGGGTGGGCAGGCCCTGGCACAGGGTGCCCAGAGCAGCTGGGGCTGCCCCTGGATCCCTGGCAGTGTCCAGGGCCAGGTTGGATGGAGTTTGGAGCAGCCTGGGACAGTGGAAGGTGTCCCTGCCCATGACATGGAGGTGAAACGAGACGGTCTTTAAGGTCCTTTCCAACCCAAACCATTCCATGATTCCATGATCTCTTCAAGTCCAGCTGTGCTTCTTAAAGACAAAGCAGGCTTCCTTTTGGGCACCGTGAGCTGTGTCTCTCCTGATCCCATAGCCATGGTCACAGCTGGGAGCAGAGCTCCCTGTCCCAGGCACTCCTGGCCCTGGGCTGCCCCCAGACCTGACCCTGCTCTGAGTCACGGCCACCTCCCTCGCGAGGGCGCAGTGGGAGCAGGAGCAGCAACCCAACAAACCAGGTCCTTGCCAGCAAAGCAGGACACCAGAAGTCCTTCTTCCCTTCTTGGCTCTGTCTGAGCCATGCTGTCAGCATGGGCCGCCACTGGACCCCACCCCCACCATGGACAAACCCTCCATCCACCCCAGGGAGAGGAGGGAGGCTCCATACCTGACTGTGGGCTCTGGAGGAATCCACCTGCTCCACCATCCCATCCTCCCTTCAAAGACCCCTCCCCAGACAGGCCCCGCTGCCCTGTTCTTGTCAGCGAGGTCATTCACACACGAGGGTTTGCAGCCACACCAGAGCCTGTGTGCAGGGACATCCCGCAGCAGCAACCCCTTTCTCTGTTTGTTTGTTTATAGGAAACTATTTCTGTAGGGTAACACCCCCCTGGAGAGGCAGGCGCCCCGCTCAGACACTCCTGGCTCCCAGGAGCAGCCCCACACACAGCTCCTGCGGGAGGGTGTTTAACTAAACCCACTCTGGACTCACACAGGGAACTCCCCGCAGGCAGCGCAGGCTGCTGAGTAAACTTGGATCTCGTGCACCTGGAGACTTCGAGTCTGGACTCTCTGTGCATGTGGTCCTGGGCAAGATACTGAGCTCATGTTCCCCCACAAGGAATGACAACATCTGGACAGCTCAGAGTGGGGACAGAGGCTCCAGGCTGGTCTTTGCCACAGGCATCCCTTGAAGAAATCCCTTCTCTATCCTGCCCCAGCTTGTGCAACCGTAACAAGGCACCCACTACCCACCAAGAAGGATTATTTGCTTTGGGAAAACCCCAAAAACCAGCTCAGACCACAGCACCTCTACCTGTCCTTGTTGTGGTTGCACCTACAGGTCCATTTTCTCCACACAGAGCAGGGAGGAGCGGATGATGGCAGGAGATGCAGCCAGGTTAAAACATGAGAAGCAGCAGCACTGGGGAAGAGAGACCCAGGAAGGAATTTCCCAGCCACCACCTTGTGCAGGGACAGATCTTGTGGTTCTGCCGTGGACAATGACATCCCTTCTGCTTTAATAAGAGGAAACACAGGCTCCTGATCCCAACAGGAGATTTGGGAAGGCTCTAGAGCAGGCCACTTTGTTTCTTAGAGAAAAAAGCTAAAATTCGGTGGGACAGCAGCCTGTGTGCCCAGGCAGCCTGTGTGCTTCTCCAAGAAACACATACTGAAGCCACCGAGATCTGTGCTGCTGTGCTCTCCTCAAAGGAGAATCCAGCTTCCAAAAATCACTTCCAAGTCCCTGACCTGCTTACATGGCCAGGGGCAGGATGCCAACCTGTGAGCCCAGGGGGCACACGAGCCCCACAGCTGTGCTGCTGAGCCCTCTGGGTCACACAGGGGAGGGTCTTTGCCCTCAGCAAGCCCAACCCTTCGCAGTGATGCTCTTCCAGCACTGGGGAAGCCTTGTCAGTGTAAGGCTTTAGAGCACCCTGGGTTAGTGCAAGGTGTCCCTGCCCATGGCAGGGGTGGAACCGGATGGGCTTTAAGGTCCCTTCCAACCCAAATCATCCTGGGACTGTGCCCCCAACACAGGCATCTTCCTCCCAGCATGGGGGTCAGCCCAGCGCTCCGAAAGGGGCTGGCAGAGGGAAGGTGCTTGTTGGAGGTCTGAAGGATGTGAAAAGAGAGAAGAAGAAGAAAGAAGGACCATCTGTTGCACAGACTGGGTTAGGGGGCTAAACCCTTCCGTTTCAACCAGTGCAGGAAAGGGTAAAAGGCCACAGGAAAGCTGGGTGTTGGGAACATGATCAGGAGGCTCTGCCAGCAGGGAGAAGGTTGGTCCAGCACGAGTGGAGTGAAGACAGCAAGGGAAGAAACAGGCACAGCATGTCCAAAGCCAAGGCAAGGGCTGCCCCCAGCCAGCTGGGGCTCCCAGAACCTCCTCCCCGCACTGCAGCACAGGTCACTGGGAAACCCTTCCCCACCAAGGCTGCTCCCAGAGCTGAGGCTGCACCCAGCACCCACAGCCCCTGCTGGGGACCCTCGCGGAGCCCCACAGGCCCTTGCACTTGTCCTCCCTCCCCAGTCCCACCGCTGCTCCTCTGCTGCACTCCAGAGGAAGGCAAAGCACATCCTCCATCCCTGGGCTCTCCTCTCCACCTGCATTAACTCAGGGCAGCATCCCAGTCTCCGTTCTTCCTCCCACTTCCACCCAGTACACTTCGGCACAGCCACTCCACAGACAGGAAAAAAATAACCACAAATTCTGCCTCTTAACATTCTGGCACTAGAAATCCTAGGATCCTAAAAGCAAAAGGAAGGACACAGCACCTCCTGCTGCCACCAGCAAAGCCCCTGGGAGCACATGGGGCCACCCAAGCCCAACAGCGGGGTCAGCACTGACACCTGCACCAGGTCACACCTTGCTGCACCGGGAAGTGTGGAGGGTTTAGACCAAGGTATATACTGAAAGGTGTATTGTGAGTCAAACTGATTAATTTGGAATAGAGAAACCTGCTAAGGTGTGCAGATCAGCACCTTATGGCACACTGCAGGTGAGTATCAAAGAGCAGCATGCCAGGAACTCTGCATCTGAATTAAATTAGTCCATTCTAACAAATGCAGTCAGTGCTCAAGCAGGGACCCTTTGCAGCCCAGTGCAAGACCAGTGCCCCAGTGCTCAGCCACTGCAGCCACCCCCGGGGCAGGCAGCTCCCGAGCAGCAGCAGCTCTGCCCAGAGCCAGTAAAACACATCCTGCTCACCCAGCTGCACACATGGCACCAAAGATTCCTGCACAGCTCCCCGTGCTTGGGTTGGACCATTCACAGCAGTCATGCAGGACTGCAAGATGAGATCCAGAGGGTGGGCTTCTCCCACAGCCCATGCCAGCGATGCTGGCACAGATCCCAGCCCATCCCACTCTGGCTGCTCATCCCCAGGGGCTCAGAGCTCTGGCAGGCCAGTCTCTCCCTCCAGAGATTCATCCTCTGTGGAGGAAGACAAAGGCCTGGGCTGACGCCCACCACAGGGATGGGCTGTTCTGCCCTGGTGCTGCTCAGCATCTCCTTCACCCCCAGAGCAAAGGGCAAAGCCAAAAATCACAGAACCCCAGACTGGTTTGGGTTGGAAGGGACCTTAAAGCTCATCTCATTCCAAAGCCCTGCCATGGGCAGGGACACCTTCCACGCTGCTCCAAGCCCCATCCAGCCTGATTCCCACTGGCACGGGATGGGAAGGCACTGGGATACTCAGCTCTTTGCACCCCTCCGTGATGTTTGCACACCTGGGGGGGTGGTTTTTGCTTTGCCTCTCCTGAAGCCGTCCCCAGGTGCTCTCCCATCGCTGCTCTCTTCTACAGGCTGTGCCCAGTTGTGACCAAATTCCACCTTTCCCAGCACCACCAAATAAAGATGAAGGACCTGACAGTAGAGCTCACGAGTGTGGCCACCACACCATTCTTCATATTACTTGGAATGGAGGAATTTTCTTTAATTTGATCAACTATGGGCTCCCCACCTATTTTTCCATCTGAAAAATGGGGCAGAGTTGACATGTCTCTGTTAAACTGTCCCAAAGCAGCCAGAGAAAATGCCCTGAGCTGCTGCTGCCCGAAGCCCACGGTGACTCACCTTCTCACATGCAATAACACTCCCTGCTGGAGCCACCAGCTGGCTCCGCTCCGTGAGACCAGTCTGGTGGAACTGGTGAGGCAGCTCGCCGTGTTTTTCTTGGAGGGAGAGCAGTGGGATATGTGGACGTTGCTGAATAAAAAATCATTGCTCCACATGAACAACGAGCCAGTCATCCAAAGGCAAAATATTTCCCCCCGCAAAAAGCAGATAGCTCTTTAGACACTTTCTGCTGTGTGGCTCTCCGGAGCCCGTGGATATGGGCTGGGCCTCGGCCTCCCCTGCACATCAGGCCAACACAGGATCCTTGTGCAGCACAGCTCAGATGACAAAATCCTTCCAAGCACCAGGAGATATCATCAACACTGCAAAGTAATGAACGTCTTCAAAACCCCACTGGAAAAGGCAGGCGCTTTTGCTGCCAAGCCCACCAAGAAGGGATGAAAGGGGAGCCCTGATGGCTGTAATTTGCACCAGGCAGGATAAATGGAGGGTCGGGTGTTACCAGTTCCCATCCCAGACACTCTGCATAGATGGGGCAGACCTTGGAGCCACACCTGCTGCTCACATGCAAATCACAGAATCCCAGAATGGTTGGGTTGGGAAAGACCCCAAAACTCGTCTCACTCCAACCCCCTGCCACGGGCAGGGACACCTTCCACTAGCCCATCTTGCTCCAAGCCCCGTCCAGCCTGGCCTTGGACACTGCCAGGGATCCAGGGGCAGCCACAGCTTCTCTGGGCACGCTGTGCCAGGGCCTCCCCACCCTCACAACCAAGAATTTCTTCCCAGTGTCTCATCTAAATCTCTCCTCTTAGAGTTTAAAACTGTTCCTTCCCACTTATGGAGGTGACAACAGAGAATTCCTGGTGGTGGATGAGCCAGACCCAAGCTCGTGGTCCCCAGCCATGCAGGTCCCTGCTGTGCCAACTGGAGCAGGAACACCCTGTGCTGTACCCCAAGGTGCCAGTCCAGCAAAGCTCTGCTCCCACTGCAGGACCCTGAGGGGGCTCTGAACCACACGGAGGGACAACACCAAGAAACTCTCCCATCCAGGCACCTGGAGCCAAGCACTGACACCATTAAGAAGAAAAAATAAATAAAAATAAAACACAGTGTTCTCTGACCGCCCACTGGGTCACTCCTGCCATTCCTGGGCCTGGGCTGCACAATCTGTCTCCCAGCTTGGCGCCCGGGCTTCCCTCAGAAACGCAAGTCTTTACCCAGGAATTCATGGCAGGAGAAATCAAGAAGAGAAAGGGGAGGGGTGGAAAAATAAAAAACACTTTTTGTATTTTATCCAAAGTGTTTTGCAGGTCTAATGCCCCTTGGCTCACTCACTCTGCTGGGTCTACCAGCATATTTTGGGTAATGAAATGCACATTTGCTGGTCAGCCCTAATAGACCCAGAGGGACTGGGTTTCACGTGTGTTTGTTTTAAACTTAAGGGTGTTGTAAAGTTTTTCCAAGAGCCCAGGGCTGGGATGATAAGCCATGGCAGGCAGTGCCTAGTTAGTGGGTGGTTGTGGTGTTAATATTTATCCCATAACTGAAGGAAGACGTGACAACATGAGCAAAGCAAACCACCACCACCACCACACTTCCTCACAGGGCACACACTGAACCTCTGCAGGGACCACCACACAGGAGGCATTTCATACAATCCTCGTGATTTGTGAGAGAAAATCCTCTGAAAGGACAAGTTTAAAAAAAAAAAAAAGAAAGCAGAGTTTAGAGTGAGAATCAGGGGCCTTCTAGTCCCAGATCCTTTCCAGCCAGACCTTCAGTGCCCGTGTGTGGGACTTGTTAGAGCCAGCCCAGAGGAGGCCACAGAGATGCCCCAAGGGCTGGAGCCCCTCTGCCCCTCTGGAGCCAGGCTGGGAGAGCTGGGGGTGTTCACCTGGAGAGGAGAAGGCTCCAGGGAAACCTCAGAGCCCCTTGCAGGGTCTGAAGGGGGGTTATAAAAAGGAGAGAGAGAGACTTTCCATGCGAGTAGATAGTGACAGGACACAGGGAATGGCTTCCCACTGCCAGAGGGCAGGGCTGGATGGGATATTGGGAAGGAATTGTTCCCTGGGAGGGTGGGCAGGCCCTGGCACAGGGTGCCCAGAGCAGCTGTGGCTGCCCCTGGATCCCTGGCAGTGCCAAAGGCCAGGCTGGACATTGGGGCTTGGAGCAGCCTGGGCCAGTGGAAGGTGTCCCTGCCCATGGCAGGGGTGGAATGGGATGAGCTTTAAGGTTCCTTCCAACCCAATCCATTCTATGATTCCATGGTCTCCCTTGGCCAACGCCCGAGTCCCAGCTGCACACTGGACTGTCCCTGTGGAGCCCATCCTGCCTCAGCCCTGCCAGGCTCAGAGGATGCAGCTCCATCCCAGTGCCCTGCACTGCCAAACCTCCTACGGGCAAGCTCTGCTTCTGCCTCCAGGCAGCCTGCAGACCACGAACGGAGCTCACCTCCCAAAGCTGCAGAGGAAAACTGCTCATGTAAATCGATTTTGTGCTTAGAGAACTACAGATGCCTTATTCTCCTTGAAAAGCACAAACAGGCATCCTGCCTGCAGCAGGCACCAAGAATTCTGCAGAGCTACAGATCAGCAAGCACCAGGAGCACAGCGTGAGGGCAGGGAAGCTCCAGCTGATGGGAAGGCAGCACTAACCAGGCCATCAGTGCCCATGGGGACCTGTGCTCTGGGTGAGCAGAGGGTGCAAGAGGGACAGGCCCACCTCTGCAAAACCCTCTGCAGAAATGACAACGTGATCTAAAATCACTGTCCCAGTTTGGGACATCAGGGCCAGCTTTCCCTTGCTTGAAAAATCCAGAAGAGGAAGAAAAAGGTTTCCTAAGGCACCAAGCATAAGGAAAAGTGAGGTGAAACAGTGGAGGGAGACATGGGGGGCACATGCCTGCATTTGGGGATGGGGAACACAACCAGAGGCTGAGTCCATCCCCATGACCTGCCCACCCCCTCTGCCCTGGGTAAATGCTCAGGTGCTCAGTCAATGACAGGGGCAGCCGTGTCCCTCCCATGGCAGCCTCTTCCCTTCCCAGTTCCCTTCTGCTCCACACAGGCAGCAAGAGATGGAAAGGAACACAATTCCCCACAAAATCCCCCAGCTGTGGGCAAGAATCAAAGCAATTAGTGACACTTAATGCTTGTTGGATATGGAACACAGACGACGAAGGCGAGAGCTGATGTGGCCAGGCTGCTGCAGAGCCCAGGGGTCCCACTGGGACTTTGCTGGTGGGCAGCAAGGAGTGAGCTGGGACAACCTCAGGACACAGACCCATTCCAAAGCCACCTCTCACCTCCTGTGGTCACTTAACTTAACTGTAAAGCAGCTTTTTCTACCCCCAACCTGCCTAAAACCCAACACAGGCTGCCTTTACTTCAAGGTTTCAGTAGACCAAGTCTGCGTAAAGCCGTAGTATCCAGGTGGTACTCTGCTAAAGGGGGAGTTGGGATTTCTCCCACAGCCATGCACATTTGTCATCTCAGATTTGCCAGAGTCGGTGGTTTTGCTCTCAGATCTCTTGTGCAACGCAGGTCCAGGTTCCCACATGGAGAATCCCAGACTGTTCTCACATCTGAGCTCCCTGGGCACAGCAGGAGATGCTCAGTTCGGACTCCTCCCCCAGCAGTGCTGTCCTGCGCTCTCACAACCTCCACGTTTTCCACTCCTGCCTTTTTTCCAGGACTTTATCTATGGTATTATTTGGTTACTTGCAGGGAGACCCATGCTTATCTAGGCAATCAGAAACCCTGAATGAATTGCTTAGGGACAGAAATTCAGTTTATCCCTGTTTTAAGCACTAGAAGCCGGCACACCCTTGTCCTGCACAAGGGGCTCGGTGATGTGCTCCTGCAGCTGATCTCCCTCAGCTTCATCTCTCGTTTGGATGAAAATTTGGAGGTGACTGACCACCAGCCCTCCCTCCGCACACAGTTTCTGCCAGGCTCATTTATGGAGAGGCTCTGGGAAGAGGCAAATAAATGATTTAAATCAAAATATTTTACGCCAACAGCACAATTCCAACTATTCCAACACCACGCAAGGCTTGTCCATGGCAGACAACGTCCCTGCCCAATAAACCCTTTAAAGGTTCACTGATCACAGCTAGACGTGTCATAAACTTCCCTACATAGTTTATTATCCCCATAAATCTCTGTAAAACTATTTTATCTCATCTGGGTTGGCAACGAAGCAAACTTTGCTCTGTTTATGGCTTCCCAAGCCAGCCTCTAACAACAACACATGTGCTGCCTAAAAAAGGGGGATGAAGATCTCGGCCCTGCCCAGCCCTTCCCACCACACATCCTTCCAGCTCTACACCACAGGCACAGCAAACACCCCACGTGCTCCATGTGCTTCCCTCCAGGAACAGACCTACTATCAAATAACGTTTCTTCTACTTTCCTATCTTCCAAATGTGCTATTTAAAGGGGGAAAAAAACAGCTTGGAGGCTTACTCAACCCACTCCTCCCAAATGTGTGCCCTTCATTTCTTTCAAAGAGTATTTTTGTCCCTGGGAGCTTTGCAGCTACTTTGTCAACAGCTTTTTATTGGGAAATGGTGATGTTTTATGTTTCATTTGAATCAGGTGGATGACTGTAAAACTATAATCTGTTTGGCTTTCAATTAGAAAGCACAGAAATAAAAGCACTTTCCACATTGTCCTACCTACTACATGACTTCCAGCTTTTCCATGCAGCCCTATCCATCTTTACTTTAGAATCCCAGGATGGTTTGGGTGGGAAGGGACCTCAAAGCCCATCCCATCCCACCCCTGCTATGGGCAGGGACACCTTCCACTAGCCCAGGTTGCTCCAAGCCCCGTCCAGCCTGGCCTTGGACACCAGCAAGACCATGATCCAGCAGATCTCCTTCCACCCAGCCCTGGTGCCTAAGACAACGCTGCACCACTTATCTGTCACCCACCAGCGCCACAACAGTCTGTGCCAGCTATGGCAGAGCTGCCCTTGCCCAGGCCTTCAGGCATGACCACCAACCTCCTACAAGACGTGCCCACAAGCCCCCTGCCACCACAGTGAGCACAGGAGGGTCAGAGATCACCCTGATGAGCTCCCAGGCACTGCCATCCCTACAGAGGGACCCACAGAAACCTCACTGTCCCCACTGAGCCCTCCTCTCACGCCGGAGGAGCTTCAACACTGCTCGGTGGAACTTGGGAAGAACATTCAGTACCATCACATCCGCACTCCTCTGCTTCCCTCTGCTCTCCCAGGCAGGCAGGGCCCACAGCCTTGGGAATGTGGCTCCTAAACCACCCCACAGCCCTGGGCCAGGCTCATCCCAAGTTCCACCTGCCCTCTGCCACCACTCCCACACAAACCCTTCATGCCACGCCAGGAAAATGGAGCAGCCGCCCCCATCACCACCTCGGGAAGGGACCAGGAACTTGTCCAGCACCCAAGGGAGAGGTCCCAGGCATCTCTGGGGAGTTTTTAAAGCAAACAGCAAAAAGCAAATAGCTCACACTCTCAGACTCCAGGAGGGTGAGGACCAGAAGCTGCAGTCACTTCAGGAAACTTTAGGATGGGTGATTTACTGGAAGAACTTCACCCTAAGGCAACGGCAGCGTGGATGTAGGGTACAACTCCTGGGAACAGGAGGAGGCAGAACACCTTGGTCATGGAAAACAGGGGCCAGGGAGTGACTGACCACCCACACTGCCACCAGCAGCACAGGCCACCACCTCTCCTGACTGTTAAACTTCAGACACCAACAGAAGGTCAAAGCCACACCTGTAACGTGCCAGATGGGATCACGGCTGATGCCACCCGTACCCCAGTCCCCTGCTGCTGCAGAGCACGTGCTGACCTCCAGCCACCACAGCACCAACCACAGGTCCAGCAGGAACCATGCCACCTCCCCACTGGGTCACCCCGGCTCCCACTCTCCAGCAGGCAGAGGTGAAGCGCCCGACCCGCCAGATGGCAATTTCCATGGCAACACAGGGATGCCATCGGCAGAGGATTAAGCTCCAGCGGGAGGGGAAGCGGGACCATGGGGAGGGAGGTTGATCAACAAGCACCCGACAGGGACGCTGAGGAGGAACGGAGGCCCACAGCAGCAATTTTCACGCCCATCTTCCCCTTTCAATTCTTCTCTAGCATGAAAGTCCCAATTTAAATGGCAGAATTTGACACCATTAGAAACTATCAGAGCATTTAACACACTGCCCCTTCCTCCCACGTCACTGCACCCACGGCTGCCACGGGAATAAAGAGCACTGCAAGATCCAGACATCTCCCAGCAGTCCCGGCATCAAAGTGCAGCAAATCTGCGTCACACAGAGACCCATTGAAAGAGGATGAATGCGAAGTGCAGGGAGAAATGATTACTTTATTTGTGAAGACCATGTCTCTTGTCATTCTAATTCATCCCAAATCCTCCCAGCACTGGACAGCTGCAGGTTTAATCATGAATATACAAATCAGCAACACATGAACAACAAAGAGTCTCCGAACGCAACAGCCGAGACCCGGAATTTGGTCTGGTTCGGCTGCAGCTCTCCCTCCTGTGCACTGAAAAAAGGAGGGGATGGGTAAAGCCAGGACCTGCCACCTCCTCCTGCCACCACAGTGCCTCTCCCATTGAATTCCAGACATGGGAATGCTGCCTGCACCTCACCCTACTCTGACAAAGCCTGCCCAGCACTGAGTGGGAAGCAGCGGCTGCAAGAGGGGAGCAAAGGGCAGAGGAGAGGGAGAAGCGAGGGATGGGGGCAGAGGCAAGGGCTGGAGGGAAGGAGAGGCTGGGTGACAGAGAGGGGCTGGAGCTGCACAGGCACTCGAGCTGGGAAGGAAAACACGCAGTTTAATCCATGCAGAAGGTGGGAATTGCTCACTTTGTGCAGCCTCAGCCGGGCAGAGTGCGGGGATGGCACTGCAGGGCAGGGGGTGCACCCAAGGGAGGGGGTGCCAGTGCCCAGGCAGCCACTGCTGCTGCTACACTCAACATCAAACACACCAACCCTGCTAAAGAGGGGTCCTGCAGGGGCTGCTGCTGCCAGGCAGGCTCAGGACCCTTCCCAAGCATCCAACACCTGCTTCTGCTGCCTCTCAGGAGTTTTCTGCATCTGCTCAGATGCTCCAAAGCTGGTGAGCAACTGGGCACGGGGCAGGCAGCGATACCCATCAGTGCAAAGCACTGTGCCCCATGTGGGAAAGAGAGCTGGGGAGCAGGAGCTACCCAGAGCTTCCAGAGGGTTGTCCAGAAGGAATCTCATCAGGTCTACAGCTTGCTCAGGAGGGGCAGTGGAGGGGCAGCTTCAATTTCTGCTCCCTGTGACAGGGACAGCACCCAGGGAGCGGCTGGAGCTGTGCCAGGGCAGGGTCAGGCTGGGTATCAGGGAAAGGTTCTTCCCCCAGAGGGTGCTGGGCACTGCCCAGGCTCCCCAGGGAATGGGCACGGCCCCGAGGCTGCCAGAGCTCCAGGAGTGTTTGGACAGCACTGCCAGGGATGCCCAGGGTGGGGTTGTTGGGGGGTCTGGGCAGGGACAGGGGCTGGACTCCAGGGTACTTGTGGGTCCTTTCCTACTCAGGATATTCTGTGATTCTGTGAAAAGGGCAGGGACTGAGCACAAGACAGGGCTGAGCACCAGCCCAGCACAAACCACGACTCTCCTGCTGCTGGGAGCTGTGCACTGCTCGCCACCTCCCAGGCCAGCTTGCCAAAACTCAGCACACATCACGAGGAATTTGCTTTCCAAGGGCCTGAGATCCTGCAGGGCATCGTGTCAGAGATCTGGGCTGAGGTCTCAGTTTTCAATCCAGTGCTATTTCTGCAGAATTACCTGTTTTAACCATGCTGTGGAATTATTCATTTGGTCTGGAGTATCGCTTGCCTAGAAGTGATGGGGTGAGGGTGATGTGCTTCCAAAGCTCTAGAAATAAAAATAACCAAACCAGTCAGGGAAGAAAGTGGTTTTGAGCCTCCCAGAGCACACCCAGCCTCTCCTTCAGGCTGCCAGGCTGCACTGGGGCTGTGGGTGGGGTATCAGGGTGGACATACGGACAGTCCTGGCAGCCTGGGAGACCAAAATCTGTGCAAGGCATGGCTCCAGCAGTCAGTCCCAGCAAGAGCTTCCTGTGTCATTGCAAACTGCTCCACATCAACCTTCAAAGCCACGCTGTGCTCATATTCTCATGCAGTGGGAGAATCGAATCCATTTTGCTGCCCACTGCAGTGCAGTTCTTGGATCCCAACAGGGCATCTACATCAATCAGGCTCCAGAGGGGAGGGTCCCAGCTGCCCCTTGCTGGGAAGGGATCCATCCTCTTCTCTTGCTCAGGGACCTTGTGGCTCTGCACAACTCCCTGACAGGAGGGGGCAGCCAGATGGGGGTCGGGCTCTGCTCCCCAGGAACAGGGACAGGAGGAGAGGAAACGGCCTCAAACTCAGCCAGAGGAAGTTTAGATTGGATAACGGGGATAATTTCTTCATGGGAAGGGTGGTCAGGCACTGGCTCAGGCTGTCCAGGGCAGTGCTGGAGTCACCATCCCCGGGGGAAGTTAAAAAGTCTGTGGATGTGGCACTCAGGACATGGCTTAGTGGTGAACACAGTGGTGCTGGGTTAACAGTTGGACTCAGTGATCTTGGAGGGCTTTTCCAATCTTTATCATTCCATGATCCCCAAACGGGTTTGCACATGGAGGGAGAGAGCTGCTCCAGGGGGTTCACCTGAGCCCTCGAACTTGCAAACTTTCTGCATCCCCTTCTGCAGACTCCCCCACAATGTTTGATTTTTGATTTTTCTCTGGGGATATTTGAGCTTTGAGGTTCCCCAGACCCCCAGAGCACCGTTCCTGGTGCTCTCCCTCTCCCCAGCCCAGCTCCGGGGAGCACCTCCAGGGCCAGCCCGCTCCTGACACGCCCTTGCCTCCCCTCCACCTCCACCACAGGACCACGAGGCAAAGCGCCCTCCAAACATTACATCAGGTTCCCAGGTCAATCCTGGGGCCACCAAACACCACCAAATGCAGAATGCTGACACAATACAAATCACTGCACATAAGAAAAAAGGCCAGTTCCCTATCATGGAAGGAACCAGACAGGAACAACCTCTCCCCTCCAGTACCACCAGTGCCAGTCTGGAGCCTCCAGGATTCTACAGCTCATCAGCCTTGGTCCTCTGGGCAGAAGCACCTCATGGCAATGCCAGGACCCCCCTCTCTGCCATAACCCTCCCAGCAAGCCCCACACAGGAGCCTGCTGTGGGACTGGAATTTACCACGCAAACATCCTGCGTGACAAATTCAGGGTCAGAATAAACAGCACCAGAGATCCTCTGCCAGCCAATCCCATGTGTAACTAAAATTTCAGGGTTTCATCTCAGAAAAGCACTTGCTCCACATGGGGAGGGGTAGCGAGCCCAAGTCCAGCTGGGCTGTGACATCTGGGGCAGTTGTGACATAACCAGCATGAGGTGGGGATCCAAGGGCATCCACATCCCTACAGCCACCACCAAAAGGAGACTCCAGAGCCTGTTCCAGTAACTTAAAGGGGCCTGCAGGAAGGCTGGAGAACGGCTTTGGAAGAGGCATGCAGGGACAGGACACAGGGAACGGCTTCCCAGTGCCAGAGGGCAGGGCTGGATGGGATATTGGGCAGGAATTGTTCCCTGGGAGGGTGGGCAGGCCCTGGCACAGGGTGCCCAGAGCAGCTGTGGCTGCCCCTGGATCCCTGGCAGTGTCCAAGGCCAGGCTGGACATTGGGGCTTGGAGCAGGCTGGGATAGGGGAAGGTGTCCCTGCCATGGCAGGGGGTGGAACAAGATGAGCTTTAAGGTCCCTTTCAACCCAAACCTTTCCATGATTCTGTGATTCTAAAACCCCTCCAATGGTTCAGCTGGTGAATCTAAAGCCCAGTGAGCAGGAAAACAAAAATATTGATGCTTTCATGGATAAACACACCTCCAAGCCTGCAGGTAAACTTGACCTGCAGCCTTCCCACCACGGAGTGCCCCAGCCCAGCCCACAGCTGGGCACACCTGTGGGAGCTGTCACCTCTGCCACAAACCACAGCCTGGGCTGGACAGGCTGTCAGGGCTGCACTCAGTGGAGCACTGGCCTCTGAGAAACATGGACACGAACCCACAGTCCCCCTGGGACGGGTTAGTGGCTTTTTGGGGGTGGCCTCAAACCTCATCCTCACTGGGAAAAGCTCTCCCCAAGGCACAGGCTCAGTGCCAGCCCTCCAGTGCCACGCTGACTGGGCTGGCAGGATGGGGACCCAGGCTGGCAGGGAGCAGCCCCCTGAGCACCCACACAGGATCAATTTGCTTCCCACTGCAGACACGGGCTGGATTTCACATTCCCTGTCTCCTCCACGGCCTCAACAAGGAAAGATAGGGAAACACTCACATTGCCTTCCATGCCTGAAGCCTGAGTGACTCTGGGAACAGCACCAATGACAAATTGGTGCCCACCTCTGCCCACCGTAACTCATCTCTCCCTGCAGCAAGAGAGAAAGGGGTGTTGGAACCTCCCCCCCCCCCCCCCCATAAAAATTGCCTTTCTTTGAAAAAACATTCCTTGAACAAATGGCAGCAAATCCCAAGGCAGAGCTGCACAATGGACACTTCAGTCTGCCCAGGGGAGGAGAGACAGGACCTTCAATGCCTAAATAAATGCAATTTGCTCGTTAAGAGGGGGCTGGGGAAGGTTAGGCAGAGGGGAGCCCTGGTTATTCACTTCCCCCAATTAACATTCCAGCAGAGCTGCTCTGTTTTCCAGGAACAATAACTTTTTGGGAAGGGGGAGTGATGCCCGTGGGGGTGTCCTGGAGAAAGGAGACACGTCCAAGGGTGTGAGGGTGCGAGTCTGTGTGTGATGGGAACTGCTGAACAAAACCAAGACTAAATAAAGGTCTACCCTATGCAAAAAGAACCTGCACAGTAAAACCCTTCATGTCCCTGGGCCAAGAATTGCCTTTGCTGCTGACCTAAATGCCTTTCTGTGGCCAAGGAGGCCTGAACAGAAAAGAGGTGGCTTGTCACTGTTTGGAAGAGGTCTCCAAATGCAGGGTATTTTCAACTTTGTCATCTATTTGCTTCCCAGGATGACAATCCTGCCTTTCCTCAGCAAGGGCACTGATTTCCCCAATAAAGACTTTGTAGCACACTTGGAGCTCCTGTGGCTCTCATGGCCCCCCTAATGCTCTCCTAAGGGAGGCAGCCGGGCTGTTGTGAGACCCTCACCCAGACAACAAGGAGAGCGAACTGAAACCAGCTGCAGCTGGGAGGGAAAAGCACCAGAGGGACTCTGTGTGCCAAGCACTGCCCATCCTGCCCAGCAGAGCCCAGGGCTGCTCCCACGAGAGCTCCCCCAAAGCAGGACAAAGCCTGACCCTGAGGGAGCCGTGCCTGCCGCTGTCTCAAGCGCTGCAGGCCTGACAGGAGCAGGCTCAGCCTGGCAAAGCTGAAAGGAACTCCCCAAGAACAAACAGGTCCATCCGTACCCCCGGGCACGTGTGCTGGGGTGGATCTATTTCACCACACCACAGTTCCTGAGGATTCCCATGGGAATCCAGCCCAAACAGACGGATGGCTGCAGCTCAGCGTTCCCAGACACCACTGTGAGCCAAAACAGGACACCCAGAAGCAGGACCCTGGCTGGACAGACACCTGCCCTGGAGGGAGGACAGACATCCCCCCCAGAGGGAGGACAGACACCCCCAGGGGGAGGACAGACACCCCCAGGGGGAGGACAGACACCACTCAGAAGGACAGACACCCCCCAGGAGGAGGACAGACACCACTCAGAAGGAGGACAGACACCACTCAGAAGGAGGACAGACACCCCCAGAGGGAGGACAGACACCACTCAGAAGGACAGACACCCCCCAGGAGGAGGACAGACACCACAGCCGCAGAGCTCAGTGCCATCATCTGTGGATGCCCGTGGCCACGGTAGGTAAGGAAAACACTCTGATCTGCTGAACGTGTCGGGAATCAGACCCAGTTTGTTTGGTTGGTTGAACACCTCCAGGAGAACGTGCCCAGCTGACAGAGCTGTGGTCACGCTGTGCTCAGCTGCTCCAGCTCCACGTGTCCTGTAGGACTCAGAGAGGCAATGTGCAGTTATTAACTCACAGTGACACTCAAGTTGAAGGTTTGCAGGGTGCCCACCTGGCTTCCCAGGTGCCAAAGCAGCTTTGCTGATATTCCAGGCAATGCATAATCACATCCAAAGGCTCTCTGGTGGCGGTGCCATCTCAGGAAGAAGATGAAGGATGGCAGAAGGGCTGTACCTCCCTGAGAAGGTGCCTCCTCACAGGCTCCATGCAGAAAGCTTGGGAAAGCAGGATCAGACCACCAATATGGTCACAGAATTCCAGAACAGTTCAGGTTGGAAGGACCACTGGAGGGGTCATCTGGTCCCACCTCCGTGCTCAAGCAGGGTGATCCCAGAGCACATGGCACAGGATTGTGTCCAGGTGGGCTTTGAATATCCCCAGCGAGGGAGACTCCACAAACTCTCTGGGCAGCCTGTTCAGTGCTCTCCAGAAGTGAGATGAACAAAACGTCACCCTGAGGCTCTTGGTAAGAGCACACCAGAACCCCAGACCAGCCAGGGCTCTGGGGGGAAGGCTGCATTCACCTGAAGCCCACTGGAACTCTCCAGCACACCTCCTGCTTCCTGCCCAAATCCTCCCCACGGGCTCAACAACAGAAAGGCTCCCAGGAAACTGTGCATTGTGTGCTCCTTCTGGAGCATCACGAGGCTCAATCCCAGCGCAAAGGACTTGGTGCCTTTTCCCAGCAAGCAAAGAGCTGCAGTCAGAACAAACCCCCTCCCAGGCCAGCAGCAGGCACTAAGGCTCTGTTTTCCCTACTTCTGGGGCAGCCAATGCTCCCTCCTACCACCCACTGTACAACACATTGCTGCAGAGCCAATGCCACAGATGTCACCAGAGGTACCTGGTGGCCACAAGCACCAACCACTGAATGGTCATCTGGCCAAAACCCAGATGGTAAGCAGAGCTATAGGTTGCATTTCCTGCTGACTTTCAAGCCTGAAAGAGAAACCCATCCACAAAGATGCAGAGGCCAATTATTGAAAGAGAATGACCCCCCCAGAGGGGCAGCAGCACAAACCCCAACCAGAGTGGGCACGAGCTCCCTCCCAGCCCAGGTACCACAGCCCAGAGCGTGGCTCTTCCTCCCCGTGCACCAGTGACTGCCAGGGGGGAAGGCAGCAGGGGTTGAACCAGGGCCCAGGTCCAGCAGGGACCTATCAATGTCCCCTGCAGCTTCCTGACATGAAGCTCCATCCCCGATCTGCTCCAGTAATCAGTTTCCTCCCTCTCCTCCCCACGAGCTAACAGGGGCCTGGACAAGACTGTCAAGACCCCAACGCCCCAAGTTGAAACTGGGGTCTTTCCAGGAGCCCACCACCCCACAGGGGCACTGGGAGCATGTTGGGTCATTCCAGGACAGCAGTTTCATCCTGCTTCCCTCAAAGTGTCCTGAAGTGCTGAAACTTATCCCAATGCTGGACATTTCTGCTGTCAGGGAACAGGGACATCCAGACGTTGAATGCTGTCATGCTGATAGCTGGACATCTCCGAAAAGCTCCTCTCTACCTTCGAAAGTCACCTCTGTAACAGCCAAAGAAACAGGGCAATTCTCTCCTGCAAAAACATCATTCTGCCTTCCTGCTCCCCTGCCAGTTGCTCCTGGGTGCTGGGTCCCATTCTTCTGGGCTGCCTGGAGGCTTCCGGGAGGACAGGTTCAGCGGGCTGGCAACAAACACTCCCCTTGCTATTAAAGGGTGCCAAGAGCTCCACAGACAAAGCATCCATCCCATCCCACCCTTCCCTCCCCCAGGGTGAGGGTCTGAGGGTCTCACAGCAGCCCTTCTACCACCCCAGTGTGGCTGTTCTCAGTCCTCTGGTGGGACTGGGCTCAGACTGGAGGTGTGACTGCAGCAGCAGGAAGGAGGAAAAACAGCTTTACATGTGACATGTGAACAGTCAGTGCAGAGAGAGATAAATCTCCTTTTCTTTCCAGGAGATCAAGACCCAATTATGCAAGTGGGGCACCTCCAAAGGCACCTTCCTCTGTGCAGCAGCCTGGGCACCCTCTGCCTCTGCAAGCGCTCCCTTACAGAGATAAGGCTCAGTTGCTGAACCTCACCATCTCATCATTAAAAAATAAAACACAAGTCAGATGAACAAAATGCTAATAGGAACCCCCAGGTCAAACCGCCTCCCTGTCACCAGGGCCCTCCTCTTGCCAGCACATTCCTGTCACTAATGAGGTCCCATCGCTTCCTCCTCCCTCCTCAAGTTGCTCCTGGTGATGCAAATCCATCGTCTTTGTTTCTATTCCTGGAGTAAAACCAGAACCAAAGCAAATAGCAACACAGCTCTTAGGTTTCAGGATCCTTTCTTTTTCCATCCTTCCCAAGTGCAACAGGGCTGTTGCTGCAGTCAAAGCCAGGTGACACCCGAGCCCTGACATCAGCCTGTTCCCACCGGAAATGCTCCACTTAATCTCCAACCTTAACGTCCCCTTTGAGATCGCTGCCAGCTCCTTCCCGAACCTCTGCCTCGCCGTGCTCCTCGGGAAGTGTCAGGCTTCCCCACAGCCTCCTGGAGAGGGCGAGAAGCTCTGGGGAGCCTGCCAGGGCCCCTGGGATGGCAGAGAGCTCTCCCCATCCCCAGTCCCCACCAGACCTTCCTCTGTCGGCCTTCCCCAAGGGGCTGAACCAGCTCCAGTGTGTGCCCCAACAGGCTCATGGTGCCCATGCGTTCCCGTGTGCCAGCGTGGGCACCGCACAACAAAGGGGAAAGGAGACAGACGACAACATCCCCCCAAAGTCCCTCCTGCCCCAGCTGAGATCAGCAGCACCCAGCTGGCAGCAAACCCTGCATGAGGTGCTGGGACCTGCAGCAGGACAAGCACGCTCTGGGAGCACCAGCGCCATGTCCCCCATTCACCCTGGTCACAGGTCACACTGGAGAGTGGGCAGCAGCAAAGAGCTGAGCCTTGGCTCCATGTGCAGGGAGAGCATGGAGTCCTGACAGTGCTCACTAATGACGGACAGTCAGATGTGGGTGCTGGGTGCTGACACAGGGACCCCCCAGTGCTGTGGGGAGCTTTGGGAGTTTCCTGCAGACTCCCAGGCATAAGGAAAGGGGAAATTGTGAGGGACAAGAGAGCTGGAGAGGGACTGGGGACAAGGACTTGGAGTGACAGGCCAAGGGGGAATGGCTTCCCACTGACAGGGCAGGGATAGATGGGATATTGGGAAGGATTGTTCCCTGGGAGGGTGGGCAGGCCCTGGCATGGGGTGCCCAGAGCAGCTGTGGCTGCCCCTGGATCCCTGGCAGTGCCCAAGGCCAGGCTGGACACTGGGGCTTGGAGCAGCCTGAGCCGGTGGAAGGTGTCCCTGCCCATGGCAGAGGTGGGATGGGATGGGCTTTAATGTCCCTTCCAACCCAAACCACCCTGGGATTCTGTGATTCAGAGGTTGAGAACTCAGAGCTCTGTAGTGAGAGCAGGGGTAGGTAAAACACAGAGGGGGGGGAAGGGAAGGGAAGGGAAGGGAAGGGAAGGGAAGGGAAGGGAAGGGAAGGGAAGGGAAGGGAAGGGAAGGGAAGGGAAGGGAAGGGAAGGGAAGGGAAGGGAAGGGAAGGGAAGGGAAGGGAAGGGAAGGGAAGGGAAGGGAAGGGAAGGGAAGGGAAGGGAAGGGAAGGGAAGGGAAGGGAAGGGAAGGGAAGGGAAGGGAAGGGAAGGGAAGGGAAGGGAAGGGAAGGGAAGGGAAGGGAAGGGAAGGGAAGGGAAGGGAAGGGAAGGGAAGGGAAGGGAAGGGAAGGGAAGGGAAGGGAAGGGAAGGAGCAGCTCGGGGTGGGTGCCTGAAGAGCGGTGCTGCAGAGACCTCTTGCAGCACACAGCTGCTACTGCAGCCACGCTCCAGCACTGCCCAGCAGCTCCGAGCTCCGCGGTTCTTAAAGGAAAAACTGCCTGGGGATTGACCCAGCGCGTCCCAGGCAGGCTGCACACGGAGAGGCTCCGCAGCAGCAGCTGATGGCATCCGGCACACGCAAAGTGCCACCTCCACACAGCCACTGCACTCAAGTGCTCCCAGCCCTGCAGCTGAATCCACTTGAGCCTCTAGGAAGCCACAGCCGTGTCCCAAAGGGCTTATTCAGGCACAAGCACCTTCCTGCAGGAATGTGCTTGTAGGGAAAGTGCTCTGGAGGATTTAAATCTCAGGTTGGCAAAGTAGTTCCTTGGCTGGCACGCTCCAGTTGCTCAGGAAAGGCATTTGGGGATTGCACCCTTTGCTCATAAACCTGGGGCACCAGTGTCCCTCACACCAAGAGGACCAAAAAAGCTGCACACTGTGGGTCTGAGCTGTAAGGGGACACACTACAACAGCCAGATTGCTTTCTGAGACCTGGGAAACAACTGCAATGGGCTCGAGAGGAAGAGAAGAGGAACCGATCTCCCAGGGAAACACAAGGAAGGTCTGTGGGTGGACTAAAAGGCCCCATGTGCAGCAGAGGATGGGATTTAGTACACCTGGTGTGACCAGTGACCAGGCTGGATCCAGGGGCCTACCATCACAAAGCCATTCTTGCTGGCAAACCCCAGAAGAAAGAGAAATGGGGGTGAAAAGACCCACCAGAGTGTGCAACTTCCAGGACCTCTCTGGCTGGATGTTGAGGCCAGGAAGGGCCTGGGCAGCAGACTTGTGGCCATTATCACCATCACAGCCAGCTGCTGGGAGGGGACAAGCAGCCAAAGGCAGGTGGAGAAGCTGAAGCACCCCCTCACACCAACCAGACACTGATCTGGGTTGTGCCAGCAGAAGCCCTCAGCTCAGCAGGATGGAGCCATCCAAAAGCGTTTGGTTCCCAGGCAGGGGGACCATTGCTGGCTGCAGCCCAAAGCATCCCCAGCCCACCCTGCACTGCCAAGAACCCAGACAGGGCTGCAGCACCAACCCAAAAAATCTTTTGAGTTTCACGTGAGACTCCAGTCCTGCCAAGGAGGAGGAATACTCCAGCTCACAAAATAGTGTCTCCCTTATTTGAAATCACTGTGGTTATTTTCTTTTTTCACACAAACTTCACATACCAAAGGACACAGTGCACATTTTTGGTGAGTCTCACTTGTAGAAGCAGAGTAAAATTGGAAGTTGGCAAACGACTCTGCTCTCCTCCTCCTCAGCCCTGCTGCTCGCTGAGCATTTGATGTTCCTTGTGCAGAAATATCAACGGTAACGCATCAGAGGCTGGAAACTTCATAGCATCATAGAACGGACTGGATTGGAAAGAATGTTAAAACTCATCCCACCCCCTGCCATGAGCAGGGACACCTTCCACTGGCCCAGGCTGCTCCAAGCCCCAATGTCCAGCCTGGCCTTGGACACTGCCAGGGATCCAGGGGCAGCCACAGCTGCTCTGGGCACCCTGTGCCAGGGCCTGCCCACCCTCCCAGGGAACAATTCCTTCCCAAGATCCCATCCAGCCCTGCCCTCTGGCACTGGGAAGCCATTCCCTGGGTCCTGTCCCTCCATCCCTTGTCCTCAGTCCCTCTCCAGCTCTCCTGGAGCCCCTTTAGGCCCTGCAAGGGACTGTGAGCTCTCCCTGGAGCCTTCTCCTCTCCAGGTGAGGACCCCCAGCTCTCCCAGCCTGGCTCCAGAGCAGAGGGGCTCCAGCCCTTGGGGCACCTCCGTGGCCTCCCCTGGGCTCTCTCCAGCAGCTCCACGTCCCTCTGCTGTTGGATCCCAGGGCTGGGGCAGCTCTGCAGGTGGGGTCTCACCTGAGGGGGCAGAATCCCCCCTCCCCTGCTGCCCACACTGGGGCTCAGCCCAGCACAGGGGGGCTCTGGGTGCTCACAACCGGGACACGTCCAACCCTCATCCACCAACACCTATAAGTCCTACTCAGGACTTCTCTTGATCCATTCCCTGCCCAATCTGCTCTTGTGCTTGGGATTGCCCTGACCTGGGTGCAGGACGTTGCACTGGGGCTGGTTGAAGCTGCTGCTCTTCTCTCTTGCCAGCCTGTGAGATGCTCCCTCCACCACCTCCCAAGCCAGCTCCATGCTCCGCAGCATTCCCAACCCTTGGCAGGTGGATGCAGGCTCTCCTCCCCAGAGTGAAGCCAGCAGAGGGAGCAAACACTGCAGGTTTGCAGGGAGAGCTCGGTGGTTTCTCACTGTGGTTGTCCTATTTTGAATCTAGAGATTATTTCATGGGAGTTTGCATAAGATATTTGGAAAGGCCCAGGTTAGGACCAAAGCCAGCCTGCATATTTTCTTGGGAAATGACACACTGGTCTCACTAGTACCCACCCTGCAACAGCAGCACTGAAATCAAACCCAGAGTCTGGTCCTCAGCAATAAACCCCTTCCAGTTTCAAGCTCAGCATCCCACATCTTCTGTGTGTTAATTTTAGATCCCTGTGCCCTGAACCTTCCCAGCACTGGGCCCACCTCCTTGCTCACAGCGAACAGGAGAGGCCTCACCCACCCCAGCTCACAGTGTTTGTCACAGACACCTGGTCCCAGCCTGGCTTTGACAAAGTGGGATGTCTCACACTGTCCCCACCCCCACCAGAACCTCCTCTCTACCAGCCTGGCCTGCAGCATTCCCCGCAAACTGCTCCTCTACTTCCTAATTCCTCCCACAGGAGACATCTGCCTTTGTGTGGGAATGCTGAGAGCAGTCCCACAGACGCTGTGCTCTTCCCAAGCCATCCCTGCTTTACTAGAGGCACCACAAAGCACCAGCTGGGATGTCACCAGCTGCTGTTGTAAATAAAACCACGTTCACCAGAGAAATAAGCCGGGTATATTTTGGTTTTGAGCTTTGCTGTGCCTGTTGACTCCCACACTAATTTGCAAAGTGGGGTGATTCACAGGGAGCCTCCTCCCAGCTCCCAGGGACTGCCCTCCAGGGAATGAGTTGCTCTCTGGCTCCAACAACACGTTATTTATCAGGTTTGGGTTTTTCTGGTAAATACTCAGAGAACAACAGCCGGCAAGTGAGCAGTGTGGGGAGGAGGGCTGGGCACAGGAGTGATACACAGAGCTCAAACATCAGCTGCCTTTGCAATTACCTCCCTCAGGCAGTCACTGCCACTGCTCCGGGAGCTGAGGCAGTCACTGCCACTGCTCCGGGAGCTGAGGCAGTGTGTGTGGAGGTCCAGGATGACTCTCATCACTCTGCTCCACCTCCTCACCAAGCACGGCTGACCTGCCTCTCACATGGTCATTTATTCAACCCAGAGCAGCTGTGGCTGCCCCTGGATCCCTGGAAGTGTCCCAGGCCAGCTTGGATGGGGCTTGGAGCAACCTGGGCTAGTGGAAGGTGTCCCTGCCATGGCAGGGGGTGGGATGAGACAGTTTCTAGGGCTCTTTCCAAACCAAACCCTCCAGGGATTTTATGATTCTATTTTTATATATTTATTTATTTTTATCACACTGAATTACAGGCACAGCCAGGAATCTTCTGTGTGTTTGCTGATCCTTTCTGAATTCAGGTATGGGAGCATGTGGCTCATAGCAATAAAATACAACAAGAAGAGAAGTCCCAGCAGCAAGGAGAGAGGGGGATTTCACTGGCACCAGTGGGATCATGGCAGGGTCAGCATGACCCCGATGACCTCACCACAAGCATCACACCAGAGCCTCCAGCACCAGCTGCATGCAGGAGACAATTGATTTTGTCTGCAGCCAGCAGACCTGGGAGGTCCCTGCTCACTTGGGAACAAGACCAAACCACTGGGATAATGCACAGATGGGCTCTGCCAAGGTCCTACTTAGTCTCCAGCTCACCTGGCACCCAAAACCCAGACCGGAATAATCACACCCCATGGACTGGCGCTGCTCTGGGGTGAGGCAGTTTCTGCACTCCCCAACATCAGTGCCGTGACCACCAGGGACAGGAGGCATTCCTGGGCTGATCGTTGTTCACTGGAATAGGAAAACCTGGACAGGTACCTGTCAGCTGTGCCAGCCCACGTGCTGTCAGTGGCTCCAGTGAGCACCAGGTGTGACCAGGTCTCTGCCACATAGTGAGTTCCCCCCCTCACTGCCTCCCTTGCCAGGCCCTGCTATCCCAATTCACCTTGTCTCTGTCATCATCGCTTTGTCAGGCAGGGGTTTCCTCTGCTCAACTCATCTGTAGAACTCCCAAGACAAACAGAGTCTAAGAGTTTCCTGCAGGGCACAGACATTTCATATCAGAATCGCTGCCTGGAAAAATACCATGCACAAATAATAATAATTAAAAAATAAATTAGTGCATGAGAGTACAGAGTAAAATTAATTAGTGCAGAGGCAGGAAAGCAACACAACCTCGAGTCACCTACTTGAAACCTGCAGGAACTACAGCAAGCAGAAGAGTCAGGGCAGCTGGGGCAGCAGCAGGGATGCCACGGCAATGCCAAGGGCTGCTCTCCCCCACCTCCACTGCACAAACCGGGTGACTCCTTGCTCAGAGAGCAGCACATCATATCAGAGCAGCAGAGGGGTCAGCAGAGAGAGCTCAAACCAAGCTGGGTCAGCATGTGGGACCCTGGGCATTGCTGGCTCTTCCAGAGGCAGCAGGATCCGTGCCATAACATCACAAAGTGAGTGAGTGGGCAATGCCGGAACGACTGGCCTAGATACAGAGAACTTCCAATTCCCATGGGGAAAAGGGAAGAGCACAAGTCCCTCAGAGCCCTGCTGCAACCTGCACTGACTGTCCCAGCAGCCACCACGGAGAGTGACTCAGCCCTGGTGACCTCTTTTAATGCTCCATAAGGCTAATGCTGAGCTTAACAGGGTTAATTCTGCCTTTAACGACCAGTTTTCCTGTGAAGACAAGGAGATCAGCACAGTCTGTAACTCAGCCATGTCTCTCTTCTCCTCCCCCCAGCAAGGGACACTGCAGAAGGTCCCATCCCTGCTCCTGCTGCTCTCATCAGGAGCCAGCTGGGCACAAAACCCAAACAGTCCCTTGGCCATCCCCGAGTGACCCTAAACAACATGCCTGAGGTCTCAGAGCACAGTCCCAGCCTGGCCATGGTCGTTGTCTCTGTCACAGCTGGAGTGACCGGGACAAGGCAGGGGATCTGAGTGAGAGACAGATGTCAAAAGCAATCAGCCGCTCCCCTGTCTCTGAGGCAGGAGTGCTGACAGCACTACAGGCCTTGGAGGAGTTAAAAGGAAAGGCTTATTAGAAAGAAAACTTGTTCTGACAATCACAAAAATTGGAATTCATTTAAAATTCAGATTATGCAAATTCCAGTAATCTGTACGTGCAGATCCATCACCCAGCAGACACATGCCACCAGCAACATGGCTGGAGAAATGCCACCCTCCCCAGAGCTCTGGGAGGAAGGCAGGTGTGCTGGCCTCCGGCAGGCACGGGGAGAGGGGCTGCTCCCAGAGTGGGGCCAGGCAGGATTTGCAGCTGCTCCCTCTGCACTGAGAGATGCCTCAGCAGCCCCAGCAGCATCCAGCATGTCACAGCCAGGGGAGCAGGGAAGCCAGGCTCCAGTGTTTTCACATAAATTATAGCAAATTCTCCTTTGGACAAGCTCAGGTGTCCATGACCAGCACGAAGCCTTCATCAGGCAGCACCTGATCACATGGATGTGAGGTGGCCACACGGCACTGGAGGCATGTGGGCAACAGCTCTGGCCCGTCACCATCCCCCCTGCCACGGTAGGGTCCCACCCAAAGCCTCAAGAGCCTCTCCCCTCTCTCAGCAATTCCCAATATTCTGGTTTTGGGGAAATTTAAAACCAAGCCAAGCAGGTGCATCACACAGCAAAGGTGGCTCAGACTGTCAGCATGCAAAGAGGAAAGCCAGAAATCAACATCACAGGCTGGGGAAGTGCAACAGCCCAGAAAAATGAATCCGGCTTCAAACATGGACTTCCCTAAAACATGAGCCACTGTGATAAGGCAAAGCATGCTCTCTCCTGTACGTGCTGCGCCGTGCATGAGGAGAGCAGATCCCACCTGGCAGCGATTCCTCCTCCAGCCAGGGCTGGGCAGAGCCGGTGTCACACAGGGCCGGAGCACAACACGAGCCCAGGGGGAGCTGCAACACCTCCAGCACAGAGATGGAAATTAACTACCCCAGCCTTGGGAGGACACAGAGCCCAGAACTGTTCTTGGAAATAATTTCCCCAGCTTGGCAGGATCTGTACTTTGAACTTACAAACCAGTCAGGAATGCTGGTCCTGTACTGGCCCAAGCCTCAGCCAAGTGCTGCCAGGTCACCTTCCTCCACACTTTCTGCCTCTGCTGAAGGGCCCTCTGGAAGCCCTTTCCCAGTAGGGCAAGTCTGCTTTTCTCAGCAGGTCTCACAAGGTCAGAGCCCATGGCTGAGTCTACAGCAACAACTTTTACCCGTTGGAACAAACCAGGAATGATTTAGCAAGGAAAAAACCGACACCCTACAAAAAACCGGCTCTGTTCCTTGACAGTCAGCTCTGTGGGTACACCACGGAAAGCCAAAGGTCCCCAAAACCTGAGGAAGTCAAAGGCCAAATCAAACTGGGCACAGACAGCACAGAGAGGTGCTGGCACCAAGCAGGGAGGGACAGGGGGCTACCCCACAGGAAGGGCAGAACGCAGTTCTCTGCAGGTACCAGGACACTGTGCTTAAAACCCAAGTGCTTCCACACCTTTTGCGCCCATGTCCACTGCAGCAGGGAGGCTCTGGGGAACAGCTCCCACAGAGACACTGGAAAAACATCCCTGAAAGACAACGGTTCCCAACATCTCAGCGCCCTCCTGTCCCTCCTGCGCACATCTTGGAGCCACAGATCCAGGCAGAGAGAAAAAGCAGACAATTCCTTACCCCACAGCAGGGCCGCCTCATCTTAAACACCTCCAACATCTTTCAGCTGCTCATCAGGTGCCCCATCCTGCTTGGGCTCATCTCCACCCCTGAGCTTTTGAGCGCTTTCTGAGCCCAAGGCAGCAGCTCCCACAGAGAAGGTTCGCTGGCAGTGCTGGGACAGTGACCAGCTCCCAGAGAGTCGCCCACGGCACCCACTGCTGCCCCTGGCACGCTGCGAGACCAGGGCTGTCCTCCCGCGGGCAAACGCGGCGGCTGCATCCAACAGCGCGGGCACGAGCAGGGAGGGTCAGCCCCCAGCCCCTCCCTGCCCAGCTGGGACACTGCCCAGGCACACCAGGAGAAACCGCGGTGCAGGTGAGCCCAGAGGGACCAGCCCTTCTTGTGGGGCAGAGGAAGGCGGCGACTGCAGGGTCCCAGCAGATGTGTCTGTGCCCAGCCCGGGCAGGGCGAGCTGTGCTGCCTCAGCCCTTTCCCTGCTCCGTTCCCATTGTACCGGCTCTCTCAGCCACTGCCAATCAACACCGAGTGCTCCTCATCACCTCGACACCTGAGCCCTCATTACAACCCCGAGCCGGTAACAAGGTGGGGGAAGGAGATCCGAACCCCGGGGTTGGGTGTCTCTGCGAAAGAGAAGAGGCAGAGCCCATTAAACATTGATCAGAGGCTCGCACAGCTGCGGTGCAGCCCTGCCATGTCCCTGCTGTCCTGCCACCAGGAGCTCCCCAGGGCCAGGAAGGTCTGAGCTGCCCCAGGGACTTGGTGCTGGCTCACTGTTGCCCCAGCCCCTCACTGCTGGCCCCGGGCAAACCTTTGGGAAGGTGCAGTTCCTCATGGACACGAGGCTGAGGACAGGAAAACTCATTTCCTACTTTCAGCATTGTTCCATGCTTTGGACAGCAGTGCCCAGAGTCCAGGCCCTCGTCCCACACTCCACCTGGCTGAGCACCTGAGCCAGTGGGGACCCATCGGGAGCCGGGGGGACAGGACCCCCCAGCAGAGGGGCTCTGTCACAGGCTGGGCAAAGCCGAGCTGCAGCCACCACTTGCTCCACCACGCTGGAGCAGCCTCTCTTTCTGTTGTTTTGCTAATGTTGGGTACAAAAATAGCTCTCCAAGATGTCGGTGTTTTTGGGAAGCCACGTGTGTGTGAACGTGTGGGGCCAGAGGCCGATACTCACGAACTGCCGCCGCAGCTTGGTCCTGACGCGCTCGGCCTTGCTCTCGGCCGGGTGCACAGCGTAGCTCAGGGAGCCCAGGTGGTTGTCCACGGACAGGCTCTTCCTCATGTAGAAGGAGCGGGTGCGGAAGTAGCTGAACGGGGCGTCCTGCACCGCCGTGCCGAGCTGGGGGGCCCTGGGGGGCTCCGAGCAGTCATCCTCCAGCCGCCAGGCCTCCCCTGCGGAGGAGAAGGAGATGCCTCCCCGTCAGAGCACGACCCAGACACGTCCTACCCCTCAAGCCCAGCTCTGGGGATGCTCAGTGGGCATCCTGGACCCCCTCTGCCCATCTCATAGCTGTGGGGTACAGGTGCTGGGAACTCACTCAGAGGGCATGTCCCTCCCGCAAATCCCCACGTAACCCCTGCCCCAGGCACCAGCCCCTGCTCCCACCCTGCCTGCCCCAGGCACCCACAGCCCCCACCATCTTCCAGGCAGGAATCAGCCAAATACAGTTAGAACCATGGAATGCTTTTTGTTGGAAGGAAGCTTAAAGCTCATCTCGTTCCAACCTCCTGCCGTGGGCAGGGACACCTTCCGCTTCATCAGGGTGTTCCAAGCCCTGTCCAACCTGGCCTTGAAGTCTTGCTTTGTGAATGGGGAAAATGAGGTATCACAAGTGTTACAAATTACAAAAGGATTTACTGCCATCTCCTCCAGGAGAAAAAAAACCAAAACCCTTTCTGGCACAGCCAGGAGCAAATCAACAGTGCCATGAAGGACAGAAGCCAGACCTCCCTTCTCCACCCGCCCGTCGCCAGCAGCAACAGGATGCAGCAGTGCAGGGCTGAGAGCCCTGGGGACAAACCTCACTGGCACTGTGACAGCAGTGGCAGTGGCAGAGGACAGTTGGCACTGGGCAGGGCTGGTGATCCCAGGGCAGCACTGGCCACATTTCATTGCAACAAAAGGGAAAAACAACAAAACAACAGGAGATGTTTCCAGAATATCCCTGCTCCACTCTTTTCCCTTCGGCTCGGATGCCGCCTGCTTTTTGCTGCCAATCTCTTTACATCTGAAGCTTGCCCTGCCTCCTCCCCTCAGCCAAAATCATTGCTCAAGCCATGACAAACAATCAATAAAAGCCTCTGCTCAATTATTAGCCCAAAAGGGCATCTCACAGGACTGCCTTCAGAGGCTCTCCCCCTCCTGCAGCCTCTTACCAATGCAACATCCTTCACCTCTCAGTTCTGAAAAAACCAGCACCTTTGGGCATGAACAACCATGATCCCACTACACCAGGGCTGAGGAGCAAAACACTTCTGGGGTTTAAAGTGGATAATGGCCCTAAGTCCCAATTCAGCAGTGCAGTCCACTTTACCCAGCAAGGCTGTGGGGTTTACATGGAATATGATGAGACACAGGCTGGAGTACAAGCCACCAGCAGAGGAACCACCTACACACACTGCCAGAGGGCAGGGATGGATGGGATCTTGGGAAGGAATTGTTCCCTGGGAGGGTGGGGAGGCCCTGGCACAGGGTGCCCAGAGCAGCTGCGGCTGCCCCTGGATCCCTGGCAGTGTCCAAGGCCAGGTTGGATGGTACTTGGAGCAGCCTGGGACAGTGGAAGGTGTCCCTGCCTGTGGCAGGGGGTGGCACTGGATGATCTTGAAGGTCCCTTCCAACCCAAACCCAAACCATTCCAAGAAAGAGGCAACCCAGAGCACAGCACTCTGAGCATCATGTAGATTTTTCCTCCCCTACTTTCAATTTAATAAGCTGCTGCTGCTGCTCTCCAAATGTCACCTCACACAACACAGGAACCGCTGTTTGAAAGCTGTGATTATTCCATGCACAAACACGTCAATCGGAGGCAGATCCAGGCTGCCATTGTGAGATAGCATCGCTCTGGAGCGCGGCAGGAAACACCGACCCAGGAGACGCGCAGGGGACACGCAGGGAAATCACGCCTGGGAGGAGGAACCCGCCACCCTGCTCACCTGAGCTGGCCCAGCCACTGCCTGTGCCACCCTGTGTCCTCGAGACTGTCCCCTCCCAGCCCCACAGCTCACCCAACACAGCCCCCACTGCTCTGCTGCCCTGAGCAAGGGAGGGCCAAGGCCGTGTGCTGAATGAGGGAAAGGACCCCACCCGCTGTACCCACCTCTCTGTGCAGGACATCTCACCCAAGGACGAGGAGCTGGGTTTCAAATCCCACAGAGCAGCTGGGCCACATCTGGTCTCACTGATCCCAGGTCCCCAAGGATTTTGCTGCTTTTGGTCTCGTCTACAGGAGCTGCGTTCTCCAGCGCAGGCCAGGAGCTGCGCCAGAGGCAGCTGCTCCCTGGCCGGCCCAAGGGGTGATCCTCACCAAACTGGGTCCTTCCTCCCTGCGCACAGGGAGACACCACAGGAGGCAGCCTGGACCTTGTCTACCCCAAAAAGCTTCTCTGTCTGCTGAAGGAGCTTGTCCTCATTGCTACCAAACAAGTAAATCAATGATCAAGCCCAGAATGGTCAGAAGGGGAAGATAAGAAGTCAGAGAATCACAGACTGGTTTGGGTTGGAAGGGAACTAAAAGCTCATCCCATTCCAACCCCTGCCACAGGCAGGGATGGCACTCACTAGATCAGGTTGCTCAGGGTCCCACCCAACCTGGAGAGGAAATGCCAGGGATGGGAGCAAGCCCACAGACCGGAGGCCAATGATCCTCATGGTCTTGTGTCTTGGAGCTGCTCACCCCTCTGCCACTCAGAGCTGTGCCCTCAACATCAGCACCTCTGGAAGACCTTCCGACCATCTCCTTGGGCTTGACAATAACAATTCCTGCAAAGCCTTTCTCCTTTCTGAATTTGAAGTGTTGGGGAGGAGACGCAAGGATGGAGGGGACAGCAAGGACAGAGACCCGCTGCCTCTCCAATACACTCTCTGCAAGTAGAAGAAAAATTAATTCCAGGTCCTGGTCTAAGCTCAAATCCAGCTGCTTCCTTCTGGCTTCTTTCTTTTCCTCCCACAGGCACAATTCCCAATAAACTCACCCCAACCATGCTACGAGTTAGCTTCTTCCCAGCTCCACAGTGGGGCATGGAGCCAGCTCCCAAAGAGCTCTGCATGCTGCCTGTCAGACAAGGGAGACTGGAGGCAGGGAAGTGCTCCAGACTGCTCTGCTCCTTCCAGGTGCAAGAGGAGGGAACTGCAAGGGACCAGGCCTGTGAACCATGCAGTGACTTTCTGTGCAGGCTGCAGCTGAGGGCTGCAGGTGGTCAAAGGCTGAGAAGAAGCCCCTGCCTGCTGTAGAAGGAAGAGGAGAGGGAGCAAAGGAGAGCTTTTCCTCAGTCGCACTCCTAAATCTTCACAGGGAAGAAGGGATGAGAAGCAACAGGCAGCTCATTTCCCTGTGCCACCAGCACGTGTGAGACCTCCTGGCAGAGTGCAGCATGACACCCAAGGGATAATGGCTTGGACAGGGCAGGCACTGTCCCTGTTCAATCAAGCTCCATTTGTGCTCGTTTTCCCCTCTCTACATTCAGGGCTTGTAGCCATAAGGATTTGGGGTTAATCCTGGAGCAGCTCCAGCAAGGGGTTGAAGGATATAGGATGGAGAGGAAGAGCTCATAGCCTGTCCCAGCTGACCACACCAGCACTGTCATGGGTGACCTGCAGGGGAAAAACAAAACCAGACCAGCAGGAAACCCAGACCTGCTGACCAGCCCAGCCAGTTCCTGAGCTCATGGAATGAGGTGGAAGGTTGTTTTGAAGGGAAAGAACGGGTCTGGGGGGCTCAGCAGCCACAGGCCCAGCTCTTCTCCCCATCTTCAGGACCCCAGTTCCCCACCAGGTGCCTTGGTGTCCTCACAAGGACCTGCAGAGGAGCAGTGCACAGGAAAACCTCCTGTGACCTCCCATCAAGTGGGACACAAAGGAAAAGGCTGAGGAACACGTCCCAGTGGTCAGATGAGGATGTCACATCTCACCCATGATGAAGATAATCACTTCTGCCATCTTGCTTGGTGATTCCTCTGCTCGTGGCCCCCAAAACAGCAGCGAGCCAGAGTGCAGCTCCTCCCCAGAGAACTGAGAACTCTCCCTGAAGATGAGCTCATCACATCTCCCATGGACAGCCCTGCTCCTGCCATGTCCCTGTGCACGAGCCTCCTCCTGAGCTGGTTTTGGTCATGTGTCCCCCACCTTGAACGGGGAGTGCTGGTGCCTGCTCACAGCAAATTCACCACTTCTTTAAGGAAAGGATCTTATTAGAGAATGATGGAATGGTTTGGGTTGGAAAGGACCTTAAAGCTCATCTCATCCCACCCCTGCCATGGGCAGGGACACCTTCCACTAGCCCAGGCTGCTCCAAGCCCTGTCCAACCTGGCCTTGGACACTGCCAGGGATCCAAGGGCAGCCACAGCTGCTCTGGGCAAGTTGTCCCAACTTCTCTCCCTCCTGATACCCAGCAGCCCAGCTCTTATTCACAAATCCTTATGGGAATCTGGCATTCCTCGTCAGCATCCCAGGGCTCATTAACCTGCAGCACCACGTGCTGCTCCACTCCCATCATGCTGGCCACACATCCCACCCTGCCAGCAGTGCCATCTCTTCTTTTTTTCCTCCAGGACAGCATCCTGATAGCCTTCATCAGTAACTAATTAGCAGTTCCTAACTGAGCCAGGAAAAGAACCTGGGAGAATCTGGACAGAAAACAACACACTCATTCATCCACTGCTCTGGCTGTGGAGGGAGCCTTCCAGTCTCCAAGGGTTTTCCTACTCCTTTTCCTCTTGGCATCCTCAGACCCTTCCAGCCATGAGTGAAGTAAGATCTTAAACACTTCCTATGTGCACTCAGAGCTCTCCTGACTCCCACAGCGCACGGGATGTGCTCCAGGATGGCTGTTCCATGGAGCACGAGCCTGGCTGCACTCCCAGCACAGCAGGTGCCTGCAGCAGAAGATGAGGTGTTTGCAGTGGGTCTGACTCACCCTGCACCATCACCCCACGGTCTTACAGCAGCCTCCCACCACCTCCCTTCACCTCCAGCACAGCTCCCTGGAAGCACCAACAGACCAGCTGGGGACCTGTGGGTGTGCAAGGGAGCCCTGCCTGCCATGTCCTTCGTGGTGGAGGCTACACAGCTTTCCCACAGGTTTCCTCCCATCCCAAGACCCACTCTAACAATTGGATGGGCTGAAGGAAGACCCGCAGGTCCCACACGTGGAAGCAGCGGCTCGGGTGCTGCAGGACACCCAGGAGCTCTGTCACGCCGGGAGCGGCAGGACGGGCTCAGCGATGTGCAAAGATCCGCTCTGTGCACAACTTTTGGGAGAATTAGTAGCACCAGGAAATGAAATGCAGCCTGCAAAGCATCAAAATTAATCCAGGGTTTGGACAGCTGCTCTGCTGGGCAACACAGGGATCTGACTGTGAGAGGAATAATTTTAAAAAACCATAAAGATAAAAAAGTCCAAGGGTGCTGTTCGAAGGGAGCTGTTTCATAAGGATTTTATTCAGCACCGGACTGTCAGCCCTGGCTTTCAGGCCTTATCTTTGTTTCAGTGTTAATAATCCCCTTTCCCATCACTTTTATAGTCCCAGTGTGATTCTGCTGGCACCAAAAGCACTGAAACGCTTTGGCCATCAGCAGCTTTGCCAATAAACTTGCTCAGAGCAGCTGGCCCAGCCACATTAGTATTTCATCAGGATCAGCATGAGTAGAAGAACACGATAAAAATCCTCAGGGCTGACCCAAAGGCTAACACACAGTGCTAGGCTGGGAGCATTTGCAGATCTCCAAGGCCAGGGCTGTGGGGAGAGCTCAGGGATGATGCTCCTGCCACTGCTCCTGGTAGAGACCAGCTCCAAGTGCCCTGAAGCTGCTTCGTGACATAGAAAAGAGGCACCTGGGCCTGTTGCACTGGCCAAGGAGCCCCCAGGGTGGTATCTCACCCCAGCACCCACAGGCAGAAGGCTCCGAGCATCACCTCCCCACCTTGGATGGCTTCCAACAACCAACTCTTCTTTTTCACCAGCATAATATGAAGGACGGGAAGGTTTAAATATCAAGCTTAAAGAAAGACTCAACCAGGGGCAAAAACCCCAAAAGTTCCCCAAGAAGGGCTGTTTTGAGAGCAGAAGAAACCCTGCAGAGGCTGGAGTTGGACTTGCGCCCCTGGAGAAGCAGGACAGCTTTGCTGGGGTGCTGTAGACACAGAGGGGTGGGTGCTCACCCCGACACTCACCGGCAGACGGGACCGTGCAGCCTTTCTGGTGCTCAGAGTGCTTCTTGTAGGGCTTCTGCTCCGGCATCTCGTCCCTGTAGGCTGCGGGCTCGAGCAGGGGCAGCCGGCTCAGCACCGGCGACTGCGGGATGCTGGGCAGCGTCCGCGACTTGCCCAGGAGCGGCCGCTGCAGCTTTCTGTCCAGAGACCTGCAGGGACAGAACGCAGGGCACGGGCTGTCAGCAGGCGGGAGGGCCCTTCAGGGAATCACAGAATTGTTCAGGTTGCAAAAGCCCTCTAAGATCAGTAAGTCCGGCCATTACTCCAGCACAAAACCATGTCCCTAAGTGCCACATCCACAGGTCTTTTCAACACTTCCAGGAATGGTGACTCTACCACTGCCCTGGGCAGCCTGTTCCAATACCCAAACACCTTCTCCATGAAGAAATTTTCCCTAAGATCCAATCTAAACCTCCCCTAACAGCACAGCTTGAGGCTGTTTCTCCTTGTCCTGTTCCCTGGCAGCAGAGCCCGACCCCCCCGGCTGCCCCCTCCTGTCAGGGACTTGTGCAGAGCCACAAGGTCCCCCCTGAGCCTCCTTTGCTCCAGCCTGAGCCCCTTTCCCAGCTCCCTCAGCCGCTCCTGGTGCTCCAGCCCCTTCCCCAGCTCCATTCCCTTCTCTGGAGAGGCTCCATTCCCTCAGTGTCTTTCTTGCTGTGAGAACCCCAGAACTGACCCCAGGACTGGAGGTGCCTCAGCAGTGCCCAGCACAGGGGATGGTCACTGCCCTGGGCCTGCTGGTACAAGCCAGGTGTCACTGGCCTCTTGCCCACCTGGGCACACCTGGCTCAGCACCACACTGCACCCTCTGTTAGTAAAGCTGCTGCTGTGCCAGGGAAGCCTTCTCCCCTGGCCAGGCACTGTAATTAGGATTTGCATCTTGAGCTGCAAGGCACAACCAGCACAAAAAGAATTCAAGCCCCCAGCCCACCTCAAAACTCCCAGATAATCTGAATTAACCAAATAAAGAAACCAGGTGGTTCAAGACTGAAGGGATAAAAATTTCCTTTGAGACAGTGAAATCCCCATTAAACATCATCCACAACAGCAGAAAGGGATTTGCGGTAGAAAACAGGTCACTGGACAGGTACTAGGGAAGGCCCAGACTCCAGAAAGCCACACTCACACAGCAGGGACTGCAGAGGTCCCCAGGGTGCCACAGAACATGTAGAACATAAACTCAAGGTCTCTGCGAGGTCCAAACTCAACCGAGTTTGATGATGGGGCTCCAGCTCTGCAGGGGTGGCCAGGACCCACACCCATCCATGTGTCAGCATGACCACGCGCTGCCACCTCTCTGCAAAGCCCAGAGGCAGCCCAGGCCTGCAGGGGCAGGGGAGCAGGTCCCCCTCCTCCTGCTCCAACCCAGAGCCAAGGCATGGTCCTCAGGTGCCTGCCTCAGGGATGTCACTGGCCCAGGCCATGCTCCAGGGCTCCCAGAAATGCAATAAAAAGGAGCAGAGCCTGTCGCTGCTGTCCGCAGGGACAGCGCGAAGAACGACACACAAGTCCAGGATAAGTGGGATTATTTAATTCATTTCAGACTCGTTTATATAGCATGATTCGCAAAAGCGGTGTAACATACCATCCACCATGCACCTCCCAGAGTGAGTGGCTGAATGCTACAATGCCTATTTCAAAATATTTTCTTCAGTGTGGAAAACAAGACTATGCATAACAAGTTTGCACCTGTGAGATAAAGTCTTGGTTTACAAAACCCTCTTCACTGTTGACAGCTAGCTTGCCTGAGAAAGGAGACTCTCACAAGCAGCTGTAAAATATAGGAAAATTTCTCTGCCAGCCTTTTCAGCATCTACAAGAGCCCAGCACTGTAGTGGGGTGTCCTGTGCTGAGGGTCACCCCAAGGCTGTCCCTTGTCCCCTGCTTTCACAGAACCCAGAGCTGAGCCCGAACGAGTTCCCCAACACAGCCCAAGGGGCTGTTCCAAAATCGTAGGACCACAGAATGCTTTGGGTTAGAAAGGACCTTAAAGATTACATTCCAAGCCCCTGCCATGGGCAAATCTCATAATGATTGGTACAGATACTTCAAATTTCCATCTCAAATTCAATTCTTCACTGCTTATGCTCATTTGTTCTAGTGCCAATATTAACCTTTCGCTTAAATAATTATCGTCCCTCTACGGTGTTTGCTCCCATGATTAATTGCCGTTATAATGAAGTCCCAGCCCCTTTCTGCCTGCGTTTTTCAAGCCTGATTAACACAAGTTTTTTCAGTCTCCTCTCACAAAATTAGCTTTCATTTCCCCATGGATGTTTTCACACCCCTCACTGCCCTCCCTCTTATCTTGGACTCAGCATTCTCCACCTGTCCTGGAGCATCACAGAATCCCAGGGTGGTTTGGGTTGGGAGGGACCTTAAAGCCCATCTCATTCCACCCCTGCCATGGGCAGGGACACCTTCCACTGGCCCAGGCTGCTCCAAGCCCCAATGTCCAGCCTGGCCTTGGGCACTGCCAGGGATCCAGGGGCAGCCACAGCTGCTCTGGGCACCCTGTGCCAGGGCCTGCCCACCCTCCCAGGGAACAATTCCTTCCCAATATCCCATCCAGCCCTGCCCTCTGGCACTGGGAAGCCATTCCCTGTGGCCTGTCCCTCCAGCCCTTGTCCCCAGTCCCTCTGCAGCTCTCCTGGAGCCCCTTTAGGCCCTGCAAGGGGCTCTGAGGTGTCCCTGGAGCCTTCTCCTCGCCAGGTGAACACCCCCAGCTCTCCCAGCCTGGCTCCAGAGCAGAGGGGCTCCAGCCCTGTGATCATGCAGACCTGAGCTCCTGGTGCAGACAGCAGGGCAACCCCTCTGCCTCCCTGCACCTTTCACCACTAAATTTTATCCTATTTCACACTCCAGTGCTCAGGGTCACACAGGCAGAGTCTATCATGCCAAAGCTCCTGACCCTCGGTGCCCGCCTGTCACTGTGATGTTTGTCACCGCAGCTCTTCACTCCCATTCCGAACGCGGCAGCAGCTCCCAAGTGGTGCCAGTCTGATGTCACTCAGGAGAGCAGACACAGGGCCAGAGCAGTGCCACAGCGCCGTGCAGCCACCTCCCAGGGTCGGTCACACCAACCCCTGGGGCACACGGCTGCGGGGAGCAGCTGGGGCAGAGGGCAGGACCGGGCACCCCCTGCCAGCCTGACAGGCACCTCCCTCAGAGCAGCGGTGGGAAGCACACTTTGACACGAGGTCAGCAGTTTATTGCTATAAATCAATCACATTCTCTCTCAATTCCCAGGTGCTGCTGCTTGGCTGCACTCCGTGCCAGGCGCTCAGCACCATCCTGCCCACCCCAGGCCCCATGCTTCAGTGGGATCAGCATGGAAACAAGCTGTGCCAAGAGATACAAAGCCAGAATTAGCATCCCAAGCAGTTTCCATCCCAGCAGAACATTTGTACCTCTCATCGTAACATATTTCACTGGCACAAGGCAACAGGGACAGAGCTTAACACATCGCTGTGCTGCATAAATGAGTTCAAAACATTCCTTTTTCTGTGCATGTAAATCCCAGGATACCTGTGTACAGCTCCATCACCTGCAGAACCCCATTAGCATTTTAGTGCTCCTGCTCCTTTTGTGCTCACAGGGCCACTCACAAGAGTCACATGGGGAGAAAAACAGAAGAATTCACTCTGTTAGAGAAGCAATTTTCAAGCTGTATATCTTCAGGCAGCGATTAATATTGTCAGAAAGAGCAAAGCAACTGGAAACCTGTTTAGCTCTAAAATGTGAACTCAAATTCCCAAGCACAATCCAGCTCCACGGATTTAGTGTCCCACCTGTCATTGTTGAACCACAGCTGGCACATAAGTACCACACAGCACCTTGTTCATCCCAACCCCCTGGTGGGGTGGGGAGGAGAACCAGGAAAAGGTGAAACCCAGGGGCTGAGGTAATAATTGAAATACAGTTGGTGGTGGTGTTTATTATTATTATTATTATTGTTGTTATTGTAATGAAAATGGAGATGAGAAAAAGAGAGAGAGGAATCACATCCCAGATAGACAAGTGGTGCCCAATACAGTTTCTCACCACCCAAAAAGCCCAGCCTGTTCCACAGCAGCAATAAGCCTCTCCTGGCCAACCCCCCCGGTTTCCACACTGGGCATGCCATTCCACGGTCTGGAATATCCCTCTGGCCAGTTTGGATCAGCTGTCCTGGCTGTGATCCCTCCCAGTCCTTGTCACCTCCTGGCTGGCAGAGCATGGGAAATGGAGAAGTCCTTGACTCAGGGAGAGCATTTCCCAGCAACAACCAAAGCACCAGTGTGTTATCAACACTGCTCTCATCCTAAATCCAAAACACAGCCCTGGACCAGCTATGGGAAGAAAATTAACTCTATCCCAGCCCAAACCAGAGCTGTGTGCACAGCTCCAGAAACCTCAGCAGCCACTGCCAGGCGGGACCTGACAGCACTGGGAAGTCACATTGCATCTCCGTCTGCTTCCCAAGCAGGCGTCCCAGCTGGGTGCTATCAAGGATGCCACATCCCATTAGCAAGGACCCCTGATGGAGTGTAAAGCTCAATTAGAAAAGCCATCATCGATGCTTTTACAGCCTATATTTAGCTGCCGTTTGCATTTGGGTAGGGAGGAGAGCACATAATCAAGTCATGACAGGGGTGGAAGAATCCTCCTGGCTGGGTGTGAGAGCTCAGGCAGGAGCCCAGTGACAGCTCCATCACTGCCAGTCCGCAGCCAGATGGGGAGCTGGGGGAACATCAGTAGGGCCAGGTCCCTGCCCCCAGCTCTGGGACAGCCGTGGGGCAGGAGGGACCGTGCCAGGCAGGGTGCGAGGCTGCTCCAGCTCCCCCATCCCCGCCACAGCCCCTGACCCAGCAACGCGGCAGGAAAAGAAGCGGAACTCATCTCCAAAGCTGTGCTGTGTCCAGCACCTTCCCCACAGTGATGTCCTTCTCCAACCCCAGGAAAGAGAGGGGAAGGGCTCACACAGCAGGGAGGGAGAGAGAGAGAAAAGGTTAATGCAAATAAAAAGCCAGCTCCTGCAGCCAGCTCCTGCAAACTGCACACACCTCCAGCCTCCCGGCTGGTTTCTGTGTGGGAAAAGCTGCTCTCCGGAGGGCACTTCCAGCCCAACCCAGGGAGCATGGAGTCTGCAGCTTCCCAGGGCAGGATGGGGGAGTCACCACAGCAGCCCCAGCAGAACCCCAGCAGCACCAGAGAGAGCAGCAGGAGGGGAAAATAACCCTAAACCCACTGCTCTCACGATCCAAAATGGACCCCAATAAGCCTCACTGATTTGTATTATCTGCCCAGGAACTAAGCAAGGAAACCTCCTGCACGTGTCCTGGAAATGCCCGAGGATGGTGACCCTCCAGAGGTGTCCCATTCCTGGGAATAGGGAAGCCTTCATCCTGCCACAGCCCCCAGTCCCAGCAGCTCTGACACAAACCTGAGCAGCCGCTGTGCTAATCCCCTCGCAGAGACAGGCTGCTGGTGGAACACAGCAAGGAGAGGAGGAGGTTACTCTGGGGAGGAAGGCTAAGGAGGGAAAGGGGCAGAGCAGCAGGGCAGCAGCTCCTCCAGACCTCGCCCTCCTGCTCCAGAGCTCTGGCTTGGTGGTGGCCACATGCCCTGTAAGGAACATGTGAGGCCACTTCCAAGCTCCAATGGGGACAACACGTGTCCCAGAGAGCTCACAGCCCCAAAATTCAAACCAAAAATAGACAGAGAAGACAAAGGGCTGCTTCGGAGGGGGCTCCTCTACCTCCTCAGTCAATTAATTCCCTAAATCTACCGAGCAGAGGAAGTTGATAAAGCAGAAGGTTTGGGGAAGAACAGCTGAACGTGGTACAGGCCGAGAGGGTGCCAGGGAGAGGGACCAGGAGAGCCCAGTTATTGCAGAGGGACACCGCTCCCAGATCTTCCTAGCCCGTGGCTATTCCAGCCTGTAACTCACTTCTCAGCCCACTCCTCCAAGGAGGTGTAACTTAGCAACCTGACCTTAAAAACTCGGCAAGGGTTCCAGCTGGATTCGGGAAAATGAGAGATGCATCCAAGCCAGGAGGAGCCATTACCCAGCAAATCCCCTCTCCAAGCGGGGCGTGGGGAGGGGGAGCACCTCCTGCACAGCCTGAGCCCCATGGCAGTGCAAACAATGAAACAATGACTGCAGAATGCAAACAAACCAACAAAACACCCACATCCCTTCCTGACACAGCTTGTGGAGGTGCAGTTGGGTGTAAGGTGACAGAGGCAAGGTGAGAACACAGGTCCCAAAGGGCTGACAGCCGCAAAGGCAAACAAGGGTGTTAAACAGCCAGGGCAGGAGGAGCAGTGCATCCAGATCTGGGGCCTCAGCACAAGATGGATGTGGGACTGCTGGAACAAGGCCAGGAGACACCATAAAGGTGCTCGGAGGGCTGGAGCCCCTCTGCTCTGGAGCCAGGCTGGGAGAGCTGGGGGTGTTCACCTGGCGAGGAGAAGGCTCCAGGGACACCTCAGAGCCCCTTGCAGGGCCTAAAGGGGCTCCAGGAGAGCTGCAGAGGGACTTTGGAGTGGCAGGCCAAGGAGGAATGGCTTCCCACTGCCAGAGGGCAGGGATGGATGGGATCTTGGGAAGGAATTGTTCCCTGGGAGGGTGGGCAGGCCCTGGCACAGGGTGCCCAGAGCAGCTGGGGCTGCCCCTGGATCCCTGGCAGTGCCCAAGGCCAGGTTGGATGGGGCTTGGAGCAGCCTGGGCCAGTGGAAGGTGTCCCTGCCCATGGTAGGGGGTGGAATGAGATGAGTTTAAGGTTCCTTCCAACCCAAACCCTTCTGGGATTCTGTGAGATTTCCCCAGAGCTCCACAGCACAGGATTCATCCTGTCCTGCCCTGGTGCCTCACCCCACTTTGTGCCCCTGCCCGGGGCACACACAGAACTTGCTGCCAGGCCAGCCCAGCTCCCAGAGCCCAAGGCAAGGCACGAGTGTGTCTCTGACACCCCAGAAACGCAGGGTGCTCACCGGGTGTGAGCTCTGCTGTGAGTCACGGGGCTGAGCAGAGATCTGAGCCAGGATCTTCTCCATCCCCATCCCGACAGCAGCAGGAGACAGGCCAACATCTACCTGCAGCTGGTTTCTGCAAAGGGGCTCTGCAGGAGAAGGCAGCAGCGGGAGGAGAGGGGAAGCACAGGAGGCTGCTGTGCCTCAGAAGCTGTTTCTGGACAGAAGCATCAGCCCCTGGGATGTGGTTCAGTGCAGTCCAACGCCCACAGCAGCGGCAGGACCCCATGGAGGGCAGGGAATGCAGTTTAAGGGGATCACACAGCACTGGTGAAGCCTAGGGAAGGAGGGTGAGAGGAAGAAATCAACTGGTAACACACAGAGTAGCCTTGGAAACCAAAGCCCAAGGATTTTGGCAGAGCAGAGCCTTCGCAGGGCATCCTCACCTGTTCAAATCACCAGCTGCTCTGCAAACCTTATCAGCTGTGAGCAAACCCCTGAGTCACTGGCACTATTTCCAGTGACCCTGTGGATCACAAAGCCAGAGAAAATCACTGAGAAATCTTCCCTTCGCATTCAAAAAACACCCAAACAAAACACCTTCCTTTCTGGCCGGCCAGAGTTCGTGTGTGAAGAGTGGAAAAGGAGAGCTGAAACAGAGCATCTTTCATCTGACTGTGAGACAGCTCCAAAGCAAAACAAAACCCAAAACAGCATTCAGCGTGCAAGTTCAGAAAATGAAAAAACCAACGTGTGAAGCTATAAAAATACCTTCCCAGGCTCAGCTGTGAGCTGGTAAATACCACGATTCCCACCAGCTGGCTTCCAAAACCTTCTTCTCCTGCCACCTCTCCGACTTGCAGAGCATCTCTGCAGCAGGGCCATCGCCTGAGCGCTGCACTGAACACCACTGGCATCCAGGGAATAATTGCTCCTGTCCCTACAAACTGCATTTTGATTCGGAGGGGTGTGGGAGGGCAGGACAGGAGGTCACACCCCCCTTGTACTGAGGGCAGCCCTCAGCATTTCAGAGCTGCCTGAAGAAGGACTCAGCACCATTTCCCCCTAGGAGCCCCCTGTGCCCGAAGCCCGGCCCTGCTCCCAGCACCCAGGAGGTTGGGAGCCAAGTACCAAACTGCCCTGAAAAGGGCCAGAAGTGCTTTTTGTGGCAGATGCTGCCTGAAAAGCCCTGAGTGCTCGGGTGTGTGACAGCCGGTGTCACACCAGCCCCTGCCCACAGCCTCTCTCCCACAAGGTATTTACCCAGTGCTAAAGACCTGCTGCTGCTACTCACCCCTGGCACCACAACACCATCCCGGCACTCCGAGCTGGGCAAAGCCATCCCCAGGGAAACGAGGTGAAAAAACCCAAACCCTTCACGTCAGCACTCCCAAACTATGCACTGTGGCTGTGTTTTGCAGCAACGCCTCCATTTCACCATTCACTGGAATCCAATTGTTGAACGGATAAGGAAATACACTGGAGCCAGACACTGCCATTCATTCATTCAAAAGTATGCTGGTTCCTTTGTTAAAAGAACCTTTTTTTCCAGCTCTGTTGCAGGCAGTGAATGACAACCCCATCCAGGGGCGTGCTCCCCTCACCCCCCAGCCCAGGAGCACCCCACAGGGTCCTTGCAGGTGGTCACCCTGCCCTCACTGTCATGCTCTGTCCCTGTGGTGCCACCAGACCATCCCCTCCACAGCCCGCAGGAGAGAGGAGCTCTGCACACTCCCTGCCCACCTGCTGCCCTGGTCACCCCCCATTAACAGGGGCAGAGCAGGGACCAGGAGCTTGGGAAGGCTCTGGCAGAGCCCAGACCTGCTGGAGCTGCACCTGCACAACAAAAAGTCCAAAGACAAAAATTCCCCAGGGCCAGGGAAAGAAACAGGAACATTCATGGAACACGAACATTTATCCTGCTCACGGAGTTCTCTCTGATAAATGGGGAGAGATGGCAGACAAAGGTGAAATGAATCCCAGCACGACAGTGGAGCAGACGAGCATCCTCCCCCCCGGCAGCTCCAGAGCGTGACCTGCATCCTCAGGGACCAGTGTGGTGACTGACCCAGGGTCCCTATGCTTGTAGCCAGGCTACGCCATCCAGATGAAGCAGAGAGGATGGCCAAAGGCATCTGGGATGCTCCATGAGAGGCTCAGGGATCGCTCTCCAGAAGGAATAGGTCTGAGGCTTACAAAGAAGGGTGTTTGAGACGCAGAACGAAGCTCCCAAGCTAAAGATCTTGCACACTGAAAGTCAGCTCACAAGCAGGACGTGACCCCCAGGGACGCAGCAGCGCCTGGCCAGCCCCGAGGCACGAGAACGCAGCAATGGGCAGAGAAAGGGGCCCCGAGCAGAGCAGGGCAGGCAGGAACAGCTCTGGCTGTGGATGGCGGAGCCCCGGTGGCAGCCGGCAGGAGCCACGCTCCGGTGACCTGCCAGGGCCAGGACTGAGCAAACACCTCCGGCTCCCCGGGCTCAGCAGACACAGCCACGGACGCTGCGCCCTGGCTCCCGGCGCTCCTTCTGCGGTGTTTATGTATCTCCTGTCTCCCCTGAAAGTTTTCGGAGACAAAAGCGAAGGGAGCACAATGGATGACAAACATCGCGGCTCCGATTTGAAAAGGTTGGCTAATTTACAAGATAAATAACGTAACTGCCTCCTTTGCATTTACAAACACCTTCCGGGGAGGATGTGAAGGCGTCCAGCATCACAGCCACCTCCAGCACCCACCTCCTGCCCTCCTCCCGTCACCCCTCCATTCCCAACAGAATCCCTGGAGCAGGACTGGAGCCGCGATGCTCCCGCACCACAACCCCCCAGCTCCTGGTCCCGTTCCCAGTCTCATGACACAGGACTGGTCTCCCCTGTTGCTTCAAAATCCGAGTCACACGACAGAGGAGACAAAAAGCTGCTGAGATCATCTTGGAAGGGATACTGCTGCTCCTGACAACCACAGGGGAGATGCTTCAGGCCTGAGCCTGACGTGCTACGGCACAGAAAGACACTCCAGACAGCTGGCAGAGCTGCTTGGTTTGCTTGAAATCCTGTAATTTCTGCACCATGACCAAGTTTTCCAGCACTGGAGGCAAACAGGGGCCAAGCTGATCCATCTCTGACTATTAATCCCTGGCAAAAATAATTATTTATGTATGTGTTTTGGTCAAAAAGCAGATTTATAATCAATCATAGGCATATTGTTGTTTTAAACCTTCCTGGGCACCACCTTTCAACCAGAGCCTTGGGCTGGTTTTCATTTTCCTCTGAAGCACAAGAGGCAGGTCACCACCACGGTCAGAGAGACAAGCTCATTGAACAGAAAAAACTCGTTATGCTCCCAGTGTATCCCAGTAAAATTCCTTAAAAAGATGGGTTTTGGTGCAGGAGCAATGGGGGCTGAGGGGAGCTGGGAGCAGAGCTCTGGCAAAGGCAGCACAGCCAGCAGCTGCTCATGGCCAGGATAATGGATTTTATCCATCTTGTGAGGGGAAGAACGGAGCAAACAGCCCCCAAACAGCCCAGAGGAAGCCCAGCCCAGGCAGAGGCACTCGGGGACAGGATTCCTCCAGGGCAGAACCAGGTCTGGGTCCCAGGCAGCCCCAGGGCCCTGCTGCACATCAGGAACCGACCCGCGGGGCTGGGGTGGGGGCTGGTCATGGGGTGCAAGGCAGCAGAGCCCAAAAACTTCCTGTTTCCAGGCAAGAACCCCGGCACAGCCTCAGCTGCCAGGCTGTCTGGAGAATCACAGAATCATCAAGGTTGGAAAAGACCTCTAAGATTATAAAATCCAACACCCAACCCAGCACCACCACCATTTTCCATGTCCTCAAGTGCCACATCCACACATTTTTTCATTGCTTCCAGGGAAAGGGGCTCTGCCTCTTCCACGAGCAGCTGCAGCTCAGCACCCACAGAGGAAGGCAGAGCCAGGCTCTGCCAGGGGAAACACATCCCTGCTGCAGGAAAAACATCCCCCAAAATCCTCAGCTGGAACGAGCTCCCACTCTCCCAGTGAAAAACCTGTGGTTGCCCCATCCCTGGAAGTGTCCAAGGCCAGCTTGGATGGGATAGTGAAAGGTGTCCCTGCCCAGGGGTTGGAACGAGGTGAGCTGAAATCTCCATCCCAGCCCAAACCATTCTGGGATTCTGAGATAAATTTTATCTATTTGTTCTTTAGAGCAACATAAAAGTGCACTGGAGCTTTCCAGTTTTTCTACAAACATGGATTTGCAGCCAAAAAATAGATGTACCAGAGACAGCCACAGAAATCCTGCACACAGGGCAGGCAGCAGAGGGCCCGGAGCATCCAAGCAGCCAACAGGAACAAATGCCAGCTCCAGTGGCTTCCAAACACCTGTGGAAGCACATGGATGCTCCAGGCAGCAGCACCCACACCCAGGAGCTGCCGAGGGTGGGGCTCTGCTCTGCTCCCCCCACACCCGTGGCTGCTACAGCCGGGGAACCAGGAGGAGCTGCTTATTCCTGTCTGCATTCTTTCCATCAAAAAATCCGAAAATGCAAACTAAAAATATCTTGCATTAATTTGTATAATCGCCAACTATTCCTACAGGAAAAAACACAGCATTTTTGTGAGGAAAAAAAAAATGTTTTAATTATTAAAGTAAGAATTCTGGTTTTCCCATTTGAGATATTCCCAACAGTAGTGTCCTTTTTTCCTTTCCTCTTTGAAATGCTTCTTCCTGGCTCCAGAGAAAATCTCTTTTGTTGACATATCCCCTCTCCTCTCCTCCCCAGCTCTCCCGGAGCTGCCTCAGCCCACCTCCCGCAGGACAGCATCACTGGGATGCTCTCCCTGGAGCAGCCCTCTCCTCCTAGAGGGGCTCTTCCCCCACCGAGGGGCTGTTTGAAGGACATAACCCACCCAAACCGCCCCGCAGGAGGGTGCCAGGCTCCTGCACCAGGGGGGTGGACAGAGGATATTCTGTGCCCAGCCACCTGCAAATCCCAGTGGCATCTCCTCCCTGCCCCCGGGCTCTGCCACTGCCCCGCGGGCACTCACAGCTCCAACGCGTCCATCCTTCCATTGTCCCCACGTGCCGAGGACACCAAGCCCCCTCCCCTCACCCCCAGGTGATGCCGACGCAGCGGGACATTCCCCAGGTGTTACGGGGCAGGCAGCACCCCCAGAGCTGTCCTGTGCCTGGCACGGCCCCCCCAGCTCCCACTCCCACCTGGAGCAGAGTGACAAAGCCACGTGTGCCACCCAAGCCAGGAGCCGGGCTGCCCAGTGTCCCCTTGCACCCTGGGGGCTCACAGGTGCCCCCACACATCCCGGGGACTGCCTGGTGTCCCCACACACGCCAGGGACTTCCTGATGTCCCCACACATCCCAGGGGCTGCCCAGTGTCCCCACACCCCCCAGGGACTGCCCTGCACAGGCAGGAGCAGGCAGAGGAGGGCACCCAGGGACAAGCCCATTCAGAATCTTCCCCGTGCCAGCCAGCACTTCTCTCAGAAGCTGTTAACATTCCCACCGCTGTCTGGAATCACTTCCTCCCTCATCTCCGTGCACAAATCCCAGTGGGGATTGCTGGTGCTTCTGTTTCCTACCTGCGCCCCCACCCACCTGTGACTCAGTGCCAAAACAGTGGGACCTGGGAATCCAGCAGCCTTTCGAGCAAAGCGTGACTCACAGGCCAGGGCTTTCTGCTGAAGGAGCCGGCTCCTGCAGTCACGCTCCGTCTGTAATTCCCCTTAATACCAGTATCATTCCCTTCCTCCCACCACCCCATCCAACTACCACTCCAAAATAAAGGGTGCCCATTCATCTTTTTCTGCCTAATCCAGGCAAAAATGAGCTTCAGCTTGTGCAGAAATTAGGCAGCTCCCAAGCTCATCTCCCATCCCAAAGATTGGCTTTCAAAGGAGACTGGAAGCCAGGCAGAAAGGGAGAAACCGCGTGCAAACCTTGTCTTTAGCTAAAGCATGGCCCAAACCCCAAAGAGATGACCCTGAGAGCTCGGGTGTGCTTTTTGAGTCTGTCAGATGCAGGAAGCTTTCCCTGCCAGCTCCCAGGCCACACATACATGCACTTTTATGGGATAGATCTTCAACATGCCTCCACCCACAGCCGTGGGAGCAGGGTTCGGAGCAGCAGGAAGAGGCAGAGGCCCAGAGCATCCCTGGCTCTGTCCACACCACCTCCCCCTGCACCCCGACAGCGCAGGAGGGGACAGAGCCACAGCCCGCAGCGAGACCAGGAGCTCTCTGGAGCTGAGCCCACATCGCTGGGGGCTGGAACCAGGAATGCACCCAGGTGTCCCCCAGTGCACAGAAACCACGGAGAACCAGGATAAGTCAAGGTTCAGTGGAGAGCCCCCTGCAAGGACAGGTTTGATGGGGAGACAGATTTCTTCTCCGTGCTGCTCCCCAAGCCCCCTCTCCTCACAGATCCCGGGCACGGTGCTGCAAACAGTGGGGAGAACAAAGCCAAAAAGCTTCTTTAGGTTTAATATACAAAGCCCAGGCAGCTCAATCAAGCAACAAAAGCTAAATGTCATTTCCTCCCGTGGCACTGCCACTCTGCTCACAGCCGTTCACGTCTGACAGCTTGTCATCATCATGAGACACCGGGGACACAGCCTGGGGAAAGGCTGGCACCGAGGGCAGGGGAGGAAGGCTCAGCCCTACAGCCCAGCACAGATCACCAGCACAGAGGGACGTGGGGCACCTGTGTGAGCTGAAGGGCACAAGTGATCCCGCCAGGTACAGCCACACAAGGCAGGTGGGAAAGAGCACAGAATCATGGAATGGTTTGGGTTTGGGAGGGACATTAAAGCCCATCCAGTTCCACCCCTGCCATGGACAGGGACACCTTCCAGTGACCCAGGCTGCTCCAAGCCCCATCCAACCTGGCCTTGGGCATTTCCAGGGATCCAGGGGCAGCCACAGCTGCTCCGGGCACCCTGTGCCAGGGCCTGCCCACCCTCCCAGGGAACAATTCCTTCCCAACAGCTAATCTAAATCTCCCCTCTTGTAGTTTAAAACCATTCCCCCTTGTCCTGTCACTCTCTGCCCATGTAAAAAGTCTCTCTCCCTCTTTTTAGAATCCCCCTTTAGGCACTGGAAGGGGCTCTAAGGTCTCCTCGGAGCCTTCTCTTCTCCAGCTCTCAGCCTGTCTCCACGGCAGAGGGGCTCCAGTCTTTGGAGCATCATTCCAAACAAGCCTCCCCCAAGAGCACACAGGCTGCCCTTGAGGACAGCCCCACACACAGCAGCCTCAGGCACCCCAAAACCTGTCACCACATTCCCAACCTCCAGCTCAATGAGGCTGAAGTTCCCCTGAAGCTCTTTCCCTCCTTCTTGCCCAGCCAAGCTGCAAAGGCACTGAGGCTCGGCTGCCTGTTCCAGTTTAGAGGATTAGTGGATGCTCAGCACCTCTGCGAAGCAGGCACAGCCTGAGTCACTACCACTGGATTTAGGACTTCCAGCACCAGCACTGACCACTTGCGTGCAGTAGCGATGGACATTGATTTGTTAATGGGTTACAATGATCTGTCACAGCGAAAATGTGACTCCATGCAGCCACACACATTGCCCTGCTGGCATCTCAGCAGGCAAGGGAGGTGGGAGCGCTGCAGAGCTTGGAGTACAAGTGTCACAAACACCTTAGTGACTAATTCCAGGTGGAAACTTCCCGCTTAACCCAAACCACTTCCAATTTCCTTGCCAGTTTTCTCCTTTACAATGCAGGTATCTTTCTATATGGACGTGTCATTTGGAAGCAGAAAGGTTTTGTTTAAAACGTGCCAAAAAACAAAGTAGGAAAAGTCAGTCAAACTCTCAGCCATGCAGGAGAGCCCCTCAGAGACGCCCCTTTGGGCATCTTTACGTGCCATCTTTACCTGTCCCGTGCTGAGTGCTGCTAACACAGGAGCCGTTCCTTCAGCGCAGTTTCCCAGCCCCAGAACTTGCCAGTTCCTCCCGTCCCCCATCACAATTGTGTGCTTGAACACAGACGTGCTGCCAGAGCTGAGGAGATATTTTTAAGCACCCAAAAACAACTAAGCACAATCCTGCCAGGAAAACATTCCCCACTACCCCTCCCCACCTCAAAGCCCATCAAACTGCACAGCGAGGACATGGATCAGGACATCGGTGTGGAAAAGACCCCCAAAGAAGTGGAGGTAACAGCTCCCCATGGCAAAGAGCAGCTCCTTGGTGCAGCTTCCCACAAGGCTGGGGACAGGCTCTGACCCTGGGAGCAACAGGAACACTTGGACCCACCTCTGCCCCCCAGGAGTGCAAAGACGAAGCATCACCCTGGCCCCCCTTCTTCAGATTATCTAATAACATGGACAAAAACAGGCCCAGCAAGTTGTAATTTTTATGTAATTTAATTCTTATATAATCTAATTCATTGTTAATTAACACCAACTTCCAACTCGGCTATCGAGAGAAAAAAGGCAGCGGAACCCTAAAGCTGACACCCTGCAGGCCCAGCACAGCCAAACTCCTCTCCTCCCCCTTCCCCACGCTGAGCTTCCCTGGGTTTCACCACAGGTCACCCCAAGCCAGGGAAAAGCTCCTCTCCTGGAGGCCGCTGAGGACATAGGATCTTCACCCCGCAGGTTTTTGGGGGGTGTCAGCTCTGCTGCCTGCAGGGCTGAAGGTGACCCCCAGGAGCAGGACACAGCATCCAACCCCAGGCACCAGTCTCCCCCTCTATTCCCCCATCTTGAATATCTTCTTTTCCATAACTAGGCAGTGATCTCCTGAGGAGCTCATCAAAGCCCCTCTGTGGGGACCATATGGGGCTCTGAGGACCACAGAGAAGGGGAGAGGTGCAGCTGTCAAAGAGGGAACAGGCATCAACTTCCTGAAGCCAGGGAGCAGATCTATCCCAGAACAGTCCTGGGCCAACAGTGAAAGCCACTGAACCAGTCCACAAGTCCCTGCCCAGAGGAGAAAATTTCTCTCAAAAGCCACCCCTGGACAAGACTTGGGATTCTTAATGACTTTTCATTGGGATTTTTAATGATTTTTTTACTGAATTAGTGACTGTTGCAGGTCACCTCTCTGCTGATAGCCCTGCAATTCTCAGGCAGTTCTGCTTTCCCCCATTGCACCCAGGCTGAGAGCAACTCCAAGAGCATCCTTGAGAAATTCTCCCACACCTGTTAACTCCAGCACAGGATCCCTGTCCTCCCAGAATCCCTGCAGGCCCCAGGGTCCCAGCCCAGTGCTCTGCCAGGCTGGCTCACTGCTAAGCAGCCCTGGCAGAAAACAGCAGCCTGGCAAGTGCCATCCTGCTCCTGAGAGCTCCAGCCCACCCTGGAGCCTCCCTGGCTCATTCACAGCACAGCAGGGCTGTTCTCTCAGCCCAGTTAGAGCACAACAGCCCTCACATGACAGTGATGTCCTGATCCACTTTGCAAAAGCTGCGGGAACCCAAAATCAGTTGTCCAGACCTTTCAGTTTACAGATAGCTCACTGAGAGAAGAGCTATTAAATATAACTTGCCTTTCCCTTCCATTTCTCCTCCATCCCAGAGCAGATCCTCTGTGCCCTTCCAGCCAACACAGAGCTGGGCACGAGCACCTCAAGGCTGGCACCACCAGATGCCACAAAGAACAACCCCTCAGACCTCAGCAAGCACCCCCAGCCCCTCCTGCGCTTCACCCACAGGCACCTGCACCCCATTCTGCAGACACATCCTCGTATCCCTGCGATGCTCCAGGCTTCCACCCCTCACGAAGCAGACCTGCTCCAGTGCCTGTCTGCTGGAGTTTTTGGTTCATCCATCACTGCTCCAGCTAGATGGAAAAAAGTTGCTGCAAATCAATCATTCGCTCCCCTGGGCTGGGTTTGGGGGTGTTCACTCACACTGCCAGTCCCTGTCCCAGTACAGCTGCACAGGGGACAGCCTGATCCCTACCTTGTCACACCTGGGGCCTCCAGGTGATCAATTTAATAACAGAAGACAGCTGTGCCACAGCCCCTCCTGCAGCAGGGCTCAGGCTGGAGGAGCCTCCAGCTGACACAACACAGAGGTACAGATCGGGACACACTCTGTGCCACAGGTGGGGGTGGAGGCTGAAGAGCTCCTGCAAGCAGCACCTTTGCCCAAAAGCACCTCCAGTGAGACGATCTCCTGCTGGGCTCTGCTTCTGCGCACAAGTCTGAGCCTACAAATTCTCAAGCCCAGCCGACTTACTCATCCCAGCTCACTCATGTTGCTGTATCTGGAGGCGTAGTTTAAAAATGCAGGAATATTATTTAAAACCATAACTGCACACCTGCTGATTTCTGTTAGGTCCTAGGAGAATGCGTGGGACCACTATATTTAGAATTTAATAACTCCAGTCAGTGCATGCTCTCGACTGAGGACCTGCCTACGTCTGTTCCCTGTGGTCCCAGGGGAATATCCAGCCTTGGGAAGAGTGGTGGGAGCCTGGCTGCCCTGAGCAAGACCAGGGCAGGGCTGTGCTGAGGGCTGTGCTGAGGGCTGTTACACATCACCCTGCTGAGGCTGGGGTGCAGGATCTCTGGTACCTCCACACGCATGGAAGCGTGGGAGCTGAGGATCTCCTCTCCGTGCTTCAATTGCCCACATTAGAGTGAAGAAATGCAGGAAAAGCAGAAAGTTGCTCGACAGAGCTGGAAGAAGCACCACCTAGAGCAAGGGCAGGGCCAGACATTGCAGCAGCTGCATTGTGTTGGCTTCTGGATCTCAGCCGTGGAGATTTCCTGGGCTTCTCAAGGTACAGACATTGAGGGGGCAGGAACAGGCAGAAGCTCAAGCAGCCAGGGTGAGAAGTGACACTGATTTCAAAGCACCCCACGCTTCAATCAACCCTTAGTTTTAGTTTCATAATCAACTGCGGCAATCAAGGGAATGGGCTCAGTATCCACAGGTGCACTCGAGCCCTGTCACTGTGGGGGTCAGGGACACCAGGAAATCTGTCTGCACACTTGGATCCAGCCCCGAGGAGCTGCCCTGGAGCAGCTGCATGGCCCAGGGGGCAGAACAGGGAGGGCACAGATCCCTGCAACTCGAGCTGGGCCACACCAGAGCACTGGGGCACACAGTGGATCTCTGCTTGGGGGAAGGGTGTCCACCAGCCCCACAAGGAGCTGAGCCCTGACAGGCAGCGAGCCACAGTCCTGCATGAGGGGACAACTCGGACACAGAATGGTTTGGGTTGGAAGGGACCTTAAAGCTCATCCCATTCCCCTCCCTGCCATGGCCAGGGATGCCTTCCACCAGAGCAGGTTGCTCAGAGTCCCACACCCACAGCCAGCATCCCCTGGAAAATCTGGTACATGAGCTACACACCTGCAATGCTTTTGTGGCTCACATCCCAGAGCCAGGAAGGTGCCATGACATCTCCCATTACAGAGGAAACCACCCAACTCACCCCAAACCCCAAGGTCCAGGGTCATAGCACCCCGTGCATGGGGGTGCACCTCCTCCTCTCCCTCGAGCCAGGCACTGGCACACGCTTGGCTGCACACAGCAAACCCCAGGCACGTCCTGTGCTCAGCAGCAGCCGGACAACAGACCTTCCTCACACCCAGCTCCACACCAGGACAGCAAAATCCTGAGGGCAGAAACCAGGGTTTCTGTCCACAATGCCAAAAAGGAGCAGAACAAAGCTCCTGGATCTGCCAGGAACGTTTCCGGAGAAACGACTGAGTGGAGAAGAGGAGACTCTTCTTCAGCCACCGAGGGAAGAGAGGAGACAGCAGCGGCTGTGCACGTCTCACTGTCTCAGCAGCAACATGGGCAGCAGCAGGAGGGGCTCCAACTTCATTTGAATGCGTAGATATTTTAATAACCTTTACAAAGTGCTCAACAATCAGGGAAGAAGGTAAGTGAACAGCTTGGTGCTATTTTTCGCCCTGTGTGTCCCTACACAGACCTACACCCCACAGCAGCAGGGAGGCACCGTGTGCAGGTCAGCAGGAGATCTGGGGACACGCTGCTCAGGCTGAGCCCACTCAAATGGGGGAGAGCCCAGAGCAGCACTGAGTGCTAGCCCTGTCCTACAGGCCTCACAGAACATCCAAGGAGAAGCCACCCAGGCACAGAGCAATTTTCTTAATTACAGTAACTGTGTTTACATGCAAAACAAGGATGTGTGCACCCCCCCACGTGTGTGTACACACAGCTCTGAGCACTCACACGCTCCCAGAGGATTTCCAGTCAGCCCAAATGCCACCCTCTCCATCCCCACTGCGACCCCCTCATTGGTCCGTATCCCAAACAAGCTGACAATGAACCGCGTGTCTGTCTGCCCAGAGGAGCTCCCCTCTCCATTGCCCAGACCCTTCCTACATGCCAGGATGCTCCATCAGCACCTCATACCCACAGATGCCACTTCACCTGAGAAGCCACTTCTTGCTGCCCCTGCAGAGGCCTTTGCACGGGGCAGGTGCAGGGAAGGGTGACTTTGGTGCAATGACCTCGCTCCTCTGACGAGGGGACAGTGCAGTGGCACAGCAGAGAGCACCAGGCAGAGGCAGGCAGGCACAGGTGCACGTGGTCACCCAGCAGACACCCAAGATGTGCCACCAACACCTGGGACATGCCCTGGGCATGGAGACAGATGCAAGGTCCCAGAGCCTGCCGGAGACATCCCGCAGCAATGAGCTCTGTGGGAGCCCCAGACAGGAACAGGGTGATGCTTCCAGAGCCCTTGCCTTGCTCCCAGCCCCCTCCCAGCCCCAAGAGAGGTAAACGGAAAGCAAAGCACCAAGGATTGCACATCCCATCCCGCAGCCCCTGGGCACACACGGAGGCACCAGGACAGTCGGGTCACTGCCACCTCGTACCTGCACTCCGTGACACTACAGCAACAGCTCCCGCTCCGCCGGCCCCAGCGCCTGGAGCGCAGCTCTGGCCTCGACTTCCTCAGGCTGAAATACTCCGTCAGCTTCCCAAACGAAGCCATGGCTCCCGCTGGCGTCCCTGTGTCCCTCTGCACCCTCGTGCATGCTACACCCCGGCCGTGCCCGCTGCCCCGCGTGCTCCGCCAGCCCTCGGCACCGGGAGGGAGCGGGGCCGGATGGACCCAGCACAGGGCAGGAGTTCAGCCAGGAATTACTTGGAGTCCACAGCGTGCACAGTGAGCCCCCAGATCTGGAGGGTGCTAAGTCCTGTCTCCCTGAGCCAAGCGCAGGTCACAGCTCAGAGCAGCTGGCGGCTGCACATGTATTTCATGTGATGCTGCAGAGCTGAGTGAAGGAGGAAGAGGAAAAATTGGAAGTGCTCGCTGGAAAGGGTCCCTCGGTAGCGCTGGCACAGGTCTGCGAGCCCCCACGGCGAGTGCCACTGGGCAGGTGAAGGAGCTGCCCTCTGAGGAGGTGGCCCAGCGTGGCTGTGGTGGCCCTTGGCTGAGGAAGAGGATGGGGTTTGATCTCAGAGGTGATGAGAAACCCCAAGAAATCGGCTGCTCGGATGAATTTCCAAAGGGTCTGTTCTTACAGCGTGGAGAGGATCCCCGCTTGCTCTTCCCAAGGCTATTCAGAGTCGACCAGTTTTCCTCCCTCCCTGTTTTCCAAAGCAGAAGGCACCCTCAGCTGCCAGCAGCACCTACCTACCATGACTTTCCAGCCTGTCACCAAACACCTGAGCCCAAGGAGAGGGACAGGCATTTAAAGCAAGCGAGGCTGATCCAGGTAGAGGTCACTTGTGAGCTCTGCTCCCCACGCTCCAGCACAAAGCCTTTCCACAGCAGACAGCAGACACGGGGATGCTGCGAACCCGAAGGGAAATCCTCCTGCCAGCCCTCCCCTAGTCAGGAGCACTTGTCTCTGCATCCTCGGCGCCTGACGCCAGCTGGGCGGAGAAAAAACAAGGGCTTCAGAAAAAAACCGCCCAAACCTTGCTCCAGCCCCATGGAGCAAAGCCAGATCAGGTCAGTGAAGCATATCCAGGGGAAGGGGTGTCTGACGGCGACTCCCAGCCATGCCAAGAGAGGAAACAACAAGGAAACTGGTGGTAACTGAGCTGGCAGAGCCCCAAGCTCCCTGCACACCCTTTTATCACTCTGGTGTGGATGCCATGTTAAAAAATAAGCAACCTGCATTCCTTGCTATTTCCCTGCTTAGAGCCATCCCCTGCAAGCAGCCCCCTGGCCACCAGGGACGGCCATCCACTGCCGAAAACCCTTCCTGACCTCCACTTCCCTCCTCCCTTATTTTCCTTCTTCTCCTGTACACTCAGGCTCAGCTTTCCCCTTGGAATTAAATGCCTGAGCAGCCGGGTGCGCCCCGCGGAGCACGGCCCAGGGACACCCAGGCGGCCGCCCCCGCCGGCTGCTTGTGACCGGCAGAGTCACAGTCCCCGTCACCGCCACCGTCCTCGCCCGCGCTTTTTTGGGGGGGATCATTTGTTTGCACCATCCCTGCTCCCCGCTCCGGGCGCTGACATCCATCCCGGCAAACAGAGCGAGCCGCCGCAGACCCGCACACAAAGCCGGGGGCTGGCGATGCTCGGGGGGGCTCCGCGGCCGTGGGGGACCCTGCCAGCACCTCCGCCGGGCAGGCACACGGCCCCCGGCCACCTTCTCCCTGCCGGGCACACACGGGGAGGGAGAGCGGGGGCTGCTCCCGTCTCGCAGCTGGGGAAATAAAGCTGTTCGCGCACTGCTCCGCACAGCCACCCACCCCCGGCTCCCACCTTCTCCCTCCGAGGGGCTCCGCCGCAGCCGGGGAGGGGTCCAGGGCGCTTCCCCAAATCGATGGGTTTGTGGCGAGGGCAGAGCATCCGCCGGCTGGCTCTGTGCGGCGCAGCGCGAGCCGGTAACACTGAACCCCCTCTTATCTGCCATCGGCTCCCCGTTACCGACCGCGGTGAAATGCGACACGTCACAGGAGGTCAGATGAGCCGGAGGAGAGCGGAGGAGCCGGGGGAGAGCAGAGGGGGCTGGCGGGAGGCAGCGGGAAGCAGCCGAGGGGGAGATAAGAAAAGGAGAGGCAGAAGGGGGACAAACTCTTGTTTCCCTGCTTGGAAAACGGCACAGCACCGGCTCTCCCGGAGGGAACTGGGCTGAGGCACACACACCTTGGAGTTGAGGAGGACAGCGGGGTCACCTGGCAGCGGTGATGTTACCTGCTCCCGAGCTATGCCAAGGCAACAGGAGAGGGGCTGGACAGGGCAGCAAGAGGAGTGGAGAGGAAGAGTGGCGTTAATTTGAATCCCTCTCTTGTCCCCTTCCTCCCACCACCTGCTGGGAGGGCAGAGGAGCAGCGGTGCTGCCCCAGGGATCCTCCTTTGGCATGAGCAAAGCAGAACTGTTCAGGGACAAAAGTGCAATTTGGAAGACTGGTAAAAACAGTAGGAGGATTCGACAGCCAGACTTGCCCAGCATTCCAGCTGCATGGGGCACAGCCCTACAGCCAGGGACACCACACATTTCTGCAGTCCCCTCCGGTGGGGGGTAGGTAGGAGCCGCAGCTCTTGGCAGGGAGTCAGGCTCCCAACGAGGCTGCAGAGCTTAGTCCATGAGCCCAACAAGTGCCAGCACCTGGAAAACAAACAGGAGGGAACGCTACCTTCATGAAACCTCTGGATAAGCTGGGGATGGTGGCATTGAAGGTACCAATGCCTGAAAGATCAGACAGCTCCATAAACACCTCCATCTGTGCCCAAAAAGTGATACTCCAGACGGGATTACAGCCCCCCAGCGTACCCCATCACCCTGGACCAGGCTGACTGGGACCCATCTGGCTGAAAGCACAACCAGTGCTGGCTCAGAGGCAGCACAAGCTCCCACATCTCTCCTCTGGGTTAGTCTCTGCTTTTGTGCTGGTGGCTTGGGGCAAGGAAAGGGCTGTCTCCTTTGCCCCAAGGACATGGAACAGCCCTCAGGCTTTTCCTTGCTCAAAGAATGAGTGGTCAACCCTTCAGACAGGGCTGTCACACCAGCTGGCTCCCAGAGGAGCTCGGTGCGTCCTATTAGGCAGCAGAGGCAATCTGCCAAGATATTGCTGAACTCTCTAATTTCACATTAACAATCTGCTGTGCTGGGGTTTGCAGCCACGCACTCAGCGATGCGACAGCTTCCCACTTCCACTTATCAGTGGCATGAAACACTTCATAAGCGAAACAGTGGTTTAATTTGCAGAGACATAAACTGATTTTTAAGAGGAGCTGCGGAGGAGATGTTAAAGCAGGAATCAGGACCCACATGGCACTGGGACTTGGGGGATGCCGAGCACAGCTGCGCTGCCACCACCCAGCCCTGGCACAGGCATCTCACACCTCTGGCTGCAGCTTTTGGGAGGAGAAAAACACCCACACGTCAAACACAGCCTGCCTGGCTGGGTCACCTCACACGTTGCTGGGCCCTAGAGACCAACATTCCCCATTTCAGAGCCCTCCAAACACAGTGAAGCCATGGCAGATGTGGGAACCAGCACCAGTCTCAGCTTGCAAACATCATCAAAGCTTTTTCAGGCAGAAGTCATCACAGCTATGTCCCAACAGCTCAGACATCCTAAGTGTGAACTAGGAAGCTTCTGTGCCAGCTCCTGTGGCCAGCCAGCACAGTGGGACAAGCCAGCCAGCCCTGGCACCATTCCCAGACTCCCTGCAGCCCCCAGCCCCTGTGCTCCTGAGCCCAGTGTGAGCAAACCAGATCTGGTTACATCTCTGCGGCTTCCCCAAGCAGCTTTTGCTCCAATTACACTTCTTAAATATGGATAGGCAGAAGCAGGGAAAGAGGAAAAGGGGGTTCTTCTGAGCTGACAGCTCCTCCATCCACTCCTACAGTCCACAAGGACCCCAACTATATTTCTCCAGGGCTCCAGTTTCACTCCACACCCAGACCACTCAACACCAGTTAAACACACCCACTTTCCAGCCCTGGCCCTTCTGGGGAGCTGCATCTCCAAAAGCCACTCAGCAGCTGATGCAGAGCCCATCCTGCTCCTCCTTCAGCCGTGCTTCCAGCCCCTCATCCCTCCGCCAGGACAGCAGGGGGGATGCTCCCCAGTACCCAACCTCCCAGTGTTTGGGGGAAGCAATTAAAACAGGTTGAAGCCACAGTGGGAGCAGCCAGCCCATCTCTACAAGTGAAACCTTGACTGGTTTAAGGCTCCCTTTCCCTCTGTTCCTTTCCCAGGCTGGCTGATTCCTGGAGAGCAGAACTCCAGCAACGCAGAGGATGCACAAGTGGAGTCCTAGACTGGAGGTGTGACATTAAGCAGTGAGTGACAGCACCAGAACAGTCTAGAAAAGCTGCCAGATGGGCCAAAGGAGGAGCTGGAGCCTGAGCAGCTCATCGGAACCAGAGCCTGGAGCAGGAGGCACTGCTGCCTGCTCATCCCAGGATGTCCTGTGGCAAAGGGCTCATTTCACTGTTTCACCCAGTTTCCATCTGTTGTCATCAGAGTCCTCTCCCCACAAGGGACAAATACCTGCTGAGAGCCCCAAAACTGGGTGAGAGGAAGCTTCCCAATCCCCCAAGAACATCTGTGTCCTCAGGTCAGGTGGAAGAGAATTTCTCATGAGCCTTCTCTTAGTGCAGCTGGGGAGGGACCAGCTTCTCCAAGGCACCTGGGAAGGCACCTAAAAGCACCACGGAGACTTCAAAGGGCTTTGGAGCAGGAATTTTCCAAACTGCTGAAAACTGGCCACTGATCACACATCAGCTCCCTGACACATCTTTCAGCCAATACTGAAGAATTTTGATAATCACTATTTTTTTTTAATTCTGAGCACTAATTTTTGGTGTTTAGGAAATAAACTTCTTCCACCCTATTTTAAATACACTCACAGTGACTGAGGCCCTGTTTTGCACTGCTGGTTAACCCAGTGTACCAGAGACCCATCAAATGTTTTGGGATAGCTATAAAAATAAAACTGGAATACATTATTTCACAGGATGTTCAAAACCAATTATCAACATGTGCATGCAAAGAAACATGTTAAATGCAAGTATGAACTGAGTTAAGAAACAAATGCACAAGAGACATCAAAACAAATCCAGAGGAGGCCACAGAGATGCCCCAAGGGCTGGAGCCCCTCTGCTCTGCAGCCAGGCTGGGAGAGCTGGGGGTGTTCACCTGGAGAGGAGAAGGCTCCAGGGAGAGCTCAGAGCCCCTTGCAGGGTCTAAAGGGGCTCCAGGAGAGCTGGAGAGGGACTTTGGAGTGACAGGACAAGGGGGAATGGCTTCCCACTGCCAGAGGGCAGGGATAGATGGGATATTGGGAAGGAATTCTTCCCCGTGAAGGGACATGAGTGGGCTTGGCAGTGCTGAGGTAACAGCTGGACTCAATGATCTTGGAGGACTTTTCCAACCTAAGTTATTCCATCCAGAATTCACCAAAGCATTTCATCTTGAGTCTAAATGTGCCCGTGCTCTGTGCAAACAGGAGCCCACAGCGGCACAACACTGCAGGTCCTCCCTGGTGCCCAGAGCCCTGGAGAAGCACGGCTGGAGGCTCCTGGAGCCAACTCCTGGGAACAGCACAGCCCTGGGAGCGAGGCACACTTGCTGGCAGAGCTGTGAAGCCCTCTGGGAAGTGCTACATCTCAACACAGCTGTAATAAAGTGCAGAGTGTGCAAGAGGTTCAATAATTTCAGCCTAAGCAGGCACTTTGCAGTAATTGCCAGCTCTATTGCATTACACACACATTTCCGTGCTGGTACCTACCACGAGCCAGCCACATCAATTTACTGATTTACCCAATGTATCACTTAGCACAACTACTCTAATTCCAGCAGCAAACCCAGATGTGCTGCCCAAATTAAGGTAAAATACCCTCATTCTCAAATTAAATTAAAATACCCTCTCTCTTGGAAGTAACAGAATCATGCAGGGAGAGTCTTGCACCACAAGGATGGCAAAGGGTTTGGAGCGGAAGCTGTAGGAGGAGAGGCTGAGGGAACTTGGTTTGTTCAGCTGGAGAAGAGGAGATGGAGCAGAGAGCTCACCGGGGCTGCAGCTTCATCCCGAGGGGCAGCTCTGATCTCTGCTCTCTGTGACAGGGAGCGGCTGGAGCTGTGTCAGGGGATGGTCAGGCTGGATATTGGGAAAAGACTCTTCCCCCAGAGGGTACTGGGCACTGCCCAGGCTCCCCAGGGAATGGGCACGGCCCCGAGGCTGCCAGAGCTCCAGGAGCGTTTGGACAGCGCTGCCAGGGATGCCCAGGGTGGCGTTGCTGGGGTGTCTGTGCAGGGCCAGGAGCTGGACTTGTGATCCTCGTGGGTCCTTCCTATGATTCTACAAAAATTCACCTTCCCAGAGAAGCACCCAGGGAGCAGAGGTGGAACCACCACCAAATCCAGTGGGGCAGCACAGAGGCAGCACCAGCCCCCAGCACAGAGACACCGGTGCTGATCCAGTAACCCACCTGCAGCAGCTGATGAGCATCTGTCCCTGCCTGGAGCAGCGTGGGATGTGCATGCTCCTGAAATCCAATTCCCTTTTTAACCCCCCGGATCGATGGAAATTGCCAGGTTATTTCATCCCACTTCAAAAGGTTCTCCCCACTCGCAGCCCTGTGCAGTTAAATCACGGGCACACAGGGATAATTACCTCCCAAAGCAGGGCTGTCCCGGGTGCTGCTCCCTGATGGCTGTACAAAAACATAGCTCAGGCTTGCAGGGAAGAGATAAGGGCAGGGAAAAGCAGCCAGCAGCACAGGCAGCTGCAGGAGCCACACAGGCTTCTAGATACTTGCTAAGTGAAAAAAGAGAGAGAGAAAATTTGTTGATACCTCCTAAAAATAATTTGTTGCGTTCAAAAGGACTGAAGAAAGTATACAACATCAACAGTGAGGTGATGGGAAGAAACACAGCCAAAGGAGAAACAAAGACAGGATAATCTGAGGACATTTGGAGCTGGCAGGGCTGTCTTATGGGCAACGGGTGCTGCCTCTGCGGAACCATTCCCAAAAGTGGCCACATTGGCTCTGCCCCCCCACACTGCTTGAGACCCACCCGAAATTCATTTGATCCCCAGGGAACGATCTCAGCCCCGAGGCTGCCAGAGCTCCAGGAGCGCTTGCACAACCCTCTCAGGGATGCACAGGGTGGGGTTGTTGGGGTGTCTGTGCAGGCCCAGGAGCTGGACTGGATGATCCTCATGGGTCCCATCCAAGTCAAGACATTCTGTAATTCTATGGTTTAATTCTATGATTCTTTCAAATGAAAAGGGAAAAAAAACCCAGATCCTGCCCACGTGGGACAAACTGGGACATGTATAATCCCCACACACTCAAGCAGCCTGGGAACAGACCCAGCTCACTGCACACCAGTTGTTCTTTTCCCCTGAAAAGCCAGCCCTGGCAAAACCCGAAGCAAAAATTGGAAAACTCATTAACATGATCAAAGATTTCAGAAAATGGAAAGGAGAATAATTCATGCAATTAGAGCCCAGCAAACTTCATCAGTCTTCAGAAAAAAAAAATGATAATCAATAAGGAGCAAGCAGTCTCCAGGCTGGGAGAGCCAGGGGACCGGATCGATGCAGCTGCCGGCATCCCACAGACAGCAGAGCTCCAAGGAGGAGCAGCCCTCCCACAGCTGCTCCCAACAACTGCCTCCCCCAGCACCCCTGTCAGACCCAGGGGGGCTCTTACAAGGGTTTCCTTAGCAAGCACACAACCCCCAAGGCGTCCCAAAAGGGGCCAGGCTCGCAGTGGTGTGGTCGGAGAACGAGGAGGCAGACAAGGGACGGAGCGGTTGTGCCCAGCTGCCAGCCCGTGGGCAAAGCCATCCTGGGCACACCATTTTCACTGCGTGTTGCACCCGCTCCTCCCGGTCCTGTACACACCAGGGTGTACACAACCGTGGTGGCTGCTCAGGGAGCCCCTGCTGCTCCCTTCACCCCAGCCTTGTGCCCCAGCTTTCTGAACCACCTGTGACTGCTGGGCACTGCCCACGGCTGCTGTGTCCCCTCCTGGGGCTCACCAGGGCAGGGAGGTGGCACCAGTGGCCGCTGGCTGAAGAGGGATCAAAATCAGATTAACAGCCAGGCATAGGAGATCACCTCATACACAACCAAATGAGCAGGATGAGCATCTGACCAGCTCCCTCTTAGCACCTGGCATGGCCTGCTTGGAAGGGAATTATGGATAAATCACAGAATCATGGAATCACAGACTGGTTTGGGTTGAAAGGGATCTTAAAGCCCATCCCATCCCACCCCTGCCATGGGCAGGGACACCTTCCACTGGCCCAGGCTGCTCCAAGCCCCATCCAACCTGGCCTTGGACACTGCCAGGGATCCAGGGGCAGCCACAGCTGCTCTGGGCACCCTGTGCCAGGGCCTGCCCACCCTCCCAGGGAAGGATCTCTTCCTAAGATGCAAGAGCCTCTCTGGGAAATTACTCATCCATGGCCTCGAGCTTCCCTCTGATTTGGGTGAAGTTCTTCCACTGATCCCATGGACATGGAGGCACCGTCCTGAGCACCTCCCCTTCCCAGGGCTTCACGACTCAAGCTCACCTGGACTTTTGTGACCTAGCAGCAGACCCAGCCTGGCAGCTGTGGTTTGTGTGGTGGAGAGGCTGTGCCAGGAGGAGACAGTGCTCAGACCCCACGGGAATTTGAATCCTCCCTACTCCCCAAACGAGTCCCACATCCCTCAGGAAGCACTGGCCCAGAGGGGCACAGACATCCTCAACAAGCCCAGGATCCCACACCAGGCACCATTTCTACTTCCAACTGTTTTCTTTTCACCTCTCAACCAATAATTATTCCATTTCTGCATAAAACAGAATCTATTAAGATCTTACTTCTTTCCCAAACAATAGATTAACGTAATCCTCTTACACCACCAAGCCGGCTCCGCCTGTTGCAGTCAATGATTGCAAACTTTCAAGCCTGGAGTCAAATTTTAACTTTTCCTGTCAAAACTCTGAACAGCACAATCACCAGCTAGACAGGGATGTTGGATTTACTCAGAATAAGGCTTTCCATTTAAATTAAGGCCAAAGATTTCCCCCAGGTTACAGCAATTTAATTAAAACAAAGTCAAAACAAACCTCTAAAACTTCTGAAATGCTAGTTGTGTAAAATTAAAACCTCCAGGACTGCCAGAGTACAGAGCCCAAATAGCACCCAAGGGAAAACAAATACTTCGACTTATTTCAGGAAAATAAGACTGACAAAGCAGATCACATCCAATCCTTCACAATATAGGCAATATGTTTAAAGCCCCATTGGGCAGGACAAAGACAATTACCCAGATGGTCAGAGCCACCAAAATGAGAAGCTGCATAGTGAGACTCCTCACCTGAGAGGAGCTCTGCTGCCGTACAGCTCCAAGGCACTGCTGTCCCTGCTCACATGCCCACATGCAGGCAGCAGGGACAGAGCTCCAGTCAGCGAGCTGCTCAGGGCACTCACAGCAGCTCCCTGAGCTCTGCCACCTCAGGGACACCCACAGGCCCTGGAAGTTGGTGGGATTAGCTGTGCATGGGGCAGCCACACACCGGGGTCCCAGGAAGCCCCCCATTCTCCAATGTGAGCCCTGAGGAACCCGACTGCTTCCAGGACTCTGCCCCACATGCTCACGTCATGCTCACGCCAGGAACACATGGTTCAAACCCGACACCACAGCGCTGTGTGGTGAGACCAGGGTTTCGCTGCTGTGGAGAAAGGAGGCAGAGGAGGAGGGAGACCCTGGCATCCTGCACCATCTGCAGCATCAGCCCTTCCCACCTCTATTCCTACCTTTACCCCGCTGCTGCCTTCAAAGGGTGCTGCCGTGCTGACAGAGGGAAGAGAAACCCCAGGGAGGTGTCTGTGCAGGCTGATGGGAACTGGTTGGTGTCCCACTGTGAAACTCACACCAGCACAAGCAGAAAGGAGCAGAAATGAGTCAGCTCAGCTGATCTGCTCTGAACCAAAACACAGCCGAGTCCAACCACACTTCCTCAGCACCGGAGTGAGCTGACTCATCCCACGGCCACGAAAGCACTGCACCCAACACAGGGGCAGGGGAGGAGGGGGCTCCTTCCAGGGCTGAGGGGTTTGGACCTTGCCCCAGCACCCACCAGGGGATGAGCAATGTGAAGTTGTGCCCTGAGGAGCGAGACAACACTCCAGCCCTGGCAAAGCATCCTAGGATCCTGCCAGAGCCTGGACCACACCAGGAAAGGCCCCATAACTACTGCACATCCAGCACATGCAAACCCCAGCATCTAAGTGCTGGCTGGCCAGAGGGTTTAGTCAAGGGAGTTTCTGCCAAACAGTCAGGGTCAAGGATCCACTGGGTTCCCTCCATAATTCAGTGCCCTTCCCTAAAGAGAGGGGGCAACAGCTGTAAGACAACACCTTTTACATACACCCCCCTGGGGTCTGTCAGGCTGTGCCAGGACACAGGGGAAGCAGAGCACACCTTGCCTGCAGTGTGGAGGAAGGAGGCCCAGCATGGCAGCCACGTTCCACAGCAGAAAACCCCCCAAACTGCCAACCTCATGAGGTCAATGTGGTGAGAAGAATAACTCACAGCACGTGCTCTGCACAGACACTGCTAGGCACTTTCCTCACTGACAGGAGGGAAACACCTTCTGCTCAAAAGAGAAAGCAAATCAGAAATTGAAACTTCTACATCAGTTACCAGCTGCCATGGGAGAGGAGATGGTGGAGCACAAGGCACTGAGGTCAGTGCTTCTCCCTGTCAAATACCTAAACGCAGCATCAGAAGTGTGTGACAGAACAGGCTCCTTCCTACACCTGCTCTCATCAGTGTACGAACACACAGGCTGCCTTCAGCTCAAATGCCAAGGAATTCATCCCTTTGTCACCCCAAATGAGAAAAAAAGCTTGAAGTACCCCAAAGATTTGTTCATCACCTTTGTTTATCATTCCTGTGAACCTCAGCTCAGCCCAACACGCACCTCTGCACAAGCAGAGACACCACCACACCTCAGCCCATCTCTCAGCGCACAGGCGGGACCAGCACCACGGTACCTGTGGGGTTGAGCAGCCTCACTGTCCCATGCAGCAGCTGGCAGCAGCCAGGACATCTCTGCCAGCACCTCAGGCAGCTCTGGGAGCTGTGCTGTGGCCCCCCAAACGCTGGAGAGCCCCATCCCACGTGTCTGCCTCCCCCCAGGCAGCACAGCCGGGTCTCTCGCTGCCCAAGGCTTGCAGAAGACACAGGTGGGACTCACGGGGAGCATCATGACAGCAGCACAAACCTGCACTTCCCACTTCCTCCCTGGGTGCCAGCCCCCCAAGCTCAGCCATGGCAGATGAACTAACTGGGGCAGAGAGCCGTCCTTCGGCCACGGGCTCCCAGCCGGGCTGCCGGGGGCAGGCAGAGCTCAGTGGTGCAGCTCGGCATTGTGCAATCCCCACATGACAAAAATCGGGATATGTCCCCTCCCACAGGCCAGCAGGCAAAACTCAAGGTGCTGCTTTCCCTCCCAGGTGGGGCTCAGGAAAGTCTCTTGAGCCACTTCCAGGGCTGGAGCCCCTCTGCTCGGGAGCCAGGCTGGGAGAGCTGGGGGTGTTCACCTGGACAAGAGAAGGCTCCAGGGAGAGCTCAGAGCCCCTTGCAGGGCCTAAAGGGGCTCCAGGAGAGCTGGAGAGGGACTGGGGACAAGGGCTGGAGGGACAGGACACAGGGAATGGCTTCCCAGTGCCAGAGGGCAGGGCTGGATGGGATATTGGGCAGGAATTGTTCCCTGGGAGGGCGGGCAGGCCCTGGCACAGGGTGCCCAGAGCAGCTGGGGCTGCCCCTGGATCCCTGGCAGTGTCCAAGGCCAGGCTGGACATTGGGGCTTGGAGCAGCCTGGGCCAGTGGAAGGTGTCCCTGCCATGGCAGGGGGTGGGATGGGATGGGATGGGATGGGATGGGATGGGATGGGCTTTAAGGTTCCCTCCCACCCAAACCATCCTGGGATTCTACTTTACTGCATGGTCATCCCAGGTGCCAACGGCTCCTACCTGGTGCCAGGCTGGTTTGGGGGCACAGAAGAGGTTTCCCCAGCTGTAACACCTCAACAGAAAAAGGAGAAAAACAAGAAAAAGGAAGGAAAAAAACAAGATTGCATCTTAGCCCACGTTGTCCAGTGCTGGATGTCTCTGCTTTGGTCCCCCCAGCTCAGGCAGCAGCTCTCTGCACAGTCTCATCCTCTGTCAGACCCTGAAATCCACCTCAGCCTTCATTCCAGGGGAAGGAGCCAGCACCTTTGTAAGCTCCCAGTCTGCATCCACAAGTGTCAGCTGGGGCCTGGGGCATGCAGGGAAAACCTCCTCACTCCCAAAGGCCCCAAAAGAAATTCTGGAAAAAGAAGTCACAATCTCACCAAAATCAGGAGCCCTTATCATTCCCTTCAGAGTTGTTCCAAATCACCTGGATCTGCCCACGGCAGCCCTCTGGCAACACATAAAAAGCAAAAGCTGAACACAGGCAGACACATTTCGAAGGCAGAAGCTGATGGGTTTCCCTGGTGCAGCCTCACATGGCTCATCTCCATGGGTCCCACCACAGCTCTGCCTTCATCTCGGGGCCATCCCTACAGGAAGCAGCAGCTTTGGGATGTTCAGCAAACCCCTGGGGCTCCTTCACATCAGCTGCTGCAGAGCATGGCAGAGCAGGGCCACAGAGTGAGGGTAACCAGCACCCATGTGCTGTCCTGCAGCACTCAGGCTGCCAAACACAGTCTGGGATTTTCTCACTCTAATATCCTCAGGCTCTGCCCAGCTGGGCCATGGCTCCAACTCAGCTGTGTCTTTCCAGCCACTCATTTTCCAACAAAGCTTAGCCTTCCCTCCCTCTGCAGTGGAACCCAGGCCCCCCTCTGCTGTGGGGGCCACTGCAGCACTGGGCACTGCAGTGGAACGTGGCAATCCATGCCCTCAGCCTCCTTGTTCGCCAGACATTTGGCCACAAGTGGGTGGGAGCTAAAGAGGTCAGGGGATGATTTTCTGCTTGGTGCTCGCAGCAGGGCTGGGAAAGGTGTCCCTGCCTGCCTGGACAGGGACAGGATGCTGCTCAGAGCCCACGGGGTGACCACGCAGGAATGCTGCTCGGCAGGACCGACCTCCCCAACCCCACACCAGCAGCTTAAAGCAGGAATAATGCACCAGGGAAGCAGCTCTTGTCCTGCAGGAGGGACAGGCACCAGGACAACGTGACCCACGTCCTCCCTGGTGCAAACAGCTTGGCATCTCTCGTGCCACCCCCAGGGATGCAGAGCAGGCAGGGTACATACTCATTATGGACAAAGCCCCACACACATCCAGGAGAACGTGTTTTAAAAGGTCGCTCTGCATCTCAGGCATGGAGCAGAGAACTGCAAACAAGCACTGAAGGTGGCAAGTACCAGAGGACATCAGACAGGCCACACTGTCACTGCTGGCAGGCCGGTGGTGTCCCAGCCAGGCGGAGATGGGAGCTGCCAGCAGAGCAGCCAGACCCGTGAACACTCATGGATGAACGTGCTTGGAACAGCACGAGCAGCCCCACGGGGCTCAGGAATTAGGTGAAGCGATAATAGGGCAGCTCTGGCATTTGGAGCAGCTTTTCTGCTACAGACACTCAGCCCAGAGCACGGGAATGGCGGTGTCTGAGCCAGGTGTCACCCGTGGGGCACATGTGCCACACGGGGTGCCACTGCCTGGGAGGTCGGTCATGGCTGAAATCCGTCTGAATCGCCTCGAGACGCAGGCAGTGAGTCCAACCCCGGAGCAGGATAAGGGCCAGGACTCCTCTGGCCCTGGATTACATCCTGGCATCGCAAGAACCCAGCCATGGGAACACAGAGAGGTGCTCAGAGCTAAGGCTTTTTCAAGGCACCAAGATGCAAATAGATGTAGATAACATGAAAATGAAAAATAAATAAATAAAGATGCAAAGCATCTTTTTCATCCACAGAAAAGCCTCATGCAGAACTACACCCTACAGGAGCCAAGATGTGCAAGCCAAGCTTAATAACCCTCCCTCCAGCCTCACAGCTCTGGTGACCAGGGATGTCCAGGCTCCCCAGGGAATGGGCACGGCCCCGAGGCTGCCAGAGCCCCAGGAGTGTTTGGACAGCGCTGCCAGGGATGCCCAGGGTGGGGTTGTTGGGGTGTCTGTGCAGGCCCAGGAGCTGGACTCAATGATCCTCGTGTGTTCTTTCCCACTCAGGACATTCCATGATTCTATGATAAGTCTGAAGATGGCCCAGCCATCCTCAGGCCCCTTTTCTTTGGGAAGCTGCATCCCCTGCTGAACTCTGCCTGATTTGCAGATGTGTCTTTGTTACCTGCCCACTATTTGCAGAGGAACACACCAGATTAAGGTGCCTCCCAGGCACCAGCTTTGAGTCTTTGATTTACTCTTTCATGGGTCACTGTCTCTGTAAATGTCTATCAAAGGCAGTTGCCAGCACACTCAACAGCTGCACCCGTGGCTGAGCACAAAAAATGAACAAGACTTTCCTCCCAAATTACTCCTGCCTCACAGAGAGCCTGAGAGGTCAGAAAGGAGGGGACAGGAAGGAAGAAAAGGTCAGTGCATGCAGCAAATGCAACATGAAAGTCAAATCAGCACAAGCAGGATGGGACAGTGTGAGCTGGACCAGCACAGCCCTCTCTCTCCCCTGCCCAGGAGCAGGGCAGGCAGCACCAGGCTCAGCAAAATGCCACCTGATTTCCAAAAGGCATTCTATAGAAAGAGCTACCAAAAATGACAGTCAGCAACCCCGAAACTCTTAAGAAATTGGGGCAAGCAAGGATTTTTGAGGATGGAAAGAAAAGAAATCACAAGCAGAAGCAACCTGCTGGAACAGGGTTTTTGGTAGCAGCCTGCAACAGCACATCCCAAATCCCATGCAGTCTATCTCACGTTGCTCCAGCTGATGTGACCCAAGTACACACAGCACAGAGAGGATCCTGCTTCCCTGGCACACAATGGATATGGCATTACAGCAAAGGGCAGGGAGAAAGCAGAGGAGCAACGAGGCCCTTTGCCACCCCAGCTCCCTTCCAAAGGTTCTGACTGCACCAGCTCCAGCTGCTCCGAAGGGGAAAGCCTCTCGGGTAACATTAGGGCTGTACAAGAGCTCCACAGTAAAGGCAGGGAGCCTGACTGCTCTCCCTTAGCAGCTGGCTGGACTAAAGATTTCATGCAATGGGTCCCTTTGGAAAAAATTACACAGGCTATTAAGAAAGATGTGCCTCTCATCTGATGAAATCCAGCAAACACTGCAGCTATCTGGGCACCCGGGCGGCTCTGTGGAGCAAAGGAAAAGCTGCAGTCGCTCTCGTGAGCCCTTTCTGGATGCAGGAACCAATGGGCAAAGCAGCAGCTCCATTAGCAGTAAAGCAAATGTGCAGAGACAGCCGTGCTGTGCCTGTGCAGAGTGAGGTGGACCTTGATTCCAAGGGAAGGAGCAAAGGAACGCTCGGCAGCGATCGTTCGCTGGTTCCCGCTGGAATCCAGCGGCTCCCGGGGCTGCAGGAACAGGACAAACAGCCCCAAGCCAGGGGCAGCACGGACCTTACAAGGTCTTCCTTCCCAGAGGAAAGTGAGTGACACGGCCATCCCCCTCGAGACCGGGGCACTTTGGGAACCCAAAGCACCTGCTGGTGCTTGTCCTGACAGGCAGGCAGGAATTAACCCCAGCTCCCTCACCCAGAGCTGACGGGACCAGAGGAGCACAGGCTGCCACAGCATCAGGAGCATCAGATGCTAAAGAACCTCACGGTTTTGGGGAGATAACCCAGTTTAGTGCAGCATTATTGAGGGTGTAGCCAGCGCCACTTCCTAAGCAGCACAGACTACATTAAACTGGACTCTGCCATCCCTTCAGTGTTCAGCACCTTCACAATGGAGCCTGAGCAGTTAAACATTGGACTTGTCCAGAGGAAGCAGATGCAGGGGAAGAGTCCACATGGCAGAGCTCCCACTGGCGTTCACAGAGCCCTTCTGCAGAGCAAACCCATCCACCCAGCACAAGGCACCCGCAGGTAATTGTCCCAGGGAACCGGAGCTGACACCCTGGGCTCGCTCACAGATGCAGGGAGCATTTCCAGGTCCTGAGTGTGAGTTTCCAGGTCCAGCCACCCGCACACCTCACACTCTTTCCTGCTCTCTGGGCGTACAGCTGCCAATTCCCACTCCTTTCCAAGGGAACCTGTTGGCTTGGATGCCGTGCCAGGCTCCACTGCAGAGATGCAGGTGCCTTCACAAGCACACAAAGTGTGCAGGAGGGTTACACTTGTGGGTAACGCTCCTCTGCAGCAGATCTCCAGTGCAGTCTGCTTCCCATGTGCTGCACACACCTGGAGACAGGTGCTTGAAGCAACCGCCCCCACCACCTTCACTGCTGTGGTGCTTTGCTGCTTGGAAAGGCCATTCCACAGCCCCAGCCTGGCTCTGGGAACATCCCATGCAGCCAAGCACGACCCTGTGGTGTGGTTCCCCATGCTGCAGGGCTGGGCTCAGTTCCATAAACACAGCCCGTCCTTCACTCATTCCCCACACTGTCCTCATCCTCCAGATCCTCCCAGCTTTCCACAGCAGGGTAAAGCTGAGCCACTCCCATCCTCTCCCAACCCTTCCTCACTCCCTTCAGATCCCTCGTGGTTCAGGAGCTTGTGTAAAAGCTCCTGCAGGACCCGGCTGACGGTGGACTCACAGAAGGAAGTAACAGCTAAAATTCAGTTGCTCTGATCCAAGCAAGGATGCCCACAGATTTCCAAACTCCAGTGGGGAGAGAAGTTGGAAGAATTGGAACACAGATGCCTGCAGACTGCCTGGGATGACGACTCGGTGTGAAATGCCAACTCCTGCCATCGGTGCGGGAGGCATGGGCAGGCTGGGGGGCACTGCCCTGGGCTGGCCCTTCGGGGTGACAGCAGCTCCTTATCTATGTCCCCCAGCTCATGGGGGCTGGCTGCAGGCAGAGCACTCCTCACCTCTGTGTGCTTGTGCTACACGCACCAGCATGGATCCAGCAGAGAAACTCCTCCCCAAAGCCACGGTACTGCCCACGCACCCCATGACAGCAACTGGGTTTGGGGAGAGCCTCAGCACCCAGCGACTGCAGCCCCAGGAGCAGCCCCAGCAGCTGCACACCCCTGTTTATCAGCCACACGTGTCAGCTTTGAACACTGGTGCTTTTGGCAGCTCCCTGTGGCCAAGGAGAGAGTGCAAACACATCCCACTGCTCAGCTGGTGAGCAGCTATTAGCAGGTTATTAATAAATCATTTACTGTTTATTGCAATCATTCTGCCAAAACACAAACAAAGAGCATTGCAGTCACTACCAGCAAAGCTGCCTGTTCACACGGGTCAGGGAAACAGACGTTTTGGGTATTGCCTTCTGAAAAGGCGGTGTACAGAACCTTGGGTGGCCCAGGCTCCTCCAGCTGTGACAGCTGTGCCTGCACGGTGGTGTCCAGGACAAACTCTGCCTCCTGCCAAAGCCCTGTGCAGAGGAACAGACAGCAGCAAAACCACCCCATGCAGAAGCTCTCCTGAGGAGCTCATCTTCTCTCCAGTCACTTTTTGCCAGGGCTACAGGGAACCCAGCAGGGCTGTGGGTCTCTCCCCCACCTTCCCACCACTGCAGCGAAGGACCAAGCCCCCGAGTCATCCCCAGCACTGCAGATGAGTCCAAGGGCTGCTGACAGCATCTTCACCCTGCTTCCTCCCAAAACACCATGGGAAAAGCATAGGAAGGAAAGAAACTGCCAACCTGCCCTTACTTCGCTGATAAACAGGGAAGCCGCTTTCATCAGCACATCAAGAGCCTGTGGAGATCAAGGAAATATATTCCTCCATACACTCTCCGGGGCATGGAGCTATTTGCAACCTGAAAAACAGCTGCTGTCACTGCACATCTGAGGAATGATCCTGAGCACAACAACGTGGCTTTAAAGGAACAACTGCTACCCACACTGCAGCTTGTTGCACGCTCCCTCCAAAGTGGCTCTGGATGGACTGGAAAGGGATGTGCAGGCATGGCTGCAGGGAGCACCAGCACCATCCCAGCCACACAGACAGGGCACACAGATCCCCCAAACCCCAGCACTGCCACCAGATCTCTGTGGATCTGCTGCTGGCAGCCCCTCTCCAGGGGACTCCAGAGATCCCTGTGGCCAAGGCGCTCTGTGAAAGCCCCGGCCAAGGTGGAGGTGCCCACCCCAAACTCGGATGCTGAGACAGGGCCTTGGGGACATCAGGCACAGGGACCTCCAGGGAGGAGGAACAGCAGCACGAGCTGAAATTGTGCCATCGAAGACCAGAATTAGGTTTTCTGCTTAAACAGAGTGAAAACAAATAAAAGGACCAGAGCAAGACACAGCTACATCATTATGTGCTCCCCAATAGGCACCTGCACAGAGGATGTGCCCAGGGGACACCTGGGGACAGACCAGCACCTGTCGCCAAGCCAGGAGCCCTGAGCGGGTTGGCCTACAGTGCTAGGAGCAGATGTTACCCTCCCTCCCCATACTCTCTGAATAATTAATCCTAATAATTTAGTCAAGCCTTTAACTAAGCCAGATCAGCAAATGTAGTAAGGAATTTCTAGGTCAGAACTACAAGAGCTGGGGATGGGAAAAAAAAAGGAAAAAGAGCCTTAATGCTCTGCCTCCTGCTCATTCCCAAGGGATTATTAGCACCCTGCTCTGCCTTTCCCTACCACAGCTGGCACCTCCGTAGCAAGAGCTTAGATGGGAGTCACACCTTGTCGTCTTGACATCTCTGACACCTCAGCTGCCTCTGACACCACCTAAGAGCACATTTCTGTGCAGAGCATCTCTCTCCATCTCGTACAGCCCATTCCCAGCACCGAGAGGAAAGCACCCCATGACAATCATATTTGTTAAGTCCCTCACGCTTCAACGCCTTTGATATTTTAACCACCATCTTCTGCAGAGGCATTTTTCCCTCTCTGCAGAGCTGTAGCCCAGGGATGGAGCTTGCAGCAGAAGCCCCAGGAGCACCAGATTTCATAGCACCAGAGAAACAGCAGCCTCCATGAAGCCTCTTTCAGCCCACCCATGTGGTACCATCCATCACTGTGCCCGGCAGCACAAGGGGCAGGCAGGTGAGCTGGCACAAGGGACAGCAGCAGCTCCCACAGGGCACTGGAGACAGATGCTCCTTCAGCAAGAGCTGTATCCAATGTTCCAAAAGCACGAGGTCTGTCCTCCTCAGGAGACAACCCTCGTGAAAATTAAGAAGTAATTCTAAAAAAAGATGGAATTTCGACAAGATAGATACAGGTATTTGGCCACCCAAAAGAGTCTGGTGCTGAGTGAAGAGCACACAGAGCTGGGCTGGAAGAAGGGCAGCGGGATCAAGACAGAGAGGAGGGTTGAGCTTAGGTGAGGGGTTCCAGCAGTGCATGCCATTCCCACAGGTGCCAGAGCCATAGCAGCAGCAGTGCCTCGCTGCCCTCTCGTGTCCCCACCCCACACACCATGGGGACATAACCCACTTCCCCCTGGGGACCCACCCTGCAACAGCTCCAGTCTCCTGCTACTCCCTTCTCTCCTCCCACCTTCATCGGGAAAGCAGAGGGACTGCATGGGGGATCAGAGACTGGGGCAGTGCTTGCAGTTTCCCAGTTCTCAAGGAAAGAGTTCACCCTAAAATCCCACTGTGGGAGCATGGAAGAGGGGGCAGAGGGCTCTAGTGACAGCAGCCAGCCCCGCCCCCAACATCCCCATGCAGACAGGATGCAGGAAAGAAACAAGAGGGATCAGACTCCTGCCCAGAGCCTGGGGTGGAGGGGCCCAGAGAAACCTGCTCTCACCTTTGCTCAGGCATTAAAACAACCCTGACCACCATTCCTACAACCTCTGGGCACAGGCCCAGCCCCAAGGAGGTGTTCACAGGCAGATCCAAAGAGAGGAAGGGTGGCAGAAACCAGGCAAGAGACACAGCCCATGGTGTGCCCACCTGCCATGTGCTGCTTTGTGCCACCTCCTCCTGCAGCGGTCACAAAGACCACATTGCCCACAGGCCTCTCCTCCCAAGCTCTCCCTGAGCACACACCTGCTTGTCTCTTCCTTCGGGTTAACCTGAAGGATGCTGCAGTCCATACTCACACTTGGAGAACACACAGCACACATGCCCCAAGGCCCCGTGTGGATCCACAGCCACCAAAGCCCCTGTCCCAGCTCCAGCACCCCCAGCTTGTCCCTGCACTATTCACGGGTTGGTTTTTACACCTTCTGCTGCAGTCTGAGACAGATAGGACAAAGGCAGAGCAGAGGAGGGCAGGGAGTCAGGGAGCAACAGTGCAGAGGGCTGGTCCCCACAGCTGGCGAGCTGCACACTCTCCAAGGGGCTCCATCCCTCCACCCCGTGGCAGGAGCACTAAAGCCCTGCTGGAATGGGGATATCCAACACTCCTTTCTCTCACCCACATGGCAGCAGTGCAGATGGCAAAGGCTGAGCTGGGTGCAACTCCATCTGAGCAGGACCCCGTGCCCTTGGGATGAATCCTCCTCCCTGCTCTGGGGGATGGGCAGCCAGGGGACAGCTCCCTGCGGGGACAGACGGGCAGCAGGGCTGGGGTCAGCACAGCAGCTCTGTGCCCCTCAGCAGTGACTGGCTTTCGGGGGTGCTGGGGACCCAGAGCAGCAGCAAGGAGGGGCACGGCCAGCACCCCCTGCCTGTCCCCCCAGGGAGGCGGGGGTGGCCACAGACAACGCCAGCATTGAGCAGCCACTCGCCCCAGCCCATCTGCAGCTCCAGGAGCCCGGGGCACACAAAGCCAGCGCTGGGCCATGGCGAGCCCTGCCAAGGCAGGGACACAGACCCGTCTTTGTGTCTGCAAAGGCAAAGTTAGCTTTGGGGAAAAGATGAGAGAGAGCTCCACCACTGGAGCCCGTGCTTTGGCTGCTTTTCACCCGGAGGTGGTAACCCACGTGCAGAGGCAGCAGAAGTGTCCAGCACTCCCCTTTTCCTGCCTGCCCCACTCCCGAGACCACACAGGGGGCCCACCACAGGTACCCCCTCGTGCAAGGACCTGGGGCACACAGAGGGGCCATGAGAGCACACTCATCTCAACAGAAGATCAAGCCAAGAGGGGTTTCATAGAATCACAGAATGGTTTGGGTTTGGGTTGGAAGAGATCTTAAAGCCCATCCCATTCCACCCCTGCCATGGGCAGGGACACCTTCCACTGTCCCAGGCTGCTCCAAGCCCCAAAGTCCAGCCTGGCCTTGGACACTGCCAGGGATCCAGGGGCAGCCACAGCTGCTCTGGGCACCCTGTGCCAGGGCCTCCCCACCCTCACAGGGAACAATTCCTTCCCAATATCCCATCTAACCCTGCCCTCTGGCAGTGGGAAGCCATTCCCTGTGTCCTGTCCCTCCATCCCTTGTCCCAAGTCCCTCTCCACCTCTCTTGTAGCCCCTCCTCTTGTATGGTTTGACACATCCCAGCTTAAATCCCTCTATCATCCCTGTTTCTGTTTTGCCCTCAGACTGGCAGAGAGCCAGTGGCTCCAAAGAGCTCCTTCAGGGGAGCAAAGCCAAGCAGGGCCTGTGCTCCTGCCCTTGGACCTGGCCCATCCTGTCCCTCCCCAGCACTTACACTTCACATCCCTGCCAGCAATGATTTCCATATGCAGAAAAACAAACCCCCAAGCACAACAGGTTTGATCCCACTTCCTTCATTTCCCAGCTCTGGGATGAGAGCTGCCCTGCTGCCCGTGAGCCAGCAGCCTGTCCTCACTGCTGCCCATGTCACACAACAGCAAACGCACTGCCTTTCCCCCACACCCTGAGGTCACTCTCAGGTGATCTTAGCACAGATCTCACAGGTGGGAACATTTAGCAGTGGCCACTGCTGGCTGCTGAACTGCCAGGACAGCTCAGCCCAGCACACACTTCCCAAGGGATCCTCCCTGAAAAGGCAAACCCTCGTCGCAACTTAATGCAAAAAACAAGACCAAGTATAAAGAGAATCAGGAAGAACTGTTTTTCCCACTCTGGAAAGTGGACATGATGGATGGAGATTAAACAGATGTGTTTAACCACTGCTGCAGTGAAACTGCCAGCTGTGACCGTACCTGGTTCTCGTACAGACCCCAGTGCTCGCACCTTCCCCAGTCACAGCCAGTTCACACAGCCTTACTCCCACTAAAAACCTGCCCAACAACCCCCACAGCTCCCACCACGTCCCAGGAGTGCTGTGCTGGTGCTTGTCAGGCTGTATGAAAACAGCGAAAGGCAGGGAAAGGCTGCAAGTGCCCAGCCCTGGCATCACCCATGGGTGAGGCAGGGTCTGTCCCTACAGTCTCTCCCCTATTTCTCCCTGCAATACAACAATGGAACTCGGGCACGGTGCACACCAAACGCTCACACTGGAGGGCCGGGTGTTGGCTCGGCTTCCCCAAAACCAGCAGAGCTCTTCCACCAGCCACCCCTGAGGGAAAGGCAGGGAGCGTGGCCTGACTCACCCTTTGGCAGGGTTCATCCCACCCCTCACCCCAGAGACTGTCTCAGCACCTCCTCCTGGGCTCTGGGTGGCCGAGAGTCCATGTGCCAGCACACAGCCACCCGTGCTCTGCCTCCCAGCCACTGCAAGAGACAGACATGGACACACTGCCCAGCAGCGACCCAGACAAGCCCACACAGCCAGGAGCAGGTCAGGGAGAGCTGAGGGACACCCGAGTCCTGCACAGGAGAGCAGCCCCATGCACAGCACAGCTGAGCTTCCCACCCACACAGGGACACAAATCCCAGGGACCTCTGGTCCAGCACTGTCGCATCCAGTGGCTTCAGCTCACCCCATCTCTCAGGTCTGAGCAATAAGCTCAGTTTAAAGGAACTTAATGGCCTTAGCCTGAAGGATGGAAGGTTTAGATTGGATACCAGGAAGAAATTCTTCCCTGGGAGGGTGGGCAGGCCCTGGCACAGGGTGCCCAGAGCAGCTGGGGCTGCCCCTGGATCCCTGGAAGTGTCCAAGGCCAGGCTGGACAGTGGGGCTTGGAGTAACCTGGGACAGGGGAAGGTGTCCCTGCCCATGGCAGGGGTGGAATGGGATGGGCTTTAAAGTCCCTTCCAACCCAAACCATTCCATGACTCTGTGATCCCAGCAGCCATGAGCCTGAGCACACCCTGTGAGGAGACAAACCCCCCTTCCTTGCTCTGATATTAAACCAGGATGTGCTGTCCTCTTTGGGGATGATTATCAATCACTGGATTGATGATAGATTGCATTAGCTAATGGATTACATTAATTTCTTATTCTGCAGTAAAAAGCAGATGTGTAAGAACTATGGGCTTTTACGTTCATATATCCTTTCTCCCCTCTACTTGGCACCAGCAGCCAAAATTTATTCCTGCTCCCTCCTGACCCCAGCAGACATGCACAGCTTGTCAAGAATGCCCGATGCATTCATTCACTGCCAAGCTGATGGTCATTTATTAATTACATGGCCTCATGCTCGTTAGCCTGGGGTGTTAAGAGAGGTGATGTGCCCTGTTTAGAAGCCAAGGCACAAGGACAAACTGCTGGGGAAAGAGAAATCTTCCCCAGGAGTGGGAACTGGTGTGGATGAGTCACACAAAAGGGGGAAAAAGCCCAGCACCACACACCCAGGCTGTCCTGGCTTTGAGCCAGCCTGCCCCTACAGAGAGCATGGGAAGGAAAGGGGCTGAATGGGCTGAGAGCATCAGCAGACACTGTTGTGGGCTGGAGGGGTTGCTGAAGGGAACAGCTGATGCACAGGGAGCCTCGGCCAGCAGGAGCCACAGCCCCTCTGGCAGCACACCCCTCTCATGGCACGGTGCAGGCTCCCCTGAGGGGATGCTCACTGGGATCATGTTAGCAAAAACCAGGGAAGTGCCAAAAGCTGTCAGGAGAGAAACCTTCAGCATCAAGTTTTCCTCCATTAGGGATAATGGAGGAAAACTCACCCACTAAAAAGAGGCCTCTCAGTGCTTTTTGTGCACAACATTGCTCCATTTCCCTCTGTTTCAGCTCAGGACACCTGTGCTTTTAGCCCCCAAAATCTGACATGCCTGTCACTCACTGCCTGTTGCACATTTGCCCTGTGACAGACAGAAAGAGGCAGCTGCCAGCTTTCAGCATCGCTGAATTTCAGACAAATCTGAGCCTGGCTTCAGTCTCCACAGTGCAACTGTGCTCCAGCATTTATATTCAAAGCAAATTTGTGTGGGGGGGGGGGAAACACAACAGAGAACATGATGTGCAAATCATTATTTTGCTTCACTAGAGCTGGACACTGATGCAAAAAGAATATTTGAATCACAGCTTCAGTCACACCTGTTAATCAGGGCTCCTGCTCTCACCCAGCCAGGACTGAAACTGGATTAATGCACACAACCAGTGAACTGTTTCCCTCACTCCTGGCCCAGCCGGGGCTGCCAAGGCAGGAGAAAGCATCTCCCAAAAATTATTTACCCTCAGAAAATCTTACAAACTCCAGGCCATGATGTCCCTGCCCATAGCAAGGGGGTGGATTGAGATATCTTCAAGGTCTCTTCTGCTACTCCATGACAATTGACAGGTGGAAGCCTGGAAACCCAAGTTTCAGCCAGAAGTATTTTTCTGGTTGTTAAGTGGAGACTGCAATCTCAGCCAAGCAGTTATGGATCAAATCACCATGTCTGGGAGACAGAATGGAGAGAGAGGAGAAAGGTGTCAGGGAAACACAGCAAACGGGGTTTGCCCTTAAGCACGGGACAAATTTTCCCATTCATTACCCAATGTTAAGAAACACTTGGATAAATTAGAGATTGGAAAGTCGAGGCTGCAGAGCAGCTCTCTGATTTACTCTAAACGGACCTGCAAAAGAAAACATCCCATCTGCCCCTCGTGGTCACCCTCACCACACGGCAGCACCACCAGTAACATCGCCAGTGCAGGGCAGGGGTAGGCAGCTAATTACAAAACTGCTTTCCCCTCTCACCTTCTGAGCATCTCTCAGCCAAGGGGGGCTCTTCCCTGGCTTGCCTGGAAAGCTGGAACAAAGCTGAGGCATCCTTGGGCTCCCGGAGTACAGGGGAAGCACCAAATTTCTGACAAAGAAGAAAGTCTGGAAGAAAACTTCTGCACACTCAAGTGATGCAGATTGCAGAGAATTTAAAAGGCAAGATGCAGGCACAAAGAGGGCAGCGAGTGGGATGGGAGCAACTGCCAGGGCCATGAAGGGCATCGTGAGCACAGCCAAAGGGGAGCTTGGTCATCATTTCTCTCCACAGTGACTCTGCTCTTCCACCCGTGCTGCTCCTGCAGCCAGGGAGGGAGGATTGCTGGAGGCAGAGGACAACACCAAAGGGAATTGGGGACTCTGTGATAGTCCCACACACCAACAGACACATGGGGCCTGTGATGCTGAGGAGCCAAATCATAGAATCATGGGATGTCCTGAGTTGGAAGGGACCCACAAGGATAGTAAGTCCAATTTCTGGCCTTGCAGACACCCCAACAATCCCACCCTGGGCCTGGGAACATTGTCCAAGCACTCCTGGAGCTCTGGCAGCCTCGGGGCCGTGCCCATTCCCTGGGGAGCCTGGGCAGTGCCCAGCACCCTCTGGGGGAAGGACCTTTCCTGATATCCAGCCTGACCCTGCCTGGCCCAGCTCCAGCCATTTCCTGTCCCTGGTCACAGAGAGCAGAGATCAGAGCTGCCCCCTCACCGCCCCTCGGGAGGAGCTGCAGCCCCGGTGAGCTCTGTGCTCCATCTTGGCAAAAGTTCCCTGCTGCTGTCACCACGGGACAGAGCCAAAGAGCAGCAAAGCTCTGCTACCACAAAACCTGGGTTACTCCTTCCCCTTTTCCAATGCTGCCACAGGATCTGGGAAATTGCTCTAGCAGACAAAGTCAAACTGTCCAGATGTGCATAGGACCAAAAGGATGCTCGCTGCAGGTTTGGTCCCCTGGTCTTGCAGCAGCTGCTTCCCAGAAGAGGATTTATCCCATTGATGCCTTAGGTGTTAACTTTCATATTTTTCAAATCCTGTACTGCCTGGTGTATAACTGCAGTTTTGTGTGGCCTGTTAGCTGCTGCTCTCTCATGCTGGTTAGACATAACAAACCCTCTCTAGGTTTGCACTTCAAGGACACCTCGTTGTCCCAGGCCCCAAAATATATAAACTAAAGCCTTTGAGAGGAGGGGCAAACTTGGGGTAATTACGTCATTAACTGAAATTATAATTGGAGAATTAACCCCGATATGCAAATGGACCAAACTTCTAAAAGTCTGAAGAACCCAGGACCCAGGGTGCATCTTGGGTGTAGCCTTTTGACTGCCCAGGGTGTACCTTTGAAGGCTCTTCACATAAATACCTACACCTTTATTCTCTTATTTTTGTCTAGCCTCTGTTTTCAGGTAGCCACTTCAAGGCATCACCGTACCCCAGGACATTAGCACTGAGGGCCAGGGATGCAAACCCACAGCCCACACAGGACCCTGTACAGGAACAGCCACACTTGTCTTCTTTCAAAAGAGGGTTTAGCTCATACAGTGCCCAGTCACTGCACTTTCAGCCAAATCTTTTGCAGTATTTGCAGAGTGAGGATCACTGGCCTGGCAACCACTTGTTTTTACATCAATGATTTTGACTTCTTTGCATAAAATGGTCCCAGCCAAGCAAAGTGCGGAAATAAACAGCTTCAGCAGGTTCCCTCAAAGAAAAGGGGAGAAAAACCCCTTTTGGCAAGAGCAAATACAGACCATTCAGGGATTCCTGGGAGCTTGGGTTGGTTTTGTTTGTCTGCTCTTGCTTTTAATTCATAGTCACTGAAAGAGTTTTGTGCCCTTAACTATTGCATGTGCCACCAGCTAAGCACTTAATGAGGAGGAAGTGAGACTTACTCAGTCCCTGCTCAGACGGGAGGAGGGAGATGCAGCCGTGCCAGCCTCTGCAGCCATCCTGATGCAGAGCAGCTGGCAGGAGCTGGCACAGGGCAGGACTCTCAATCCCTGCCCACCCACCCCGCTCTCTAAGGAGGGAAAGCTCCACACCACACCAGGTACCGGGGAACCCTTGTACCCCACCAGAGCCAGGGGAGGAGCCCAGTATCCCTGGGCAGGGACAGCACTGATGTCACATGCACTGCACAGCCCTGCAGCCCTCAAAGGGGCTGCCCAAGGTGCCAAATCCCCTCACTCTTTCCAAGAGCAGGCACCTGGGAAAGATAAGGATGAAAACAAAATACAGAGAAGCTGTCAGGCTTTGTGTGGAATAAGAGCAATGCCATAAACTCTTGCCACAGCCACAGCCAGCTCGGGGTGGGGATCTGGCAGAGGACTGCTGCAAGTTAAAAAGTTTCCCCCAGCTCGGGGAGGGAGCAGAGCTGCACTTGTCCACAGCAAGGGCTACAGACACACTGCTCACAGGACAGCACAACACAACATCTCCTCAATACCACAGCAGAGGGGAAGAGACCAGCCAGCCAGTGCTGCACACAGCCTTTAAACCCCTTGGGCTGGGCTTTGCTCGTCAGGCTGAGATCAAAGTCACCTTGGTTTGAGAAGGCTGCTGCTCTGCTGTGGGTTAGACCCTCCAAGAGCAGAGCAGTAGCACCAGACCCACAGGACGAGCACAGGGGATGAGCCAGAATCCAAGAAGAGGAATTAACCCCACACCCCTCACAGGCAAAGGCATTTGGAGGAGCTCAGAGAGCCGATAGCTGCCAGAGACTGCCTGCCACGGCAGGGAGGACAGAGCCCGGCTCCTCTGCAGCCTCCCCTCCACGCTGCTGCCCAGCAGGAACGGGGATTGCTGCGAAGTCCATGTGAAACACTCACTCTGTTGGGATTGGCAAGCACTCAGGAAGTACTCAGGCTACTCCCTTGCCTGCCAACTCGAGGGGATGGAGAAAGCTCATTAAAGGCAAGACACAGTCTCTCTGGATGCAGAGCAAGGCAGGACGAGCCATCCCACGCACCCAGCAGCCCGTTTGGATGCGGAGCTGTCAGCCACACCCTGGCAGATGCAGGCAGGGTGGGCTGCATCACCATGTCCCCAAAATAGCAGCAGCTCTTGCATTTCATTCCCAACCAGAAGCCATGCCCTCCTCCTCCTTGCAAAGGCAGACAGCCCTTTGCCTTCAGAGCTGGCTCCGGAGGCTGCAGATCCCAGCTGGAGCTGTGAAAGGGGACCAGACCATGAAGACCAGGGACCATGCCATGCTATAACAGTCGCAAGCTGCATGAAAGAGCCTTTGCTGCTTTTGTGCACAAATGAGAATTCTCTCTGTCCATGACCCAGCCACAGCCCTGGCCAAGCTGTCCCCAGCACCATGGCAGGACACGGCCCCCACACGTGGTCACAGCTGCTGCAAGGGGCACCGGCCACACCAGAGCTGCCACTGCCCAGGGTCTGCTTCAGTCGGGTTCCTCTGCCACAGACACAGAAGAGACATCCTAGGCACAGAGAAAACTCCAAGCCCCGGGGAAAGCAAGCACTGTAACTCACATGGCTCCAAACAAGGCACCGGGAGGCCGTGTGTCCCTGGGCAGGGCCCAGCTCGCCGAGGAGCATGGCTGGGCTGCCTGCCTGACCAACACAGCCCAGCCCGACCACACCCCTGCTCACCGGCACGACGAGGAGAATCATATTCCTCGGTTTTCAGCTTGGTTTTTCATGGCATCTCTTCTTGGTGGAAGAAGAAAAGGGGCATCACGGGAGCTGTCAGTGATTCCTGTGTCAGAGCCAACACAAAGGAGCCACACACAAACCCCCACCACCGTGCCACGCTGCGGCACAGCCCTACGGCTCCTGGGAACAGCCCGGCAGCCCAGGGCACAGCAAAGGAGCAATAGGAACGGGGCTACGTACTCATCCTGCAGCGGGACCCCCGCGGGCCCCCGCGCCAGCCCGCGGCTCAGCCGGGAAGCGCAGGCTCCGTCCAGGTCGGTCGCGCCGAGGAGGGGTGGCCCGATGGAGGGATGTGGGAGCCACCTCAGCCTCCCGTCCTCATCACCACCAGCACCCCGCAGCAACAGCTTAATTCCCTGATGCAGGGAGACAGAAGAATCGGGAAGGTCTCCCGCCACCCAAGGCAAATGGCTGCTCACAAACACGGCCTGGCACAGCTGTGCTGCCCCGGCACTCGGAGCCCGGCTCCCTGCGACGCTCCGGCATGTCAGCAAGCAAATCCTCTTTGCCTATGGGCAAGGGAACTGTAGGGGGGAGGAAAAAAAAGCATCAAGAAACTCTTTGTCTACAAACATCCCAGCCCGGTGCACGTGCAGTGTGAGCTTCCTGGCGAGGGCGGAGGGGGGGCCTGGACTCGGAGCCATCGTTTCCGCCTGCAGATCCCTCCGCTCACTTATTGTCTTCTAAAAATAAAAGTAAACACTGAAGAAGAGCTCTTTGTTTTTATTTCAGCTGTGTCAGAGAGATTTCTCTGATAGGAACAAGTTGTGGGGCCTCTTCCCAAACCTCTGGGAGCTTCCCCTGAGACCAGAGCCATGCTGAGGAAGCAGTGGGTGTCCCAGGGACTGGCAGAGAAGGAAAGCTGTTCTCTTTTCCCTCCAACCTGCAGCTGCTCACGGTGGGGATCGTAAATCCCAGAATGGTTTGGGTGGGAAGGGACCTTAAACTCATCCCGTTCCACCCCTCGCCCAGGGGCAGGGACACCTCCCACTATCCCAGGGTGTTCCAAGCCCTGTCCAACCTGGCCTTGGGCACTGCCAGGGATCCAGGGGCAGCCACAGCTGCTCTGGGCACCCTGTGCCAGGGCCTGCCCACCCTCACAGCCAAGAATTTCTTCCCAATATCCAATCTAACCCTACTCTCTGTCACTTTGAAGCTATCACCCTTGTCCTGTCACTCCATGCCCTTGTGATGGTGAGGATTACCTGCCCTGGGTTCCCACCTTTTCCCTCTGTTTCAGGTCAGAGAAGAGGCCATTGCCCAAAGTGCAGGAAACCTCAGTTTAAGCCACATCACTCCCCATAATAAAGCAGCAAAGCACAAGGAAAGCCAGGAAAGCCATTTTAACACATAAAATACATATTTAAAAATATTGAGATATGCATGTATACCTCTTTGGTTTTGCTTCCAAATCTCTCTTCCTGACAGGCCCAGAGGCTGACGAGGCCAAGCCTGAGCCCTACACAGCCAACATCACTGATTAAACACAAGCACAAACTTCCTCACCAGGCAGCTGCCCTAATCTAAGCATCTCACAGCTTTCCCAGTTGTTTGTTCAGCTTCTTCCTTTACCATGGAGCTGCTCTACAAAACTGCAGGGTAATAAGACACACACACACAATTACCTTTTTTTGACCTGCATGAGGAGTAAATCCAGCATTAATAGCCCAGAGCCTCAGGTATCCTCTGTGATTTGATAAAATTGCTTATCTAAGCAAAACCCTGCAGGGACCAGCCTCATTACTCAGAGCAAAGCTCTTCCCCCACACCCTGATTAACAGTGTTTCTTTCATTTGCCAGCTCCAAAAAAACCCACAGATTAAAACAAAAAGATAAAAAAGGAGGAGACATTTGTTTTCTCCATTCGAGTGCTCAAACAGCTTCCAAGGAAAGCACCATGGGACTGGTCACCAGGCTGCCAAGGACACCTCGGCCCTGGGGAATGGCACATGCAGAGCAGTGGGGCTCCTGGGAGACAGCAGTCCCCCATCCCAAAGGCAAGAGGCAGCTCAGAGGGGCAGGAGGAGGCACAGGTGGAGCCATGACTGCCATGCTTCCCTCCTGGAGAAACTGAGAGCCCCCAGCCCTGTGCTCTGCTGGGACAGGGCCCTGCCCTCCACCCCTTGTGGGGACGGATGCATTCAAAGATAACGGGTTTCACAGGGCCCCCAGCTCCAGCACAGCAGCTCCTAGGGGAAAGAAAAGGGAAATCAAAAGGGGAAAAAAAAAAACAAAACCAAAGGAAAACGGCTCATGATTGCAAACATCCTCCCCAGGGCCTGATTACCCCTGAGAGTAATGAGTCGCAATAACCAGTGCTGGACCAGTAAAGCAGCCCAGCCCTGCGCAATAAAGCAGCCTGGGAATACATGCACCAAAGTCTGCTGATAAAAATGCTGTTAATTCCCAAACCATCCACTTCTTGGCTGCCAAGTTACCCACTGTGTTTGCCTGGGTGGTTTTTCTCCCAGTAGAGCACTGACAGTGATCTGAGCCTGGGTGCAGCCTCCAGGGCAGGATCCTCCTGCAGCTCAGCACAGCTGGAGGAAGGGGAGTCTCCCCTCTCCAAACACAACTCAGCCCCCCAAAAACCCAGCAGAACTCAGGTGTAACAATTTATGAGTACCAGAGTATGAAAAAACGCTCATTACACCCATCATGTGTCAGGCAGGGACTCTGGGGCTTGGGCTGCCTCCTCCAGCACAGGCTGGCAGCATCCTCCTCCTCTCCCCGTGCCAGGGCAGCAGCCAGGCCCTGCAGCACCATCCTGCTGCTTCAGATAATGAGCTCCAGCATGGAGGGAGGACTCAGCAATGCAACCTCCCTCCAGCCTCTGCCAGCATTTTATTGATTTAACAGCTGGGTCTAGCACAGGAGGCCTCATTCTGCTCAGCCGTCCAACCTCTCCCTCTTCCAGTGGCTCTGGGAGGCTGCACATCAGCTCTAGTGACCTGTCACCATTTCACACCATGCAAATAAAACCTAAATCAAATCCCTGAAGCAAGAAAAGAGAGAAAACAGCTTTGTTCTTATTAGTCCACCTATGAGCCAGAAAACCAAGTCACACCAATAAAATTTGTGGGCAAGAGACAGCAGAATGTTTGACTGATGAGCTTCCAGCATCCTCTGCTGCAGCAAGAGGAGTCCAGCACCCAAGCGGGGCTGAGCAGAGGGTGAGATCCAGACAGGCCACAAGCCCTGCGTGCCCAGAGACACCTGGACAGTCAGCTCTCACCTTTGCTTGGCCTTCACAGCACACCAAAATCCCAGAACCTGAGCAGCAATGCTGGGCACGGAGCCAGGGCCAAACTCAGCAGCAGCTGTGGCATGGTGGGACTGGCACAGGGACTGGACCTGGATGAGCCTGTGCTGCTGGAAGTGCTGCCATCCTGGATGGGATGTGCTGGCAGCCAGGGCCAGGCTAAGAGCTGGCAGGAGCAGAGCTGTTAACCAGGACACTTAAAGCAGACTGTAACCAAAGAAAAGCCACGTTCCTGTTAAAAACTGAGCAGCAGCAGTGTGAAAGAACAGCACTGTCCTTACAGGACGCGCCCATTACAGCTCTAAACTCTTTGGACACTCGGCTCACAGAGCTGCCAGGATAAGCTGCAATGCATTGCTGATACATTGTGCAGTTACATCTTTACAGGTGTATGGATTGATTTCCTCAATACACATCTCCTGGGAACCCAGAGAATGCTCATCAGCTCCCACCTCAATCTGACTTACAGCCCGGAGCTGAGCCAGGGACAGACGGACACATCAGGCCTTAAGCGTTCTGGTGGGAGATCCTCCAGCAGGAGCCAGGGAGAGACTCTGGCTTTCCTCTAGTCGTCTTAATTCATTTCAGTGTGCTTCCCGATGCTGGCAGTGGAGGCAAAATCAACAGTAAGAGCCTGCCAAGGCTCTCAGCACTGCCGTGGCTCCCAGCAGCTGCCTGGAGCCAGGGCCAGGCTGGGGAGCCCCCGGGGGCAGGGCTGGGTGCTGGCAGTGCTGCCACTGCAGGTCCTCCCGCCAGCCCAGCACCTCCCACAGCCTCCAGCACCTCACCCTGGGCCTTCTCTCAAGAGAAAGGGCCAACCTCCAAACCCCCAGGCACAGGCACTGCTCTGCTCTCGGGTGCACACGCTCATCTGGACTGGGAAAGCCTCACAACCACTCCATGCAACGAGGCCGTGTCCCCTTCAGCTGCTCTCCCAGCCCCCCTCTCCTCATCCAGCTCCCCGTGATGAGCCAAGAGCACAAGAACAGCCAGAGCTCCCACAGGACATCCACCACCTGTGGCAGTTATCCCCTCTGAGAGCACAGCCTATTCTCTACCCACAGGGAGGGGAGGAGTGGCTGCCTCAGGAACCACTGTACCCAAAAGCGCTCCACATCCACCCTTCACTGCCAGGACATGCTCAGCATTCCCTGGAAAATATCAAGGAAGGCAAAGCCCAGTCCTCACCCCTGCATCAAGCTCTGTGCAGGCAGTGCAATGCACCCAGGAGGGGTAATTACGAGGATGCCTGTCCCAGTTAATTATGACCTGGCCAGCTATCAGTGTTTCTGTGCAGGGACAGCTTTGTTCAAATTCAGGGAAGAAGGTAAAAGTGGCTTCCCACCTGCAGAGCCACAGCCTGCCCAGCTCATCATGGCCCCTCTGCACACACCTAAGGGAGAGCAGAGCAGGACGCCTGTCCTGAGGAAGTGGGGCACAGAGGGGTGACATGACCTGCCCAGGCAAGCAGGGTCATGCTGCCTCTGCCAGGTGCCCTGTCCACTGATCCATCAGCTCCAGCCATACAGAGGAGGGGCTGGATCAATGAAAAGCAGGACAGCTTTGCTCGGTTTGAGCCCCAGAACCCCTAGTTGTTTTTTGTCTGCCACCACAGCTCATTTCAACCTGCAAGGATCTCTCCTGGAGCACACTCACCTGCTCCTCTTCTCTTCCAAGTCACCTCCACGTGCTGCAAAGCCAAGCTGCACCAGTGCCCACACTTGGCTCCAAGGCTGGTCCCAACATGCTGCCTGAGGGTGTGCCAGGCACAGAGACCTCACTGGGGCTCAGACGGTGGAGGAAGAGCCTCGCGAACCAGGCACAGAGAGGGCAGGGCTGGCTTCGACCTCCCCACTTCTGCCACATCTAACAGCACACCCCTGCTACAAGAGGAGGTTTCAGCTTGCAGACCAAAATCCCTTCAAACCCCCTTCAAATCTAGAAGTTATCTCTAACACACATACCAGGGACAACACCACAGTTACAGGCCATTCCACAGATCTAAGAAGATCCTACTGGATTTTGCACCCCACTGAAGCATTCCTAGAGAGCTAGCAGTTAAAAGAAGTTGCAAATCTTATTTGCACCATCATTAAAGGGAGGAAAAGGAGATTAAGAGACATGATAAGATCAAGTACTATCAGCCTCAAGCAGCCTCAAAATTAAATCCTGAGGTAAGAAGAGCAAAGTAATTACCTCACTGAAAAGCTTTTCTTTTAGCCATGATGAGAACATTCCCACTCAGGACTGGGTGTGTCGAGGGGAAATGCTCTTTGAGGCAGTCAGTGGTACCAAGGCAGGGCAGAAGCAAGCCCACTGCAAACCTTCCACAGCCTCACGTCTTTGCATGATGCTCGAAGTTCCAGCTGCCATGTTTCTCCAAGAAAGGGAAGGGATTCATGTGTGCTTTTCTTTCTGATAGCTGCAGTTCCTGGGACCCTGCTGAACACAGGCTCCTCGGCAGCAGCCTGCCCAGAGGCCCTGGGCAAGGGTATAAAGAGTCACCAGTTAGTGATGAGAGTTTTAGGCAAGTTATGTCATAAATGCAGCCAGGAATGTCTCTGTCTGGAGGGTAAATCCATCCGGTGACCTGATTGAGTCACTGCCTGCTGACTCACACACTTGGGCAGCCCGAGCTGAGTTGGAGGCAAGGAGATGTCATGGTGACAGGGACTCAGTGACTGTCCCCTAACACAGGAGCCTTACAGGTTCTCCAGGATGGCAGGAGCTTGTTTGCACCAGCAATCACCCCCCCTCTGCTCTTCTGCACTCACTCCCACCTCCTCCTGCCACAGGCCATCCTCACACGGGAAGGGGCTGCAGCTGCTCTTGTGACAGGACAGCTCCCAGCAGAAGCAAGGGAAGCTGTGCCACTGTTCAACGTGCCAAGGAGTCAAGTGGACAGGAGCAAAAGGCCCCAGGGCTGCACAAAGCAGAGAACTCAGAGCCAAAACAGCAGCCAGCCCCCAGGCACCACCCCCTGACCTGCTGCATGGCAGCCGGGGCTCCAGCTGCCACACAAGCCCCATCTCCCAGCCGCCTGCAGGGCACACGCTGGTACCTGTGCTGCCCTCCCCAGCAGAAGTCAGCCCTCTGCAGCCACCGCCCCAGCCCCAGGGAGCAGGGAAGAGGGATGCAAGGCTCGGCCAGCTCCTTCCCCCTCACAAACACAAAGACCTCTTCACAAGAGCCACGTGAAAGGGTTGGTGTCAGTGCTTGCTCTGGGAGCAACACACAGGGTCAGAGCTCTAATATTAGAGCACAGATGATGACAGGGGAGAGGGGAAGGAGCAAGAAAAGAACCATATAAATAGCAGCATTGTCCTTACTGGCTTTCACAGGGCATCTGATGTCAAATAGGACCATTCACTCAGAGCTGAAGTCTCTAATTGATTCCCATCTGACAGTTTCTTATCCAGCACTTGTTCACCGGCCAAACAAGCTGAGTAAATATGCTTTGTTCTACCATTAAAGCCAGTGACAAATCATTGGCTTGCAACAAACCCAGTGTAAACAGCATCCTTCCTCCCGGGCCAGATCTCCTCCTATTCCCCTGACGCCCTCCCACTGCTGCACTTGGATGCTCTGCCAGCCCCGGTCCTGGCATGGGGTAAAGACCTACGTGATGAGGACCAGCACACCCTTGGCTTTGGGAAGAGAAGCTGCTCTCTCAAGGGGGTTTGGGCTCCAAACCACCTTTGCAGGCCTCAAGTGAAACCTGCTGCAGCCCAGAACATTCATTTAATAACGGAGACATCCAGTCTACAGCCTAGAAACAAGGGTCCTTACAGGAGGCAGACCCTTATCTGAGTAGAGCCAGCTTAACCTGGAAGTGCCACAGATACATTTTATGGTCGAGCAGAGTTCAAGACAGACTGGAGAAGTTCTTGCCCTAGACACGTTTGCCCTGACCTTTGGAATGTCCCCAGCAGATTTCAGCACCCCCAAAGACCATCAGTAACTGCTAGTTTTAATTCTCCAAAGAGGCTGCTTGGGGAGAACACAGGAGCCTGGGTGCTCCATGGTCCATTCCCAGCATCCACAACTCTGGGATGAGGTATGACAGAGGATATATCCCAGGTGAGTCCTTTTGGATCCATCTATAGGCCTGCTGGCCAAGAATCTGCCCAGTGCCTTTCAATGAGCCATCTGCCTCCCCAGCCTACTGCAGCACCAGCTCCAGGCACTTGTTACCTGCTCAGGGAAGCTGCACCTCCCTTCACACTTTTTCCATTAACTACCCCCGAACTTCTAGTTTTTGTATTGAGACATGAGGTGAGCAACAGTTACACCTTCCTCTGACTAAGAGCCTTCATGATTTTGTAAGCCTGGACCAGGTCTTCATTTCCATGTTCATTCAATCAATGCACATTTCCTTTCACTCCTGTTTCCAGACTGCTGATGGAGCCCCCACACCAGTCCTGAGGTGTTACCATCACCGACTCCTCCATCCTTAACCCTCCAAAGCTGACCCTTTGCCTTCTATCACACAACTCCTTTCCAGCACCTGAAAGACCCTTCTTAGAAACACAGGGTCGTTAAGGTGGGAAAGGACCTTTCAGATCACCACATCCAACCACCAACCCAGCACCACCACCGTGTTCACCACATCTTTAAGTGCCGGAGCACCAGCAGTGAGAAACAGCTGAGCTGAATCCTGCAGGGGCACCTGGGGCCAAGGGTGCTGCTCACCCAAGAGAGCACCTTTCCAGGTGCATCCCACCACCCTGGACCCCTCAGCACACACCAGACTCCGTGGAAAAGCCATCTGGTGGCACTTGAGGGAGTGATAAACACATTGTGTACCTCCTGTGTGTCAGGCTGCTGGCTGGATCAGGCTCAGGGACTCTCAGTTCTTCCGTGCAAAGCTCCTGGCTCACTCTCCTGCTGCTCTGACCAACAGCAAAGCCACCGTTTGGGCAAACCACTGCCACCCATCCCGAGAGCAGCCCAGCAAACGAAACAAACCCTGCTGCCTCAGGGCATGCCCAAGTATCGCTGCGGCTTCACCAGGAGGCTTTGCTTAAACACCCTGTGATCCCAGTGTAAGCTACATCTTTGCTTCTCGACATTTGCTAAACCCCAAAGCACCGGGCTTGGAGGAAATCCAAAGAAAGGGAAAAAAAAACCAACAAAACCTCAACATTTTTCAAACAGATGATTGCTGAGAGCTAGGGAGACCTTGTGGTTTTGTGAAGAGCCCACTCAAAGCATACATAGCTTTTCAAACCCAGATGAGAACCACTGCCAAAACAAGAGTCTCGTATCGATTTCAGCCCCAGTGAGGAGTAGGGAAAAGTGGGTGAGGGTAGAAATTTAGTCCAGATATTTGCTATAACTTAACACGTGCCTGTCGAGGGCCACATCTGAAAACATGTGAGGAAGCACAAAACTTCTACCTGAGCCCTACTCTAGGATGTTTCCTAACTGCTGACCTTAGTGCTGGCGTTTGGAATTTTCCTAAGCAAAGCTGGAATCGCACGTCCATCACATGACGCCAGAGGAAGCGGCGCTGAGAGCCCCAGCTGAAGCCCAGGGGGAAGGGATGGCTCTAACCAAACAGGATGAACAGGACCCTTGGAGTTGCACACAGAGGATCTGTTTTCTTCCCAAATCCACTGACAAATGCTCTGGCCAGGACACCCCCAGCTGGTGCCAGACCCATACCCTCAGCACAGCCTCATGAGAGAGTGCCACAGCCACCACTCTGAAGGTGGCCATAAGGCCACCCTGCAGGAGTGACTCCCAGTCCCCTGCTCTGGAGGACCGCAGTGCTCTGTCACTTGAAAACATTGTTGTCATCATCTGGGAAACAGAGGAATAATGTAATCACATGTTTCTGATATCTCTGTTTACAAGTAGATTTCCAAGTCCTCCCAGAAAACATCTCTTGGGAATGTTTCTGTAGCATAGCTTAGCTGGAAAACCTTGGGCTCTGGCTCGGAGATTACAGCAAATCCATCTCACATGGCCCAGAGGGAACTGGGAACAAGTGACAGCTTGAGGCTCAGCTGTCAGGAGAAGGGGAGGGAAAGTGGGAATATCCTCAGATACACTTAGCTGGTCACAGACCCCTGGTTTAGCACATCCTGAGCTCATCTGTGTACACACATGGCAAGTATTCCCTGTCAAAAACCACTCAAATCTATGGCAAGACCTCCCCCCTCAACTCTGCTGCCACTGGACTCGGCCCCAGGCAATCCCTCTGATTATGCCAAGCCAAGTTACTCTCGCTTAAGCCCTTATTCCAGACCTGCTGCAGTTGTCACTTCTGCAGAATTCCTAGCTATGTTTGAATTTTAATGTCCCAACAAAAAGGAGAGTTTGTGACCCTTTAAGTAGTGTTCCCTGCTCAGGGTTTGAAGGATAGTCTTCATGTTTCCAGTACGGGTGGAGGTAAGATCTATGATGTCCCTAAACTGTCCACTTCCCTGCCTTTAAGTGCCTGGAGTTTATAAAAGATGCAGCACATGACTGCACCCCAAACCACCATCCCTCAGAACCCTCACAGCTTGGGAACTTCCCATCTCCCCCCACCTGCTGGAGTAGACATGGAAACATTTCTTCTGAGCTTCCAAAAGGTGGAACGGAAAGACTACAGAGTTCACAGCAGCTGATATGTCAGTGAAGAGTGGCTGAAACCCAGCATCCTTGGGTTCCAACTTGAGGGGCTCCAAAGGGGTTGGAAGCAGTACCCTCGCACTCGTGGTGTGCCAGCACCTCACCTTCCCCTCCAGCCAACACCGTCAAGTGTGGGCCTTTCTCCTATGCTGTCCGTGACAGAGAAGAAAACTTGACTTCCAAATACCTTATACCATCCCTGCCCTTGGGAATGGGTCTCTCCTGTACCACATCACACCTCCCTCTATATGGAGAGCATGCCTAGCTCCTCAATATTCTATTCACCATTTCTGTGTACTCTCCAGCCAGGCCTAAAAGATGGTCCAGAAGGACAGAAATCCCTGCACAAGGTCCCAAAGCACTTGGCCAGGCTGCTGGGATTTCACTGGACTCCACACAGGGCTGCAGTATCAGCCCCTGGACAAAGGGTTTATTGCCTGTGCCCACCTCCATCCCAGGCAGATCCTGGTGCCGTGCAGACTGCAACACAGTCACAGGTGTGAGGCACAGGACTGGCAGAGGTGACAGGACCCTGCAATTCCCTGGAAGATCAGCCTTGCCCCTCTGCCAAGCACTTCAAGATCTAAACCTGAAAAGCAGAGCAATAAAGAACCACACGTAACATGAAACCTCAAGTTTCACCGAGCTCTCTTCCCAGGGAACTGCAAATATTTGCAGTGTTTTATCCAATATCCCTCCGTGTTTGCCCAGTGCCCAAAGATAAATGAACAGGTCACGTACACTTAAGATATAAAGATCTCATAAGACTTAAGCACAAACACCAGTGAGGCACCGTTGCCACAGGGAAACAATCGGCATCCATGAGCAGCCAGGGACCCAGACTGCCGGTGCCATGGCGGGCTCCCGTGCCCACCTGGTCCCTGTCCCCTCGCTAGCCCCAGGGATGGATGTTCAGATCACATACACCGCTTCGTCTGTGTCAATGCCCGCTGTCCCCACAGCCCAGCAGAAGCCACCCCAGAGGACCAAGCCAGCACGGGCACAGCCATGGCTGCAGGTGAGTGCCAGCACTTTCAGGAGGTGAGGTTGGCAGCAAACACCTCTGGAGTCTCTTCCAAAACCTCCCCAAATGCCAGATGACAGCACGTTCTCGAGCTCTTTGCACTGAACGATGACACAATGGCTTGTGACCCTCATCCTCAGTTTATGTGGCAGCAGCGTAGAGCCAGGTCTGTATCTCCACGCAGGTGGGCAATCCATCACCAACAGCAAAATCTATTCCCCCTACATGCTCCTTTTTCTGCTCTGTTTCTCCTAGAAATGCTCCTGACCAATCCTAGGAGCCCGATTTCTGAGCTTTGGCTCCCTCTCCCCTACAGCCTGCTTTCAATCATGTGTTAAAAGGGCAAGTAATGCAGAAACAAATCTGCACTAAAGGTCAGGCAGCTTCCCCCACCCTGCAAGGCTGAAGAAAAGCCCCTCTGGCTCCAGCAGAGCAGAGTCCCTGATCCAGCCCCAGCCATCTCTCCCTCCCCCACCTCAGCCCCAAAACAGTTGGGCAAGGCCAGGGCCAGATGAGTTATGGCCAGGAGCTGCGTGCCACCAGCCCATGTCATAGCCACACTGGGAGATGTCACTCCAGAACATCACCATTACAGTTCTGAACTGTTTCTCCATTTTCCTGGACATTCTGAGCCCCCAAAACTGCCCAACAGTGTCACACCAGCACCAGGACTCTGTGCTGGTCCAGCCTCACCTTGAGTCCTGGGGATGGTTTTTGGGTGCCGCAATATCAGAAGGACCTAAACAGGAAAACATCCAAAGGGACACGAGGATGCTGAAGGGTCTGGAGGGACCATACGAGGAGCAGCTCAGGGCTTCTTCAGCCCAGAGGAGACTGAGGTCAGACTTCATCAGGGTCTGCAGCTTCCTCTCAAGGGGGCAGCTCTGATCTCTGCTCTGTGACCAGGGACAGGACCCAGGGAATGGCTGGAGCTGGGCCAGGGCAGGGTCAGGTTGGATATCAGGGAAAGGTTCTTCCCCCAGAGGGTGCTGGGCACTGCCCAGGCTCCCCAGGGAATGGGCACGGCCCCGAGGCTGCCAGAGCTCCAGGAGCGTTTGGACAGCGCTGCCAGGGATGCCCAGGGTGGGGTTGTTGGGGTGTCTGTGCAGGGCCAGGAGCTGGGCTGGATGATCCAGGATAGAATGGTGTGCCCAGTCCCTCTAGAATGCTTTGCTGAAGAAGCAGCTGCTATGGCAGCCCCTTTCAGCATCTCTTTCCCCCTCCTGCAAGGTCTCCTCTGCTACACCAGCAGCAGCCATCACTGTCATTTCAGAGACAGCAACTGACCACAAAAATAAAGAGCAAGAGCACTGCTAGGCACTGCTGCTGACCCTTTTGCTTCTCCAAATCCCTCTGGTGGGTTGAGAAAATAACAAGCTCACCCTTAAAGCCTGCCCTTCCCCCCAATAAATTTGTTCTTCCCAGACAGAAACCCCTCAATCCCAGGTAACACAGCTGCCAGATGGAGGCAGAAAACAGGAATGCTGGATGGTGACTACGGTGAAGCCCCTGCCAGTCCCTGCACTGTGAGATAAGGAGCTGGGAACAGCACAACCAACCCTTCCCAGCAGAGCAGGGGACTGCTGGGAGCGGGGCCATCGGCATCAATCCGGAAGGGCAGGCTTGGATCTGGATTCAGAGACACCCGTGGTCCCCACATCTTGGGAGCACACAGGGAAAGGAAGCTTGGCTGTTTTCTTCCCCCTTCTCAGAAGATTTGGCTTCAGCCTCACAAGGTCAATGCTCTGGCAGGGACTAGGAACCTTCCAAGATGATGTCTGCTATTTTAGTTTTAAAACATTGCAGAACTGGCTCAAATAATAAGTCCAGTTGTTTTCTGGGTACTCAGCCCCCCAAGCTGGGTACAAGCAGCAGAATGAAGACCCCATAAACTCCAAAAGAGGAAAGAGTCAGCAAAATGCTGCAGCACCCAGACACAACTTTCTGAGGCCAGATGGGATCCACCCAAGGGTGCCAAGGGACATGATGGAAGAACTCACTGAACCACTTTCCATCAATTACCGGCAGTCCTGGCTCACCCAACTGCCTGGAGGTGCCAGTGTGATGCCCAGCCACAAGAAGGGTTGGAAGGAGAATCTGGGGAACTGCAGGACTGCCAGTCTGACCTCGGTGCAGGGGAAAGTTATGGAGCAGATCGTCTTGGGGCAACCACATGGCACATTCAGGACAACCGAGGAATCAGGCCCAGCCAGCACAGGCTCATGAAAGGCAGGGCCTGCTTGACCAGCCTGACTTCCTTCTGTGACAGGGTGATCCCTTCAGCTGATGGGAGAAAAAGGCTGTGGATGTGTCTACCTGGACTTCAGTAAAGCCTTTGTTACCCACAGCGTTCTCCTGGGGAAAGTGGCTGTTCTTGGCTTGGACAGGGGCACCATTTGCTGGGTGAAAAGTGGGCTGGGTGGCCAACCCCAGAGAGGGGTGGGGGACGAAGCTCCATCCACCTGGCAGCCACTAGTGGTGGTCCCCAGTGCTCAGTGTTGGGGCCAGGAGAGGATCAAGGGCACCCTCAGATTGCAGGTGACACCAAGCTGGGCAGGGTATTGATCTGCTGAAGGGCAGGAAGACTCTGCAGAGGGATCTGGACCAGCTGCATCCATGGGCCAACCCCCCTGTAAGAAGATCCAACAAGGCTCAGTTCCTGGTCCTGCACTTGGGTCACAACAACCCCATGGAATGCTCCAAGACTGGGACACAGTGGCTGGAATGTGCCCAGTGGGAAAGGCCCTGGGGGTGCTGGTCAGATGGTGCAGCTGGATGAGATGGGTGTGCCCAAGTGGGCAAGAAGGACAGTGGTACCTGGCTTGCGCCAGCACCAGGGTGGCCAGAGAGCCAGGGCAGTGACCATTCCCCTGCACTGGGCACTGCTGAGGCACCTCACATCTTGGGGTCATGCACGACCTGCCTGTGCTCCCTGGGTGTTGCAGTGGGGAGCGTTACATGAGAAAAGACTGCCCAGGAAAGATGAAGCTCTGTTCAAGCACACAACCACAAACCCAAATTACCACCTCCAAAGGCAAGCCCAAAGCCACAAGATGAGTTTTGTCCCCAGATCTCCCTCCAGGATGAAATAACACAATGTCTTGCACTAAACCTGTGGATCCTGCTGCATTCCCCCTTGGAGTGGCAGCAGCAGGGCCCCCTCAGTGCACACCACACACAGAGACCAGACCAGCTTCACCATCCTTGCGGCTGGCTCAGGGTGTATATGCACATTTTTATCATATTATCTATGTTTATCAATTCGTTCACTACAATGGGAGAAGAGCTGGAAAGCTATATTAAGCTGCAGAAGCAAGAGTGTTAAAAAAAGATCAAAGGTCCGTCATTTAAAATTAATTAATTCAAGCTTGAACTATTAACATAAATTAAAAATTCAAACCACACACAAGAATATACTTCTTTCCAAGTCATTTCCAAGAACCTCTTGTGCTGCAAGATAAGGTAATGGCACATTCCATTAATTTGCAGGATGCACAGTGGAGGTTAACCTCCACTTAATTAGAACTAATTGTAATTTTGCAGGAATAGGGCAAGCACACATTGTAAGAGATCCTCTTGACATTACACCTCACAGTGAGGGTACAGAGCTGTTTATGCCACCTCTCCCCCTCTCTCCATACACGCATCACCCCTCTGCAGCCCCCTGTGCAGACTCAGCTGGAAGAGCAGAGGCATTTCACAAGGGACCACAGCCACCAAGGCAATAGAAAGAAGAAAGCGTAGGATTTCACTTCCACAGCATCCCTGCTGTGAGCAAAGGAAAGGCACATGGACACTTAACAAACACCAGAGCCACCAGAGGAAGGGTTGCAGAGAGCTGAAGGACCATCTGACATCAAGCAACATGCAAAGACCACACAAAGTCTCGGAGGAAAACCAGCGCTGAACGCCGCTGGAGTTGTGCCGCACGTTGCAAGGTGTGACAGCTCGAGAGGAGCCAGTGTGGGAAGGCCCAGCCTTGGACAGCCCTTCCAAGCAGCCTGTGGAGCAGGGTGAAATCCCACTGCCCACCTCCCTCCCCCCGACAAGGCCTGGGGCCAAACCTGCAGCTGCCGGCGCTCCCGCGGCTCCAGGGGTGGCCAGGTCCGGTCACAGCGTGAGCCCTCGGCAGTTCCACGCACGGCCCCTCCGCTCTGCCCTTCCGAGCTCACTGCTCCCTGCGCACAAGGTAAATCCCCTCCCCACGAGCTTCATGCCGAGTCCTCACCCACCAAACTGGCCCTGGCCAGGAGCCAGCACCTGACTTGGACCCTGGGAAGGCTCCTGGCACCGTCGTGCGCCACCAGCTTCACCACCAGCCCTGCTCAGGCCTTCCCCCACCAGCTCTGCCTCTTCCCCAGCCTGGCCCAGCTTTCAGAACAGCTCCATGCACACTTCTGGTCTAACCTATGCACAAAAACCACACTACGGGATGGCCTCCAGCTCCATTAACCCAAATTCATGCAAACCGTAATTCAACGTGAGTTAAAGACATCCACCCTAAAATTTTTTTAATTTGCCTAAATCATCTTAAAGACTCCAATTCCTGTTCTGCCCAAAGCTTCTCTGCTAGTGGAAGGAATTGCTGCAGGGTCACAGGGGCTGCACTTCTTCCACCTGGGCCAATGCCACCCCTGAAGCCCCCAGGAGCCGTGGGGACACCCACACCTGCCTTCCCCAGGGCTAACACCAGCCCTGCTGCACCCACCTGAGACCGTGCCCGAAGCGCCAGCACAGCCTGTGTTCACAGGACACAGCTGAGGTTTTGCTCGCACCAGTGGAGGGAGGCGAAGGACCAGATCCTGGAAACCAGAGATCCCTCTCTGTGACAGCTGAACCTGCCCACAGAACGCGTTGGAATGAGATGACCTTTAAGGTCCTTTCCAACCCAAACCAGTCTGTGGTTCTCTGAAGCACTGACCTCCCCATGTGTGGCACAGCCCAGGCACTGCCCAGCAGCTGCCAGCCCCGGGACTGTGCCCTGCACACACCACATGTGCCCCTTTGCTTCTTGCTACCTTTAACCTGAACTCCTCATCCCCCAGCACCGCTAACGACACCTCCTGCCACCACCAAGCCAAGTAAAGCGGTGACTTCATCGCAGTTTCCTTCACCTAAATTGTCTCAGGAGACCCTGCTGCTGCTTTCCAGCGGGCGCAGCATCCTCCCCACGCAGCTGCACGCCCCCGCTTCCTTCCTCCGCATGGACCTCTGCCTTGCATCCACCCCTTGGGCCCGGGCTTTAACCTCCAGCTTGCCTGTGTGCTCCAGGACAACCCAAAGCACTCAGTGACTGGGACCCCTCCCTGGGGTCCTCCTCTCCAGTGCTTCCACACACAGCAAGAAGTTTCCAGAAGCTCCTCAGGGTCAATGGGGCTGATCAAGAGCAGAGCTGAGCTCCTGGGGAGAATGGGCAGGGCAGGATCCCTCACCAGCTCAGTATCAAACCCAAGAACAGGCAGCAGTAGCATCACCACTCTCTGCCCTGACCTCAGAAACTTCCCTGAACTATTTGCACCCAAATCCCTTTGTCCATGCCCCAAAAAACGTGGGAGGCATCAGCATGCCGAGGTGGCAAAGCACAATCAGCCAGGGAAGGAAAATGCCCGCAGTGTCAGCAAAAACCTGGAAATATTTTGGAAAGAGATGCTCTGAATCCTTTCATTCTGTTTTTCTATGAGGTGCAGAAAAAAAAGTGTTTGAAATCATTTTATTTAAAGCTTTCTGGAGGACCACCTTGCTAGCCAGCTCCACTAGACAGACTCTCCCCAGCACCATCCCCAGCAAGCTGATGACATTCCTGAGGCTTCCTCTGGCCGTGGCCAAGGCCCAGCAAGTACAATTAAAGCCAATCTAGTTTAGAAACAATAGCTCATTGCTTTCAGACTCATCTGGTCGCTTTCACCACGCCTGTGTTGCCAGCCCTAAGCTAATCCATCAATGAAAGCATCTCCATTGATTTTGAGGAACTTTGGCTCAGCACACGAATTATAACATCCACCTGCCCCCTCGCAGGCCAGCACTGCAGGCCAAAACTGTTCTTCAGACCATGCTTGTGTCCTCAAAACACTCCCCATGTTTCAGCCAGGCTGCTCTCTTTCACAGAGCCATGGAATGGTGGGAAGGGACCTTTAGGATGATCCTATTCCACCCCCTGCCACAGGCAGGGACACCTTCCACTAGCCCAGGCTGCTCCCAGCCCCAGTGTCCAGCCTGGCCTTGGGCACTGCCAGGGATCCAGGGGCAGCCACAGCTGCTCTGGGCACCCTGTGCCAGGGCCTCCCCACCCTCCCAGGGAACAATTCCTTCCCCATATCCCATCCAGCCCTGCCCTCTGGCACTGGGAAGCCATTCCCTGTGTCCTGTCCCTTCAGACCCTTGTCCAAAGTCCCTGCCCAGCTCTCCTGAAGCCCCTTTAGTCACTGGAAGGGGCCCTGAGGTCTCCCTGGAGCCGTCTGTTCTCCAGACGGAACATCCCCAGCTCTATCAGCACTTGGGATGCTCCTTAAGAGTGGAAGGGGCACACTTTTGATCAAGCCAATACAGACCACAGCACCATACATGGTGTTTGTTACTTCATATTTTCTGAATTTTTAGGTTTTATAAGTTTGAGCAGCTCTATTTCCCCCTTAATTGGTGCAATTGTTTTTAACCCTGCTCCTGGAGCCACGTTGCCATGGCTACCCCGCACAAGCCTGGGCGAGCGAGGTGTATTTTTAGAATTGCCAAAATACACGTCAGTAACAGAGCTCTTCTGGACAGAGCTCTCCTTGTTCCATGACACAGGAATTAAGGGCATTCAATGGAATTAAAATGTGGGAAATTCAAAACAGATTAAGGGAGAGGCTCATGGTGCAGCCTGTGCATGGCTCGAGCCCCCGTGCACAGGACGGTGCCTGGAGGCAAGGCTGGGGCACAGCTGAGGCTGCGGCCTCCCCCAGGCCACCGGCCACAGTGGGACAGCTGAGTGACCAAGTGCTCCCATGGATGGGCATGGGCTCTGTGGGACACCAAGGAGGAGTTGCTTAGAGCCCATCAGGCTGTGCCTTAGGAGAGCTGATGAGCCTTAGGAGAGCTCAAGGCTGGGGGACAGACAAACACAGGTGACACTGTGGTGGCTGTCAACGGATCTCCTGCTCAGGGCAAAGCAGTTGGGACATCCTGGGAAATGGTAGAGGTCTCGTGTTCGCAGATCCTGATCCTCACGGGATTCCAACAACCCAAATATGCGCTGGAAGAGCACCACAGCGGGACTCAAGCAAGTCAGGTGGTTTCTGGGGAGCACTGGTGACAGCTCCCTAACACAGGGGAGAGGGTGACAGTGGGAAGAGACACTCTGCTGGGCCTCACATATGAGGAAGAAGAGCTGGTCAGGGATGTGAAGGCCTAGAGCAGTCTTGGCTACAGTGCCCATGAGGTGGGGGGCACTGATGGAGCAGCAGACCCAGCAAGGCCCCTGTGTACTCCTGACAAGTGACACTTCACTGATCATGGCCAGGCAGACAGGCAAACCCTAAGGTGCAGAGATACAGCCCTCAGACTGCCCCAGCTCCAACACTCCTGGCACACCTCCAAGAGAGTCACTGCCCAGCAGCAGTTCCCTCACCTTCAGGGGAGAAAACACATCAGAGCTGAGCCAGAAGGAAAACGAGGAAGGAAATGGAAAGTATAGCAAGGATTAACACCATTTTAGCTGAAGTCAGCAAGTGGATTAAGGGAGGGAAAGCTGGGGGCTCCAGCATGAGCTCGTCCTTTTACAGGAAAGAACCACTTAGAAGGAAACAGCTGAGCTGTGGCACTGTGAGCCTGACCCAGGTTCCTGCAAGGAGCCATCAAGGACAAGGGAAAGCACAACTAAAAGGAGGCCACAGTGCCAGCAAGAGCCATTCCCTGCTGCAGCTCTGCAATCCCTGCACTGAACTCCCAGGCAGATGCTGGAGAGGAACCAAAAAGTCTCTCACCTCCAGCATGGGTGGGATGGTTGAGCTCAGCCTGAGTTTTGATCAGAAGCTGCACTCTGACTCAGTTTACAGGTACAGGTACCGAGGGCACAGTAGGCCCTGTGGTCTCGCAGCCCACCCTGACTGCCCTGAGCGAGGCACAGGAGCAGGTGCCCATCACCACAGCTCTTCTCTGGCTGGGCAGCAGCTGCCAGTGCAAAAGGCACATGCACAGCCAACACACCGGTAAGGGAAAGCATGGCTTGCTGACAATCATTCCTCCTGAGCCAGGGCACCACCACGGCAGTGGCTCTCAGCACCCTGTCCATCCATCCTGGTGGCCACAGGCTGCCTTTTCAGGAACACACCAATGACATCAGGAAAAAAAAACCAAACCAAAACAAAAAATAAAGAGAAGATTCTAGAGGTGCAAATACCCAGGAGTCGATCTTCTGGTTTAGAGAGCAGCTGTATTTGAGAGCTCCTGGGGTCTTGAAAATTTGCATAGACTAGAGAAAGGAATAGTTCAGAGAGACATTTACATGCAGTAAGTCAAATAGGATCATAAACATGAAGACAACAGCAGAGTTCAAGGATGTTCCTGCTGCTAATGCCTCTCTGAATCCCCCTCTGGACACTCTTTCCAGAGGAGCCGTGCTATGGACCATGACCATTCCTGGCTGAAGCTGGGTTCTGCCAGCATCACTCCAGGGGCACTGTGCAGCTGGAAAGATGCCCTCCCAAAATTCATCTGCACAATTCATTTCAGAGTCAGAGCAGTCTGCCAGCAGCTCTAGTCATGCTGTCCCATCCCTTTCACAAGGACATGAGTAATTATTGAGCACTCTAGCTACTAAAACTGATTAGAGCAAAACAAACTAATTTTGTTCCAAGGCAATGATCTGACCTCGTTAACAATGGTAGTCATGCGCTAACAATATTTTTCTCTTACACAGTGATGTCTTTCATTAGAGCTCAAGCTGTTTTGTAAAGGAGCTTAGTACATTCCTATAAACTCATTTGCATAGGAGGAAACCCAAGCCAACACCCGCATTTCCAGAGGCTGTTCCCTGGGAAGCAATCTGGATTGAGAGCGTGGAGAAACATCTCCCTGCAGCCAGGAACAATAACCCGAGGTGCAGGGCCGCTGTGCAGGGAGCCTTCCCTTCCCTTCCCCTTCAAAGCAGGCACCAGGACAAGCTCCTACATCCCAGCCGTGGCAGATCCCTGCCAGACCTGCACAGCAGGTTTGCTCCTCCTCCATCATAAACCTACATCTCATCTCTGTTTTGTGAATGAAGAGAACCACTCTGGGCGTTCAGACTCACTGTGAGGGCCCACAGAGATTAGACACATTTCACCACCGCAGTTATTAACCTCAGGAAACACCCTGTGGAGCTGACCAGCAGCTCCCTAAAGCTCTCACACCTCCCCTCTTACCAGGCATTAGCCACTGAACAGAGCTACCAGCTGCCCTTGAGTCAGTCTGAGCTCCTACATGAGCCGCCAGCACACCGGCAAGGATCCTTCCCAATTAATTCCATGAAGAGTCACCTTTTCAAATTATGTTTTCCCCTTTGTCCTTTGTGTACTTACAGACACCCCAGCAACCTCCAGCATGTACCAGCTTCAGAGCCAGCTGCCCCAGGAACGGCATCTCTCCTCATGCCCAAGAAAGAGAAGCTCAGATCTGTCAGGTTTCAGGGACAAAGCAGAGGGAAGACCCCCTGACTGACCCCCTAAGGGTTGGGACAAGGATCCTGCTGCTTGGGAGAGCAGCTGGTATCCCAGAAGGCGGCAGGAGGCAGACTAGGAAGCCGGCTGTGGACAGGGACGGCTTAAACACTTCTCACTCAGAATCACCTGCAGTCAGGTTCTGATTTAACCCACCCACTGTCATCGAGTCACCTGCTCACGGGGCTGTGCTTCAGCACCTCAGGCCCCATCACTACACAGCTCCCACTCCAAGGCCAAGCCGAGATACCCCCTACACTTGGAAGAGCAGGGACAAAAAGAACTCGAGATAGTGCTGCCACATAACAGCCCCATCCCCCAGCCTGCCTTTCCCCCTGCCCTGTAGCCAAAAGCCTCCGAGCACTTGCTAATCACTGATTAACAAGATCTTACAGCTCTGCTCTTGAGGAGGGCTGGGAAATCACTTATCCCCATCTCAGAGAGAAGGAAAAACCCGCACAAAAGGAGGAGATGATGCTGTTTGAGGTTTGTCTGGAGTTCAGCAGCTGAACCCACCGGGTCTTGCAGGGCTGCGCTAGGAGTGCTGCCTGCACCTGCTGTGAGGTGATGGGGGTTTGTGGCCATGTGCCTTACAGTTCCCAGCCAATGCTCGCACACAGGTTAAATGCATTTAAAGAAAGAGTTAGTCCAGTTTCCCCTCTGCACTGTTAGAAAGGGTTGTTTGTGCACCAAAATAGCAAAGAGGTCTGATCTAAGAAGCTTGAGCACAGCCAGAGGGCAACCGCCCTCTTCCCATTGAACCGGCACAGCACTGTACAGCAGGGGGGAGCTGCGAGTGAAAGCAGAACTCACATCCCAGGGTCTTTTGGGCTCTCTTATCCAGGTCACACATTCTTAGCACTCGATGAAATATTAAAAGCAAGACAGGCAGCTTCCCTGCCCAGCTCTTGCCACTTCAGGCTCACACGTGTGGGCAGCTCTCACAGTGTCACTCGCGATGCTCTGAGGGGCAAAGTCACCCTCTGCCAGCCAAGTCTGCTGCAGACACGGACACAGAGCACCTTGAAGTGATGTCCCCAGGCACCTCCTTGTGAACAAACACAGACCAAAACTGGGTGTTAGACTGGTTACACATCCCCAGAACCGGGCTGGGTACTGGCACCACAGTGACTTGCAGGCACACAGAGAACATTCTGAATGCTCTGTAACCCACGGCAGCTGTGGGAAAAACACGGACAAGTCCTTAGGACAGGCAAGTTTCTGCTTCTCTTTCGGAAAAAGGCTTATAAATGCTAACCCCAAAGCACCCAGAACAGGAACAGCACAGCACTACATCCCCAGAAGACTAAAAGAACAGCAAGGGGAGAGATGACAGCTCAGAGGCAGCTGCCGTGATGCACACAGAGCAATATTGGAGCTGCCAGAACTCTGCTCAGCACAGCAGGATCAGACCCCAATTGCCACCGCCAGTGGAACAGCATCGGAGGAGCCCTGCAGACCAAGGTGCTCAGGACCAAGCAGTCCTCAGCCTCCCTCATTTTAGCATTTCTTTTTTCCCCCCTCAAGTTCCTTTTCAGTCACTGAAATCCCTGTATAAGTCTGGAAGCCCTTGTGCCTTGGTGTCTCTCCAGGAGCTTCACAGTCATCAAAAGAAAACAATTCTACTAAATTCTCCCTGTTCCCCTTTTCAACTCCCTGTGATGGAGACACCAAATCTCTGAGGCAGAGGAGCTCAGCCCAGGACCCGAGCCTTGTTTCACACTAAATTTGGTCTGCCAGACATCCAAAAAAAGATCACATCAGTCATTCTGCTTCAGAGCTGGTTTCTCAGCATGGAAAATTACATTTCCTACATGTAGCTAATGCATGAAAAGCTTTGAAAGGTCAAAAAATGAAGCCATCAATTTATCCTTCCTATTAAAGCTGCTGAAAGCCCGGGCTCCCCAGTGCAAACACTCCACCTAGAGCCAGCTGTGCCAGCCCTGCTTGTCCAGGGCCGCCAGCCCCAGCGGGTGACTCGGCATTGCCACTGCAGCCCGATGGGGCCATGCCCACAGCTGGTGCCACCAAACATCAGCCACCGCTCTGAAGGGGACCCAAGCAGACTTTTGGTGGGACAACCTCCCCTGCTTGTGCAGGGGGTCTTGGCAGAGAGGACCCTCACTCCCAAAAAAAAGGGACCTGTGCTCTTGCACTGCCTTTCCTTTGGCACCATCCTGGAGAGAGGTCACCCATGAGCTGATCCCAGCCAGCAACATCCTTAGGGACAGCACTGGCTGAGCAAAGCATGGGTGCAGTTGCAAAGCGTGAAAGCACTTGGATAGCACCAGAGCTCCCAGACACACTGCCAACTCTTCCTTCTGGAAGGGAGAGGAGGAGCAAGGAAGCCTGAGGGCCCGAGCCACACAGGATCCTCTCCCACCCAGCAGCTGAAGGGCAGCAGAGACCATAGTAACTGGTTCCACCTGAGCAACAGCATCCAGCCCACCCTGCAACTCTGCCCAGGACGATTCAGTGCCACTGAAATGGCACTGCTGTTCCCCTGCTCTGTGTCCATCCTCCAGCTCTGTGGTTGTTCCTCAGACCTTTTTTGCATCCCCAAAAAAAACCAAGCAGTGCCAACCAAGGCAGGATTTGGTGTCCATGCTCTCACTCTGGCCCAATGAGACACGGGTTAGGTGTTTCACAGGTGAGTGAGAGACTCCTGCAGCATTTGCTGCGCAGACAGGCATGGAATACAGGAAAGCAGCAACAGGATCACAGGGCTGCCCAGGGCCAGCAGCCACAGGGGTTGGTACTTGTCCCTTCCCACCTTAGGGCTGCAGCAAACAGGCTGTGGCATTCCACAGAGCCTCAGCAGGACCCAGCATCCCTCACCTGCCACAGCTCACCACAAAGATGTCATTAACATCTCAGCTTTAGAGCTGGGAAACGCTTGAAGCAAGCTGGAAAGGAAGTGCAAGACCAGCCTGGAGAGGGTGCAGGCTGCAAGGAGCAGAAACTCCACCCCAAGCTGAGCACAGCTCTGGCCCACGCTGCCATCCCGGTGCTGGGGAAGCTCCCAACACACATTTCTCCTTTTGGGACAGAAATAGCCCCATAGGGAGTGGCTGCCCCAGCACTGCTGCACCTGAGAGCAGCCAGGCCCTGCCAGCAGTGCCCTGAGGGTGTCCCGAGGTCCTCACCAGCTCCTGCTGCCAGGAGCCAGGACAGACAGGGCTCTTGGTTACACTTTGGCTCAGCTCCCTGCCACGAGTGACATCCCCTGCAGCTCTGCCTCCAGACACTGCCTGGGACTCCCCAGCCACTCTGCTGCTGGCTCCAGACAGCCCCGCACTGCTCCTGTGCCATTCCCAGTGCCAGCAATGCTGCACATGGACGGCAGGGATAGGAGCCACTGCAGCCGAGCTCTGTGCAAATGGGGATAATTTGCCTTCTTAAAAAATTAAAACCTTAGAGCTGACAAGAGGAGCGTTTGCTCTTAAGTTATGACTTGCTGGAGGTAAAGGGCTAAGAATTGCCATTCCCATTGCTATCATGACTGCCATGCAGGGGAGAACATCTGACCCCTCTCTGACCAATGTTCTAATCATCCTGGAGGAATACACAGGATGTTGTCACCGAGTTCTCTCCCAGATGAACACCCCAAGTTCCCCATGAACATCACAGCAGGTGTCACTGGAGAAAGTTGCGACAGCTCCTGGCACTGCACAAGGATGGAGATGCCTCCTCCCCGTGAGGCTGTTCTCCAGGAAGAGACACCAAGGTGACATCGCTTTCTCTGCAGGGCTCTGGCTCTCTGGGGGACAACCTCACCAAGAGCATTTGCCTTCCCTACACTGGAAAAGGCCATCCGAGACTGACACAGCTCCAGGGTGCAAACAGGAATGGACTGCAAGTTCCCTGGGGCTGGGAATCATTTAAACAATTGTCAGCATAAAAACAGATGTGGATTTTTACTTAGCAGAAGGGGAGCAGGAAGGTCCCTATTCGTCTAACTAATTCATCCAACTATTATGAGAAATATCAACTTTTCATAACTTTAGATGAGACAAGTCCCTTTAAAAAAAGATTTATCAATGAAGCCCAGCTTTGCTGAGGTGAAAGCTGCAAAAGTCAACTTTCAGGTACCCAGGGACAGGCTGGGATAGGAAATTTCCCACCTATATTTTAGGGAAGAAAAACGGTTATTCAGCAAGTTCTGGACTTCTCAAAATGCAGGACAACTTCCAGGGACCACAGGGGAGTTCTCAGTGCCACAATAAAATTAATTCAGGGAAATAAAGCAGAACAGCCACACCCCAGAGCATGATACCATTGGAGAAAGCCCAGGCTGAAGAAGTACAAAGCAAATTTCCCTGTGTTTAATTATTTTTGAGGTTACTGTTTTACAGGTTAAATATTTATGATAAAGAAGGAAGACAAGTCACCCCCTCCTTATTTCACTGCTGGAATTACCAGCTGAGAGTAAAAACAGCGCCCATAGGGGGAAGATAACAGGGAGAAGCGAGTTCTTGAGCACAACACTGCACCATCCCCTTTTGGAGGGGAATACACAGGAAAGCTGAGCATGAGATAAACACGAACTGGTCCTTCACTTGCACATGTTCCAGTGATGTAAACATACATCCAGCCAACCCAAGAACCAGCTCCAACTTGCTCATCCCCACGTTAAAGCATCCTGCTGACTCCAGGCCTCAGGAATCAATGCCCAGCACTCACCTCCTCCGTATTTATTTCTATGAAACACACACAACTTGTTGCTCATACTCCAGAATAAACTGTTCAAGGAGCACATCTGCACATACTGTATTCTCAGGGGAGCAATTTCTGCTGGTGTAGCTGGCTGAACTTCAATGCCACCTGCACGAGAAATTCCCCTGTTCCCCCATTCTCAGACAAACCTGAAGAAATCCAGCTTTCACCAACAGAGGAAAAAAATCGAAGCTGCTCCACACGGTGTCAATCCATGGCTGCAGGAGCCAGGACACCAGCCAGCAGGCTGGGAAGCAAACAGCCCGCTGCCGGCATCGCCGCTTCCCTGGAGGTCACATATTCTACGGAAATCTGGAAACTAAAGGAGAAAAGCCCTAGTGATGGAATGAACCTGCCAGATGAGGAAGCCTCTGAGGCGCACACAGCATGGACCGGGATTACTGCGGGACCCGCTGTTCAAAAGAGCAAATCTCCTCCGAAAGCAAGGCAGCAACATAGACAACGAAGTCCTTAAAACTGGAAACCTGCTAAGGAAAAAAGGCGCTGGCGGCAGAGCAGCGCCCGGCCCCCGCCGCGCTCCAGGGCAGCACCGCCAAGCAGGCTCTATTCACGCGAAAGGACTGAAATCGAACAGCAAAACAGCATTGCAAGAGCATGAAGTAATCCCACCCCTGCAGTTCGTGTTTTCCTACCCAATTAGCTACTCCAAGTGTAAGAGGGAAAAGGAAAAGGAAAAAGAAAATTAAAACGTGCTGCAAAGCCCGGAGATGTTTTGCAACTCCCGGGCTCCCGCAGCAGCACCCTGCACTCCCGACAGCCACGGGCAAGGCAGGGGGACCTACGAGGAAGGGAGGAGAGGAGGGGGGAAAGGGAAGAGAAGAGGGAAGAAGGGGAAGAAGCCCGCTCACTTGCTCCGCCGTCCCTCGGGCCCGTCCCGCAGCGCGGCCGCACCACACGCCCGAGATGCGGCCCCGCTACCGCCGGCAGGGAGGGCAACGGGCTCCGGCCGGGGCCCGGGGGAGGAAGCGGGCGGTGGGGGCGGCCCCGGAGCCACCCCCGCCCGCCGCACAGCCCAGCCCAGCCCGCCCCGCCCCGGGATGCTCGGCGGCTGCGGGGGACGGGATGGAACCGCCCGAGCCGGGAGCGCGCAGCCCCGGGGCCGGTGCGTGTCCCCGGGCTGGCCGGGGCGTGCTGCCCGACGGGGGACAGCGGCGCTTACCGTGGCTCAGCCGGGACGGGAACTCGCTGCTCCGTTGCAGTTCGTTCCCGAGTTTAACAAAACCGGTTCGAAATCGTTGTTTAAAGCGCTGGGAACGAGCAGGAAGCAGCAAAGCCCCCCGAGGCTGCTGAAGGGCAAGGGAAGTGCTCGGAGCTGCTCCGAACTCCCGGTGGTGCGGGGGCAGCCCCTCCGCACCCCGCCCGCGCTTCCCGCTGGAAATCGTCCTGTGGCTTTTCTTAGTTCTCAAGTGGGTCTAACCTCAGAGTCTGGAGACATCTGCTAGAGCAGGATGCCTGGAGAAAGCGAAATCCCAGGCTAGATGTTAATTTTAAATCGTGCAAACCCCCAGTGCTCGTGAACAGACAGAAGCAGGATGCTGTGGGCTGCAGGCAGGACACACACTGCTCCACCAGCCCACGTGTGAGGTCCCCTTGCCTCAAAGCAGGAGGCCAGACCCGTGCTTCTGATGGCTTGGGGATTCCTGCTACCCTGAGAAACCAGAGAATCAAGGAGTCACACTGCTTTGCCACCACTACAAACTCCTCTTTTAGGGCTGCTGCTCCTCCCTGGGCTCCCTCCATCCCTGCTGATCATTTCATTTCCCCTCCACCGTTTGTCCTGCTTTCCACTGGTGATGCGGCTGAAGCTGATAATGCTTCCCAGCTGGAGCCCGTGGCCCCCAGCCCTCTGGACCCCTCTGCCAGCTGCCTGGGGACACCTGCAACCCCCAGTCCCTGCAGCCCCAACCCACCTTCAAACACAACTCTCCTGCAGCCCCAACCCACCTGCAGCCCCCAGTGCCGACAGCCCCAGCCCAGCCTGCGACACCACTCACGTGCACTGAGGCACAGGAGTGCAGACAGCTCTGGTGGGTTTAGGAAAGTGCTTTTGTGCACCCGTGTGCACTGGGGCTGCACATCTCTATGTGCCAGTGTCGTGGGGATCAGCTCCATCACCTGCTCCGGTGACAGACCCCTGCCACCACCACTTGCCTGCTGCTCAGTGCTGCAGTGCAGAACAGCAGCAAGCTGCAGGTTGCTCTCTGCTCCTGCTGCGTTGCCCAGACCTGTGCACAGAGATGCAGATTGAAGCAGGGTCAGGGCCTCTCTGTGCAGACTCATCAGCCAGCCCAAAAATTGGCTTTGTCCATTCCATTCACTGGGGCTAGATAGGGTTTTCTCAGTGATGTCCAGCTGCATGGACAGTGCAGAGTGGGCTGGAAACCATGAGAGGTTATGGACACAGTGTCCCCCTGGACCAAACGAATGGTGTTAAGTCCAGAACACACTGTATACACCTCTGTTAAATTCAGGCAGGGAACTGAATTTCTGTGTTCTTCCCATTGGTATTTTGTGCACATCCATCTGCCATGCTGCAGAGCCACAGAGCATTTAATTTCAGTTAAAAATTCTAAGAACACTCACACTGTGGTGATGTGTATCAGCAGCCTCTGCTGCCAGCCCAAGGTTTATGTGGCTGCCTCTCATCAGGAAGATTTGGAGGTTAAAGCTTCTGGGGTTTTCCAGTGGAGATAAATGTGCTGATGGGCATCCAAAGAAGCATCTGTGAAACGCTGTGTTAGCATTAAGCTTTGTACTGGGAATAGGTGAGCCTCATCAGTCTGTCTCAGAAACAGCATCACCCTCTGACTTCACATTTGGCAAAACGTAAGTACACAGAGTAAAACACATGAGTTAATCGGGGGAAAATATACTCTGGGATGAAGAAAGAGACACCACAGTGAAACGGTCTGCTAAGAATGGCAAATACATTTTTCTTTGTGTGATTAAACAGAAGAAGCCTCATGAAAGGCCTGTGTCTGGCAGAGGACCTGTGGCATACACTGGGCTCCCAAGCTAAAATGCTTGAGGCATACTCCGGATAGGGAAGGAAAAACACTTTCCCTCTCAGTCAAGAGCACCCTTGATGCAAAGCATCAGCAGCAAGAGAGCTGGTGGGGTGGAAGTGGCTCCTCACAGGGGCTTGGGCTGAGCAGCTGCTCTGGAGAGGCTGAGCCAGAGCCTCCGAAGTGCACAGAGTGCAGGTGCTGAGCCACACAGCAATTAATGGTCACAGGGTGTAAAGAGAGGGGGGCTGAAGGGCTTTTCTGGGGCATTTGACAGCCCTTGGGACATGCTCTGCCCCCCTAGAGCAGAGCCAAGTGCAGGTGCTGCTCCTCTGCAGTGACTCTGCCCCGGACACCCCTGATGCTGTAGGGCTGTGGGGAGGAGGAGGCCATGAGGGGAATGGGACTGGGCACCTCCAGCTGCCCAGTCTGGAGGTCCAGGATGTGGATTTCCTGGAAGCCAAGCAATGCACGGGTCTCAAGACAAGTGAAAGAAAACAAGGAATGCTGATGGGCTTTTCAGCTTAATTCATTTTAGATTACATTAAATATTCCTATTCAATGAATATTCCTATTCAATAAGACCACAAAGATGCTTTGAGGGCTGGAGCCCCTCACCTAAAAAGGCAGGCTGGGAGCTGGGTTGTTCAGCCTGGAGAAGAGAAGGTTCCAGGAGATCTCAGAGCCCCTTCCAGTGCCTAAAGGGGCTCCAGGAGAGCTGGAGAGGGACTTTGGACAAGGCCCTGGAGTGCCAGCACAAGGGGGGAGTGGCTTCCCAGTGCCAGAGGGCAGGGCTGGATGGGATCTTGGGAAGGAATTGTTCCCTGGGAGGGTGGGGAGGCCCTGGCACAGGGTGCCCAGAGCAGCTGTGGCTGCCCCTGGATCCCTGAAGTGTCCAAAGCCAGGTTGGACGGGGCTTGGAGCAGCCTGGGCTAATGGAAGGTGTCCCTGCCCATGGCAGGGGGTGGGATGGGATGGGATGAACTTTCAGGTCCCTTCCAACCCAAACCAGTCTGCGATTCTGTGATTCACCACTCTGCCTTAGCAGGGAGTAAAGGCTGCTGCAGAGGCCTGACATGGTGTCATGATCATCCTTCTCCCTCCTGCCAGTGACTGCCACTGCCCCCAGTCTGGCCCGTCATGGCTGGCTTCACTTCCCTTCTCCTGTGCAGGCCGAGCCCCACCACGTCTGCATGGTGGCTGTGGGGACACGTCCAACCCCAGCCAGGGAGGGCTCACGTGCCCATGTCTGACCGCAGATCAGAGCCGACTGGGGTGTAGATGTTGGGGGGTCAGTTGAGCCAACCCCCCTCGAGCAGCAAGCTGCTCTGCAGTTGGGATTCTTCCCTTGTGCCAGGGTGCTGTCTCAGGTGACTCCATGAGGCTGAGAACCCTCACCTCATGGGGTAACCCAGCCCATTCTGGGTTGCTCTTCTAAACCTTAAGCGATCTGGAGTCAATCGAATAGAATCAATTCCACTGGACATCATGAATCTGTCTTCAAATGCTGATGGAGCTTAATTGGCTTAATTTATTGAATTGGTTTAATAAAGCCAGTTAATCTGGTTTAACTGGTATCTAAAATAAATCTCGTTTGACTATATGATGTGTCTCAATTTTACAACACTCCCTCATCACACTATTCCTCTTTTAGACTGATTTTCCAGACAGCTGGACAAAGTGGCTCTTAACTTCCCTCCAAGCAGCTCTAAGCCTGCCTTGGAACAATGGGTAACCAGAAAAATGAACTAAAATGAGCACTGAACATCTCTCACTTTCCAGTCCTCTATAAGCTTATGAAGAGCAATGATTCCGTGGTGGCAGGGCAGCCTCATGGACAAGTCTTCCAGAGTGAGTGGCTTTTCCAGGGTCAAGACACCAGCTGTGCTTTAAAGTCCCTGTCCGTGTGGTGAGTGAGACTGAACACCAACACCAACACTGGCACTGCACCCCTGAGGCCAAATCCTTCCCTGGCAGTTCAGCTCCAAGGAACCTGGTGCACGTGCACTCCTGTGTATCTGTCCTGCTTCAAACATGGTTTTGGTTACCCTGGCCTGGGGTTGCAGGTGAGACAATGCCAAATCACCCTGTTTAACACACCTGCTTCACTTCTGGGGCACTTGCTGGGCCTTATCTTCTGCTCATCAGTGACTGCATCTTTCCTACAAGGCCTCCTTCCTATAAACTGTGTTTATGTGTCTATAAAGCATAAACCATGTTGATGTTTATGCTGTCTATGGTTTGAGACCCAGCTACAAAACCTTGTCTAACTCCTCTCTCAATTCACAGGCTTCCAGTTCCAGGACTTCAGACACAGCTAACGAGCAGGGTTTATAATGAAGGCAGCTCCTAATGAGCTGACACGAGATGCAGCATTGGATCATACTTGCTTTGATAAGCGCTGATCAAAGCCCTCTGCTTTCTGGTTGGAGAGCATAATTAACAACAATTTCTGAAAAGTCAGGTTTGGGTTGATTAAAAATGCCATCTGACAGCTCAAGAGTGTTGAGATGTCTCATGATCTGCAGCACAGATACAGCATAAATTCAGCATGGTGTCCCCCCTCCCCAGGCAGGAGAAGGGCTTTTGTTCCTTTCCCAGTGGGCTGCAGTGCCTTGGGTTTGCAGGGGAGGGATCTGCCCCAGGAGGGCTCACAGGGCTGTGGGATCATCCTTCTGTGGGCAGCAGGTGCTCAAGATTCTCGTGCTGCCCCACTTCCAGAGAGGTCTGGCACATCTGGTGCATCCCCACATCTGGTGGGGATGGAGGGGTCTGATGCCAACAGCAGCAAAGTGGAGAGCCTGCTCCAAGAAAGCACACAGTCTTTATAGTGGTTTGGGAGATTCCTGCCTCAGAGGAAGAGAAATGAAAGGAAGGAGAGCTGTTGAATCCTTTTCAATCTTCAACACAACCAGGTCAAGGCAGCAGGTCCTGAACTCTGAGCTTCTTGCCAGGCCACAGACTCTCAGGTTATGTCCAAGCCATTAACTCCCAGGGTTCACTCCTGCCCCCAGCAACACACGGGGGCTTAATCCCCCCTTTCTGGACTCCCACTTCACCCTGAGATCCTCCTGCTTAACTCCTCAGCCATGTGAGGTCTACAATACACAGACAGACACGTTTGACCGAGCAGACCCCAACCGCAGTCCGTGCAACAAATTCCTGAGCACGCCACTGATACCTCCCAGGCCTGTCAGGGAGAGGGAGCCGCTGGAGAAGATCACAGGCACCTGGAAGCAGCACTCTGTGCATCTGTTCTGCTTCGGGAAAAGAGCCACAGCTTTGGCCTTTACCTCCTGCCTTCAGCTCCTGCTAAAGCTTATTTCACCTGACACAAGAAAATTCATTATTCCCAGTTTCTAGCTCTTCTCACCCACTGTGCCCACACCCTGCTCCAGTTTGCAGGAGAGCAGAATCTTTTCCCAGGTGATTTCATTGTCAGGGGGACATGGTCCCCTACACACCACATCACCACAGTCACAATTAGCCCCTTATCTGGAGCTTCTCAATCTGAATGGAGGCCGTGGCTACTCAACCCCTGTTGGAAGGGAACTACAGAACTACTTTGTCAGCTCAACTTAGAGATAAAAACTGAAAACAAAGGCAGTAAAACACCTTCCTAGTACCTGATCTAGTGAGTGGCATCCCTGCCCATGGCAGGGCAGGGTCGGAACAAGATGAAATTTAAGGTCCCTTCCTGATTAAATCATCCTGTGATTCTATGATAAAGTACAGGAGGATGTCTTGGGGGCATCAGGGTCTCTGAGACCTTTTCAGCCACCCCATCAGCAGCTCTTCTCTGAATCCTGTGCTCCTCTCACCTCACAGGAGCTCGACCAGACCCTTCCTCATTCAGGCCAAAGTTGGATTCAGTCCCAAGCAAGATAAAAACCCAATTCACAGGGAATTCACGTTGTATTTTCACAGACGGGTGTGATACAGATCCTGTGATGCCTTCTGGAATGAGGTATCTGATTTATTATGATGGAAACAGAACCTCTTCAAAGTTGCTGTGGTCTTCCAGAGTGTTAGGCATGACCAAACTGCCTGGAGAAGTTCGGAGGTTATGGAAGAGGGTCTCCATGGCTGTCTTAAAAAAGCTGACTTGTAAAACCCACAGTTGCTGATTAGGACACAGCACCTCTGATGGCTCATAATCAGCCCTTGCCTCAAAGCACAGAGGAGAACTGAAGCAACTTTTTCCTCTGCAGGCTGATCTGGCTCCCTGCTAGGAACCAATGACCACCTGTGCTGATGGCCGAGCTTGTGTCTCTCAGCAGACAGAAACTCACACACACCCCACACTCAGAGTGTGGAGCCACTCAAGACATGGAGAGCTCCTGCTTTGGGCAGATGGCATGGAATGGAAACAACAACCCTTCCTACATGATCCTGGCCCACCACTAATATTTTTTTCCAGAGACGAGGCATTAAAATGATGATACAACAAAGGAAATTTTTTTCCTATGGCATCACAAACAGCAGATGGGGATTTTTTTTTCTGAAAAAATCTGGGAGCTGGACCTGTGCTGACATTCTCCACAAGGATGAGAAGTAGAAGGTGATTTTAGTACAAATATCACCAGTGAAGGCAAGGATGAGCAGATGTGTGAGCTAGAAACCGAGTGTGAGATACAAGGAGAAATCAGAAGCCCTTCCAGAGATGACATGCATGTGTTTGCACATCAAAATTGCTGTATGTGAAAGACTTTGACTCGCTTTCAGCTGAATGACCTCAGAGAGATGCAAAAGGGACAGCTGAATTTGTAAGTGAATTTCAACTGCCCTGAAAAACTTCAACTTAGGTCTTAAATCAAGTTCAGGAGTAATGAAAATGAGGTTTCCAGCACATGGAGACCTGCAGTAATTTTTGAATCCTAGAAGAGGAAGATGAAACTGAATAAAGGAAAACAAGCTCAATTCTGAGCTTGATTGCTGCCCACAGGGAACAGGATGGAGCTCATCAAATGCTCTTACCTGAGCAATAGATGATGTGATGGCCTGGAGCTGAAAGGTCTTGTCTGAGACCAGCAGCAAAAATAAAGATGATGTTAATCTGCATTGATTAATCAGATCTTAATCTGGCAGTGACGTCTGCAGAAATTTAGATACCTTTCTCCACCTGATGCAGTCTTCTCCATCATCAGCTTTCACATACAGTTTGGCTTAATCAGTTTTGTGCAGAAGACTTTGAGACACAGTGTCAAGTGCTTTAGTAAAATCGAAATATATTACTGGAATCTCTTCTGGCATCAGTCACCACACCCCAGACTCAGAGCTGACAATTCTCTTCTGGTCTAACTCCTAATTACTAACTAAATAGGGAAAATAATAAAAGGCAGGGAGGAGAAGCAATCAATACAGCCGTGGCTTATTGTCCTTTCTTTGCTCCCAGCAGGGCCCTGTGGACACTGATTGTGGATCTCTCTACATAGATAATGGAGTATCCAGAGGTTTTTCTTTCTCTCTTTGCTCCTTTTCAGTTAGCACTGAAGCAGATTTATTTGTACAGTTACTGCCAGCTCACTTCTCTCTTGTGCCTTTGCACCACATGCTTTTCCAAACTTTTGGACTTTCACCAGTTTTAATTTCCTGCACCACAGGACCACCTCCACCAGGACCACACACGGTCCATCAGGGCCTGCTCACACAGCACAGGCATCTGGTCCTTCAGCAGGCAGCTGGTACCTGGGCAGTAGCTAAAAAGAGCTCCTGCTGTGTGCCCAGTTTGACCAGTTGCTGCCAGTGGGCAAGGAGGGGACATGGGACCATGGCAAGATGGCCTGCAGAGCTGGCAGAGGCAGTGGGGCAGTGTGGTGGTCAGGCTGAGCCCTCCTGTGCTCTGCTCCATTCCCTGCACAGACACCTCCCAAACAACCCTCTCTGTGCTGGCCCAAAATGTCCTGAGATGGGAAATTGAGGCCCTGTCAAAGCTAAACTTCAGGTGGAAGACAAACATTTGGGAATAGATGTGAATATGTTTCAGTCTTGCCTTGCCTCTCCAAGGTGTGCATGCCCCATGTTTGAACTTCCTCCAAGAAGCAGCCAGCAGTGTTTTAGCTTTTATGCAGGAATATTATAATGGAAGACAAGAAAATAAATCTGTTCTGCACTTTGTCAGCAATTCTGAGGGAAATCAAAGAATACTTGTCTTTGGCCCTTGCTCCTCTCCATCCTCCATGGGGCTCAAACTTCCCCAGAGCTCAGATCTTTGCATTTCATTCCTGATGCTGTCTGTCTGTCTGTTTTTCCCTCGAGTTTTGCTAATAGCTTCTTTTGTTTTCCCATTTAACTCATGCAAACTTTGGTATCCACAGCCTCCAGTGGTGATGAGCCCGGAGTTCATCCCCCATTCCCGGAAGCTGCACTTTCCAGGGAATTAATGGTGCTGTGCAAACACTCGGAGCATGAAATGACCATGCGAATCTCACAGCCACACTTGGTCCCAGGATTGTTTAAGGCCTTGCACGAGGCCTCAGCAGGAGAAGCCCTGGTCAGTGGGTGGGTACTCTTTGTCCCACAGGAACCCCATCTCCTCAAAACAGTCTGTCCTGTGAGAAGGCCAGGGAGAAGAAAAAAGAAAGATCCCTCAGGTTTCCATTTGGCTGCATTTTCCCAGACTGTAAATCAGGTAGCGAGAAGTCTGGAGGGCAAAACAGCCCCATAAATACCTCAGTGTTATGGGTGACTCTGCAAACAACTGGGTAAGGCCCTTCCCTTGTCCGGGGACATGGTTTTCATTTGGTGTGAACTGAGACCTCAGCCCGGGCTCAGGATTTTGAAGATGTGTTAATGTGATGATCCTTAACACATTCAGTCCCCAGGGGCGGTATTAATCCACTGCTTTCCCTGTGGTTTATAAACTCCTGGCCTGGCTTTATGGGGACCTGCATGTGTTAAATGCATCATTTTCTACAGAAACAAGGGAGGAAAGACCCTGTTGTTACTGCAGCACATCAAAAAACCCCACTGGCAGAGTGACACAGCAAAGGAAGGACAGCCCTGCACACGGTGCTCACAGGGGCTAGTGATGAATTGCTGCAGATGTTTTCCCAACACTCTGGCCAAATCTCCAGATTCACAGTCTTCCCTCTCCCCAGGTCTCAGTCCACAGCCCAGCTCTCCTTGCTGAAACACCAAACCACCGTACCTCACTTCCTTCCCATACGGCCAGACAGGATCTCTTGAGAGCCGGCCTGGGTTTGCACAGCCCGGCCAGGGATCCCCTGCCCCGCAGCCCAGAGCTTTGGCCTCTGCCGTGTGCAGGAATTCTTGTGGGACAGTGGATCCTCCCATCCCTGCTCTGCTCCAGCAGTGAAATCAGAGCCTCTGGAAAAGGTTCATCCCAGCAGCAGGGCCGCATCCAGAGCAAGAAGCGCTGGAGCCCGAGGTGACAGCGAACAGGGAAACCCAGCTGCCAGAACAGGGAAACCCAGCTGCCAGAACAGGGAAACCCAGCTGCCAGGGCCCTGCACACCCCACACTGGTTTCTCCCCTAGCCCAAACTCCAAACTGGACTCATGAGACCACATCTGTAAAGAACTTCCCTTTCCTTTTGGATCTTCCCACCTCGGCTGTAGTCTTTTCCAACTTGGATATACACTGTAGCTCCATCTGTTTCATGGTTTCACACTCAGGAGGCTTCCTCTGTCCTCCCTGCTTTGTTTCAAGCAGGGCAGATCCAATGTAACATTCAGGAAGAGGGTGAGGATACAGAGTATTTCCCAGTGAGAGTGTCCCTGCTGCCAGCATTTTTCACCTAGCCAGCTTTACAAAGCTGAAGCAACCTCTAGTTCTGCCAGGGGAGGTTTAGGTTGGATATTAGAAAAAAAAATTCTTCACTTTAAGGGTAGTCAAGCACTGGCACAGGATGCCCAGGGCAGTGGTAGAGTCACCAACCCAGGAGGTGTTCAAAAAACATGTAGATGTGGCACCTGGGGACGTGGTTTGGTGGTGGGTTAATGGCTGGACTTGTACGGAAAATCCCGCTATGAAAAGCCAGTGTCCATAAAGGAGACAGAGGAGTCCTGCAACTTGATTCGGATAAAGGGAGAGAGGCCACTGGGGCACACACCCGCGGGGTTTTCTCTCTCGAGGTTTCGGAGGGTGCAGCCTCCTTTTGTCCCAAACTCCCGGCCGCACGTTGCCCTTTTCTTTTTGTTATAAACATATATTATAATATTGGCTTCTCGCAAAGTATTAAGGTAGATATTATATAATGTTAGAAATGCTTTTTGCTGTGTGGATGTAGTTTTCTCTCTTTTTAGCAAGAATGTTAGCAAGTGTGAGCAAGTAAGAGAACCTCCAAGCGAGCAGAGGATGAGGCCCAAGGAGCTGCTGATCAACACTTTGTCCAGAGAACAAAAGGGCCTAAAGGTCCGAGAGCCGCTATCACCGCTCTGGCTGGGGGGCAAAGAGGCCCAAAGCTGCAATCAGCCCTGACTGTCTGGAGAATTAAGAGATCCACCCTACCATCGACTCTTACCTAGCGGGCCCAACCCCAAGAACCAAAAGAAATAAAACCGCAAGGCCGAAGACTACGCATGCTCTAAAAAGGCGGACCCAAGGAGTGGCCATGCAGAACAGCTCCGGGAAAAGTTTGAATATGAATAGAGAACAGACAGTAAAAATGGTATAAAAAGGACTCACCTCGAGCATCAGGTGTGCTCTAGGCAGAGCGCCAAGGCACCCGGCCGTTATCCCTTTGCTTTATTTTATGTGTCTCTTATTGTCTTTATATTAAACTCTTTAAAATTCCCACAGGAGAGTGAACCTCGTTTTTCACACTTTCCCCATTGCTGAGGTACCAGGAAGGTACAGCCTTCCCAAACCACCTACCACATATCCCCCCTTGAACCTGGCATTTTACCCCAAAGTTCAGAAAGTCAGGCTTGTGCGGGACCCCGTTGCCTGTTTCAGGAATCAAGCTGTGTGAGCTCTGTAACAGGCCTGCGGCTTGAAGCGGGTAGAGACACTGAGATCCATTTCAAAGATGTTAACGCCCATCCCCTCACCCCTGATATTGTTTGCAAAGACATTAGCACACACCTTTCCTGCCACAAGGAACTGTTACCTGTGACACAGCCCTGCTGTCCTGGCGATGGTTGAACACCTCCCTGTCCAGGAGAAGCGGGGAATGAATTCCTTGTTCTGTTTTGCTTGCATGGCCTTTGCTTTCCCTATTAAACTGTCTTTACCTCAACCCACGAGTTCTCTCACTTTTACGATGCTCTCCCCCATCCCAGTGGGAAGGGGTGAGTGAGCAGTGTGGGGCTGAGCTGCTGGCTGGGGTTAAACCACAACATCCTGGTGTACATAGGGAGGATTTTCCTGTGTCAGCTCAGCGAACAGCGCTGATCCCCACGGGCAGCACACAGGAGGAGCACAGCTTATGGAATAATATAATACAGCAGTAATATAGAAAGTGTGGGGAGGTGTATTAGTCATTAAGTTTATCTCCCGGTTTAATTCTTTTCTCTTCTTGCTGCTAAGTGATGTCTACTTGAATTTTACCCCAGGGAATCCTACCATGATGGGTTATGGGCACAGCTTTCGAAGAGCTTTAGGCACCAGAGTTGGGCTCTCAGGAAAATAGAAATAGGGATTGCAGAATATCACTTGGCACCTGTCAGCCTGAGCAGTGAATGAGTGCTGACAGTGTAACTTCCACTACATCTCACCTGTGCAAGACTCTCATGACTGCAGCCCCAAGCATAACTGGCACCAGAGCTGTGTACCAGCAGCTGTCCCTTGTACATCACACGAGTATTTACCCTGTCTTTTGTAACTAAATCTTTGCACCCGTTGAAATGTTAGCATGTGTGCCAGAGTGAGGTACCCAGCATTCTCCCAGCAAGCAATGTCATGAAGCAGAAACACAGTTCAGGCTCTGTTAGCTCAAAATCCAGGCCCTGGCACAAATGCCTCCTATGCCAGCTGTGCCACATCAGGTCAGTACTGGTGCAGGGCTTGTTGCTACATGAACAGAATAAGGCTCTTTGCTGCATTTTCCCGTTCCAGCACAAGCTGCTCTTAGTGAAAAGAGTCAGATACACACACCTGGGACTTTTTCCTCAGCTGGCTTTGTCAGATGATCCACTGGAAACCCAACCAGCCACAAGAGAAGGCAGGCACTGATTCACCCAGCAGCTGCCCTGTTGCAAGACTCCTCAGAAGGAGAGGCAGCAGGAGCCCACAGAGGTGTGGAGGGGCGTAGGAGAGGGGAGTGGGAGCAGCTGGGCTGTGATGCCCAGTGTCAGCACGTTTGAGCCCTGAGCGTCAGCAGAGGAGTGGTTTTATCTCTGCCAGGAAGTTCCTGCTCTCCACCTGCCAATTATCACCTCACCCCAACGCCTCTGCCATGGTTTCACCCGTGGTTTAACCAGTGCTCACTGGGGCTGGAAGGGGCAGGTAAAGCCTTGCCCTCCCCACCTTCTGCCACACTGCCCCTCCTGATTTTGTGATGGCAGCAGCCCTTGCCTCACCTAAATCTTAACTCCAAGCCAACAGATAGGTGTTTGTCCTTCTTCCCAGCAAGGTGCAGCTTAACAGCAAAGTGCCTGCATTAAAGATTTCTTGTCCATTGGGGGGAATTCTACTGCCTGCACAAAGCCAGCGGCTCGGGAGGAGCACACACTTGGTTCATTTCCTGTACAAAGGGATCCTTGGGTTTGGGGGATCATTTTTAGCACTGCCAAACCACAGAGACTTGATGCAAAAGGTGGCAGTGGCAGTAGTGCTGCTCCAGCAGGCTTCATGCCTCAGGTGACTTTGCCGGATTACAGCAGCCTGCTCCCTTTTTTGGTTGTTTTGAATACTTAAATGCCAACAGCATGCAGGTGCCTGAGGAGAGGTGTCACTCTCGTGGCCCAGGCTGTGCTCCCCCTGGGACAGCAGGTGATGCTGGAGGCTCCAGGAGTCCAGGGCTCCATCTCCTGGCCAGTCCCAGCCTGCAGGAATCCACCTACCCCGGGCACAGCTTTGGGCACCACAGTATCAAAAGGATCTGAAGTAATTGGAGAGCATCCAAAGGAGGAACACGAGGATGGCGAAGGGTCTGGAGGGAACTAAATCTGTGTGAGGAGTGGCTGAGGGCCACTTGGTTTGTTCAGCCTGGAGGAGACTGAGGGCAGAGCTCACTGGGGGCTGCAGCTCCCCCTGAGGGGCTGCTCTGATCTCTGCTCTCTGTGACAGGAACAGGACCCAGGGAGCAGCTGGAGCTGGGCCAGGGCAGGGTCAGGTCGGATATCAGAGAAAGGTTCTTCCCCCAGAGGGTGCTGGGCACTGCCCAGGCTCCCCAGGGAATGGGCACGGCCCCGAGGCTGCCAGAGCTCCAGGAGCGTTTGGACAGCGCTGCCAGGGATGCCCAGGGTGGGGTTGTTGGGGTGTCTGTGCAGGGCCAGGGGTTGGGCTCATGATCCTGGTGGGTCCCTTCTGATTCAGGATATTTCATTATTATAGAGAAGCAGCTGTCTGAAAATGAGCTCTTCTTGTCCCGCTGCTGTGCTTCCCAGGGTCTCACAGCATTGCAGCTGCTGACTTTGTTGATTAAACTATTTTCTGAGTGTCTGAAATCCGTGTAAGCCCAGCTGAGCCCAGGGATATCTGGCTGGGCTCTGTCTTGGCTCGTGCTTCAGAAGCATAACTACTCACACTTCTTTACAATATTCAGGGCAGGAAGGGCCCAGCCTAACTGCCAGATTCAGTTGCAAAGTCTACAGAGAGAGAAAACATTCTTTTCCTATGCCAAAAGTGCAAATCACAACTGGAAGGATGTTGAGTTGGTGAATGTGGAAACTCACGATGTGTGATGATTTTTCTGATATTTTGTAATGTTTTATAAGGGGTTTTTAAGTCCTGTCCTGATGAATCACCTGGAATTCTCAACTTCTCTTTTAAAAAGTCTCTGGTCACGTAGCTGCAGAGAATCACGTGCATCTCAGCCTGAAGATTCAGACATTGAAGGCAAAGAACCACTTCTTTCCTACCTTCTAAATTTTTGTTAACTTTCATTCTGCTGTGCAAGGGGGAAGATTGGATTCCTGCTCCTCAGCTGCCTGAACAGACAGTGCCGAGTGCCAGCTACGGGCCCTTCTGGAGAACTGCACTGCTCCGCAGCAAGAGCTGATCCTGACGGCATCCAGCAGCGCTCGGCGTCCGCGGTACCAACCGGGCAGCTCCCACAGCCGCAGGACAAGGCAGACTCCCTTCTCCGTCAAAACACCCCACAAATTCTCTTTTATGCTGATGCAAGCCCAGGGCGGCGGCAGCAGTTTGCCGTGCGCTGTGTCCGCTGGGCTGGAGGTGGTTCTGCTCCGGGGGACCGGGCTGACACCCGGTGATGATCCCGCTCCCACCTCCAGCTGTGGGGCCCGGGGCCCCAGCCCCACCGCGCCGGAGGCTCTGTGTTCTCGGGGCGCTCCACAGCCAAGGCTGAGGGGAACAAACCCCGTTTGTGTCCTGACCCCAGGAGAGGCCGGGTGCCACGGGCTGTGGGACGGGCCCGAGCCCCCTCAGAGGCATTGCCGAGAGGGAAGCGCCAAACGCAGCGGAGGGAAAAGCGGCTTCCCCAGGCCCAGCGGGGGATCCCTGGCACTGTCCCGCACGGCCACCACCGGGACACCCCGCCCCGACACCCTCCGAGCTGCGCTGGAGCGAGACCCGGAACCGCCCGGAACCCCTCCGGCCCCGGGACCGCTCCCGCCTCCGCCGCGCGCGGGACACGCCCCGCCCGCAGGTCCTGGCAGGGCCGTAGAGGAGCGCGGGGCCGGCGGCGGGGCCGGAGCGGCGTGGTTGCGGCCGGGCTGATGCTGCCCGCGGGCCGCGGCCGAAGGTGAGGGGGGCTCGGCGGGTCGGGTCGGACCGGACCGAGTCCCGCCGGGTCCTGCGGGGCGACTGACCGCGCTGGGCCTTGCAGGGCGGCGGCGGCGCTGAGGGCGGCGCTGGGCGAGGGCGCGGAGCGGCGGCGGGAGCTGGAGCGGCGGGCGGCGCGGAGCCGGGAGCTCCTGCGGCGCTGGTGAGTGCGGGACCCGGCTGAGTGGGGACCCACCCGGCACCCTCCTCCCGGGCCCTTCCATCCCCGGGCGCTGGACCCGCAGCCGTGCCCGAGGCCCTGCGGGCCGGGGGTGCTGATCCTGTCCCGGTGCAGCAACGCCGGCCCCTGTCGCTGTTTGTTCCCTCCAGGAATGATGAGGAAGAGGAGCGGCCACAGCCAGGCTCCAGCACGGAACATGGTGAGCGCTTCCCCTGCGCCGGTGTCCCCTCGTGTCACACAGACCCCGGGCCAGTTGCGGGGTTAGGAGTCAGTCCAGTGCTCTGCGTCGACCTCAACACCCCCTCTGCCTTTTTCCTCCCGCTCTCCTCCTTGGGCTTAGCCTGGAGTCGTGCCTTGTTAACCAAGGCCAGCGATGAAGTGACTGTGGGCCTCAGCCAGGTGTGAGAATGTCACTTGTTGATGTTGACTCGGGAGAATTGTCCTCCTGTGGCTCACATCCATCCTGGGTCTTCAAAGCTTCTGGCAAGCCTGCCTGCACCCTCTGTGCTCCCACAGCCAAAAAAATACCCCCTGCGCCATTCATTAGGTTTCATTCCTTCTGTGGCACCTGGAAGAGTAAGTTAGTGAAGACACAAATGGGGAACATCCAGGTTTGAGCCTTCTGACATGTTTTCTTCTCTTGCAGAAGACAGACCTTCACCCAAGGAGTTGGAGGAGCTGGAACTGCTGAACAGGGCCTTAGAGAAGGCACTGAAAGTCAGGAAAAGCATCTTGAAAACTCCATTAGAGGCTCAGGAAGCTACAGGACAGAAATGGGCAGGTGAGGGACCTGCTCCCAAGAAAGCTGAAGAGCAGCAGGTGTCTGTACTTGAGGATGTTCCTGAGAGCAGGAAGGTGAGAGATGGAAGCAAAAAACCTTTGTTGTTGAAGAAGCCCTCGCCATACCAGTTAAGAGCCCCTTATAGGACTGACCCAGATGTGAAGAAACTGCAAAGGAAAGTCCCAGCCAGATGTGTTTCTCAAGGCCTCAGGACAGCTGGGAGGATTTCCTCAAAAGGTATGACTTCCAAACAAGGAAGGAGTCACAGGACAGCAGCTGGTGCCAGTGCCAGAGAGGTCTGTGCTGCACCTGAACCCCAGGAGTCACCTGGCTTGTCTGAATCTGCCCCAAATGAGCAGCAAAGCTTTTCTGGAGGGGATTCAGCTGCAGGAAAGAATTCCATAGCTGCTGGCAAGCAGTTACTTGATGCAGGGAAGAAAAGCTGTGGTTTCCTGGGAGAGTCCAGCAAAAAGGAGGACACTGCAGGTGCATGGGGAAGGAGCACCTCACCAGGGACAGGCACCCTGCAGGAAAAGGGGTAAGTGTGGGAGATGGGCACCTCTGCTGTTCTGCTCCACACTCACAGGCACATGTACAGATCCTGCTGGCTGCAGCTGCTCTGGGGGTCCCAGCCTGGCTTCATCCTCCTCACATCCCTCTAAAGAGGAAGGAAGGATCCTAGACAGTTTAAAAGCCTTTATTGTGGTTGAGTAAGTGTTTTCATTTTAAGGGCTCATTCTTGGATGGCTGAGACTTTGAAAGCCTTTCAATTAAGACTTTTGATGTTTCATAGTCCCCTGTGAGTGTTTTGGAAAGCTGTCTCTGTAGAGCTTTCTTGAGCCTTAGCTTTCCTCTGAGTGTACTCTCTATTATAGCATATTGATTTTTTTACTTATTCTGTTTTTCACACAGTGATAATACATAATGCATGAATTTTCTCTCTCTCTCTCTCTCTCTCTCTCTCAAGCATGTGCCCAGTGCTGTTTGGAGTGATGGCATCTGGATTTAATATTTCCCTGTTAACCTGTAACATACTGCCCATGTAACTACACAAATCAGGATTGACTAGAATGCAGTTGTTTCAAGGGTTTGGTGTAGGAAGGATGATGAAGGGAATGTTACTGAGATTCTCTGTGGAAAAGTGGCAAAATAATACTTGGAGGATTAGCTTTGCATTCAGGCCACTCGGCCTTGTTGAAACAATTTCTTTCTTCTTTTGCTTTAACGAAACAGCGAAGGTCAGATCTGATGTCCCTGGAAAGTTCTGAGGAATATTTCTCTCAGCTGCCACAACCTAACTCTTGGGTTTGTGCAGGGAGGAAATTATCCCTTTTCACTGGCATTGGAAGGGCCCCAGGACACTTTAGTGACAGTTGCTGTGGGAACAGGGATCTGGATTCAAACATTTACTTAAATTCCCATTGTGGCCTTGCATTCCTAGTCTGCATGTGACTAACAACTGCCAACCCTCCTGTTTTTGTAATAACAATTTAGGGATTATTCTGCTTCAGGATTAAGAATCATATTCCCAGTGGAAGCTCGAATGTCTCATTCCTATTTCTTTGAGTATGATGTGGTGCTAAGCAAAGCTGCTTTGTCCTGCTAAGGTTGGGCAAGAGGACATGGCAGACCAGCTTCCCTGAAGGTGTTTCCATGTCTCTACTCTGCTGTGCCATGGCTTTGCTCCCAGCTTCTCATCCTGGATGGACCTCTGATGGCTGGTGGCAGGATGCAGGGGCTCTCCCAGCTCAGCTCCACGATGCCTGTGGAGCTGAATGAGCAAGCTAGTCTTCCTTCCTTGAGGACAGTCTGAAGACACTGGTGGATCCAATCTCCAGAGTTGCTGACATCTCCCATTGCAGCTAAATTAATTTCAGATTTTGACAAAACACCATTTTCCCTGTTGGAAGACAAGGCTCAGTTAATTGCTTTCCAGCAGCCAGGATTGATCCTTCTCCTGTTTTACAGATGCCAGCTGAAGCTCCCCCTTCCCTACAGGAAAGCCTATTCCAGGAACTCTAGGTAAGACCAGTCTGACCAGTTCAGTCCAGAGCTACCCTCAGCTTCAGGGCTGTGAGGAGGGGTCAGGTGTGGCTGCTCTGTGTGCCCCGGGGAGGCAGTGACCCCACAGGGCATGGGGCCTGAACTGGGAGCAAGAAGAAGCAGCTCCCATCCTGCAAGGCTGCTGCTGAGGCTGTGATCTCATGTTATTGTAGCCACCAGTGCTACTTTTGTTTTCCGAGTGCTAATTACTGTTAATCACTGAGGCCCTGGAATGCTTTAATCATGGGTTTAACGGTGCAGCAGAAATCTCTGCTGGTGCCATACACCTGTTGAAGGCAGGACACGCTGTGGAGTGGGTGTCTGTATACACTCTCTGATTAGAATTTCCCAAACTATCCCTGCTCTGCCTCTGCAGCCTGGAAGCACCACGGCTGTGTGTGTTTGAGGTTGGCTCCTGCTGCTGAACTCTTACACAGAGCCAGCTCCAGTGCACTGCAGTGACGGTGCAGGTGGTTGGGGCTTGGGTGCTCTAGTCCATTCTCCAGTCTTCTGGAAACCCTCCTGGAAGGGTTTCCCACATTTGCTCTGAGAAATCTTGCCATAATTCAGCAGATTTCTCATTATGTGCTTTGTTCAGGTATTAAGCACAAACCCTTTCTTAAATCTAACTGTAGCCCCTTGTGCTGCCCTCAAGAATTCCTCCTCCTCTCGGAAACTGTCATTTATCAGACACTAGTTTGTGAAGTTGCCCTTCTGCAAGTTGTAAAGACTTTATACCCTTATTTTTCACTTCTAAATTGAGCCTTTCAGCATTCTAATCACTTTGGTGTGATTTTATACTTCTCACTATTGCTTTCAACTCAGTAACAGATTGAGAATAACCTTTGCACCAAAGATCCCTTGTAGGGGGTGTGCATCTTGCCTGGGAACTTCTGTGCTTTCCTGTTCCATTAACCTTACCACTTCTTTGCATAATGTATTTCTGAAATCTGCAGATTCTAACATGATTTAAAAGACCCATTAGGCTAGAGAGAAGACACATGCACACTCGAGTTAGTCAGGCACTGCAGAACTATTTTAAGCTTCCTCCTGATGGCTCTCGCTTACTGCAGCAGGTTTTGGGAGACAGTCCTTAAGGAAAGGATGTTATGGGGACTGTGCATCCATGAGGGTGTTGGACTCTGTGAGTGAAATGCATCTCTCTGGTAGTGCTGTTATTTGTGCCATGCTTTATTTAAGAAGCTGGACTCTGGTGTGAAGTCCTGGCCAGCTTCCTCATGATACTGTCCTTAAACCTCTGTCTTGCATCCCTGACATGCTGCTGTCATTCTGCTTGCCAAACGTACGACTTTGTCCCCCCAAAAAAATTATTAAAGAAGAGCCTTGAGGAAGTTTGGAATATGAAGTAATTGAGGTGAGAGTTTGTCCTGTCTGCTCTTTTTTTTGTACACCTTTACAAACAGAATAAATGTACAGAAATGCAAATGACTTACTCCTAAGAAAGGAAGGGAAGATTTGTTGTTTCCTACGGGATATGAACACAGGCAGGACAATACAACAGAATGAGGGATGTGCTGCAAGTTCACATTCTGCTTATGGAAATGTGCTGTCTGTCTTCTGATCCTTCCCCTCAAAACAACAGGAGAGAGCAACAGGTGTTTTGCCGTGTCTGATGCCTCCTGCAGGGTGTCCTTGTTGATCTGATACCAGCTGTGGGAATGAGTTGGGAATGGCTGGCAAATAACCTGTGAGAGAGAGGGGGGGGAGGGGGACACTTGTAATTAAAGCACTGATATGCCACAGTGGTGTGTCACAGCTCAGCGAGAGCACTGTCTGCTACAAAGGAGCCTAACTTCCACCTCCTGCCCCTTTGCAATTTCAGGGCATGGGAGAGATGTCGTCTGTGCCAAACAAGTGCAGATGCAGCAGCTGCAAGGACCCGTTTTATGGAGAGGATCCAGACAACTGTATCCTTTCCCAGCAGGCACGGGGTGCAATTGCTCTGCAGTGAGCTCCCAGCTGGAGAGAGTTATGCCTCCAATAACAGCAGTTCCAGTTGGGTCACTAGGCAGTGGGGTTTTTTTATGGTACAGCTGTTGAGCATTTATAAAACTTCTGATCCAGCCAAACGTGGCCACAAGGCAAACATGCCCTACACAGCTGTGCTGTGCTGTTCTCACCTTCCCCCTGCAGTGCCACTTCCCAGGCTGCTCCCCTCTGCCCTGATCCCAGCTGGCCTGGCCTGGGGCTCAGGGTGCTGCACAGAGCTGGTGCTGTGGAACCTTCCTTAAGCTGCTGCTGTTTGAGTTTTGCTCCCCGAAGCCAATGCCCAGTCCTGCAGAGATAGAGGAGGAATTAAGGGGCCTCCAGGATGTCCCCTCCCGTCTGAGGCAGTATGTGGAAGCTGAGCCTGCAGGTAAGGAGGGAAGAAGGGCAGTGTGGGGGGCAGAAGGTGGAATAAGGATGATTTGGGCTCCAGTTCCTTGTGTCTTGTGTTCTTGGCATGTGCTGGACATGAGGGACAGGAGCATTCTCCACCTGAAAGGAATGCTGGTGAACCCAAGGCCACTCTGGAAACTGTTTGGGGAGGAAGGTTCCAGTGCTCACACCTTTTCTCTGCTTCTCTTGTAGACCCTCCCACTCTGCAGGGAGAGTATGAAAGCCTTCTGATCTTGGAGGGTTTGCAAACCACAGTGTCCCAGTGCCTGCAGAAGCTGCAGCTGCTGCGAGCAGGTGAGACAGTCCCGGTGTTTGTGGTCAGGTATGAGCATGGCCCTTTGCCATCTGTGTGCAGGACACTGGACCAAGGTCATCTTTCTCCTCATTATCTTAATGGCAACGGAGCACTTAATTCTCTGGTGGCAAACAAAGCTGTGGTGCCTGTGTGCCACCCCTCAGTGTTCAGGAGAGGCTTGGAGCTTTGAACTGTTGCGGTTCAAGAGGGCTGGGGAGGGGACAATGCCGGGCACAGCTTAGGGTGTCCTGATTGTGCCATGTGTGAGGAGCTTACCCTGATTAATACAGTGTCATTAGTCACTAGTTTCTGGGAACAGCAAGTAGATCATAAATTCTGCAAGTACGGATTTGACTTGTATGTTTTTGTCTCCTGCCTTTTCTTGTACCCTGGCAGCTCTGGAGTCCCAGCTGAGGCTGCGCCCAGACTGCACTGGGGATGTGGGGAGCTGCTCTCCAGCCTGTGTCCCTGCCAGGGGACAGATGTGTGACAGTGCAGACATGCTGGCTGTGCCTCTCCTCTCTTACTCCAGTCTGCAGGAGCTGAGGGACCTGTTTGCCTTGAAGCTGCAAGTGTCAATGCTGCACCAAGAGGTTGCCTTACAAAAGGTGAGTCTGGAGAAGTGCCAGCGCTCCTGGAGCGGGGAGAGGAAAGGACAGCGCTGGGGCAGCAGCTGCTGTACGAGGTGTTGGTGGGCAGCAGCAGCACAGCAAGTTCCCCCAGTGGTGTTCTGTGTTTATGCCTTGTTCTCTTTGTAGGTGAATGGGACTTTTTTTTTTTCTTTTTCTTTTTTTCTTTTATCTCTTTTTATCTTTTTTTCTTTTTTTCCTTTCTTCTTTTTTTCTTCTCTCCTTCTTCTCTTTCCTCCTTCTTCTCTTTCCTCCTTCTTCTCTTTCCTCCTTCTTCTCTTTCCTCCTTCTTCTCTTTCCTCCTTCTTCTCTTTCCTCCTTCTTCTCTTTCCTCCTTCTTCTCTTTCCTCCTTCTTCTCTTTCCTCCTTCTTCTCTTTCCTCCTTCTTCTCTTTCCTCCTTCTTCTCTTTCCTCCTTCTTCTCTTTCCTCCTTCTTCTCTTTCCTCCTTCTTCTCTTTCCTCCTTCTTCTCTTTCCTCCTTCTTCTCTTTCCTCCTTCTTCTCTTTCCTCCTTCTTCTCTTTCCTCCTTCTTCTCTTTCCTCCTTCTTCTCTTTCCTCCTTCTTCTCTTTCCTCCTTCTTCTCTTTCCTCCTTCTTCTCTTTCCTCCTTCTTCTCTTTCCTCCTTCTTCTCTTTCCTCCTTCTTCTCTTTCCTCCTTCTTCTCTTTCCTCCTTCTTCTCTTTCCTCCTTCTTCTCTTTCCTCCTTCTTCTCTTTCCTCCTTCTTCTCTTTCCTCCTTCTTCTCTTTCCTCCTTCTTCTCTTTCCTCCTTCTTCTCTTTCCTCCTTCTTCTCTTTCCTCCTTCTTCTCTTTCCTCCTTCTTCTCTTTCCTCCTTCTTCTCTTTCCTCCTTCTTCTCTTTCCTCCTTCTTCTCTTTCCTCCTTCTTCTCTTTCCTCCTTCTTCTCTTTCCTCCTTCTTCTCTTTCCTCCTTCTTCTCTTTCCTCCTTCTTCTCTTTCCTCCTTCTTCTCTTTCCTCCTTCTTCTCTTTCCTCCTTCTTCTCTTTCCTCCTTCTTCTCTTTCCTCCTTCTTCTCTTTCCTCCTTCTTCTCTTTCCTCCTTCTTCTCTTTCCTCCTTCTTCTCTTTCCTCCTTCTTCTCTTTCCTCCTTCTTCTCTTTCCTCCTTCTTCTCTTTCCTCCTTCTTCTCTTTCCTCCTTCTTCTCTTTCCTCCTTCTTCTCTTTCCTCCTTCTTCTCTTTCCTTTGTTTTTTTTGTTGTTGTTGTTAGGGCCAGGGCAGAAGCCTTTACATGCCTGACCCTCTTCTGAAAAATTTTTATTTAGCTATTCTGAAAGAATTTGGCAGTGGAGGATATTGTAGGTAATGCCTGATGGCCCCTTTTGTCAGGCCTTTACAGCCCTGTTAGGGCACCCACTCCCTCATTCCCTCCTGTGTGACTTCCAGCTGGTGAACTCCTCTGTCTTCTGTTCCTTTCCTTTTAAATCTCAAACCACTGTGCTGCTAATCTTGCTTTTACCATTCTGAGACTGTAAGAACAGGGTAGGAGGTGTCAGCTTCTTCAGCAGCCTGAGCAGAGACTTTGCCACGCAGGGATTGCTTGTTCTTCTCAGCCAGCAGCAAAGGGCAGAGAAGATCTGTGAATTCACATCTACTCCTTTGACCTGTTATTTGCCATTGACCTGAATGATAGAGGCTTTGGAAAAGTCATTTTTTGTAAGGCAGAGAGGCATTATTGGCTGCAGCCCTGTGGCTGAGGATAGATTGCTACCTGACTTCAAATGGGATTTCAGCATTATAATCCTGGATTATAGATTATGAAGGGCTTGATTTTTTTTTTTTTTTTTAATCTGCCCAAAGTGAAGTGGTGACCAAAGCCTGCTTCCTGCTGCTCTGTTGGCTGACTCAGTTTCTTCTGCACATGTACCCAAATAGGTGCTTTGTGCCAGGTGAGCCCTGAGGGTCTGAAGCTGCTCTGTGCAGAGTGTGCAGGATAAGTGAAATTCTTGGGACAGATGAAGTAAATGGACATGGAACAAGATAAATACCCCAGAAAAGGATGTACCTATTTGTGGCCAAGCCTGTCCATTGCCTTTCCATGGAGGACTGCCAAGTATTCTAGAAATTCCTGGTAGCTCTTAGCCTGTCTTTCATGGTGAAGATCTGTTTCTTCTTAGGTATCAGGAGCAGAGCAGGTGGATGGAAGTGGAGCAGTGCAGCACTCCTTCATGTGGCAACTTTCCCCTTAGGTAGCTGTCATGTCTGTAGAGACTTCCCAGAGATGAACAGCTGTGTCCTGCTTCCCTGTCCTGTGCACAGATTTGTGTAGAACAGGAGAGAGAACCTCCTGCAATACCCTGTGCTCTGTTCTGTCCAGGTCTTCCTCTGTATCCACCAGGGAACAATCATGGAATCACAGAATAACTTGAGTTGGAAGAGACAGACAAGGATCATAAGTCCAGCTCCTGGCCCTGCACAGACAGCCCAACAATCCCACCCTGTGCCTGAGAGCATTGTCCAAACACTCCTGGCGGCCTTTAGGGAGGTGGCTGACCCTCCTGGGTGCACTGGTGCAGTTGTCCACCCTCCTGGGCAGCCAGAGTGTGCAGCAGGCTGGGTGGGGTTTGGTGTGCAGGCTGCTCAGACTCCACTACCTCATGCCAGATAAAAAAGAAAAAAATAAAAATCCCAGGCAAAATGTCTGTCTGAGCATTAATTCAGGAGTGCAGAAGACCAGTTTTTGTCCATTGATTGAAGTGACTTGTGCTTGAATTGTCAGTCAGTCCTAATCCCAGAGCTGACACGGGGTTGTTTGACAGCATGGGCTGAGATCCCAGGACAGGCTGAAGGGAGCAGCAGTCAGGCCAGGGAATGCTGGACAGCTTGAGTAGTCCCTGTAGCCTCTCTGGGCTGGAGTTGGCCACTTACACCTCTGGCACAACTGGAAGGTGATGGGAACAGTCCTGAGTGAAGGGTTGAACTTACCCTTGGGTGAGCAGGGGCTTGGCTGTGTGGCTGCAGAGCTCCAGAACCAACACCAGCTCCAGTTTCTTGCAGGATGTTGGTCTCATCCCAGTGCTGGGCCTTCCCTGCGGCAGGGCAGCAGCACTGCCACTTGTCTCACTGCTCTGGAAATGCTGGGTGGCTGCTCACGAGCAGAAAATGAACCACTCTGCCGTTATTAAATCTGACAAAAGAAAAGTATCCATCAATCAATCAGCCTGTTCTTAGTCATACTGCTCTGATTAGATTTCACTCGTTATGCAGCCACTTCAAGGAGTTCTGAAGTGCTGCTGACTCTGGTGACAATGTCTCCTTTGCTATGCCCAGGTGATGATGGCAGACCTGCTGCCTGTCCTGGAGGCCAGGCCATTCCTGGAGGGCTCTGCAGGGCTGTTCCGGGCCATCCACACCCAGCTCTGTGAGGGGGGCCGGTGCTTCCCTGTGCTGGTGAGAGATGAGCTGCTGGACTGAGCTGGGGAGCCTCCTGTTAGACCTGCCCGGAGCCAAAGACAGCTCTAAGCAATAAATCTTTTCTATTAACTTCTTTACTCTGCCTGTTTATTCAGTTAAATTCCAGGGGGTTGGTTTTGTTATGGGCTTTTTTTTATTTATTTCCTTTTGTGTCAGGAGCCCCTCTGCTCTGGAGCCAGGCTGGGAGAGCTGGGGGTGCTCACCTGGAGAGGAGAAGGCTCCAGGGACACCTCAGAGCCCCTTGCAGGGCCTAAAGGGGCTCCAGGAGAGCTGCAGAGGGACTGGGGAGAAGGGATGGAGGGACAGGCCACAGGGAATGGCTTCCCAGTGCCAGAGGGCAGGGCTGGATGGGATATTGGGAAGGAATTGTTCCCTGGGAGGGTGGGCAGGCCCTGGCACAGGGTGCCCAGAGCAGCTGGGGCTGCCCCTGGATCCCTGGCAGTGTCCAAGGCCAGGCTGGACACTGGGGCTGGGAGCAGCCTGGGCCAGTGGAAGGTGTCCCTGCCATGGCAGGGGGTGGAACTAAATGATCTTTAAGGTCCCTTCCGACCCAAACCAGTCTGTGATTCTGTTGTTCTGTATCACTTTCCTGACCTGTTAACTCCAAGGTTTTTTTGAAGCCCCTTCAGGGCTTCAGGCTCTGATCTTGGCTTTTCTTCCAAGGGCTGTCTCTACCAAGAGATTCTTGGCTTCCTCAGGACACCAGGCTCCTGTATGCAGACAGTGTAGCAGGCAATAAAACATGATTTGTACTGATCAGATAGCCACAGTACCATGGGGCACGGCCTTCCAGCATCCAGGAATCCAGAGAACCTGAGCTGCTGCTTCCCGAGTGCTCTGCTCACCAGCTGGCACATAACCAACATTAGAGTGCTCATTTAGTGTTCACTGACTAATTGTTTTCGATGCCTTTATGTGCAGTGGATGGATGGATGGAGGGAGGGATGGATGGATGGAGGGATGATGGGTGGACGGAGGGATGGAGATGGATGGAGGGATGGATGGAGGGATGATGGACGGACGGAGGGATGGATGGATGGACGGAGGGATGGACGGATGGATGGATGGACGGAGGGATGGACGGATGGATGGACGGACGGAGGGATGGACGGATGGACGGACGGAGGGATGGACGGATGGACGGATGGACGGATGGATGGATGGACGGAGGGATGGACGGATGGATGGACGGAGGGATGGACGGAGGGATGGACGGATGGATGGACGGATGGATGGACGGACGGAGGGACGGAGGGATGGACGGATGGAGGGACGGAGGGATGGATAGATGGACGGACGGAGGGATGGACGGATGGAGGGACGGAGGGATGGACGGATGGAGGGACGGAGGGACGGATGGAGGGACGGATGGATGGAGGGACGGAGGGATGGAGGGATGGAGGGACGGATGGATGGAGGGACGGAGGGATGGAGGGATGGAGGGACGGATGGATGGAGGGACGGAGGGATGGATGGATGGACGGATGGAGGGACGGAGGGATGCCGGGCTCGCGGTGCGCGGCCGGCTGTGCCCGGCAGGTGGCGGGCGGGTCCCGCGGTCCCTGCTGGAGCCGGAGGGACCCCGGGAATGTCCAGCCCGGCCCTGGAAAACGCAGGTCCTGCAGCAGTTCCCACCTTGTCACCGCGAGAAAAGGGCAGCTGCGGTTCCTCCTGCGTGCTCGGTTGTTGCGTGTAATCCCCAAATTCCCTGACGTTTCAGTGAGAGGTAAAGCTTTGGAGTGAAGTGGAAAACCTCTGCTTGTGAGCACTTAAAATCCCTTTCAGCAAGTGTACCACAGCTTAGTACAGTTTGGCTCAGACCATATCTGTAAGATGGACTCCTTGCTCGTGTGTGTGTAATTTAACTCCCAGCAGTGCTAAGACATTCATTATTTTTTTCCTTATCTTTTCTCAAGGCCAGGCTGCCTGGCTCTTCTGAATGTCTGGGTCTTTCTGACACTCAAAATTCAATAAAAATCATTCATATGATAGATAAAAATCAGCATCTCTTACTTTCCCTTTATATTTTTGTCATAGAATCCCAGAATGGGTTGGGTTGGGTTGGGTTGGGTTGGGAGGGGCCTCATCTCATCCCACCCCCTGCCATGGGCAGGGACACCTTCCACTAGCCCAGGTTTCTCCAACCTGGCCTTGGACACTTCCAGGGAGCAGACACTGACTCCTAAATTAGCGTGGTCATACACATGAACATGTCCGTGTTTGAATGGGAGGGCTGACATTTGGTATTGTTAATTAGGGTGCTGTTATGGATAACTTGTGTCTGCAAGCACTGCATGAGTCATAGAGCATCTGCTGCTTGGCGCAGAGCAGGCCAGTGTAAATTGGCAGCAACTTCAGCGCCACAGCAAGGACTGCAGAGGTGGGAAAGGGCTGGGCAAAGGAGACAGCCACAGCACAGGGTTCACAGGGCTTGTTGCAAGCTCAGAAGGCAAGCTGTCGCTGGAGGAGTTGTGCAGAAGGGGTGCAGAATGTCTGGTCGCTGGGTTGTTCCCTGCCTCTGGGGGCAGCGGGGTTTTGTTACTCTTCCTACACCACATTTTATAATTTTCAGAAATGTGTAAGACTTTAAATCATCTGAATGACTCACTCTTTCAAACCAGTCTTGTGCTATAGCAGAGATAGAGAGATTCAATAGCAATTGAACTCAGGGGTTGAGGGGTCTTTGTTATAGAATGTGCCATTGTTATCAAAAGAAAGTACATCCAGCTGAGACGAGGAGAAAAAGACAAAAGGTAGTGTTTGATGCCAGGGGATAAAATTACAGAAATACAGGAAATGAGCAGTATTTTTGGAAAGTGATAGATGATCCCAGTGCTGTGCAGACATGAGCTGAGAAAGCACAGTGAGGGTCAGGGAGGATTAGCAGCTCTTGCTCCTTCTTTGTCCCCTGCAGTAGCATTTAAAAGGTTTTTGGGTTTTCCCTCCTGAAGGATGGGATCCTGAGGAGGAGGCAGGTTTTTTCTATTCTTTCCAGAATCTCTGACTTTAAATATTTCCGATGGCTACCGTTTGTCTTTTCCCCTGGCTCTCTTCTCTCCTTCTCCTTTGCAACTTCTCCACGGACTGTGCTTGTTTTGCAAATGTGTTTGGCCAGGGAAGGGGCAGCAGCAGTGTTGCTGTTAACTCACACTGCAACCAGCAGAGCCTCCTGGGGGGTTTCACGTGCACCAGTTGTCTTTGCTCAGCATTAGAGGATAACAGAATCACAGACTGGTTTGGCTCAGAAGGGATCTTAAAGATCATTTAGTTCCACCCCTGCCATGGGCAGGGACACATTTCACTGTCCCAGGTTGCTCCAAGCCCCAATGTCCCACCTGGCCTTGGACACTTCCAGGGATCCAGGGGCAGCCACAGCCTCAGCTGTGCTTCGTTCTGAAGCTCTGCTGAGCCCTCCAAGGGGTTTATCCTGTGTATGTTACCAGAACTGCCACCAAGCACTGCTGAAACCCCTCCTTGGGAGGTGCCACATGTAGAGACTCAACAGTGTGGCTTTAGGGGTGCTCCATGTCAAAAACAGAAATGCCTTGAGTCTTGGTGAGGAGGAAGACACCAGCAGTGGTGTGGAGGAATGTCCTGCCTCTTCCAGTCCTTCTGAGGGGTCTGGCAGCATGTGAGTGGTGACAGAGCATGACAGCCTGTGCCCTGTGACTGTCCACAGCACACTCCCACTCCTGGAAAAAGGACAGGAGGAGCTCCCTGGGCCAAACACGTTAGGGTTTGGAGAGGCAGACCCTGATGAGCTGTGTGAGGGATAAGGGAATTTCATCAAGGAGCAGTTTAAGATGGTAAGTGTTGAAGTGGGAGGAAAACTCCCAGCCCCCTCTGAAGATGACAAATTTGCTGTTGATGTTATTCTCTAAATGAGCTTTCTGTGAGCTCCAGAGAGCAGGTTACTTGATTAAAACTGTGTGTGAGTCAAGCCTGAAGCATTAACACCTGACTCAGCAGGTTGTGCCAGTCCAGAGTTCTAGAAAGAGCACTGGTGCTGCAAAATGCTGGGACAGAGCTCTTGGATTTTAGGAGAGCTGCTTGGGGAGAACTGTATGTTCTCCACACACATTTTTTGATTTTTGTATTTTTTTACCCAAATCAATCTCTCCCTGAGTTACAGAATTCCATATGAGCTTGTGAGTTCCAGATGAAGCTTTGCTGAGAAATTTTGTCCGCTTCTGCTAAATCAGGAAGGGGTGTTTTTGGGTTCCACATGCATGCAGAGCACACTGAGGATGCTGGATGTGGGAACTGCAGGATGCAGAGAGCTCCTCCAGACTGTCCCACAGTGTCTAATGATCAGTATACTGTAAGCAATGAGTGGGAAATGCTTTTATAGCCTTCTGAATGCCAGGAGAAGGAGCCAACAGGGATTTTTTGTGGGCAGGCAGCCAGTTCATGGCTGTGCATTTCCAGTCCTGAGTCCTGTCACCATTGTGGAGTCACTAGGAGGCTGCAGCAGATGATGGATCTGACAGCAGGGCTTGTCACTTGTTATCTGTAAAACAGAGATTGAGCTGATTTCACTTGCTCGTGAGCTTGGTTTTGTATGCCTGTGCTCTCTGCAGCAAGGCCTCTTGTTTTGGTGGATTTTGGTTGATTTTTATAGGTTTGTTCACTGGGACTGGCACAGTTGACATCTGGTTTTACTGACAGCTTCCTAGTCCTCCTTCATACATTAAATACAACCTCACAAAAGAAAAACCCTAACCATTGCTCAGTCTGACAGGAAAACAATCCATTAAATAGGCATTAAAGTTCCACCACCAGGCAGGTTGAGTACTATTTTTTTAACCACCACACAGAAGAAAAGATTTATCATCTTGGGTTTAATTTGTGGAGAAAGAAGGGGTTTAGCATTGTAATCAAGAAAAATCTCTGTCTGGTTAATTAATCTGACCTCAGTTAGAAAGAAGAGGGCAGGAAGCAGCATGCCACATGTGCCAGGGAATAAAGAGCTGGGAATGGGAGGGGGGAAAATTAAAAGGGAGTTTTGAACTGTAATTTCAGAAGGCGAAAGTTTACAGCAATGGGTTATTTAGGCACACAAATGAAGACATTTGACTTATTTTTAGCCAGAACAAGAAAGATAATCAGTGGGTCAGGAGTCTGGATAAGAAAAAGTAACTAGAAGCAAGATGTGAGTCAGTGGAGGAGCCTGGCCTTGGAGAAAAGCTTGTCTGGAGTCTTCCCTCGTGGTTTCTGGGAACACAAGCTCCCAGGTGTGCTCACGCTGCTGTTAGGTTTGTCCTCAGCCCTTACATGTTCCAGAGGGAAACCATTGATTTGTCTCATCTGAGCTCCAGCTTAGAAGGAAGACTCAAGGGAGGCCTAATGTGCATGTCCAGGTCAGCAGGACCCCAGTGGGGGTTCCCTCCTGCCCCACAGATGACGCTGGGTTGGACTTTCCCTTTCACTGCAGCTCTGGAGCACCTCAGCATCCTTTTCCCTCTCTCAAAACGATTGTGCCACAGCTGTTGGTTCAGCTGGCACAGCCTCGGAGCTTTGCAATTTGTGTGTTCTCTGAGGATCTCATCCTCTGGGGTTTCGTTTTCCTGCTTCAGGCTCTGAATTTCAGAACACGCAGCAGTTTTCTCTCGAGGTGAAGTCTCTTAGAGGACATGTTAGCAGTAGATCTTGCTTTTGGAATTGTTGGGCAGGTGAGAGCTGTCATGCAAGGTGAGTGCATCTGCAGCCCTCACTGCCCCCAGGATGGGAGTTTTGGGTACCATCCAGGCATAGGAACATGAAGGAGAGAGCACAGGAATCAGAGAATCATTTAGGTTGAAAAGACCTTTAAGAACTTCCAGTGCAAATGTTCCCCCACTGCCAAGACCACCACTAAACCATGTCCACACATCTTTTAAATCCCTTCAGGGATGGTGACTCAACAAAAAAATACCTTTAAAAACTTAGTGAAACCATAAATACTGCTTTAATTACAATATTGTGCTGACTGCGTCATGGGACAGAATTCAAATGGCTGGATACTGGATGCAGGGATGAATCAGGCAGTATTTTTTATATTTAAGCAAGTTTGGGCATATAAATTTAAACATAACCACATGTTTCTGTGAGCATTCCTGGCTCACTTCTAGGGTCATAAGGAAATTCAGTGTGTTTGCCAATATCCTTTCAACTATTTTCAGTCTTAACTACCTGGTTTTGTCTCCGTTTTAAACGGTGTTTGTTGTGTTGTGCTGTTCTGGAGTCTTCCTGAGGGTGACAGAGCTCTCGGCAGAGATCCTGCTGTCCTTGCAAGAGCAAACTCCCCGGATTCAATGGAGTTGTTTGACTGAACAAAGCATTAGTGATTTGAATCATGTGTGATTACATCTCCCTTCCTCCTACCAGCGGGAGCACCGCACTCTCCGTTCGCAGGGAGGAGTTCAGGGCCTTGCTTGTGACAATGCAAACAGCATTATTTGGGGTTTGGGCTTTTGATGGTTTGGGGTTTTTTAAGAACTAATTACAGTAAAATAGCTTATTTTTATGTATTAGGTGTATTTCTTATCTATGAGCCTTAAAAGCAGTGTGCACAGTGTATGAGTCACTCGGCTCCACTGGTGCCTTGCCCAGCTCCCTGGGCAGCGCCAGGAGTACCCACAGCTCCTTCTCCAAGGGCAGAGGATATCAACAAAGCTGCTGTGGATCTCTTCTCCTAGTTTGCAGTTTTTCCTGTCTCTGGATCATAGCTGGTTCTCAGTATGGTTTGTGCTGGGTGCCTGCTGTGGCCCGAGCTGGGTGGTGAGGAGCAGCAGAAGGTGGGAAGGTCTGTACAAGCTCAGCCCCAACGCTGGGGAGGAACGTGGCTGTGGCTGGCTGGGTGATGTAATGATCCTTTTCCATCTGCTCCCATCCATCTTTGAATCCACAGGAAAGCATCCTTCCTGTAAGACACGTGAATCCCTCATTTCAAGCCCTGTCCCTGGTTTGGAAGTTCCTCTGGAATGCTGTGGCTGGCACCGGCGTCCCCCCCCGTGCCGATGCCCCAGAAGGGCTCCCCATGCACTGTAAAGCCGTGGGCCCAAAATAGCTCAGAGGTGTCACCCAGCAACTTGTCACTGTTGCCAAAGTCTTTGTTGGAGTGGATCAAGGTGACACTTGGCTGCTATTTTCAGTCCCACACTTCCTGATGGCTGTTGGCACCTTGTTCCCCCGCTTTGATTATTTATTTATTTCCCTTTTGCTGAATCATGGACCTGGAAAATACTTCTTAGGTCACTGAGGATCCAAGAATGTGCCTCCTGATTTATTTTGCTGCCTATTTTCCAGCTTTACATGGCACAAGGCATCTTAAAATGGACTATGAGATGCCACCTGTGCTTCCTTAATGACGCTTTCCCACTGCGTGAGTTTCTTCCTTGCTCTTTATCTTAAAATTAATGGAGCTGCTCAAAGCTTAACACTGGCTTTGCCATGGTTTATTCCACAGTCAGCTGTGGTTGTTGGTGTTATATTCACCTGCTCTCATTTCTCTGCAGCTCTTCGTTGCAGTCAAAGTTTATTTATGGTGGGGGACAGTTGTGCAATAAATTGTTATTCAGTATTTCCTACCCCTTAATCTATCACGTGGCTCTTGCATGAACTGTACAAAATTTTCATCATGGAAAGGGGATCAGGCACTGGCACAGCTGCCCAGGGCAGTGGTGGAGTCACCATCCCCAGAGGGATTTAAAAAACGTGTGAATATGGCACGTGGGGACGTGGGTTAGTGGTGACCACAGTGGTGCTGGGTTAGTGCTTCGAACCAATGATCTTCCAACCTTAACAATTCCATGATTCTGTATTAGCCAAATAAAGGCAGAATTATTAATTTCCTCACAGAGCCAAAGGAAAAAAACCCTTGTGGGGATTCCTAAGTTATTACAAACTGCTGGGGTTCGTTGTTTTTTCCAGTTCCTCTGTGTGGTAAGTCAGTGCCTGTGGTCTGTTGGCATATAATCTTGAACCGAGTGAGGGTCCCTTGTTGAGAGCACAGTTCTCTGTGTGAGAAGGGTTCAGGGCTGCCATTTGCTGCATTTCTACAACCTAGACCCCAGTTTTGAGCCATGTGTCCCAAAAATGAGCAGTGAGGTGGGCACAAATGAGTATTATTTCTTTGACTCATGCAGGGACATATGTGAGTTGTGTAACAGAGATTATCTTCCATTATCTTTGCCCAAAGATGATGCTGCAAAATATGTCGTTTCCTGTCCTTGTTTCCAGCCCCATTACCTTCTAGTTCTGGAGAAAACAAGGCATAATTCCTTCATATACAAATTTCCCCAGTGCAGTGGTTTAGCTCCAGGAGGGAGCGTGTTCATCCTGAGCACAGCACGACCTGGAGCCGTAAGCAGAGCAAGTGGCACGAGGGTGTCTCTGCATCCTGGCTCTGCCTTCTTTGCTGTAGCATTTCCACAAGGTCTCCAAATTATTTTGGCTCTAACGTCTGCTTTGAGAAGGTGTCAGCGTCTCTGGTCACTTAATTATGGACCATGGGACTCCTCCCTCCTGCCACAGTGCTGGGCAGTGCTGGAGGATGTGGATCTCCTCCTGCACCTCGCTTCTTCTGGGATTCCCTAGTGGTGCTCACCATCATATTTGATTCTGGGCTTTCCTACTTCAAAATTGGAGAAAATAATCTGTTTTAGAGAGATCCTGGCTTCCTCATCCTTGCTTTGCTCCTCACTCCCTTTCTAGGAGTCTGGGTTTCTTGCTCAACCGCCACCATTCCATCACTTCCCCAAGCCATTCACCTTCTCTGCTCTTTTCTGTTCCTCTTCAACAGGAATTTCCCAGGTTTTTCCTACCTTCCTGCAGCTCTTTGCCAGGCTCTGGAGCCTCTCCCCCAGCCAAGGGCACGAAGCTGGGCTCTGGGCAGCGTTCTGACAGCAGGGAGAGCTCCCGTGCCCCATCCACCACGCCAAAGGTCCGTGTGGGTGTGGAGGGGGTGTCATCCCTCTCTGCTCCTGCAAGGTGACTCATCCAGTCCCAGCTGCACTTCCATCTCCTGTGGGAAGAGGGAGGAGGATTCACAAGTCTCTATTTCTGCTGTGAAAATTACACCCTTAGGTTGGTTACAGAAGGAGTGTGGAGGGGAAGAGTGGAGCACCCAGGCAGAGGAGCCTGTCAGCCCCACCAAGGGTGGAAGATTCAGTGCCCAAAAACATGGACTCACACCATGCAGCCCATCCTGAAACCTTCCCTTAGCACGTTTGTGAGTTCATAGAAAACAACCACAGAATCAGAGAAAGTTGCCTGAATTTGGCCTGTGAATGAAGGAAGGAAAATTCATCCAGCTGCCTTCCTCACAAGTACGAGAAATGTCCTGGTGGTGATCCTGCCCCAGCCCAAGCCCTGTGCAGAGTTGTCCTGGTCCTGCTTTTTCTTTCAAACCAGGAGCAAAGCCAGCGTGGCTCTGAGACATGCACTGGGGTCTCTGCAGATAATTCCTTTTAAAGCATCTGTGGAGTCGTAGAGGCCCTTGGTTGGACATTGCTGCCTCTGCTGCTTTGGAAACGCTCTCTGGTGAGCTCTGTCTGGGTGGGAGCAGGGAGCAGTCTGATGGATGCACGATTCCTGCACGGGGTGTGCACCTGGGCTCTACTCCCGTGTAACTTCAAGCAGTAGGAGGTGTGAGGGGTGGCCCCAGGAGACACAGGGCTGCTACAGCAGGATCACATCGGTGTTGCTGAGTCAAATACTCAAAGCCCTCATGCATCAGAACTGAGACACGAAAATGGGCGTTTTTCTAACCAGCTGGGACTTGTTTTTCTCACCTCCTGCTTTTTCAAAGCCAGTCACTGCTCTTCAGCACCACTTAAAAACGGGTACAGCTGTTAATCCACGAATGCTGCCGGGTTTTGATGGAAGCCAAGAGGCCTTTTCAACCCTCTGAGTGGAGGCTGGAGGTGTGGGGATGCCACACAGGGGTGCGACCAGCACGGGGGGCTGGAGCTCTGTTAGGGGTGGCACCACATCACCAGTTTCCTGAGAAGAAGTTTGGGAAGTGGCCCATTGCCAGGCTCATTCTTAGAGTATTTTTTTCCAGACCCCGCTGTCAGCAGCAGCTGAACTATTTTAGCTGATATTTTCTTCAAGGGTTCAGCTCGGGGTAAATTTAAGCCTGAACATTTTCAGGTTTGACAAAGCTTTGCAAAGCTGAAACTGGAGCTTGTGCTGGGCGGTATCAACCTTCTGCCCTCGCTCAAAGGGCGTTGACTCATGGAGTTCTGCTGCTCTTCTTCCCCTCTAATGAGCAATCAGGAGAGTAAACAACAAAACTCGGTTTGCAGAGCAGCGTGCGCTGCATGTCTGCCTTAGCTGGAGTTATTTTCCCACTGCTGTTTCTGTGCAGAGCCAGAGCCTCTGTGCCCAGGTCCCTGGTGTCTGCAGCTGCCTGCCTCTGGCCACACCACGGGAATTTTGGGAATTCAGCTGATACCTGATCAGCTTCCACTTTTGTTATTATTTCTGAATGTTATTTAAGAAACTAGGAGCAAGAAGAAATGCCAGGACTCTTGTAGACCCAGCCCCCTCTGTTTTGGTGCTCACAGGTTTCCAGGCCAAACCTGAAGAGGGGCAAAGTCTGATCCAAACCAGCTTTATTCTTCCCCAGAATGGCACGGCTTCCTGGAGATGCTGTAGGCAAGAGCAGCGCTCACAAAAAAAGGGAGGATAATACATCTGTGCAGACTAATGCCCAAACCTCCCCTTTCCTGAGTCAGTCTCATCAGCTCCTCTGATTCTCCATCTCAGCTTCCACTGAGACTCAACCTCCCTCTTGCTGCCCAGCTCTGCTTCTCCTGCAGTGTGGATTTTCTCCCTTGTTTTTGGCTTCTTCCCAGTTGATGCAGAAACACAGCTGGGCCCCATCGGCTCCGGGGAAGCTCTGACCTCGCAAAGGCTCCAGGTCTTCAGGTTTACTGCAATACCTCATTCCTTTCCTCTCTCCTTCAGGAGAACCAATTATAAAAATAAAACAGTGCAGGAAAAGCCAGAGGAGATGGGAACTGCTTGTTCCATCTCCAGTCTCGGTGCCTCTCTGATCCACTCATGGTAAAGGTGGCAGGAAAAGCTTTTGCCCTCACAAATAAATCTCTGCTGATGTTCAGAGCTGGATAGGAGGATTTTGTATTTAACCTTCTCCAGGCTGTTTGTGTCTCCCTCCCCCCTGCCCAGGAGCCCTGGGTGGCATCCCTGTGCTCTGCCACATGCTGCACATGTGTGATTCTGTGCCGGAGCAGTGCAGAGCCAACACCACCTACCTGTGCTCAACATTGCTGCTTAAAAATGGCTAATCTTGAAAGTCAGGATGTGGGCGCTGCAGGGAAAGGAAGCAGTGCCCGGGGGCCCTGGTGGGTACGGTGCCAGTTCCCACAGCCCAGCCCTCCTTCCCGGGAGAGCCTCCTGTGGCTCTGCTGATCCCCTCCTGCTCCCAGCTGCCTTTCAGCGTCCTGACCCCTGCAGCATCACCAGTCCATGGGTTCCCAGTGAGGCCACCCCAAGTCCTGTGCCAGGGGACAAAGCTGGAGAGGGTGGCACCGGGAGAAAAAGCAACTTGGAAGGAGGTGATGGTGTTGGCACTGCTCACGGAGGCGGCAAAGGAGCTCAGGGGAGTGGCTGGAAGTCCCGCTGCCCGTTCCCTTCGGATTTCCCTGCCCCTGCGGCTGCAGCATTGTGGCCCTGAGGGCAGTGGGCAGCCGGGACAGTCCCTGCCCCAGCGCCGCCTGGCCAGGGTCCGGGCTGGCGAAAACAGATGCGAGTTGGAACAACACATCCCAGGAGCGATCCCAGCGGGGCTGCGGGCAGCTGCCTGCTCACAGCCCGAAACAGTTAACAGGCGGCGAGGCCGAGCCGGTCCTCCCCCCGTCATGAGATCACCGCTGCCACCGCCAATCCTCGCTCCAGTCCTCCTCCAGCCCTCGCTCAGTCTGGCAGCAAAGGAGCCGGGAGCCAAAGCTGCGAGTGAGAGCAGCGGCAGACAAGATCCCGGCCCGTCTGTACCTTGAGCCGCTGGACAAAGTGACCATGTAGGATCCGGAATCTTCCCTCCATCACCGCCGCAGCGACTCTCATCCGTCTAACGCGCGCCTTGTGCTGCTCCTTCCTGGGTTTTCTTGGCAACATGATGGGCTGCAAGTCCAACTCACTCACTTGCCTGCAGGGAGGAAAACCAGGGCTGCCGCTGGCCACAGCCACCGATTCCACGGCTACACTCAACAAACTGGCCCTGGCCACGGGCGGGACCGAGAAATCCTGGTACCGCTGCATCTTCCCCTTCGGCATCGTCTCCGTGGTCATCGGAGTCGCAGCGACGTGCATCACCTTCACCATCAATGGCCCCCAAATGGACATCGCTAAGGTGGTCTCGGTGGCCACCTTGATCTTCGGGGTGGGCCTGCTGGTGGCTGCCTATGTGTGCTGGCGGGCCAAGCGGGAGCGGCAGCGCAAGCGGCAGCGCCAGGAGCCCGTGGCCCTAGAGCAGGGCGCCCTATGACCCGGGCTGGGGGCACAGGCTCAGCTCCGCCCGGAGCCCCCTGCTCATACACCCCCCTCCGCGAGCAGAGGGGTGACAGCACCGGCTTTGTCGCATCCGAGGAGGTCCGGACCGTGCCCGAGGTCAGCTTGCCGTCATTGTCCACCCCGCCCGCGCCAGCGTCCGGCCATCCCCGCTCCCGGCATGGGGTAGGGGCAGCCCAGCCACGCGAGAGGCTCCCTCCTGCCTGCCTGCCTGGGACCAGCATAGAAAGAGCCCGGAGGGTGGCCAAGGAGCAAGTCACCAGACAGGGACCCTCTGCCTGTCCCTGCCGTGCGCCGCCGGGGAGCCGCAGCGAGCCCCGGTGCCGGGGAAACCGAGGCAGCCCGGCAACCCCTGCTGGGTGTTGGAAGGGTCCAGCGTCACTTCTGTCCTCTCGCGGTTTTCCCTGTGGCGAGGAGCCGCGTGGCGCAGGACAGAAGGAGTTTAGAAGGAAATTGGCTGGGTGCGGGGAGCAGCCGGGGAGCTGCGTGGCAGGATGGGTGTGGGGGTGCGGGAGGCAGCAAACAGCGATGCGTGAGCAGGGCCGGCCTGGCACGGAGCCCCCGGGGACAGCGACGGCGACCAGGGCAGGTCTGGAGCTGAGCCTGCCGGGGGTGCAGCGGATCTTGGTAGCGGCAGGGGGGAAGAGGGGAATGGAGGGGCTCAGCCTCGAGCGGGCGGCGGCTCTTGAGGGTTTGCTGTTCGTGGAGGAGGAAATCGCGCTCTCCCCGTGCCCTTGCGGGTGACCCAGCCCGGTGGTGTCCCGGGGTCCGAGTGCCTGGGGTGCCCAGGGGTGGGGTGCTCGTGCTGTGAGCTCGCAGCAGCATCCCCCGGCTGTGGGAGTCTGACAGCAATGCTGTTGTGGAGGTTCATCCAAAAGGAGCAAATACACTTTTACTACTTTTTTTTTTTTTTTTTTTTTGAAAGAAGTCCATGCTCCCATTCTTTGCATTTAGCTTTGAACTCATTACCCTAAAAAAAAGTGTGAGACCTGGGCACTGGGATCCCTCTCTGGCAGCTCCCGTGCCCGGCCGCGGAGGCTGCGGCAGAGCCGGGCTGCTGCCCTGCCCTGCCCCGGCCGGCCCCGCACCCAGATGGGCCCCCCAAAACCAACCCCCGGACACCAGCCCCCCGCGCTCCCACGCCCGGGGCCGTGCCCAGAGCTGCAGGGAGCAGCCCCGCTCCGGCCGCTCGGCAGCTGGAGCCTGTCCGTGCCCAGCACAGCCCGTGAATGGAGCCGAGAGCCACGAGCGGGGCACGGGGAGCAAAGCTGAGCTTGTGCCGAGCGCCCGCGGCGCTCCCGCGTGTGCCCTGTCACACGCAGCCCTCCCTGCCCGCAGCTCTGATCCCGACGGTTTTCTCTCCACAATTATATCGTGCTCCGCAGCCCCGGGAGCTGCTGCTTGTCACAGCATGTGTGGCCAGAGCCACCGCTCTCAGGACAGTGGGGTACTGGGGGACCAGGGCTTGGAGGTCCAGTCCTACAAATCCAGGCTCAAATACCCACAGAGTTTGGAAGGCTTGGAGACACTTTCAGCCTCAGACCTGACCAAAGCTTTACTTTTTTTGGGACAGTGTCACAGGCCGCCGCTCTGTGGCAGGTGATAAGTTTAGCAGACATTGAGCCCAGGTTGTTCTTTGTGAGCCTGGTCGTTGTTTTGAGGTGTTTAAATAATTGTAGTTTGTGGTCTCAGCCTCTCAGGGTCAGCAAACCAGGGGTTTCCAGTCACAGGGGCTCAGTGGTGAGTGTGTGGTGTGGGGGATGCTCAGTGCTATGTTCATGTATTGAGGGTTTGAGGTGCCAGCTCAGTTTTATTATTATTATTTTTATGTCATTCTCCTTGCTATAAAACTTCAGCAAACGCATTTGTGGCTGCCTGCAAGCTCCTCTGCTCTCACCTTGCCCATTACCAGCACCAGGAGTGCTGCTCCTAATCCTACCCAAACTTATCTCACTTTTCAAGTGCTCAGCCATTCTACCTCCCCATTCTGAAGCAAACCCGTCTACAAAGGACGATGGGATGGTTGCCCAGGTGCACCTAAGGAAAGCCTTGGAGCCAGCCCAAAATGTTTGGCGTCAGACCCTGTTACATCTCAGCCTTCTTTGATCTTGAAATCCAGTTCTCCAGAGCCAAATCACCTCTCTCCTGCTCCCAGTGAGCTCCCTCAAGGTGGCTCTCAGCAGGACCTGGAGAAGTGGAGCCCATCCCAGAGACAGCCTGGATGAGCTGGAATGCCAACCCTGCCCAGTCCTGCACCGGCTGACATTTTGGGTTGTTTCTGTTAAAAGCTTTAAGGGATTTGAGTTCTGCCATGAGAGGCACAGCCACACCACCCCTGCTGCTGCCTCCGAGGGTTTATCTACATGGAGGGACTCTGGCAGTTCCCCCACGGGACTGCAGCTGCTGCATGCGCTGGGTGAGAGCAAGTCCTGGGCAAATTCAGCCCCTTAAACAGCACTGAGCGGGGGTTTTGGCTGCAAAGAGAGAGGGCAGGGAAAGTTACACCCAGCTCAGCAAAGAACTTGGAAGGAAGAAGATGAAAGGAGCCACGTGGTCAGTCTGCACTCACAGAGCACCTGGGGATCCAGAATTTGCCACAAGCTGGAACCACCCCATGTTGCTGTTCCTTGGGCAGTGCAGGATGGAGCCAGTGGCTCTGTGTTTGCTGGCAAACACCATCTCACCCTCCTCCTCCTCAAGTGGCATCTGGTGCCACTGGTAGCATCGCAGGTGTGCGGGAGCTGCCTGGCCGTAGCTGTTCCCTTCCTTGTGCGAGCTGGAGAGGCTCCAGAGGACCTCCCACCCAGGCACCCCACTCCAGCATCCCACCTGCACATCCCACCTGGGCACCCCCGCAGCCTGCACACCGTGGCTCTGTTCCTGGGGTGCAGTGCCCGGCAGGCACCCTCTGCTCCAGGTGCCTCAGCCCTGGATCATGGCAGAGCCAAAGGCCAGCTGTCCTGCCCCAGCTCTGCTTTGGGGGAAAGTGGCTCACTCGGATGCTGTGCTGTCCAAAGCCAGTGCTGAGGTGTTGGCACAGGAGCTGTGGGTGCACGGCCGGATCCGTCTGTCTGCGGGAGCAGGGAAGTGCCCTGGGCAGGCAGTGCTGTGGCTGCCTTACCACCATCTGGGGCTAACAGACACTCTTCACCCTTCCCAGGGGAACCAAAGCAAAAATTAATAAACCTGTCAAGCTCACTCAAACACCAGTTTTCATCTGCTCTGCCTGGAGCTGCAGCCACTGCCCGGAGACCTGCACCCTCCAGAGACCTCCGTGCCCCTGGCAGGAGTTCTTGAGGGAGGAAAGATGGCTGAGAGGCTGTGCAAGGCACCTGCTTCCCAAAGTCAGGCCTCGATGTCACCTGCCCCCTGCATTGCACCAACAGCCCTCGTCAGGGGCTGCTCCTCCAGTGTAGGGAGAACATTCCCTAGCCTAGGGACACTCGCCTCCAGACACAGCCTCCCCAAGGCTTTCTGCACACAACAACCCATCCCAGCAATGTATTCAGCTGCTGTGACAGCCCTGGGCCCTGTTTCTGACAGATCCACCCGAATCCCCTTTCAACGCTAAACAGGATTCCAGGGAAAGGCGCAGGTTTTGTGGCATCAAAGGGAAGGGTTAAGAATTGTTGCTGCCAGATTGGGAACAGTTGCAAAAGGGAAACATAAAAATAAAAATATGCATCCCTAAAATAAACCTGACATTCATTTCTTATCTTGGCTGACACGTGGGGCTACTCCCACCACCTGGGTTTGGCTGCAGAGGATGGAGCTCCCGCCGGAGCCCCGGTCTCCTCAGGGCACCACATCCCCAGTCCTCCCCGGGACCATGGGGACCCGTGTTCCCACTTCTTTTGTGGAGATTGAAGCCTTGAGCCCTTCAGAGGAGCAGTGACAGAGGGACAGCTGCAGAGGGACTGTTTTTCTTGGCAGCTTCAGGATGCCACCAGGGCTGATGGAGGAACGGAGCCACCACGTCACATGGGGCTGAGGTGGCCGGTGGCAGAGCAGGTGCCTGCAGGTCTCCCTGTGACAGGGGACACCCCCTGCTCTGCCCACTGTGCTCTCCCACTGCCATGGCTGGTGTGGCAGGGCAGGACCTGTCCCAGAGGACAGGATTTTGGGCTGGGGCATGCACCTGGGGTGACACACATTCCATCGGCCGGGGCTGTGCCGCGTTCCCTCTCCAGGCGAGCGGAGGTGCCAGGGACCAGCTGTGACCCAAGCCCTGCACAACTGTGTGTCCGTGCTGCACTTGGGCCCCTAACAAACCAGCCTTTCACCTTCCTACACAAGCCCACACAGGCTTAAAACCAAATTTAGTTTTGCTGCCTCTCCAGGTGTCAGCTGGGTCTGGAAACTCCCAAGAAAGAGGAGCAAAGTTCTCCCAGGCACAAGCAGAGTCCAGGAGAGCTCACAGCACCAGTGCAGGTCTCCTTATCCAGCCAGGAGCAGGGGAGCTGGCACAGCCTGGGACATCCATCCCTACCAAAAATCACCATTCGCTGCACTTCAAAAACAAGTCCACGTGCCCAGGGAGGTGTGGGAATGGCCAAGCCTGGCTACTTGGTTCCACTCCAAAGCTGCCAGCAAAATAATGAGTAACTCTGAGACAGCTGGGCTGAATTCCTGGCTAATCAACTAATTTATTTACTCCTCTGATAGTTATTTGTTGTGCAGGGACACAAATGGAAATGTTAACAGCTTTTTTCCCTATCTGTGCATGGAAAACTGTCTTCCCAGGGCAGGGACAAGGGACAGGATGCCAGGCACAGGGTGGGCATTGGGAGCAGACTTTTGGGAATATGGAAGTGACCAACAGACTGTCCAACCCAGCACTCCCTCCCAAGGGGTTGCTCTAATCTTGGTTTAGGAAGCTCCAAATGGACAATTACGGAATATTTTTCCAAATAAATGCAGTTTCTGATGCTCTGTGTGCGTGCAGGACTTACTGTCACAGAAATATCCTTGCAGCCGCCCTGTGTCCCTGCAGCAGGGCTGTCCCAGCCAGCTCCAGCTCCTCCCAGGAACTCTGAACAACTCTCAGAGCTGTGTCTCAAATGTGGCCCTATCTTAAATTTGGAGTCTCCCCCAGCAGACAGAGCTGCAGCATTTGGTGGTGCTCCAGCTCCCAGTGACAGGTAAGGTCCCTGTCACTGCTGCAGGAGTGGAGGGGACACCTGGGGGTGAGTGGGGGCTGTGGGGGGAGTGAGGGGTGAGGCCACTGCTCATCTCCAAGATGAGATCACCAGGTCACACCTTCATCAGAGGTTCAGCTCCTCTCACTGCTGCTTGCTTGAGCCCTGCTTTGGGTTTATATCATCTTCCCCTGGGGTTTTACATGGATTGAGGGCAATAAGGTTCAGAAGGATTTTGCAAATTGTGTAGCATAAAACGCACCACAGAGAGATGGGGGCTCAGTGCAGCAGGGATACTGCTGGTGTTCAAAGGCCAAAGCTTGACAGGCCAAGGGGAATGGCTTCCCAGTGCCAGAGGGCAGGGCTGGATGGGATATTGGGAAGGAATTGTTCCCTGGGAGGGTGGGCAGGCCCTGGCACAGGGTGCCCAGAGAAGCTGGGGCTGCCCCTGGATCCCTGGCAGTGTCCAAGGCCAGGTTGGATGGGGCTTGGAGCAGCCCGAGATAGTGGAAGGTGTCCCTGCCCATGGCAGGGGGTTGGAATGAGATTAATTTAAGGTCTTCCAACCCAAACCATTCCAAGAATCTCCGTGCCTGCATCTCTGCTCCCCTGGTCCGTGTTCCAAATGTTGTGACCCAAAACTATCTCCAGGCTCTCATTCGCTCCCACTGAAGTTTCTCAAGCAGTGCTGATCCCTCCCCAGAGCTATCTCCCTGTGTCACCACATGCAGGCTGAGTTCAGAGACCACTCCAGAGCCCTGGAAAAGGCCAGCTGTGCTCCCAGCTCAGGGTATCTCCTGCATCAGCCCAGAATTTATTAACCTTGTTTGTCAGCATGACATCAGAGCACATCTTAAATGAACAGGTTATCCTTCTTGCAAAGCATCACGGCACCATGTGACATCTTCTTCAGTGCCCAGGAGCAAAGCTCCGGTGACACTGGATGGCAGGTGTCCCAAAAGGGGAGTAGAAACAATGTGAGTTTAGCACAAGGCTGAAGAGAAAGCCTTTATATATGTTTTTGCTGGCTGCAAGGTTTTTGGAGCAGTGTCTGGAGCCTCATCCATGGGCAGCCAACCTTGGTGCAAGCAGCTGCCTGAAGCTCATGGAATCCAAGAATGGTTTGGGTGGGAAGGGACCTTAAAACTCATCTCATTCCAACCCCTGCCATGGGACACCTTCCACTCGAGATGCTCATGCTGTGAAGAAAACAGGAAGATATTTTCTTCCCCAGCCAGAACAGAACTGAGGCACAGAAACCCTGTGATTTGGTCCCATTTCCCACACGGAATTTTCCAAAGCTGAGGCTTGAGCTCAGCTCTGTGTGAGCAGAGCAGCTGGTGCCTGGGGAGGCTCAGGGCGGCCGGGCTCAGCCGGACACCACGTGCCTTGTCCGGGCCGGGGGTGGATGTCCCTGTCTCTGTACCTGTGCCGAGCTGGCGGCCAGCCCGTGCCCGAGCCGGGGCTGGCATCAGGCGGGGAGGAGCACAGAGGACTTGCCAGGGGCACAGTGGCACCGTGCCACAGCACAGAGCCCACGGGGACAAACCCGTCTGTCCTTCAGCGCTGGCGCAGCCCCGGCCGCCTCCCGGCCGGCGCGGGGAGCAGATGGGCTGGAGTGGCCGGTGGCCCACGGCTCGGCGGGGACAGGTGGCTCCTTCTGCCAGGCTGCGATCCTGCTGCCAGGGGAGGACGGGGAGGTGCCTGTGAAACCCTCCTCGCTTCCGCCTGGGAAGGAGCAGTGGGATGCAGGGCCCGCAGCCGAGGCACGGGCTCCGTGTCCTGGGTTTGGTTGGGATAGAGTTAATTTTCTTCCCATAGCTGGTCCAGGGCTGTGTTTTGGATTTAGGATGAGAACAGTGTTGATAACACACTGGTGCTTTGGTTGTTGCTGGGAAATGCTCTCCCTGAGTCAAGGACTTCTCCATTTCCCATGCTCTGCCAGCCAGGAGCTGACAAGGACTGGGAGGGATCACAGCCAGGACAGCTGATCCAAACTGGCCAGAGGGATATTCCAGACCGTGGAATGGCATGCCCAGTGTGGAAACCGGGGGGGCTGGCTGGGAGCCAACTGCTGGGGACAGGCTGGGCATCACTCACAGGTAGGGAGCAACTGCATCACTTGTCTGACCCGGGCTTTGTTCCTCTCTTTCCCTCCTTCCTTTTCATTGCATTATCCTCACTATTAATACTTCTGTTATGTTTCATTTTGTTTTAATCATTAAACTGGTCTTAACCTACAAAGTTTATCTTTTCTTTCTGGTTCTTCTCTCCCACCAAAGGAGGGGAAGTGTGTGACCCAGCTCCGTGTTGTTTCGTTGCTGGCTGGGGTTAAATCATGACTCTCCTCCATGGACCTCTGCCCATTAGGAAACACCCTGTTTGCATCCAAGAATGAGACCCATGGGCTCCATCATCTTTAATAATCTCTCCCATGACCCTTCTGCCCATGTCCCCATTTCTTTATGTCAGTCACCCACCTTGTCCTGACAGCCTGTCTGCCAGCCAGGGAGAAGCTGCCCATGGCTGCTCATTCCAGCAAGCAGCAATTCCATTTAAAGCCCATCTAACAAATCCCATCTAACAAATCCCATCTAACAAATCCCATCTAACAAAGCCCATCTAACAGGCTGTGCTGTGCCAAGGGAAATAGGAAAGCACAGCACTTCAGACATCCAGGATGCAGCTAAACCATCCATGGAGTGCCAACTGCCAATCTTAAGACAAAATTCTGCTGGTTTTTTATTCAAAATGAAAATCTGCTGGTGCCCAGTGGGCAGTGCTGAGGAGAGAGCCTTCCCCAGCTCACTCCTATTCAGCAGGAGGAGGGAGATGTTTCAATATGGGACTGAGATGTGACAGCACAAGAAACCTGCATGTTCCTCACTGCCCTCCTTGGGATCAGGGAACAAGGGGCAGGACCAAAGGAAACAGCCTCAAGTTGCACCAGGACAGGTTTAGATTGGATATTGGTGTATCTTCCTCAAATGGATGGTCAGGCACTGGCACAGCTGCCCAGGGCAGTGCTGGAGTCCCCATGCCTGGAAAGGTTTAAAAGGCACACGAAAGTGGCACTTGGGGAAACAGGTCAGTGGTGGCCTTGGCAGCGCTGGGGTAATGGCTGGACTTGATGATCTTAAGAGGGATTTTCCAACCTAAATGATTCCATGACTCTCTGCACCACGCTTGGTCTGTGTTTCCCATCTGGCAAGATGGGAACCCCATTTTTCCTAAATCCATGCACAGGGAACTTGTGGAGATGGTAGGAAATGAGGCATCATTCCCACTCACTGAACACCAGGTACAAACCAGCAGGATGTCACAAAGTGTATGAAAAGGCTGCAAATCCCATGGCATCAGCAAGGTAAAATGCCAGGGACAGTTCCAGCATCAGGGCTTCCTGCCAGACTAAAACCAGGTCCCATTAGAGGCAGTTGCGAGGCCTCCTCATCCCATCACACTCACAGAGGCTGTTCCTGCTCTCCCAGCTCTGAATATCAAGGGAAATCTCACTTTGGTATTTTAAAGGAAAAGTACATTCAGCCTGGAGAAGCCTGGAGAGGAGGAGATGGAGCGCAGAGCTCACTGGGGCTGCAGCTCCTCCCGAGGGGCCGCTCTGATCTCTGCTCCCTGTGCCAGGGACAGGACCCAGGGAACGGCTGGAGCTGGGCCAGGGCAGGGTCAGTTTGGGTATCCGGGAAAGGTTCTTCCCCAGAGGGTGCTGGGCACTGCCCAGGCTCCCCAGGGAATGGGCACGGCCCCGAGGCTGCCAGAGCTCCAGGAGCGTTTGGACAGTGCTGCCAGAGATGCCCAGGGTGGGGCTGTTGGGGGGTCTGTGCAGGGCCAGGGGCTGGAGTGGATGATCCCCGTGGGTCCCTTCCAGCTCAGGCTGTTCTGTGATTCTGTGATACATGAAGTCAAAACTGATCCTTCTCCACTAAGCCATCACACAGGGTCAAGCACACTCTGAAATATGTTTAAAATACAAGCAAACCCCCAGCTATTTAACAACAGCTAACTTGGAAACCATTAAAATGGAGGGTTAGGTGGGCAATGAGGGTGTTTTGGGGAACTCTGCAGCACCTGTTAGCCAGGAATAGGTTTGCATCCCTCTGGAAAAGGTGTCACACAGCAGGACTGTAAAGGAAGCAGCGAGATCCTCCAGGAGAGCAGGAGGGAAAAGAACAGTGCAAGCTGTTCTGGCAGGAGGCAGCACAGCAGCAGGGGGAAAACACAGGCTGTTTTCAGGCTCTGGAGAGGTGATAATAACCACAGAGTCAGGAAAAATAATAATAGCTGGAATAAAGAGAGTCAATAATGAAGTTCTGTTCAAACTGAAGTGGAGTTTGCTCCCAGTGTCAGGGCTGGAGAGCTCTCACTGCAGATCTCACTGGGTGAACTCTCTCTGACTGCGTGAGATCAAGGCAGCAACGTTTCTTTAAAGGCACTTCTTTAAAAGCACTTCTCGGATTAGAGTTAGGAATTTTCTAAGTCTCCATTTTCCAACATTCCACTTAGATGCTCAAAAACATTATGCCTGTGAGTTTGTCCTTCTCTGCTGAGATGCCACGGAGGCTTTTGGAGGCATCTCCCAGTGGGTGCTGGTGCAGCCAGACACAGGCAATGTTCCACACCCTGCACCAGCCCTGAGCATTCCTGTATCCTCACTGCTTCCAAAACCCAGCACCTTGCCAGCAAAACCACTGCAGCTTTCTGCACCAGGGAAGGGAACAGAGCTGGGAAGGGGCTGGAGCCCCAGGAGCGGCTGAGGGAGCTGGGAAAGGGGCTCAGCCTGGAGCAAAGGAGGCTCAGGGGGGACCTTGTGGCTCTGCACAAGTCCCTGACAGGAGGGGGCAGCCGGGGGGGGTCGGGCTCTGCTGCCAGGGAACAGGGACAGGAGGAGAGGGAACGGCCTCAGGCTGGGCCAGGGGAGGTTTAGGTTGGATATTGGGGAAATCTTTTCATTAAAGGCACTGGCACAGCTGCCCTGGGCAGTGGGGGAGTCCCCATCCCCAGAAGTGTTCAAAAGACACCTGTGGACTTGGGGACGTGGTTTAGTGGAGGTTTTGGCAGTGCTGGGGGAATGGTTGGGCTCAGTGATTCTGGAGGTCCTTTCCAAATTTAATGATTCCATGAATCTGTGACATTTTTAGGACTTTATCATTTCCGTGGTCTGTGCACAGCAAAATCATGGGTTTATTCCAAGTCCTTTGTCCTGAGGATGTTTTCCTGAAGAGCTGCCTGGCAGAAATCCCACAGGGTCAGCTCAGGGATTTGATTTCCCAGGGGGCACGCACCAATTAAGTTGTTTTCCCTGGTTTTTCATTACACTGTGCTGTTATGATGACTCTTCCCAGGGCACCCAGCAGGCACTTTGGAGGAAGAAAAGCACTACACAGCACTCAGCAAAACTCATCTCACCAGTTCCATGGCTCCAGCTGGGGGGTCAGGTTCTGCTGCCTGGTTTTATTTGCAGTATCTGCCTCTGCTGGGATTAAAAACTGCCCAATAAAGGCTGGATTTGCAGAACTCCCAGGTGGGAGCTGATGGCCCATGGCAGTGCTCCTGCCTGGTCAAGCATTCCCATGGGATTTATTTTAAGCCTGTGTTCAAGACCATATGCTGGAATGTTTTTCCAGAGCTCAGAAGGATCTGAACTGGTGAGTTTTACACATTCTTAAGTGAATCCCTGACTCGAGTCTGAAGTGGGTTAGTTCACAGCCTGCTACAGCAGACCCAGACCCTGCTGGGATAAAGGGGACAAGAAATCATGCAAAATCTCTTCTTCCTCACAGCAAGTGTTGGCTTTCAGCTTTAAAACTGTTCAACATTACCAAACCTTTACATCAAGATTTTCAGTTTGACTAAAAATTTTGGGCTGTATTAGGTGAACAAACACAAATAATTCGAAATTCCACAGCAACAGCACATCCCATCCCTGCTGCCCATGTGTCCAACCCCTCCTAGAGAGCTGGGCTGGCTGGTGGCACTGGACATGGCACTTGTGGTCCCACCAGGATGTAGCGACCACAGAGGAGAGCAGAGGATTGGGGCACCAGGAGGGTAAAGCTAAGAGGACCTGAGTGGCATTTCTAAATCCTGAATCAACATTACAGCACTTTTATGTCTTTTGGGTTTAGACAGTTCATAGAATCATAGAACCATGGGATGGTTTGGGTTGGAAGGGACCTTAGAGCTCATCTCATTCCACCCCTGCCATGGGCAGGGACACCTTCCACTGACCCAGGTTGCTCCAAGCCCCAATGTCCAACTGTTGCTCTTGGGGTGTGTTGCAGTGGGGATCCTGCAACACGCATATATCAAACCAGGAGTCCCGTGGAAAGGAAATATATATGGACAGACAGATTCTTGCTAGCTGTTTCAGAGATGTTTATTTCTCCAGCCGCATGGCCGGAGCTCTGCTGAGGAACTGTTCCAGTCACGGGACCAAGGGTCCTTCTGCCCGCGCAGGGAACACAAACCAACCCATGGGAACGAGGCTGAGCAGGGGCAGGGAAGCCCCGTGTCTGTGCCCTCAGGGCCCCTCTCCCAGGGCTACACGGCGGGGGAGGGACCCCAACAGGGGTGGTCACAACACACAGGGACAGTGCCTCTTTCAAGGACCAAAAAGCCATTTATTAAAGAAAGCAGCCTCTTCCACACACCTTTTGTATGTTACCATGTGTGTTACAGATTCATTGGCTGCTAAACTACTACAACAGACTCCTTGGCTATTACTAACTACAACATGCTGCCATTGGCTACCTACAGAATAAGCACTCAAGCATGGAGAAAAATAACAGGTGCACGTGTGTAGCTGTTTTTCTCCTATTGTTTAACTTTCTTGCTTCTGCTGTTACTACATTCTCATGGGTAAAAACTAATTGTTTTTCTTCTCACGGACTTTTCTCACAGTCCTTCTCTGGCCAAAGTAACAGGCCTGAGCCATAATTTTACAAAGGGAACAAGGCCTTTATTTTATAAGGTTTTACCTAAATGCCACCTCATGACAGGGGGATTGTTACTGGATGTTCTTTTAGGTCATTTTGACCCAAACCATTCTGTGATTCTCTGATTCTGATCTATGATGAGTGGTATTTTTCTAGGAAGGATCTGTTTGAATCCACCCATGGCTTTCTTGTGATTTAAGATATATTAAAGCTGTTAAATATAAGCATTTAATTTTTGGATGAGACCATATCAGGGTCGGACAGGATCACGAGGAGGAGTCAAGAGCCGCACCTTTGTGATTAAATCCTGCAGTACCTCAGTGCAGGGCTGCCCTGAGCTGGGCTGGTTTATACTGTCCCCAAAGTCTGCTGGGCTGAGGGGAAACCTGGATGTGTTGGCAGGAGTGGCTGGCCCTCTGCCTGGCTGGCTGGTGCTGAGCACGGCCCTGTGGGGTTCCGCTGCCCGGGGCGTGCGCAGTGCTCGTGGAAAATACCAGGGATGGGATCCAAGGGTCCCACTTCAGCAGCTCCCTAAAGCACCATGTGTGTCTCTGCTTTCTGCCTTGGGCTCTGTGCCACACCCCAGGTGTCCCCAGGTGTCCCCAGGTGTCCCCAGGTGCCAGCTTTGCTCTCTCTCAGGGTGCAGTGTTTAGGCAGTTCAGTCTGTGTTTGCACGCGTGTTTATCCTGTTCCTGGCTCTCCCAGCAAGCACTTTGGAGCCAGCATGGAGAAGTTCTCAAGTTAAACCAACCACAAGATGCAGGAACCAAGCACAAGAGCTAAACCCCAGCCTCTGAGAGTGTCTGCCAGGGGATTCTGATGCTTTAAGAGGCATTTGAAGGTTTAATCCACTGAGGAAAGCTCAGATCTGGAGGCACACTCAGGTTTACTCCCCTGTCAATTGTTCTCCTGTGCCTCCTCCTCAGCCCGAGGCATTTTGTACTCAGGAAGGAATCAGAAAGTTGTACAATTTGCTGTTGGCAGTAGAAGTCCTGCAGCACTCCTGCACCTCCCCATGTCCAGGTCAGCCTTATTTTAGGGGGGTTCTGCTGAGTATGCCCTCCTGCAATAACCCGTGGCAGGGAATGGAGTGAGCATGGCCAGGTGTCAGCAGACTGTTTTCATCACTTTTCCATTTCATGCCTTCCAGCCTCGCTGATGTTCCTTCTGCTCTCTCATTAGCAAAAAATCCCCTTCACAACACTCTGTTGCCTGGAACTTTGTTGGCTCCTTTTTTTGCAGACCTTCACAGCAGCAGGAACAGCCTTCAGTGGCAGAATATACAGAAGGCGAATGTTTTTTCCTAAAGACTTTTTGGAACTGACCAGTGAAGAGCTCCAAGTGCTGCGGCATTGCACAGACACAGCCAATCTGTTCAGGCCAAATGTCCTGGTGCCATTACAGGGAATGGGAATTTTCATATTTACTGCAAGAAGAACAAGAAAAAGTTAGTAACCTCATGCACAGATGGGATTTAAGAGGGTTCCCAACCGAAGGCTAAACCCCTGTGCAGACAGTAACCTGGGTCTGAAGTGGCATCCGTGGCATGAGACACAACCTGAGTGGCAAGAGTCTCACAGGGATCATCCAGTCCCACCCTGGCCCTGCACAGACACCCCAAAATCCCACCCTGGGCATCCCTGGCAGCGCTGCCCAAACGCTCCTGGAGCTCTGGCAGCCTCGGGGCCGTGCCCATTCCCTGGGGAGCCTGGGCAGTGCCCAGCACCCTCTGGGGGAAGGACCTTTTTCTGGTATGCACCTCCCAACCTAGGTCCTATTTCTGATCACCAGAATCAGTTGGATTTGTTGGGACTGGGTATGTTGGGGCATTCGTCTGGGCTTCCTGGACATTCAGAGGAAGAGTAACTCCTGTGGGGCTGGTAGATATCTGGGAACCTCATGGAAGACACCTGGAAAACACCTTGCTTGGGCTGAGGGACAGAACCTTGCCATGTGCTGATGTGACAGAGAGTTGTCAGCTCATCCTCTAAGGATGCATTAACCTCAACATTAAGGGACAGTCTTAATTACAGAGGAAGCTGCGCTGAAAAGGTTAAGAAGGCACTGAACTCTATGACCAGCCTTCCAGCAGCAAATATAGGCTAAATCAAATGAAAATGGAGTAATAAATCATAAAAAGTGGAAATGAGGGACAGAGGAGCATGAAGCAATGAACAGCCTCTGGCCTGTAAACAGGAGATAAAACAGGGCAAAGACATGGCATCAGTCTGAAAGCTGTTTCCCAAACATCACATCCCAAAAGGCCTCAGACCGAGGTGGGAGAGCGGGAAATTTGAGGAGAGGTCCCCTAAGGCATCACCAGCCAAGGGCACTCCGCAGCGTGCAAGGGCTGCCTGCTGTGTGGCCAGCAGGCAGAGAGCTGGGCCCCTGGAGGAGCTGGGGCACCGTGTCCCTTGGCCTGGGGACTTCAGAGCTTTTGTCATTGCACATGGTGGTGGGAACTCTTATTTTTGTGTCCAGGCTGCTTCAGGACAGAGCCACCCATTCAAGGCCTCCTGCTGAGGCTCTGATGGAAATACTTTCTGGACTTTTTGTTCCCTTTTTTCTGGAGAACACCCCTGCACAGAGCCACAAACCAATCCCGTTGTTCTTCAGACCTTTTCCCAGCATTGCCTTTCAATCAATCATTCTTTCTTGCAATCTTCAAGCCATGGAGATGGGGACGGTTGCTCTCAGGTTGTATGTGCTGATCAGGACCAAATCCTGGCTGTTTCCTGCTCCCTCTGTCCAGAGGCTGCACCTGCTGGTTGATTTGGTCGGGAAGCTCCTGGGATGGGACCATCACCCTACTCTGTGGCTGCATGCTGAACATCCATTGTGTTGCACACCCACTGGCAGATACACCAGCAGCATTTCTTCTTTTAAGTGCAGTGAGTTACACCAACTCCTGTGGGAATATTAGCAGGAAGAGGCTGTGCAGTGTCAAAAATCCCATTCTTATTCAGTATTCCTCAGTGGGACTCCCATGGAGTTGGTCTGTTGGGATAGCAGCTCCCTGGAGGAGTCTCTGGGGCATTAGTGCTCTGCATGCTCGCTTGCAGCCACAGGCACTGCGGGAAAGCAGCACCGCAGCATTTTGGGGGTACACAGTAAAAATCCCTGGTTTGTTTTGCATCCAAAGTGGCTCTCTCCAAGGCCACATTTTCTGCCCTGCAGGGAGCCTGCCTGAGATGCCCAGTGAGATCCCATCCAGAAAACACAGCATCCATGGCCAGAGAAACTGAGGCATGTGTAGGAAGGGTGCAAAATTACTGTGATATGAGGAAGAGGAGAGCTGTGATGGAGAAAGTGGCAGGGAAAAGGTATTTCCTCCCCAAAGGGGTCAGAGCAGTGTCCAGGAGAGAGAGCAGGAAAGCCCAGCACATCCATCAGCATGTCCCTGCATGGCTGAAGAGTGGCTCAGGAGGTGTCTCTGGGGAGAGGGAAGGAGCCAGCCAAAAGGCCAAGGCAAAAGTGTCAACCTTTACAGTCAGGAGCTCCAAGAAAAGAGCTGGGAGAGCCCACATGGACCTTTTTGTGAGGCTGGTGGTGCTCAGTGAAGGTGGCAGCGCATTCTCCGCTGCAAAGCCTCAAGGACACTCCAGCAGTGTCTCCAGGGTGCTGCTTGCTGTTCCTCACCCGAGCAGCGCAGACCCAGCTGCACACCTGAGCTGGGGAGGGACGGCCGGGGCTTTCCCTTGCCCGTGCCACGCTCACAGAGGCACAAACCCAGGCTCAGCAGGGTCTGCACCCGTTTTCATTTAATGGCATTTGAACCGTGCCCCGCTCCACCTTTGGCCTTTGAGCCGTGGCCAGCTGGCAGGAGGCTCCGGCCAGTGTCCGCAGCCCGGCTGTGCCGCTGCTGCCCCGCGGGTGAGTGACCCTGCGCGGGGACACAAGCCCGCCCTCCCGGCGAGCAGCCGGGGTGTCACTGCGGCTCTGGAGAGCGCTGAGGGGAGAGCTGAGTCACGGCCAGCTACAGACAGCGGCTGTGAGTCACCGGCACGGCCAGCCCAGCCAGAACGGCCTGGCCCGCGGGCCCGCTCCCGGCGAGTGTCCCGGGCTGCCATCGGTCCTGCAGTGCCAGCGCTCCTGCAGTGCCAGCGCTCCGGGCTGCCATCGGTCCTGCAGTGCCAGCGCTCCTGCAGTGCCAGCGCTCCGGGCTGCCATCGGTCCTGCAGTGCCAGCGCTCCAGGCTGCCATCGGTCCTGCAGTGCCAGCGCTCCTGCAGTGCCAGCGCTCCAGGCTGCCATCGGTCCTGCAGTGCCAGCGCTCCTGCAGTGCCATCGGTACTGGCAGTGCCAGTGCTCTGGGCTACCAGCGCTCCGGGGTGCCATCGGTCCTGCAGTGCCAGTGCTCTGGGCAGTGCCAGCATTTCTGCAGTGCCACTGTTCCTGCAGTGCCAGCGCTCCGGGGTGCCACCGTTCCTGCAGTGCCACTGTTCCTGCAGTGCCACTGTTCCTGCAGTGCCAGCGCCCCCAGCTGTGCCAGCGCTCCTGGAATGCCAATGCTCCAGGCAGTGCCAGTGCTGTGGGCAGTGCCAGTGCTCCCAGCAGTGTCTGCACCCCCTCTCGCAGGTTCCCTCGCTGCTCCAGCACCCCTTGCCAGGCTCTGGCACCATCCTTGCAGCTCCTCTGCCCTGAGCTGGGGGACACCAGGCACATCCCCCTGGCAGAGGTGGCTGCCCACACCTACCACATGCATCAATGACTTTAAGCTGAATTCAGAGTAGGTTTAGGTTAGGTACTGAGGAGGAATTCTCCCCTGTGAGGGTGGGCAGGCCCTGGCACAGGGTGCCCAGAGAAGCTGTGGCTGCCCCTGGATCCCTGGCAGTGTCCAAGGCCAGGTTGGACGGGGCTTGGAGCACCCTGGGATAGTGGAAGGTGTCCCTGCCCATGGCAGGGGGTTGGAATGAGATTAATTTAAGGTCTCTTCTGACCCAAACCATTATGGTTCTAAATCCATGCAGAAAGGTAAACTGGCATCTGTTCCCCTCTCAAACCCCAAAGGCCTGAGCTCTCACCTGCATGAGGGGCCCTTTCTCTCCCCAGTTCATCCCCCCAGCTGCAATTCACCCCTTCTCCCCAGCTGAGCAGAAGAGGCTGTGAGGACATGTGGCCCTTCAGGATCCCTCAGCCTCAGAGCCAGCACCTCATCACAGAACAAGTGGAATTTTTTTTACTTGAGATCTTGGTAAAAGATCTATTTGGCCTGTCAGGCACTGCGGGCAGCATGTCTGCAAAGAAAGATTCAGCTGGGGTGGCACTTCATGTTTCTCATTCTTGTTTTAATGTGTTGGTTTTTAATCGATGAAATCAGGCTCAGGGAAGAAATGTGCTCTCACCTGCATCAGGTGCCTGGCTGAGGGAGCTCTGCCACGCTGCCCAGACTGCATTAGTGCAGAGGGTACCTTGTCCTCTGGCACTGCCCTGTGCCCATGCTGGGAATAGATGGATGCTCTTTCATGCCAGTCCCTCCTGAAAGCTTTACTTTTACAAGAAGTCATTTTTAAAGATAAGCCAGGCAAATAAGCAATAAACCTCTTGAAAAATTAAAGGGAAAGGGTAATTTAACACAGAGTTAATAAAGATAATAAATAATGTGCTGAGTAGCTGGAGGACAGACATGGCTGGAGCTTTCACTTGAATTTTTCACATCCTTCTTTCCTCACTCCCCTTCTGTGAGCATCTCCCCCACCTTCTGCCCTCATCCTTCCACATCCAAGGTGCCCAAGCAGTTTCCATTCTTCTGTGTACAGCAATCACCTCACTCAGCCCCAAAATACATCTGTGAGGTGGGAGGAGCGTGGCAGCACACGCTACCTAACATTGCACAACAGCTCAGGCCCGGAAGCGAAGGATAAACTGGGGGTTGGCTTGAAAATAAGCTGGGCTGTGTGGGATGAGCCAGCCAAGCTGGAATTCAGACGTAAGTTCCTGAGCTCTGGGTCTGTGAGCGAGCTGGCCCTGGGGGTTGAACTGCACTTTAGGAAGGCACAGTCCTGGCCTGGCAGCACCAGCCAGCGCTGGACTGAGCAATGGGCTGGATCTTAGCTCGGCACCTCTGCCAGCAGCACCTTCTTGACATCTTCATATTTCCAGGAAACCTTGGAAGGGGGCCCAGCCTGCCAGACAGCTTTTTTGAAATTGGGAAACCAATCATCCTTTTAAAAAATGGCATTATTGCCTCTGTGCAGCACATTCCGTGCACACGTGTGAGTCACTGCCGGCAGCCCAGAGCCCAGGCGGGTCCGAGCTGCAGGGCTGGAACAGCCCCATGGCTGGGGGGGGGGCTGCCCTGAAAGGGGAGCACGATGGCAGCTGGGACCCCAGAGCCTGGCACCAGACTGCACTGCTGCTCTGTGACAGCACTGCACACAACGGGGACCTCAGCTCCACCTGGCTCAGCCTGGGGTGACACAGAGGTGGGCACAGGTGACACTGGGGAGACCAGCACCAGGAGAAGCTTATTGTGCTGAGGCTGGTGAGGTCCTGGCACAGGGTGCCCAGAGAAGATGTGGTTGCCCCTGGATCCCTGAAAGTGTTCAAGGCCAGGTTGGAAAGGGCTGGGAGCAGCCTGGGACAGTGGAAGGTTTCAGGGGGGTAGAAAGAGGTGATCTTCAAGGTCCTTTGCAACCCAAAGCTTTCTGTGGTTTTCTGATTCTGTGGCTCTGTTTGGTGACGGGAATGGGCTGGCCTTCCCCAGAAGAGCTAGTCTGGGGAGTCAGCACAGGCAAGCAGCCAGACCTCCGTGCACCCAGAGATGTCACCGTGAGCAGCACTGATTGGTGCCTCCCTCCATCACAGGGGTTTCACATCCCAGCAGCCTGTACAGCCCCACAGATGTGCTGCCAACCACGTCAGCAGTGTGGGGAAGGGGTTTGTGGTATCCATGTGATGTCCATGTGGTGCTGCAGGGCACAGGGTTGGGAACAGGGAGGTCCCTGTGATGCCATGAAGATTTTTGCCTTTTCTTTTATACCCCTGTTATACCTTTTTACAACTTCTATACTCCTAGTGCTTTTTGCCTACATTCTTAGACTTGTTTGTCAAGCTAAGAGACTCAACATTTTAGAAGCTTCGTAGTTAGGGATCAGTGTGCCCCAGAGCCCAAGGTCCTCTCCAGAACACATTCTGTAAACCAAGATAGAACCATCCAGGGGAAGGCTCCTTGGGGAGGGGGGCTCACTTGAGCCTCTCATTGGGGAATCTTTGATAGATCTGCTAATTAGTAAAGCCTATAATGTTATACCCAATGTTGGGGGGAGGAGAGACAGAGATAGACTCGGTGGGGTGCATCTCGATGCATATGACCTGGACGTGTGCACCTAAGGATCCTTAAAAATAAACACCAAGATAAAATCCCTTTTCCCCTTCTAACCGTGTATGACTCTTGATTTTAAGACCAGGAAAAGGCATCACCTGCAGCAGTGAGCCCCCAGACCTCCCTCCAGCAGCAGCACTGCTCCTCGCTGCCAGGCAAGGCTTTCAAGCACACCGAGAGCCCTGCCCAGGACTAACAGCTCTGTGCTCAGCAGCCTCAGCAGCACCAATGATGCTCGGCTGATCCCCAAGGATTGTTCCTCCTGTTCCTCCACCACCATCAAAGCTCTTCAGCTAAGGACAGGCCCGGCTGAAGCTGTTCTACCGCAGGGAGGGAAGGAGGCACTGGCCATGAAAGCTTTAAGCTCATTAGCTACCACTGGAACAGTAATTAGGTTGATTTGTGCAGGAAGCACAGTGGCAACACTCTTTCTTCTTCAGGCACCACCAACAGAGCAGGGAGAGCTCCCATCACCCCTCTGGCGCAGAATAAAGGAAGAGGACTGAGGAAGAAAGAGCATGTGGAATACCAGCTCTGCCACGGAGATCTTCAGCAGGCTCTGGAGCCACTGCCACATGGAAAGGGACAGGAGAGCAGGAGACAGTAAGGGGCTGGCTCTGGGTGGTGCCCAGGTCCGTGCTGGGAGTGCAGGTGAGGAAGGAGGATGGTGCAGTGGTTGAACCAGCCTGGGTCAGGCTGACCTGCACCAGATCTGCACTGACTGTCCTGTGGGGAGTTTTACTCAGGGCTTCTGGTCCTCACTCACAGCACCATCAGCATAGAAAAATCCAGCAGTGTGCCACAAGAGAGCCCTGCTGCTGGAACCGTGGGCAGACGAGGGGGCTGCAGCATCACTGCCCTGGCTGAGGGTCCCAAAGGACCTTGATCCCCATTTTGCCCCTCCAGCGCTGCCCCACATGGCACCAGGTAGGCACAAGCGGGCATGGGGTGTCCTTCAGAGCAGGCAGCAACAGGGAATGGGGCGCCCAGCACCTGCTTTCTAACAGCCATTAAATATTCTCTGAGCTTCCTCAAGTGGGACCACACCCCAAAACCTCTCCTCTGCAGTCCTCAAGCCTCCAAGGTAGGACCAGATGTCAAACCTCCTTCTTTTCTCCAGGGAAGAACATACTATCATATAATCATAGAGTAACAGAATGGCTTGGTTTAGAAGGGACCTTTAAGATCACCTAGTGTGACCCCCTGCCATGGGTAGGGACACCTTCCACTAGACCAGGTTGCTCCAAGCCCTGTCCAACCTGGCCTGGAACAGGGAAGTTTAACAGATTATCACAGGCAAAACCAGAGAGTGGCAATCTGGCACTGCTCTGTGCCTTTACTCCTAATCCCAAAAGTTCGTGGAGTTTGAGACAGAGAAGTGTTTCCTGCCCACACCTCCAGCAAAACTTCCCTCCTGTTCATGCATAAGCTCCAGCCTGAGCTGCAGCTGGCACGGCAGGGGCACCACATGGTGCAAGTGCCACATGTCTTCCCCTGTGCCATCCTCCCATCCCCACAGGATGCTCCTGGTACAGGCTGTTTTCCTCACAGCTCTAGGGGAGAATACGAGGGGCCCTGGGCTGTGCAGAGATGTTGTGGGGCTTTTTCTGGAAAGCCATTAGCTGAGGGCTGTGATGGAACATGGAGAGGTAATTGGGGAAGATGAGCCTAATCTCATTTTTTTTGTTGTGAAAAGGGTGTGAAGAAGAGAAAAGGCGATGTACTGGTAAATTACCATCAGGGCTGCTATAGTAACACAGCTTTAAAGATTGCCTCATTGGCCTCCTTGGGGCTATAGAAAGCTCTTCAGATTGTTCTGTAGTTTTCCACTCTCTCCTGGTGCAGGCTGGCCAGGGCTGCCTCGTGCCTGTTGACCGTGCCAGCTGTGCATCCATCACCACCCTCATCCCAGCCACGCCATGCAGGGAAGGTTCAGGGGAACGAAGGGACTCAGTCCCAGGTAGGTTTGTTAAATTTCTCCCTTCAGGCTCACGGAGAGTTTCAGGGAAGTACCTTTTCTCACTTACTACTTCTTTTTTCTCCCCCATTCATTACCCTGACTCATTTCCCTGTAGGGAGTCAGAGAGAGGCCCCAGACAAGGCAGTTGGTGAATCACAGGCTCCCAGTGCAGCAGAGGACCTGGGAGGATGGGGACCCGAGTCCAAGGGGATGTGCATCTCTTGGCCAGCACAACGCCCTCACCTGAGCCCTGTCCTGAGACTGGAACTGAGCTTTGTGCTGAACCCTGACCTGAGCCCTGACCTGAGCCTTAACCTGACCCTGACCTGAGCCCTGTCTGCTCCCTTTGGCCCTGCCAGCAGGTGGTGGGGTGCACAGTCCCCACAAAAGGCCAAGCAAGCACAGAGCCGTGCGAGATGTGAGCCAAGGGGGACATTGCCACTTGCCACAAGTGTGCAGTTCCCTAAGAGTTGCTCCCCACCCCTAAAGGGAGCAGTTTCCCTCCTCTTTTTAAAGGAAAGTCCCAAAGTCGGTGCAGCAGTGCAGTGGCCCCGGTCTGAAGTGCTATCAGATGCCTCAGCTGTGACCACGGGAAGGAGTTTTTTCTTCCAATCTCACATCCAGCTGCTGGAGTTTGCCCCTTACACATGGACCATTCCTGTCTCCGAGCAGTTCCCCAGCCCTCATCCCTGCAGAGCTGCTGCTTCCCTCTGCATCCTCGACAGCTGCCCTTGTTTCCAGCACAGTCAGGCTCCGGGTCAGATGTCTTGCTTCAGAGTATTTGCTGCATACATAGGATTTAACAGGATTTTTGGCTCCAGGAACTACTCTCAAACTCCTGTCCTCTCCTTCCACTCAAAAATGCATTTCATTCCTCTTCAACACCAGCTTAACGTAGGTGGAGGCATCTCTGGTTTATGCCCTTGTTTCTTTGGAATTCACTGGGACGGAGAAATGCTAATGTTTAATTTCTGCAGGAGGGAGAATGTATTAACAGCCAACCCCCTCAAAGGAGCCCAGATTAATTTAGCAAAAACAAAAGGCTGTGTGAATTCTGGTGTGAATTCAGTGAATTCTGCCATGAGGAATGGGAACTCAATAGGTGTGCTGGTCTGTGGCTTCACACGTCGAAGAGTTTTCAGTAATTTCACTGCAGATTCATAGCAATTAATCAGTCTTATTCTTTATTAAAATAGCACCTAAGGTGAAATTTCATTTCAGATGAGACATGTCCCTGTGCTGAAGAACTCAGGGTCTTTTAGATATGCTGCAATATATTGAAACCAAGCACAAGTGAATTAAGATTTGGCTCCCAGCACATGTGGCCACGCAGTTCCTCAGGAGCAGGGAGCATCAACATTCATCCCCTAGGCACACACAGGCAGCCTCAGCAAGGAGAGGAAAGCTCCTGCCTTCTGCAGGTGTAAATCTCAGCTGTGCCCAGCTCTGGGCTGTCAGACACACATGTTCTCTCAGGGGATAACACCACCCCTCTGGGAGGCAGCCAGTGCCCTCAGACTTGTGTGCTGCAACTGCAGAAATTCCTCTTTGCCACAGAGCCAACCTGGCCCCGGCTCAGGAGGAGGGAGCAGCTCTCCCAGGCTGCCACTCCTCGGAGTGCAGAGCACGAGCAGCCAGACTGTGGAAGGAGGACATTCCTAATCTTACTGAAAAACCACTATTTTTTTCTCATGTTTTAATGAAAGAGTGCCCAGAAGGTTCTTCTGTTTCTGTTATGAAATTTTCTGGACCTTACCAGGATGTGGCTGTTATTCATCTGTTTTCAGGCTTGTGAGCTGCAGGGTAAAGTTTTATTAACATCTTCTCAGAGGAAAGGACTCAGCCTTGGGGTTTCATGCATACTTACATCCAATGCTAAACATGCAGGCATATTCCTCTTGACATTTCACTTGGTTTCTCACTGAGAACAGGAATCTTCCCATCCTCTTGTTTAAGCATTGTACAATAACTGGATGGAAAGCAGCTCTTGGCTATCAGAGAGAGATCTGAAGATCTGACATGGAAATTTTGCTTTCTAAGAAACTCTGCTGCTGGTAACTAGCAGCTATTGTTGGGTTCAATTTCTCCATGATGTTAAGGCAGTAAATGTAAGGAACTTTCCTGTTGGAGACAAAAGATGACTTTAAGGCAGATGCTTTGCCTTCAGAACTGGACATCTGGAACTGGTTCCCATTTTTGCTGTAGATCCCACATCTGACTTATCCAAACCCTTTGCTTTTCATCTTGAAATCTCTTGCTGAAGCTCTGAGCACTAGGCCAGGGACTGCAGTGCCTTGTGTCAGAAGATGATGATTTAAAAGACAGCCCTTGGATGCTGTGATAAGGTCCGGTGGATGATTCATCCTAAATGGAAGCCATCCCTGTTTGGCAGCTGGCAGAGCTGCTGCCCTTTGAAATGCACCTCTCCAACCTGTGCTCTCCTGGGAGACAGGACTGACACCAAGGAAGCCTTTGTGGCACAACCCTCACTTGCAATTTGTAAAGCTTTTCCATTGGCCAGGAAAGGCTGAAAAGAGCTCTCTAAAAGCTTTCCATTGCTCCTGTCTCACTCTTCCCTGTTGTGTAAGGTGAATGTTTCTCTCCTAAGTGTGTCTTGCTGGCTCTTCCAAATTTCAGAGAAGTTCAGTATCAGGAGACTTTTAACCTCTGGGTCCTAACTTTGCCTGAAGTCTGGCAGAGTTGGAGACAGCTCCATCTGGGAGAGGGGAGGGATGGGGCTGCACACACGCTTCTCTTCAGGGTAGGCTTGTAGCAGTTCAGCCCCATCCTGCTGCTCTGGAGGCTGCCTTCCTCTGTGAAGCTCCAATCTTACATCCAAATTAAACTACTTAATCTCCAATTCTTCAGGCTGCAGAGACAAAAAGCTCTAAGTGTGGGATAGAGTGTAAATAGATCCATCAGTGTGCGTGTCCAGGCTGCACAGCTGATGTGCCTCACGGTGCCTGGCTAAGCAGAGCGAGTGCAGATGCTGGGATGAGTGACTGACCCAAGTGCCCATCTGTTTATCCAAGCCTCTGCTGATCAAAGTATGGAAGGAAGGCAAGGTGGGTGAGACGGGAATGCCTGTTTTACCCTCTCAAATGGCACCTGAGGAAACTTCAGTTGTGTCTATAAATTATTATAGTATAAGCCCACTGCGCATCACAGGAGCTGTTGTATGTTATTCATCTTCATCTTGATGCCCACATCATCAGTATTCATGTTTTGTTTGTCACTTCTGCTTGACAAAAAGACGTCAAGTTGGTATTTAATGCAGCCTTGAGATGTTTATTGTGCATTGTGCCATCACTTTAATGTTCGTGAGGTGCTGGGCTGCAGAGCAGTGCTATTGACCAGGGATGAGAGAAAACCCCAGCAGCAGAGGCACAAACTACAGCTGTGTGCCAGATGTTTCTTACCAAAACTGCTCTGTGGTGGTAGCAAATGCAGGCTGGCCAGGCAGCATGGCACCCAGACAGCAATCGCTCCTGAAACACAGAATATATCGAGTTCTCCAGGGAGTGTCCAAGGCCCTGCCCCTGCCCAGGTCACAGGCGTCCAGTTGTTGGTGCTGGATCGGGAGTTTCCAGCTGGATGGCTCAGGTGAATGCTCTAACTGGGGTTCTAACACTTGCCTGAATTCGGGGCTACCTCTGCCAGATTTTAAACTGAAACAGCACAAATTTTGGTCCGAGATTAGATGAGAGAGTGTCTGTGGGGATCAGAGAACTTCACTGGCAGTGCTCCAGCAGGATGACCGTGCCTCTGCCAGCAGAGGCTGTGCCCAAGGCCATCCTCCTGCTGATGGAACTGAACAGAGAGGAGGCTCAGCCTGCCCACAGTCATGCAGAGTTCCCTTGGTACATTCCTAGGAGGAGCCTGTTAATCCCATTGGCCTGGCTTGATTTCAATCAACACAGGAGCACTCTGCCTACGCAGGTTGTTCTGATACTGTTACTTGGCTGCAGCAAGGGTTCCCAACTTTTTTGATATTTTATATGTGTTTTGTAAATGCAGTGTCACAGACGCCTTCTGCCTTGGCAGTCCTACGTGCCTTGTTCCCAGTGTCCATCCCTGGCAATGCCCTGGCTTTTTTCTTCAATAACAGAATTTTTAGTCTCACAGATTTTGGGTATCTGACTCTCTCTATAGCCTTGGAGCCCTTGATGAAGACAAAACACCTTCCAGCCTGACATCAGCAAAACGGCCCTGGGTGACTTTGAGTGAAGAGAAATTGCTACCCATCAGCCATGTGGTGGTGCATGTATGGGTGCACCCAAAGGATGCTGGTGGCCCTGTATCCTCAGCAACCTCAGTGTGTGCAGTTTTGGGTGCCAAAATAGAAGAAAGATATAAAGCAATTGGAGAGCATCCAGGGCAGGGCTATGAAATGGCGAAGGGCCTCAAGAGGAAGCCATCTGAGGACTGGCTGAGGGCACTTGGTGTGTTCAGCTGGAGAAGAGAAGACTGAGGGGAGACCTCCTTGCAATCTGCAACTTCCTCGTGAGGGAAAGAGGAAGGGCAGGCACTCATCTTTTCTCCCTGCCAGCGACCAGTGGCAGGACCCGAGGGAATGGCCTGAAGTTGTGTCAGGGGAGGTTCAGGTTGGATATTAGAAAAGGGTTCTTTCCCCAGAGGGTGGTTAGGCACTGAACAGGCTGCCCAGGGAACTGGTCACAGCACTGAGCCTGACAAAGATCAAGGAGTGTTTGTTTGCACAACACCTTCAGGCACTCTGGTGGCATTCTTGGGGCTGTCCTGGGCAGAGACAGGAGTTGGACTTCAATGATCCTTGTGGGTCCCTTCCTCCCCTCGTTCCCTGGGAGCAGAGCCCGGCCCCCACCTGGCTGCACCCTCCTGTCACGAAGCTGCCGAGAGTGAGAAGGTCCCCCCTGAGCCTCCTCCTCTCCAGGATGGGCCCCCCAGGCTCCCTCAGCCTCTCTGCACAGGACATGAGCTCCAGCCCCTTCCCCAGCTCCGTTCCCTTCCCTGCACACGCTCCAGCCCCTCAATGTCCTTCTGCAACTGAGGCCCCACAACTGCACACAGCACTCGAGCTGTGGCCTCCCCAGTGCCCAGCACAGGGCCACAAGCACTGCCCTGCCCCTGCCGGCCACGCCACTGCTGACACAGGCCAGGGGCCATTGGCCTTCTTGCCCACCTGGGCACACCTGGCTCTGCTTCAGCCGCTGCCAACCAGCAGCCCCAGGGCCTTTCCACACACTCTGCCCCAGCTTGGAGCTGCAGGGGCTTCTTGTGCCAAAAGTGCAGGGCCCAGCCTTTGGTCCTGTTGAACCTCCAGCCGCTGCTCTTGGCCCAGCCAGCCTGGCCAGGGCCCTCTGCAGAGCCTTCCCACCCTCCAGGACACCACACTCCCACCCCACTGGGTGCCCTCATCAGTTTGCTAGTGGGAGACTCAACCCCCTCCTCCAGATCATCACTAAACTCAATAATCTTTCAAATACTGCTGTGACACCAAGCTCTAAATTACAGGTGGGATCCAGCTCACGTGCAAAACCCTCAATCAGACTCCCCTCAGCTAATAAGGAACACTAAAATAACACAGCAATGTAAAGAACACAGGAATTTTATTGAACCTAAACACTTTGAAAAGCTTAAAGTTCTGGTGGAGAACTAATGAGTGAAACTACTGCTAAGAGGAATCCTATGCCTAAAAAAACTATGGATTTTTTTTTTTTAATGGGGTTGGGAAGATTCCTGAGAAACTTATGCCTAACAAAGTGTTATAAATGAATTTAGGGAGGTGGCTTTCACATTCAATAAAGAGTTGATCGTCAGGAGGGTAAGAATTGACTATAATTGTGATAGGCTGTTTAAAGTTGTTAGTCGACTTGATCGTTATAGTTAATCTTAATTGTTTGTTCCACACTAAGAGGTTTAAGGGTTCAATGTTTAAATGTTCAGTTGTCAAAAAGACCTCCTAGGAATGAATGCAGAACTTTCTAGAAACTGATGAAGTAATAGAAGAAGTGGGCGTTCAATGAGGAATTAACGTAAAGGCATAAAACAAGGGACAGCAGTGGATGAATGATGAACCAACAGGAAGACCCTAGACAGCGATCCAATGAAAATGAGGCAATCAAGAAACCCAGGTCATCAACGAGCCAATCCCAAAGACTTTGGTGGGAGGAGGAATGGGCGGTCTAAGGGCGGGGTTTGGGGGTATTAAGTGTGTCACTCTCAGCCTGCGGCCGTGTCTCGGGCAATGTGGGTTCACAACTGCGTGCTCAGCAGACCGCTGCAGTGGTTTCCAATTGTCTGTACTTCAGCTAATTGTTTCAGCGTTTAATAAATTCTTCAGACTATCAAGACTGTGACCCCTTCTGTTTCTCACAAAAGGCCAAAGGGCTTCACTAATACTGGTGGGAATGTCACAGTGCCCAGGGCTCAGCACAGCTCATGCATCCCCTGCCAGGGCCTGCAAGCCCAGAGCCCGGCAGGAGCTGAGGAGCCACAGCTGATGGGAGAATTGGAGTCCCCTCCTCCTCACCTCTTCCCTCTGGGCACTGGCCTCTGCCGGGAGCTCTGGAGCAGAGACATCTTCATCAGGGCCTGGTTCTCCAGCAGCAGCTGCAGCAGCTCCTCGGAGCAGCCGTGGCCCTGGCAGCACGGCCGTGCAGAGGCCCCGGCGCTCTGGCTCTTGGCCTGCAACACCCAGCACAGGGAGCCCGATGGAGGGGCGGAGAGGCCTCGGGGCTGAGCCCTCGGGCGCTGCCCTTGGCCTCTCCTGCACAGAGAGCCTGGGCCCGGCCGGGCTGCCCCGGGCAGAGGCTGCAGCAAGAGCAGCTCCGGGCTCAGCCGGGCCCGTTCCTGCCCAGCGCCGGGCTCAGCCCCCGCTCCGCCAAAGCCTTGGCCGAAGGGCTGCCCCAGAGGCACCCGCGGGGCCTGCCCAGCTCTGCTCCCCCACGGGGACCCTCGGCCCTCGCCCCACACCCTCCTGGCCCAAGGCCGTGGCAGCCCCGGCACCGGCCCACCTGCCTCAGCCCCTCCCTCACCTCTCCCCAGCGTCTCCTGAGCCCTCTGACAAGGACCCAGCCCACGTAAAAGCCCCTGAGAATCAGGGCCACGGCTGCGCAGATCCACGGCAGCGCCTCCAGGACCAGCATGGCGTCCCTCCCTGGCGCCACGGCCTCCTGCTCCTCCAGGGCCTGGGGAAGCGCATCCCAGCTCCCTGTGTCCCCAGCAGCGTGGCTGGAAGGGTCCAGCGGCTGCACCAAGAGCGGCAGCAGCCGCAAGAGCCCCTGGCTGAGCATGGTGCTGCTGACGGACGAGCTGCCCCCGCTGAACAGGCTCTGGACGTCCTTCCCAGCCGACTTCTGCCTGGGCTCTGGGCACGGCGACGGGCTAGGGACACTTATCAACACTGTCCCCAAAGGCTGTAAGGTCGCAGAATCACAGAATCAATTCAGCTTGAAGAGCCCTGTGAGATCACTGAGTCCAACCTGGGACCCAGCTCCACCGTGGCAACCAGACCAGAGCCCTGAGTGCCACACCCAGGCTTTTCTTCAACACCTCGTGCCACAGGAAATTCACCGCCCACCTGGGCAGCCCATTCCAATATCTGATCGCTCTTTCTGGGAAGAAAGTTTTCCTAATGTTGAACCCAAATGTCCCCCGGTGCAGCTTAGAACCCTTTTTTGCATCTGCTCTCTCTTGTCCTTGCGTATCTCTGAGAAGTCTGGCACTGACCCCTTGGTCACTTCCCTGTAGGCAGGAGAAGAGGCTGTGCCAGTGAGTGCTGCTCAACTGTTTGGCCATTGAAGGGTGCTGCTTTCCTTATTATTTCTATATTTACATTAAAGAAGAAAGCATCAGTTCAGGAAATAACTATATCATGTAGCAGACAGTTGGTACAATAATAAATGTCAATAAATAGACCAGGAGAAAAATGGAGGCTGGAAAATAGAAGATGATTTGTAACTGTCAGAAGTACTGGGTTCTGGAAGAGCTTTTCAGTAAGCAGAGCCTCAAGTTTCAAGATGAAGTTGAAGCAGCACATGCAAGGCAGTTCTGTGATGTGATTATAAATCTGTTCCCTTCACCCCAGAGCCATCCATAGCTTTGCCAGTCTTCTTCCACACAGGCCCTGCAATCTTCCATCACGCTGCTTAGCACTATCCCAGCCTCTGTCCTAATTCCATTCAAATGATCCTTCCTGTCAGTTGTGAGCTCTGGAAATACAAGTTTGCTCTGCAATCAAAACACTTCTCCTTTTGTACCGGGTTTGCATGGCAAAAAGGGAGAAAATTTGGAGTGAAGTTGAGCCCTGTAAGAAGGTGAGGATGGGGGGCAGGGAAAGGTGTTAAGATTTAGTTTTATTTCTCATTATCCTACTCTGATTTGATTTGTAATAAATTAAACTAATTTGAAAAGTTGAGTCTGTTTTGCCTGTGAGAGTAATTGCTGGGTGATCTCTCCCTGCCCTTATCTCAACCCACCAGCCTGTCATTATATTTCCTCTCCCCTGTCCACCTGAGGAGGGGACTGATGGCTTTATTGGCACCTGGCCCCCAGTCAGGGCCAGCTCACCTCACTTCTGGGACTGCAAGATTTAAGCAAGTGCTGAAGTGCAAGACAGCAGCAACATCAATGAGCCCGTGTGAGGTCAGATGAGGCAGGAGGAAAGCAGGTGCCTGCTGGCTCCTGAAACAGCTGTGTTGTGCATCTGCAGGTGCAGAGTGGTACAGAGAGCCTGGAAAGCACCAAAATCTGATGATTCTCCTCATGCAAACACACACACACAAACACCTCGTGCTCTGCTGCAGAGAGGAGCTGTAGAGATCCAAGGAGTTGTTGCTCATGCTATACAAGTTCCTGGGAAGGAGGAGATAAAAACTGTTCTCCACAAATGAAGGAGCAGGCAACCTTCTTGACAGTGAATAAAAAATTGCTAGTCAAAAGAATTATAATTAAAGCAATTACCATCTTCTCTGCATACACACACTCTGCATGTTTCCTAAAGGCTAATGGAGTGCAGTGCTGGGCCTTGATGGATAATCACAAGGGACTGGATAACTTCATCACCCAATCTTCAGCTAATGACTTTAACACATCTTTTTAACTCCGTTTGTACCCGCTGTGATTATGGAGACACTATTCAGTGAAGAAAAGCTGGTTCCCAGAGTTACTGCTCCCTGTGAGTATTTAAACCAGACTCTGAAGCGCTGGATGGGAGGTTTGGTTGGTTGGGTCTGTGTCGTGCTTGAGGAAAGGCTCATGGGACACTGATGACTGTCGGGTCCTCTCACAGTCTGAGGTGGAGTCATTTGTGGCTCCCCAGCACAGCCCAGAGCACTGAAAGAGGCCACAGCTTCTTCACCCAACTTGTCCACTGACAAACCAAAGTTTCCAGAAATTTATTCTCTCATTTCTCAACCTAGCCTGGACCTAAGACTGCCCCGAAAAGCCGTATTTAGTGTGTAATTACAGTCCAGGAGTTCTACTGCCACATGGGGGTCCTGCCAGCGCAGTGCTCACTCCAGAGCATTTGAAGCCTTTCTTCTTAACTTTTTATTCTTCCACTGTTTCTCTTTTTTTTTTTTTTTTTTCCCTGCAATTTTCTTCTTGAAAATGGCTTCAGGTTGACATCTTGAAACCCCATCAGGAAAGCTTTATCCCTTGGAGACCTTCTCTGAGATCACCTGGATTCCTGGCAACTTTGCTCTTATCTCAGTTTGGAGAAGTCCAAGTCAAGCTGATTAACAGTCATCGGAGATGAAGGGCAGAAAATCAAGCCATCAATCAGCTGCAAAGAGCATACAGCAGCACGAAGAGGCCCATTAGAGGCAAAGTGGACCTGTCAGAGACTCAGCATGAGGTGCCTCTTTGGCAGGAGAAATTCCCACGCTTTAACACTGCCTCTTCAGAGAGAACTTAGTATCATTTTCTGCGGGGGCCTCATAAAACAATTAAAATAAATGTCTTCAGATTACAGTTTTCTTCTCTCTCTGGGAATGTTTCCAGCTCACTCAGTTACAGCATCACCACAAAGAAAATGAAATTTTATAATTATTGAGGACAGATACCAGCAGAGGGTAATAGTTTAACTATGGGCCTGCTGGAGCATTGAGGCACTGCCAGGAAGGCACATTCAGAGGTCTTGGCCAGACTCTTTCCCCTCCTGGTGCCACCAGGAAGGGTTCAGGATCACAGAGAGGTGCTGCTGTGCTGGCTGGGAGCAGTACAGAGCTCTCCTAGTGTACCACACCCAGGGCAGCTGATGCTTGTAGGCCTCGGCACAGTGGGTACGTGCCCCAATCCACAGTGAATAGTGTTAAAAATTGAGTTTGAGCTTATTTTCCTTCCCGCTGTCTGCTCCTGTCTCCTCTTGCTGTCCTGCAGGCTACTTCTTCTCCATCCTGTCCCCTCTTGACCAGTCATTCCCTGTTTTCCACTGTCTTCCACCAACCTTTTTGCTTCTGCAGCTGTGTTTATTGCTCTTCTCTTCCTTCCTGTTGCCGACACACTTCCCCTCCTCCTTGGTGATGTCCTGGCTCCGAGTTTGCCGGTGTTGGGTTGCAGATTCCTGGGACAGAGCCTGGCCTTTGCACCATGCTTGCTGTATTCCTGGCCAGCTGTCAGTGACGCATTACACAGGCTAAGCCCAAGGCAGCTCTTTGAACACATTCCCATGCTGGTCTCTTTGGATCTGCTTGTTCAAGCTTCTTCTGTTACACCCTCAGTCCACTTACAGAAATCACTGGTAATTTTGTAGCTCATAAAGCCAGAAAAGCAATTACAAGGGTATCAGTAACTTCCTTTTCTCACACCAAGGCTCCCTTGCAAATGTTTTATTTCACAGTATGTTAAAAACCATCTTGATTTACAGCAGAAACTGGAAAATGCTATCTTCAAACTTGGTGTCTGTGACTACCTGGACACAATTTTTTTGGATTTATCACATTGCCATGCAGTGCCAAGTGAGCACACGCTTCTGGCAGGAACCAATTCACAGTGCTTGTGCAGAGCCTGAAACATGAGGGTCCTAACACACAGCAGCGACCACTCAGTGCTACTGTAATGCCAACAACAGAAATTCAGTAGGGGTGTGATTTGGCAGGAGCAGTCTTAAATTTAAACTTACACTAGAGCAAGAGGCAAGCCAGTTCCACAGCTGAGTTATCAGACTGTGGCTTGCCTGCTGCAGATCTTATTTCCAACATCAAGGATGTCGCTTTTGCCTGAATTCACCCCACTTTATGCATTTGGAGCCTAAAAAATGGGGTCTGTCTTGGTGATACACCCACACAGTGTGTGATCCACATGCCACAGAAGCCCTGGCTCTGGCCCTTCACTGCTGGCTCCACCAGGACCAGTGGGCACCAAGACTCAGGTTAGGTGATTTAATTAAGGTCTGAATGTAGGCTGGATGAGTGTAAGTTCTTCATTCTCATTGTGGTCATCACAAAGTGAAAATTCCACTCACCTACTCAGTAGGGATTTGGGAGGAGGAAACTGGCCTCATACTGAGCCTTGGTAGCATCTGAACGGGTGGGACTTGGCGTGGCTGGGTCTGCTGGAGTGAAGGTGAGGATCAGTCAGGTAAGTTCCTCAGTGTGATGGGACGCATGCACAAAAAATACACCCAAAGCCTATTTTCCTGAGTACAAACAAGCAGGATGACAGATTCCTTGCATAGAAATCCACATCTCCTTGCAGTGGAAGTACCTGACCCACAGGCAGTCTCCTGCAGGGCTCAGGCTCATGCAGTCCATGCAGTCAGTGCCCACCTTCCCCCTTGCTGAGCCCCTTCCCCAGCTTTGTGGGGCTGTGCAGCGAAAATGCACTTTTACAAGGTTGGTTTTCAAGCAACCAGGGAGCTTTGGGACTTCTGCTCGGCCCTTCGTACATCGTCGGTGCCTTCTGTGGTGGCCTCCACTGCTTTGTTGGTGGCAGAAAGGACATGCAATGGCTTCTGCCATTTAACTCGAGCATTTTTAACACCTCATGGGGTTTTGTCAGGTTTGTGAGTGACACCTCAGCTGCACAGCTGAGTGGCTCAGGTACTGCACCACCAGAACCATGAGCTAATCCCGTGACAAGAACGGACTGGAAAACCCAAAGCTGACTTGGGTGACTGACCAGCATCAACCAGCTCTGCTGGCTGTGTTTTCCTTTGCAGATGAGTGTTCATCTACTCCTAAAGGTCACAGTTGTTGAAGAAAGAATTGCTAAGAAGTCTTTCCTCCCTGAAGCTCTGCCTTCCCATGTGTCCGTGCTGGGGAGTGAAAAAGGCCGGCTCCCTGAGAAGTGTCGCTGGAAGCCAGAGCTCACACAAGCCCCCAGCACACCCCCCCAGCCCTGGGGTTACTTGTGTTTCAGAGAGGCTGTGCCAGGCAGGACCTCCCACATGCTCTCTGCTCCTGGCTGAGCTTGCTCTGCTGCATCGATTCAGGCAGGGCAAATCCAGAGCTTCCTCTGTGAGCACAGAGGCTCCAAGCCAATGGAATGTAGGAGGTGTCACTGCAGCACGCAGGTCAGCTGTTTAAAAGCTAAACAGCCTCAAAGGCAAAAGAACATCACCCTGCACCCATCCCCTCACCTCGTGGGGTCCCCCATCCTCACCAAAGGCTGCCCAGGTGTACACACCTTGTGTTTTGGATCTACGTGTGGGAAGCTCCACACTGATCCATTAGAGAAGACTAAGAAATATCCACTGAATACAGAACCAGTTCTTCTGTTCTAACCCAGATTTCAGCCACAGCTGCAGCCGGTACAGAGTTGGTGGTGCCTCTCCATGCAGGACACAGACATTTCACTCGTACCTACTCAGAGACAATTTGGGGGAAGCAAACTGAAACAAAGGCAATTGGGATGGAGAGAGAAATGTTTTATATTAATTCCAAATTTTATGTTGCAATTAACTGACAGCAAAGAAACTGAAAGTGTCCCACAGTGGCACAGACTTTTTCCTGCCTCGTGGAATCCAGGGGGAGTAGCAATTTCTCCTCCTGCTTACAGCTGGGTCTGAAAATGATTATATTCAAAAGAACAAACCAGATAATTTGTCCCAAATTGAAAAAAAGGCCAACAAAACAAAACCCAAGCAACTGAAAATAATTTTGTCATAGCTTGCCCAATTGGATTTTGCTTCACAATCATTAACTTTCCATTGCAAAAGAATTAATATGGGAAACTTTTTCCAGCCTAATTCTTAACCCTTGCCTTTCTAATTAATCAGATGGTGATCTTACAGCTTGATTCTGTTTTCTGTTCTAGTTAAACTGTTTAGAAATGTGCTAATGATTCATTCTCCTGCAATTAGATTCAGCAGTCAGAGCCTTTCCTGCACTTCTGCAAAGTTTGCTGTGAAGAAGAGCAAAGCACAAAGAAACCAGTCATGGATCCATGAAGAAAATCAATGGCATTTGGAAAATACATTTGAGGATCTGGACCTGTATTTAATGCATGTCATTAGCTATTTGCAAGAGACAAATGACATGAGGGAAAGCAGTTTCTTTCTGTCTGCAGGGAGCTTAGAAGATATTCTTCAACTTTTCATATTCCACTTCTCTTTTGTATTAAGAATCCAAGTCTCTAAAGATCTACCTTGTAAAATTGCCACTGAAGTGTAACAGGAGACACTGTGAAATTCAGGCACTGCAAAACTCAGGGAAATGAATTTCCATCGTGGCTCTGCATAAATTTGTTCTTTGCTGAAGCTGAGCCTGGGAAGTGACTGACGTTTTCATGCCGTGTGTGTGCTTTGAGGCTTAGATTTCACAAGAAGTGCAGATGCACCACTGGGAGCTCCTTGGAAGCTGCCTTGTTTACAGGGCTCAGCCTGGCGGGGCTGCGTTTAATCCAAGTCAAGTCATGGGAGATTGTGCTCCAGCCCTCTCATCACAGTCCAGACTCCATGTTGATATGTGCTACTGCAGAGAAAACCCTCCCTGTTGGAGAAGGGAGAGCACAGCATCTCTTCATCCAGTAGGACTTGGCCCAAAGCAAGCCAAGAAGTCCATCAGAGGCCAGGGACCAAACCAGAGAGACATGCTGGAGTGTGCCCATGGCTGGGATGTGGCTCATGTAGTGGCCCCGAGGACAGAAGCCTGAGCTTAAAGGCAGACCTGGAGGCCCCACAAGGCTTCTCACTGCCCTGTCCTCACAGCACCCTAATCCTGGATTTGGGATATGCACAGCAACACCAGAGCTGGCCTTGGATCCAGGCAGGTAAGCCCTGAGGAAGGGAAGCAGCTCTGTTTGGAGACCTACATCCTGGAAAATGATCCATGTGTTATGAAAGCCATGGGTGCAGGCCAGGAGGGAAGGCACCATGGGCAGCTCCAGACTTCTGTGCATTGCAGGCATAGGCCACTCAGGCTTGGGGGGCCATGGGGGTCTCTGAGGAATCATGAGGTCCCCAGGGCTGGGAGTCTGCTGTCTGGAAATGCCACATTTCAAATGTGTGCCTTTTGGTCTTTATTGAATGGTTGCTCTATGACAATGGAGCTTTTCTGTGACTGCGGCTGGCCAGTGGTTGTAGTGTACACCTGGAAAGGAAGTTTCTATCACCCATTTGTTGCCTGTCCTTTGACGAGGGGCCTGTTGGTAGGAGGTAGGAAACACTCACAAATATTTGCAGCACTGGGTCTAAGGCTGGCAGAGATGGGTTTGCTGTGATAAATGAATGCCAGTCCTGCTACAGAGCAGTCTGAGCTGGGACACAGGCAAGAAGAGAAACCTCAGTGTAAGGTTAGCCATGGGCAGGGCTTTAAAGGGATTTTGTCTGTCAGGAAAGAAATTTAATGTTGGAGTTACAGGGAGCAAGCAGTAACCCGACGCAATTTCTCCTCCAGAAAACCTGCTTCAGGCTGAGTGGAGGGAGCTCGCACAGACATTGCAACACTGAGTCATGGCTGGACAGGCTGGAATTGTAATGCCTCAACAGCTCATTCTCCTCCTCTGTTTTCAAACAGGAGCTTAGTTCTGTAGGAGGTCAGAGATGACAAGAGAGGGAACAGTGACAAAGTTGCCCAGTACTTCTACTACCCCACAGTTCACCTCGCATCCTTCACATGCTGAGTGCACGTTTCCAAAGGCTTACTCCTGCCCACAGTGCCTGGCAAGCTCTGCTTCTACCTAAGCAACAACACACTTGCCAAGCGTCTTCATCTATTGCAGCCTCCTTCCCTCCTTCCCCCCTGAAACCTCCCGGGCTCCAGGACTTGTCTGGCTTGTGCAGAGACATAACCTCATGAGGCTCAGCCCCACATAAATGCCTTTTCCATTCCAAATCAAGGACTTCACCTGCATGGATTCTGCCTGTGTCTCCCCCACCTGCACCTCCTTTCACTCCCCAAGTCCTTGAGATACCTCTGACTTCAGAAAATCTGCAAAATGTCTGTTTTACAGCTTTCTTTGCTCAGCTTTAGCCCTCCAGAACCAACAACATTTATCTCACTGCATCATCAACTCTCCACCCATTTCAAAGTCAATTGAAAGCACATTTTCTCCCTTGCCTGTGGTTCCTAAATTATATACCCAGCTCATTTCAAAATATCAATTCAGAAACTTGGCAAGGTGATTATTAATAACAGCTCTGTTCTTCTCTGGAGGAAAAATAATACTAGAAACATGTGAAATGTGTACACAGTTGTCATTCTCTCTCTCCTCTTTTGCCAAACATTCTGTTCTTTACAGGAAATCAAAACAACCCTACACCCAGTATTAAGTGGCTGAGGCAGTGTAATGAGCATAGAACCACGGAATTGGGACAGTATTCCTTGACGTGTCCCAAAACTTGGGGTAACACAGATGCCACCGTCTGCCATGAATTTGTGCTTGGCTGTAAGGGGTCAGCAGCACAGGGGGGCTGAGCCTGAGGAGCTGCGCACACCGAGAGCTGGAGCCCAGCGCTTCCTTCAGTCACATGTGTGGAGCTCATCATGGCAAACTGCTTCAGCTGTAATGAAGTCATTCATGATTTGATTCCAAGATTTCACATGGGCTTCCCAAGGACCCGGAGCTGCTGGGAAGCACTGAGCTACAGCGTGGCCTTCAAGCACCAGGCTGGCAGCAGGTTAGAATCACAGAATCATGGAATGGTTTGGGTTGGAAAGGACCTTAAAGCTCATCCCATCCCACCCCCTGCCATGGGCAGGGACATCTTCCGCTAGCCCAGCTTGCTCCAAGCCCCGTCCAACCTGGCCTTGGACACTGCCAGGGATCCAGGGGCAGCCACAGCTTCTCTGGGCACCCTGTGCCAGGGCCTGCCCACCCTCACAGCCAGGAATTCCTTCCCAATATCTCATCTATCCCTGGTCTTGGGCAGTGGGAAGTCATTCCCCCTTCTTCTGTCCATCCATGCCCTGGTCCGAAGTCCCTCTCCAGCTCTCTTGTAAGCCCCCTTTTCATACTGGAGTTAAGTACCTGGTTTTTACTTTCTAATTTTTCATTTTCTACCTGTACTTATAAAACATACAGTAAAGTCCTGAAGACTTTTTCATTGCCCATAGTGCCACAGGATGTGCAGTGCAGAACTCCCCTGAAGCAAACCCAGTATATGGGTGCTGTGTACGTTGGGAGCTGAGCTCAGTGATCCAGGTGTCCCCCTTATCCCATGTTCCCACACCATCCCAGCAGGAACCAGGGTTGTGCTTCCCTAATGCACACTGGGGAAAGAAGGCAAAACAAAGGCAAAAAGAAAAGAAGTCCCTTGGAGGATGATGAGGGGGGAATAGAAAGGAGGGGTGCCTCTAACTCCTGTGGTGGAGGGACAAAGTGAGGGGTTCCCAAGGAAGGGAGGAGATGAGAAGTTCTCAAGGGATGGGGTTATGCACAGAAGGGAAGCTGTGCTTTCAGCCTTGCAAGACAAGGAAGAGCCAGCTCACAATCACATTGTTTTGAGAGGAGGATAACGTATAAAAAGGTTAGAGAGGTATCCAGGGGCTTTTAATTCTGAAGACTTGTCCTGGAGTCATGAGGCCAGTCCTCTTTAGTGGCATCTAGGGACCTGTAGGAAAGAAGTGCTCACACAGACAAGAGCCAACTTGTTACTCACCTTACCCAGTAGCATCAGTGGCTTTGGCTATCATGGGCCCAACAGCTCCTTCCTGGCACCGCAGCCTCTAGGGTGCTGAGGATCTGCCTCAAGTATCCTGGAAACATGGCACAAAAAGATAAATAAATAAAACTAAATAATAAATAAAAAGTTATAAACGGAATGTCTCATACCAGCAAGAGTTTGGGAGGAGAAAGTGGTTATAGTGAGAGCCTTTGTGCTATGACAGCCAGTGCTTGTCTGGCAGATACAGCCCTGCTTCCTCTCCCTGCCTCCTGGAATTCTGTCTCCCAATTACAGCTCCCTGGCTCTGCTCCAGGCGCCTCGCTCCCACAGAAGTGTGGGGTATTTAAGAAGGAGTACTTCCCAAGTGTTTAACGTGAAAGGGTTTAAAGGGAATCAGATACCATTTAGAAGCTGGCCAAATTCCCTGTTCTCTGGCTAGGGAGGAGATAAGCTTCCACTTGAATGGAGTGGAAGTAAAAGCTGCCCTGCTGAGAGACCCCCAAAGTGAAGACCTGGAACCAGCCAGAGGATGGGAAAGGCCTGGGCTGACAGTGAAGTCACGGAGCCTCCAGAACCTCCTTCAGAACCTTTGGAATTCACCTCAGAACCTCTGGAGATCAGTCACTGCTCCACAGCCTTTCCTGGGACTGCCCAAGCTGTGTCTGGCCATCACAGCTGGTGGGTTGGTACAGGACCTCAGCTGAGCCAAGGCACTGGTTTCACTCACACCAGCACAGCCACAAAGCTGTCAGGTCCCATGGGCCATTAGCATCCCTCCTCATGCTCTCTTTTCCATGGGTTTCCCTGCAGCACCACTGCGCTTCTCCCACCCCGAGTCCCCCCATGCTGCTCATGGCTGAGTGTGCATTGTGCAGTGCAACCCTGGGTCCTGTGATGCCATGAAGATTTTTTGCCTTTTCTTTTATATCCCTTTCATACCCTTTTACAACTTCTGTATTCTTAGTGTTTTTAGTCTACATTCTTGGACTCGTTTGTCAAGCTAAGAGACTAAACATTTTAGAAGCTTCATAGCTGGGGATCAGTGTGCCCCAGACCCCAAGGTCCTCTCCAGAACACATTCTGGAAACTAAGATAGAACCATCCAGGGGAAGGCTCCTTGGGGAGGGGGGCTCATTCAAGCCTCTCATTGGGGAATCTTTGATAGATCTGCTAATTAGTAACACCTATAATGATATACCAGATCTTTTGGAGGGTGCATTGCAGTTGGCATGGAGGTGCATTCCACCTGGACGTGTGCACCTAAGGATCCTTAAAATAAATACCAAGGTAAAATCCCTTTTTCCCTTCTAACCGTGTTTGACTCTTGATTTTAAGACCAGGAAAAGGCATCACTGCAGTACCCCCAGGAGCCCTCCTGGGTGATCCACCACCTCCCACATGGTGCCATGGGCTCTACCCTGTCACACTCCCTGCCAGGACAAGGACTTCACACAGGTCAGGCACACATCTGTGAGCTGGCTCAGGGTGCCACGTGCTGGTTTCACCTCCTGTGCCAAGCCTTCAGAGGCAGGTAGCAGAGAGCACCAGCAGAACCCACAGCCCTCTTTTCAGGGAGAGGAAACTTGCTGCATGACACTTCTGCTAAATCATTTGTTCCTAAAAGCCATGTTCGCCCTTCCTCTTCCTTGGCTGGGCCAGCCCTGGATTTTGGAAAGCACTGCATTAACCTACTTCACGCAGATTGCCTGATCCCTGTTCATGTACCACCATGGAGCAGTACTCGTGGAAGGCAGTCAAATCACACACAGCAGTACTAAGCATGAAGAAAACTCGTGAAACTAGAGCTTCTAAAATATCAGTGCACCCCTTTTGGGTTAGGAGTCCTGCCCTGAGATGTCCTAAAATTGGAAAAATGACCTGAAACAGAAAGTTCGATGCCCCATCACATGAGTTTGATGCCACCTCGTGGTAGTTCCATGTCCTGATTTGCAAGGGAAAGGTTTCACTCTTGGGATGTTTCCCAAGAGTGAGAGAAACAGTTTGGAGAAAGGATGAAGATAGACGGATGTCCAGCTCTTCACTGCTGATTTGCAGCTCCACAGCCCTGTTAATAAATGTTAGTATGAGTGTAAAACAGAGGGATTGCACACTATTCGGTAAGGTAATGTGGAAACACCTACAGGATAGAGATGTGGCCATCACAGAATATGCTGAGATGTCCTGACACAAAAATTTAGCCATAGTTGCCTCATCCTCCTGGGACCTCAGACAAACACTTCAACTGAATTCACAGTTAGATTTTCAGATTTGGAGGAGCTCTTTCCTCCCCTGGAGAGCAAATTCCCTCTCCAGCCCAGTTGTCATCATTATTTGTGCCAAGGGTGTAATAAAGGGATGAATTATCTCACCCTTTAAAGAGTGGAACAGAAATTACTAAGACTGGTACCAATATTTCAACTGAGAATTGGTTCTTTCAAAAGAAAATTGTTCCTCCTCCCCTCTCACCACTCTAGCAGAGAGTAATTTGCCAGGTGCATTCATGGAGCTTTTGAGCCTTTCATGCAGCAAATGGCCCAAATTGCTTTTGTTTGCCTTCTGAACTGCAGGAAAGACCACTTTACAACTGCCAGAATGCATTCTTGGGCCGTTCTAATATAAAACTCTTGTGTTCATTGATTGAATAATCACAGACTGTGTACAAATTGTAGTGAAATGACTCCCTGTTCCTCGCTTTCTCCCCAAGCCTCAGTCACTCTCATATCCACAGCAGCATCATGTCAGGCCCTGCAGAAGCACTGGATCCTGAAGGCAGCATAGCTGGGACATTGCTGCAGCTGAGCTAATTACTCTTAGGTTTCAGCTTGGCTGATTAACTTTTATGTAGCCCTGTAATATCACTGGCAATTTGTTTTCAGTTCTGGAACTATCTTGGACAGTGTTAATCTGGGGGAAAAAACCTCTGCAAATCACGCAGCTCTGCCATGCAATGAGACAGATGTCATTTCACTGTCTATGTAAATGAAATTACTTTTGCAATGGTGTGTAATGCAATCTCCAGCGTTCAGGTGCTTGTCTGCACCTTTTTCACCAGACTGAACACTCCAAATGTCTAAATACAGCTGTTTGTTAAGCTGTTTACTATCTGAAGAGTTTAGAGGGCGTGTTACATTAATATTTGTTTATATCGCTCTCTCAAAAACCTATTTGACTGAAATTCTTCATCTTTGCTCTTTCCTTAAAATCTGTACATTTGAATCGGATCGCAATATACAAATTGGAGTGGAACAATAAGAGATTTTCAGAGATGCCCATCTGAAGAGGCTTTAAAGGCTGAAGTGGTGGAGGCAGTGAGTGAGCAATGATCTGTGTAGCAATGAATCCTCTTTCTCTCACACATGGCCTCGTGAAAGTGGGAGCTGATATTGCCTGGCTAAGAGGTATTTTCAGCAAATTTTCAGTTTTTCGAGGGGAATGTTGCTGTTGGATGTCTTGCTTAGATGCCATGGTCTCAGGCCCTTGGATCTATTCAGAAGAGGGATCAACACCTTGAGTGGAACTGGAGCTGGTAACAACAACTCTTGCCCCCAGAGAATCCCAGGTTTGGCAGAACATCCAGTAAGTGTTACACCTGTGTTGAGTTTTGTTTAAATCACAGCAATCAAGGGAAACAAAATGCCTTTGTTGTATTTACCCTCACTTCCAGAGCCAGCAGAAGAGAAGGGAGTGAGGAGGCATTTGGATTGAGGAGAAACACAACTCTCTGCGGGCTCTTCAGTGGGGAAAAAGGCATATGAAGGAAATCAGAGAATCACAAAATCGTTTGGGTTGAAGGGACCTTAAAGCTCATCCCACCCCCTGCCATGGGCAGGGACACCTTCCACTGTCCCAGGCTGCTCCAAGCCCCATCCAACCTGGCCACTTCCAGGGATCCGGGGCAGCTGCAGCTGCTTTGGGCACCCTGTGCCAGGGCCTCCCCACCCTCCCAGGGAACAATGTGATAGGACAGTGATAGGACAAGGCTTAACAATGTCTTAAGGCCATTCCCTGTTGTGAAAAGTCCCTCTCTAAACTGAGATGAAATCCAGCTCAAGACTTGGCAACAGAGATTAAAACATGCACTAATCCACCTTCTCCTCTGTAGTGACTGACTCTTCACTGTGTAATGGCTTCCCAAGTGGTGCAGGTGTGTTTGGGGTGGCATATCCCACCCAGCATCTGGCTGCCTGTTGGAGAAGGTGCAGGTCCCACTCCTGTCCTGCCTGCCACCTCTGGGCAGGGGTTGCAAACCACAGGCTTAGCAAAGTCAGGTGGCCATGTTCGGGTAACACAAGTCCCACTTCACACCGGTCAGCCTCTGCTCTGGTTTGTCTGTCAGTGATAAAATTGCCTGGATGTCCTGCCATCCTATTCTGGAGAGAACAAACCAGGCCAAGGTGTACTGCTGCTGAAAATCTCACCTCCCACCTGCCAGTACCCACCCAGGTTCTGGTTATACCTGTCCCTCAAATATAACCCTCCCCATGCCTTCCTCTGCTGCTGCCATGTTTGGGAAGAATGGGATCTACCTGAGAGGACTCTGCAGTGCAGATCACCCAAGGAGCATCTCTTGCTGGGATCTGAGCTCTCCATAGGGAGCTAATTATTCGTGTTTTGTTTGCTGGTTCAATTTATTTTTAGTTGACAGAAACAGCTGTGAGGGGGAGAAGAAATGAGGAACAAAAGCTGACAGTATGATTAACTTTTTAACTCAAATTGCTCCTCAATTAAAAGAAGCTAAATATTCCCTGTGCTCCTGGTGCCACTTTTCCATGTTGGCAGCTGCTGTGCTCCCAGGAACATGACACGGTTTCGTGGGTGGAGGTGGAGCTGCACGGGAAAAAGGCTGTCCACAGCTGCTCCTGCCTCTGGGGTCACCTCACGGGACTGAGGGACAACGCATGAGGTGCCAGGCCCAGCATGGCCAGCGCTGTGGGGTGGGCTCGGAGAAGCCATCAGGCTACCTGAACTCAGCCTCCCCAACCATAAAATGAGATCTCTAGTGAGATTTCAAAGCTATTCCAACCCCCTGCAAGAATGCGGGTGGAGAGAAGCATCCAGAGTTCATGTTCTAACAATGAAAAGCGCTTGTAAAATCCTCAAACAAATCTCATACATGCTACCAGGAACAAACCTCAGCTCTGCTGGGATTGATGATGTTTATTCAAGGTACAACGCTGGGAAAGTTTCCAGCCACCGCTAATTGGGGTGCAGTCATTTCATGTCCTACAAAACAAGGGCTCCTGTTCTCACTGCTTTTAAGTCTTGGGAGTCTTAAGACTCACAAAAGTGTTCAGCCGACTGAACTCAATATCTGATTTTCCCTACATTGCTTGTTTGCCTGCCAGCCTTTTCAATACACCTCCTTATCCCACTCTGCCCTTTGCCATGTGAGGATCAGGGCTTTCCTCTGAATCCTACACTCAGGTTTGAACTTTGACTCCCAATTGTCTGCCTAATTCCCCCTCGCCCCCACACAAGGCCAGGAAGGGGCAGGAACAGGGGTGTGCTGGGGAGGGATGAGACAAGGTTGCAGCTCAGGACATCAGAAACAGACTCTGTCCAGGCAGCCCCTGGTTCCTTCCCCCAGCAGGAAGCACAGAATGGTTCAGGCTGGAAAAGACCACAGCGGTCTTCTGATCAAATGGTGCCACCTCCCTGCTGAAGCAGGGCCATCCCAGAGCACATGACACAGGATTGTGTCCAGGTGGGTTCTGAGTATCTCCAGTGAGCGAGAGTCCACCGCTGTCTGGGCAGCCTGTTCAGTGCTCAGTCATGTGCACAGGAAAGTTCTTCATGTTCAGATGGAATATCCTGTGTTCCATTTTTTGCCCGTTGCCTCTCGTGCTGGGCCCCACGGAGCAGATCCTGGTCCATGTTCTGACCTCTCCCTGCAGACACTGACAAATATGGATGAGGGCCACTCTCAGCTGTGTGTCCTCTTGAGGCTGAACAGCCCCAGCTCCCTCAGCCTTTCCTCATCAGGGAGATGCTCCAGTCCCTTCATCACCTTCCCTCTGTGGACCTGCTCCAGCAGATCCAGAGGAAGCAAGGGAGATGCTGCAGGAGCTGGAACTCTCCTGCTCTGGAGCCAGGCTGGGAGAGCTGCGGGTGTTCAGCCTGGAGAAGGCTCCAGGGAGACCTTAGAGCCCCTTCCAGTGCTTAAAGGGTCTTCAAGAGAACTGGACAGGGACTTGAGACAAGGGCCTGGAGGGACAGGACAAGAGGGAATGGCTTCCCACTGCCAGGGTTAGCTTATTAGGAAGAAATTATTGGCTGTGAGGGAGGTGAGCCTTGGCACAGGGTGCCCAGAGAAGCTGTGGCCGCCCCATCTCTCTGGAAGTGTTCAAGGCCAGGATGGACAGGGGTTGGAGCAACCTGGAACAGTGGAAGGTGTTCCTGCCCATGGCAGGGAGTGGAACTGGACGGTCCTTCAGGTCCCTTCCATTCTACAATTCTATACCCGCTCCAGAAGCTTCATGTCCCTACTGTCCTGAGGAGCCCAGAACACAGCATTCCAGATGAGCCACACCAGGGCTGAACACATCCCCTCCCTGACCTGCTGGCAATGCCCTTCACACCCCAGGATCCCCCACCTTGGCCCCAGGACACACGGCTGGTCAGGGGCAGTTGCAACCCCTGGAGCCTTCTCTGCAAAGCTGCTGGCCAGCAGGTCACCCCCAGCCCGGGCTGGGACATGCAATGACCTCCCTGCTGCTTTAGCTCCAGCACAGACACCCTCAGGCACTGGATGTTCAAGCTGGAGATCATCAGGCAGCAATAAGCCCCCAATGCTCCCTCGGCCAGGTAGCCTCGGCCAAGCATAGGTGACTGTGAGCGACACCGCACCGGCAGGGACAGCTACTGCCGGCTTGGGCCAAGAGAGGAGAAGGGAATCCTGGCCCCTGAGGGATCCAGGGCCGCCGCTGTGCCCCGAACCCGCCGCCGGCCCGGGATAACGAGACCACAGGAACATGGCGACGGCGCCGTGAGGGGAAGCGCCTCGCCCCCGTTTCTCCGCACCGCCCCACACGGCAGGGGGCGCCGTGCTGCCCGCGCATGCGCCGCTGCGCCAGAGGATCGAACCGCCAACTGCCCCAATTCGAATTCGCATCCTCACCGACCAATCACAGCGCGCAGGGCGGGCCAGGCCCCGCCCCCACCGGCCTCCCGGCCAATGACAGAGCCTGCTGTGTTTAAAACAAGTGCGCGCGGGAGGTGGGCGGGGCGGTGGCGCGGCGGGCGGGCCTGGCGGGCGGGGCTCCCGCAGCTCCCGGCGCTCACTGGGCGCGCCCGCGCTGCGAGCGGGGCGTGTCAGCCCCGCAGTCCCCGCCCGCCCCCGGCGCTCCGGTCCCTCCTCCGCCTGTGCCGCTCTCTTGGAGCCGGGCAGGGCGCTGTGTCCGCCCGCTTAGTCCCCGCGGACGCGCCGCGATGAAGGCGGGCGGTGAGTGCGGATGTGTTCACGGGCTCCGTGGGTGCTGCTGTTTCCCGGTCCTTCCGCGCTGAGGGGCGGCTCCAGAGCGGGCTCAGCCTGCTGGGCGCCTCCTGAGGAGGTCTGAGGGCGGGGGTTAACGGGATACACCGAGCCCGTGCTGAGGGACCACCGGGACCGGCAGCGGGTGGGGGCCGGGCCGACGGCTGCGCGCCCAAATTCAAACGCGGCGGGAGCGGCCCGGCCCGGCCCGGCCCGGCGGGGGCTCGGGGCCGGCTCTGCCCGCGCTCTGCTGCCCGCCGGGGCCGTACCTCAGCCCCTCTATGACCTCTGGGTCCGTGGCTGTGGCTGGCGACTGAGCGCTCCTGGCCTCAAAGCCAAGGGGTCAAGATGTATATTGCGCGTGGAATAACATCTCGGGCGTCTGTGAGTTTGCAGGGTGCACAGTAATGTGCAGGAAACCCCGTTCAAAAGTAAGTGGTTTTTACTGTAACGGTGGCTGAACGATGGTACTTGATTGCCCAGAGCGATTGTGGCATCCACATCCTTGCAGTTGTTCAAAGCCACCTGGATGTGGTCCTGCCCCCCTTGGCGCGGCCGTTGGACCGGGTGACCCCCAGAGTTCTCTTCCAGTTTAAACCACTCTGGTTTCGTGAAGCAGCACATTGGAAATTAACCTGTGCCACTTCCTGTCTGTAGAAATGGAGTTTTCACTGAATTGCTCATGTACCCCCTGCTCTCTATTTGGATGCTCATATAGGCTGAACTGGCATCCCAGTTTGGGTGTCCGTTTCATTTTCATGGCAATAATACTGCTGAAGATAATACATTTTGTATATATATGTGTGCGTGTGGATATATATAAAAAAATATATATTATTGCATTGGAGTAATACTCCAGAAGATATAGGCAATGGGTCTTCCATTGGCACCCCTGGCAGCAACTGCTTGGAAAGATAGGCTTGCGTAGGCTTGGTGGTCTTCCTAATATCTCTGGTTGTGTTCCAGGGACTGGTGTCAGTTGAGAAGGAAAAGTTGGGGCATGGGGGAGGTAAATGAAATGATAACTGTGACAGTTAAACCATTTGTTACTACTGAGCAGGGACAGCCGAACTGTTTGTCCCTACTAAACATGGTCACAGGAGTCAGGGCTCAGAGGGGCTCTTGGTGAAGAACACTTGAGCATGAGCCACCCCTTCTGAGTCTCTTGGCTTCATTAACCAGTTTGAACAAGCCCTTTCTGCTCTGTGGCTTATTCTTGTGGCATTATGTGGCACGAGCTATATTTCCCTCGTTAATATGTTTGCCGTGTCCTGTGCTGCAGTGAAGAAGTGCTCAAGTGAACACCTTTGTATGTGTGTAATACTCTGTAGTACCTTTTTTCCTTGTGCTGTTCCATCACTGACTGAAGTGTCCTGTGTTTTTCTTTTCCAGTGGTTCACTGTAGATGTTCCAGATGCTTTTCTTTCCCTTCAAAGCGAAGGATAATAAAACGGCCTCGAGTCCTGACGTTCTTGAACCTCCCCGAGGATGTCCTGTTTCACATCCTGAAGGGCCTCCCTGCTGCAGACATCCTCTCAGTCAGAGCTGTAAGTGCTGTAGCTTTCCCTCTGCCAGGCACCACTGCTCAGCTCTGCCTTCAGGAGCCTGGATGCACACGGCTTCTCATCTCACAGTGAGCCTGAAGAAACCCAAAGAGTTTCTGCAGGGTTTAGATTTTTGCTATCCCAGGAACAGTTTCATTTCTCACTGCTCAAGTTAAGAGTAGCAGCAGTATTTGACTGCTTTTTGTACCTTTTCTGTGGCAATTGTCCTGCCAGATTACTGTGGTTGAACAAATTGGTTTGGTTTGGCATCTCTTGCCTTACTGCTTATCAGGCAGGCAACAAGTTAAACATAACTTGTGATTAATTAGTTACTTCTCTAAAATAAGATTGCAGAGACCTGTTCTTCTGTTGGTCCTTTTATTTTGGTAATCATTATTTTGTGTTCCCTCCATGCAGGTGCACTCACATCTTAAGTACCTTGTGGATAATCATTCCAGTGTTTGGGCACATGCAAGTTTCCAAGACTTGTGGCCATCTCCAAACAATCTGAGGATGTTTGAAAGGTAAGTTTTGAACATCAAATTTGTCTGGTCTTTTAGAAGAGGTTGTTTGAAGGAAGATTAACTGTTCTAATCAGTCCTCAGTGTAGTTGGGGCATCTGACTTGTACGAAGAGGGGAAATATTTGCTTTAGGAATGAAAAAATGGCTGATTTCAGGTCTAAGCTGCAGGTGGTCACTGCTGTCTCTTTAACCAGAGCAGGACCTATTGCATATACCAAAGTTATTTCTCTTCACAGGCATTAATATTCCAGACTGGAACATAGCACATTCCCTAAAACCTCTTTCTGGTGCTTCCATGTGAATGAACAAGTGAGGTCAGGGGCTCCAGAGAATAATGCTGTTTCTAAATCTGAGATGGCTTGGTCACTTCTTGTGCAAACCAGTATATTGAAAAACAGGTGAATTTCAGTAACAAAGTTTGAAAGGGTAATAATAAATCTGCTTTAAAAAGATGGGAAACATCTTTTTATCCATCTGATTTGAAGGGGATCCATTGGTGTCAGAGGTTTCTTTAACAGGTTTAAATGTCATGATAATGGTTTTGCTTCTGACTGTCACCTCTTTTCTTTCTGAGGCAGACCACTATGTGCACATCAGTTTGGGAGGGAGGAACACAAGGGCTTCATGTTTTGATGCATGTCCTTCAGGGCACAAGGACCAAACTGTGGATTCTGGTGCTAGGAAGGATTTCAACCTCAAGTGTCTTCTCTGTTTGCCCTTCAGGGCTGCTGAAAGTGGTAACTTTGAAGCTGCTGTGAAGCTGAGCTTGGCATACCTGTACAACGAAGGCCGTAAGTGTGGGAGTTTGTCCTGGGGCTTTGGGACCATGACATAGCACAAGGAAGTTTTACATTGCTCTGCTTAGGCACTTTCCAGGAAGCTGCCAGGTGTTCAGTGATGGGACAGGATAGAGCCTGGGAATTCAGGGTTAGGAGTTATCCTCTGCAAACTTGTGATCAAACTCGGCTACTTTGGTATTGTGATAAATGTATCAAAAGGGCCTGAAAAGTGACAGGAGGAGCCTCCTCGCACAGGGTCCTGGCAAGGCAGTTGGTATTTGCAGACTGAACTCCCCAACTTAGGTTATGTGTTCCTACAGCCTGACTGTAGTAAGATTTTCCTTCTTTAGCAATCTCCGTGATTTTTAAGGCTCTAAAGGAAAGAGACAGTTCAACCTTTTCCTGATTGTTTCCTCGTGTGTCTTGGTTTGACTGAATGCCAAGCAGGCATTGTGAACAAACTCTACTTGATTCCTGGCTTTCTCTCCGGTTCAGTGTCCATCACGGGCCATGGGCGTGCAGAAGTGAACGGAATAAAGGCATCTCACTACTTCAGCTTGGCAGAGCACCTGAATGTGTGTGCAGTCCCCTTTATCTGGCTGTTCATCCGTCCTCCCTGGTCCTTCTCTGGAAGCTGCTGTAAAGCTGTGGTCTACGAGAGTCTCAAGGCAGAGTGTCAGCTCAACAAGGTCAGGTTTCTTTCTGCCCTTGGCTTTACCTTACGTCAGTAACTGTGTCTCATTATTTTGGAAAAAATACTTTTGTTTCCCCAAGGAGCCTCTGACTGTGGCTCAGACATTTTATTGAACTCATTGCCAAACTGCACATGAGAGATCATGAGTGCTGGAGGCCTGTAGCGTCTCTTCTGAGAGGTTCAGTGCTATCTCAGGGATAACAAAACATAGAGAAAAGCAAGGGGGAGGAGTGATTGAAAGATAAACCAAAACTGTAGTCTGGAATTACTAGCAAGAATTGCTGTGGTTTAACAATGCTTTGTCTTGATGCTTTCTTCAGGCTCAGAAAGGATCTATTCTCCACAGCTTGGCTAAGGTCTTGAATTTCTTTGAGGTGAGCATTATTTCTGATGTGATGTGTTTGGGTTTTTTTTGTGGTGATGCTAATGCTGTTTACCTTGATTAAAAAAAAAATAAATCACCCAGATGCTCTTTTACTCCTCCAGTGGCCCAGGAGTTTCTGTTCTCGTGAGTTTAATTTACTGGTTGTTTAAAGGAACATTATTAACTTACTTTATTGAATTGTACAAACAGTGAAATTAATTTTGGCTTAATTATGGGCTTGCAGTATGTTCAGGTCTCAAAGGAGGTCTTCCAGTTGTAGTGCCTAGCAAAACAAAAATTAAAATAAAAAGCCTTCAGTGGCAAGCAAGCCAAACTGCATTTGTCTGGCTGAGGAGAAGCTCTCAGAGCATGCATCTGCAAATGGCAGCACTGAGTGGAAGTGGGAGCATTCCTGAGAGGCTGCCAAGGAATGGATTCTGCTGTGTAGCTTTAGCACAGTATTCTGTAGCTTCTGAAATGTTGAGGCATCCACTTGTCTGGACAGAAAGAATACCAATATATGCCTTTTGTTTTTAGGATGAAGGAAAAAAAAAAGAATCCCTTGAAATGCTTGAAGAATCATCAAAACAGGGTTGTTTAATCAGCTCCTACCTCCTTTGGGAAAACAACAGAAAAGCTGCTGTAAGTAGTCATTTTTTGTCTCTAGACAACTTTTACACTAACTTCTGGATCTCTGTTATGTGCAAGAAATGTCCTCAGAAAGCAATTGCTGTTCCTCAGAGCTTACCTTCTTAAACAAGGAGAGTGCTAAGAACTCTCTGAAATGAGCTTTGGTGTCTGCCTGGCTACAAGCAGTTGTAGCCAAGGTGCCACAGAAGTTGCTTTAGTCCAACTCTGCTGAAGGCTTGGGCACTGCTGGCCAGTGATCCCAGGGCTCTGGGAAACAGGAGGGGGAGGCTCCTGCCTTGTCATTAATAGATCTGCCAAAGCTCTCACCTTGGAATCCTGAGTGACTGCTCTCATTTCCTGTGAGACCTTGGGCAAGAACTGAAAAAGGGTTCTTAAAAACAGTGATGTCATGATGAGAAACAGACCTGTTGCTGAAATAATGGATGTACCTCCAGGTAGTGTTTTTTCTCTGGATGTTGGTGCTACAATGCCTCTGTTTGCTGTGTAAAGGCTGTGGGTTTTTACATCTGTTTGTGTTGCTCTCTGTAGATGTCGGATCCTGGCAGATACCTCCAAAGTCTCAGGAAGCTACGAGACTACGCAGCCAAGGGCTGCTGGGAAGCACAGGTAAGACTGAGTTTTCCCAGAAAAAGAGTCTTTATTTGGTCCTTTCTGTGCTGCCATTGTAAGTTTAGATTTCTCTTTTTAGAAGCAGGACCAGCATTGCTGAGTAATGTCTTTATGTGCACGTCTGTATCTACTCTGCAGATTCTCTTCTTTGGGAAATTACTGCACACCTGTGGCAGAATGGAGTAAAGATGCATCTTTTGATGACTGGCCCTAAATAATCTGTGTGCTCAACATTTAAACAAACTAAGAACTACCAGTTCAAGTAGTTTGTCATGTTCACTGTTTCAGCAGGAAAATTAGAGGACCATCCTCTGCTGCCCTAGTTTTCATTTGGTAAAATAAGCATACTTTCTTTTGTGTTCTCTCTACTACAGATAGCTTTAGCCAAAGCTTGTGGGAATGGAAACCAACTAGGATTAGAAGCAAAATCTTCCAGGGAAATGGTTTCTCAAATCTTTCAAGCTTCCCTTCCTATCAGCAAGCAAAGCATCTTCACTGTGCAGAAAGGAATGAATGAAATAATGAGGTAGGAACTTGGATCCAGGAGTGAGGCCCCACAGCAGAAACCATTCCTTATTTCCCTCCACATCTCTACATTCCCTCTACAGCTTTTCTGGGCAATCTGTGCCAGGGCCTCACAGGGAAGAATTTCTTCGCAATATCCCATCTAGCCCTGCCATCTGTCAGTGTGAAGCCGTTCTCCCTTGTCCAAAGTCCTTATTGGCTCCTTTCCTGAATAAACACCCACAGCAGTGTCACCTGTGTTAGCCTGCCCTTATCTGTAAGTCCCTTATCTTTTTTTTAGGTAGATTTTGATCCATTCTGGTTGCTCTCTCACATGTAGGGCAGCTCCACCAACTTCCCCTTGCTGGCATTCCTTTCCTAAAAAAGCACGTTACCATCCGTGGCAGCATTCCAGCCACACGGGTGTCCCACCATGGCTCTGTAATGGCAATGGGATCGTGGCCCTGTGACCACACACACACATCTCCAGCTCCTCCACTGTGTGTGTTGGTGTGCAGGGAGGGGATGGAGCAGGCAGGTTTTCCAGGAGGGCTGCAAGAAAACCCACCACAGCCACAACCCCACTTGAGGGAGTTGGCTCTTCTCTTGGGAGGCATCTCAGGAACACTTATCCCTGCTCTGCTTGGCCCGGCTCATTCCTCACTTGGATGTCATGGTGTGGGACACCACTTCCCAAGTCCTTCCTTAAGTCTCTCTTCCTGTTCTAGGTATATCCTGGTGGATTGGCTGGTGGAAGTGGCTACCATGAAGGACTTTTCTAGCCTGTGCCTTCACATGACAGTGGGATGTGTGGATCGTTACTTGAAGCTGAGACCCGTACCTCGTGCTCGGCTCCAGCTTTTGGGAATAGCCTGCATGGTCATTTGCACACGGTGAGGGTTCTGGCTGGTGAGCAGGGGTGGTCATTGTGATCATCCAGATTCTTTCCTGCAGCTCAAACTTCTCCCCCAACCCCATCCCTTGCTTGTAATACTGGAAAGACTCTCTGACTTCCCTCTACTTTGACTGCTGCTTAACTGCGTTTACATACAAACACAGACTCTAGATGAGGCAAAAAAGGTAGTTCCTTGCAGGTTTTTTTCTTATTTAGACACATGATCATAGCTGTGGATTGCTCTAAATGCATTCCTTCAGCAACTGGAGTCTTTGATACCATATTGGCATGAGAAAGCTGGAAAGGAGTAACAGCAGCAGTGATCCATAGTTGAGCCTGTTACACTCAGATGAACTGCAAGGGCTGGTGGAAGATTATCCTTCTGTGTTCATTTCCTTAATATCTTGCATCTCAGCCTAGGAGAGGCTTCATAGATGAAGCATTAGGATCACAGAATCACAGACTGGTTTGAGTTAGATTGTCTCATTACACCCCTCTGCCATGGGCAGGGACACCTTCCACTGTCCCAGGCTGCTCCAAGCCCCAAAGTCCAGCCTGGCCTTGGACACTTCCAGGGATCCAGGGGCAGCCACAGCTTCTCTGGGCACCCTGTGCCAGGGCCTCAGCACTCACAGCCAAGAATTTCTTCTGTATTAGGAAGAACATTCCAGATTAGGAATGTTCCAGTAGGTAGTTCCATCTTACAGAATGAAATAAAGAGCTGCAATGCTTTCTTTCCTGGTCTACCTGGGAAAGTACCTTGTGAAGTTATTTAACTCTGGTCATTGTGGATGGATTATCTGCCATGAGTGCACAAATCCCCTTTCTGCTGGGGCTAACTGGTTATTTAACATTGCAGTTTCATCAGCAAAGAGATGCTGACGATACGGGAAGCTGTGTGGCTGACAGACAACTCCTACAAATATGAAGAGTTGGTCAGAATGATGGGCGAGATCATTTCTGCCTTAGAAGGAAAGATAAGGGTGAGTTTGGAAAGTAGATGTAATATTTCCCCCCCATTGGGCTGCTAGTCAAGTCAGGCTGTAGCAGTTCTCATCTAAGGAGTTGGGGGTTTCTGTCGGTGTTCTCAATCAGCTGTGGAGCCTGTGCATGTCTCAGAGCATGCAGATACAGAAACCTCTGCCTTCTCTAGAGATTCAAACTTCAATTTTAAGAAGCCATTTATTCTCTCACTGGAGAATGTTTCAATGTCAATGTAGTAGTTAAACAAAAAAGCCCCAAACAAACAAAACCCAGCACCTGGAAACAGCTGTTCTAAATGCTTTGTGCTGGTCTTGTATTTCCAACCTCTGTTCTCCTTTCTGCACTAGATACCCACCATTTTGGACTACAAAGAAGTTCTGTCAAGCATCGTCTCACTGGAGAGAAGAACTCTTCACCTGTACAGCTTCATCTGTGAGCTGTCCCTCCTGAACACGAGCCTCAGTGTGTACTCCCCAGCCCAGCTGGCTGCTGCTGCACTGCTGCTGGCCAAGATGCTGCATGGGCAAGGTAAGCCATCTTACCTCAAGTGGAGCTGTAGCATGGTGTGCCAGTCTGCCTTCTCTTTCTAGGGAGATTTTTTTGGGGTGTTAGCTTGTCTTTAGGCAAGATGTCCCAGTCACTTGGCTGGGGGAGGTGGAGAGAAGAGTGGAAAAGAGGAGGACAGGTATAAGAATTCAGAATGAAGAGCTGAGTTCAGCCTGTTTGGCTGTATTGGGCAACCAAGATGACTAGAGGGCTGGAACAGCTCTGCTGTGAGGAAAGGCTGGGAGAATTGGGATTGTTCAGCCTGGAGAAGAAAAGCTTCAGGGTGACCTAATTGTGGCCTTCCAGTACCTGAAGGGAGCTGACAGGAGACATGGGCAGAGTCTACTTACAAGGGCCTAGAGATACAGGACAAGGGGGAATGGCTTCCCGCTGCCAGAGGGCAGGGATGAATGGGATACTGGGAAGGAATTGTTCCCTGGGAGGGTGGGCAGGCCCTGGCACAGGGTGCCCAGAGCAGCTGGGGCTGCCCCTGGATCCCTGGCAGTGTCCAAGGCCAGGCTGGACATTGGGGCTTGGAGCAACCTGGGACAGTGGAAGGTGTCCCTGCCCATGGCAGGGGGTGGAATGAGGTGGGCTTTGAAGTCCCTTCCAACTCAAACCATTCCATGATTTTCTGATTCTATTTTACCTCTTAATAGCAGTGATGAACTGGAGCATTAGCATCAGATGATGCAAGCTTTGTGTTTCAATGACACTGAAGATTTCTATCTTTAGGTATAACATCAGTTTGGCAATAAACTTATCCTTGAAGCCAGTTGTGAACATGAACAAACTATGGACAGGCATAAGCTTGCAAAGATCATGATCCTTATCCTGTTAAAAAAAAAAAGCTGTCTGACTACAGAACTACTGCACTTTATGAATATGTAATTCAATACATGAATGTGCACTCTCTTCTCCAGCACACCCCTGGACCAGCCAGCTGTCTGAGTGCACTGGTTTCTCTCAAGAAGACCTCTTGCCCTGTGTGCTGAGCCTCCACCAAAAGTGGTAATGGTTTTGGGACTCTTCGGGGGGGCACATGACTACTTGGATTGCAGCTCTTGCAGATGTGCTGCACCTGTACAGTCAGCCCTTCCCAGTGAAGGAGGGGCCTTTGGGTAACTGCCTTGCTCCCCTGCACAAGGCACTAAGATTCACTTCAGGGACAGCTGTTCTATTTCTGCCAGCTGGTCTGGCCCTGGGTCACAAAAAATGGGGACAGAAAAGGAATTAGATGCTCACATGCTCAGAAGCCACCAGGTGTCCTGATGAAGCTGCTGAAACACCAACTGCCTTACACAGCACTGAGGGGCATAGAGGGACAGTACCTAACTTGGCGGGTTTTCTTAATATTGTTTCATAGAATCTGTTCTAAGATGGGGGTTTTAATCTTTCTTTGCAGCTTCCACGACGATGTCCCAAAGGACTATAGGCAGGTGTCCCTAATGGCAGTGAAACAGCGATTTGAAGACGAGCGCTATGAAGAAATAGGCAAAGAACAGGTGGGTGAGCTGTGGCTGCATCTGCTGCTGCCTGACACCCAGAGCAGAGCTGCTGCCCCATGGCAGGCTGGGTGAATAAAGTGGCAGTTTAAAACTTGAGTTGCAGGGACTCTTAATTGATGTTTGAGTGCTTGTGGGAAGAACTTGCTGGGACAGAGTTCTCCTACAAAATAAATAGCCTCCTTCTGGCTATTTAGTTCTTATGACAATCTCATGGTCTAATTCTTGTAGGCACTTTCATTTTTTTTATCTATTTCTTTATTTAATATTTTAGGTTATGAGTTACAGCCAGCTCTGTTCATTGTTGGGTGTGAAACAGGAGGACCCAGCACCCAGTCCCTTGCACAGGAACGTGGTGGAAATTCAGACTTTTCTCAGCTCTCCCTCTGGAAAGAGAGCTAAAAGGTGAGTGTAACTCATGGCTGTCAGTGGCTCTGAAGATCAGCCCGAGGCTTTCCTCCTCTCTGGTACCCTGAGGTTTCATTCCTAAATACAGTAAGTTTTCCTGTCACCATCTTGACATACCTATTTAAAAGAGCTAGAAAAGCCTTGGCTTTTAACATGTGATTTCTGGGGTTTTTTGCTATAGAAGGAGGGAAGACAGCATTCAGGATGACAGAGGCAGCTTTGTGACTACACCCACAGCAGAGCTGTCCTCCCAGGAAGAAAGTCTGCTGGACAACTTCCTCGACTGGAGTTTAGATTCCTGCTCTGGTTATGAAGGTGATCAGGAAAGCGAAGGCGAGCGAGAAGGAGATGGTGAGCAGTTTATTCTTAGAAAAAGCAGCCAAGAAGATTAAACTTGTCTTTTCATTTTTGCTTAAAACTGTTTCTCAGGCACCAGATGCCTGAACTTTCAGCTGAAGACCAGTTGGAAAAACTCTTCCCCTTCCCCCGTGGTTATAATTGTTAAACTCTCTCAGAGGTATCTATCTGTTCTTTCTCTGCACTGCTTCAGAACATGATGACGGGTTTTGTATTTGCTCAGCATTTCAAAGTCAGGCTGTTTGCAGTGCACCAAATGTGATGAAAGAGCCACTGTCTTAGAAACACTAATTAGCTGTTGGGTTTTGCTGACCCTGGGCCTGGCTGCTCATTTTCTAACAGCTTAGTACCTGTTCAGATAGTCTGAGGGAAGAAAAGATGCTGTGTGAGCAGACAGAAGGTTGACTCTTGCTTGGCTTTTTTCTGCTTGGCTCTGTGCTGAGTGCCTACTTGGTGCTGGATTGGGACAAACTAAGGTTTCTCTTCTCCCATCCTGCAGTGACCAGCCCCAGTGGGATCCTGGATGTGACAGTGCTGTACCTGGACCCTGCAGAGCACTGTGCCCAAGACTCCAGTGATGAGGACAGCCTGCCTGGGGAGTGGGATGGCTCCAGGGCACCCCACAGGGAGGGGGAGTTGCCAGGGGCATATCTCACCCCAAGGAATCCCAACCCAGAGGGGAGCTCGGGCTACTCTTCTGTCAACACTGCCAGTCCTACATCTTCTGTTGAAGGCAGCCCTGGAGCTCCTCCCAAACCTACCTCAGCACTGCCCCACAGCAATGCCATGAACAGGGAGCCCTGCCAGCCCCATTACCTGCACAGGAGGCAAGTCAAGAGAAAAAACATGGCAGAACACACTGAAGAAAGGCTGAACTTGGGCTTCTTAAGCCTCTGATTTCTTCATGCTTTTAACTTTTCCAGGATTCCTGGAAACTGTATTTCTGTTGCAGTCATACAGGGATGGTAGTGAATAATTGTAAATACCTCCAAAAGAACAACCCCCTTCCCTTCAACCTTGTCTATCTTGTACATCTGGGCTATTTCCTCCCTTCACAGCTGCCTTTTTACGTATCCCCTATTGTCTCATCCTTTGCTAAGGTTCTGCTCTCTCTCTAAAACTTTATAGCCCAGTTGTCATCCCTCTTAGTGACAGAACTGTCCTGTCCCTTGCTTCCTCTGAGGCCTGGCACTATGAATGAAATGAATTGACAGTGGTTCTCAAGTTCCTGAATGTAACACTATGCTTGAACTCTTCCACTTGAAAGACCTATTTTGAGGTTGTGCTGCCTTTTTACTCTGTCCAGGTCTCCCTCAGCTCCCTTCTCTTCTTGTCTATGGCATTTGCTGCACTGATACAAGGTTTTTATTGAAAAACCCCAGAGGTAAATGAAGGCTCACTGCAGGTCTGAGCTGCTCTCTCACCTACCTCTCACATGGTTTAAACCTCATTTGCCTCTTCTCTTGTTGCCATGTTTTCCTCACCTGAAAAGTCCTTCTGTGCCTTAACACATAGTGAACATTGGAATACCAAGGTACAAGACTTCAAAAAGATGTCACTGAAGTTAACACTGGAACTGGACTCCAGGACTCTTTAGAAGTTACTGTGGCATTGGCAACAGTTCAGATACACACAGTGTAGTGAGTGTTTACTGTCCGTTTTTTTTATAAATCATTTTGTTATTAGAGATGGGTCCCGGTCTTCCTTCCCCTCATTCCGTGGCCTGAGGCTTGGAGAACTGCTGGGATGAGGTCAGGGTTTAGCCCTGAGCTGAGTTCTAATGGTTAAATTGCAGTGGCACTGCCTGAAGGCTATTTACACAAATCTCACAAGGAGCACAGGGCTCAAACCACCCTCACAACCCTACAGGAGCCCCAGAAAGGCCTTGAATGTGCCAAATAGCCAACAGCAGCCTTGAGTACTTGTCCACAAAGTTTATTACAAAACCATGTACTGCCACTCTCGTTCAAAAAAGAAAATCCCTGATTCGGTTTCCTGGCTCATGGTGGCTCCACTGCAGTTCTCCAGCTACTGCTTCCCCTGAGCTGCCATGCAGGAGTGTCTTCACATTAACTTGGTACAGCAGCAGCTCAGACTTCAGCACTGGGTCACATTAACATGGGAAGAAAACGCTTATAAAAACCTCTCTCATTCTAAAACTAGTAAAAGTTAAAATATATCTGGGAAAGGCCTCACTGCAGAAAGCTCTGAACTCTTCTTGTGCAAGTTTTCTTGATCTGAAAAAATAAAAGCAGAGAAGGGGAAGATGAATCAGTTTAAACTCCTTCCCACAAAGAGGAAATTAGGTGAAGAGTTGGCTCTGTGTTCCTGCTGCTGGATGCAGAGCTTTGGCTGATGCAGCCCTGCACTAAAACCGTATCTGGTTCTGTATCAAGCCTCACTCTTGGAGGTGCCTCATGGCTAAAACAGCACCTGGGCTTGAGAACCACCACTGCCTCAGGGCTGAGGCACTAAAACCAGAACTACAGGCTGCTTTCTGAGAGAGAAAAGCAAAAAGTACAGCCCAGAGCTTCAGATTTAAAAAAAGAAAAAATTACCAAGATGGCATGAGTTTGCATCACCTCCCCAGCCTGCAGCCCCCTTCAGCCTTTAGTAACCCTTGTTGTATTCCTTCATGAGCAAGTTATTTCCAGAAAAACTTGAGGAAACATAGCCTGGCTTCGTGTAGCACTGGACTGGTTTCAATAGGGAATGACAGGAGGAGCAGGTTGGTCTCAGCTGGAGCGATGTCACAGCCACGCCTGCTCTGCCCTCACCTGCCTGTGGCAGCACAGGGCACACGCAGCAGCTCCCAGCACTCACCTAGGGCACTACTCGGACATCCACAGAGTCATAAGCTGAAGCTTTCATCTTTTCCAGTGCCTTCCCAAAGAGCTGCCGCAGGGCCGTGTAGTCAGGCTTCTCCTCGTACTCCAGTGCCATCACCTGCTCCAGGTAGCTCTCCAGGCCATCTGCAAAGAGACTCACACTGGAGCAGCACAGAAACTCCAGCTGCCAAATGGCCATTTCAGGCTGCTTGTCCTACGGCCAGCTCACCCACCCTCCCAGGCAGCTGCACAGAGAGGAAAACCAAACCACAGCTAATATGAAGCTCAAAGACAGAATCACAGAATTACAGAATAAAATAGAATCACCAGCTGGCTTGGGTTGGAAGGGACCTTGAAGCCCATCTCCTTCCACCCCCTGCCATGGGCAGGGACACCTTCCACTAGCCCAGGTTGCTCCAAGCCTGTCCAACCTAGCCTTGGACACTTCAGGGATGGGGCAGCCACAGCTTCTCTGGGCAACAAAATGGGATGGGGAAGTGACCTCTAGCCCCAGATGCTGCATTTCTAAACCCACCAGCACACCTGTCCCTTCAGCAAGGTTCATGAAAGCAGATCATGGGAAGCAGCCCTTGTTCTCCTGTACGAGAGAACAAGGGATTTGTTCCCAGCCTGCCAGATAATTCATGCTTGGTCACCATCACCATTAGAAGCCACTCTGGACCAGCAGCCCAGCAGAGAAAGTTCTGGCTTCAGGCACAGTCAGTCCTCCATCCCTGAGTCCCATTGCCACTGAGAGCAAGCCCATACCTGGAATGGATCTCTGCCTGAAGCACAGTCGGAGAAGGCATCTCACATCCTGTCTGTACCTGGAATAGTCAGCACAGAGTCCTGTCAGGTGAGAAGCAATGGACCAGGTGCCTGAGCACCTGGCATTGACAACAGGGACAAAAAAAATCCCCAGAAGGCTGAATTCAGATGGCCATGTTCTGGATGAAGCAGAACTTGGGGTTCACCAAACACCCTGGGGCCAGGCTCAGCCTTGGCTGCAGGATGTACCACAGCCCAACAGCGTATCATGACCAGGGGATTTCAGTCAAAACCCCCCCTTGCTGCTTTCTGCTAAGCATTTCCCAAAAGAGTAGATGACTTCTCCTACCTTTCTTTCTGTTCCACCACAGCTCCTACTTTGTCCAGCTCATCAGACCAAGGCAAAATGCCACAGAGCCATTTCAGAAGACAGTAGCCCAGAGATTCCAAGTCACTCCGTCGAGATGGTCCTGATGGGAAGCACGAGACATTCACATGTCACTCATGAAGGGGCAGAAGTAAAGAGATCCAAGAGCTTCATGAGATGTGCTCTGGGATATCAATACTCCTGGGAGCCTGCTAACTCAAATAGTTTAGGAATCACCTCCCAGCCTCTGAGGGAAGATTTCCTGAACACTGTGAAAGAGCAGTCACATCCCAGCCAGGAGAAGGACGGAATTTGGCACAGGCTGCCCAGGGTAGTGTGAAGTCCCCATCCCTGAAGGGATTTAAAAGTCATGTAGATGTGGCACTTGGAAAGTTGGGTTAGTGGTGACCTTGGAAGTGCTGGGTTTACAGCTGGACTCAATGATCTTAAAAGGTCTTTTCCAACCAAAGTGATTCTATGATTTAAATGCCCTTCCAGCTCTCATTGCTTCAAGGTCAGAGCACAGCCTGCTGCAAATCTGTTTTGGGCAGGGATCCAGTCTGGCTTGAAACAGATCCCTGCTAAGCTAGCACGAAGGGCTGTTTTCTATTCCCCACACGCCTCCAGCAGCCAAGGCTCCAGATGGAGCAGGAACATCCCTGCTGCAGTCACTGAGTGACCTGGCAAGTCCCAACACAGCAGCCATCAGGAGGCAGGAGTGAACAGCCCAAACAGGAACGCAGTTCCTGGTGCATGTGAATGCCTGGAAAGCAGCAGTACCAGCAACACCAGCGAGGAGCCCCAGCTCCAGGGCACCACCACAGGAACAGCTCCAGCACGTGTCACAAACCCCGACCCACCTGCGCCCTTGTGGCTGTCCAGGCTGATGAACTCCACCGTGCCCTCGTGAGGGGTCCTGCTGCCCTCGCGCCGAGCCACGTGCTTCCCCCCGGGGCAGTACCGGAACGCGAAGCCATAGCCAGCAAGGGTCACCTGCAGGCCAGCACAGAGCACCCACCTGAGTGAGGTGCAGCCCCCAGTGCTGCCCCACAGCCCCTGCCTGAGCACTGCCCAGCCTGCTCTGCTGGCTGCCCAAGGCAGGGACCTGGGGGCTCCCTTATCCCCTATCACAATCCCACCTCCAGCGCCCTTCCCTGGCAGCACTGCTCCTGTTCCCTACCTGTGTGAGGTCTGCTGGGTTCAAATAGATGTTCTCAGCAGTGATGTCCCCATGCACATACTCATTCTCATGAATGTACTCCAGGCAGTCTAGCTGGGAATAAACAGGGGAAGCATATCAGATCCACGCAGGCTCCTGCAGCACCCTGGTTATCACTGAGCTGGACCTTCCCCAGCTCCCTGCAGCCATGGGGAAGAGCACTAAAAACACGACATCTCACAGCCTTCAAGTTCAAAGGTCAGGTCTTAGTCATTCTTCTTATCCCAAATTCCTTCAAGGTGACACAGTGCTGAAAGGATGCTACTGAAGTTTACAGGAGGCTTGAAAGATGCTATTTAAGATACCCCCACCCAAGCCCCTGGAGGAGCTTTAAAACACCTCTGGGCGATCCAGAAGGAAGTTAGAAGTATTTTCTGAAAAAGTCTCTTGGGAAGGATTGGTTGTCCACATACCACACGAATTGCAATCTGAAAAGCTGCCTTCTCCCTCAGCAGGTGCAGGCCATCGCTCAGGACCAACTGAAGAGATCGCCCCAAGTCAGAGAACACCAAAAACCTGCAGGAGAAAAGGGCTTTGCACATGGCAGTACCTGCCTGGTTTGGAGACCCTGTGACACTTGTCAAGTGATCCACTGGACCCCACTTCGACTCCAAGCTGACCTGGGCAAACACTTCTTGACTTTTGGTGAGAGAAAACTTCTTATAAAGGAGACAGATGTGCTCGTCATGTGCTGCAGACACACAGCCTGAGTCTCCCCTTTGTGTTAAGTGTCAAGGACCAGAATAAGGTGTCTCCTGTCCTGAGCAGCAAAAGCAGTAACTTCACCAGCAACACAAGGACTGAAGGAAACAAAGCAATGAGAGGCAAAGCATTTAATAAATGACAGGAGCAGTGCCTAAGGTCAGGAGCCCAGGGGACAATGACAAAAGGACTAGCAGACAGCAAGCAGAGGAGAGGGAAAGCCAGAGATGCTCAGGCAGCCCAAGAGCTCGGTCATCTCACCTGTAGCTGTCTGCATGCAGTCCAAAGCCAACGCAATTGGGGATGCCCAGCAGCGGCACGGAATGCCACCTCTTCCACTTCTCCACTACAAGGGGAGAGAAGAGGACAGTGCAGCAGATGCTGCTGAGGAGCTCTAGGAGGAAGGAGTTAGGGATGCTCCTCCTCTGAAGGTCTGCTCTGCCCTGGACAGCTGACAGTGGGAAGCCTCTCATGCTGACTCTGTTCCCAGAATTCCAGTCTGATGTGGGGGAGTATTGGCATGTCAATGCATATAGCACTGTAGAGCGGGAATAGAACGGGCAAGATTCTGGGAATACCAGAGCAGGCTAAGGCATGGGATTGCTACAGGGCTAGGGAAAACAAGGAGAGGGGGGAGAGAGAGGGGGATGGACAAGCAGATTTTTACAGTTCTTCTAGAAGTGTAGATTTGACATAAATTCCTCCATCCCCCCTGCCCACATTCTCTGGGCAGCTTTGCTCTTGCTCAGGTTTTGGGATCAATGGAGTTGATACCAGAGAGCAGCTGACAGAACCACCCATGGAAGAGGGACAGGAGAGTGAGCCAAGGTGAGTCAGGCTGCAGAGCTGGACAGCTCCCAGACACATCAAGACAGAGTGAGGAGAGTGAGAAAGCTGTGCTCATACTGCACTGTCCTACAGCACACCGACTGCTGGGAGAACTGGCACTGACTGAACTCCTCAGCACTCTGGCACTAACTGAGCAGGGGATTAATTTATCCTAGCCTGGCCTTCCAAGAGATTCACATAACTGTTGAGAGAGGAATGCCAGTTATCCTTAGTCCTTGCCCTCCCAAGAAGCACCAACCTGTGCCTGCCTTGGCAGCTCGCTGGAAGAAATTCTGTTCATTGTAGATCCTCCCATCTTTGGTATCCTAAAGGGAACAGGAAGGAGGAGCATTACTTCAGCCACACACATCCTGCTGGAAAGGGAAACTTGGGTAAGATTTCTACAAAACATTCACTACTCATTTTAAGGAAAGCAAAGATCAACTAACAGAGCTGAGAACAGAGCTCAGGTGTCTTGGTTCCCTATTTAATGCTGCCCCTAACAACCACATAAACTCTGAGCATCAGCACAGAGCAGGGGAGGGGCCATCTCAGGCTGGGCCTTTCCAGCAGCCCATTTACAGCTGTCTGAGGGTTAAAAACAGCCAGGCAGTGCAGCCCAGGCACAGCATGGAGAGAGCTCTGGTCCCAGAGCTCTTACGTTAAAGGGAGCCAGACATGATCTTCTCAGCCACAGCAGGGATGAGGGTATTTCTACAAACTATTGAGGCAAGTCTCAACAGAGAGCTGTAATATCTATTCTAGCTGTGAGAAAGTGAGAGAAAAAAGTCTGCCTTTGTAACATTTGAGATCTTGCTGTCATCGAGTGACCTCGACTACACACAGTTTACACTCAGTATGGCTGTGCCTACACACTCATTCCACACTAACTCAGAACAGCAGCTATCATGCATGGGAGAAAGCAGCAGTGTTCTGTTCTACCTGGTTTGATACAAAACTGGTATCAAAGGTAGCTGGAGGAACAGCAGGCTCCCGACAACACAGACCACATCCCAGAGGGTATTTCACTCTGCATCCTGCCTGTGAGCCCATGTGGGCCATCAAACCCCAGAGCCAAAATGCTCTCATGTGCCATATCACACTCCACAGTGCTCAGCAGACCACCGAGCAGCCAAAAGGTACAAAACAGAGAAGCTGGGAGTGTTGCCTATAGAAGTGATTACACTTTCCCACCTACTGGTTTTAGTTTTGTGGCACTTAGCAGATTTTTCTCATCAACACTGTATTCCTTCTCCATCCTCTTACATGTCTCCTCTGACAAAAGGCAGAGGGATTGTCTGAGTGCCTGCAAGAGCCCCACAGAGCCATAAGTCAGCACTGGCCCTCCTACAGACCAGCAACCCCCAAGAGCCACAGCAGACAAGAAAACAGTCTTTCAGCTCTGGTTTGTGAGCTACTGAAAATCAATTGACTGAATTCCCACCACAGAACTGGAAATAACACATTTCTGGAGAACCCAAGGTATTGACAAGTGCCTGGAAAGCTGGCTCAGAACTCCAACTATAATTCCTATTTGATTTCAGAGTGTGCTCTGACTTCACACAGTGTCTCCATGCTGGCTCTCACACAGCCTCAGCACAGCACCAAATTCCAACCTCTCCAGTTTCCCCAGACTTCAGCAGGGTGTGTGCACACCTGCCAGAGAGGAGAAAAGTTGGTCTGATATTCCTGAATCAAGGTATCCACCTCACACCACCAAGTTCACTTCTGCAGGTTCCTGAGCCTGGTCAATCAAAGCAGCAACCTTCTGTGATTAAGGCTTCGGGGTTTTTTTAGTCCTTGTATCCATTTTCTTCATACCTTTAACAGAAAAGCCAACTGGTACTGAAATCCCAGCACAATACCATCAGGGGGTTGTATCCAGCTCCCTAGCAGGGGCCTCTCTGACCATTCTCTCCAGATTCTTCAGATACTCTCAGCCAAACAGGTCCACACACAGTACTCTATGCACTATTCCTTACCCAAACAGATCAAAACTCACAAGTTTGAGGGAGTAGCTTTGCTTTTGAGGACAGGTTCCAGATGCTGACTGCGCTGTGGAAGGATGGAACAGATGTGGTTACAGGAGCATCAAAAAGAGGTTTTGAATCATTGAGTGCAGCCTGTGCAGCTGGATTTACTCATCCTCTGCTTCTTTCCCTTGAGCTTTGCAAAGCAACCTCTGTGACAGCGCCTTTCCAGATCACTACAAAATAGTTCTTACCTTGTTCCAGGGGCTCAGCACCCTGACATGCTGTGAGTGCAGTTCTGCTTAAGTCACAGAAGCATCGGGGCATGGCTACAGTATGGGGGTGCTTTGAGGGGTATATAAAGAATAGATCATTAGTAGAACCTCAAAGGCATCCCCAAATTTATTTGCTGAGCATTCCCTCCAGCTCACTCCATGGTTTTGACAAATCTGTGAGGGATGCCAAGTCCCTCTGCTCTGTATGGATGTTAGAGTTGTATGTGGCCTCCCTTCTCCAAAAGGATTTGCACCCATGACTTGGCCTCAGGGCAGTTCCTCTTCTCTTGCTCTAAGACCAAGTGCTATCCACAGGTTACCTGCAGCTCATCACCTGAAACCTATTTCTATAAAAGCACCCTTCACTATTGATTTTCCTTTTTATCACGTCTTTTAAAACACATAGGTGGATGCTCAGGCTTTATTATGCAACAGCTTGAATAATGAAAAAGAAAGTAAAGCCAAATATCAGGCAAAACTTGGTAATGGAGAAAATTCCTCTTGGGCAGTTTCCAAATTAACAAGAGAGAAGAAGATCAGAAACTCCCCTTTGGAAGTTTACAAACAGACTGAAAAGATCAGCACTCACTAAATGGCTGAGAAGCAGCCTATGTGGTGTAGTTGCTTTCTTTGGCCCCAAAACAGGCTGAGAATTGACATTTAGTGGGTAGTGACACCCCTTACAGCACAGGAACTCCTGTACATTACCAGCAAATAGTTTTTTGATCTTAAAGAACAGAAAGAGGAAGTGTGGCCCCAACGATGCACGCTTCATGGTAACAAAGCAGCCTGGCCTCGGCTTGATACTATGCTGGTGGCAGAGTGGCTGACAGGCAGATGCCCAGTGAGAGCAGCTCCCAGCTGGAGCTGTGCCAGGGAAGGTTTAGGTTGGATATCAGGGAAAGGTTCTTCCCCAGAGGCTGCTGGGCACTGCCCAGGCTCCCCAGGGAATGGGCACGGCCCCGAGGCTGCCAGAGCTCCAGGAGCGTTTGGACAGCGCTGCCAGGGATGCCCAGGGTGGGGTTGTTGGGGTGTCTGTGCAGGGCTGGGAGCTGGACTCCAGGGTACTTGTGGGTCCCTTCCAGCTCAGGATATTGTATGAATTGTATGAATGCTGGATCCTGCGAGCCTGTGGGTCACTGCCAGGCCGGCGGACACCGCAGCGTCACCCACTCCGCGGGCTCTGGGGGTTTCGGGATGCTCCCACAGCCGTCGCCGAACCCAGAGCCGGACATGCCCCCCTCGCCTCCGGGCCCCCGCCCGCCCCGGGCCCCACAGCACCTTCGTACACCAGCCCGCGGCCGTCCTGCTCCAGCAGCCGCACCAGCCTCCACCGCCGCCCGCCCTGGTCCGTCAGCACCGTGTCCGCCGGGAGCGGCCGGGCCGGGCCGGGCCGGGGCTTGCGGGGCGAGCGGGGCCCCAGCCGGACCGCGGCCGCCCGCGGGGAGGGGGAGGCGACGGGGCTGGGGGTCGGCGGCGGGCTCGGGGCCGGCGCTGCGGGCTCGGTGTGCTCCTCGGGCGGCGCGGGCAGCCTCCCGCCGCAGGCCGGGCAAAAGCGGAACGCGGGCTCCACGGCGAGCCCGCACTGCGGGCAGAACCGGCTGGGCCTGCGGGACACGGATAGCGTCAGCGCCCGCCCGCCGCCCCGCTTCCACCGCCCCGCTCCCGCCGCCCCCGGCACCTCGGGGAGTCGCCGGACACCTCCGCCCACGGCCGCTCCAGGCTCGGTGTCCCTGCCCCCGTCCCGCGCCGCCCGCGCGCCCTCCGGCCCGACATGGCACCCCGGGCCCGCCCGCACCACCGCGCATGCGCCCGCCCGCGCCGCGCCTCGGCCTGGCAGGGCAGCGGGGCTGCGGTGGAGCACCGCGGGTCTGAGGGGATAGGGGATGTCTAACGGGACCCCCGGGCTGTGAGGGGACATCGGGATCTGAAGGGAACATAGGGGCTTCTGAGTGAGCACCAGGGCTTCTGAGTGAGCACCGGGGCTGTGAGGGAATACCGGGGCTGTGAGGGGACATCGGCGCTCTGAAGGGACGCCGGGGCTATGAGGGCGCATGGGGCCTCCGAGGGGGCACCGGGGCTCGCGGTCCCGCGGCCCGCGGGCTCTCCGGGGTCACAGGAGGTCACAGGAGGTCAGGCTGCTCCGGGGGCCAGCGCAGCCTCGGGATGCCCTCAGGCCGTGCCCCCAGCGCTGCTTTCTGGGGCCGAGTGTTTTCGCATAAAAGACACCAGAAAATTACTCAGAAAGGACCTTGGGACTGCAGAACAGGCGCTCACAAGTTAATGAGTGCAGGAGTTAATTTGTGGCACAGGGCTGTGTATTCAGTGTATGCACCTGTGTATCCCATCCCTTGCGTACATTCTACACCTCAAGCAGGCACCGTTTCCTTAAAAGAGGTGTAGGTGGACTGAAGCCTTTCCCATCAGGTGGGCTGAAGCCAGGGTTTGCCTGGGGAAGGTGCCCAGCAAGGGGTAGCAGAGGCAGGCGAGGTGGGGGCAGTAGGGACCTGGTTCTTGTCCCACAGAACACCTCACATGTAAAGATGTTTTTCAAAGCCCATCTCAGTGAGCCATGGAACACCAGCCACTGTGTGCGAGAAAGGAGCAAAGCGGATCTGGAAGGCAACTGCTCATCGTATGAAGAGCTTGAGTGGAGCAGCTGCTCCCACCAAAGCTTAGCGTGAAGCAGGAGTGAGCTTGGTGTGCCAATGGTGGAAGGTGGAGCAGTGGTGGAATGCAGCAGGAAATAACACCTGAGGTATGAACCCCCTGACTGAGCCCACCGTGGGGCTCCAGGGCTTGGAAGAAGTGTCTCCACACAGGGTGTGCTGCACAGACCTGATTGTGCCACGGGCTGGTTGCCCCTTCTCAATCACTGCAGGTGCTAGGGTGTGTTCCTAACATTCACTAAGCACACAAAACGTCCCAGCAAAGCCAGAACTCTGCCAAATGACTCTGGGAAGCTTGGCATGTGTTCGAATCGATTTCTGCAGCCTGTTGCTGGGATTTTTTTGAAGCACCTGGACACTGTCAGGAACGACAGGGCAGGCTGGAGGGATTCTTCCGTTCCTGCCCACCATGGCCATCAGGATACTGCACTCCACAATCACTCTGTTATTTCCCCTGGCATTGCAGGCAGCAGCAGGACACTGAATTGCCTCACCTCCACTGCCACCCCCCTGCACAACCACTTCAGTTCCAGCTCTTCCCACATCCCATGCAGGTACAGCCTCAATTCCTTTGTTAACCAAAGCATCCCCTCAGAATTTTGACAGAAAAGAAGTGGCCCTTTATCAGATTTGTTTGGATTTCCCTTAACAGGCTGGTGGGTGGTGTTCTGGGTCAGTGATTGAATCTCAGACCCAGACCTGCAGGGGATCTGAATTGTTTATTCAAAGGAATGAACTGGTTTTATACACTTTTCTAAGGCACAGTATTTCTTTATATGGTGTGACCTATCCCGTGTTGCCACATCAGCAGCACACTTTCTCAGTGTCCCTCTGTGGGATGATCACTCACTGTTCACCCGTCCATCGTCCATCAGCTCCCGGCAGGCTCCTCTCTATAGGGGTCTGCCATGTGACACCTCCTCCCCCCAGGGTCCGGTGGAGACAAGCTTCTCTGTCCCCCCATGTGCTCCTTTGTGCTGCCATGTGCCTCTGCAGGCAGGTTTTACAGCTCACAACCAAATTCTACTTTATAATTCCCCATATTTTGTCTTCCCCTGATTCCTGAATCAAAATCATTGTCCCCAAGCCCTCCGCAGTGACCAGTGGCTCAGCTGGGAATGCCTTGGTTCAGCAGATTTATAAAGTCTTCCAATTACCATTTTATTTTTTTTTAACTTCCTTAAGATGTTAATTCTTGATCACAGCTCTATAATTTTGTCGGTGGTTGCCTGGGGAACAGTGATCACAACCTGATTACATTCAATTTGGGGAGAGAAGAATCCGTTCAGTAAACAGAAATACAGGGTGCTTTAAAAAGTCAGACGCCATAAAGACAAGAAAAACTGAGAAAACACAGTGATAGGGAAAGGTAGACAGAAAATAGCGAGAAAAGGCAATTCTTTAAGATTTATTTCAAGAGTCACCAAGCCAGAATCAGAGAACAAAAACCTCCATCCTTCTTCAGTGCTGTATTGAAAGTAATGATTAGCAATAAAAAAGAAACCCATAATAAATAGATGAAAAGGGAAATAATTAACAAACTTCTCCATTTCATAACTGGTAATTTGCATCAGCAGGGCAAGCTGGGTGCCTGCAGTCACTCCATAGGGGATTGTGTCTGCAGCATTGCACTTTTGCCTGGTCTCAGCAGGAATTTGCTCCCCCTTTCCTACCTCTGGCATTGAAAACCAGTCTGGATTTTGGGCTGCAGAGGGCTCTGGCTCCTGGAGAGCCTCTAGAGAGCAGGACAGAGCAGATCTTGAGGTCAAACTTTGGTTCTTTGAACCTTTCAGCTCTCAAGTCCTCGGGTGAGGTGCCAAGGCCTCACCACCCTCAGGGAAGGATTTACCTCTGGATGATTCCTTGTCCCACTGCCCACACACCTCCCCCACTGTCCATCATTTAAAACCCTTCCCACAGTTTCATTTCAAGGGCTTGCACCCCACTTTTGTTTTCCTTTAGCCAGAGCTCATCTCTCCTGGAGATGCTCCCTCTATCCCCCAAGTTTCTCTGGTTTATCTGTAAGCTGAAATCCAACCCCCATAGGCAGCAACCTGCCTGCCCTCGCTGAGCAGCACCAGTGCCTGCCCTGCCCCAGCTTCCTCTAAAGCAGTGGGTTAGGTAAATTTTTAACCTCCCTTGCTCTCGAAGAGGGAAAAGTATGAATTTTTAGGAGAAGACCTGTCTTCCTCTGGCCTTTGTGTGTTGAGGATGGTCTGACAGAATCACAGAATATTCTGAGTTGGAAGGGACCCACAAGGATCATTGAGTCCCACTCCAAGTCTGTGCTGTTGTGCCCTCTGGGAAAGTGCAGACAGCTGGGATGGCAACAGAAAGATCCCTATCTCCCCCCTGCAGGAGTTTTCTTGGTGCCAGCTCAGTTATGTCTCCCTTATCTCACCCTTGGCTTCCCAGCACACTGCCAGCAGCCCAAACATGTGACTTACCAGATTTAGGTGCTGGCAGAGATCTTTGAGCTTGACAGAATGTCCAAAGCTGCCGGTTCTTCAACCTCTTAATGAAATGAGGCTGTTCCTTTTCATTTACACACCGCTTGGATCCTGAAGTGATGGCTCTTGAGAAGCCATGCTAGAGTCCTGGGAGAGGCCTTGGAACCCTTTCAGCTCCAAATTGCCAGGTCCAATCCAGCAGCTGTAAGAGGTCCTGGCTGTTGGCACACCCGTGGGAAGTGGCCCTGGGGACACCAGCTGCCTCTCTGGGCTGAGGGGACAACCAGGCTGCCTTTGGGCAGTGCAGGCAGAGCCTGCCCATGTGTCCCAGGCCATGCTGCCTCCCCAGCTCCCACCACAGCGGGAGGCTCACCCAGGCACAGAGGAGCAATGGTAGCTGAAGTTCCCAGCCACGTCTCCTCCAAGGTCTGTCAAGGGCACGGAGCTCTGTAACCCCCAGCAGAGACATAGGGACAGAGCAGGGACACTCTGGGGACACTTTGCTGGAGGTTGATGTGGGCAGAGACTGTGCCAGCTCCCTGCAGAGCAGTGCCAGGGAAATCACACTTGAGGAGAGCAGGGATTGGGAAGAGCAGCAGGTATTCTGGAAAGCTTCTTCACATGTCATCCTTCCTGGCCCATGGAGATTTTCCTGTGTCTGAGCACTGTGAGGGGAGTCTGTTCCACTGTGCATCTCCCCAGCACTTAAAGGGCAAAGTGATACACCAGGAGACTCCAACGTGGCAGCCAAGATTGGGGGCCTGCGAGCTGGCATGCCTTGGGGTGAAAGGGAAGAGGGAATCCACCCTGGGGAAAAGAAGCCCAAGAGATCTGGTCCTTGGCAAGTCTGGGGGGAACAAGAGAAGTTGTTGGATCCACTCACCCACTTTAATCGGAACCACCATCCTGGCATTTTACTCCTGGACAATTGTTGGGCTTTTGATGGGATACCCTTCCTTCCTGGACCAGGGTAAGAGAGCAGAGGAGGCTGCTGTTCTGCTGAGTTCTTTATTTCATAGTCTCACAGCTTTCTTGAAGGCAGAGTTCAAGGGGGTTACATGATAAGGCCAAGCAGCAACAGCAAACAGCAGGCAGAAAACAGCTTCTTCTTCTAGCTCTAGTTTCTCTGTAAGTTTTTTTCTTACAGAAGTATGGATTGTATTTGTTAATTGACCAATAAGATTAACACACGATTCTAGTTTTTCTTTTCTTAACCTATCCTGGTCTAATTCTAACAGTTGTAAATCTTACACAAGTGTACATAGGTATTACACAGATTTGCAGTTTCAGCTGATACAGTTTCTATCAGCTCTTATTGTTTATGTGAACACTCTAAAAAATGTGAACAGTACAGTTCTATCTATGTTTTGTCTAAAGTAAAGAAATTCTGTGAAAAGGCAACACTGCTGTAGTAAAAACTGTGTTTTAAGGTCTCTGCTACATCTTTTCAATGTTTAAGGCACTTAGCATATATTTCTACTAAAAGTTAAATATCTATATTTCTATTTCACTTTGGTGTGACTTCATGTATCTCAACTGGTCCAAAGGTTTTAATTCAACCCCTGTGCTTTGGCTTCCCTCTGGGCCTGAGTCCAGAGGAGCTTTCACTCCAACAGGCAATAACAGTCTAGGGTAAAAAATGCCAGTCCCAGGGCAGCACCATGCAGCACTGCAGCAAGTTAAGGATGGGAAGAAATGAGGACAAGATGGAAAATGCTCTCAGCAGGAGTCGGTGTGTCTGTCCCTTCCCACGGCTCACGGGATGTGATGTCCAGGGAAGCCCTCGCTGCATGTCCCTGGGCCACTGGCTGCTCTGGAGGAAGGTGCCACTGGGCATCATGGGGTGTGTGCCCTGCTCATGCTCCTTCCTCCATCGCAGGGAGCAGCAAGAGGCTGGGATGGAGGGCAAGGAGCAATGCAGATGTGGTTGCACAAGGACAGCAGTAGTGAATCCCAGACAAAATCCTTGCCTGGATAGGGTCCAGGGTGCCAGGGCTGTGGGGGAGAGCAGAGGAACTGAAGGAGGAATTACTTAGCCAAATTCCTTTTCCAAATGTCTGCATTTGGCTGCCAGCTGAGAGATGAGGAGCCAGAGCACCCTTCGCCAGGCCCACGCTGGCATGGCTGCCCTGGGGACTCACCGGCACACCTCCCCCACAGTGCCCCTGCCAACCTGTCCTGCATTCTGGGTGTTGTTTGGATGGGCAAGGGGAGGTCCTTGATGTCCTTGATGGACAGAGATAAGATGGTTTCCTGAGCCAGCCAGCACCTTTAAAACAGGTTAAACCCTGAAACCATGTATGGGGTGAGCAGGGCTCGGGTTTCTGAACCCAGGTGATCTGAAGCAGTCCAGATGGACATCCCTACTGCTGCTGACAGGATGGCCCCTGTGGCTGCCCCGCGGGAATAACCCCATGGGAGATGGGAGTGACAACAGCCAACAAGGAAAGGTGGTGGAGAACAGCTTGAGCCATGATCTCAGGGACACAGATGCCAGCAGCAGGAGCAGGGTTGGCAAGTTTGGCACAGGGGCTGCTTCTTCCTTCCAGGGGCTGATGTGAGAGCTCAGAGAGGGACATGCCCCAGGCAAGTGCTTCCCCACTGCCTGATCCCCACTACTTGATTCCTCACTGCCTGATCCTGCCTTTTTCTGGGTTTCTCCCATGTTCCTGCTGAGTCTCCTGCACACTCCCAGCCTTGGGTGTGAGCTGAGTCACTGCGATGCCACTGCACCTCATTGCAACATCTCCTGTCTTCTTAGGAGCCATGAGGAGCCTGCAAATACTTTCTTTGGCAAGATTTTTGTTTTGATCTAATGGCTCAGCTTCCTTCAAAGGCAGGCACGGAGAGGCACTTTGTGAGGCAACAGGGAAGGTCACAGGGAGAATTGAGGCAGCTGTAATTGGGGAGGATCAAACCCAGGCTTGAGCAGGGGTGTGGACAGGTGGCTCAGCCCAGGCTGACATGAGGCTCCAGCGTGTCACCGCAGGCAATGACTGTCCCAGATCCTCCCCAGGCCCATAGTTACCTGTGACTACTCAGCTGGCTGCTGTCATCACCTGAGACACGGCCAGGGGCCCTGTGATGATGCAGATGCTGGGTAAGACCACACCATTGCCAAGGCGGCCACCACAGGGTGCCATCCAGAAGGGTGACACACGATGGAGGAAGGCAAAACAAGGAGAGGACGAGCCCTCAACCAGGCCATGCTTGGAGGGAACACACGTGCCATCCCTATGCCTGGCCAACCTGCATTATCCACATCTCAAAACACTCGTGTGGCTCTGCTGAGGGACAACAACTCTGAGCCAGGCAGCTCCTTCCTGCCTCCGAGCACTGTAACGAGCTTTGCTGCATGCTGCTAAGGATGCGAGCGTGAGCAGGGAAGCTTTGCTGTGGTCTGGTGGCTGCTCAGTCACCCATGGCAGGCAGCTTCAGTTCCTCTGGTGTTTGTGGAACCAGGTGGGGGAGGGCAGGAACACAGCTCCCAGCTGCAGCTCTGAATATGGGCAGTGGATCTGGGCCTCTCCCAGTGCAGCCCAGTGGGAGATGGGATCTGGGCACAGGCTAGACACAACTTCGACTGCAAGCATCCCATCCGGGGCCAGACCCACAGCTGTGACTCGCTCCAGGTGCCCCGGGGAGCCAGAGCTCAGCTTTGGCCATCGCCAGGATCAAAGGCACCAAGGTGGAGAGCGGGGTCTCCCAGCTCAGGGGGTCCCGGCAGTGCAGTCACGAGTGCCACTCTCTGTTTGTACAGGCCTCATTTTAACACCAATGCTGCTGATTCCTGCTCCCATACCCAGACACCTTCACCCTTGCCCTTGTTCTCAGTTCATTTCCTCCTCTCCCAGGGCCAGCCAGGATCCAGCAAGCGGCTACAAACCCCCAAGATCAGAGAACCAAAGCATTCACACTCAAAGCCATCAGTGTGGCACTCAGCTACACGGAGATCCCAAAAAATTATAGAATCATAGAATTATAGAACCATTTAGGTTGAAAAAGCTCTCTAAGGTCAAATCCAGCTGTTTCTCCAGCACTGCCAAGCACTCCAGCACTCCACCACTAAATCATGTCTCCAAGTGCCACATCTACATGATTTTTGAACACTTCCAGGAACTCCACACTTCTCTCAGCAGCTTGTTCTGATGCCTGAATTCCTTCTCTTTATCATATGGAAAAGAGCAGTGGGTGGGGGGTGGCCTACGCTCCTGCCTCTCATGGCCTGGGGCAGGCTGGGTTCACTGGGGCAGCCCAAATCCCCCCCAGCACTCACAGCACCAGACAGCTGCCCGAGGGGTACCCCGTGCCCCTTGCTCAGTAGAGCTGCCTCGAGCCATGGCTGTCCTTGTCCCCATTGCAGTCCCACCTCCCCACCCTTCTCTTCCTCCTCCCTCTCCCACACTGTGCTAACTTTCCCCACTTTGGTGTTCCCAGCACCAGCAGCACCTTCTCCTGCCAATTTGGCAGCCAGTGGGCAGGGCAGGCAGGGCAGGCAGCCAGCAGCAACTGTGACCCCACTCCACCGTCGGCACTTTCATCCTTATCTGGAACGTTCCACCTGACCCCTGGAGTGGCCCGGGAGTGCCGCATTCCCACGCACAGGAGCTGGCACCTGCTTCCAAAAACCGGGGCACCAGGGCAGGGCCCGGTGTGGAGTGCTGCTATGCAGGAGCAGGGTGGACAGACAGATGGACATGGCAGCACTGACCCTGCACCCGGAACCACCACGGCCACTCACAGCCGCAGCCCCACACAGTGTGTGTGAGCCCTGTCACGTACACACACGGCCCCTCGCACACGCACAGACCCCTACACACACACTGACGCTTGCACACATGCAGGTGTCCACGTGGGCACGTGTGAATGTGTGTGTCCCACACCTGGCACATGTGCAGTGCCCAGCGCATGCACACACAGCTGTGCAACGCCCTGTGCACACACACACACACCTGGCACACGTGCAGTGCCCAGCGCATGCACGCACAGCTGTGCAACGCCCTGTGCACACACACACCAGTGCACGGAATGCCCGAGGGGGTGTGTGCGCCCACAGAGAATGCACAGCCAGAGGGATGTGTACACACACACCTCGCAGACATGTTCACAGTAATATACACATCTCATGCACACACAGGATCACACACACACGGGCACACACACAGTGACACACATACATATGAACACAAACACACACACAAACAGATGTGTACACACATGTACACACACAGATGTACACACACAGACACAGAGATGTGTACACACACAGAGATGTGTACACACACACACAAACACACACGTACACACATACACACACACAGATGTACACACACACATGCACACACACAGATGTACACACACACAGATGTACACACAGACACATGTACACACAGACACATGTACACACACACACACACAGATGTACACACACACACACAGAGATGTGCAGACACACACACAGAGATGTGCACACACACACACACAGAATGACACAGATATGTGTACACACACACACACAAGATGTACACACACACAGATGTACACACACACACACGTACACACACACAGAGATGTATACACACACACACGTACACACACACACACACAGATGTACACACACACACGTACACACACACAGATGTACACACACACACACCGATGTATGTATATACACACACGTACACACACACACACACACACACACCGATGTATGTATATACACACACGTACACGTACACGTGTACACACACACACACACACACACAGATGTACACACAGACACACAGACACAGACACAGACACACACACACAGACACACACACACACACACACACAGAGATGTGTACACACACACACACACACAGAGATGTGTACACGTACACACACACACACACATAGATGTGTACACACACACACACAGACACACACACACACACAGAGATGTGTACACGTACACACACACACACACACACACACAGAGATGTGTACACACACACACAGAGATGTGTACACGTACACACACACACACACATACACACACACACACAGATGTACACACAGACAGACAGACAGACAGACACACACACACACACAGACACACACACACACACACACACACAGAGATGTGTACACGTACACACACACACGCACACGCACACGCGCGCGCACACACACACACACAGAGAGATGTGTACACACACACACACACACACACATAGATGTGTACACACACACACACACACAGACACACACACACACAGAGATGTGTACACGTACACACACACACACACACAGAGATGTGTACACACACACACAGAGATGTGTACACGTACACACACACACACACACACAGAGATGTGTACACGTACACACACACACACACACACACATACACACACACACACAGATGTACACACAGACAGACAGACAGACAGACACACACACACACACACACAGAGATGTGTACACGTACACACACACACACACACACACACACACACATAGATGTGTACACGTACACACACACACACACACACAGAGATGTGTACACGTACACACACACACACACACACACACACACATAGATGTGTACACGTACACACACACACACACACACAGAGATGTGTACACGTACACACACACACACATAGATGTGTACACGTACACACACACACACACACACACACACACACACAGAGATGTGTACACGTACACACACACACACATAGATGTGTACACACACACACACACACACACACACACACACACACACACACACACACACACACACACACACACACACACACACACACACACATTTTCTCACCCTCTCACGGTCCCGCCCCGGTCCCGCCCCTCCCGGCGCGTGCGCGGTGCGGGCGGTCCCGCGGCGGGCGCGGGCGGGGCCGGACGGAGCCGGAGCCGCAGCCGGAGCCGCCCGGCCCGGTGAGTGAGCGGAGGGGAATGGGCGCTGGAACCGCCACCAGTACCGGGGGAAGATGGGCGCCGGAGGGTGCTGGGCACCGGGGGGTGATGGCAGCAGGAGTGGGGGGCTCGGGCGGGGCGGGGGATGCGCGGGGCCGCGGCCTCTCGGCCGGTCGGCGGGGCGGCCCCGCCCGGAGCTGCGGCAGCGCCGGGGCCTTTGGCCGGCTCCTCCCGCTGCCGCCTCCGCGCTCCGGCGCGGCTCGGGGTCGATGCCGGCCGTGGCTCCTGCGCGGGCCCCGTCCCCCGTAGGCTGCGGGGTGCGGCGGGATGGAGGCGCGGGATGGAGGCGGCGCCGCGCGGGCTCCGCCGGCGATGCTCGGCCGCGCTCCGGCAGCCGCGGGGGCTGCGCCTGGCTGGGACCCGCCGGCATCCCCGGGGAGCTCGGCCATCCCTCCCTGCCGGGGAACGGACACGGGGCTGCGGGGACCGAGGGGGCGCCTGCCGGCTCCGCTGCGCCCCAGGGCCCTGGCTCGTTATGAGAAGGTCTCTTATGCCAGGACAGACCTTGAGGGGCTGGAGCGTGTCCAGGGAAGGGAACGGAGCTGGGGAAGGGGCCGGAGCGCAAGTCTAATGAGGAGTAGCTGAGGGAGCTGGGGGGGTTCAGTCAGGAGAAAAGGAGGCTCAGAAGGCACCTTCTCACTCCACAACTCCCTGACAGGAGGGTGCAGCCAGGTGGGGGTCGGGCTCTGCTTCCTGGGAACAAGCGATGGGACACGAGAAAACAGTTTAAGGTTGTGCCAGGGCAGGTTTAGGTTGAATATTGGGGAAATTTCTTCATGGAAAGCATGGTCAGACACTGGAACAGGCTGCCTAGGACAGTGGTGGAGTCCCCATCCCTGGAAGTGTTCAAAACCAAGTAGAAGCAGAAGGGATCCCCCTGTCCTCTGCTCACAGCTGTCTGGGTGTCCTGTCCTGTCCAGCCACTGGGCAAGTGCAGGGCAGGAGCAGGGTTGTACAAGGGTCCATGAGAAACCCACGTGTTGGGCTCCAGACTTTGTTATTTTGCTAAATCCACGAGGCCAGTGAATTTGCAGTTTATTGTTTTATGGGCAAGCGCAAACTCGCTGGGCAAACCAGTGATGTTGTTTTTCAGGCAAAGGGGTTGACCAGCTCTTGCAGCAGCTTTGTCCCCCCTCTCCTGCTGCTGCTCCAGCACAAAGGCTGTTACAGACACAACCATGGAGCCCATCAGGCTCCCTGTGCCCATTGACCCACTCCCACTGCAGGGCAGCAGCTGTGCACAAGCCAACCCCGCATTCTGCAGACAGGATCCAGCCCCAGCTCTATTTGTGTTTACTTCTTTATTTCAAAGCTGAAGTTCCTGTCTGGGTCAAACCCAGACTCACGTATCTGTTGGGCACTGGGTGTTGGGTTTGTAGAGGGCTGCGAGGTCGCTGGTCCCTGCAGCACCCAGCACCCCACCAGCCTTGCAGCCTCTTAGAAAGTTTTACTGCTGTTTGCACAACCAAGGTGAGGTTTTTATGGTCTGGCTGTATCGTGACTCCCAGATGTCTGTGAACACTGAGAGGGTGAAAACACCCCAGTAGTGATTGCTGTGTGTCACTGAACACTCCTGGCCGGTCTGGTGGCTGCTGGCCCTGGTTGCTCTTTGCAGGACCCGGGACTTTCTGCATGTGCTCGTGTCGGAAATCACTCGCTCTTCCTGAAAACAGCGGCCATAAAAAGTCCTTGCCCTGCTATGGCTGCTTGTGCTTTTAATTTCCAACACAGACACTGTGGAGAGCAGAGAGGAATTTCCTGCTCCAGTTACAGCATGGAAAGTACCCAGGGACTGACAGCCCTCGCTAGGTGTGTGATGCCACCACCCCAGGAACCGCGTGCTCCTCAGCACAGCCGTGGAGGTGCAGGCACCTGGCAGCTCGTCTTATAGGGGTGACACGATGTCTGTGCCAACCGGCAGGGAGAAACGCTGGGTTTATATTAAAAAAGGCAACGTCTGCCATTTCCAGGGCTGGTTTCTATGGGAACGGGACATCAGAAGAGCAGAAATGCGGTGTGTGCTCTAAAATAACTGCCAGCACCCGGGAGCACGTGGCCTTTGCTCGGCTCGCTCAGCCCTTTCCGCTGAGGCGGCAGCCGGGCACAGCCACCTCCCGGCAGCAAGGCAGTGTGGAAGTGGGTCAGGAGGTGGGATGCTGTGGCTTTGATCCCTGACGATCCTCAGCCTGTCCTCATCTAAATCCACCAGCAGAACAGCTCCGGTCCAGGCTGGCAGCTGGTGCTGCCACGTTATCAGCACAGCTTGGCACTGCAACAGGGGCTGGTGGGGACCAGGTGGTGAGGACCAGTCTTGTGTTCACCCATGCAGGCTGTGGGCAGGCAGGAGTGTCTCCTCCCTCGCTGACCTCCCTGAGCATGGCCAGGGTGAGTCCACACTCATGTATTCAGGAGACCCTTCCTCCTGCTGTGGGCAGGTGCAGAGAGCAGGGTATTTCCAGTGAGGAGGAGAGGAACTGGGTTGTTCTCGCAGAAGCTGGTGGTGGTCACCTCTCTCTTCCCCCAGATCTTTGGCCCTGCCTCTTGGTGGGAAATTCAGTCTTGTCTTGTAGTGCTTGAGGTCAGGCAGGAGCATCTCTGGCGAGGACAACCCAATGTGCTGCCCGTGTCCTCCTGAGAGGCACCTTGGTGCCTCCGAGGTCATCATCAACTGGTGGCACTCAACCCTCCCTTCCTGCCGCACGTGGGCCCAGACATGGACCCTGGGCCCTGCCTGAGCTGCCTCTGGTCATGGGCATCTCGGGGCTGATCCAGGCAGCACCTCCCAAAACAGGTTTCTCTTTTGGGTTGGAAAAAAAAAATCATTTTTGTGGATGCCAGAGCCTGGAAGACCGTTCTTGCTCTCAAATTCAGTAATAGCCTTTGCAACAGAGCTTCTTCCTCCTCTCATCCTCCAGCAAGCAAAAGGTCCAGAATGGGTTTTCTTGGAACACTTAAAAACTTGGAAAGCATTTACTGGCAATAACGGAGTTTTCTGTCTTTGCACAGTGTTTGTGTTACCCAAGAGCTGCTTGACATTTTCCCAGCAGCAGCCGTAAGACCTGCGGGGGTGGTTGGGGGGGCAGCTTGAGTTTGAGGGTGCGGCGGGGCGAGCAGGATTTGGGATCTCTGCGAGGGCAGCAGCCTGCTCCTGCCTGACCTGCAGCATTCGTCCTCTTAAAAGTGAGCCACAGCTTGGACTCCCTTGGTTTGCTCCGGATTCCTTCAAGGGGGTGCATGACAAAGGTTTCTGCTCAGTGGCAGGGGGGCTTATTTGGGGGTGTTTCAGGTGCTGCTGTGTGGGGTATGTGTGTGTGGGTCTGGGGGACCTGCTAAGGGATCCTGTGGACCAGAGGTCAGCTGGAGACATGGCACTTTGTGAGGCGCTTGAAGGTTCCTTTGCCAAGTCTCCCTTGCTATTCCTTTCCTGCTTGCTGTGAGCGGGGGTTCTGGTGGACTTTTTGGGGCTGAAGTGTAAGATCTCTTCTGCTTTCTCCTGCCTGGAGAAAGATCCTTGAACACAGATGTCCCTACTGTTGTAGGAATCTGTCTTCTGTGCATGGAGTGGCAAAGAGAAGGTGGGTTTTTCGTGCTCTGAGAACACGTGTGGGTTTAGCATTGGGGCTGGGAAGGTGCTTGCAAAGCCAGGAGAAGGCTTTTGGTTTAGGGTTGGGGCTGGGAAGGTGTGTGCCAGGGCAGGAGAAGGGTCCTGGGTTTCGGGTTGAGGCTGGGAGGGTGTTTGCCAGGGCAGGAGAAGGCTCCTGCAGAGGTCAAGGAGCTGGTGGCAGAGAGCAGGTGAGGCAGGCAGGTGTTGCTGTGCCTGCAGCCCTGCGTGGGTCTCAGCTGCTCCTGCTGCAGCTCTGTTGCCACCGGAGCTGTGCTCGCTGTGTGCGTTCACTGGCACCGGCCTGGGAGCCAAGGTCGGGCAGGCTGGGTCAGCACCCTCCCCTCCTCTTACTGTGGCACCCTGAAACCCCTGCTGAGGTTGCTGGGTGCCAGGTGCGTCCAAGGAGCCGATACCATCCCAGCCAGGGCTGGAGAATGTGCTGTGGAGCATTTGCCAGGGCGTTGCTCGTGGGTCGTGTGCCCATCCGTGTCCCTGGGCAGCTTTCAGTGCTGCCAGGCTTCGGAGCATGGCTCGGAGCTGACCCCAGCAGCTGCCCGCTGTGATCCTGTCGGGATGTGCCGTGCTCAGAGGCTGGCACTGCTCGGTGGGGGCTGCCCAGAGTCCGGCAGTGCGGGCAGGAGGCTTTGCTCGTACCAGGGCTGCCCCTTCCTTCTCTGTGCCGCACTGCAAGCCCAAAATCCCGGCCCTGATGTCTCCTGATGGGACAGCAGTGCTCTGTCAGGAAATGCCACTGCAAATGGAGACACAAACAACTTGAAGGGATGGCGGATGCTTCCCGAGAGGGGGAGGAGGCGGCGGGGGATCGTCCTCAAGCGCACGGACCTTCTCTTGTGCTTCCCTACCCTTTTCTGATGCTCGCCTCTCCGAGGGAGAGTTTCTGCTGGGAAAGCACCGGCAGTGTTGCAGAACCAACCCTTCACACGGCAGGAGGTGAAGGCACAACTTGAAATCTCCACCATCCCAAAATAATGGGCTGCCAGGGGTTTGACGGCCTTCCTGGGGCTGCTGTTTGCGGTTCTGTAACCCTGTGCTCTTGCAGCTCGAGGAAAGCTGTTCCTGTCTGCTGCTGGGAAGGACCCAGGTTGGGTGTTGAAAGAGCAGCTTCCATTGCTGGGAACAGCCATGCCAGAAACCAGGGGCTCTTACTCTTAGGAGATGGAACACAGTGGTTATTTTGCCCTGTTTGGGGTCAAGCCAGCTGCTGTGGCACCAGGCTGGAAGCCGAGAGCTGCCCTGGGCTGGATGGGGTGTGGGGCGCTGCCCTCCTGCTGCCCAGCTCCACCAGCACCTGGCACTCACGGCTCTCTCCTCTCTTCCAGGGTCCTGCGGAGCGGCGGTGGCAGCGCTGGGCCCCTTCTGATGGGAGGATGGTTGTGCTCAGGCAGTTTGGGCTGCTGCTCTGGAAGAACTACATCCTGCAGGTAGGCTGGCACTGCGCCCGGGAGGCCGCTTCTGACACCGCTAAATGGGGGTACAGCAGAGCTTGCCCAGCCTCTGGCTCCTCCAGGAAACCTCCCCCGTGGGCACAGGGCATCTCTAGGAGGAAAACTGGGTTATTCGTGCACGTGGTGTCTTTTGTGCTGAGCTGTGTGACCTTATGGGCTGTGCTATGTGCTCAGTTTCCTTGTCCCCGGCCTGCCCTCTGGCCATGAGCGTAGCTCCCCTTCTCCTGGGACAGGGTAACCCACACACCCACCCATGTGACAGTGGGGTTTTTTGAGCTGTCTCATTGCGCAGCCTCCTCCGGAAGTGCCGGTGCCTCCAAAACCGCTGGAGCCCTGGGGGTTTTTCCCTTCCATTGTTTTCTACCACTCTTAGGAGCAGCTTTTAGAGGTCTTAAAAATATTAAACCACTGGCACCCACTGCCAGCCCACCTCCCAGCGTGGCAGCTGGGCGGTGCTGAGGGATTTGTGGACGTCAGGGCCGGCAGGTCCCGGCTGGTGCTGGCCGAGGCCGCAGCCCCTTTAAGCAGCGTGTGGGTGTTCCCAGGCAGATGCTGTGGCTCCTCTGGGACCCGGGGCCAGCCCTGGCAGAGCTCGGGGGAAGAGGACGGAGCAGGGTTGGCTGCAGCCTGGCTTTACGCTTTCAACTACCTGTCTGCAGCTCAGCACGGCATTGCTGTAAAAATAAACCAAAGGAAGAGGGAAGTGCTGGCTGCACCCGGCCTTCCAGCAGGCACGGAACAAGGAGCAGCCGTTGGAGGGGACAAAAGGGACTGGTGGCAGGGCTGATTTGCAGCCAGGAGCATCCCCCATCCTCTCTGCAGGGGAAAAGCGTCGTTTTCTGGGTGTGCTCCAGAGTGGGGACACGTCTCAGCGGGTTTTCCAAGGCCACAAGCTGACTTAGGTTTACTGTGTGGGGACACAGCTAAAATCCTGTTCCTGATAAAGACACAGAGCTCCCAAGTCACCCCCACCCCGCTGTGAGGATGGATGCTGGCACACGTGGCTCGTCCTGAGCTGCTCTGGCCAGGCGGAGGTGGTGATTATGGATGAGTATCCCTGTCACCTCTGGAACACAGCGCTTGAATGACTTCTGCTGCAGGGCTGGTGAATGTGTATGAGCCTGCAAGTTCAGGGAGGCAGAGAGCTGTTCTGGAGGCAGCCCAGGAGATAGGGAGAGGTTTAGTACGATAGTAAATCAGCGGGAGGCAGCTGGGCTGCCAGGGCTGCATTATAAACCCATCAGACATCTGCAGCGTTCGCTTTTATGAGCGTGGCTGTTGGGAAAGCTCCTTTTTCCCTGCCTGCCCGGAGCTGCTGCCTCCTGCCTGTGCTGCCGGGGCCGGCTGTGGACTGTTCCTCCCAGGGGGAGCCCCAAGAGGTGCTTCTGGCTTTGGCAGTGGGTGCTGAGAGCCAGGGTAATCGTAGTCCCTGTACCATCTCCTGAAGGAAACACTGTCCAAGATCCCATTCACCCTGGCTCCTGTGGGGCTGTCTCCCTCCCCAGGATGTCCAGGCTGTGCTCAGGGCTCCCTACCTGCCCCACTGGAGATTCTGCCCACTGGCTGCTGGATACAATCCAGTTGCTGAGACAGCAAAGTTGTGAGATGAAAGCCGTTGGTGCTCCTCTTTCCTAGTGGTGCTCCTCTTTCCAGCCTGGCAAAGGGGAGGGTAGAAAATCCCCACGTCTTGTGAAGCCCAAATTAGCCAGAGGCCTCAGAAAAGGTTAATGCTGCTGCTGCTGCTCCAAGCATGTGCTCTGAGTGAGCAGCCATGAACCCCTGTGGCCAGGGACATCTCTGAGCTGTCACTGCTGTGGCTGTGGCTGAGTGTGCTGTGCTGCTCTTGAGCCTGGGCTGGGGTGAAGGCAGCTTGTTTTGCAGGAGGAAATCACAGAATCCCAGAATGGTTTGGATTGGAAGGGACCACCCATCCCGCTCCCTTGCCAAGGGCAGGGACACCTTCCACTAGCCCAGGTTGCTCCAAGCCCTGTCTAACCTGGCCTTGGACACTTCCAGGGATGAGGCAGCCACAACTTCTCTGGGCCAGTGAAATAAGGCAACACAGGTCCAAATTTCAGCTCTCCTCCCCTGGACCTGCCTGGCTGCTGCACCAAGCGCTCAGCTAAGCTGTGCCCCCCTGCCCATGGTGAACCATGGTGTGCCCAGCCGAGCTCTGTGCCTCCCTCTCCACTCCTTCCCCACATGGGTGATGCAGTTTCCAATGGGAACAGCCTGGTGCTTGCTACTCTCCTTGGGAGCAAGCCTGACCTTTACAGTGATGTTGCGAGCATGAATCCTTCAGCACATCCTGGCACTGGAGTAGAACATCAGGGGAGTGAGACTGCAGGGAGGCGGGTGTGCTGCATGGTGCTGGTTGGGACCAGCGCTCCCCTTGGCCCCATGGTCAGAGACAGCAGAATTGTGAATGTTTTGGGTTGAATGGGACCTTAAAGCTCATCTTGTTCCTACTCCCCTGCCATGGGCAGGGACACCTTCCACTAGACCAGGTTGCTCAGATGACCACAGTTCCCCTGGACACCAGTTTGAAATGCTAATTGACCTGGGTCGATGCTAATGAACCTGTGTTGGTGGGGGGTGTTACTAGCTAGGGGGAATTGTGCAGGAGAGGTAGCCCTGGGGGAATTGATGGATGATGCTCCCTCCTGAGTGCAGGGTTTGAGTTCATTCTCCAGTTGCTTGAGCCTCAATTAAAAGAAAGAAAAAATGAGCCACTGTGTGCAGTGCAGGAGTGGCTTGGGTATGCCCACGGGTGTGCTTGCCGTGCTGCAGCTGTTCTGTGGCCGGAGGCTCTGCTGGGCCCCATCCTGGGATGCAGATCCCATGTCCAGCTGCCTGGAGCAACTCAGCTCCTGCAGGAAAAGTTTCACTGGTTCCAGCAGCGTTGCTGCACGTGGCAGAGCCCCAGGTCACGGGGAAGGAGCAAAGGACCAGCCTGGGTCATTCAACCCAGCAACGTGGTGAGGAAGGCTCTAATGGAGGCTGATTTGAGCTGGAGCACTGCTTAGGGTAGGGGACACTTTGGCTGGAGAGTCCTGAAGGATGTGGGAACCAGCACAGCGTCATTCCTGGGCTCTGGAAAAACCCAGGTTGTGAAACCTTGTGGAATGCAAGAATGCTGCTGCTCCGTGGTGTTCTCATGGCCTGAACCTCGTTACTGTGCTCATCTACCTTCTGTGTTTGCACTTCTTTTTTATCAAGAGAGAGAGAGTGTGCTATATATGGATAGGTATCCGTGTATAGACACATACCATGGTAGATATCTAGATGTCTGTGTATATATAGACATATAATGTATTTTATAGCCTTACCCCCATCTTTGTACCTTTTCCCTGCCCCGCAGAAGCGGCAGATCCTGGTGACAGTGATCGAGGTGTGCCTGCCGCTGCTCTTCGCCGCCATCCTGATCGCGCTGCGGCACCGCGTGCACTCCGTCAGCCACCCCAACGCCACCCTCTACCCCACCGAGTCTGTGGATGACCTGCCCAGCTTCTTCTCCTCCCGGCATGCCAGCAGCCCCTGGGAGCTGGCCTATGTCCCCTCCAACAGCAGCGCCGTCCGGAGCATCGCCGAGGCGGTGGAGAGAGCTCTGCCCATCAACATCAAAGGTGAGCAGGGCTGGGGCTGCCCCTTCCACCCCAGAAATTGGTGTGAATCTTTACTCTGAGTAGCCTGGTCCAGTGGAAGGTGTCCCTGCCCATGGCAGGGGCTTGGAGCTGGATGGTCTTTCATGTCCCTTCCAATCCAAACCATTCTGTGACCAATTCTAAATCCTTATGCTCCCAGAACACTTTTTTTTTCAGAACTTCAAGGCCTGTAGTTTGATTTTTTTCCCCCACTAAAATGACAGGATTTTGAGTTGCTTTTTGGTCTCTAAAATGCAGTTTCCATCTAGAAAAATATCACCCTAAACCAGTTAAAGAAAGTCGCAGTGCTTCCCTGTGAAAAAGTATTTTTGGAAATCTTTTGGCACAGAAAATTTTAGCACTTGGTGTTCCAAACTGTTAGGATTTTCTGTGGGAAAGCTGACTCCTGCTCTCAGGGAGGAGGAATGTCTGCATGCCCAGGATACAGGGCAGCATCCTGTGTAACTGCCCCGTGTCTCACAGCCAGCATGGCACGTCCCTCCTGTCCTGGAGCAAACGATGCTCCTGGTGATGGCTGAGCGCCCATCCATGGTGCGTTGCTGTGCCCCATTCCTGCATCTCCACGTTTTCCCCTCCACAGCTCAGGGCTTCACCTCGGAGCGGGACTTCGAGGAGTACGTCAGGCTGGACAACCGCTCGGGCAGCGTCCTGGCCGCCGTCGTGTTCCGGCACCGCTTCCCGCACAGCTCGGCCCCGCTGCCCCTTCAGGTGAGCGAGGGGAAGGTGGGGACAGCATCCCCCCTCCGGGTGTCATCCGGGTGTCATCCAGGTGTCATCCAGGTGTCACTGCCGTCTGTCCCACCCCCCTCCGACCCTCCGTGTGCTCCTTGCAGGTGGAGTATGAGCTGCGCTTCAAGTACAGCCCGAGGAACGCCCCGCGCAGCGAGCAGACGGGGCTGAACCCCAACCTGGACCGGGACTGGCACACCAGTTACCTCTTCCCCCTCTTCCAGCTGCCCGGGCCCCGCGAGGCCAAGTTTGCTGATGGGGGGACGCCGGGTGAGCACGGCCGAGCACGTGGGGTCACCTTCCTGCAGCACCTGGCAGGCTCTGAGCTTTTAAAGAAATAGGCTCATTTAAAAGAAATTATTAAATTCAGTTAATTATAAGGAAGTGTTGATTTATATTTATACCAGCATTAAGTTTATCTATGCATAAGGCAAACAATTAAATATTTATTTATATAAGCATATATTTATTTTATATAAATACAAGCAAGTGATTAAATATTAAATATTTATATAGATATTAAAAGTCTTAAATTTACATATAAATCTTTATGAATACATAAATAGTTAAATGGTTATGTATTTGTGTAGATGTTTATATTCAGTTTTAGGCATATATAAACAATTCCACATTTTTAAATTAATATTTAATGTTAATTATTAACGATAGGCCTTTTTAATATTTATTTGTATATTTAATTAATTAATATGTCTTTATTTTATTGAGTTATTATTTAGGTAGAATTTAACTTTATTTACAATTTTGTTATATTCATTATAGCTATCCTTTATTTATATTTTATCCTGTGACTTCATGGGCACTGTTTGGCCTCTGGGCACCTCTCTTGAGCAGGGTTGGATAAGAATAAATTTCTATGTGCATGAATCATTTTAAAATTTAATATCTTTTCCCATTTCGATTTTTAATGGAAATTTTATTTCACGATCCAAACTGCCCAGTGTTTATTGTGCTGCTTAAGTACTTGAAAAGTAAATAGAGCAGTTCTGTGGTTTGGGGTGTTTAAGGGCAGCCAAACCACTGGCAGAACAGGAGCCAGCAGGGACATTGCTGGAGCTGGCGCTGGCTTAGGACTGGATTTTTGGGAACTTCTCCTGTGGTGGCAAAGGGAATATTTCCCTCAGTGGGATTTCTCCCCCTGTATTTGATTGCAGTGTCCAGGGAGAGGGAGAGTGAGGGTGAGGAAGTGGGCGAACAGGTTTTGCTCACAGTGTGTAAATAAAGCAGAGCCCCAGAGTGTTTGCTCAGTACATGAGTTAATATCAAACAATGTTCCCAATCTCATATTTCCACTTTTATCTTCTCTCTCTGTGGGTCATTTTAACCAACTGACTTTCAAAATGTTCATTTGGGGTTTTGTAAGAGAATTTAAATTCCTGTCCAGGTAACACTTGGCTGCAATTCCACTTAAAAATAAACTATTTTAAGTTTATTTTGTTATTTAAAGCTGTGTTAAGAGAGGTTTAGGTTGGATCTCAAGGAAAGGCTCTTCCCCCAGAGGGTGCTGGGCACTGCCCAGGCTCCCCAGGGAATGGGCACGGCCCCGAGGCTGCCAGAGCTCCAGGAGCGTTTGGACAGCGCTGCCAGGGATGCCCAGGGTGGGGTTGCTGGGGGATCTGTGCAGGGCCAGGGTTGGATCCATGATCCTGGTGGGTCCCTTCCCACTTGGGAGATACTACTGGAAAATTAAAATTTTTTCAGCGTTTTCTAATGTACAAAAATGTAAGTCACACGTTTACAAAGAAAAAGAAAAAGGGATGGAACACAAGCCCAGTGGCTTGTGGTGGTTGATGGTGACAGGTAATCTCACAGCCATGCTGTGGGACAGCGACCATGAACTGAGTTTTCCTGGCAGCTCCTCCTAGGGGAAGGTGTCCCTGCTCTAGGGGAAGGTGTCCCTGCTCTAAGGGAAGGTGTCCCTGCTCTAGTGGAAGGTGTCCCTGCTCTAAGGGAAGGTGTCCTTGCCCATTGCAGGATGTAGAACAAAATAAGCTTTAAGGTCCCTTCAAACCCAAAGCAGTGGTTCCATGAGTTTGCTGTGGTATCAATCCTTCCCCTGTGCCCCGTGGCACAGTGATGCTTGTGTTGCTTTTGCTCTGCACTCCAGTTTTAGTCCCTGTTCCTCTTCCCATGTGATCCTTCCCACAAAGGCTGTTTGTCCCTCCAAACCCCAGACCCGTCTCTATTCCCCGTGGTTCTTGCCGTGCAGGTTATCTCCGGGAGGGATTCCTGGCGGTGCAGCACGCGGTGGACAGGGCCATCATGCAGTACCACGCCGGTGCCAGCTCTGCCAGCCTGCTGGAGAACATCACTGTGGTGGTGCAGCGCTTCCCCTTCCCGGCCTACGTCAATGACCTCTTCCTCCTGGCCATCCAGAACCAGCTGCCGCTGCTGCTCATGCTCAGCTTCACCTACACCTCGCTCAACATCGTCCGCGCCGTCGTCCACGAGAAGGAGAAGAAGCTGAAGGTGAGCGCTGGGATGTGTTCCCCTCACTCTGCAGCCGTTCCCAATGGATGATGGCTTTGCATTAGGAACAAAATCCCTGTTGGGTGTAGAGCCAGTGAGCAGGAGGTGGGGATGGCAGCGGATTAGCGAGCCCCAGGGAAGAATGTTGCTAATCCTGCTGCCGGCGTGAGGCTGGGCTCTCCTTGCTGTGCAAGCCGGGGTGCTGGACCACAGGGATGGTGTTTCTCCTGGGCCAGGAGAGAGGGCAGCACGTGTGGGTTCCAGAGTTTGTGGATTCAAGAGTTCAGCCTGTGGGAAGGAAGGTTTTTGCCTTTTGAGAGTAGCGACCCGATGTGGGTGTGCTGTGGGGGCGGCTGGAGCTCGGCCACGTGGTTGCGACAGCAGGGCTTGGCTTCTCCCAGGCGTTGGGTGTCCTGCCCTGTGCTGGGTGGCCCTGGTGGCACCACTGGCACCCTGCCCTGGGTTTGGGCTCAGCTCGGCTCTCTGGGGACTCCTGCAGTGGTGGCAGCCCTCGTTTAGGGAGGTGGAGGACACCGCGCCGTGCTGGTGGCTGTGCAGGACCACTCTGGTGGCACTTGGGGCTGCCACCTCCCTGCTTGTGCCACCTCTGCCTTGCCCCAGCCATGCCCGGGGAGTGTGGGTGCAGCCCTGGGTGATGCTGTGACCTCCCACAGGAGTACATGCACATGATGGGCCTCAGCAACTGGTTGCACTGGAGCGCCTGGTTCCTCATGTTCTTCCTCTTCCTCCTGGTGTCCGTGTTCTTCGTCACCGTGCTCTTCTGTGTCAAGGTGAGCGTCTGGCCCCAGGCCACGAGCTCTGTGCTGGCAGGGCACAGGGATGATAGGGCCACTCTGCCATGGGACTGTCCTGGTATCCCAGGGCTCCTCCAAAGGCTGGAGTTTGGGTTTCCCGGACCGAGGTGGGCAGTGCTGCCCCACAGCTGCATTCAAGGCAGGGGTGACTCCCCCCAGAGGGAGCTGGGGATTGGAGCCCCAGGGACACTCCATGCAGAGCAGGACCACCCTGCTCCCAGAGCCTCTGAAGGGCCTCAGGCTCTCCCCTCTGCATGTGCCCACACCATGGCAAGCAGGAGGGGGCTGTCTGAGTGTTGGCCGGGGTGCCCCCTGCCCCTTAGACCCTGCATCACACGAGGACAATCTGTATTTCCTCCCTCTGGAGTGGTCTGGGAGTTCCTGGGTGTTCTCACCCATCCCAGTTTGTCTCCAGCCCCAGGTCTGGGCTGTTAAAGCCACAGCTGGCTCCAGCAGCTCTGGGCTTCACAAGATTTTCTTGGCAGGTGAGTGAACAGGGAGCGGTGCTCACCAACAGTGACCCCACGCTGGTGTTCACCTTCCTCGCCATCTTCTCCATCTCCTCCATCTCCTTCAACTTTATGGTGAGCACCTTCTTCTCACGAGGTGAGTCCCCCCACGCTGCCTCCCTGTGTTACTGAGCACTTTGACTTGTGGAGGGGGCATTTCTTCCCGTTTTTGGCTGCATTTTCCCCACAGTGTGTGGAACAGGATGTTGGTACTGGTTGCTTCCCAAACCAGAGCAGGTCCAAGGGCTGGAGCCCCTCTGCTCTGGAGCCAGGCTGGGAGAGCTGGGGGTGCTCACCTGGAGAACAGAAGGCTCCAGGGAGAGCTCAGAGCCCCTTGCAGGGCCTAAAGGGGCTCCAGGAGAGCTGCAGAGGGACTGGGGACAAGGGATGGAGGGACAGGACACAGGGAATGGCTTCCCAGTGCCAGAGGGCAGGGCTGGATGGGATATTGGGAAGGAATTGTTCCCTATGGGAGTGGGCAGGCCCTGGCACAGGGTGCCCAGAGCAGCTGTGGCTGCCCCTGGATCCCTGGCAGTGTCCAAGGCCAGGCTGGATGGGGCTTGGAGCAGCCTTGGCTAGTGGAAGGTGTCCCTGCTCATGGCAGGGGGTGGGAGAAGGTGGTCTTTAATGTCCCTTCCAACCCAGACCATGCCCTGGTGTGTGACAAGCTCATGTCTTAGGGCCTCATCTGGCTGGCTTGGCCCCAGACTCTGCTCTGGCATGGACAGGGGGCTTCTGCAGCTGCCCACCATGGGGTTGGGGTCAGGCTCCTGCCTTGCTGTGGGATGTGGGCATGTCCTTGTCCTGCCCCCACATAACCATGCTCTGTGCACAAATCTGGCACGTCCCTGGATGGGAAGCTGGTGAGGAATGCTGGGTGGCATCACCGTGACGTTTTCCCTCTCACTTTTCCCTGCCCTGGCAGCAAACGTCGCAGCTGCCGCTGGCGGCTTCCTCTACTTCTTCTCCTACATCCCCTACTTCTTCATCTCGCCCCGCTACGACCTGATGTCCCACAGCCAGAAGCTGGCATCCTGCCTCATCTCCAACGTGGCCATGGCCATGGGGGCGCAGCTCATCGGCATGTTTGAAGGGAAAGGTGAGTAGGGCCGTCTGTTCCTGGGGAGAGGAGCATCCCCTTCCTGTCAGCCTGAGTTTGTGGTGGGGTGGGGCTGGCTTGGTGGAAAGACAGCAGGGAGAAGCACTTTCCTGCTTCGAAGTAGAGCTGATTGCTCCCATAGCAGGGCTCTCCGAACTTGTGCCCGTGCCCCTGGGCTGTGCAGAATGCCATCCTCACTCTAATTACCAAAGGAATTCTGTTCTAATGGATGGGAACCATTGCATTTCCTTCTTCCTTTAATTTCTTCAATTTAAGCAGTCTGCTGTTGCTTCCAGCAGAGCTGTGCATTTACTCAGTGCTGGCAGTAGATCAGTGGCTGTAGTGATGGAGGGGTGATGCTGGAGAAGGGATCATTTCTTCCCAGGCAGTGGCAGAGGATGGCATGGAAGGAGCATGGTGGGGTGGGGAGCCTCGAGGTGTCAGTGCCTCTTTTCCCTCCATCTGCAGAGGGATCCTAGAGCTGTGCAGGTGCTCCTGGTTACAGAGCAGTGAGCTGGCAGAGGGGCTGCTCTCTGCCAGTCCTGGAGAAGATGGTCCTCCTGGGGATGCAGAGGTAGCAGTGCCCCGTGTGCTTTGCAGGGACTGGCATCCAGTGGAGGGACCTCATGAAGCCCATCAGCGTGGATGACAACTTCACCTTGGCCCAGGTGCTGGGGATGCTGCTCCTGGACTCGGTGCTCTATGGCGTGGTGGCCTGGTATGTGGAGGCTGTGTTCCCCGGGGAGTACGGTGTGCCACAGCCCTGGTACTTCTTCCTCACGGTGAGCACTGCTTGCACCCCTTCCCTGGGCTTGAGGGGCATCACTGGGGACGGTCACCACTTCTGTGCTGTGCAGCAGGCCAGTCTGATGGGCAAGGGTGGCACCATCTGGCCTCCAAAACCACGGGGTGTGCAGCATGTCCTCACTAAAGGCTGATGCAGCTGTAGGTTTTTACTGTGGATGAAGGTCGTCTTGGCTTTAAATCTCTCTCCCAGCACTTCTGGCGTGCAGGGTGTTGTTTAATGTTTCCAGGCCCAAGCAAAGGCATTGGAGAGAAACCCCAGGTGTGAGCAATCAGATCCAGCTATTTGACACCCCCGAGTGCTGCCATGCAGGCGGGCATGGGTGGCCTGTGTCCCACTGCCAGCCGCCACGTGCCAGGGGTGGGTGACAACTGTCACCCCGTCAGCTGAGCCGCCCTCGCTCTGCCAAGCCAAACACTTGGCATCACTGTCAGCAGCTGCAGCTGCAGTGGGCACTGTGGCTCCATGGCTGCAGAGAGGATATGTTCTATTTGATACTGGAGATGGATCCTTTGTTATTTGATAGAGAGGTTTTTCCTTCTCCCTTCCAAATTCCTCATCCCGGGGTGGTTTCACTCCGGTATCTCACTCCTTGCAGTCAGACCAGGGAAGCAGAGATGCAGCCATTGACAAAAGCTGATTTTGCATCCTGGAGTTGTTGAATTGTTATTCCCATGGGGATTTAAGGTCCCAAACACTTAGTTTCATTCCTAGAGGGCCAGGCCAAAAAAAGGGGCTGTAACTGCAGCAGCTGGACCCCAGGCTGTAATTAGTGTTTGTCCGGGGTTTTGGAGGGAGTGGTCATCCATGGGCTCTCCTGGGCAGGATGAGCTTCTGCCTGAGTGATTTTTTTTCTCAGTGAAATTTTTTCCATGGAGATGAAGATGGGGAGAAGCTGCTGTGTAACCACAGGCAGTCCTGCTGCAAGGGAGAAATGGGGGAAGGCAGGAGGGCAGGAGGAGCTGTTCTATCACGTCAGCCCTGCCTGCTGAAGATGTGCTGGTTGGCAATTCCCAGGCCAAGGAGAGTGGTCTGGGAGATCCTTGGGAGGCATCTGTGGGAGGAGGAGGGTGGCCAAGGCTGGGAAAAAGAGATGGGCTCTGCCTGTGCCTGACTTCTGTCTCTCCCTTCCTCCATCAGCCCTCATACTGGTGCGGGCGGCCCAGGACTGTTGTGGGGAAAGAGAAAGAGGAGGAGGAGGACCCCGAGAAAGCCCTGAAGAGTCAGTACATTGAGGAGGAACCAGCTGACCTCGTGTCAGGCATCAAAATAAAGCACCTTTCCAAGGTACTGACTGCCCAGCAGGGCACAAACACACCACAGTGTTGGTTTTGTAAAACTCGTTGCCTGCAGGCAGCTTCTGTATCCTCGTGCTGCCCTAGGGCTGGGTATGGCTCTTCCCCAGAGCTGGCTGCATTTTGTGGTGGGATGAAGTGCTGGGTACTTAGAGGTGCAGTGACATCTGTATTTAACTGGTTGACATCTGAATTTACCCTGAATTAGACCTGTTGTCTACTGCTAACGCCCCGTGAGCATCCCGGGCTTTGCCTGCTGCATGGAGCTGAGGCACTTGCCTGAAGTGCAGCACCAGCTCATGGGCGTGATCTCCACAGGTCTTCAAAGTGGGAAACAAGACAAAAGAGGCAGTGAAGGACCTGACAGTGAACATGTACGAAGGGCAGATCACCGTCCTGTTGGGACACAATGGTGCTGGGAAGACCACCACCCTGTCCATGCTCACAGGTAGGAGCATCCTGCTGCAGGGACTGATGACTTGACCCTCAAAGAAGAGCCAGACCCTGTCTCTGAGGGTGGGCAGGGTTTTTGATCTTCCTTGGAGCTCAGTTTGCTGAGCTGTTGGTCAGGGGTGCCAGGGTAGTGTGAGAGGGAGATGGAAAGAGCATGGAGGGTCCCTGCTCGGGCCTCCGCAAGAATGGGATCAGCCAGTGGGTGAAATGACAGCCAGGTTTTGTGCTGGAGAGCCCTGAAAAGAGACTGGACCTGCTGTAGGATTGCTCTCTGTAGGCTTTGCTGTGATAAGGCAGATAAGGTAGAACAGGTGTTTGTCATTCTTGAGCTGCTGAGCTCCACCATACCTGTTTTGGACACAGTGGCCTTTGATGGTCCTTCCCTGTTCTCTATTGCTCTGAGCTGCTCCTGGCAACTCAGGGGGCTCACGGGACCTTCCTGGAGCTCTGTCCTGGCCGTGACTGGCTCTCTGCACAGCTCAGAACCATGTTTGACCTGCCTGTTCCTCTCCTTTCTGCACTGGCAGGCCCAGTTCCCACCTGTGGGTGCCCTGCAGCCCACCCTGTGGGCAGGAGGAAGCTGTTGTACCCTGGCCTGAGCAGGAGACAGACTTGCTCTGCTTTTTTGGCAGAAAGCTGGTGGGAGGGGGGGGGGGGATGCTCATCAGGACCGTCCACCTTTCCACTGGCTCTTTGCCACTGGGGTCACCCTGAGGCTCTGTGTCCCGCTCCCCGCAGGGCTGCACTCCCCGACGGGCGGCCAGGCCTACATCAATGGCTACGAGATCTCCCAGGACATGGTCCTGATCCGCCGCAGCCTGGGGCTGTGTCCCCAGCACGACGTCCTCTTTGACAACATGACTGTGGAAGAGCACCTCCACTTCTATGCAGGGGTGAGCCTGGCACTGCGCAGGGGGCAGCCCTGGGGGAGGCACCTGGGCTCCTGAAGGTGGGGAAGTGTAGTGAGATCTATCAGGTGGGTCCAAAAATGATCAGAGGGTGAAGCCCCTCTGCTCTGCAGCCAGGCTGGGAGAGCGGGGGGTGTTCACCTGGAGAGGAGAAGGCTCCAGGGAGAGCTCAGAGCCCCTTGCAGGGCCTAAAGGGGCTCCAGGAGAGCTGGAGAGGGACTGGGGACAAGGGCCTGGAATGACAAGACAACAGGGCTCACTGAGAGACAGCAGGGTTAGATGGGATATTGGGAAGGAATTGTTCCCTGGGAGGGTGGGCAGGCCCTGGCCCAGGGTGCCCAGAGCAGCTGTGGCTGCCCCTGGATCCCTGGCAGTGTCCCAGGCCAGGTTGGACGGGGCAGCCTGGGCTAGTGGAAGGTGTCCCTGCCCATGGCAGGACAGTTGGCCTAGATGATCTGTAAGGTCCCTTCCAACCCAAACCATTCCCATGATAAGCAGAACAGCCCTTGCATCCTCTTCCCACCTCATCTGCAGGCTGGTGGAGGAGTGCAGGGTCTCAGACAGCACCACTCCATGGAACCACCCCTGCCAGCTGTGCTGGGGCTGGGCACAGCTGCAGGGTTGGGCAGGAGTCCATCTCTGCTTCCCCACTCTCCTGTCTGTGTGTGGAGGAGGGAGCGTGGTGGGGTTTGGCAGCCCTGCAGGTGGGCTCATCCCTCCCTTCCCCCTGTCTGGCAGCTGAAGGGATACCCACCCTCCAAGTGTCCTGAGGAGATCAACCACATCCTGAGGATCCTCAACCTGGAGGACAAGCGCCGCTCCCTGACCAAGGCTCTCTCCGGGGGCATGAAGCGCAAGCTGTCCATCGGCATCGCCCTCATCGGGGACTCCAAGGCAGGTGGCTTTGGTGGGCTCACCTCGTACCTGGGGCCAGTGCAGGTCCTTGGGGTGGCTCTGAGGCTGTTCCTCATCTGTGGTGAGCCAGTGGGAGAAGCAAGGACAGCAGGGAACGGGCAGGAGCACCTCCATGAAGGGGACAACTGTGAGGGCCATGCCTTGAGGCTCCGCTGTCTGGCAGCTGCTCCCCAAGATCATTACTGGGAGGCCAAGGCTCCCTCTGGGCCCTGAGGTTGTCCCCTCCTGTGCTGCTGGGCCTCTGCCAGCCCTTTCTGACCTGCACCCATCTCCTGTGTGCAGGTGGTGATGCTGGATGAGCCGACGTCGGGGATGGACCCAGCCTCTCGCAGAGCCACGTGGGATCTCCTGCAGCAGCAGAGGAGCAACAGAACCATCCTGCTGACCACTCACTTCATGGACGAGGCAGACCTGCTGGGGGACCGCATAGCCATCATGGCCAAGGGCGAGCTGCAGTGCTGCGGCTCCTCACTCTTCCTCAAGCGCAAATACGGTACGGGAGCAGCAGCAGCTGTGCTCCACGTCTTCTCCTGGCCAGGGAGGAGCAGGAGGGGGATAGAGAGCAGGAAGGGGGTCCATTGCTCCTTGTCTCATGTCTGGTTGCTCCCCATCCTGCTGTTCAGCCTCTCCTGAGGCCCGTCCCCACATTTGCTCTTTCATCGTGTCCGTGTCCGGCGCAGAGCGGTGCCTGAGCATCCCTCTCTGCTCCAGCCCCCTCCCCAGGCCAGGCTGGGCTGGGACTGACCCTCCTCTCCCTTCTCTCGTGGCTCCCCCCAGGGGCAGGATATCACATGGTGATGGTGAAGGAGCCCTACTGCAACCTGGGGGAGATCTCCCGCCTCATCTGCCAGTACGTGCCCAACGCCACCATGGAGAGCAATGCCGGGGCAGAGCTGTCCTTCATCCTGCCCAAGGAGAGCACACACAGGTAATGGCGTTGTCCCCTGCTGCCCCTCCCTGGGGGGATCCCTTTGTCGTCACACACTGTCTCACAGGCTTGCTGGAAAGGGGAGCTGCTCCCTGCATCAGCGCTGCTCATGGAAAATGGGCTTCAGTTCCTCCTGTGGTGCGGAGGGTGGCACAAATGAGGCAGAATGTTCTGGCTCTGAAATCAAATCTATGGACCCAGAAGGGTGACAGAGCTGATTGTCCCCATCTGCTCTGTTCTCGTGAGACCCCTCCTGCAGTGCTGCCTCCCGGTCTGGAGGCGCCAGCAGGAAGACGTGGAGCTGCTGGAACAAGTGCAGGGAGGCTACAAAGATGGTCCAAGGGCTGGAACCCCTCTGCTCTGGAGCCAGGCTGGGAGAGCGGGGGGTGTTCACCTGGAGAGGAGAAGGCTCCAGGGACACCTCAGAGCCCCTTGTAGGGCCTAAAGGGGCTCCAGGAGAGCTGCAGAGGGACTGGGGACAAGGGATGGAGAGACAGGACACAGGGAATGGCTTCCCAGTGCCAGAGGGCAGGGCTGGATGGGATATTGGGAAGGAATTGTTCCCTGGGAGGGTGGGCAGGCCCTGGCACAGGGTGCCCAGAGCAGCTGTGGCTGCCCCTGGATCCCTGGCAGTGTCCAAGGCCAGGTTGGACATTGGGGCTTGGAGCAGCCTGGGACAGTGGAAGGTGTCCCTGCCCATGGCAGGGGCTGGAATGGGATGGTCAGTAAGGTTCATTGCAGACTCAAACCCTTCTGTGTTTCCATGATTCTGTGATAGCTGAGGCCAGAACAGCCAGTGGAGCCCAAACTCTGCCCTTGGGGACAGGGGCGTGCTCAGCGCCACAGGCTGCCCTGCGGTTGGATGCAGGACTCCAACTAGCTGCAGGACTGATGCCCAGAGGGTCTTAACCCCGGAGTGCCCCCTCTCACGACTGTCAGTGTCTGACATCTCCCTTCTCTGCCCAGGTTTGAGGCCCTGTTCACAGAGCTGGAGCAGAGGCGGGAGGAGCTGGGCATCGCCAGCTACGGCGCCTCGGTCACCACCATGGAAGAGGTGTTCCTCAGGTAGGTGGAGGGGTGACCAGTGCCCGTGTGCTTTGGTGATGTCCAGCACAGCTCTCCGGGGCACTTGTTGGCATTGGTCTCTTGGGTTTGGTTTCCCCAGCTCAGAAGAGCTGTATCCTGCCTGGATCTCTGTTTCATCACCCGCTTTGCCTCCTGGCACAGGGTTGGGAAGCTCGTGGACTCCAGCATGGATATCCAGGCCATCCAGCTGCCTGCTCTGCAGTACCAGCATGAGAGACGCTCCAACGACTGGGCCATGGATGACTCCAGCAGCCTGAGTGGCATGACGGACATGACAGATGACAGCGGGGCACTCATCACCGAGGACTGCTCCAGCATCAAGCTCAACACTGGGGTGAGTGCTGGGGGGGTCAGGGCAGCAGGAACGGGGAGGGGACATGTGAAGGGGGATTTGAAGTAGGGGTTACCAGGTGGAGCCTCCCCCACGGCTGCTCTTGTTGCACGTGGTTTGGAACATCAAACCGAAAGACCAGGTTGGGTTAGGACAAACAATTTTTAGGGTTGGTAGGGTTGGTCACTTCCATTCTCTTCATGTTAATCTTGGGGTCTGAGTTGCTCTTCAAGGTGTTCCAGGAGATCTAATGTGGTTTTCCATCTGCTGTTGTTCCATCACTTGGAAGGGAGATGAGGAAATCCATCTTCCTTCCCTTGCTCGTCCCTGGCAGCCCTTCATGCCCTGCTGCCTCTGCGCCTGTGATCAATGTCCCTTGTCTTCTCAAGGGCACATCTCAAAGGCAGAGGGGGAGAAGGACGTTGCTGGGTTTGAAAAGCAGAGAAGGTGCTTGCAGGGGCTGGGCTGGGCACTCAGGTGTCTCACCCGGTCACTCTGGCCGGCAGCTGCCCCGCAGTAATCCTGTTTGGGAACCTCAGCTGCTGGGAGGTGGAGGAAGGTAAAGGTCATGGCTAAAGCTGCTTTTAACACCTGAGTCACACCAAGGGACTCCAAGCCATGGAGGTGGATGTGCTGGAGCTGGGCAGCTGCCCTGCTAATCCCTTTATAGGCTTGGCTGGAGAGCAGGCTCTGCTGCGGGCTGGCAGCGTGCATGCAGGATGGGGGTGGTTTGGGGTCATCTTCCCCATCAGCTGCGTGGGATGATGTGTCCACAGCTGGCAGGGCTCACCTTGACCTGGCCTCTCTCCTCGCAGTTCTACCTGTGCTGCCAGCAGTTCTACGCCATGTTCATGAAGCGGGCCATGTACAGCTGGCGCAACTGGAAGATGGTGGCAGCGCAGTTCCTCGTGCCTCTGATCTTCACTGCCTTTGCCCTCATCGTGGCCAAGACCTTCCCGGGCCCACGGGACTCGTCCCTGCTGCGGCTGACACTGGAGCCCTACGGCCAGACCATCGTGCCCTTCTCGGTGTCGGGCACCGCGGGCCTGCCGCAGAGGCTGGGGGAGCAGTACGTGGAGCTGCTGGAAGCCCAGCGTCAGTCGCCACTGGAGGTGCTGGGTGAGGGCTCAGGGAGCACCCCTGGAGCAGGTGGTGCCCAGCAGGGTGTCCAGGGGCCACTGGTGTGGGTGGTTTAGGTCCCAGCTGCGGCGTATCCGATGCATTTCCTTCCTGCATGGGAGTGTCCCCTCCTTGGCAGGGCCTCTCCTTACCTGAGCAGAGCTGTCTTCTCCATAACCCCATGTTTGTGGCCACTGGAACAGGCTCCCCAGGGAAGTGGTCATGGCCCCAGTGCTCCCAGAGCTCAAGGAGCTTTGGACAATGCTCTCAGGGATGCACAGGGTGGGATTGTTGGGGTGTCCTGTGCAGGGCTGGGAGTTGAACTCGATGATCCTTGTGGGTCCTTTCCAACTCAGGAGATCCTACGGATCTGCATTTCTATGATCAGGACTAGGGTGGGCCACCAGGGCTGAGTCTGCCTGGGCTCCTCTCCAGCTGGCCTCAGTTAGCTCTGGTGTGATGGAGCCCGCCTGTAACAGCGGTGGTGTTTGGCAGGTGGGCTGGAGGAGTACCTCATCTCCCGAGCCTCTGAGGAGGGAGGAGCCTTCAACGAGCACTACATTGCAGCCGCCTCCTTCGAGGGAGCAGGGAACCGCACGCTGGTCACGGCGCTCTTCAACAACCAGGCCTACCACTCCCCGGCCACTGCCCTCATGCTGGCAGACAACGCCGTCCTCAGGGTGCTGGCAGGCCCCAACGCCTCCATCACCGTCACCAACTACCCCCAGCCCCGCAACATCACCGAGAAGGCCAAGGACCAGCTCATGGAGTACGTGTGATGGTGGCACCAGGCTCGCATTCCTGCTGGGGCTCAGGGCTCCCATGGTGCATGTTGGTTTGGTTGTACTGGGGTCAGTGGAGGAGCCAGGCTGAAGCTTCTCAGACTCAAATGTAGCTGTGATTGCACTCAGGAGGTCAGGGGAGCAAAGCTGTGGAGATGACTTACCTGCTGAGCCTGGCAGCCACGTCACCCCAGGCACATCTCAGAGGGTGGCTGTTCCCCTCAAGATACTGGTTGGGGTTACTTTTCCCCAGGTGCTCATAGGAGAGGAGGCCATGTGGCCATGCTCTTCACAAAACCTCCCATCCAGGGCCTCTGAACCTCACCTAGACCAGAGGGGCCATGTGTGGGGCCTTGCCAAGGCTGGGTGGAGGTTTGTGGTGTGCAGGGTGGGCTGTGCCTGCGGGATGATTGTCTCCCTTGAGTGTTTCTTCAGCAAGCCCAGAGTGGGTGTGCTGGCCACAGCTTCCTCAAGAGGGGCAGCAGAGGGGCAGCTCTGGTCTCTGCTCTCTGTAACCAGAGACAGGACCCCAAGGAACAGCTGGAGCTGTGTCAGGGCAGGCTCAGGCTGGAGATCAGGGAAAGGTTCTTTCCCCAGAGGGTGCTGGGCACTGCCCAGGCTCCCCAGGGAATGGGCATGGCCCCAAGGCTGCCAGAGCTCCAGGAGCGTTTGGACAGCGCTGCCAGGGATGCCCAGGGTGGGATTGTTGGGGTGTCTGTCCAGGGCCAGGGGCTGGACTGGATGATCCCTGTGGCTCCCATCTCACTGAGACTATTCTATGATTCTATGCTGGCCCTGTGTAGCCTCAGCACTGGTTTGCTGAGTTGTCCCTGCCCTAACGTGTCCCCCTGTCCCCACAGAGGCCAGACTGGGTTTGCCATTGCCATCAACCTGCTGTATGGCATGGCCTCGCTCGCCAGCACCTTCGCGCTGCTGCTGGTCAGCGAACGCGCCATCAAGGCCAAGCACGTCCAGTTTGTCAGCGGCGTTTACGTGGTCAACTTCTGGCTTTCTGCTCTGCTCTGGGACATCATCAACTTCCTCATCCCTTGTGCTCTGATGTTGGTGAGTCACCCCTGGCACCCCAATGCCCTCCCCGTTGGTGGGATCTCTGGGTGCTGCTCCTCTGGGGTACGTGTGGGTGCAGGGAGAAGGACAAGGCCACTGGCGTTGTCTCTGTAGAAAGGACCAGCAAGAAAGCTGTCCCTTGGTCCTGCTGGGAGCTGGACCATGGCCAACCAGCTGGGGCAGCTGCCTCTGGCAGCTGAACACTTGGCTGTTGGGACTAGAAAATGTTAAATCCATGGGATCTTGGAGAGGAATTCCCCAGATCTGCCCTTCTGCATCCCAGTCTGCAGAAGGGGCCTCCCCTGGGGGCAGCCATGGGCTGCTGGTAGCACTCATCCATGAGGGGTTGCTTGGGTCCTGGGCTGCTGGGACAAGGAGACATCACCTGAGGTCAAGCCAAATGTGTCTTCTCCCCACATTGCTGTGCCCCAGGTGATATTCCAAGCCTTCAACGTGCAAGCCTTCACCCAGGACAGCCACCTCGTTGATGTGATGCTGATCTTCCTCCTTTATGGCTGGGCCATCATCCCCCTCATGTACCTCCTCAGCTTCTTCTTCTCAGTGGCAGCCACAGCCTACACCCGTCTCACCATCTTCAACATCCTGTCCGGCACCGCCACCTTCCTCGCCGTCACCATCATGAGCATCCCAGGTGGGTCAGTGCCCTCTGCACCTGCCCAGCCATCACCAAGAAGCTCCAGCCCCCAGGGGGGCTCTCTCACCCCAGGGCTCTTCCCACAATAGCCATAAAACCCTGCAACAGTCCACTCCCACCCATTCTATGTAACAAAATATGTTTGGTTTCCCTCTAAACTTGGCAGTATCAGAGTTTTTTCCTCCCAAACCAGCAGTCTCTAATGCATTGATCCACCTGTTCTCCTGTTTCAGAGCTGGGTTTGGTGGACCTCTCCAAAACCCTGGATAAAGTTTTTCTCATCTTACCCAATTACTGCTTGGGCCAGTGCATCAGTGACTTCTACCAGAACTACGAGTTCATTCAGTTCTGCACCTCCTCCGTTGAAGCCATCTTCATCTGCAAGGCCTTCAGTGAGTCTCCATGTCCTCACCTGACCAGCCCCCACAGCCTGAAGGGGGTTGTGTGGGGTGGATGGTGGAACTGGGCAGATCTATGGGGCCTCTACCTGGGTAGTAGCTCCAGGTACCATTTTAGAGCAGAAACTGGGCAGCATATGAGGACACGCATAGGAAAAAGCTGCTTAACTGGATCACCTTACTCATGATTAGGAGGAAAATGTGGGCTAGGGGAAGTTTCACAGATGTGTAAAGAAATCCCAATCCCAAGATTGGTGTCCTCTGCCTGCCTCAACTGGGAATCTTCTGCCAGATCCCCTCCAGACCCAAATCCTCTTGTGGGAAGCATTGGAAGGAGCTTTGGGCAGGGAGCCAGTGTGGGATGGAGATGAGCCTGGCAAAGCTTTGGGCTCACAGCATCCTCTGGAGTTTATCTGCCCCTCCCCAGAGTGTGACTTGATCCAGGAGTTGATTTTGTTCCATCCCTCCTCAGATATCAGTTATCAGATGAACTACTTTTCCTGGGAGACCCCTGGAATCGGGCGGTACCTGACCTCCTTGGCCGTCCAGGGTTTCTCTTTCCTCTTCCTCCTCTTCCTCATTGAGACAAACCTTCTCTGGAGACTGAGAACTCTGGTCTGTGGCATCTGCAGGCGGCGGAAATGGGTGAGTGAAGCACGAGGGAGGGAGCAGTAACGTGCCCTCCAAACCCAGGCCAGCAGTCCCTGTGAGCTGGAGACAGACTCTCACCACCTCAATCATCTTCCCAGGGAGCATCCCCAGAGCTGGGAGGAGCCAGTCCTGTTAAGGGTACGGATTGGCAAAGGGAGTGAGGCATCCCCAGAGGTGGCTGATGGAAGGGGTGGATCCTGCCAGGACTGGGGACGCTGGAGGACCCCGTTCATCCCCCAGCAGCCAGGTGACAGCAGAGTGTGTCCTCCCCCTGTGTTTAGGTGGCCCTGCTGAACAGGGTGTCTGTGCTGCCAGAGGACAGGGATGTGGCAGATGAGAGGAAGAAGGTTTTGGAGTCGCCACCAGAACTGCTGTCGTCTCTCAGCAGCCCTCTGGTCATCAAGGAGCTCACCAAGGTGAGGAGAGATGACCTGAGCATCCTGCTGTCATCTGAGCCGTGTCCTCTGGGGGCTGGCAAAGCCTGCCATCGGCTGCTGGCACAGCCTGCCTTGCCGTGCCATCGGGCAGTGACACGTGGCTCGTGTGTGGTCTCCTCCAGGTGTACGACAGCCGGGAGTCCCTGCTGGCAGTGGACAGGATCTCCTTGGCCGTCAGCAAGGGGGAATGCTTTGGTCTCCTTGGCTTCAACGGAGCGGGCAAAACCACCACCTTCAAGATGCTGACGGGTGACGAGAGCATCACATCAGGGGATGCCTTTGTGGATGGCCACAGCATTCTGGCCAACATCAAGAAGGTACCCAGGGCTGCAGGGGTGAGGTGGTGTTGCAGACCCGTCCTGTGTTTGGCTGGGCTGAGCCACCCTGCAGGTGCCTCCAGAGGACATGGTTGCAGTTCCAGAGGCAGAGACAATATCCCAGGGACATTGTGTCCTTGGCTGGCTCAGCTCTCCGTTATCTGCCATGTGGAAACAGTCCCCTCTCCACTGGGATTGCAGATGTGATACAGATGGAGTCCAAACCTGGTGAGGGTGGCAAACCCTTCACCAAAGGGTTTACCTCCGTAACTGGAAATGTGGAAAATATTGGAGGATGGTCTCTAAAATGAGTGTTTCAAACCTTTCCAGACCTCTGCTAGGGGTCTTCTTGCTGGGAATTGCCCACTTGCTTTGGAAGAGGAGGAGATGAGCAGGGGTTAGGCTTTCGGTCCAGTCCTGGGATTCCTCCAGCACTGTCCCAGATTTCACAGAATATTCCGATTTGGAAGGAACCCACAAGGACCATTGAGTCCAACTCTTAAGTGAATGGGGACCCCAGACATAGAGAGCATTCCCTGAGAGCATGCCCCAAATTGCTTCCTTCCCTGGAACTGCCTTGTCTCATGCTCTTGTCCCTGGAAGTGACCAGGACATGGGGGAGGTACCATCCCTCCAGCGCTTTCTTTCTCCTGAGAGCCTGGGCCACCCAAAATGCTCCCTCGCAGTGAGGAACCAGCTTGGCACAGGCATTATGAGCCCACCCAGTTGCTGCCCAGAGACACATCTGTGTCCATCCCTGTCAGCCCAGCTTCTCCAGGGGGCATTTCCCTCACAGTCTCAGAGCTGCGGCTCAGTTCCTGTCACTCTGAGCAAAACCTCCCAGAGGAGCAGCAAAGCCTGCCCGTGAGCTGATTGCCGTGCCTTCCTCTCGGCCCAAGGTGCAGCAGCGCATCGGGTACTGCCCGCAGTTCGATGCCCTCCTGGAGCACATGACGGGGCGCGAGACGCTGAGCATGTACGCGCGGCTGCGCGGCATCCCCGAGCGCTACATCGGCAGCTGCGTGGAGAACATGCTGCGGGGGCTGCTGCTGGAGCCGCACGCCGACAAGCTCGTCAGGACCTACAGGTGAGAGCAGCCACGGACAAAGTGCTGCCCCTCCTCTCTCGTGATGCTCCCTGTGCTCCTATTGGGTCTCTGTCCCCGTTCCCGCTCCCATTTTCGGCTGCATGTTGGACTCGATGCTCTTGCGGGTCGTTTGCAACCTTAACGATTCTGTGATTCCTCCGCAGTGGTGGGAACAAGCGGAAGCTGAGTGCTGGCATTGCCCTCATTGGTGGCCCTCCTGTGATCTTCCTGGATGAGCCCTCCACTGGCATGGACCCCGTGGCCCGGCGCTTGCTCTGGGACGCAGTGACACGGACGCGGGAGTGTGGCAAATCCATCATCTTCACCTCCCACAGGTGACACTTGGCTGGGCAGGGCTTGGCACGAGAGATCAGGGAGAGTGGTGGGGTCCAAGGGATGGGACGCACCTCCAGGGCCTGGTGAGTGGGCATGCACAGCCAGTGACTGGCTTTACCCAGATCTCCCTCCTTGAAGAGTCCAGAGAGAAGGGAATACACCTCCAGGCGCTTCCCAGAAGCTTCTGCTTCTGTCCTGGCGCTTACATGCCCAGAGAAGCTGTGGTTGCCCCATCCCTGGAAGTGTTCAAGGGGAGTGCTGGACTGGGCTTGGAGCAGCCTATTCTAGTGGAAGGTGTCCCTGTTCATGGCAGGGGGTGGATCGAGATGAGCTTTAAGGTTCCTTCCAACCCAAACCATCCTGGGCTTCTCTGAACGAGTCCTGTCCTTCCTGCAGCATGGAGGAGTGCGAGGCGCTGTGCACACGATTGGCCATCATGGTGAATGGGCAGTTCAAGTGCCTGGGCAGCCCCCAGCACCTCAAAAGCAAGTTTGGCAGTGGATACACCTTGCTGGCCAAAACCCGGAGTGAGGAGGAGGGTGAGCTGCAGGCCTTCAAGGCCTTCGTGGAGAAGACTTTCCCAGGTACCGTGAGCTGCTGGAGCTGTTGCCCTCAAAGCAGGGGCTGGGTGTGAACTTCAGCACATTCCCTAACCCAGAGCCTCTCCCTGCTCGATTCCCCAGGCAGCGTCCTGAAGCACGAGCACCAGGGCATGGTGCATTACCACTTGACCAACAAGAACCTCAGCTGGGCACAGGTAAGGGGGTGCTGGGAACCCTTCTCCTGCCCCTTCCTGTGTGGTGCTTTGCTTTCGGTGATGCATCCTTCCCGCGCTGCATTCTGCTGTGGCACGGGTGGGCACAGCTTCCCCGTGCTGGCACCGCCCTGCTCCTGCCCCTTAGCCCCAGGGACCGCCTGGCAGTGGCTTCAGGTGGTGCCACGTAGGCACCGCGTGGTCCCACCTTTACCCAGCCTCTGCTGCTGCGGGGTCCCAGCCCAGGGACACTTAAAAAGCCCACAGTACAGATACAGTATGTAACCCTCTGCATACAGTATACAGAGTTGCCTATAGAGTATATACATGGTATATCTCTATATACACTATCTGTCTATATGTACATTATCTATATATAAATACATGTATAGGACAGATATTCATAGTGTACAGATAATTTTCATATGCAGTATCTAAGTATATATATATTTTTATGTATCTATTATATGCACTGGATGTAGTGTATATAATATACTGAATATTGTATATATACAATATATACTATATTATATACTCTATAGGGTGTAAGGTAATACTCTATACAGATTATGTACTCTGGAGTTCATACTCTATATCAAGTATATAGTATAGTGTATAGAGTATATATAGAGTACACAGTATACAGATTATATAAAAACTATGTATAGGATTATATAAAAACTAGAGCGAGTGAGTTTATAAATATATATATGTAGTGAAGTGTAAAAATGATCTGTATGCTATATACAGATAGTTATGTATAGTGTATCCTATGTAGTTTTTTCTTTATTATATTAAGATTTTATATATATAATGCATTAGCAGAAACCTTGGGCAGGGATTCAAGGCCAGATACGTGTGTATATATGTAAATATATATATATGTGTGTGTGTATATATGTATGCATTTATCACATATGTGTAAAACAATCATATCCACAGCATATATTTTTAAATGGTGTCAGATATTCCTGGCTTCTCCCCACTCTCCTGCTCGGGAAGGTGTCATTTTCCTCGGTCTCCCTGGAGAAAAAAGCTTTCTGTTTTCCCTGCCACAGCTTGGGGATTCCTCTGTCACAGCCTGCGGTTCCCTGTCACAGCCTATCTGGGAGATCCCTATCATAGTGTGGTGTTCCCTGTCACAGCCTGGGGTTCCCCCTGGGGTCCTGGGGGTCCCTCCACCAAGTCACTCTGCCCTCCCTTGCAGGTCTTTGGGGCCCTGGAGAAAGCCAAAGAGAAGTATCGCTTGGAGGACTACTCGGTGAGCCAGATCTCCCTGGAGCAGGTCTTCATGAGCTTCACTCGCTTCCAGCACTACACAGAGGACAGAGGGAAATGAGCCCCTCCGGTGCCCTTCGTCACGGACTGGCCCTCAGCCTATACATAGTATATATAGAGACAGTAATTTATATATCAGCGTGTCTTAAATACTGTATAAATGTAAAACTTTTCACCAGGGAGGGGTGAGAGAGAGGATGGCAGTGCTCCTGCTGCTGGCACCGGCTCTGGGCACGCATGGGTGTGCGCATGTGACACTGCCACTCTCCAGCCTTCATCCATCCACACAGCAAAAAAATTCCGCCCAAAAAGCCGGGAGGAGCCTGGAAGGGTGGAGAGGGGTGTTGGACTTGGGCTGGCAGAGGAGGAGCAGGATCCCCCCTGCTCCCCCCTTCCCTGCCTGTCGCTCACACCCAGCAGGATGCTGCCCCGTGGTCCTCACCCGCATGTCCATGTGTTGTTTGGTGGTTGCTCGTGGTTTAGCCGGAGGCTGTCACCTAGCTCAGATCCAAACCGTCCCTGGGGTCGGTAGGAGGCACTGGGATCGCCCGTGGGAGCACTTCGTGTCCAGCCGGCAGGGGGACAGCTCAGCTCCTGTCTGGCACCTGCCTGGCATGGGAAAGAGGAGGCTCTGTCTCCTTTAACTGCTTGGGAAAACTCTGTCTCCTCCTGCCTGCTTGCCAAGCCTGGCCCGAGGAGCTGGCACTGGCCCCAGCCGTGCAAGGGGAGCTGTGTGGTGCCAGGAGCTGGCACTGGGTGAGAGGTAGGACGTGGTGCTGGAGCAATGCCCAGAGTTTGGCCCCGGGAACAGCACGTAATGGGCACGGCTGGGGAGCCAGAGCTGGAGGCAGCAAGGGGCGAGGGGTGCCCAGGGACACTGCTGGGAGGGGGGAGAGGTGCCACAAGGTCCCTGGGGACGCTGCTGGGTTGTGTGAGAGGTGCTGCAGGGTCTTGGCTGTGCTCTGTGGGATGGGTGTGAAGTGTCACAGGGTGCCCAGGGACACTGCTGGCCTCAGTGTTGTGCCCATGCAGGGGTTCTGCCAGCAGCACTGCCCTGCACTGTGCAGTGCAGCCACGGGACCAGTGTGAAGCCAGCCATGCCCTCACTGTGCCCATGTCCTGCTGAGCTCACCCCTTACACCCCACACAGCTCCAACCAGACCGTATCTGTCCTGCATCCCCCTTCTCATCCCCTCTGCCCCTCACCAGGCTGCTCCAGCAGTAGGCAGGGAGCAAAGGGCCTGTCCTGCCCCTGCCTGGCTCCGCGATGCTGCTGGGCACCAGCATTGCCCAGTCCTGCCTGGGCCCAGTTGGAGGAGGCAATTTCTTTTTGGAGTTTGCCAGTGGCAGGGTTGGTGGGGGTTTTTTGTTTGTTTGTTGGAAATCTGTGTTGATTCTTGTCTGTCTTTAACTAGTCCCTGTGTCACCTGGGCCAGCCCCTCGGGCGCTGCCCCACGATCAATGCAGAGCTATTTGCACTATAGTACTACACACAATTGCACATAACTAATTAATATTTATGGCAAGGGGGGCTGTTTCCCTCCCAGTGATTGCATTGTCAGGGGTTGGATTATATTTTTGGGTTGGGTTTTCATTTTTTTTCCTTGTGACTGACTCATTCTTTCCTGTTCCATTTCTTCCCTTTGCCTAATGTTGTTGTTCAGAACGATGGTGCATCATGTTACTAAGAATTTCCCCAGATCTTAAAGATGTGTGTTTTTATTAGTCAGCAGCCAGCAGGTGGATGGCCTCCCTGGACACCTTGGAGCCCTTTGGAGCTGCTGGCAGGAAGGGGTTGCTCCCTGGGAGCATCCTGGGGGACAGCAGAGCCAGCCACTGGCAGGGCACCATGCAGGGGAGAATCCCAGCACCAGTGACTTTCCCAGGGAGGGAAGACAAAGGGAGATGCTTTTTGCTGGGAGGGTGCCTGAGGTGCTGAAACTCCCAGTAACTGTTTTTCCTGGAAAGGGAAGTACAGCAGGATGTAGTAGAGCCTCCCAGGCTTTGCCTGGGATGTGGAACAGTGGCAATGTGGAGGCTTCAGGGGGTGAGATGCAAAATTGCCACGGGCTGGCAGTGCCCTGAGCACAGCAGCAATCGTCCATGTCCTGTTGGCACTGGTGCCCCTGCAAGGTTTGGTGCTGGGGTGGGGGCACGGAAGCAGCGTAACCCCCACTCTGCCCACGAGTCCATGGCAAGGATGACATGCCCTGACCCCAGCCCTCCATCACTCTGGGGCCATCCTGACCTCAATGAAGGAAGCATTATGGAAGCAGCATGTCCCTGGCCGCAGGGCTGGAACACCCTGCCTGTCAGCAAGGCGGGCACTGTGGGCTGTGCATGGTGCTGCTCCCAATTTCAGTCACAGCCACAATGCCAGGCGTGCCAGCCCGGGGCAGGAGCAGGACCAGGAGTGCTCCATGGGCATGTGCTGCCAGGGGCACAGCTGCTGCTGGCACTTCTCTGGCCTCCCAGGTGGGAGAAGCAACACGGCTCCTGGGCGGCTTCTACTCCCCACTGGCTGCAGTGTGGTTGTTATTCCCAGCATAGGAATAATAAAGATGATTTTTTTTTTCCAGTGGGTGTTTCCTGGCCTCCTTTGGACTCAGACTCTGTTCAGCCTGTGCTGGCCTCCTGCTCTCTGCTTCGGGGAGAAGGATGAGGGGGTAGAGGGGTGTCCTACAAAACCAGAACTGGAAAGGCTCAGTGCAGCTTGGAAAAGCCCAGCAGCTGAGGAGTTTTTGTGGGGAAGCAGAAATGGGAGTCCCCTTCCTTTCTGCCTCAGGCAGCCACAGCTATCCTCTCTCAGCTCCCCCAGACAACCACAGGTGAGGGGGAGACCTCAAGCTTGGCACTCAAAATGCCTTTTGGCCTCCATGGCAGTGTCAGACTGGCCCTGGCACTCCCACTCCTGCAGCTGTGCCCGCCTACACGCTGCAGCCCGGCTCTGGAGCACAGCCAGGGTGCTCAGCCCCCTGCAGATGCCCATATGCCCCCCCAAACATCACCTAAGACAGCACCAGCCCCTCGCTGAGCCCTGGGAGATGAGGCAGCATGGGGGCAAGGATGCAGCTCCAAGGAAGGGGATCTCCAACCCCTTGAATCCACAGACGCCAGGTACCCACTGAGCCACGAACCAGCTGGGAGCACCCCCTCTCCAGGGCATGACGCTGCACCCCCCTGCTTCCCCCTCTTCCCCATCCCACAAGCGCAGCTCCACGGGCAGTTTCAGCGCTTTATTGTCTGGCGGTCCTGCTACAGCCCCCCACTGTCCTCCCCGTGGCTACGGCTGCAGGGGGGAGCCGCTCCCTCGTGCCCAGCATGGCACCGCAGTGTCCCTGGGAGCTGGAGGCTGCAGGAGCTGCAGCAGTCCGAGAACTGGCACTTAAGGAATCCTGGCTGGGGCCGCACGCTGCTCCTCTGCCGGGCACAGGGAGGGCACGCGGCCAGGCATGGCTGTGGTCCGGTCCTGCTGGGCTGGGTCACTCCACTTCGGGCATCTTTTAAAAATGTGGTTCAAAAACGCCACCGGTTCTGGGTTGTGACCAGGTGCTCGCAGCTTCGGTTCTCTTAAAAAGAAACCAAACGCAACCTTTTCTTCCCTTTTATGAGCAGTTCTCGATTTTGGCCAGAAATTGCTGTGCCCACCACTCCTCCAGGTCGATGGGAACGAAGTCTGAAAGAGAGTGGAGGGAGAGAGGGGAGCAGGTGGAGCAGAGCTCTGGGTGCTCCCCACCAAACCACCAGAAAAAACCATAGAATCACAGAATACCCTGAGCGGGAAGGGACCCACAGGGATCATCCAGTCCCACCCTGGCCCTGCACAGACACCCCAACAACCCCACCCTGGGCATCCCTGGCAGCGCTGTCCAAACGCTCCTGGAGCTCTGGCAGCCTCGGGGCCGTGCCCATTCCCTGGGGAGCCTGGGCAGTGCCCAGCACCCTCTGGGGAAAGAGCCTTTCCCTGATCTCCAGTCTAATGACACCCCCAGGTTTCCCCCACCCCTGTGCCATGTCCCCAGAAGGCCAGACTGGGTTTACAGGGATACTCTCTTCCTGGGGGAGCTCTCAGCTGCTGCAAGAGCCCCCAGGCTGCTGCCACTGCCCTGACTCCAGGTGCCACCAGACAAATGTTGTCCCCATGACTGACTGGTCCTGCTGGCCCCAGGAGAAGCAGGTCCCCACGGGGATCTCCTCTCGCTCCAGCATGATGCTGAACCCCTTGGTGGCTGGAGAAGGTCTGAATCCCAGAGGAGTCAGCATCCAGGTGTCCTCCAAGAGACACAGTGGGACATCCCCACCACAGTGCCTGGGGCCAGCTGTCTCCCCCCAGCACCCCCAGAGTGACCTCAGCACCAGCAGGACAGACCCAGCCCCTCTGGCACATCCAGCACTGGAATCCTCCTCCTCCTTCCACCACAGCCATGCTCAGGTGCAGGCTGAGCCCAGAGCAGCCCATTGCACCCCGAGCCTGATGCACCCCAAAGTGCCACAACCACTTCCCACTTACTTTTGAGTCCGGGGTTGGGGGTTTTCTCCACGTACTGCACAGGGCCGCAGGCGCTCTCCCCACTCCGGCTGCCGTCCAGCTGCTGCTCTACCTGCTGCCAGGCTGGGGAGGGGGAACAAGCACTGGGTGGGTTTGGGATGGGGGTTCCCGGTGTGGGGGGCTGCGGGACAGGAGCAGGAAGCAGAGCAAAGGAGGGCAAGTCCCCAGGATGGGGACTCCATCCCTGCCACCGATGTCCCCAGCGTGGTGTGGGTGCTGGGGAGGGACTCCACATGCTCCAGCTCCCCTGGGCGCTGCCGCAAGGACGCTCTGCCCTCACCTTCATAGACAAAGCGGACGTTCTCCTCGTGGGCCAGGGTGTAACACTCTTCAGGGGCCGAGATCTGCTGCAGCAGCAGCGGGGGCCTCTTGCCATTCACTCTGTTGAAGACGAGTTTCTGCGCTGGGCTATGGAGGGAGGGAAGCAAGGGGGGTGAGGGCACAGGCAGCTCTGCCCACCCCAGCAAGAACTGGGGCGGTTCAGGTGTCCTGGGCTGTCCCATGGTGCACACACTGACCCACAGCTGTGGTCACCCAGCCCTGTCCCCAAGGACTGGGATGGAAAGGGACCCAGCTCCCAGGGATAGGGGATTCTGACACAGGAGGGGTGCAAGGGGAGCTCCCTGGGGAAAAGCATCAGCTGCCCACCTCCCACTTAGCACCAAGGGCAGTCCCTAAAATAAAGAATCTGCCACCAAAATTGCAGGAATATTAGGAAATGGAAGTGAAATCCAGTTAGGTACTGGACAGGGGATGTGCCATCCTCTGCAGATGAAGCACCCAGGTTCACTGCAACAGCTCTGGCCCCAGCATGTCCCCAAGGTGCCCCAGGACCGGGATGTAACCCTTTGTCAAGTGGGAGCAGGTCAGGCTTCCTCAGAGCTGGGATCCCCTCTGGCGAGGGGCACTTCAACCAACCCCTGCCTGGACACAGCAACAGCCACCAGAGCTAAAGGAAAAACTTGGGATGAGACCTGAGAGCATGTTCAGTGCAAAACTCCAGTATTTTGGCTTTTCTGCCCAGCTCCAGGGCAGGACATGTCTGCAACAGCCACGTTTCTCATGGGACAAAGTCTAAGGGGCCCTAGGAGTAGGTTTGGAGGGCAGGAGAGACTGGGAGCAGGCAGCTCCTGCAGATCTGCAGGCAGGGGCAGGGAAGGGCAGTGACCCTCAAGCCCCCACAGCCCGGGGCAGTGGGCAAGCAGGAGGAAGGCAAGAGTGGTAGAAGCCACTCCAGTGAATTACAGGGATCCTGGGAAGGAGAGGAACTGGGTGGGGGGACAGGGGGTGGCTCTTATCCATTTCTTGGAGCTGGAGAGGACGTGCAGAACTAGCGGGGTCCCACCGCCCTGTCTGGGTGTGCTTTGACCCCAGCCCACCAGCCGGGAAAGGGTCTCCTTAGGGATCCCATCATCACCTCCCAGCCACTGGAATACCCCTCAGCACCCACCCGGCAGCTCCAGGTGCTGCTGCTGCTGCTGGACGCTGGAATTCTCCCAGGAAGTGCCCCCCCGGCTTTAGGGGCAGAGGGGATCGCCAGCTCCGCGTGGGCTCCGCGGCCCCCGTGGGTGCGCGGCGCGGCCAAGGCGGGCGGTGACACCGCGGGGCCGGCGCTGGCCCCGCCGCCGGTTTGTGCAATCGGGGCCGTCCGCGGGGCGGGCGCGGGGGGGTTGGACAAGCCCGGCCCCGGCTCTGCCCCGCACCGGGGACCCCCCCGCGCCGCCTCCTTGGCGTGACCCCACCGATCCCGCTCCCCGCGATTTTTTGGGGACGACCCGTGGGAAGGAGGAGGGGCAGCGACTCCGGCGTGTCCCCGGCGCGGGGCGGCCCACGCCACGCGTGTACAGAGCTCCGCGGGACGCGTGCGGGCACCGGCACGGCTGAGACCCCCGGGGCCAGCGGCACCGAGCGGAGACCCCCGGGTCCCCCTCCCGCCTCCCGTCAGGCGGCCCGGCCGTCCCGCTCCCCTTCCCAAGGTCACGGCCCGGCCGCCCCGGTGCCGGTCCCCTTCCCAAGGTCACGGCGGCGCGCGGGGCTTACCTGGCGGGGGGCCACGGGCCGGGCTGCGGCCGCCCCCGCAGCTCGCCCAGTTTGCTGCTCTCCACCGCCTGCTGCGTGGGACCTGCGGGGGGTGCGGGGCGTCAGGGGGGAGCGGCGCGGGGCGGGACGGGACAGCACGGAGCCCCCGCGCCCCCCCGGCCCCGCGCCCCCCGGTACCTGTGCGGCGCTGCGTGGCGAGCTTGCTGGGGCCCCGCGTCAGCGTGTACATCCTGCGGGCCCCGGCCCCCGGCCCGCCGCCCCCGCCCGAGTGCCGCGCGCGCCCCTCGCCGGGGCCTTTAACGGGCCGGGCCGGGCCGGGCGGCCCCGGCAGCACCGACACGCCCCCGCGCTTAAAGGGACCGCGGGGCGCGCCTGGGGCGCGGCCACAGCGCTCGGCCGTTCGGGGGGCGCAGGGGACACGCGCGGGATAGGTCGGGGGAACGGGTGGGAGGCGTCCGGGGACGCATGCGACACATGCGTGCCGTGTAAGGGACATGTCTGGGTCGTGGGGACACGTGGGGGACACGGCCGGAACATATCGGGGGCACGCGCGGGATGTGGGACACACAGGGGACACGCGGGACACATCGGGTGTACGTGTGGGAGGGGCGCGGGATGCACGGGGCACACAAGGGACACACGTGGGATGTGGGGACGCTCGTCTCACACACAGGGGATGTGGGGACACACAGCGGACATTCATGGGATACATTTGGGGCATGTGTGCCATGTGGGAACACACACTGGAGACACGCTGGACGTGTCAGGGGTGCACGTGGGGGATCAATGAGGACACACAGGATGCAGGGAAACACAAGCAGGGCACATGTTGTTGGGGGCACATGTGGGGACATTACATGGGACATGCATAGGACACATCAGGGGCACACGTGGGATGTGGAGGGCACGCAGGAAACACACTGGGGATGCACGTGGGACACAGAGGGGACATGTGGGAGACACAGGACACTCACAGGACACATGGAATGCACACAAGGGACACTGGAACGTGCGGGGCTCAAGTAGGGGGGAGGGCACAGGAGGCACGTAGGGCACAAGATGGCACAGGCACACCGGGGACACGGGAGTCACAGGAAACTCGGAGGGGACCTGCACGGGGACATTTAGGAGACAGGACACTGGAGCCATGGCATACACAGGGGACAGATAGGGGTCATGCCTGGGACACAAAGGACCCAGGCAGGGAAAAGTGAAGGGATGCAGAGGCAGGGGCTGAGGTGCCACCCCCACGGAGACAGCGCTGCGACGAGTCCTGAGCTGCACATCCCATGACTAGCGCAGGAAGCCGGAGTGGGCAGCCGCGTCCCGGCCAGCACGGTGACCTTTGGAGCGGGGAGGTCCCTCCAAAGTGTCCCCACGTGGCGGGAGGTGCAGACCCAGGACACGATCCCGAACGTGTCCACCGGCCACCCCTGTGGCACTCAGAGTTTTGGGGAGAGACCGTGTGACAAACACACTGGCGTCTCAGGGAGGCTCCAGCCTGGCTCCAGGGGCTGCAAAGCCACCCCACGAGGGTGACCTTTGCCTTTCCGCCACGTTGCCACGGTAGTGGCCAGGGAGGGAGGGCTGCAGGAGGGTGCCTCCCATGAAAGCCCAGCAGCGCCTGACCCTGGTGGGTGCCAGGCACCCGTGGGCCCCTCGCGGGTGTGCATCCAGTGCTGTCACCCCCAACCCTGTTACTGTGCCTAAATACAACCCTGACCTGCGGGATGTCACCACCGGCTGTCACCCTCCCTGTCACGTGCTGGGGGCTGTGCCTCAGTTTTCCCCCGGACCTTCCCGGGGTTTATAAGTGCCTGTTGGCGCATCCCTGAGCTTTTAGGCGCTTGGAAGGGCTGAACCCCTAACCCTTGTGCTCCAGAGGGATCCCTCCAGTCCTCCACCACCAGTGACAGCTGTCGCGGAAAGGGTGGGTGGGGGTCCCCCGTCACTCCCATTTTCCCGGGGTGTCCGCGCGAAGCCTCAGTTTGCCGCTGCCGAGGGGTGCCGGTGCGCGGCGGGGGCGCGGCATCACCCCGGGCCGGGGTCCCCGCGGGGCCGGGCGGGTGCGAGAGGCGGCGGGGCGGGATCGCTGGCGGCCGCGCCGCTGGTGTAGTGGTATCATGCAAGATTCCCATTCTTGCGACCCGGGTTCGATTCCCGGGCGGCGCACATCCCTTTTCCTTCTTCCTGCCTTTTTCCCCACCCGCCGTGGGAAGCTCCACCCGCGGCGCGGGGGGGTGCCGGGGGTGCCGGGAGCGGTAGTTCCGCCGCCCGCCCCGGCCATGCAGGTCCCGGCGGCCGCGGAGCGCAACAAGGGCCCGATCCTGGCGGTGCTGCGGGAGTACGCGGGGGGCGGCGCGGGCGCGCTGCGGGTGCTGGAGGTGGGCGCGGGCGCGGGGCTCCACGCCGCGCATTTCGCGCGGGCGCTGCCGCAGACGCGCTGGCAGCCCTCGGACATCGACCCGCGGGCGCTGCGCAGGTGAGCGGGGCCGGGGGTCCCGGGGGGACGGGGGACCCCGGGGGGGCACCGCCTGCAGCCCCCTCCCACGGGCCCACGGACCTGCGGCCCCGGTTCCCCACGCCCCTGGTTATTTTTTTCCTTATTTATTTCGTTTTGGGATTTTAGGAAAACGCCAGTATCCAACTCTTCTGCAGCCTGGGCTCTCCTGCTCAGTGCTGTTTTTCCTTCAGGAAAACCCTGATATCCAACTCTTGGGTGAGCTGGATGCATATTTTTTCCCAGAAATGACCTACTCAACAGTGGGCCCAGGTTCCACACTTTTTTCTTTTTTCAGGAAAAACCCAATATCCAACTCTCCAGCAGCCCAGACTTCCCTGCTTGGTGCTGTATTTTTTCCAGGAAAACCCCATTATCCTGCTCTCAGATGAGCTTCATGTGTATTTTTTCCCAGCAAGGGCCTCCTTGGGCAGCCCAGGCTCTCTGGCTTGATGCTTTATTTTTTCCAGGCAAACCACAATATTCGACTTTTCCCCAGCCCAGGCTCCCCAAGTCAATACTCACTATATTTTTTTCAGTAAATCCCCAATATCCAACTCCCAAACACCCCATGTTCCCCAGCTCAGGACTTTATTTTTTTCCAGAAAGGTCCCAAAATCCAGCTTTCCACCACTGAAAAAAAATAAGCCTCGTGGAGAGGTGCTGGAATCAGCACCTGTCCAGGGGGAGTTTTGTGCTGCCCACCCAGCAGCACCCACCACCTTGGGTAAAAATAATCCCCAGGCTGGGAGGCTGCAGGAGCTGAGAGCTGGGTGGTGAATGTGCCAAAAAGGGTGTCAATAACACCAAAATCGGGTGGTGCTGGTGCAGTGGTACCAGTGGGGTGCCCCACAATGGGAGGGTGCTCCAAAATTGGGGAGTTTAGGCCCTGGGGCCTCTCCATCCACGTGCTGCTGGTTGTCCAGGTGCTTCCAGTTCTCCATGTGCCAGCTGGAAGCAAAGGGCTGGACAAAGAGCCCCCAGGCTGTGCTGCACCCACATCTTTGTTATTCCACATCGGAGAGTCCATCCAGGAGTTTGTCCCTGCCTGCAGCGGGTGCTGGGGGGGGACGGGAGGGACCCGGCAGGGCTTGAGGTGAGGTTTGGTGCCCACAGCATTGCTGCCTACGTGGAGGCCACGGGGCTGCCCAACCTGCTGCCCCCCATCCTGCTGGACGTGTCACAGGGTTGGGAGACCTGGGGGGGCACCCAGCCCGCCTCCCTCGACCTCCTCGTCAGCATCAACATGATGCACATCGCAGAGCTGCGGTGCACCGAGGTGAGCGGCCCTCGCCAGCCCCTGTCCCCTGCCAGGGCCCAGGAGGGCTCTCCTGGGAGGTGTCCCCAGCCCCCTGACCTGGTTCCCACCTCTCTCGTTCCCCAGGGCCTGTTCAAGGGTGCCGGGGTGCTGCTGAAGCCCGGAGGTGTGCTCTTCACCTATGGGGTGGGTCCTGTCCTGGGGCGGGAGCATCCTGGGGGGTGCAGGGTGTCAGAGCGGATGCTGGGGGGGCAGGTGGGAGGGCAGCTCTAGGCATGGCTTAGGGAGGGAAGCGGGAAATGCAGGGGCTTGGGTTTGGGGGGGGGTCTCTGCCTTTTGGGGCACACGCTGAGCCTTGAAAGGGGCAGTTTTGGATGAGTGAGATCCTCTCCTCCCTCACCTTATCCGAGGCAGGGTCTGGGGGGGGTCTGCAGAGGGTGACAGGACCCACAGTGGGTGATGGGACTCATGGTTCCCTTTGGGGGCCGTGTCTCTTCCTGCTTGGCTCCTGTGCGTGGTGGGGACAGCAGCCCATGGGAGGGGGGCTGGGGGGACACAGGGGGGCTCCTGCCTGCAGCTCCAGCTGTGTCCCACCAGCCCTACGCCGTGGACGGCCAGATCAGCCCCCAGAGCAACGTGGACTTTGACCGCAGCCTGAGGCAGAGGTAGGAGGGGGCTGGGGGGGCTCAGGCTGCTGGGGGCCCATCCTGTGCTCTGTGTCCTGCCCCTGCTCCTGCAGCTGCAGGAAGCTCCCTCCCAGCGTGGTCCTTCAAGATAAGCAACGCCCGAGGGCAGCCCCGCAGCCGGGGGCGCCCCTGGGAGATGGGGATGCTCTGGGGGGGACGTCCCCGTGTGTGACCCACGCCTCCCTGCCCGCAGCAATCCCGCCTGGGGGCTGCGGGACACGGCGCTGCTGCGGGAGCTGGCCGAGGCCAACGGGCTGTGCCTAGAGAGGATGGTAGGTGGTGGGCCCTGGGGCGCTCCCCGTGCCGCTGTGCAGCCCTGAGCCCGGCTCTGTGCCTCCAGGTGGACATGCCGGCCAACAACAAGAGCCTGATCTTCCGCAAGCTGTAACCTGCCCTGACAGCGCTTCCAGCACCTCCCGGCGCCGCTGTCCCCATTGATGCCTCCTGCGGCGCTGTCACTGTCCCACCATGGCTGCAGTGGGGCTGGGGACAGCACTGAGGGGACAGTGCCCCACTCACCCCAGCTGGGGCTGACTTGGCTGGGGGGGTCGCTTCTCCCCCGGTGCCTTTGGGGCTCCCTTTGCAGTGGGGTGCCCCAGCCTGGACCACAGGAGCCAGCGCAGCTGCCACGGGGGGCTCAGACATGGGGGGCACCGGTGCGGGGGAGAGGACACAACACCCCTGGGCACGGGGGAGACTCCTTGCCCCATTTGCTCGGAGGGTGCTGTGCTGATGGCACGGGGCCTGTCTCCCTTCCCCCCTCCCCAGGATTGTGCTGCTGCCCACCCAATAAACTGTGGCTTTGGCTTCCACACCGCAGCAGCTCCCTGATGTTTTCAGCACAAACACTGGGGGGCGGGGGTGTCCCCAGTTCCACCTCCAGCACCAGTGAAAGGGTCAGGTCCAGCACCAGGGGTGTTACACTGGGCCCAGAGGCTTTGGTGAGGTGGGAAGATTTTATGAGTGGGGTGGTCCTGGCAGATCTCCCACCCCTCTGCAACCCAACCCAGTTCTCTTGCTGCTGGACAGGCTGGGGGGGGTCACACGGTGGGGGGAACATGCGGCAGATAAATTACAGTGGAGGTGGGAGCTGGTCTGGGGCTCGGCATGGGGTTGGGGGGGAACTACATGACAGTGGTAACCTCTAGATACAGGCACTGGTGCAGGAGCTCCCTCAGGCTGCCCCCTCCGTGGTGTGTCTGCAGCTCCCCCCGTCGGCACACTCTGGCTCTCCCCTAGTCCTGGAAGCGGTTCAGGAGGTCGCAGGTTTTCTTCTCCATCAGCTCGTAGATCTTCTTCACCCGTTTGTCGTTGGCCGCCCGGACGTAGCTGCTGGGGTCCAGCGTGGCCATTCCGTCGTGCACCTCGCCCATGATGATCAGGGGCCCGTCCTCCGCCGTCATGTTGGGGCAGGGGCAGCTCCAGTCCATGTCGGTCAAGGTCACCTCCAGGTACTTGATGTTGAAGAACTTGAGGCCCATCTTCTCATCCTTGAGGACGTCCTCGAGGGCGAAGCGGGCGATGCCGGAGTCCTGGTCCTCCACGATCTCCATAAGCCGCCCCACGATGGCAAAGTCACTGCGGCAGAGGCTCAGCACCATCTTGCTCTTCAGGCGGCAGGCCTTGCACTGCAGGCTCTTGGGGAAAGGGCACACGTCCTCGCAGGTCTCCTTGCTCTCAAAATTGTTGGTGTTGCCCTCGCAGCCGCCGTAGACGAAGGAGTGGCACTGCTTGAGCAGGTGGTTGTACGCCCAGCGCGGCTCCCAGTTCTGGCAGGGCCCCTGCACCATGGGCAGGAGGCAGGTGGGGCGGGCGCTGCCCAGGCAGGCGGCTCGGCATTCCTCGTACGTCTCAAAGTGGTTCCTGTTGGCCCCGCAGCCGCCGTAGCGGAAGGTGAGGCAGGAGCCCTGCTTGGCATCAAAATGCCAGCGCACCTCCGTGGCCTCGCACCGCCGCCGGTCCGGCTCCTTCAGGCACTCGGCGCTGGGGAAGGGCTGGGGGCTGCCGGTCCGCGGGGTCCCCCCCGGCTCCCGCCTGACCACCGACAGCGGGAAGTCGGCGCGGAGCAGCCCGGCGGCGTTCCGGGCCGTGCAGGTGTAGATGCCGGCGTCCTCGTGGCGGGCGTTGTAGATGACCAGCTGGCCGATGTTGGTGACCACCACGTTGCCGTACATCTGGTCCGGCCGCATGATGAAGTTCTCCTCCCGCTCGCTCTGCTTCTCCCAGGTGATGTCGGGCTGCGGGCGCCCGCTCACGTCGCAGCGGAAGCTGACGGTGCCGCCGGCGCGCACGGACTGGTGGAAGGGGTTGGTGTAGAGGGCGGGGGGCACCGGCACCTCGGAGCCGGCGCCCGGCGTGGGGCGCGCCGTGGTCTCCTGCGGCACGGGGCTGGTGTCGGGCCAGGTGAAGATGTGCTTGCATGGCACGGTGGTGAGGCGGGTGCCGCGCAGACACGCCTCGGCGTCCATGTAGCACTTGTTGTAGTAGGTGAGGCCGTCGGAGGCGCAGGTGAAGTTGGGCTCCTTCTCGCAGCGGTCCTTGCACTTGCAGACGGGCTGCCCGTCCCAGATGTCGCAGTCGGAGCCCTGCTGCGCGCACACGAAGCTCTCGCAGGAGGCGGCGGGCGCCAGCGCCAGCGCCGGAACGCTGCCGTCGGCAAAGCGCGCGGCCACGCAGCTCCGCAGCCCACACACGTTGGTGCAGCATTTCTCAAAGTCTTCACAGTCCTGGTCGGGGAGGGAGAAGAGATTGCGGGGGGCGGGGGTGGACATGGAGGTCACCGCTGTGCTGGGGCTGTGGATGCTGTTCCCACCCCTGTAGGACTTTGGGGTGGGCGGGTGTCCCCCGCGCGGCCCCGCGCACCTTCGGCATCGCTGGGCTCCGGGTAAGAGCCCGACCTGCCCGGCACAGCTGCACCAGCCCCAACCTGCCCTCAGCACCCCCAGGATGTTTCGGGGTGCACCGCAGTGCTGACGGTCCCTTCTCCCCAACAGTGGAGAACAACTTGCCCTTCTCGGCTTTTGCTGGCCGAGGGGAGGCAGAACTCATTATCCAGATGAATTGTGAAGGAATCTCCCCTATGGGTTCAGACGGCCCTGACTGGGATGGGGGTGCCCCTGCTCACCCTGGTGGAGCTCAGAGCCAGGGCTCTCTGGGACGGACAACCCGGTCCGTGGGTGGGCTCTGGCCCCCAGGGAAAAGTTGGGAAAGGGTTCTGTCCTCGGCCTGATGGGGTCTGTGTCCCAGCACACCCATTCCCTTCATCCCAGCCAGCCCTTTGACAGGGTGGGAGCATCCTGCGGGTGCACGAGGAGGGTGTTCTGACTACGGGACACGGTCATGAGGGGGCAACAAGCAGTTTCTCTGCCTGTGGGGGACTGGGGAGCCCAGCCGACAGGTGGGGCTTAGGGGGCAAAGCTGCAGCAGGGCTGAGCCCGTTGCACTGAAACAACTGAACCGGCTGTGCCACCCAGCACAGGACCCGCACCCCAAAGCATCTCCTTCGGGGACCTGCGGATGCCCCCCAAACCCTGTTGCCGCCCACCGCCCCCGCAGCCCCCTCGCTCACCTGGTCGGCCTGGCACTCCCGCTCGCAGGTGCTCTGGGCGTCCACCCACAGGTTGGGGTTCAGCTGGTTGGGGCAGACGCCCAGGTGCCGCATCCTGCCCGGCTGCAGGCTCAGCCCGGCCGCCGCCGCCAGCACGGGCAGGAGCAGCGCGACGCCCACGGGGACCCGCTGCCGCCCGCCCGTGCGCTGGCCCCGAGCCCCGCGCCCGCCTCTACCCCGAGGAGCCATCGGGCCACCCCGCGCCGCCGGCCTGGCTCGCTGGCGAGGGCTCGGGATAAATCACATTCAGGACGGAGGGGATGAGGGAGAAGGCGGGCGGGCGGGGGGACAAAGAGGAGGAGGAGAGGACCAAACCTCTGTCCTTCAGCACACCCGGCGCCCGCCGGACCACCGGCGATGCCGCCCGCCGCCTCCATCCATCGCCGCCGCTCGGCTCTCGGGGCGCCGGGGACACGGCGGCAGTGGCGGGTGTCCCTCGGGGCTCAGTCCATCCCCGGCACGGCCAGCGGGGCGAGTGGGGTGGAAGGGGAGGACGGGAAGGTTGTAATCTGAATCCCCTCCCTTCCCACTGATGTTTCTGGGTGTTTGGAATGGGAAAGGCGCTGACCTCAGCCTCTAACCCCGGCGAGCCCGGCGATCCCTGGGCAAACACGGGGGGAGATCAAAGGCAGAATGCAGAAAGTCTCCAAAGAGGGAGAGTGAAGGGAGGCGGGGGGGGGGGGGGCACACAAAAACCCGCCCGGCCCACGGAGCCGAATTCCTGCAGGATGAGAAAACAGCCGGAGCCTGCGGTCCACTCGGACGGGGCGGCCGGCGGGAGGCACGCGGAGCCCTCGGAGCCCACGCTGCGGGCGGCCGGGACCCGGTTGGCCCGGGAGCCCCTCACCCCGCACCGCATCTCTGGGCACCCACCGTCACCACAGCCGAAGGTGCCCGGGAGCGGCACGGATCCATCCCCGCTTTCCAGCCCGCATCCCACGAGTGCCTTGTCTCGCCTGGCGGCATGGGTGCCCACCCAGCCCCCCTGGAGGGGCTCCTCCAGCCCCCTGGGGCTCCCAGCCCTCCCTCCCCGATGATTTACGGCCAGGATGTCTCCTGAGCCACACCAGACCCCGGCACACTGTGCTTGGGCTCAACCGGCACGTCCCGCACCAGCCCCGAGCTGGCAGGAGCCGGCCCCGGCTCCCCGGCCAGATCCCTCTAATCCCCGATGGAGACTGACCTGCAGCAGGAACATTTCATGGCATTTTGGCAGCATTAACTCTTCCGGCTCTGGTGTGAGCCTCAGCCCTGAGGGGGGTCTGCAGCCCCTGTGAAACAGCAAACCCGAGGAGGTTTTGCCCCGGGGAGCAGCTCAATACCTCCAGCCTCTTCTCTTGGGGGGCCGGTGGTGGAGGGGACAAAAAAACCGGTGGGAGCCCTTTCCTTTTTTTTGGGGGGGGGGGATCCAACCCACCCCACCCCAGTGCTGCTTTCGCACGTAATGGTTTGGTGCTCCCCCGGTCTGTGGCTCCTTGGGGAAGCCCTTTTGCCCCAGGCCAGGTGAGTTGGGGGACCCTCGACAGCCCCACGCTGGTGTGAGCAGGGTGCAGCCACAATGCACGGTGACCCCCAGCCAGTACCACTGACACAGGGCTGTGACCGGCCACCCCTGCCACTTCCCTGCCCGGGCCAGCAAGCAGCTGCACTGCTGCTGGCTCTGGGCTGCCCATGGCGATTCTGGGGCTCCCCGGGGCCCAAAACCCCAAAGCACAGTCAGGCCTGTCACCAGCTGGCCATGACCACGCATGGAGGGCTGGAGCATGTCCCATGGCTGTGCCCTGAATCCCGTTCCACAGGCAAGCAGCCACCCAAGGATCCATTCAGCTGCGGATGCTGAGGGAAGGTTATGCTGCCCTTGGGCACTCATGGGGAGGCTGATGTTTTGCAAATAGGGAATTGCATCAGGATAGCCCAGCCAGGAGCTGCTGGGGCCTGTGCCCTGCGTGCCCTGGCGGCCTGAAACCCCCAGACCCACCCAGCTGGCCCCAGGCCTCCGCTGCCTGGAGATTCCTGATCCACAAACCCACCTTGCTCCAGCTGGGAAACAACGTGGCAGATGCAGGGCACCTTGGTCCCCAGGGACGCAGTCCAGGGCATAGAGCCACTTTGGGGTGTCCCAGGGTCCTTCCCAGGGTGCTGATGCAGAAGGGAAGGGGGAAAAAGATCTGGAGCCCAACTTCTGCCTATACCCATGCTGGGCTCCATGTGGTCACAACACAATGCCAGTGCCCCGGTGTGGGTTGGCTCTTGCCCCACTGCCCCTTTCCAGAGCCAGAGGAGCAGCCTCAGAGGGTAGCACGTGTTTCACATCAGAGCCCAAGGTGCCTCATGCCTGCATTCCCGAGATCAGAAGCTGCGAGGCCGGGACAAGCCAGGAACCTTCACCTCAGTGGTGCAAGGCTGGATGGAGGAATGGCAGCTGCTGCGTGGTTGGAAATGTGGCTCCCAATGACTGGAGATCCTCACCAACACCTTGGGACCCCCACCCACGCTGAGACCTTCACCCCACCTGGGGACCCCCAGCCAGCCTCTTCCAGCGCTTCTTCAGCTGAAGGTGAACGACAAAGCAACTCTGCCCACCCTGGCCCAGCCCATGGTAATTTCACCATCTCAACACTTCTGAACTGTTCACCTCCACGTGTCCAGGCACCAACTGCACTCTAGAACAGGGATTTTTGGGGTCACTTTCAAAGATGCCAGACACAGATGACGGTTTTATGGTTCATCTTCTCCCTCCAAGACACGAATTAGCTCAGCATCGGGTCCTGGAGGGAAGGGTGCTGTGCCACATGTCCCTGCTCCCATAACCCACTGCACCCGGCAGGCTCCTGCCTCACCCGTGGGGGAGCTGCACCCTCATTTTCAAGCATCTTGCAGTTGCATCAAGGTCACCACCTCTTCCCAGGTTGCGTGGGACAGTGGGACCAACCCAAGAAGCCTCACATCAGAAAGGTGGGTGCAGAGAAACACAATGACCAAAGTCCTGAATCATCCCAGAGTAACCTGCTCCCTCCTCCTTTCTCCAAGGAGCAGAGAGCCTCGAAGCTCTCCCAGCTTTCCCACCCCGCTCAGACTGTGCAGTGTTTTCCTGCCCTGCTCTTCCCAAGCAGACAGCTGCAGCCCCGCAGCCCCCGCTGCTCCGCCCTAATGGGCTCCGGCTGTCCCGACCCCACCTGAAACCACACACAGCCTTTGTTTCGGCCCTGTGAGAGGGAACAGACACTTCCAGAACCCCCTGAAGAAAAAGGGAAAAAAAGGGGCTGCGTGACTCTTCCCTGACCAGGCTTTCACCTTAGCTCCAGGGTTTTCCAGGCTGCAGACACGATCTCATTTCCCCCTGCCCCCTCCCAGCCCCAGCAATTACTACTTAAGCTGTTAAAACAAGCGTGGCCAGTCTGGTACGAAGTGGAAAATCTGATCCTAGGGAAGTGAGAAGGCAGGGGAAAAGGGAGGTCAAGGGGAGGTGGGCTGGGAGAAGGGGATCAGACAAGAAGTCTCCCTCCACCCCAGGATCAAATCCCCCTTCTTTGGGGCTCCTGGTGCCTCCAAAAGCCACCCTGGTGTGACACTGGTGCTCCGAGGTCCCTGCAGCATCCTCTCTGTTTCAGTCCCATTTGTCCCGGGATGGCTTCCAGCTCGCCCCAGTCTGGGCAGGAGGGTGACTGCTGCCACAGCACTCTCTGCTCCCCCAGGATCACCCAGACCCAAAGAAGGGATTTAAGGCTTTGACTGTACTTGTTCTGTCGCCGTGGAGCAGGGTCTGGGCACAATTCCTGGCAAACTGCTGGAGAGCCTGGCTTCCTCCAGCCACCTATGGGACCAAGCCTGTTGGAAAGGAGTTTGTGTTTTCTCAGGGCTCCACTACCCCACATCAGGGGTTCTGTGAGAATCGAGAACAGATTTATCTTCTGCATCTACAGAAAAGGGCAAAAAGCCACCATAGCCAGGAATCATGGCTCCCCAGAAAATGTAATTCGAGTTATTTTGTGGATGACCTGGAAATGGGAATACACACCTGTACCACAAACAGTCTGAAATCCCCAGGCATGGGCAAAACCACCACCTTTTTCCCTTCAACCTCTTCCCAGCCCCCACAAAAACAGATACAACTTCTCCTCTTTTCAATTGGTAGTTCAAAACAAACAAAAAGACTTTAATTTATACAAAACAAAACCATGTAGAATCAGTTAAACAACACTGACTGTACAAAGGAATAAAAAAATAAAAGGATAGTCCAAAAAAACCCAACTCAGGAATGGTACAAGTGTTGGAGAGCAGCTACAGACTAGTGTTGACATCAGATGCAAGAATCTTTTCCTTTTAAATTAAAAAATAAAAAAAGTTTGTTGCTGGGCAATCACTCCAGGGAAATCTTCCATCCCCACTCCAGACGGGATCCGTGAGACTTTACAGGGTGACAAAACCTAGACCAACCACAGGGAAACAGCGTGGGGAGGTGGCACACGTGGCACAGCCAAACCAAAGCAGAGGTACAGCAAGTTTTGAGACATGCAGCCGCTTGGTGATTTCAGGAAGGATCCCTTTATCCCTCTTCGCCCCACACACCGGCGCCGGGGCCCTGTGGTGCCCGGGGGTGATTCCCGGGAGGAGCCGCCCCTGGCGGTGCCGGTCACCTGTTGGCCGTATATCCCTGTGCTGCTGAGCCAGCGATTGTCTTCTGCTGTGTGTTAAGTGATGGGAAACAGGTGCCAGCCATCCCAGACAGGTTCTCCAAATCCCCCGGCCTTCGCGCCACCGGGACGGCCCGGCTGCGGCTTTGCTCTCGAGCCAAAGCACCACTACAAAGGATTCCTCTCCCCCTCCACCTGCCTGGGGTTTAATTCTGTCCTCGCTCACTTGAGCTGGGCGATAAAGCACGAGAGAGCCGAGCCAAGAGACCAGCCCGTGCTGTGCTCTGCAGAGAGGGGAGGGGGAAGCCTCTGGCACCTCCCAGGCCGGCTTGGGAGCCAGGGAAGCGACGTCCCCGCGGGGGGACGTGTCCCTGCTGTCCCTGCTGTCCCTGCTGCCTGGACACAGCGGGTCCGTCGGCCGCGCGGGAGCTGCAGCGGCTTCATTCTGCCCATGCAGTGCCCCAGGCTGCCTGGAAAGGGGGAGCAGAGCAAGCCCGGGCCTTGAGGAGCTGCTGGTCCCAGGAGGGGATGGCAGTGCTGTACACTTCACTTCCTACCACATTACTCACAATCTACACACCCTGGCCACCTGTGAGAACCTGCCACCGTAGCTCAGCCCCACTGCCAGGCTCCCTTAGCTTTTGGGATAAGGGCTGGGTGCTATTTCTCAGTTTCCAGGTGAATTTCCAGCACAGGTCAGCCATGGAACAAAGCCAGGGAAGCAGGTGCACTTGGCTTGACAGAAGATCCATCCCAAGCTCTTACCCCTCCAAGATCCAGGAGCCATCCCACAAAGCAAAGCAGTTTGCTCTCCCCATCTCCTGGGACTGCCCCAAGAGCCAAGTGACTTTGCTTCTAAGGGACCTGGAGATTGCTGTTTCCCCACCCCAACCTTCCACCTTCCCAGTCCCTGCTCCTTCACGCTCCAGTGGGAAAAGCCACTTCTGCTCTTTCCCACTTTCATCCAGGAGGAGCCACAGCAGTGTGAGCCGAGGCAGCATCTTTGGGAAAGCAAAGCTGGAAGCAGCCAGGATCCAGGGGCTGTCACATGGGGTGCCGTCATGGATGGAGGGCACTAGAAGCGATGGCTGAGGCTTTGCAGCAATAAAGAACAAAATTCAGCATTTTTCCTCTGCTTTAGGCACAATGCTTCCACCCCCTGCTCCCCAATCCCCGATGAGAAAGCACAAAGTGAGCAAGGCATCAGTCTGACCCCAGAGCTGCCTCTTCCTCCCGCCTGCCAAAACACTCCAACCCCCCAGGACCCTGGCCTCACCGTTCTGCTTCTCCATGCACTGCCATCCCACCCTGCCTTCAGCACTCACAGGTTCTAGGGAATGACAGGAATAGAGCAGCTCGGGGCATGTTCCACACCAATCGTCCTTTCCTTCTGCACACGTAGTATTTAAAAACATCAGCACGAGCCCAGAGGTGAGGGAAAGTCTCTTAAAGCATTTATGTGTTTTCATTGGAAAATCCTCCACTTGTCCCCTTTGCTGACACTGGGAAAGTCAATCCAGTATTGTATTTACATGGCTGCATAAAATTTTCCCTGACTGCTTCTTAAAAAAACCCTTAAAAAACAAGTGATATTTATATATATGTATAATATTTACATAAATAAGCGAAGGCAGCGAACGGAGCGCTGCCTTCCCCTTCCCAATTGGCCAACTCTTGCCTTGTTTTCTGGTTTTTTTGGCAACAGCAGGTTAACATCTCGGTGAAAACTGTCATTAGTCCCCTGTCCCTGTTTCTTTTTGTCTACATCCAATGATCACTATTGCACCAGCAATCTGTTCAGGAGGCCAAGAGTTAAAGTTGCAGCACAGACTCTCCTTGCCTACTCCCTTAAGCCTCTCAATCTTCCATTAAATCCATTGCTCCATTGAGACTGGATGAGCTTTTTTCCCCTTCCCCCCTCCCCAACCCGGCAGCTGCTGAATTTTCCACCCCAGGCCAAGAGGCAAAGCCCAAAGCATTCTTGGAGGGTCACTTGGCAGATCCTCTCCCCGCCAGTGCTGCGGGATCCAGCCGGCACCATGCTTCTTCCTATGCCAAGCCAAAACGTGAGCACATTCCTAACGCTTGTGCGTGCCATTGGAAAAGCAACCGTGGCCCCTCCAAAAGGATCCAGTGGAAAAGGGTTCGGTGTGCAAACAGCTGTACATCGGTGGGTGGGTGTGGATCCGACAGAAGCTCAGGGTGCCCATCCTGCTAAGAGATCTTGCAGTTGTTGCGTGAGCAGTTCTGTGGGGGGCTCTGGGGAGGCCGGATAGATTTGGATCTCTTCAAGCTGTTCCCTTTGCTGCTGCTCCCGCCCCCGCTGCTGGCCAGGGAATAGGAGCGGCCGTGCATCATCACTGCATTCATCCCGTTGGCCATGGAGAAGGATTTCAGGTGGCTCTTGATGGTGACAGGCAGGGGGAGCTTGTCGATGAGGTGCACCGGGGTGCAGGACACGATGGCTCGGCAGCACAGGTCCTGTAAGCTGAACACTGGTGGGAGAAAGGACCACACAGTCAAGGGCCAGGAGATCCCCTGGGCTGCCCTTCCCCCACAACTATTCCTTGTGCTGCACAGCTCCAGCTCCTCAGGGAGATATGGCAGTAATGATCTCACAGGAGCTGGGAGTAGGGAGCAGGGTATTTAGGACAAAAGCTTGGGCAATCAAGGTGAGCTCTGCTGTTGCAGGTTTGTGCTTTGCCAGACACCAGCTTTGGTGTGAACACAGGGTTAGGCACTGCCAGCCCTGCTCTGCTCAGCACCCGGGGCTGGCAGGGCCTGACTCACGTTCCTGACAGACACTTGGCTTCTCAACCCACCCTCTGGCAACCAGGAGGTGCCTAGGAAAGAGGCAACAGGGTCAGCAAGTCCTGGAACAGGACAGTGGCACCTGGGACCTGCTCAGGGGGCAGCTCTCTGCAGAACCCCCCAGCCACAGAGACCCACCAAGGCAGAACACCCAGAACACTACTCTCCCCTTTTGAGCTTCCCAGCATCCTCCCAGCTCAGCGGGCATCCTGTGAGCCTGCAAGTCCCTCTCCTTGCCGGGGGATTCCCAGCGAGCGGCCACACGAGGGCACTCGTTATCCTCCCGCCTGCCTGCGGCCAGAGGCACGCTGCCGTTCCCGAGCAGCACACCCCCCTTTCCCGGTACGGAGCCCCCAGTCACAGAACCACAGAATCATTTCGGTCAGAAAGGCCTTCTAAGACCATCGAGTCCAACCATTCCCCCAGCACTGCCAATGCCTCCACTAAACTATGTCCCCAAGTGCCACATCTGCATCTTTTTTGAACACTTCCAGGAATGGTGACTCCACCACTGCCCTGTGCAGCCTGTTTGAGTGCCTGACCACCTTTTTTGTGAGGAAATTTCCCCCAATATCTAATCTAAACCTCCTCTGGGACAGCTTGAGGCCGTTTCCTTTTGCCCTTTCCATTCCCAAGCAGGCAGCCTGCAGTTACAAATCCTCTGGAAGAGATTCAGGAAAGGTCTGTGAACTCAGCCCAGTCCCTGCCCACCATCCCTCTGTGACCTGCAGACCATGGCACAGCAGCCAGGTCGGGGACAGGAGCCCAGGCAGAAAATTTGGTGACTGGGGCTGGCAAACAGGATTTTCCCATTCTGATGAGCAGGAGCTGAAGATCCACATGAGAGCACAGCATCCCAGGAACACAGATCTCCTGCTGCTCAGACTGCAGTGGGACACACTGCTACCTCCAGCCAGGAATAATGTGGGAAACGAGATTATTTTGCTTCAAACTCAACAGGCTGAGACGTAACATGGAATCTGCTCGTGGTTTGCCTTCCTGTGGCACTCATGCCTGGATATATGGAATAACCCAGCCCACTGCTACATGCTGACAGCAGAGATGAGATTTACTCCCTTTCAGTTCCTTGGGCTCACTCTGCTTCCCTCCAAAACAAGGAAGACAGGCTCAGGCAAGGGCAAGGAGAAAGGTGCTTACACTTGGATTTATCCCACACAGCCCTTTGATTGAAGTACTTTCAAGCTGGGAGCTTAATTGCCCTCAGTCTCATCCAGAGTAAGTAGAAAGGCGGAGGATGCCCCAGAGCACTTCAGATCCCAGACATGCTGAACTGCCCTCTGGAGCAGCCCATCCCCGTGCCAGCACAGGCAGCTCATGGCTCAGCTTCAGCTTGTCTGGCCCGAGGCATTCCTCCACATCAGGTGGATGCAGCTCCCACAGTTCCACACCTCCCACCCGGGCAGCCACAGCCCCACGGCTCCACATGAGCCGAAATGTCCCACCCGGAGCACCCTCCTGCCCACTGACCTCGGTTGGGCCTCCAGATCTTCTCCATGCCGTGCCGCATGAGGACGATGCGGGACAGCTCCGTGAAGGACTCGATGACGTTGAAGTTGCACAGGGGGCTCACCTCGAAGAAGGTCATGCAGTTCTTCTCGGCGTAGGCGCGCGCCTGCTCCGTCGGCACCTGCCGCTTGAAGGCCAGGTGCAGCCTGTTCCCCACCAGGATCCGAGGGACACCTGGGGCGTGCTGGAACAAGGACAGAAGTGCAGAAATCACGGCTACACCCAGCAGGCTGCTTAGCTGCAACAGCAGTGGAGGGAAAAGAGGTAGAAGCTGCTCTGTGGCCAAGGGACTGTCCAGCAGCACCTCTGTGTGGTGGGGATGACTAATTTGTCACCTCTCAGTTCATTCACTTCTGAGGGAAGTTTCCTGTCTTTCTTGACCATTCCTGTGCCCTTTCCTACTACTCCAGATTTACACAGAGGTGGAGGGCAGACATTTATTGCTTTGCTCCACTTACTACTGCACTGCCATCATGTCCCCTCCATAGCAGAGCCGTTCCTGCCCCAGTGTCAGGTAATGCCTTGGGTGATATATCCCCATATTTCTGCTACAGATCACTGCCTATGTTCTTCCATTCACTTACCTCATCTATTTCCTTTATCCACCGGTCTATCCCATCAAAGGACCAGCGATTAGTGATGTCATACACCAAGAGAATTCCCTGGTGGAAGACAATCAGAAGCAATCAGGAATTTTCATAGTAGGAAATGTGACAGGGGCAGGACACCCCTGAAAGACCCCCACATGCAGAAACCAAGAAGCAAAGGGACAGAACAATGCTCCAGCTGCACCATTCGTGCACAGATAGGGCAAAAGCAGAGACAACAGGGCTGTGCTAATGCAGTCCCAGGTTGTCAGGGAAGTTTTTACCCCTGTTTTGGCTCTGGTATCTCCCAAATAATTTTTAAAGCTGCAGTCTCTACACAGGAGGAGGAACTGCCTTGGCGGCTGTATCTGGAGGAGCAAAGCACACACTTCTCCTGTCACAAATCTGATACAAACTCGCTGAGGCAGAAACACACCTTTTTTCTACCCCCTTACACAGAACAGCTGCAGTCAGTGCTGAGGTGGCAGCAGGACAGGAGGGAATTTTCAAGCACACCCCTCTTCTCCAGAACCTGTCTCATTGTGAGCCCTTTGCTGACAAGGAAGAAGCTGAATGATGCCAACAAGCACCACGGTATCTCCACAGACTGAGCTCTCAGGACTAGGATCCATCCAGACTTTGCTGAAGGTGCTTCCCACTGTCACTGCCACACTGGCAAAAAACCCTTTCTTCAGGCAAGAGGCACCTACAGCATCCTCAGGTTCACATCCATGTTCCTGAACACCACCCACATCCATGACTCGCTTCCCAGTCACCTCCTGAGGTGCAGCACGTGGTGCTGGCAGCAGCACAGGCACGACTCAAGGCAGGGAAGACATGGAGCAGCTCCGAGGAGTCTCCACCTCACCCCAAGCCCAGCTGGCAGGACCCAGGAGCACCAGGTGACCCAGGTGGCCAGACTGCTGGCCACCACTCAGGTCCACAGCATCTCCCAGCAAGTGAGCTTTTATTGAATCTGAGTGTTTCTGAGGACAAGGACAAGGAAAGTAGGCTGTGCCTGGCCCTGCAGGCACACGAGCCAGGAGCTGCTGCTCGGTACTGGTTGGGCACAGACAGCACTTATGGAATTGTCCTCAGCAGAGCCTTTCTGCAACCCTCCCGTTATTTTTCTGACTTCTTGTCACTCTTCTTTGCAATCAAGGACATTCCAAGTGACAACAGGCACTCCAAGCTGACTTGGCAGAATCACAGTACAAGGTCCCTGCAATGGGAACTAGGGAGGAGGAGATGAGCTTGTGCTGAGAGAGGAGGAGTCCAGCTGGGAAGGCAGCACTGGACGAAAGAGAACCCACCAGCAGCAAGACTAAGGGCAAACCAAACCACATCACTGAGCTACAAGTTCTGCAGACCCAGCCTTCCCTGAATCAGGGGTATCCTCCAGGAACAGCTATCCCCTACAGCGAGGCCCCAGCATAAGCAAAGAGATGTTAAATCGGCAAGGGAAAGTCTCAGCTTTCAGCTCAGACCTCCCTATGAGAGGCCTGGATTCAGCACAGGGAAGGAGAGAGCTGAGACACTCCCAGCACCTGTCCTGGTAGGAGTCAGGGACCATGGAGCACCCTCATGTACCTGTGGAGTTGCCCCTTTGTCCACTGAAAGGAAGATGTGCTACACAGATGGGAAACACAAACTACCCAGTCCTCCCAAACCCCAGCTTTACAATCCTTGCTGCTGCCAACCCCTGCGCTGAACTGGGAGGAGCCTGTGCAGAAGCTTTGTGTGTCATACACCTCAAATTAACAAAAAAATAATCATTAACATGAAATGTTTAACATGATTCCTGTGTGAAGCAACAGGAATGATAAACTGGCATCTGGGCCACTAAGGCACCTGAATCCTCATACTAAAGTCACATCTGGAGCTGGCAGCAGCACTGCTCCCCCCTCACGAACAGCAGCCGTTCCCGGATGCACTGGGTGTGCCTCGACCTTGTCTGCCTTTCTCTCAGCTCTTTTGGAATAAGCAGCTCTCAAAGCCTGACCAATTTTATAATTTTATAACAATTCAGATTCTTGCTTCTAAAACAATTCTGATTCTTGAGCTGTACCCCCAACCTCACTGCCCAGTGCTTCCACCCCAGGCAGTCACTCTCCAGGTGAAGTTTGTTTTTTCTGTCCTCGCTGGCCCTCCAACATCTCCACATCTGCATTTCTACCCCCAAAGAAAGGCTCAAATGCACACATATAGAAGGGCAGAGGGCACAAAAGGCAAGTCAGGTGGGTTGGCTTCATGTTTGACAGCCCAACACGAAGAGCAAGCCCTTCAAAGTCTGGGTTTGAGGCTGTTCTGTAGGACCTGAAGGTGAGTTTACAGAGTGGCAGAAGCATCTGTGGTGTGGGGGGAGCATCTTCAGTTTCCTTCAAGGAAAGTCTGGAGCTCATACCTAGAGTCCATAATTCTTTGTAGTCTCATTTCTAGGACAGTCCAAAAACTTCATAATCAAAAAGAAATGGAGGTTGTTTTTGTTTTGGAGGGGAAAAGGATCAGTTTCTCCTAGATTTAGAGAGGAAAAATAAGAAGGAAGTAATGAATTTCCATAAATAAAAAATCCCACAAAACCAAAGATACTGCTTCTCAAGGACCCAATCTAGAAATACCTACTAGCAGGATACATCGCATTTTAATTGCGTATTAAAAAAACCCCCAAAAAACTCTGAACTTTCTTTTAATTTTTCCTCTATTTGTTTTGATTTCCAGCTTCCAAGGCTGTGTGTGAGAATTAATGAGAGTCAGGAAATAACGGAGCAAAGGGTTCCAAGACAAATGGCCAGCAAGATAAATAAAGTCTACTTGCTTCATTTCTGGATTGACAAGTTCCTTCAGCCAAGAGAAACAGACCCAAGACCTAGTTTGTGACGATTATTTCTGCCAGGAATATGCTTCAGGAGGAGAGAGTTTTTAAGCTTGCTGGCAGCTTCTGCCTGGATCTTCTTTGAATAGGAATAAGGATAAAACTTCAGCAAAAACACACCCCTATGTTCTCAGCAGGGTGAAAGGTCAAGACGACGATTTCTAAATTCAAAACATGATACCTTGTCTGCCAGCTGAGCCTCCAAGCCACAGCACAGCTCCAGCACACATATTTAGAGCAAGGATTGTCCAGGAAAGCTTCCTGGAGCTCAGAAGACACCAAGGCCAAGTTGCCCGTGCCTTGCTGCGTCCCCCTCCTGCCCAGCTGGGTATGGAGCCCAGCTGTGCTGCAGCTCAGCAGGGGAAGGAAGAAGGCTGCTCAACCCCTGGCCAGCTCCTGGTGCTGCCAGATAACCTCACACTGCTTCCAAGTAGCACTGGCATGCTGCAGACACCACGTTTCCAGAGCACACATCCCAAATCCACTCTGTCACTGCCATCTCTGCCCCAGAGAGAACAGCACTCAGCCATGCACAGAGAGGGAGCTGGCTCCATGTCTGCAGACAGTTCCAAGTAAGATCTGTCAGGCTTTTTAAAAGTCTCCTTTGGAATAATGTGCACAGAATTTTAATTTCCTCAACTCAACAAATGAACAGCTTCCCATTCCCAGCCTAATTTGTTCTCTAAGTGCCTAGATGGTTGTCAACACCTTATTATCTCCACAGCTCTCGATTTTCAGTTTGACAAAGCCCTTTTGTACCATTATGTACCCCAGGTTCCCACAGCATGGAGTGAAAAGCTCCACGCTCAGCTTCTCAGACCAAGGAGACCTGGACCCCTCACAACCCTCCAACAGCCCTCCCTCCTTTCCTCCTCAGTCTGCCTACAGCTTCTGTGTAGGTAGAGGGTGACTGGACTCATCCCCAGATCCATCTGGGGTCTTTTCACAATTGGATTTTCAGAATTCATTCCCACTCTCATTTTGTTCCACACTACTGGGATTGGCACAACCCTCAGCATTCCAGTGACAGAAATTTCCACATGAGTGCCTTGCATAGTGAACGAGGAACACAGAGACACCACCAGTTATTGTATCCAGCAGCACATGTGGACACTTACTCTGCCAAAACCCAAATTTGCTTCCAGCAGGAGCTTACACAAAGATCTGTCCACATAACTGAGGTGGTGCTGGGGAAATATCGTCTCTGCCTGCTTGCAGCAGGTTTGGACCAGGTTTATAAGCAAAAAGCTTTTAAAGGTAAGAGAAAATCAGCTTGCACACAGTCAGTGTAAAGCAGGCTTGTCTAAAAAGGTTTCCCAGATGCTTTAGGGGCTTCCAGCACACAAGAAACTGCTGGGAGCACTTGCACAACTGCCAAGGACCTCAGCCCAATGCAGGCAGGTGACAGGGTGGCCAGGAAAGTGTCACTCGCTGATATTCTCCACAGATGGAAAAAAGCTGTTGCTGAAGAAGGCTGAAGACCCCCCCCAGAGTGGATTTTCTGTCCCACAGGATGAAATAAACCTTAAACAGAAAGTCCAGTGCTGACTGGAACCAGAACACTCTGTGTCTCCTGCCTGCTCTTTCACAGCTCCATTTGATTGTGCCTTTCCTGCTGGCACCTTGGACCTTGGCTCATGGGCAGTGACATCCTGCTGCCAAACCTTTTTCTAGCAGCACAGCCCATCGGGGGGGTATTTATCACTGAGCTTTTGATAAGTATTTTGGCAGGGCAGGCTCCTCCAGCAGCTGGACAATCCCTTCCGAATGACCCGAGGCAGGTGAGGTATTTGCTGCTACCAGAAAAGCCACAAGGGAGGGCTGAACCTACACCTGAGTCTGCTGAGTTGCCAAAAATCCACCACCTTGCTGCATACTAAGAAGCCCTGCACAGGATAAACAGCAGCTCCTCAAACCACCTGCCTAAGCAGAACTCAACAATATTAATTATTTCTTTAGGGCTGCAGCTTTGCTGCAAGATGGGAGCATTTTTTCACACTGTCTGGGAAGAGTTTGGCAAGCCACATTTTCAGAAACAGTTTAAATCCCTGGCATATGAGGACATCAGGAACAACGCTAACACTGCTTCTTCCTGGCTAGATCAGGAAGCACTGCCACAACTCTTTCTCCCCTCTGTGATGACTCTTGGAATAGTTTGCATTTGCTCACAGCAGCCAGAAGAGCCACAGCTGCTCGCAACAGCCGAGATCAGTGAGCCAGCTCTGCTGGAACGGCTGAGACTTTGAAGCCAAGCAGAAAAGGAGCAGAAGTCCAAGAGCAAAAAAGATTTCTGCAGCACCTTTAAGCACACTAAATACTCCTCACCATACCCTATGCTGTGACAATTAACATAAAAATCCTTCTTCAACACAGCAAGCTCAGACCGCCCGAGTTGGCTCTGCAGGGTGCAACACTACTGGGTTTCCATGTCTCCCTCCTCCCTGGCCCTGCAGTCACCATGACTGGCTGCACACTGCCCCTGCCCCATCCGTGCCTGGAGGCCAGTGCTCTGCTACCCCAGACAAACACTCCTCTTTTGCCCCAAAGTGAGACCCTGAAGTGATGTGGTCAGGACCTGCTGGCTCAGCAAACCCCAACAGAGAAGGGATGAAGTAGAAACTTGACACCCAGGGAAGTAAGAGAAAAGGAGAGGGGTCCCAGGCACACCAGCACCACAAGCCTCCACCTTGAGCCCAAGAGCTCGTTGTGTCCCTGATGAGATCAGATCTAAGGCAGGGCAGGGAGGAAGGCAAGAGACCTTCGATCCTCACAGCAAACCCTGAGGCAATCATGCTGGAAGAAGGGGCTGGTTCTTGCTCACAGCCAGCTCATCAAGAGCAGCAAGGATGTTTTACTGCAGATAATTTCAAGAGGAAGAAGTTCCTGCTGAACACGAAAGCCACATGGCTCTGGGCCCAGGCCAGTGGTGTGGAGTTGAAACTGGGGGAGGCATCAAGGTACTCACGTCCTTTCCCTAGGGAAGGACCAGCATGAAGTTCAGGCTGAGCACTGTACTAGGCTGTGCCATGGGGGAAAGAACTCCCAAGAACTCTGGAGACTGTTTTCCCATGTTGCAACCTCTCCAGGGTCTACTTCAGAAAATTCAATTCTTATCACTACACTTGAGAAACAATGAGGAGTGCATGGGAAAGTCAGGCATGCTTCCCTGGCTTGGAGGCACTTTTCATACCAAGTATTCTCTTAAGCATTGGCTATCCAAACCTGGGTAAGGGCTGCCAGGTTGCTGAGCCAGCCTCCTGTTCTCACAGCCAACCTGTACAAGTCCTCTCTGGAACCTCATTCTTCAAGCTCCCCTTGTGCTCTTTAGTCCTCCACTCAGTGAGAACCTTCCACTAATTCTCAGCGTCAAGGTGCTCAAGGCCAGTTTACACCAACCTGTTCTTGTACAAATATCACACTGAACTTCAAATAGAGCTTTTCCCATGCTGGCACCTCTCTTCTCTGCTGGATTTGTTCTTCCTGAGCTTTTGGCTTTTAGTTTAAATAAGCTGTTTCTCTTGCCTCCAAGGGGATTTGTGTCAGCCTTCCTACAGCAGAAGTCTTGAAGCCTGATGATTCCAAGACAGTAGAAAAGAAAGCAAACAGCTGCAGCTGAGAAGCCAGTACAGCACACAGCCCTGAATACATCCTGGAGACTACACCTGGAGTACTGCACCCAGCTCTGGGGCCTCCAGCATGAGAGGGACACGGACCTCTTGTAACAGTCCAGAGGAGGCCACAGGGATGCTCCAAGGGCTGGAGCATCTCTGCTCTGGAGCCAGGCTGGGAGAGCGGGGGGTGTTCACCTGGAGAACAGAAGACTTCAGAGCCCCTTCCAGGGCCTAAAGGGGCTCCGGGAGAGCTGGAGAGGGACTTTGGATAAGGGCATGAAATGACAGGACACAGGGAATGGCTTCCCAGTGCCAGAGGGCAGGGCTGGATGGGATATTGGGAAGGAATTGTTCCCTGGGAGGGTGGGCAGGCCCTGGCACAGGGTGCCCAGAGCAGCTGGGGCTGCCCCTGGATCCCTGGCAGTGTCCAAGGCCAGGCTGGATGGGGCTTGGAGCAGCCTGGGCCAGTGGAAGGTGTCCCTGCCATGGCAGGGGTGGAATGGGATGGGCTTTAAGGTCGCTTCCAACCCAAACCATTCCATGATTCTAAATCAGAGAACTCAGAAGCACTGATGTGTTTCTCCACCAAGACCACACAGGTTATGCTGTGTTTATGCTATGGCCATGCCAGAAGTAGTCAGCTTCTGCATACTGAAAATAACTGGAGGTGTTGGAAGTCCATCCTTGCAGTCACACGGGCATTTGTTATTCAAAACAAACAGTCCTCTTGCTTTGGTTAACCATTCAGAGTATAAATTGAGATACTTTCTTTTTCCGTTGAAAGTTGTGGTGAGTTATTTAAGAGACACGGTATCTGTATTCCTGTTAACACAGGAATCTCACTGGAACATCACATGGGAGCCAACCACTTGCTGCTGAAAACAATCTGAGTTTTACTCCAAGCCACCTGGAGAAGGCTGTACAAGGACTCCAGTCATTTTCAAGAGGCACTTTCCCTGTCCTCATCTCCTGGGCACTTTCAAAGGGCACAGAGGGACTTCCCTTGGGAATTACCTCTCCTCCTCCTAGGCAGGCTTGTTCCTTAGGGCTGGTTTGCTGCTTTTAAGGGTTGACTATTTGGGCAGACCAGGATTAAGGCACCACAACAGCACTTTGGAAAAGGCATTTGTTGCACGAGCAGAGGGCAGATTTGAGGCAAAGCTGTGAGCTACAACTTGGTGTGCAAGTGAGCTCCATTCCCCAGCATTCAGCAGGGAATTGCTGTCTACAACTTCCTGAAAGAAGGTGGGAGTCACATGGGGATTGGTCTCTTCTCCCAGGTAACAAGTGACAGGGTGAGAGGAAACAACCTCAAGTTGTGCTAGAGGAGGTTTAGATTACATTTTGGGGTAATTTCTTCACTGAAAGGGTGTTCAGGCATTGGCACGGGCTGTTCAGTGCAGTGGTGGAGTCATCATCCCTGGAGATGTTAAAACCCACATAGAATTTGGTGCTGAGAGACCTGGTTTAGTTGGGGCCTTGGCAGTGCTGGGTTGCTGGTTTGACTCGTTGATCTTAGAGGGCTTTTTCAACCTTAGTGACTCCACGATTCTATAAAGCATTCCCATTAAAGGCCCCCTTGCCTGGCTGATGAGGTTTACTGTCTCAGACTCATTCCTTGGGAGGGGTAGGCAGGGAGACGGATGAGGCAAACCTTGCTGATGCTCAGGTGAGAGCTCCTCCAGTAATACTGATAAATACAGCTGAAGGGCAGGACATTGTCTCCAAAGCAAAGAAGGTCAAGAGATTCATTTTGAGGAAGGAAGAGAAAATCAATCCCTTTCAAGACTGCAGACAGCCAGGTACATGACACCTTGTGGCACCCAAATGTAGTGTCCAGGGAGAACAGGCTGCAGGAAGCCCATGGAGGTGCTGTGCCAGTGCCTCACAGCTCCATGCAGGTTCCAGACAGATGTGTGTCTCTCTCCCCATCCAATTCAAGCGTTCTCATCATTGCTTATTTCAGCTTTGCCCTGTGCCCCAGATTGCCCTGTGGCAGCAGCAGGTATGAGCTCTGGTGCGTGGGCTCAGGCTCTGAGGGTGCAGCTGTGCCAAGACACAGCACCCGCTCTGAGGAGCTCCCAGGTCACACCAAGGGGAGTAACCACTGTGCACAGTGGCTGCACACAGGGCTAAAAGCTCCCAGGTGGCATTCCTGGACACAGCAGCTGCTGCTTTTTATTCCCAGTTTGATCTGAGCATCTGACACAGCAAGGTGTTAGAAAAAGCCTGACCAAAGCTGAGTTCTGTGGTCACCAGGAAACCACACTGACCAGTTCTGTTCACTTCTAACTGGTGAGGGAGGCAATGTGGCCTCAAGCCCACAGGTTCCACGAGGAGGTTGTGGATTCCTGATCCCTGGAAGTGTTCAAGGCCAGGCTGGATGGGGCTTGGAGCAAACTGGGATAGTGGAAGGTGTCCCTGCACATGGGAGGGGGGTTGGAATGAGATGAGCCTTTAAGTCCCTTCCAATGCAAACCATCCTGTGATTATGGGATCGGGGTTCCAGATTTTTCTGAAATGTAGAAAGGGCTGAAAGAAAATGAAATGTAGAAACTGAAAGAAACTCAGACACGGGACTGAGCATGCAAATGGGGGATCCTGCACTTTCCCACTGCAGAACTCCAACTCTCCTTGCCTTGCACTTTTCTGCAAGCACCAGGAAATTGGCTTCTGCTTCAAAGGAACTGCCTCAAAACATCCAGACCACCAGAGATGTGCACTAACATGAATAAACAAGACACTGGGGGAGATCTCAATAGCACACCCCAGGTGAGGTGCTCCTATGTCTATGGCACAAGTGAATTTGCAGGAAGTCAGAGAAAGAGAACAACACGGATTTTGCCAGTTAGCAAAGCAAAGGTCTACAGATACAAGGAGCAAAAAGCCAAGAGTGGTAAGAGCTTGAGCAGAAGAGCAACGTTTCCCAAAGGCTGGGAATCTCCCAGGATACTCAGGAGACTGATATACAGCTTCTGACTGTTAGCGTCTTAGAGAGGAGGAATTTTCTCCAAAGTTTTCCAATTTGGAAACGATAAGGAGAATAAAGTAACTCATTTAACTTAGGGAAACTTTATCCTGGAGGGACCCTGCCATGTCTACTAAAAGGACAGCAGCAGAACTGTGAGAAAGCACTATTAAACAGCAATTTTCCAGAGGACCACAAGATTTTTGTGCTGTTGAGGATCTTGATGCTATTCTGGAGCAGGGCCCAAAGGAGAAGCTCAAAATCTAACACTCTGCCTCATGTTTTCAGGAACACACATACTTTACGTTCCAGTTGAGCTGCTCTAGTTTCAAATCTGCCTCAAACACTCAAGTAGGAGCCACCCCTATTTTCGGAACTGACTCGAAAGCAACACAGACTGGAAGAACTCCACTGGGAAAGCCAGTGCCATATTTAAACAAATCTGAGAAACCTCAGAAAGTAGGAGTTCCCACATTAAAGATAAGGCAGATCTAGAGCAAGAATTGCCTCATCCTCTCTAACCCCAACCTCTCAGCCCTGCTCCAGAAATTAAGACTGAATATTGTCTGCACAGACCTTTTCTGTGGGAGTTTAGCAAAGTCTGCCATTCACTCCCTTCTCTCCCACCATTTCGTAAGAACAGAATCCCAGGCAACAAGACAACATTAAGTGTCTCCTCTCATCTACAGAGATCCATTTGGTGATCAGTACATTCCTCTTCAGAGCTCTTTACTATGGCAGGAAAGACTTTTACAGCCTAAAGGAAAAGCAAACGTGTCCCATCAAAGCCCTGAGAGCAGCACTTACCTGGGCTCCCCTGGAGTAGGATCTGAAAATGGTGCAAAATCTTCCTTGCCCTGAGGTGTCCCTAAAACACAGAAAAGTTACAGCTGTGAGATGTGCAGAATCGACTCCCATACTGCACATCTCCTACTGGCCAAAAAGAAATAAAATAAAAATCTGTGTTGATCTTGTCAGATCTTTAGGATGTGCATGGTACCCAAAGTGCTCGGCAAGGTGGGTTCTTCTGGGGAAGAACTGGTGAGTACATCACTACCTTTGAGTACAGGTTGTCGCTGTCATTGTGCTTCCCATGGAGAAGGTACAAGCCCAAACCACTCTGCTGCAGCACTACCTCATGATGTGTGAGAGTATAAGTCACTGTACTCCCCTGGGCAAAGGATTTTCTGCCTAGCTCCCTTCAGTCCACAGGAGTTCAAAGTCATGAGTTTGCAGAGCTCTCCCAGCCATGGAGAACAGCCAACCTAAATGTGACCACTAACAGGAGGAGGAATTGACTTGCACTAGGCTTCACTTGTTTTTCAAACACATTTTAACCAAAAATAAAGGGAATTCTCTTTATCCCCAGATCCCTGACAGACCTGCTCTATATATCCTACAGAAAGCTGAGGAACAGGATTGGGGTACAGTGTTTTAGACCACTGTGACAATAAGGGGATTTTCAGTCACTATCATTTCTCCTGTCTGGACAAGGTGTAACTAAGTTTGACAAAATTACCAGCAGCTCTCAGTCCCCATCTGGGACAAGAAGCCAGAGCCCAGAACTCTGATGTAACCAGGACATACTGAAATGTGTCAGGCTAATCAGAGACACATTATGGTACTTGCCAAATCTATTCCCTGGGCCAGGATAAAAGACACTTTAATGGCCACTGAGAAGGCTGAGGAATCCCTCAGCCCCAGATTTGTAGCTCCAAGAAAAACACGCTGACCTCACATGCAGGACAGTCATTTTTTCAATCTAAAGCTTTGTCGATCCTGGACATCAATCTAACAGCCTGTGCTTACATGTCCTTCTCCCTCGACAATCAAATACTGGGTAAGTAATGATAAAAGATTACACTGAGGCATCATCTATCAGTGTTACCAGCTTTTCAGTTCCTGTGCTGTTCTCCAGCTCAAGAATTACAGTATAAAAAGATGGTTTCAAGAGGGAAGCACTAAGTTACTACACACTTGGGGCTGAAATGTTAAAATAGGCATCTCACAAGAGAGACAAGAATGCAAGTGGCACATATAAACATGGAGGCTAGAAGAGATAAATTAGCTGCTTCTGTTCTTTTTTTGTAAGAAAAATGAGGACATTCAGCTTCAGAGAGCAGGGGTGTAATTAAACCACCAAACAACACATTGCTAGAGTCAGTCACAGAGGCTGAGAACATGGGGTTCATTCCTATTTAATAATTCACACATGTTACTAATATTCCTGTTACTTGACCCAAGCATTTGTAAGGGGATATTTAACTCCATATTTTAGGACCTGTGTCATTCCCTACTAGATCTGTGTGAAAACCAGGGCAGGGACAGACTACCCATCCTTACCTATCCTGTCCTGTCCTACCCTTCCTCTTTCATCTCCACAGACTGCTGTGTCAGCTCCTCAGCAAGTTGGACCTCAGACAAAGCTCAGCCAGAAGGACTCCAGCTCTCCTCTGGTGCTGACAGATAAGGCAGGGGTTACCCCTCCCATGCAGTGTTCTCCCACCTCTGTCCCAGTGTCTGGTCACTCCAGTCAGTCCTGCTCTCCAGGAGTTCACCCTACCTGACACTGTGAGGTCTGTTCACAGCTCTTGGTTTTCTACTCAACGCATCGAGAAATATCCAGCTGCTGAGGGACTAAAGGCTTCACCTTTTTTATTCTTCTACCTTCCTTCTCTTGTTTCTTGTTTTCTCATCCTTGGATTTCAGCAAAAATCCGGTATTGCTTCCAAAACAATTCTAGTCCCTCAGTGACCAAGAGCCGTATGGGAACATATAATGATGTTATAGTTTGGTTGGAAGGGACATTATCCACCAACCATCCCAACCCCCTGCCATGGCAGGGACACCTCCCACTGTGCCAGGCTGCTCCAAGCCCCAATGTCCAGCCTGGCCTTTGGCACTGCCAGGGATCCAGGGGCAGCCACAGCTGCTCTGGGCACCCTGTGCCAGGGCCTGCCCACCCTCCCAGGGAACAATTCCTTCCCAATATCCCATCCAGCCCTGCGCTCTGGCACTGGGAAGCCATTCCCTGTGTCCTGTCCCTCCATCCCTTGTCCCCAGTCCCTCCCCAGTCCCTCTCCAGCTCTCCTGGAGCCCCTTTAGGCCCTGCAAGGGGCTCTAAGGTCCCTCCTGGAGCCTTCTCCTCTCCAGGTGAACACCCCCCGCTCTCCCAGCCTGGCTCCAGAGCAGAGGGGCTCTTGGAGCATCTTTGTGACCTCCTCTGAACCTGTTCTAACATATCCATGTCCTTCTTGTGCCAGGAACTCTGGACAACAGAACTACAGGTGGGGTCTCAAGTGCAGAGTAACAGTGAAAATGGTCAGTTATGGCAGACAATGACTGAAATCAGACTATTCCAGCAAAGGTGTTTGTGCTGCTTGATTTACAGAAAGCAATCTGGTTTGCCAGAGTAACTTTCTGATAGGAACAGCCAGCAAGTCCCACCACACACCCAGGGATGGTCCATGCTCTCCATGTACAGCATCCCCCCAGCCCTGTGTCCCTGCTCACCTGGCCTGAGCTCCCAGGGTTTGGGTTAGAAAGGCTCAGAAATACTCACCAGAGTTCCAGCTTAACCCTTCTGCCATCCAACAAGATAGTAGTGGTCTTGTAGTCAATTCCTGAAAGAAAAGCAATGAAAAGCTGAGCAAACCCTGAGAACATCTTCAGAGACATCAAAGAGCCTTGCTCTGCTCACACAGAGCTCTCATTTCACATTTACTAAAGGGATGTTTTCTCCTCCTTGCTCTGCTGCCTGTTTAAGCAGGGCTACAGAGACCTGACAGACACACACTTCTGCTCCATGGCAAAGATTGCTCTCGTGGAGCTCTATCCCTCCTCCCTGAAAACACTGTTAACCCCTGCATTGCTTCTGACTTCTCCACTGTGGGATTAAACCTCTTAGAATTTGAGCTGTAGGAAAGGTTGGATGGGGCTTGGAGCAACCTAGGAAGGTGTCCCTGGCCATGGCAGGGGGAGGTGAACAAGATGAGCTTTAGGGCTCCTTCTAACCCAAATCACTCCGTGTTTCTCTGAGATTCAGTGATTTGTAGCATTATCCCATATTGCAGTGATAAATTAGAGTTTTGGGGAGTGAGCCACAGACATAAACAATTCAGAAACATCTCTGCTGCATCAGCCTGCAGTCCCAGCATCTCTCAAACACCACTACCTGCAGCCACAGGACATTTTGGGATATGAGTGCTACAGAAAGGCTGTCCAAAGATTGCTGTCTCTTCTTCTGAGCAGCTCTGGGGTGTGGATCACAGAGGGCCAGGTAAGGCAGGACACACTCCCCTCCCTTGTGAAGGGCTGAGAAGCAGCACAGACATCAGATTTTACTTTTCATGGAGCCACAGCACGAGAGTAGCAGAAAGCCCCCAAACCACAACACCCAGCTGTGCTGGCACACAACTCACTCATACAAGGGGTGTCCACTACCTTCAGATACCCAAGAAATTCGTTAAAACTGGGAGTCTGCCTCACAGTCAGACTGAGAGGTTTAAAAAACAACTCCCCTTGCAAGCACCAGGCCCAAACCACGCCGAACACATCATTCCCTGCAGGCACAGAGGAGGAGGCACAACTGCACCTCCCACCTCCTTCCCAAAGCCAAGGGGCACCAGGTGCCCAGGAAAAGCAGCTTCTCTGCTTGTTAATAAGCTTCAAGTGTAGTGAAGCTGCATAAACAAAGCACAGAGCACCATTACTGCACACCCACTGAAGCATCAACTAATTTACAACCTTTTAATAAAGCAGAGTCACTTCACTCTGATTTCATCAACTTTAGTTCTTGTTCTTGCCAACAGATATCAAACTTTGAATCTCTATTAAAACCCCACCGTTGTGTTATGACCTGCATTTCCCTTTTCCTGCAAGGAGAACACTGCCCTGACAACCAAACAGACAAGTTTGTCAATAAAGCAAATGGATTTTCCTGAGTCATCCGCAGGAGTTCCCTGTTAGTGAAAAACAAATTAGATTTCAGCCTATCTTAAGCCTTTCAGCCTTAAGATAATTTAATTATCTTAAATTCCAACTATTTCCAGTGCTTTATCACAGAAAATAGGCAGTTTACATTTTATCTTCCTCCAGAGACAAGTGAATGATCTGTATTTATTTTCAGGGAGATATAAATCTCCCTCATCCCCAGGGATGGCAGAGTAGTGGGAGTAAGGCTGCTCTGCTACCAGAAGGGAGCATCCAGACATCTTCCCCTGCCAGTTCCTGGACCAGGATCTGATGGGCTCTTAGGGAAGGGGCTAATTAAGCCCATTACTCTGTTTCAGATGCAAAATCCCCAGAGACTCTGCCCCCTCCTAAGGCACGAGCTCCCTGTCAGCAGTGAGTCTTAATCACCCTCAGTGCCAGCAGTGCACAGGTGGAGCAGTCACATGAAAGCACCACAGAGAGGGTACAGGGACAGTTTTCAGGGCACAGAGGCCACATACTTCCAAAAATGCCACTGCTGAGGTGAAACAAATTGCTTGAGTACAGCTTTTAAAAGTGACAGAGGTTCAGCTGAACTGGGAAGAGAAGGAAACTTGTTAATGGAAATGTCAAATACACAGATGTCTTCATTATGCTCCTCACCCACTTACTGCCCAGCCTACATCCCCAGAGGAACATGGGCTCCCTGTCCTCAAAACTCATGACTTGGTCACCAGAGAAATGCTTTAAATAATCCATGTTCATCTGAAACTACACCACGTGCTTTAATGCAGAGGGACACCAGTCTTTGGGTGTTACATACACTGGCCCAAGGAGGTCACACACACTCCAGTTAAAAGCAAGCTGGTATCTGGCAATGGGCTGAGGGAAGTGCTGCACTTTTTAACTTGCAAACACTCAAACTGAGACTAGGACTGAATTTATAAAAGGTTTTGGAGCAAACTCTGCCTACAAGCTCATTAATGAAGAGCATAAACCTGCACAACTGCAATGTTTTGGAGAAAATTTCAGCTTCCCTTTTCCATAAACACTCTGCATCATGACAGCTCAAAGGCACTCCCTGGTTTTGGTCTGTTCTTTTAGCTGGTTAGCACTGAGCAGGCTGCAGCTCACAAGCCCAGCTCTCCCACGGCTCACTGGTGCCACAAAATCTGCACCAGTTAGAGGTGCCCTCAAAACCACGGGACTCGCCACAGCGGTGAACACCAGCACTATCCCCTTGTATTTCAGTCCCAGTAACAAACAACCGTGTCCTGAGCTGCAGCCCAAGACACTCCTCCATTCACAGCTCACAAGGAAGCTGAGCAGCCGAGCTCTCTTTCCTAGGCCCAGCCTACAGCTCAAGCTCAGCCTTGGCTCCCCCCTTGTCCCAGGGATCTGGGGACAGGGGGTCACAGCAGCCACCAGATGCCACCTCTGCACTGAGGCTGCTGGCAGTATGACAGTGCACGGCCATGGCCATACCACGGCTACCCCTCTCCCTTTACATTTCAGGCAGCTGAGACACAAGTTAAGGGAAGTTTTTAGAACTTCCTTTCTGCAGGTGACAGGGTTCCCCCACCTCTGTTTACAGCCAATCATGGCTTATTTCGGGACGGACGCTCTGCTGGAGCAGCTCTGATCCCACTGCCCTGGCAGGGAGGTGCCAACCCCATCACTGGGATGCTCCTGCAGCACACCCAGACTAGAGAACCAGCCCAGCCCTGCCCGGCCCCGGGGGCAGCGGTGCTGGGGGAAAGGGAAACACTCCTGTTTAAAGCCTATTTTGTATCAGCTGATCTTTTTCTGGACCAATTACCATGATGCAACAAAGTGAATGAGGCTCAAAGAACAAGTTGGGGCTGTTCTCTCAGATTTAGCATTCAGGCCGATTCCTGTGTTATTTTTCCAGCCCCGCTTTAGACTCCTGCTTACACTGATGCCATCCCAGCCCCATTCCTGGAGCAGAGAGCTGACCTGGCACAGGGCACTGTGCAGAGGGATCTGACCAAGCTTGATGTCAGACACCCGATTCTCCTCCATGGAGCTGGGTTTCATGCTCCTGGGCAAGGCTCCAGGGAATCCCAAACCTTTCTTTCTTTCTTTCACCAGCTGCTATAAGGAAAACCTAAGAAAGCAAGTCATTTTCCCATGGGAATCCACAGGATGGGTTATAGGAAACTCTGATCTTTTCCAAATTACTCATGCAGAGCACAACACACTTTGCATCAATACCACCTGAAAACCTCACACCCAACCTGAGCTTACTTAAAGCTTTTACCCAAAAGATGACAATTGATGCGAACAGGAAAAGTAAAACCCCTGCAAGAGACATGGTAACTTTCTAACAGCACTGGACACTACTTTGTATCAGGCTGTTCACTTTCCCCTTGGGAATTCATGGCTTGGACACAGGTGTACCTCCGCTCTGCCAAGCCCCTGCCCTGCACCTGCATGAGCAGCAGAAGCACAAGGGAGGAGGCAGCAGCCAAGCAGGTACAGGGATCTGGAAGTCACACTGGAAAAGGGAGAAACACAAGGGAGATGTGCATTTCATGCTCTGCTTTTAAAGAGGTTGATCTCTCAGGAAAATTGCTTTAAATAGCTCAAGTGAACAAGGCTCTATAAATATTTACTACTGAAACACGTTGGCCTCTGGGCTTTGTGTGGGTCTTTGTTTCAGAGAAAAGGAGATGAGTTTGCAGTTGCAGACTCACCAGGTGACTCTGCCCTAACGCCTGGGTGGGGGCCAGAAGGGCACCTCCCCTGAAAAGGCAGGTTTGAGCAAAACCTAAGAGCAGCATGTGCCTTTCTCCTCCTTCACCTTTCCAAGGGGATCCCCACTTAGTACTGGGGTGAAGGTGATTCCAGCTCCCGGGGTAATGCCAGAGCCAACACTGCATTTTAGGTTATTGGTCCAAATCAAGCGTCCTTGGGATGCTCTCATGATCCAAGCCCCAACTAACAACTCCTGCACCTACACAAACATCACAAAGGTACAGCCAGGACTCATCCCACATTTACCATGTCATCAGCAGGTTTTCCTGAGACCTTCCCCAAAAGCTGCCAGCACCATCTCCAGTTTGCATCTGCAGTATCTTTAAGAAGAACATAATTTATTCACAAATCTGGGGCAGAAGACATTCCAGGTGATGCTCAAAAAACTCTTTCCAAAGGAAAAAAACCCTAAAAACTAGTAAAAATAAATCAATGTACTCAAATGAAACATTGATATAGTTTTAAGACAAGCTTGCTTTCCTTCTGAGAGAGACTCCTTGTCACTTGAAGTCATTTCCAGTTTGCATGAGTCAGATTGGCCAAAGATGCTTTTGCCACCTCATTTCTTACATGAATGTTTCTGCTTGTGGGAGTTCAGAATCCACCTCACTCTGTTAGTCCACCCACAAAAAAACCCAGTGCACATTATTTTAACTTCATTAAAACTCAGCTCCCCCAGCTTACAGACACGTGCTGTATAATGCAACCTCAGCTTTTTTTCCTCCTTTTTAAAATTAAATTTGGTTTCATTTATTTATAATTCAAAAGAAGATAATCAACCTGCTTGCAAAGTGATACATAAGGTCAACAGGCAAAATTGGAGGTGTACAGCGATGATGAACCAAGGCCAAGCCTTTATTCAATGCATGATATAAATAAGAAATAAGATAAACTGAGTGGACTTTTGTTACCTGACTAATGCTGCAATTCAGTGGATTGTTCTTTTATCTGCAGACATAATTAAGCCAGAGTTGCTGCACTCTGCAACTCTGATGGCATCTGAGCACTCAGAAGAGGGCTTAGGATGAGATGTGCCTGGTCTGTTGCAGCCCTACAGAAATGCTCTGCTCGACTGAGAAATTTTAAAATCGGCTCAGAAGCCACCAGAAAGACTCACTGTGCCACCACAGGGCCTCACCCAGCCAGCCTGGTGATGGACTTTGGTTTGTGATTGTCATTAGTGCAGCTGAAGCTGTACCACACCACAAATGTCCAATTGAAAATGTTGGATTTTCCCCCAAACACCCGCGGGCTCCTCTGTTAGCTTAGAGGTCATCAGCTCTGCTGAGTGCAGAAGGTCTCGGGCTCTTAAAGGTCTCCCTAAAGGTTTGGAGGTTCAGTGCCACACTGACTACTGGCTGCTGGGAAGAGGGAAGAGTACAGGGCTGGAATGAAAACATAGAGAAGGTACACCAAATATTTAACTTGCTGAGGTTTCACAGTGAACTTGAGTAACCAGCTGTGAAGGGCTGGCTGTGCTGCATGGCACCAGAGAGGAGCCCTGGGAGAAAGGGATGCAGGGCTCTGAGAGCAAGGAGCTGACAGATTTAAAGACATGCCATGATTATAAAACAGGCAAACATCAAGAGTATCCAGCCAGGAATTTGTAACCCGTGTTGTGACAATCCTTCCTTACTACCCAGGGAAGGATCAAAGCCACAATCACCCAGTGTGCAGCTGGTCTTAAATGCATGTTCTCATTGCCACAAAGGTAGAAAAGCACCCAGGAACACTTTAGAGTGGGTCAATGGACTGCAAATCCTCTACTGTATGTTTGCAAAGGGAAAACATTATGGATGAAGCTGTGGTGAAGCTTCTCAGCAGCAAGGACTCCAGGAGCTGTGACTAAGCAGAGATGGGTAAATTCGGTTTTAAACCTTATCAATAGTTCAGACAACGCTGTGGATGCCAGAACACCACAGCAATTGTGAGTTTTTGTGAGAACATAAACTATGCATGAGAGCCCTGTCCCTTCTAGCCAGGCTATCCAGGAGGAGTCCAGTCAGGGTGTCCCCTCCTCTGAGCCCTTCTGCAGGACTGGCAGAGCCTGGCTGGGTGTCACTTGGGCTCCCCCTGCCACAGTCCCCTGGCACACCTTTGGGAACATACCAGCATGTTTGCTGTCACATAAACTAGCTGTCATCTTACTGGTGTGTGTGCAAGACAAGCTGCTGAAAGGTCCCTCCCTCTCCCTCCAAAGGGCCTGTGCCAACCTTGCAGCTGGATCAAATAAGGAAAAACCAATCAATCTGTGCTGCACACAGTGCAGAGGCTGTCCCTCTGCCTGTGCCACAGACTTTGGAACTGGAGCCCTTCTGCGCTCTGCTAAGCCCAGCCTAAGGCTTAGGCTTAAGTGCAGAAATTCATTTACCCCAAATGCCAGCAATAGCTGAGCAGTGTCCAATGGCGATTTGTTTATTCTACCAAGTCCCTGGGTGTCATAGATGTTACTAGTCCTTTTCCAAGATGGTTCATGCCTTTCCAAGTCATGACTGACACGGCTGGGGCATAGAAAGCCTTCCCCCTGTGTGTGCAGGCCCCATCTGGGGCTGCCCAGATCCTCCTGAAAGCTGGAACCACTGTGGGGGGAGAGCAGCCAGTGGCCAGACATCCCCATCCCTGCTGAGTATGAAGAAAAGGCAGAAGCAGCAACATGCAGCTAAGTCCCATCCTCAACAAGCCCAAGAGGAGGGAAGAGAAAGGAGGGAGGAGAAATGCTGGAAAGTCACAAAATTGAGACCAAAAGGTGGGCATAATAGCTCCAGGGTTGCTGGCAGATCAGCTACAGAATAAGAACATCATTCCCACTTCCAGTCCCTAGCATGCAAAAACCTCACTCCAAAACCAAGGCAAAGCCCACAAGACCTCTGCAAGCAAACCACACTCACACGTGGGGCTCCCAGTAGCAGTTTGGACAGCACAGACATTGGCAGAGGAGCTGGGAGCAGCCCTGAACCAACACCCTCCTGGGGAGGTTATTTCAGGGTGAAACAGCCCCCCACCCACAGGGTGTTACCCACAGGCAGAGTTTCCAGCAGAGCCTCTCCAGTGCCCAGCTTTGGGGGTGTACTGGAAGCATCACACAAGGTGAGGCCCAGAGCTATTCCAGAGCAGCTCTGCAGCACGATCCCGCCACACAGCCAGGGCCAGACAAACTCACTGGCTTCTCCACCTGCTCTCCCTTGCACCAAAGTGGGCACTGGCCTCCTGGGACCCATTTTCTGGCAGAACCACATTCCACAAGACAACAGTGACTACACCCCCAACACCACGTTCACTGCTCCCTCTCATCACACCCCACATCCCGTACCTTTTTGTTTAAGAACCGCTTAGGGTGGGGATGGTCATGAAACGTCACCTACAGCGACTGAGGCCAGGGACCAAGTTGCTCCAAGAGCAGAATACAAAGCCAGGACATATTGTAAATGTGGTTTAGAATGTCTTATTTGGGGTTTTGTTGTTTTGGGTTTTTTTCCAAGCCCTCACCAGCCTGTGAGTAAAAGGGCAGAATTCACCTATCAGAACTGTTTGTTTGTGGGCAAAAGCTGATAGAGGAAGACTTGTTGCTTCACCTCTCGTCAAACGGGCACGGAAATCACAGGTGGCCAGGAGCTGCTGAAAGCATGTTTAGAGCAAACAGGTTTAACCAAATGTACTAATCCAACACCAAACCCACTCCCAGGCAGAAGGCAGCTGCTGGGGCCAGCATCCAGGTTATGCATGTACCCACAGATGCAGGTTTGAGATCATCTCATTCCATGAGTACTTAAAAAACAGGCAGCAATATCTGTAAGAAGATACCACAGGTGCATTATCTTCCACCCCAGCTCCTACTATGCACTTACAGAAGTAGTTACTGTCTCTGTCATCTGTAAGTGATACTAAATTGTTCAGAAAAAATGTGGTATGAGGGCATCAACATAACAGATGAAAAAAGGGAATTCAAGCTATTCAAATAACAACTGATGAAGTCACCCAACCTTAAAAAGTGTGTACAGCAGCACATTAACAGCAGCAATTTAACTAGTCAGCTCAGAGCTGTGAGCCACAGGAAAAATCCCTTCCAAACAACACATGAGCTCATCAGTTTGAGTCATGCATTCAATTACCTACTCTTTAGAGAGAGAAACAAATTATCATCACCAACAACAGAGGTCAACCAAACACAGGTGGACTCACCCCAGGTCTGTGCCTTTCAGTGTCACGGTTTGCCTCACAGTATTACTACTTTGTTTTGAGCAGGGTGATAGAAGTTCTATAACAGCATCATTGCAAAACAGCCCAGTTCCTGCCTGCAGAGCTGGGACTGAAGGTCAGCAAGCATGTGATTCTACCTCTGAGATCCTGTCCCGCACTATAGCTGAGCTTTGGGAACAGGATCAAGAGGTCTCGGTTGTCACTGGGCGTGCAGGAGACCAGGACCGCTCCCGCCCCCTGCTCCTGCCTTCATCACTTCCTGCTCACGGCAGCTCACACACAGCCCACCCTCGCTGCACCGCTCCCTGGGAGGCAACAGAGTTCCCCATCATTTCGGTGTGCAGCAGATGAGCGGGAGCTGGTTTGGGCAGGAGCTGAGCCCCACGCAGAGCCCAGGGCTCCGCACACGGCTCGGCTCCGCGAGCTCTGCCAGCCCCGGGGAGCTGCCGCGGCGCTTGGCAGCTCTGGGAGACATCCAACGAGCTGCCAAGCACCTCGTACTGACACACATGTAGAAACAGAGAGAGAACAAACGCCTTGCAATTATCTGTAGTTACCCAGATTTGTAGATTTTCTCTTGAAAAACATACTCCATCTTCCATTCATAGACGCCTCATTTCAACTGAGAGGGATTTCCATTTAGCCTGGAAGCCTTTCACAGGAAGCCTGCTCACATCAGTTCCCAGGCATCTTCATCTCCAGCTGAGAGGGCTTGTAGGTGGGGATCTCCGGCAAATAATTGCTTGTTTGGTTTTGTAGCCAGCCAAAAGCAAAACACTGATTTGGAGACCTCTGAGAAGCCCGGATTTGCAGATTTCACTTGTCCACTGCCTGCTCCAAACCCAGCAGCGTTTGAGCAGCTACGTGGTCCTCACACAGAGGAACTCTGTTCTGGGCACGCTTAAGGGGGACAATTGCATCAGAAAACGGCATTTGAAGCCAGGAGCAAATCTGTTCCTAAAGCTCCAACAATTTCAGCAGACACCCGGGAAATCCCAGAAACAGTCCAAAGTCAGTCCGGAATCAGGGATGTGAAGTGGATTTGTGCTTTAGAAGAAAATCAAGAATGATTTTATGCACAGAAGCGACAACAAACAAAAGAGTTTCTTCATGCCTTGCAGTTCAGATCTCCATAAAAACTACACAGCTGCACACAGAAACAAAGGCAGCCTGTGAGGGAAATCAGAGGGCACCATAACAGTCTGCATTGTTGCTGGATGACAGTACAAACATCAAGATATGCTTGGAGACAAAAAAATCCCCAACACTCAAAAAATCCAAGTATTTGTCCAAAATACTTTCAATATCCTATCCCTTCACAGTTTCATTTCTGTGGACACTGTGCAGGGAAATGCTGCTCTGCAGCATCAGACCCTGGTGGCATCCCCACACCGGTGCATGCCAGGCTCAGGTGCACACCTGCTCACGGATCCTGCAGAGGCTGCCTCTGATCCCTGGGATCCCCATCCACACCCCAGCTGGCATCTCCAGGTTTTGCCAGCAACAAAACAGCATCTCCAGACCAACACTCCACACCCAAACACCCTGAGAGAGCTGCAGCCCTTCAGCTGGGTGTAGACAGGTTAAGCAGACACCTGCAGAGTTCCCGGAACAGCTACAGAGATTCCACTCCCCAAGAATTTCTCAGGCTCCCGCATTTGGTCTCGCTGCACCAAAAAAAACAAGTCCTGTGCCAGGAAAGGGCTGCTCCATCCTGGAAGCACCAGGATGGCTGCTAACATTGGTTTCACCTTTCCATGGGCTGTTTCCAACAACAACAAACCTCCAGGGACCTGACTTACAGTGCATGGCAGGTGTGCTCAGTGCTCCCTCCTTGTCCTTAAAGGATGGACTGGGCCTGTTGGCACAGCAAGCACCTCACTGCACACCTGTACAAACTCTGCTGCCTCACAGCAGCTCTCACCAGCCTGAAACCAGGTTTTCAAAGCCCAAATTGGAGCCTCTCAGATCCCCTCCTGACCTACAGGGCGAAGATCTCACCCCAGCTACTCTGGCAGCCTCTCTGGAGCACAACTTTTGCTGCCACCAGGAAAAAGCCAGCATTTGACATTTTTAAAATAGAAGAAAGTACTGAATTTAAGCCTTCTAATACAGATGAGCCCTACAAGAACACAAGTGTGTCTCAACCCACAGAGGTGTTCCACAGCAAACACATTTGCTGGCAGGGTGAGCAGCACAGGTAAGGCTCTCAGGTAAGATCTACCCTGCAGAGTTTCACCTCCTTGTGCCAGAGCACATGCCTGCAGTTTCCTGGATGGATTTTACCACCAAGTTACTCAGGCAGTTTGACAATGTAAGAAAAAAAACAGCTCTTGGGACAAGAGAGGATCTAAGATTAAGTAAACGATGGGCAAAATGATGGGGGGGGGGGGGGGGATGTTGTTGCATTTTCTTTCTTTGTTCATTGTTTGGTTGGGGTTTTTTCCATCTAGTTCTGTCTCCAGCGCACTCGGCCTCCACTCCAGAGCCATGGGCAAAAGGCCTGTTACAGGTGCTGTTACAGCTGCACTGAAGAAAACAAGGCAGGGTAATTTCTGTGTCCAGGACTGAGCAGGGAGCAGGGGCAATCACCTGCACAGAGAGGCAAGTGGTACAATAAAACCCTCAAATGGGCCCAGGAACTCAGAAGCTGGGCTGAAAGCGAGTTAAAATCCCTAAAAAAAGATTTTTTTTTAAACCCTGCATTTTATTTAAAAGGTTACCCCAAAGATGCTCAGAACCTTCTGTTAAACTGCCATTTAAGTACAGCCTTTCAGTGTCCCCTTTCTGCCTGTCTCCTCCTTAACCACTGACGGTTTAACCAGCAAATACTATGTTTGAATTGCACGAGGATTTTTGTCCCAATTCAATGCCCAATACTGCACAGAACATACAAGGTATTAAGAATTTCAGGTGTTGTACTTATAGGAGAAGAGGTGTCAAAGTTGTAAAATGATCTAGCAATGTCTAGGATGGGCTGATGGAAATGAAACAAAGACGAGATAGAAAAGAGGAAGAAAATCTAAAAAGCTGTGGCTACGTAAAAATACTTTCAGCAAATAGAAGCTCTGTAGGAACAAACTATCTCTGAGGAACAAACAATCTCCGAGCTATGTTGCAACCTTACTATTTACTACAACTTTTGCAGAAGCAAACAGACTCTTTGATGGAGGTTTCTTGCCTTGAGCCACCACCCTCTGTGCCCCAGGGTAATTTTCTTTCAGGTGAGTCTCACCTTACAGCAAAGCCTTTAGCAAAACAAAGCTGAAGGTTTTCACATTGGAGCTTCCCTCCTCCTCCAGTGCCTGCAATCACACAGGAATTGATATGACATAATGCTCCTGTAAAGCTTGAGCTGGAGTGCCAGAGGACAGCAAGGGGCAAAGGGAAAGAAAACCAGATTTGAACCAGCAAGGTTATAAAACCACAGCTCAAAGCCTCAGCTCAGAGCATAGCTATTCTCAAGTGCAATGGAAAGATGCTCTGCTGTTCTGAGACAGCGAGGCTGCAGAGGAAAATATGCCAGGGAACAGCTGGAAACAAAAGCTGAAGGAGGAGGAGGAGACCATTTTCCATGGTCTTTCCTATGCAGCTTAAATACCGAACCAACCAAAAACCCCCACACCAGGAGAGGTGTGGACAATGTTGGTGTGGAATCTGGAGAGAACAAAACCTGCCTGCTTTTTACAAACAAAAAACACAGAGAAACCTTTAATCCCAGTTATTAGAAGAACATTCCACCCATTTCAGCTTTGTACTGCTTGGCTCACATCACCTTTGTGCACTCAGGGCTCTGGAACATGTTAACAGCCATAAAAACACAGCTTTTATAGAGAGATTAGAGGTGCTGAGAACTCTGCAGTGCAATCCAGAACTTTGCAGAGTAGGTTCTCAGCTTTATAAAACCCCAACCCTCCTCAAAAGTTCTGCACAATAACAACCTACGCTGTTCTGCACCCCTAATCCTGACTAAAGAGAGTCACCAAACCTGCCAGGCACTCAGTTTGGGGGCTGGGTTTTGGCTTGATGGGGATTTTTTTGTTGTTGGCTTTGTTTTGGGATTTAAGTTTAAACTGCAGCTGGTTAGTCCCACAACAAGCAGAGCTAGAGGTTCAGCACTGTATCTTTGGAACTATTTTTCACACAAAGGTTATGTAGAAAATAATGGAGAAATAAAATAAGAGATGCTGGAGCTGTTTCTGAGTTGCCTGCTCTGATGAGATCAGCTTTGCATCTCTAATGACAGGGAAGTGAACATCCCTGAAGGACACTGATGCAAGCGCTGGCAGACAGCAGGAATTGCTGCAACAACCACTCTGCAAGCCATCCGAAGAGATTTCCAGCAGCACAACCAGCACAGTCCAGCTCAAACATTTCCCGCACATCAGCTGTGCAGCCACTACAGGAACGTGATGGCTGGGCTGCACTTGGAACACTTTGCCTCAATCCTCCTTGCATCAGAGTGCTAAAGCCTCGAACTAAAACATTATTCCAAAGAACAGTCCTGCCAGAAAACAAAGAGCAGTTTCCACTGATGTGCAGCAGCTGAAGCAGTGGGGCAGCCTGGCCAGCTCCTGTCTGCCATCGACGGGGACAGCGCTGCTCCAGCACAGCAGGACATGCCTGGTGGGACTGGGCCAGCTGAGGGAGGAGGAGGCAGCAAAGCAGCCCCAGAATCAAGGCTTCCCTCCCTGCTGATGCCAAAGAGAGCCCTGGCAGTGCAGCAGCACCAGGATGAGCACTCAGCTGCCATCTGAAGCCTGGGCTCAACACCTGTAGCTCTCATGTCTATACCCAGAAGGTGCCACTACATTGGTGCCGGCCCTGTCTGAGGTTTTACTGCACACGGGGTCACCCAGCAATTCTTGTCTGCTCAGGAGGGTAAGCCAGTATCAGGAGTTCAAGTTTAGAGCAGAGCTGCTCAGCCACACACTTTTTAAGGCTGTGAAAAGTGAACCAGTGCAGCAGGACCTCCAGCCAAACACGGCAGCAACACAGCGGCCGCGGATCAGAAGCAAGAGACCATCTCCATGGTCAGTCTTGGAAACTCAGCAGGCAAGGAGCAGAAGCACTGGGAAACATCTCCTCACATGCCCTCCACTGCAGCGAGGAGGATGAGACAAAGTGTCTCTTCACTCCCTCCCTGTGCACGCTGCTGTGGGACAGGTGAGCTCCTGGTTGGCATGGAACTACCGGGGAGCTCCTGGTTGTGCACTGGTGCCTGAGGGGTCACAGGGAGAGGAATTGCTGTAAAGGAAGACTTGAAAGGGACATCTCAGGGATCTCCAGATTCAGACAGCTGCAGAAAAACAACCAGAGGGAAAAGACACTCAAATAAACAACCTGGTAATTAAGAGCAGTCCCCAGGCAAACAGTGGCGGCTGGAGGGGACCAATCACCTCCAAGGGCTGGGCAGTGTCTTCAGCTGCCTCTCCCGTTCCTCCTGGCCAGGAAAAGGGCAGGCAGCTGCATTGCCCCAGCCCTTGCTCCTGCATGGAACCCCAGCCCTGGTGGGCTTGCTGCTCCTGCTGCCCAGGACCTGAATTCCTGCACTTCTGCTATGGGGGAAGAGCTACTGGGAAAGATCCAGTTTTCACCTGAACCACAAAATCTGTCGGTAGCTATTGCATTGAGCACTTCAGGTGCCTTTTCCCTAACATTGCCTTGGGTCTGGGTAGCAGTGGGGTACCAGAGCACCTAAGGATGGTGCTCGAATAAAGGTACTAAAACTCAGCCAAGGGACAGGGTTGAAAGAAGGTGCTGGGGCTCAGTGCATTAGGGCTGGTGCCAGCACTGCTCCTGTGCAGAGCAGGGCTCTCATTTCAGCTTCCGTGTGCTCATTGCAAGATCAGAGTGAGGACATTGGCTGCATCCTCATCACTTTTTTAATACAAGCTGAGGACAGGGAAAATAAAAATAAAAATCCACCCCCTTTCCAGTCAAAGCCATCTGCTCCAAAACACGCTCTGCTCTCTCCCTAACACACATTTCTGCTTTCCTGTGGGAACAGCAGCAGGTGAGGGGGAAGGCAGCCGCAGAAAAAGCCCTCCATCATGTGAGGAGGGAGCACATCACCCTCATGTCTGCGTGGTGAGCCCAGCCCTGGCCCTTTCCTGGGCACCGTCACTGTCTCACACGGCAGCGCTGGCCCTCGTGCCTGCCGAGCACAGAGCGCTGCCCTGACTCACCTGGGGCTCAGGGCTGGCTGCTCCAGCAAGCCAACAAACCAGCTGGGTGAGATCATTTCAGCACATGAATAACCAGCTATTCGAGAGTGGATGTGTGACACGGTGGTGACAAAGCCATGGGTCCCTCAGGTGAGGAGCAGCCTCGTGCCCCTTATGCTGGGCACGCACACCACCCCTACTTTCACATGCAGCTCCACCACATCTCATGTCCCAAACCACCCTGTGACCACAGACATTTCTGTCCTGCCTCAGTACTTGGGGATGGGTGAGGACAGACCCCAAGTGAGCTGTTTAAAGACCAAAGTGAAAAGTGATCTGTGTAGAGGACTCATATCCACAAGTAAAGCACAGTTTCACTCCGAGTCTGGTGTAACCCCTTGGCTCATGGCACAGGAGCCAGAGCAGCCCCTCCCTGCGCCTGGGGAGAAGGAGCCAGTGCTGGCAGCAGAGGGCACTCAGGGGAAATGCAGGATTTTTTGGTTCCCAGGTGAGATCCTCCAGCTGTCCAGAGCAGCAGTGAGGCTCTAAAAACAGCATCCTGCCTCCACAACTACAGATTTGGGAAAGGGAGGGTGAAAGCTGGGAAGAAGGACAACACTGGAAGCCCAGAAGAGCATTAATGTTCTCCCCATCAAAACACTACTAGGAAGGCTTAATTCAGGGTCTTCTGTGGATGGCCAAAAAAACCCAAAAGCTAAGTCCAAATCAGTTACAATACCCAGCCACAGGACAAAAACAACACTCCCTGTTCCTCACAGGGAGTGTGCTTGGCCGATGCTACTGGAGACTGATACACTCCATGCTGATAGCTCCAGCACGAGCCTAGCAAGAAACACACAAGTGATAACTGGATCTCCAATTCCTCCTCAAAATGCCACCTTAATGTCACTAAAAGTTCCATACTCAGGGCCCTCACAGCTTGGCGCAGCAATGGTCAGGGCATCCCTCACACCTCCTCCTGCAACAGGAGTAACGACCACCTCTGCTCCCACAGAGCAGGTTTATTCTGCCAGCAGTTTAAAGAAAGGACATTGCTGAGGCCTTGCTATGCACCACAGGAACTGCAGGGGCTAATTTAAGATGTGCCCGATTTAGAACGAGGTGCCAAGCTCCAAGGCGGTGCTGAGAAGTGACACTTCTGTTCAGGGATCCTGAAAAAGGATGGACAGAAGCACCTATGGTGCTGTATGACAGACACAGCTCCCGCTGCATCCAAGGCTCTTGAATACCAGACACAGGCAGGCAGAGGCTGCTTACAGCACCTAAAAGCCAACAGAAAAAGGGCTTTTCATCTCTCAGCTGTGTGCAGATCCAACACCCAGATGCCCATGGAGAAGAGAGGAATCCCTCGATCCCTTTTCTACAGGCTGGGTAAGAGCAGCAAAAATACAGAGCTACATTTACAGAGCTTCACTTCTTAGGGTGTGCCTTCCCTGAGCTGGAAGGACAATCCATTCCATGCTGCATCACAAAACCTGGCTGCTTACAACTGTTTCCACACAATAGAGTAAAACAGCAGATCCCAACTAGACAGAGAAGGCAAATGGCTCCCTCCCCTCCCTGCCAAGGTCAGGGACCTGAGCTCCACACGAGATGTCCCCACCACAAGAGCAGCCCAAAGCACACACCAGCACAAGCAAGTTGTGCGTTCTGGACTGACCAAAATAGTGGTAGATGATACAACACTCATTTTAAATTGGGACGTGGGATCTGGGAGGGGATGAGGAAGAGGACAATGTGCTTACAAGCAGATTTACAAACAGAAGCTCCATATAACATTCCAGCATTGCTGTTCTGGGATGGCATTAGGTACGTGTCAAAGAGAATGCCAGGCTCAAGCTGTTCCCAAAATCCAACAGCCTTTGCTCAGGGGATGGTGTCTGTCAGGGCAGGGGAGCAGCACGCCCTGTCAGCACGTCCCAGCTGTGCCAGAGACACAGGGAGTTCCACTGCCAAGGCTGTCAGCAGCATCAGCAGGATCAGATTCACTTGGATATCAAAGCCACTCCAGCTGATTATCCGAAAGGTGCGTCGCTTCCCAGAATCAACAGAAGGAGAAACTATCAGAGCATATATTACTGTGAAACAACAGTGTGTGACCTAATTCTCTAATTAGGAATGGGCTAAATTGCCCACAGAGGACAAGGGAAGGTTCTGAAATTATTCACTGAGATTTCTTTCTCCAACAAAAAGATGCTGGTATTTAGTTGCTACAAAACAGTGGGTTCTGAAACAAAGGGACTATAGCCATAGCCAAAATCCCAGTTCTTTGGGTTTCATGCCTATACCAAAGACCCCACTTTACTCACTCTTTACTCCTACCCTGTCTGCTTCAAGCCCACTTCAGTCAGGAGACAATTCCAACTGTAACACTCACTTAAAACAACCACCCCGTTACACTCCGCATAGTAAACACCAACCCCTCGGAGCAGTTCCACAGCTCCCAGGTGAGGCAGGTTCTCCAGAAACACAAACTCTCTTCAGGGAAGCTCTAAAGCGCCCAGCACCTCCTCGAAGGCAAACCACACCAGCTCAGCCAGACACCCGAGGAGATGAACGATACCAAAGGCTTCTCCTTCCCGAAGTGCTGCTCCCATTTCAGAGGCAGCTCCACTTCTGAGTCACTACCTCCCCGTAAATCTCCGTGGAGCAGGTGCGCACTTGCATCAGCTCCTGGAGAGCTGCTGGTGGCTCCAAGGACCGAGGGCGGTCGGGGCCGTACCGCTCTGCATGCTCCGAATTTGGCCAGCACGGAGCACCAAGGAGTTCCTGATTTCCTCATACAGGCAAAACTCGGCACCACCTGCTCCTGCCCTGGGCTGCAGTGATGATGCAGGGAGGGTCTGAGCCCTTGGGGAGGTTATTGTGCACGGAGGAGGGGGAAGGATGACAGATTGAAACCCACAGCAGGACCCACACCCCGCCAGGCCGTGCTACACTGTAACTGCAGGAAATGCACCGCGCCACTCCTTGGCTCTTAATTACGGTCTTGTGATACCGTAGTTAATGGTCTGTCAGGGGCTCCATTAGGAACCTCGACGCCGGCAGGAGGTGGATCAGCCAACCCGGCCGCTCCCGGTACAGCCACCGAGCCAGAGCGGCTCCGGGCTGGGAATCAGGCTCCAGTTCTTTTGTTACAGCCCCTGCTTCCTCTGGGAACGGCTCGGTCCTTGTGGCAGCCGGGGAGAGGGAGGGCAGCCCTGCCCTGCGAGCGGCACCACTTGGGAAGGGTCCGGCTGCGCATCCAGGGATTACATCAGACACCAGCCCCTCTACCCACATTCTCCTCTAGATTTGGGGCATTTCAAGGAGCTGAGGAGGCCTCTGAGCTGCCTGCCACGCGCTGTGCTCCCAGTTAATGGAAAAAAAAACAAAAAAAAAAACAAAGGAAAAAGCAAAACAACCCCTCCCTGCCTGCCAGCTCGGTGCTGGGTACGGCCCTCGCGGGTCTCTGCGGGATGCGGGTGACAGCAACGGCGGGGGGAGGTGACAGCGACAGGGGTGTGACAGCGATGGGGGTCCTGCGGCCCGGTTCCCCCCCAGCCCCCCTTACCGTTGCTGTAGGCGTAGGGGGACTCGGAGGCGCCGTCCTGCAGGCTCTCCAGGATCTCCCCCTTCCCCACGTCGCTGTCGCCCACCAGCAGGAACTTGAGCAGGTAATCGTAGCTCTTCACCGGGCTGCCCTGGGTGCCCATCCTGCCTCTCATCGGCGGGGCGGCCCGGCCCGCATCCTCCGCCTGCCAGCCTCGGGCTGCGGCCTCTGCCCCGCCGCCGCTCACCACCGGCCGCGCATCTTCCGCCGGGGCCGCGCTGGGACCTGCGGCGGAGGAGGAGGAGGAGGAGGAGGAGGCGGAGGAAGGGCCTGGCCCGGCCCGGCCCCGCAGCGCCCCCGCCGCTGACACGGCCCCGCTCCGCCCCCCACCCGCACAAAGCGCCGCCGCCCCACGGGGCCCCGCGGCCCGAGCCCGCCCCGCCCCGCCCCACCGGGCCGCAGCACCGCGCTGGGTCAGCCCCAGCTCCGGTCCCACCACCCACCTCAGCCGCGCCGGACCGCCCCCGCCTCACGGACCCGCCGCGTCCGCCCGGGCCCAGGCGGTGCCTCGGCCTCGTTCTCGCCGCTCCCATAGGCTGAGCCGTGCGTCAGTCAGGAATGGCCCCGCCTACTCCACAAACTCGCCGTTTCCATAGGCTTAGCAACACGTCAATCAAAAACGACCCGCCCCGACGCGCCCATCAGCGTTCGGGGGCGGGGCCAGCGGAAGGCTGGACGGCTGCGGACTACAGCTCCCTGCGTGCCTTGCGGGAAGCGGGGCATGATGGGATAGTGAGTCGGGCGGGGGGAGCACCCGACGGGGGGAGAGGCACCCGGGATTGGGAACCCGGGACTGGGAACCCGGGACTGGGAACTCGGTACTGGGGAATATCCGGGTGTGAGGGGCACTCAGATGTTATCCAGGAAGGCCGGGCACCCAGGTGTGAGCTGGGCATCCAGGTGGGAGGGGCACGTAGATGGGGGGCCATCCAGATGTGTGGGGCATCCAAGAAGAGGCGGCACCCAGGATCTGGGGGCATCCAGGTGTGAGACGTGTCCAGGTGGGTGGGTATGTGGAAAAGAGGGAGGGAATATAGGTGTCCTCCACGAGGAGGGGTAATCCAGATGTGGGGTGAGAGTCCAGGAAGAGGGGCACCCACGATTTGGGGGCATCCAGGTGGGTGAGCGTCCATTTTAGGGGGGGCATCCAGGTGCAGGTTCTGGGGGTGGGAGGTGTGTGCACCCCATTGTCGGTGGCGCAGGGGGCGGCCACGGTGACATCCAGCATGTCCCCAGGGAACGGGGATGGCCGCGGGGCTGTGGATGCCAGGCCGAGCCTGTAGCCAGGAAGGGCTGCCATACCCACTCCGGGACGTTGTCCACTGGAATCCCTTGGCACTGGTCTGACATCTCTGAGGAGCCACTCCCAAAACCAGTCCCAGGGGATTCCCAATGGGAAGGTGTGGAGGATGCTCTCGCTGCTGTCATTGCTGACAAATCCCTGTGCTGAACAAAGCATCCTGCTAATCTCTCCAGAGCTGGGCATTTCACCTTCGCTGTTGCCAGCCTGGCTGCTTCCAATGAATCCCATTTAAATGACCCGTGTTCCCCAGCCCAGCGAGCACCACAGATGCCCCTCAACCCCAGCTCCTCGGGGAGTTCCTCGTGGCCACTCTTGCCAGAGAGCCCTGGGAAGGACTGAAGAGCATGGCAAGGTCACTCATGGATGGAGAGGAAGAGGGGATGGATTGAGGAGCGATGCTTTTATACAATCACGGAATGGATTGGGTTGGAAGGGACTTCACAGACCACCCAGTGCCACCCCTGTCATGAGCAGGGACACCTTCCACTGTCCCAGGCTGCTCCAAGCCTCATCCAACCTGGCCTTGGACACTGCCAGGGATCCAGGGGCAGCCACAGCTGCTTTGGGCACCCTGTGCCAGGGCCTGCCCACCCTCCCAGGGAACAATTCCTTCCCAATCTCCCATCCAGCCCTGCCCTCTGGCACTGGGAAGCCATTCCCTGTGTCCTGTCCCTCCAGCCCTTGTCCCCAGTCCCTCTCCAGCTCTCCTGGAGCCCCTTTAGGCCCTGCAAGGGGCTCTGAGCTCTCCCTGGAGCCTTCTGTTCTCCAGGTGAGCACCCCCAGCTCTCCCAGCCTGGCTCCAGAGCAGAGGGGCTCCAGCCCTTGGAGCATCCCTGTGGCTTCCCTGGACTTGCTCCAGAGTCCTTCCCTCCACCCTCACAGGGAGGGGGGAGGTGGCAGAGCTCTGGGATGGGGGGGCTGCCCCCTCTTCGGTAGTCTCAGTCTGGCTCCCTCTCCTCTCCCACAGCCTGAGGGCTCATGGGCTGCCCTGGAGCCATATGCTGCGAATCCCTTTGGGAAGGCCTGTTCTGGTGAGGGGTTTGTGTCCCATGGAATCCTCACCCTCAGCTGCTCAGTTTGGCTTCTCCACTGGCAGGGGCCAAACAGAGCCCCCTCTGTGCCCTCTCCCACCTCTTGAACAGCCCAGTGAGAGCACAGATGGAGGAAACAAAAGAGCAGCTAAAGCAAACCCAAAGAGCAGCTAAAGCAAACCCAAAGAGCAGATGTCCTCCTGCAGCCACTGCCACTCCTGGCCACTGCATTCCCAGGGTAAAGGGGCTTGGAGGGTAAAGCCTGTGGAGAAACACCCACCCCAGGGCACAGCCTGGTGAGTGGAGTAGGGGAAGGGGAGAGGGGGAACCTGTGGATCTCCAGGAGGAGAGAAAAGCCTAATTCCTGTACTACAGTCCATTGGATCCAAAGCAGTGGAGGTGGACAGGAGGATGATGGGCAGGAATCTCCTCTATTTTATATCTCTTAGCCTCTGGGTCTGAGTCCTGCTGCCCCACAGGGCCAGCCAAAGCCCTGTTAATGGCTCGCTCATTGAAGGGATTTCTCTTGTCTTTGGTGGGATGGTGGGAACCAAACAGCGCCCAGACTGGTGGGAACTGTGGCAAGAGGTGGGAGGCAGAGTGAGAGGGGCAATCCTGGCAGAGGGGTGACCTTGGCAGGGGCTTGCTGCAGTGCGGGGACTTTGTCGCAGCCATGCACTCAGCTGGGACAGGGGAAAGGAGAAAGGAATGGAATTCAAGGGAGTGACTACTCTGGTGCGAGGAGGGAAGGAGTGGCTGCAAGGACCCATCATTCCCAGGCCCAGCTTGGGCTCCTGCTTGGATTGTGCTGTGCTGCAGAGGACTGTCCCCCATCCTGCCCCCTCACACTGAACACACCACATGGGCAGGCCCATGGGGAAACAAGGAACCCCTCTCTGAAACACAGGAACACCCAGAGCTGGAGGAGCATCACCTCAACCATCTCCCAGGCTTGAGGTGGCATTCATTGGATCCTCCTTGCACAAGCTTTGTGGTTTGGCCTTGGCAGAACAATTACAGCTGGACAAGTGCCAAAATACCCCCACGTGTGAGAGAAGAGGCTGAGGAGCCACCCAGCCAGGCCCTGGGATGGGGATGAACAGCCTGCCTGGATCAGCTGAGCCTCCAGCAGCCACCCTGCCCTGTCCCTGTGCTGCTGACAGCCACACTGTGCTCAGCAGCAAGTCAGAGTAGAGGGAAGGGCTGGATTTTTCTCCCAACATCTTTATTCTGGTGTAATCAAAATCCATTTAAGTTCTGATTAAAAGGTTGAATTAATCAATCAAACCTATCAGTAGAACAAAGTTTTCCATCCCTAAACTCACACACAAGCACTGATATGTGCAGCATCCCTCATCCCTGCTGCCACTGGCACTGCTGGCATTGTCACTGCCCTGCTGGCACTGCCATTGCTCTGCCCAGCACTCCTGCCTGCAGAACTGGAGCTGTCATGAGCCCGAAGCCAGTCTGGTTCCTGATCCAGGGCTTGTTCCTGGACTGGTGCACGAGACTGGTCTGTGTTTCACATCACCAGGCTGCGTTTCACATCAGGGCTGCAGTGGGAAGGAAGTCACCTTCAGCTGGGGTTAGTGGTGACATTTAAAGCAAACACTGTGTCGCACTTTGCTCCTGCTGAACGCCTGCTGGTTCACGTGAGGGAAGGAGAAATGCACAGCGGGTTTGAACTTCCTCGCCAAACTTCACTCACACACTTTTAATGAAACTCTCAATGAGTCACTGCTCTTTTATAATACTTTACTTAAAACCAGAAAACCCTGTGAGGAGGATTGGTTACAAGAGCTGTGAAGTTCTCACAAACTTCCCCAGTGCCAGATGTTAAATAACACAGTGGATGGGAGAGGAGCTGCAGCCTCTCCCTGCCCCGAGCTGGCCCTGGGTTCTGCAGCTTCCCCCAAACACCTGCACTGCTCCCAGCCCCAGCACCTGCCTGGGAACACAGGGGGTGTGTTCTGTCACCTGCAGCACTCATCAGTGCAGGAACACTCCTCATATTCAGCTTGCTGAGATGGTAAACGCAGAGTCTGAGCATTCCTGGTTTGAAGTCCAGGTGTGGATAAGGACTGGAGCCAAAGGTGACAGACTAGCAGCAACTCCTAATGCAAACTGGTGAGCCAGAGGCAAAGGCGGTGGGCACTCTGCTCTCATCCAGGAACGCAGATCAGCTGCCCACGTGAGGCCTGGATTGCTCTGAACGTGTTTATCCTGCACCCAAAACTCCCGATGCAGCTGCAAAGCCCTGTGGCCTCCTGTCACATGGAGGATCAGCTGAGATCCAGACCCATCCCCTGTGAGTGCACAGCACACTCACCCTGCAGAGCCCCAGGGCTCCACACGTGCAGACCCTGCAGACCTGGACACTGCCAGCTTTGGGGTTCTGCTGCCCAAGCTCCCAGAGCTCCCACTGTGAGCTCAGCACAGGCAGGAGTGAGGCTGGAGAGAAAGTGCTCTCTGCTACCAAGTCCAGAGAAGGACCAAGGAGCAGGTCAGGGATCTGAGTCAATGCACAGGCACCCCCCTAAGCAAGGCTTCAGCCCCCAAAAGGCAAAGGAGCTGCTGAACAGTCCCTGAGGAGGGGGAACAGGAGCAGAGATGACACAGGACTGCTAATGCTCACAATCACTGAGGAGATCTGAGTTACCGTGTCGCCGAGCTCTGCACTACACAGGGACAAGGGGCATGAACTGAAACACATCAAACCCTGCCTGAGAGCAAGGGACACCTTCTCACTGTGGGGGTGACCAAGCACAGGCACGGGTTGTCCAGGGAGGTGTTGGAGTTGCCACCCTTGGAGATATCCCAAAGCCATCTGGACACGGTCCTGGGCAACCAGCTCTGGGTGGCCCTGAGGGAGCAGGGGCTGGACCAGACAATCCCAACCCCCACCAGTTTCCCGTGATGGTGTAACCAGCAGGTCTAAGCATAAAGGGTAAATCACTGAGGGTTAGAGCTAAGCAAGAAGATGGTGTTGGAGCAGCAGGAAGAGGCAGCAGAGGGCAGAAGGAAAAGCAGCTCGTTCTCTGCAGGATGAAATGCAGATTTCCCTGCCTTACACTACTGAAAGTCAACGTATGGGTTGTACATTCGTGCAAGAGTCTTTGTGTGGGCCTGAGCAGGGCACAGTCCAGCTGCAGCATCAGGGAAAACTCCCAAACCCATAACCAGAGCCTTCAGTGCAGTGTAATTACTGAGGTTTCCTTTCAGCATCGTCACATGCTGTCCTAGTTAGGGGAAGAAAGTATTTCTCCAAGGCAGAATTTCTCTCTAGGATAGCGTTTTTCACACAGTTTCCTTCACAACCCCCCTGCCTAAGTAAAGAGGGGGTTTGTGGCAGCACTGGGAACCTAAAGGTGGGAGAAATAATAATAAGGAAATGCAGTATTAAAAAAAGTCTGTAAGATTAGAGTCTTTGACTGATGGCTGGCAAAGCCTGCGTGCTGCCTGCTATAAGGGGTGCGTGGTAGGAATGGGAGATCTGGAATCTTTAACTACTTCTCATCCAAGGGCTGCTCTGGATAGTATAAATCTGAGGATAAATCAGAGCCAGAGCCTCACCAGCAGCCTCTTCCCTGAGGAAATGCCAGCGCTGGGCCAGTCTGTGCTCCCATGGACGATGATGCTGATTCTAACTTCTAATTAGAGAGATGACATAAGGTCAAGTGTTCTTGAGCAGGATGTCTGCTGTGTTGTTGTAATGTCTCTGCACAGAGTCGGAAAAGGGTGGGGGAAGACTCTTCCACAGCAGGGACTGGAAAGGAAGAGGAGAGACATGGCAAACCTCCAGCAGAAGAACTCAGATACCATCACGGGCAAGGAGAACGCCCAGTGTGAGGAGCAGAGGCAGCTCAGGCACCAGCTCCGGGTGACACAGGAGAACTGCACCTACAAGGAGCTGCCACTGCCCAGCTGGGCTGCTCAAGGTTCCCTGGTGCAGAAGACTCGGGATGTCAGCTTTGAGGAGGAGCTTGATATTTCCCCACCCCAGAGTCAGTATCAGCCTTCAGTAAACAAACCCAACACTGGAACATCTAAAACATCCATCAGGCTCCCAATAGCAAGGTCACAGTTGCTGGTTTTCATGGCTCTGTGCTATCTCTGGGGCTTTCAGGGCATTTGATCCCAAAGGACCATGATTAGGACCATCATGAACTATCTGGTCTCACAGAAAGATTTTAAAAGTCAGGATATTAAAAACATTATTTTCACAAGACCAAAAATACAAAGTTTCTCACAGCAGTCAGCAAACTGAACTGTGCAGGCATGGGAGGAACCAGGGGATATCATTTACGAGCTCCAGGGGAAAGATGAGAGGGAGTTAAAGTGTAAACCTGCTCTGCTCAGTGCCAGGTGAGGATGGGGCTCATGACTCTGACTTCAGCTGAAGTGAAAATGTTATTTACACCATTCATCCACCAAATGCATCAGGGGTTAGCTTGCAGTTATTCCCACCTGGAGTGCAGAGAATTACTCAGGCAGAGATAATTCCAAGACAAGAAGATGCTGCACAGGAGTTTTAAGCACGGATCATCAAAGAACAAGATCTCTCCAGTTTCTGGCAGGGATGTCCCAGCCAGAGCCTGCGGTGGCAGATGGTGAGGGGGGTTTGCCACACTGGCTTTCTTCAGTGATGTGCCCTGGCTCAAGGTGACAGGGCATCATGTAGTGCCCCTGTAGTCCTGCCTCCCTCACATGTCCCTAAGAAACCTCGAAGGCCTTGGAGCTTTGCCTGCTAAGGAATGTCTGGACCCTGCACCTGCCCGCAGAGCTTCCTTTTCTCCTGCTCAGGCTATGCCTGGAGAGGCAGTGACTGCACCACGAGGGGCTTTCAGCAGCTCCAGACAACCCAAATACATCTGGCCAGGGATATCTTACAGCAGGGGGGCCATAACCCTTCTGTGACAGCTGCCAGCACATGGATGAGACACAGGGCTGGGGTAGGAAACTCTTACCCTGCCCCGGCAGTGCTGGCTGAAGGCTCCTAAAGCCCCAGGACACCTTGCCTTGCCAACACCCACTGCAATGCAGGGGCAGCCATCCAGAGAAGGGCTGGGCACTGCAGCCACAGCACCTTCTCCTCTTCCTCCTCCATCCTTGGCTCCTTGGCCAGCCAGGGATAAAGGAGCAGGATCCAGCACAGCCCTCACCTGCCAGTGCAAAAAGCAGGGTACAGTGACACTGGCTCCTTGCTTGAGCTGGGGCAGAGGAACAAGCAGAGCTGGAGGAAGTGTATTTTGGGTAAGGACTCTATTTAAATTACACACAACCACAGCATGCCCAGTGGGACATCACCCTCCAGTGCACAGGCACCCTTTCCAAGAGAGAGAATAGGAGACACACCAAAATGAGACCAGGACATGGAAAGCCAAGCAGTGCTGCACTTTGAAAACATATCCAAAGCGGAAAACTCCCCTAAGAGAAATCCCAGAATCATGATCCAACAGTCTGTGCTTCTGGGCCTCCAGCCTCACTCTTTCAACCCCTTCTCTGGTGCTGCAGTGGGGGTGACTGCAAGCCCTCCTAAAAAGAAATTAATAAATATCCCATGAATTCAGACACCCAGCTGTTCAGTTTTCAGTGTAGGACTCCATGAGCTGATTCTCCACATGGTTTTGGTCAGCTGGCTTGAAGGCTGAAGCACAAAAGGTCCAAAACACCCTCTGGCTGAATGCACCACAGCATTGTGGCTCTGCTATGGCCCTGTGAGCTGATGTGGAAGGAGAAATTCATCACCAAACCATTTGGGAGCTGCTTCCTCCATGATGCTGAGCGCTGGTTTCATGAGGCACTGATGGGTTTAATCTTTTGCTTCCAAAATAATCATTAGCATAATATACAAACACAGTGTAGGGGAAGAGAAAGTTGAAAAATAATGTTTAAAAATACTTGCCTTTAAAAATTCAGCCCTTCCTATGTTACCAAAATCTATTTAAAGGGATGGTGCAGTTGCTGGCTCTGAGAAGCCTTTGGTCCCAAAGCATCAGGAGTCAGTATGTTTTTCAGGTCAAGTTCTCAAGCTCTTCCACTGTCTTTAGTTCTGCTTCTCTCCTTTGTGTTTCCAAGGGTAGATGAGCTCTCCAAGGAACAGTTTCTTGCAGAGAGATGCCCAGGAGTCCCTGGGGTAGCAGCTGTAGGTGGGCAGTCTGTATGTCTGGACCACACCTCCGTAGGAGAGGGGGTTGATCTGTGCGGAGAAAGAGGGATAGCAGCAAGAGAAACATCAGTCCTGCTCCTCACACACATCAGAATCCCTCCCTGGCTTGCTAAGGCTGTTTATCCTTCTCCAACATCCCCCAACATCAACAAATTGAGCTTGGCAAGGGGTGTTACCAGAATCATTTCCAAGCAGAGGGGCAGACAAGCACCGGCACGAGAGCTGGGGGAACGAGAGGGGCGTGTGTTACACACCAGAGTGGAGGGGACAGTGGCTGGAGAGACAGCAACAGAATCACAGAGTCATGGAATTTTTTAGTTTGGAAAAGACCTTTAAGATCATTGAGTCCAACCCTTAACCCAGCACTGCCAAAGCCACCACTAACCCGTGTCCCTAAATGCCACATCCACACTGCTTTTGAACTTCTCCAGGGATGGTGATTCCACCAGTGCCCTGGGCAGCTGTGCCAGCGTCTCACCACCCTTCCAGTGAAGAAATGTTTCCTAATATCTAATTTAAACCTACATCTAATACTGCACTGGGGATGCACTGGGACTCCAGGAACCCCTCTGGAATAGACCAGTTTAGCTGTACCTGTTACGAGCCCTCAGCCCACAGCTGTGCATTAAGTTAAACCTGGTATCACCCGAAACCACCCAGTGGAACCAAGTCCCAGCACGACAGGATCACACCACAGAGCTCCTCATCACCATTTTCAATTAAGTCTCCTTGGCTGAGTTCATCTCTTTTAATTTGACTTCAATCACCACCCCAAGCCTGTACCTACAGAAGTTCTGCCTATGGTCCCCAGTTGCTGCATTGACCTTTTGAAGACAGGGATGTGAACAGACACATTAACTGTACAAGGGGTGACAGAGGCACGTTAGACCTTGGGAATGCTCATCCCAATGACGCACTCAGGGCAGGGAGACAGGTGAAGTCCACAGGACGGACCCGGTGTGGCCAAGATCTGATGCATGAAAAGGATGCATAGCACAGTCTCCAAAAGAGCAAAAAGATTGCACAGAAATGGTGGGGCTCAGAGCACAGACCACGAGAGATGCCAAGGGCTGGGGACTTACAGAGGCAGGGAAAGCTTGGCCAGTGGAGAGGAATGAAAGGACATCCTTCTCTAGAAAAAGGGTTCAGCTCTGCTGGAACCAACCAAGCAGCTCTGGGAAAGGAGACAGTAATTCACAGCACAGAATCCAGCCACAAAAGGAAAGCGAGACAGCAAAACCCATGCACAGAGTCACTACTTGGTCAAAGCTGAATATTTCTTTTGTCCACTAAAAAGCATCTGGGTTTCTGGGAGTTTGCCTGTGCCACCAGCTTGCTTCAGCTGCCTGGAGCTCATGGAGTGGTGAGGGATGAACTCCCAGTGCCTACAGAGATGGAGCTCTTGGAAAGGGGGTTGAGCTAATAGTTCATTAGAATTAATCCTGGAGACCTTTGTCAAATTAGTTTCAAAGTACAAGATTGCTCAAGCAGAAGGGGGAAATGCCTGTACACAGAAGCATCCATAGGAAGTTTAGGAAAAAGGCCAGGGCAGCTGCTTGCAGGGAAAATTATAAGGAAAGAGTAAACAGGGAAAAAAAAAAAAAGGCCAAAGAAACCTGTCCCCAGAACTAGCAGCCATAAAACCCGAGTAACTGTTTCTGCCCATTTCCTCAGCTGTAGGCAAAGCAGAGTGTTTTAAGTGCAAACATGCTGGGGGAGGAGGACAGGAACTGCTGCTCTACAAGGGAGAGACACAGTGAGTGTTCCTTTGACTATCCGCTGTGTGGGCTGGAAGGTCTGGACACAACATTTGTGGTTGAGAAGCATCCCTGGGCAGAGTGGTGATACCCAGGGGTAACACTGGCCCTGCAGTAACCAGGGCTTTTTACACCCACAGCAATTCATGTCCCTGCCTCTCCTGGTACAAATGGAAGTAAACAGGCAAAACTCATTTATTAGTGAAGGGGCAATATTTGTTCTCCTTACGAAAGTTCTGTAAAGCTATAACAAACCCTGCTTAGAATATCCATCCTAATGGAGCTGCTCCCTTTTCCCTTCCTCTGTTGTTCAACCCTTTCCAAAGCAATTGCTGGGCAAGATGAGACTTTCAGCAGAAGGTACATGAATGGATCAAACTCATTGTGTCCTAGAATCCCAGAATCTCAGACTGTTTGGGTTGGAAGGGACCTTAAAGCCCATCCCATTCCACCCCTGCCACGGGCAGGGACACCTTCCACTATCCCAGGCTGCTCCAAGCCCCAATGTCCAACCTGGCCTTGGACACTGCCAGGGATCCAGAGGCAGCCACAGCTGCTCTGGGCACCCTGTGCCAGGGCCTCCCCACCTTCAAAGGGAAGAATTTTTTCCTAATATCTACTCCAGACCTGCCCTCCTTCAGCTTAAAGCCAGTTTTCTCCCTGGGCTATCGGTTCAACTGAGCCACACTGCCAGAAATATTTCTTCTTGTGCACCAAAAGAAATTATTTTAAACACTAATGAAAACAGTGACCTATGTAAGACTTCCTGAAGAATCTTAAGCAGCATTTGGAATGGAAATATCATCCCCCATCCTCTGCCCCCCTCCAGGGTCTGGACTTTGCATTCCAGAGACGCTATCTTAAAAATCAAAAATAATCCCTTGGCTGAACCAGGAGTTGGTTGGGAATGCTCAAAGCCAGCATTATTGATTTCTGATCCATTCCCAGTGCCCCACAGGACAGCTCAGACTATCCCCTACAGCTTCAACTATTTTGGGCGTAACTCCATGCATGCAGCCTTGCTTCCATCAGGCACTGCTCCAAGAGGGTTCTGCACAGAGAGGGGGCAAAGCCACCGTGGAATCTCCAGAAAGGCACAATTTATGTACAGTAAATAAGAATTTTAGCATTTCACTTAAAAATAGGTTTTTCAGATTGCCCTCTCCAAAGGCCTATCAGAAATTGGGATATTCAGCAGGATTTCTGACACAAGCCCATTTTTCATTTCCACCAGCACAAAGAGAGCAAAAAATGCCTTTTCTGACCGTCTGCTCATTATTACTTGAACAGAAGGCTGGGACAGACATCTACTGCAGCACTTCCACCTCTTGAGGTGATGACTTGTGCTATATTCCAGATAGAAAATGGATCTTCCTGCAGTGGTCCAAGGAAAATTCATCACAGTCATATGACTCACTGCCTCTGCTCTTTTAAGTCGTGGTCTTTTCCCTCTGAAGACTCCATCCACCTCATCTCTCACACACACTGATGTGAAAGCCTCTGCTCAGCAGCTCCTGTGCCTCACCTCTGGTGTTTGGTTTCCTTTTTCTGGACTCTCCTGGCCACGGAGGATGGCAGATTTTGGTTCTTACACCACTATCCTACTGAAAGGCAGAGCTGGGAAGACACTTGCTTAGAGAATGCTAGTTTTGCCCTAGAAGACATCTGTTGCAGGGATTCCCTCTGGAATTGCTAGTAGCTGGTTTGCTGGTTCCCTGCTAGCCTGACCTTTGCTGAAATAGGGTGGGACCGGTGATGGAAAAAGCAAAAGGGCTGGGAAGCTGCAGTTCAATCCTTCCCACACACTCCCCCAGTGTCCAAGTGCTTTTATAAGTGCTATACACTACTGGCAGCCTCTCCTCTTAGGATACAGAGAGCAAGAAAAGCCACCCCGGGATATGGCTGTGTTCCTGCTGGGTCAGGAGATGGAAATGTCGCTCCTGAAAGTGTAAGGAGAACTTCCCTGCTGTCAACACCTCATTTCTTCTCAGAAGATAATTTCCTTTAGTATCTTTGATGCCAGAGTGTGGGAATGGAGGGGGGGTTGCAAAAGCACAGGAAAGCTTTGCCCATACCCCTCACCAGGGCAACTCAGGAGAAAAGCAGGAGGCCCTTTCCTCTCTCACTTGCCCAGGCTCTTGTCCTGCTGGTGTCATGGGGCAGCCAAGGCTTTCCACCACCTCTGGAGGGGAAGAGCTTTTCCTGCTGCTTCACTTTGGATGGTTTAACTGCCTTCTTTTGCTTCTCCCAGTGTTCAGCAATTGTCACATTAAGCTGCCCAGAGCCAGGAGGTGATAATGGCATGAGATCTTAATCCCAGAAGTGACACTGCTCTGTTTCTCCTACCTCCCCTTCTTCTACATTTCACTTCCCACCATCCAGGCACTGCATTTTCTCCAAACACAGGACTCAAGCAGGGCATCAAAAAGCACAGAAAGCAGCAGCCACAAGGCAACATGGAATTATTTCCCTTGTTTCAGCATTTTACAGCTGATAATTTTGAAGTGGAGCCTTTCAGTGGGAGCAGAATGGATGGACTGGGGTCACTCTGGGGGGAAGGAATTGTCACGGACTGCTCAGGGGCCTCACCTGCATAAGGAGCCGCAGAGGTTTGCCATCCTGCTGCTCAAGGACTCTGAACTTCACTCCAGCTGCAAAGACACAAAACAAGAAAACCAAACCCATGGTGGCATTGTTGGGGTGTCCTGTGCAGGGCCAGGAGCTGGACTCGATGATCTTTGTGGTCTTTTCCCACTCAGGATATTCCATGGTTCAATGCCTGGAGCACAGACCATGCATTTGCTGCCCAGTGCTGTTGGCTGAGCACCGATTCCCTAGAAATTGTCTTCAGCCTTTCTGGATTTGGGAACGTTCCCCATTTGCAACAGGAATCATGGATTGTCTCTACAATGCTTTAAGCCTGATGACACAGCTCCATTAAAAGCAACCCCTCTCACCTCCAGCTTGAAAACCCAGTCCTAGAGCAAGCACAGAGCCTAGGAATCAGCCAGCCAGACCTGATGATGACAGAGGGACTGGAGAAACCTTCCACTTTTCCCAAACTTCCATGAGAATGGGAACTCCATTTTAGGAGCAGGCACCATTAATTCATGCTCATGTGGACAGAGCACATGTACAAATCTGTCCCTCTTTCAGCCTCAGGGAGGGAAGTGGCTGACCTGGAGGCATTAAAACATTTCAAAGCAATCCCTGCCCATTGATCCCAGCATCCACATGTTTTTAACAGGCTGACCCCATCAAACCTGCCACTTTCCTATTTCCTCTTGGATCTGCCTCATTGCCAATACTGTAAAGACAAATAGGAAAGATTTTGGATTCCACGGGTGACACAGTGCACACAAAGATTTAATAGAATGTTTCAAAGGTAACAGCTTGGACCAGAGAGGCATTTTTCTTTCAAAGATGTCAAATTACTCCACAGAAATAAAACCACCAATCCATCTCTGCAAACCTGTTCCAGCCAAGCATGTCCTGTTATTCCTTCCTGCAGGTAAGAAGATGAGAAAAGACTAAGGCACAGATCAAACAGTGACAGGAGCACAAATAGAAATAAAACTCTTCACTGTGTAAGTGCCATTGCTGCAGTATCTCTGTGACTCTTGCACACTGAAAAACCAAAATGTTTTCTCTTTTTCCTCAAGCTTTGAATTAATTAAAATGATACAGTTCCCTCCTGGGACAGAATGCTTTTCTCTAGCACACAGCTCTGGTTTAAACTCTCTCCCCAAATCATAAAGCTTTTTCTGTCCAGGACAGGAGGGATTTAGCTGCATCTTGCTGGATTATATTGAAAGAGGGGCTTCCCCAGTGGCTTGAAATAGATGTTTGAGTACCCCGGGCCTCAACAAGCAAATGGGCTGGATGACCAAAGTGCTCAATGTGATTCACAGAGCTTTGGCTATGAGGAAGTGTCTAAGCCATTCCAGGAACTACTTTTCTGGCAGACTTTGTCAGAGAGAGACAGAAACAAGCAGGCACTGAAGGTTCAGGTATGTGGTCGAGCACTCTGGAGTCTTATCCCAGGAACACTCCATCCTCCCAGCAAATGCTGGTTCTGTAGGTCCTGGCCACACACCTCCCTTCTACAGCCAACAATTTCTTAATTACATTATTTAATTGCTCAAGAGTCTCAAACTTCTAAGAAAATACAAGCGCAAAAAGGCTATAAATTCATTTTAGAATGAGCTGCAGACTACTGCAGAGCTCAGAACTCTGAGCAGTTCCCTTCTCACAGGAAGAGCAGGAAGGCTCAGGCTCCTGCAGATCACTCCAGCACAGAAGAACCCTGAACTATTCCGTGATTTCCAGCCAACTCCAGAGCTCAGGGGTCTGCTTTTCCTGTAAAAAGGAATCGTCAGTGGCACAGGAGAGGTCAGGACATGAACTCATTTGCTTTGTTTCACATGACAGCACACTCAAGCGAGGGCACTGCTGGTTTGGACTCCAGCAATCATGGCAGGCCCTACAGAACCACAACAAAACCTGTGCCAACCTGTTTCCACTGTGAAAACTGGGAAGCCAAAGTACAGGAAAAACGAGCTGGCCTGTTCACAATCAAACAATGCTGGTGACCTGTGTGCGGGCAGAGTCTGAGAGCCCTGAAGCCTCTGCTGTGCCTTTCTTCATGCTGTGAATCCACATCCCAACCAAGGTGGTACCCCTTGAGCTGACACTGGGTGCACAGAACTCTTGCACAGAGGACATCTGCTGTGATGTGGGTAAAAAAGGCTTTTTAAAGTCATAAATATTTCACTTTGGATGTGTGGAAAGAAAAAATGCATTTAGTTTCTGGTGTGTGGATGGATCATCCACTTACCCCTGGCCTGGGCTTCATCAGTGGAGTATTTTGTCAATTCAGACACTTGTCAAACAACTTGGAGGCCAGATGCCACAACTGAACTGAGCTGAACTCAACCCCCTTCCTACCAGCAAAAACTATCCATTCATGTTGGTAGAACCATCCTGATGGTGCCTGTAAGATCAGCTGCCCTAACACCTGCCAGAAGATGTCTTATCCAAGTTCTGAGCCCGACAAGGGAGGCAGCACCTCAGCAGTGAGGACACCATGTGATGTGTACTCTCTGAAGTCCTTTGAATCGGATTCAACTGCTCCATCTGTTCCTGTTGCCACGCCACGGTTTTGTGCTGGGGCAGGAACACAGGCTGCAGAAATGCTCGGAGATGCCTCTTCATCTCACAGGCACCAGGGCACTGCAGTGCCAGTTAAGGAACTCAGCTGAGAGGACAATCCCCTGCTTGGGTGGGGGCTCGTTTCCTGCAGCAGAGACCTGGCTGAACAGGAATGAGGAGAAGTAACCTGTGGCCTTACATAACCTAAAGGAAATTGTGGTCTTACACCTCTCAGTGGCACCAAGATTTCCTCCTGCCCTACATCCTGCTCATTACTGGGTCAGTTTTCTTCAGCAGCATCTCCTGCTCCCCAGAGACAGCCCTGAAGGCTTTAAGATGTTTCTGCCAGGAAATTCATAGGAACCTGCTCAAGGCTCCCGTGGAAAAGCAACAGAGTTGGTAACACAGCTCAGCTCTACCTTCCCAAAACTGAGCCTGGCAGTGTTCCAGCAGACAAAGCTGCTGAGGTTGCCTCAAGCTTCCTCTGCCTTTGATGACTGGCCTTGGTTTACTGATGATCAAGCTCTTTCTTCTATGCTAAATTCCTGCTGCATGCTCTTTAAAAGGATGGGAGATAATAATTTAGATGTGCTTGACTGTAACTAGATTAACCATAGCTGTGGACAGTCAAAGGCATTCCAAAATGAGTCCTTACTCTGGTGCCAGCCATGGTTTATGGTTACCCAAAATGGAAAAACAATGTCTGGCTTCCAAATGGTGACAGATTAGTCTCAAAAAGGGAATGATTATCTGAACTCTGCCCAGAGCTTTGAAATTAACCCAAACACCTCAGGTCAGGGCTTCAGTCAGTCAAAGTCAGCATAGAACTGAAGGAGCTCCATTGATTTGCAACCACTGTAGATCCAGCCCTTTGGAACAGCTGATATTCCAAGTATTTTTGTGATTTGGCTTGTTTCAGAGCCCGAACACCCAAGGTTATGAGCCTGTTTCACAGAATCATGGAATATCCTGGTTTGGAAGGGACCCACAGGGATCATCCAGTCCAGCCCCTGGCCCTGCACAGACACCCCAAATCCCACCCTGGGCATCCCTGGCAGCGCTGTCCAAACGCTCCTGGAGCTCTGGCAGCCTCGGGGCTGTGCCCATTCCCTGGGGAGCCTGGGCAGTGCCCAGCACCCTCTGGGGAAAGAGCCTTTCCCTGATATCCCTGGATATAAAACCTCCCCTGACACAGCTCCATGCCACGTTTGGCTCGCAGAAGTTTTACCTGACCTGGCAGTCCAGAACTAGAATAAAAGATGAGCTCGTTTATATGGGGCTTGTTTGGATGTCACTTTTAGTGGCCAAGGGCTTTGTAAAGGTGCTCCTAATTCTGCTTCAGGTTCAGATTTCTTTCCATTGACATCCTCATCCTGCTCCTTGCAGGAACTGGTTCACAGTAGGGACACCTGCACGACTTGAGCCTTGGGTTCTTTCCTACCCCCACTGCATCTTCAATTCAGGAGTGACCCAGTGCACCAAAATCAAGCACATAATGCAAAATACTTGAAGTGCTGCAGGGGCAGAGCTGAGGGACTCACCTGCGAGCCTGTAGGATCTGCAGAGGCGAAGGATGAGGGAATAAAGAGGCAGGGAATCAATCAGGTCCACCAGCAAGCGTATGAGGCCCTGCACAATCACCACCAGCAACCGGAGCTACAGAAACCAGTTTAAGAGAAAATCTCAGGAAACAGGAGATGAAACAGCTGTAAATTCCTGAGCTGAGCTGGGATCTGACACTGCTGTGTGCTAAGCTAAAGCCTCCCAAAGCAGGTGTGATGTCTGGAAGTGCTGAGCATCCAGACCCTGCGTGAGGGTCCTCAGCAACCTCAGTTGAAGGGGATAACTGGAATGAAGCTCCCAGAGTTGGGGATGCTGTGACCAGCAAGGACACGAGAACTATTCCACTTTCAACAGCCATAGTTGAAAAGGAAGCCCAAATTCTCCCATTTTGAGTCAACTCCATCACTATGTACCAGTGAATGTAAATTTCCCTCTCTCCAACAGTGAGCTGCAGCAGCTCATTTCTGCCTGAAGAAACCCCACGTAGAGCCTAAGCAAGAGCAGAGCAGGCAGAAATGAGCTTCCTGCTCTGTGTTTTCTGTCCCTGACTAAAGCACCTCCTTTTGTCACACTGCAGTTCTTTTCTGCTGCCAAGCTCATCTGAAAAGAGAGGGCTCAAAAAAGCTGCTGAAAGCATGTGATGGCCACTGTCTGTGGAAAATTTGGCTCTGGGCAGACCACAGAGAGGACTGGTCATATTGGGGGGGAAAAAAGAAAAATAAAGAAGTTCCAGCCTCTGAGGAAAGCTTGGCTGAAAACATTTAATACAGCAAGTTAATTCCCTGAAAAAAAAGTTCTGGATCAGACTAGAGGGGCCATCACCACAGATGTGGATGGAAAGATAAAAAAACAGCTTCTGAGAGAAAGAGAGGGGAACAGCTTTTCCTGCTGGCCAGGATTTGCTGGGAATTCCCTTTGGAAAAACACAAACATGAGCTGTGTGAGAATCCTTCCTAAGAGACCTAAATTTTTATTTTCTTTATGGATGATCATAAACGCCTAGGAAACCATTTTTTACTATCTCAGAAGAGAGTTTGACTTGTTTCAAGGGTTAAATCTTACCAGGGTAAACACCAAATAATACAGTGCAGTTGTAGGCAGGAGGAACAGCAGGATTGTGAACAGCAAAGTGCCAATAAATAACTAGGGAAAAAGGAAACACAATCATGAGCAGAGCAATGGCAAAATAAAATACATTACAAATAAAGAATAGGAGACTCTGAGGCAATGGAAGTTTGCAGGACTCCTTAATGTGTTTTCATGTTGCCTATGTGAATAATGATGCTGTTACCTTGGATATTTTCAGTATTTCTCCTCTCACTGGGCCTTCTTCAAAATTCCTTATTATGGGGGTACATTTGGAAAGATAAATAAAAGCTGGATCCTGACAGCACTTTTCCTTTATAGACAACATTCAAGATTTCCCATTTCAGGCCAGCTTCCTTAGGAAACAAGATTTACATGATAGTGCAATTTTTCCACTCTCTGTCCCCAAAAGTTTTAGAGCCACTGATCAGAAAAATGTGGAAAAGAAAAAGAAGTGGTAATTTGAATGGGAATTCTGTAAAGAATTGATAGGTACTTCTGCTCCTCCTTGTTTCAGCAGTGCAGGCACCTGGTGCAAACCTGACAGAATTTGGGTGATACACATTCCCCAAGTCAGCAACTGGCTGAGCTGTCCAGCCACAGAAATTCTGCCTCTTGCTCAGTGGGAAGGTGGGAGAGAGGAAGAAGCTGGAGTCGGGGAGCAATATTTAGAAGATAAAGGAGAAAAATCCCGAAGGAAGCAGGTGTCATTAGCTCCACTGCCCACAGAAAAAGTTATTTTTACTCTGGGCCAGCCCAGTTGGCGTAGGTCTAAATAATTCCAAGTGGGAGAAACTCAGACTTGTAACAAACAGGGACCTGACTCTTCAATTTCCAGTCACCACTTCCAGAACAGAGAGGCCACAGGAGCGCAGGGCACTGCAACCTCTGCAAAAAGGGACCACGGCTGTGGGACATCATGGAAGAAAATAACCCAGCAGCCACGGCACAGAGGTGGATCAGCATCCCAGATTTAGGGATGTAACCAGGAATAGATCACAACCCAATCCATTCTCCTCACAGCAGTTGTTTCTCCCCTCTCCTGTCACCCCACCACAGTTGTTTAAACCACCAAAAGTCTTTTAAGGTCTGCTTTGAATGTCTCTTCCTACCCGGCCAGCGACACAATTCCCACTGGTCTCCAGAGCAGCAGGATGAAGCCTGAAGTGCCAAACGAATTCTCCTCAAAGTACACAGGGAGTGAGCCCTGATGCAAACCTGGCACAGAGGCTTTTAATCACCAAAGAAACAGAAAATCAGCTCTCAGCTGTGGTGCAAGAAGCTCAAAGTTATCTGCTGTAACAGAGAGAGGCGCTGACCCTGCAAGTTTCCAAATATTATTGTATTATTTCAGTGATGTTTGCAGCTGCTGGCCTGGAGCAGTTCAGGCTCTGCTGGACTTTTGCATGGCATTTCAGAAATTAAAAAGAGCTTACAGCACTCCACAAAAATTGCCTCTGCCTGAGTGAGAGTGTGTGGGCCAGGCTCCAGCACAACGTGAATGAAACGGGGCCTTTTAATAGAAACGCTGCCACGGCTGTTACTGTGGCAACACTGCTGGGCACCACATTTCCAACTGCCTCCATCCCTCCCCCATTCCCACTCCAGCCTCCGGGAGCTGCCAGCATCTGCAGCACCCACCACAGCTTGCTGGGTGCCTGGCAGGTGCTCAGGGCAATTCTGTACTTGCCAGAATTTGGCCCTCTGAGCAAGAGAAGGGATGCTGGAGGGCAGGCAAGGGGTGCAGGGCAGGGAAAGGATGCTGGAGGGCAGGGAAAGGGTCCAGGGAAGGGAAGGTGTGCTGGAAGGCAAGGAAGGGATGCTGGAGAGCAGGGAAGGGGTGCAGGGTAGGGAAGGGGTGCAAGGAAGGGGTGCAGGGCAGGGAAGAGGTGCTGCAGGGAAGGGGAAGAGTGCAGGGAAGGGAAGGGCCGCTGCAGGTAAGGAAGGGGTGCTGGGGGGCAGGGAAGGGGTGCAGGGAAATGTAGGGGTGCTGCAGGGCAGTCAAGGAGTGCTCTAAGGTAGCAGAAGAGCCATGGAGTCAGTGTCGGGGTATGTTCCTGTTCTGGGCACCACAAAGGCTCCCGTGGCTCTGTCCCAGTATCAGTCAGAGCAGGATGGGAGGCCATCCCTGTGGGCAGTGCCCTGGGGTGTCCCTGGGGCCGTGGCACTACCTGGTCCAGGTCATAGGAGCAGGAATCCACCCGCTGCCGCAGCACGTTCCACTTCTTGCCCCGAAACAGGCGCCACAGAGAGGACAGGCCGTAGATCTTCAGGCAGTAGAGCCTGAGCAAAGAGAAGACTCTGTGCAGCACAGCGGGCAGTGCCCAGCTCCAGCACCACCCAGCTGTCACCATCACAGCCCCATGCCCACTCACCCACCTGCAGAGCCAGGGGTGGCAAAAGAAACCCACTGGGAATGATGCAGATAAAGACTCATGGCTCAGTCAACCCTATCTGGGCTGGCCCCTGGCACGGGGGCTACTGCAGCCAGCTCTGGGCCACTGGAGGGCAATGGCCAGGCCATGCCCTGGGGCTGTAGCAATCACCAGCCTCATGGCAACACCTTCCCTGCAGCAAAAGGGTGCTGAGGCCCTGGCACAGGGTGCCCAGAGAAGCTGTGGCTGCCCCTGGATCCCTGGAAGTGTCCAAGGCCAGGCTGGACATTGGGGCTTGGAGCAGCCTGGGCTAGTGGAAGGTGTCCCTGCCCATGGCAGGGGGTGGGAATGAGATGGGCTTTAAGGTTCCTTCCAACCCAAACTGTTCCATGGTTCTATGAAAAGAACCAGCAATCTTATTTCCCCAAGCTCACCTGTGTCTCCCCAGGTCAGATCTGTCCCTTCCCCTGCCTTCACACCCTTGCAGACAGGGCTGGCCAAGGTCTTACCCCCACACCTGAGTCCATTGCAAGGCAACTGTGCCTCTGCAGCACAGAGATACAAGGGGGAGGAGTGGAGCCCCTGCAGCTTCTCTGGTAACCCACAGCTCCAAAAATCCTTAAGAGTGGGAAGAGATCACTGAAATGCCTGGTGGCCCCTACTGCACCCCTTCCTCAGGCTTTCAGAACTTGGTGCTGTGAGACTTGGAGCTACTTCCCTCACAGAAAGATGACAACAATGAGGGAAACTTGGGGTGACAAGGGGTGGGAAACAGACACTTCTTTATGGAATAACATCAAGGAAGAAAGAGCCTTGGGATGGAGAGGAGGCACAAAGAGCCCTGGGCAGCTGTGCCAACATACAGGGATGTAAAGAAAGGGTACATGGCCAATGTGTGGGGCAGAACAGAGTCTGAGAAAGCCTGAGCTACGAAAGCCAGACTGGCAAACTAGGCTAGCTAAGGTGTGGAGGCTGCTCAGATTTCACAGCAGCAATGTGAAAGCAGAGGCAAGGAGTCTCATCCAAGAGAAGAATCTGGTTTGAGGAACACCAACTGCTTCAAGGAATTGGCAGGGTGCCTCCAGACTGGCAGGCACAGCTTGGTGCACTAATCCCTAGGCAGGAGGGAGCCCAGGACAACTCCTCCAAGTTCTGGCACACACCTGCCCATGGCTCTGACTAAGGCCACGCTCTCCCTGCACCCCGACATGACACCCAGTGGGTGTTGCTGCAGTGGCACCTGCCGCACCTGCCCTGCTGCCTGCACACACACGCCTGCCCTCGTTTCACTCTGCTGTTTGCCCCAGAAGGGGATCTCAGGCTTCACCAGCACCTGGACCAGCAAATTCTTCCTCCTGCCAGCCGCAGGAATTCAAGGGGCTGTGGTGGCTGCGGTGGCTGCTGACTCTTCCTGGCTCTCCACAGTAACAGCGCACAGCTCTCTATACTTCTGACAAACACAAGACTGGTGGGCTGGCTCCCTGCAGCTCCAGGGAAGAGCAAACAGCTGAGAAAATGCTTTTCCTACTTCCTACTACCACTCTGCACAACTAGGATGAGCAAGGCCACTCCTCACAGACCAACACAGAAATTCCAGTAATTAGAGGTGTTGAGAAGAGACCTCCCACTCCTGACATTACTGATGCTGGGTGTAAGACCTATGCTCACAACAGATCCGGCTCATAAATCGGGTCTCAATATTTCCAACCATTCCCTAAACTACCCAGATCTAAAGATTTACTATTTCTTGTGTTGTTTGCAAAGTAAAGCCTGAGGAGGGACAATGGCCATTCTGTACCTTATAAGGCAAAAGGTCCTTTATCTCTTGTATCCCACCTCCCTGGCAAACACATCCTGTGGCCTGTGGGACTCCTTGGTGCAGCACAAGTTAGAGGAGAGCAGGAGCAGAGCACAGTGATGGGCACCTCTTGCACAGGAACCCCAACAAAGCCCTCTGCACTCCCCCTACTCATTCAGAGCCTTTGCCCAGCTCTCAGGCCACGGGACCCTCCAGACAATGACACCAGGAGAGTGTCACAGACCCCCTGTGACCCCAAACCTGCCATCTGTGCTCCACAGTGCAGGCAAGGACCTCTGAAGCAGGGCAGAGACTGGGATTTTGGGGCTTCTCCAAAACTACAGGGGTTCTCCTCTCCTCCTCTTTTCCAGTTCCCCTCCGTATCTCCAGCAGGATGCAACTGAGGAGAGAACTCCGAGGCTGAATCAAAGGGATGGGGTGAGCTGCTTGCTGCTTTCTTGTTCTCTGCCTGCCACGCAGTTTTATCTTTCCAGGTCACTACCATGACAGATAAATATCCAAATGCAGGAGAAATGAAAGGTAGGCTGCTTGTACTACTGCGGCCATCATTTCTACAGGCTTAAAAGACTGCAAGAAATTAATTGTGGGTTAAACTGAATTCAGGAGAACTACACCAGGACTGAATGCTTCACCATGGCCTGAGGTGTTTCCAAGCAAACCCCAGAGAGGGAGGGGGACTCACCTGGCCCCGTAGACATAGAAGCAGTAGATGTGGAAGGTCAGGAGTGCAATGATGTCAGAGAGGATGCAGAGAGCCACGGTCAGGCCCAGACAAGCCGACAGCCCCACGTACCACAGGATCATCTCAATGAAGGGGGACAGCAGGTGGATGTAGCCTGGTGGACATGGCAGAGGGTCAGTGTTTGACTGGGTTATCTCCCACCTGACCCTCTCAAAAGGCTGATTCCCCTCGCCCTAGAACACTGCTCCAGAAATCAGAGCCATGAAAACATGGAAGTGAAGCTGGAAAACTCCTTTAGATGTCATCTTCTCTTTAGGAGAGCCAACAAAAACTCTCTTTCTGCCAAAGTTTCTGGCTCAAGGTGGGGCAGCACTGGGAGGATGGGGAGGAGTGTGCTTAGCTTGAACACAGCAGTCACCTTTCTCCACATGGGATTTCATGGAATTAGCATGGCATGGTTTGGGTTGCAAGGGACCTTAAAGACCATTTAGTGCCAACCCCCTGCCATGGGCAGGAACACCTTCCACCAGACCAGGTTGTTTCCAGTCCTATCCAATCTGGCCTTGGACACTTCCAGGGATGTAACATTTGATTTTCTACATTTGTGTCCAGGTTCTTAAGTACCTTTTTAACTGTTCACATCAACCTTTACCAAAACCATTCCTGTTTTTCTGCTCTTCCCGCAAAAGCCACCTCATATGGCTTTTGTAAAATAAAGCAGTGTGGACAAACAGTCTCTTTCATCACCAAAGTGGGGCAAAGTCACAGAAACAAGACCATACTTGACTGGTGAACAAAGTAAGTCAGTATAATAACTATGGAGTTCATGTTCATCATGCCTGTACTCCTCCACCAAGGATAACAGGGGTGTGTTATTTCAAGGAAGGACCTGAAACAATAAAATTGCACTAAACTGAAGTCGGTGATAGGACAGGGCTGGCATTTGCATCCCTGCATATTTCTCATCCCTGTCCCAAGAGCTGCCTCTCACATGGCAAAGACCACGAAACCCTACAAAAGACCTCATAGCAGTGCCTTCCCTTGGACACTCACCACCAGTGACAGCAAGTAACAGCCCCAGCAGGATCTGCACTTCTTGCAGAGCATTACACCAGCACTTTAATATGGATGAATTCCTTGTGTGGGAATCCAACTTTGGCTTCAGTTCCCACAGCAGGAAGACTCCCAGACAAGTCTGTACTTGCAGAAGTGCATTTTGATTCATTACTCACCTCTAGGCAAACATTAAACACTCAGAGGGAAGAGATGAAAAGGGAGGCTGGAAAGTTAAACAATTTCACTTACTGATCCAAAGATGGATGTGGTAAAGAAAGAAGCGGCCCAAAACTTGATCCAAGGCTCGGTTCATTTTCAGTCCAGCTGGTGCTCCCATCAGCCACTGGAGCAGGTCCTGCAGCTCTTCAGCCACGTGCTGCAAACACAAGGAAGCAAGGCCATGGAGAGAAAAGACTGCAACCACACTGAACAGGGCCAGTGCACTGCAATTGCTGCCCCCTCAAGTATTCCACCACAACCTTCAAAGCAATGGGAAAAAATCCAAACACCTGCTTTACAGATGACTACTTAAATCAGAAATGCAACTTTATTAAAGTCCTTACTGAATCAAACACAACAGCTGAGAGGAACCTGAACTGCTTCAGTGGTCTCTGTGCTGGGAACATGGAGCTGTGTCACCTCTGGAAGGCTTGCACAGTGGGATTTATTGGGGTAATGAGGGTTCTGGAAATAGATGGCAAATGCTGGTGCACAAATCCACTTCTGGGGACAATCTGGTGAAAAGTCAGAGATGAGTTGGGGAAGGCTGTCAGGATTTTAAAAGGGGGGAAGATGGCAGTGCACTACTGGGCAAAAAAGAGTGAATTTTTATAAACAATCTGTGTTTAGAGCAGGGTAGAAAACACAATCACATAAATGTATTTCATGCACAAACTTTCTTGATCCTTTGTGGTGTACTGGGCAATAGCACTGATCTTGCCTATCACTCTCTGCAGGCTTCATGGACAGGTACTCATGGCATCCCAGCAAGGGAGCAGCCTTGAATCACTGAGGAAAAACACTAATGGAGCTCCTCCCCACATCACTGAGTCAGAAAATGATTATGGTTGGAAAAGACCTCTAACATCACCAAGTCCTATGAACCCCATGCTGCCAGGTGCACCACTAAGCTACATCCCCGAGTGCCACATCCACACGGCTTTTTGAACACTTCCAGGGATGGTGACTCCACCACTGTCCTGGGCAACCTGTTCCAATGCTTGCCCACCCTCTTCATAAAGGAATTTTCCCAATATCCAACTGAAACCTCCCCTGCTGCAACTTGAGGCTGTTTTCTCTTGTCCTGTCACTTGTTACCCAGCTGCCCCCTCCTGTCAGGGAGTTGAGGAGAGTGAGGACGTCCCTCCTGAGCCTCCTTTGCTCCAGGCTGAGCCCCTTTCCCAGCTCCCTCAGCCACTCCTGGTGCTCCAGCCCCTTCCCCAGCTCTGCTCCCTTCCCTGGACCTGCTCCAGCCCTCCAGTGTCCCTCCTGGCTGACCCCAGGATTGGAGCTGCAGCTCCCCCAGGACTCTGGTGCTGAGTTTCAGGATTCGTGCTGCTCCTGCCTGCCCCGTGTGCTGTCACTTCACTGCTGCAGAAAAAACCAAACACCAGCTCTGGGCTTGTTCCTCCCTACCTCAAATGTGTGCTCCAGACCCTTCACTGAGGGCTGTGATTCACATTTTCTGGTGATTTCAGCCCAGGCTGGTGTTATTTATTGATTTTCTCTCTCCACTCCACTACTCCACACTCCCCTTGCAGTTGGGTGATTTTTCTCCTCAGAACTTCACACCTGCCCTACTCCCCTGAGCTGAAACCATTGCTGAGCTCCAGTTACCAAGCTCTGAACTGAGGGAGCTGAGAGTGATAACCTTCAGCAAACAGGTGGGAAAATACCTGGAAGAAGTGACCTCTTACACTGTCCCACATGGACAGAGATTGTGAGGAAAAGCCCTGTCTTCAAAAATCCCACTTAAAGCCTATGCAAGTGAAGGGCACTGAAAACTGCCCATGTGTAGAACCACCAAGCCACACTCCCTAAAGCTGATGCACTGCAGCCTACTTTCCTTATCACTCACATGTATAATTTCCCTAAGGTAAAATTATTTCCAGGGAATGATTCCATTTTCTTTATTAACCAACAGATCCTGGCAAAATGCGTTTGTAAACATTTACTTTTAGTGCAGTGGCAAAATTAATGGTTCCATTTTCAACTTCTCCAAAAGGCTTGTCTTTCTATTTCCTTCCTTTTCCCTCTGTCTCACTGCAAGTCAGGGCTGATTGGATCCCATGGAGCTCACCTCCGTGGCTAAGAAGCATTTGCTGCTTTATAAATAGACTGGTTTTAATATTTAAAGTGTTGGATTGGTAACTTAGAAAAAGCATTTGGGGATTTTAATGAAATATTTAAATGCTTGAAAGCAGTCCTTCGGCAAGGCTGGATTTTAGCAGTGAGTATTTCTGGAGGCTGCCAGTCCCAGAGGTGCTGCTGAACCCTGGCAGGGGCATGTAGCCCTGGGAAGGTGCCCTACCTTGCTGTCATTCAGCTGGGCAAGGCATCTCAAAACAGAGTCCTGAGGCATAACCTTGCAGGTTGTTTTCCAGACAGATATTTTAGGACTGATCAATAGCAAGTAGAATCAGGAAAGGTGTCTGGGAGTCCAATTCTCCTCCTGCAGTCATGAATACTGAATGTGGGCATATTAATAAATCAGATACAGAGGTTTGGAAGTGTTTCATAACAGGGTGCTGGGACATGACCAAACTGAAGAGAGACTGAAGCTAACGAGGGTTAGATGAGCTCACTGTGGAAATATTCTCTTTACTGTCATGCTCTTCTTCCTACTTTCCATGTGCAGAGGACTAATGCTGATGTGACACGGATGGAGAAGGACACACAGGGCACTGTGATGCTCCAGGGAAGGGAGTGGAGCTGGGGAAGGGGCTGGAGCACCAGGAGCAGCTGGGGGAGCTGGGAAAGGGGCTCAGCCTGGAGCAAAGGAGGCTCAGGGGGGACCGTCGGGCTCTGCTCCCAGGGAACAGGGACAGGACAAGGGGAAATGGCCTCAAGTTGTGCCAGGGGAGGTTTAGGTTGGATATTGGGAAAATTTCTTCACTGAAAGGGTGGTCAGGCCCTGGCACAGCTGCCCAGGGCAGTGCTGGGGTCACCATCCCTGGGGGCACTTGAGCACAGGGGTTGGTGGTGAACACGGCGGTGCTGGGCTGATGGTTGGACTCAGTGATCCTAAAGGTCTTTTCCAGCTTTAAGGGTCTACCTGGTGCAAGTCAGAGCACACAGAGCCAAAGCTCTCCCTGTCAGACACACCTGCCCTGTGTCTGCTGCAGGTGGTTGGGGCTCTAAGATACACAATTTTACGAATCAACATCAAAAAACATTTTCCAGGAAGTGTTCTCTCTGCTTGCTTTGTTTATGGATCAGTGGAACAGGACTGAGTAGGAACATACATCCAATTATCTCCAAGCCCCAGCAATGCTTTTGCAGGCACAATCTATGATAAATATGTAACTGTTTCAAACAGATTACAACTTAGGGAAAAGAGACATCGGCAAGGATAAAAGAGATGAAGGGAAAAAAAGAGGAGATGGTTTATAAGCAGTTCTGTTTAAAAGCAGTGCAGTGCTTTGAGTCAGGTATTTCTGGAAGAAGGTTGTCTCGTGGAAGGCAAAAGCAAGGAGAACCATTGGGAAGCCTGGTGGGATCAAGAGGAAGGAGGAAGGTAGGAGTTGTGAGGGCACCCACAGAGGGAAGATTATTCAAGTTTTCCATTTTTGGATTTGAAAGCCTGCTTCAAAAATCAGTCCTTCCTAACAGCTCCTTGCCAGTTACTCCCTGGGTGTCTCTGAATCACATCTGCCTCACTGAGTGACAAAAGCAACTTGTTATTACAGCCAGCACAGCACGCTGGGAAAGTGGGAGCTGCACTCAGTGATGTCTTGTGCAGCATCAACAATTGCCAGCCACGTGCTGATTTCAGGTCCATTTTATCAGGGGATGACAAGGGATGGCCAGGGAACACAGCTTGGCAGCAGGCTGAGCTTGTGACCCTGGCAGTGCTGAGAGTCAAAATAACCCACCTGCACTGCTTCCTTCCAGAGAGATGTTGGGTGGAAAAAACCCGAGCACTGTATCCAGGCCCCACACAGTTGGGATTTTGTCAATGTTAAAATCAATCAATCAAACCAATAAGGTTATGTGTTATATAAGGTTAGCCTGTCAATATTAAAATCAATAAGGTTAAAGTGAGGTTATGTATATGGCTTTATTATATGTAACAATCTTACTATAATAGTACCATGGAATATCCTGAGTGGGAAGGGACCCATCAGGATCATCAAAGTCCTTGCACAGACACCCCAACAATCCCACCCTGGGCAACCCTGAGAGCATTCTCCAAACGCTCCTGGAGCTCTGGCAGCCTCGGGGCCGTGCCCATTCCCTGGGGAGCCTGGGCAGTGCCCAGCAGCCTCTGGGAGAAATGAGATATCCAATGTTTTATTTACCAACAGACACAGAGGTGTAGGGTCAATGCCATCAGCAGATCTGGGCACAGCTCAAAGCAGGAGAGTGTTAGGGAAGGAACAGGAGCTCTCTGCACACAGGGAATGCTGAGTTACTGAACTTGGCAACACACAAGCACTTGAGAAAGCCCAGTGATGGGAATAATGCAGACCAGATGGACACTCAGCAGCAGAGAGGAAACCTACTGCTGAATGGCTGAGGGGAGATTTTGCTGTCATACTGGAAAAGAAGTGGTGCTGGCTTGCACACCACATGCTGAAGTCATTGGTATATTTTGGGATCACTCAGATCTGCCTTTTTTAAGGCCTGCACATAATGAATATAAATCAATGCCCAGCAAAGGCAGTAAAAGGACTCCAAATGATTTTATGTCCACAATCTCATATGACTGAAAGAAGAAAGTAAGGCTGGAAAAAAGAAGAGTTGTGAGTGGCCTGAACTGATAAGCCTGGAAAAACAAGGAAGAAAGGCACTGACTGGCTATCAGCCCCCCCAGACACGGAGGAGTCAGCACTTCCAGGAAAGAAAACAAACAGCTCCTGGTGATAGCCAGGTAACAGTCCACACTTGGAGGAGACTTGCTGAAGACAGCTGACACTATGAGGCAAAAGCTGAGTGACAGATGAGCTAAATTACTGAAAGAGGAACAAACAAGCAACCCTCACAAGCAAGCCTGGCCAGGACAGGTGCTGGGGTTGGACACACCTTGAGCACGGAGAGCGTCCATCTGCCAAAGACACTGGGCAGATGGAATCCCTCCCAGAGCCACCTGTGCAACCAGGAATGCAGCCAAAGCCACTTCCCTGCAGACTTGTTAAGAAATCAGATTTCTGAGAGCTGGGCACTTGCAGTAATCCCAAAGGGAAAGCTCTAAAGAACTCAGACTTCTCCAGCTGAAATATCTGTAAGGGAAAAGATGTAGGAATAAGGCTTAGAGGAATATTTGCAGTGTAGAGCTCAAAACCAAGAGCAAGTGTCCTGCAACAAATGTGGTTCTTCCTACCCACCACTGCTGCTGAGTAGTGTCTGCAGCAATCCTTAGAACATGCTGTCCTTAAAAGTTTGACTATGAATGGTAAGAAAACCAGCAATAATCCTGATCCACAGCTATGCTGGACACTCCATACCTGCTTTCTGAAAGTCCAGCATGTACAAGAATGATCAGAGACCTTGTAATCATTAAGGAGTTAGACATGGACCAAGAAGATCATTGTCAAGGGAAATGTGTGCTCTTCCCAGGAAATGTGGCATAAATAGGAAAAATAAACTGCTGCTGGAATTCTCTGATCAGATTTAAATTCTTCCCAGCCAAGAAGTTGGAGAAAGAGCAGAGAGAAGACATTCTCCAGCTGCTAGAAAGAAACCAATGGAAAGACCCATTCAGAAATGAAAGCAAACTGGGCAGAGAAAGGATTAGGCTGTGCAGCTGCATGGCAGGGCTCAAAACTGGTTGCACATGTATTCCCAAGACACAGAAGCTCTTAAAACAGAGCTGACCTCAGATTAGTGGTCTGGTCTCCAGCCTCTGAAGTACATTATATGTTCCTTACTGCCACTAAACAGATATACTGGAGCTCTGCACCTAAAATGAACCACCAGAAGAGCAGGACAGTGTGAGTCATACTTGCTATCCGTGAATTTCTGCTGATGTTGAGGGATCTCAGTGGGCAAGAGGAGTTATGTTTAAGAAAATCACAAGACACAGCAAGTTTTCCTAGTTTAGCATCCATACCCCAGAGCTCTTAGGCAGGAGTTCAGGTGTTTGTACCCTGACCAGCAAAGCCTTTGGACTTCCCCACGAAACTCCTTTACAAGCACAGCTACACTGCTTATCATGTTTGACTTTCCAGCAGTTAATCAGATTCAACCCAGGTTATGGCTTTTTTTCACCACAATTCATATAGCAACAACCTGAGGACACTTTCTGTTGACTCTGGAAAAAAATAAAAGCACTGTGCCTCCATAACCACCCAACCTGCAGCTGCAGAGCTCTGTCCAAGCCATAATTGTTCCTTTAGGAGCTGGAGGAGCCCTCCCATAAACATCTAATTACTATTCACAGCACATGCAAAGCAGAGTTGAGTTTCTTTTGAGCAGCCCCAACAGGCTTGATTTGAAGATTTCACTGTTCTTGAGAAGACCTAATTTGCATGACTTCACACAGGTCTCTCCGAAACCCTTGTGTGTGAGGCATTGCCTCCTTACAACCACCCCAGGCATCGAGAGCTGGGCAGTGCCCAGAGCAGGTGAAAGGGGATCAGATTTGGCCACTTACATCAGCCACAGGGATGAGAGTGTCAGCAAGGTGACCAATGCGGTTCTTCCTGTACAGCCACGACATCAGCAGTATCCCCAGGGCCACATCAATCAGCAGAGAGACAAAGATGTTGGCTTTCCTGCAGGCAGGGTAGAGAGAAACAGAGCGAGAGAAAAAGGAAGGGCAGTGCTTAATGTTTCAATGACAGTTGTTGGCTTTGCTTATGTAGCACCTTTAATGTCCCAGGGACACCACGACAACTCACTGAAGAGGAACAATTGCAGAATCTTTTCACGTCCACTGGTGTGCTGCTCATTCTGTGGCCAAGCACAGGACAGGTTTGTTCAGCCTGGAGAGGGGAAGACTGAGGGGAGACCTCACAGCTGTTTACAGCCTCCTCCTGAGGAGCAGCTCCGATCTGTGACAGGGACAGGACCCAGGGAGCGGCTGGAGCTGGGCCAGGGCAGGGTCAGGTTGGATATTAGGAAAAGACTCTTCCCCCAGAGGGTGCTGGGCACTGCCCAGGCTCCCCAGGGAATGGGCACGGCCCCGAGGCTGCCAGAGCTCCAGGAGCGTTTGGACAGCGCTGCCAGGGATGCCCAGGGTGGGGTTGTTGGGGTGTCTGTGCAGGGCTGGAAGCTGGACTGGATGATCCCCGTGGGTCCCTTCCAGCTCAGGATATTCTGTGATTCCATGATTCTAAACATGGAGCTGCTCAGAACCTGCCACACCACAAAAGCTTTCTTAGCAGGGAGCAAAGAGGGGATTGAAGCCACAAAGAGGAATGTTAGACAGAAAGGTACATACCCACTCAGGGGGATTTACCAATTACCAGTCCTGAGGGCACCAGCACTTGGTGCACCCACACTGAGATCAGATGGCTTTCTGAGGCAAGGCCATAAACAGTGGTTTTGGGGTCATACACAAACCCAGAAGGGCTGCTGAGCTCCCCCTTCCTTGCTTGAGTTTCTGAATGGAATTCCATGACGCGAGTTATTCAGGAAATCAGATTAAACAATCACAGTTACTTTTGGCCTTCAAATCTGCTAATCTATTTTAAGTGTTCCCTGGGAGTCTATTACTGCAGGATCAGAGAACCACACAGAACAAGACTGGCGGTGGAAGAGCCGTAGGGCATCCAATATCTGTCTCAGATCTCTGCTCTGTTCCTCTCACTGTGCTGCATGTTTGCTTTTTCTCTTACACTTTGTTACTGTTCTAACAGTGTAAGTGGAGTCTCTGGTCTGCAGTTTCTGCACAAAAAGCTCGCCCAAAAGAGTGGGTGAAAGAGGGGAGCATTTAAACCTTTCTGCTCTTATGGAAAGTGCCACTGAACACTGATGGATGGCAGTGGTTGACAGCAGCACATGTGAAAGCAATGAGCCTGTGGGAGTAGTGACAGCAAAGCACTCACACATGGGTGCAGTACAAGTTTTTGGGGTGCAATATCCCAGCTGCCTTTCCCAGGCTAGGGATAAAGGCAGGTATCTGGCAAAAAGCATAATTAACATATAAAGATACAAATATATATGCATACAAATACAGTGCAGAGTAAAGATGTGTAAACTAGCAGGGAGTAGAGCAACATGATAGGGTGCAGTGAGGACCTAGTGCTGTCCAGGCATGGGATCCACAGTTTGGGTTCCCCACAGGAGACAGGAATAGAGCCAAGACACACCTAACTTTACATGTACTCCATACCTCATCAGCTGATTTTGGTTTTGAGCCTTCTTGGTGCTGCTGATGACCTGGAGGTGCTGCAGGCGATGTCCCAGCTGCTCACAAGTTGAGAGTTTGCTCCACAAGAAAGACAAAGGCCAAAACTTCAGCACCCTGCAGAAACACATGGGAATGTCTCCTCTTGCCTTTGCCATGCAGCAGGCAGGCCAGCATCCAAAATCCATGCAAAACAGTCAGTGTAAAGTTAAGGTTGTGCAACCAGAGTTGGTGATTAGATGTTAATGACTCTCTGAAAGGTTAACAGAATTAAGGCAGCCTTGCCAGACCAAGACATGCAGACAAGCCAAGCTCTCATTTGCACTCTGTCAAACCACGTGTCTCACGCTTCCAAGGAAGCCACAAGGCAATCCTGATTCCAGCCTTGGTTTTTGGATACATCACTAGGCTGGCACAATGCTCCAGTCTCGAGGAGGGCAGAGTCAAGTTGTGTGTTCAGTGCAACAACACAACACAGTGTAACCGCTGCACAAAGCCCAGTGTTACTCATCACAGATCATGGAATGGTTTGGGTTGGAAGGGACCTTAAAGCCCATCCCATTCCACCCCCTGCCATGGGCAGGGACACCTTCCACTGTCCCAGGCTGCTCCAAGCCCCAATGTCCAGCCTGGCCTTGGACACTGCCAGGGATCCAGGGGCAGCCACAGCTGCTCTGGGCACCCTGTGCCAGGGCCTGCCCACCCTCCCAGGGAACAATTCCTTCCCAATATCCCATCCAGCCCTGCCCTCTGGCACTGGGAAGCCATTCCCTGTGTCCTGTCCCTCCATCCCTTGTCCCCAGTCCCTCTGCAGCTCTCCTGGAGCCCCTTTAGGCCCTTCAAGGGGCTCTGAGGTGTCCCTGGAGCCTTCTGTTCTCCAGGTGAGCACCCCCAGCAGTCCCAGCCTGGCTCCAGAGCAGAGGTGATCACAAGTCTCTATGTGGTGTGACCCTGGTATAACAAACAGCTGTGCCCTCCATGCAGTTTATGTTCCTTTTTCCCCCTCTTTTCTTTTTTCTTCCACTTGATCCTTCTCTTCTTTTTTTTTTCCTTTATTACTTCCAAATTCCTTTTCCAGGGTCTTCACTTCTACCTTCTCTCCACTGCCTTGCAGTGACCAGCATTATGTAGATAACATAACATTTAGCATTAAATTAGGTTTCAAAGTTAACATCCACATTAGGCTTGTAGGGGAGGAAACAGTCACACGGTTCTTTTCTTATGACTCAGAAGAAAAGTACTAAATGATGATCAATTATTCTGGGGAGTTACTTTTATTACCACACAACCTATAAAGCAAGGACTGTTGGTGGTTTGTGCAGGCTGAAATGACAGAACACATGGCACCAGCTTTGGTTTGGGGGATAAATTCTGATGGGGACATAATTTGGATCACTTCTCTCCTGTACACTGCACTGTAGCCAGTGCAGCTGTTGCACTATTTTCACAGTGTTTCACTGTTTTTTATTACAGGCCCAGGAATCCACAGTCATTTTTAGTCACTTCACCTACTCTCCTGTGCTGCTTTGGCACGGTCTTTCAGGTTACATTCATTTCACACACTACCATCATTCCTTGTATCCTGCTTCACTTTGGCAATTGCCCAGCTGCTTGGATCATTACTGAGCATGGCCTGGAGATGGATGTCCCTGCAAACTGTGCGTGCCTTCCATGGATTTCACCCGGAGCACGCCAGCCCGTGCCCAGCAGCGGATGCCTCCAGGACACAGGACACAGGACGGGCACACTGGGGTGCCCACCGCCATTTATACAATTCACACCAACCACAAGGGTACAGGTCCTCCAAACCCTGCTCAGTTCCCTGGGGCTGCTGTCCCCTTCCTCCCCACATCCTTCTGTGCACCCTGCTTCGTGCACAGTTTGTCAGCTTAAGGACCAGAGTGTTGAAGTCCCCCCTTCCCCCTCCCTCCCCATTCAAATTTCAGACACATTGGGTTTGAAACACACGCAGTGTACTGTGAATCATTCTTAATTTGAGGTCTCCAAGTTACTCAGCTCTTCGCTACAGCCTCCCACCTTGGAGACAAATGAATGCACTGTTCCTCAGCTGACTTGTCAGGAGGAGGGAGCTGAGGCGGTAGAGAAAAGAGCACCGTGCAGGGGAGGGAGAGGGGGGTGACTGCTCTGGCCACTGATCACACACACCTGGGCTCACAGATTCACCCAGACACAAGAGCAGACGAGTTTTCCCTTCCAATTATACCCCAGCCCAGTGGTTACAAACTCTGGTGTGGCAAAACTTGACTAGAGCAGAGAATTGCACTTGAAATGCAAAGAAGGGGAAGGAGAAACGCTCTACCTGTGGGATTATGTACAGATGGCTGAAGGTGAAGAATTATGGGTCAAACACCAGCTGCCAGACCCTGTCAGCTCAGGCAGAAAGCAGCAGCTCTGGGGCCCTGTGCTAGACTACACACTCACTGGGTGACAGTCACACCCTCTCACAGCAGCGAGTGTCTCTCACCATCCACGGCTGCTCCTCAAGCTGGAGGCAGCCAGCCCCTGGGTCACCCCCAATCTGACACCCCTGGGTCACCCCCAATCTGACACCCCTGGTCAAGGGAAAGGACAGGCTGCTGTTGTCTGCCTGGGGAATGTCTTGCACAGGTGGGAATGATTCCCAAAGCAGTCTCATCCTCAGAGCACCACAACATTGTGCACCCACTGCAGCCTGCAATGGTTCAGCTCCTCAGCTGGACACCACGGGCCCAAAACCACATCAGAAGGGTGTCCTTGTCTGTGCTACAACTGACTCTCTTTTCACTCACCACCACAAGCACAACCTCTATTCCACTCACATACTTTCTTTGGAAAGGAAATACATACACATACTTATTGAAATAAAAATACAAACATACTGCAAAAAGCTCAATAGAGCAGCTGCAAGATGTGCTATGGGAACTCTCCTCTCTGGGAGGACTGAGGAAGAAAGCAAAAAATATTCCGTGCGTGGTCTCCTACCCCTTTGCACATCGACTGTGCATTGCCAGAAATACTCCCACTTGTTTACCACACAGTTTATAGAACAATTTTCAGAACTTCAATGGAAAACCAACCAGATAAAAAAAACCCAACAAAATCCAGTGATGTTGTGTCATTGCATTATTTAAGCAGCAGGAGATCTTTGGGGTATTTCCAAATATATGGAATTTTAGCACTAAATTAACATAGCCTCCATGAGTAAGTCTTGATTTTCCAATTCAGTTTTTTCCCCAAGAGTGAGAGGGGATTTTTCAGCCATCAGATGAAAATCAATCTTTCCGAATCTGGATTACATGCAAATATTAAGCTCCATTAACCAGAACTCCTGAGTGTTTTCTTGCTTCTTGCTAGAAACTGCAGGAACAGTGCCTCCCTTTGGATGAGGAATTGGAGGTGCTTATAAACAGACGTCTTTTAAAAGAAGCACACAGAATTTATTGCCTCAAGACTAAAACACCCTAATGTCCCCAAGAGCAGAGACCTTCAGGGATAATGGAATGCTGCCCTCAAGTCCCTTTGAGGCAGAATTGCAATGGCAACCCCTTAGTACACGGTGGTGCTGAAGAAATGCCTTAATTCAGGATGTGCAGGACTTGGGAGCGCTGGCTGAGCTTGGAGGGATGGCAGCAACTCTCTCCCTGAGATTTCCAACACTGCTGCCCTGCTTCTCCTGTGCAAATACACAACAGGGGCATTTCCAAAAATCCCCAAGCCTCTGCAGCCTGAGAGGACATTGCTGATCTCTTTCTTTGGCCTTTCAAAGCTGACTATCCCTTAACATCACAAAAAAACAGGGAAAGAAAGAAGTCCTGTGACCTGAAGGAGAAAGAACTCAGTAAATCTTATTTTGTGGGATGTTCTGTCCCAGCATGGGGAGGAGGGGACTGGAAGGACACCTGCACATGACATCTTGAACCCTCCCTGCCTCGAGTATGTTGGCATGAAGGGGGTTGTACCACACATCACGTGCAAACTGGAACCAAATTCCTCTGAATGACTTACAAGGTCAAGCAGGAGACTTGTTATAAAGCCAGGTACTAACCTCTGCTCTCCAAGATTGATGTTTTAAAACACGAGTAAGGTAAGTAAATACAAAGCTGATACTGTGGGTGAATAAAACAAAGGAGAGAGAAACCTCTGCCTCCCAAGGCTACAGACAGGCTCAGCGTAGGTTTATGCACAGCAAGTCTTGCATTCTGCCTGCTGGCAGGTACAGCTGGCTGCTGCTCTACCTCAAAACATCCATCCTGGCCCTAGGAAAAGATGAAGTCCGAATTCCTGAGAAGCTGGGTAGCAGCTATCTGGGCCCAACCTGCCAGCTGAGCTTGAGCTCCCACCCTAGGCTTAGACTGTAGCCTCCTGGATGTCTGCAAGGCTTGGGCTTAACCTGACTCCAAGCCTGGCCTCAGTCCTGGCACCAGACGAGGTAGGATCAAGTGAGACCAAGTGCCTGTGCAGAAAAGAATCATCCTATCTGTTGGACGTGGCACACAGACAGAAAAATGACCTTTGGAGCTGACTCCAAATCTTCTGCCCGACCACAAAGTTGTGACTTAGTCACCATTAAGAACCAGTAACACACAGTATCTACAGAGCAGTCCCAGGACACAGGGGTCCTTGATGATATTAGGTTTGGGTCTGAACCTAAATCTCTTCCAATAGTCCAAAACTGGACAGTTTTCCCTTTGTGTACCAAAATGTGTAACCCAACTGCTCAGAAAATCTTTGCATGGGAAGAGTTTCACTGTAATTCTTTTACAACCGTATCACACAATTGGAAACCTGTTAAAAACCTCCATTCCCTTAGGCTGTACTCGAGACGATCTATCCATGAATACAGTAGTAGCTGTTATCAAAATTTCATCAATTCTAGTGTCCCCTTGCAGCTTAGAACCAGAATTCCACCCCCCTCTCTGTCACAACCTCTCCAGGCAGCCTGACCAGGGCAGTGGTGGAATCACCATCCCTGCAAGCATTCAAAAAACATGTGGCACTTGGAAACCTGGGTTAGTGCTGGCCTTGGCAGTGCTGGGTTAATGGTTGGACTTGATGATTTTAGAGGGCTTTTTCAAGGTAAATGATTCCATGATTCTAATTTTCTCCCCTTCGAATCTGCTCAGAATTAGTTTCCAGTCCAAGCACTTGCCACGTGTTACATTTGGAGCACCCTATTCAGGCTCACAGTTGTGAGAACAGGATTTCACCAAGGATTCAGGCTGACCAGCAATCCCTCTAAACTTCTATAAAGTGCCAAGGTTGCAGCACCACAGTCTCTTGGAGAGAGGACAGATTAGAAACAGTATTTGCTGATGTTTCACAGCTGCAGAAGGACTCACAGCAAACAGGGAGGAGGGAGTCCTCAGCTATTGAGCCATTAAGGAGAGCCTCATGTCATTCTGTCAGCCACAGAACAGCCAGAAATCCACTGTTTCAGCTGTGATGAAACTGAAGCACGGCTGAACTATCCCTGCTGCAAATGGGAAGGACATTAATGCCTCCTCAGAAAACCTCCCAGCTCCACAAAGAGCTCTGAGAGAGGCTGTGGCATTGTGTTTTCAGTGGAGCTTCCCAGACTCCAGCAGGACCTCTTGCAGCAGCCTGTTCCAACAGAACAACTTCAAATCACATTTCTCACTGGGGTTGAGCAGTAGTCCAGCAATGCCTAAACACGAATTACATTTCCAGGTGAAACAAGCTGGGTGATGTCACATCCCCTACCTGCTCCTGCAGATCCCAGAGAGCAGTGAGAGCAGGAATGTCAGCAGCATGCAGGCAGGCACGGAGGCCTGCTTCATCAGCTCCACGATGATACTGGCCTCCACCCCATCCGACTGCCAGTGGGTCAGCTTGATGGGCCCCTCGTCGTACCTGTCGGTCATGAACAGGACCCGGCTCCTGGCCACCGTGTCAAAGATGGCCGAGAGCTTTGAGGCATCCTCTGCCCTCTGGCCAGCTGTGTCCAAAGGGGGGTGCAGATGGGAAAGCATGACTTTGCGCTGGTCATAGTACACCAAGATGATTTCTTCCTCCTGAGGGTTCTTAGAGTTTTTCTGAAGGGTAGAACAGCTCCAGAATTTGCTGTCTCCCTCTTTGCTTATCTGAATCCATGGCTCATGGCAGAATATGGTCCCAAGGTCTTCCAGGAACTCACTCAGACTATCTTCTTTCTCCTGTTTGCTGTTGCTCCATGAGCCAAGCACAGAAACACTGACTTTAGTCACACGCTGAACTTCCCCGAGGTACTGCTTCACCTGGACAGGAATGAAGGGGAAGTGCACCACAGCAAGGATGACAGCAGAGTTCTGCTCCGAGATCCAGCGGCCGATCAAAATGCCGCTGTCTGCCGAGGAGCAGCACGACGGAAAGAACACCTTCAGTACCATGACAGTGACCCTGGAGGGACATACACCTGCCAATAAACACAGAAGTTAAACTTGAGGATGGGGAGTAAATGCAAGGAAAATGTGAGCTGGCCAAAGCCACTGGAGAGGAGAACTAAGCATGTTTGAAAACACTAAGCCCAACCACTTGAGTAATGATATTAGTGACAGCCAACAGCCACACACACATTCAGGAGGTTCCTGATGATCTGCAGTCTTTGAAGGTAAGCCTGGAGTTTCCCAGTAAAGCCCTTCTCCAGTCCTGGAGGGGTTTTTTGTGGTGGTACCTGGATAAGCACAGCCCATCAGACCAGCCAAGATCAGGAATTCACCTAGCCTTAGATCTTGGATCCCACACTGGACGTGCTGGAGCACTTCCTAGAGAAGGGACTACATCACAGCACACCATGGTGCCTCTGGGGAGTATTTCCTGCTGCTACCAACAATCAAACACTGGTTCATGCTATAGTCTCCTTTATCACCTCACAGCCCAGAGCTCTGCTCTGTGGCAAACTCACTGAGCAATCTTGATCACATCGCTCAGCTCTTCCCCTCATCTGGAAACTGAGATGATAATTTTGTCAGAAGAGACTACAGTGATTAACTGAAATAGTTTTAATTCATTAGATTCAACAGTCTAAAAGAGGAGAAGCATCTCTGCTTTATCAGTGCTCTTTATCTCCAGTGCTTTTCTCCCATCATTAAGAACACATCTCAATGGCCTTGGGAGACTTTTCCAAAAAGGAGCTTTGAGGCAGTTGACAGTGTCTCTTTAAATAAGGTGGAGGTTTCTACCAGGGATATAATTGCAGTAAGGAGGGCGCTGGCGCAGAACAGGCGGCATCCGGCGCCCGTTGTCCTTTCCTGTCCTTCAGTGCTTTGTTAGGGATGTGAAAACTCCGCAGGCCCCCGAGGCTGCTCCTCTGCGAGGGACCCAGTCAGTTGGAAAGGGAACACAGAGGGTATTTACAACACAGAGGGAGGATGCGCAGCAGGAAGGGCCTGGTGGCTTTGTTTTCCTCTCCCTTAGTACAGGAGAGCTGAGCCAGTAAAGCTCAGCACCTGGCAATTTCCTACAGCATGGAGGGATGGAGCAGCAGCTATAGGGAGTGATTAACCTCTGGGGTTATAGTGGGGTAAACTGGGGAGTTGTGGACTCCCCATCCCTGGAAGTGTTCAGGATCAGGTTGGAAGGGGCTTGGAGCAAGCTGGGATAGTGGAAGGTGTCCCTGCCCATGGCAGGGGGTGGAATGAGATGGTCTGCAAGGTCCTTTCCATGCCAAACCATGCCATGATTCCATGACTCTTCTGAGATCCTGCTTCCTCACAGACTCCAGGTCTCTGAGGTTATCCCTCAGGTCAGAGAGGGAGAAATGAAGTCCCTCTGTGGCCTCCAGATCTTGCTGGGGACTGGAGGATCTCTGGGGCAGTGAGGGCCAGTGCTGGGTGCTTTCAGCACCTGCAAACACTGGGCTTCCAGCACCACACTGCCAACAAAATCCCTCAGGAGAGGGAAGCCTTGGGATGTACTTTGCAGTTTTGCAGTAAAAGGGAAAATTCAGTCCAAGCCAAAACATCAAAGGCAGCCTCTGTGATGTTTTTCCTACTGAAGGAGGGACAGTTGTTGTGAGTATTGCTGTGAAGGACTCTCAGTGTCTGTGCACAGCTGTCCTTAAAGGTCTGTCCATCCACTGGAAATTTCAGAGAGGAACTGTCAACTGACTCTTCATACACACATTTATTTTTCACTGAGATTGTTTTTAAAGATAGCCACAATCCTCTGGGAAAACTTCTCATGGAACAGAAACACTTCTCACCCTTATCTTCTCTAGTTTGCGAGTTTTTCCTCTTACACCTTCCCCAACTTTTTGAATTAACATAGTTTCATGCACCCAACTACCCTAGCTATAGCTCAGGTCAAATGATCTGCCCTTTGGATGCTGGAGACATGGCAGAGAAGACTCTGATACGATTTTCAGGCTGTACAAAATATCTTGACAGTTGAAAACCAGCTGATCAACTATTGTTATGTTAATGTGTCTCGTATTCCCAAATCCATGACTTGTCGTGCATCCACCTCACTCATTTCAATAGACTGATTGAAACATCAAATGTCATCACAGTCAACTGTTTCACTGCTGCTAATTTTAACAGAAAAATCCCACCAATGCTCATGCAGTGCCTGCTCATCAAGCGCCTAAAATCTTCCAGATCCACCTATTTCTGCTGAAAACATCCATCTTTCCCTGAGAGCATCAATGCAATGATCTCAAGGTCACCAAAACCAACAAAATAAACGCCACCTAAAATGTGTTAATGCAACCAAAAAAATGAATACAGGACCCCAGGACTGATTAATTCCAGAATTTTTGTTAGAAAAGCAAAGGTGAACGGTGGGATGTGGCCATGGTCTCACCCCAGAGGCTATCCTGTGGCCACACGGTGTCAAGGGGGACTGATCCGACAGCAAATCCACACCTGAGCATCCCACTTGTAGGGGGATTAGGGCCAGGATATAAAGAATCATAGAACCATGGAACTGTAAAGGTTGGAAAAGCCCTCGGAGAACATTGAGTCCAGTCATTCCCCTAGCAGCAGCACCATCACCACTAAACCATGTCCCCAGGTGCCACATCCACAGGGCTTTTTGAACACTTCAGGGCTGGCATTCCACCACTGCCTTGGGCAGCCTGTGACAGTGCCTGACCATGCTTTTCGTGAAGAAATTTCCACACCTATCCTATCTATGTTCAAACTAAACCTCTCCTGGCACAATTTAAAGACATTTCCTCTTATCTTGTCCCTTGTTCCCTGAATCCGACCCCCCCCCCCGGCTGTCCCCTCCTGTCAGGGAGTTGTGTAGAGCCAAAAGGTCCCCCCTGAGCCTCCTTTGCTCCAGCCTGAGCCCCTTTCCCAGCTCCCTCAGCCGCTCCTGGTGCTCCAGCCCCTTTCCCAGCTCTGCTCCCTTCTCTGGACCCGCTCCAGCCCCTCAGTGTCGCAAGGGCCCGGCGCTGCCCCCGGCCCGCCGGGGCCTCCCCGGTGCCCGCGCAGGCCCCGCGCCCGGCCCGGCCCGGCCCGGCCCGCTCCGCTCCTACCGCCGGCTCCGCTCCGCCGCTTCCGCCCGCGGTTGCTCGGAGACGCCGCTGCGGCCGGGCCGTGCAGCGGGACGGGCCCGGCCGGCGCCGCCACCCGCCGCCCGCGTTCCGCTGTGCCTCGGCTCCCCGCTCCCCGCTCCTCGCTCCGGTCTGTCGAGCCCCGCCGGCCCCGCTCCCGGCAGCGCCGCTCCCCGGGCTCGTCCCGGCGCCTTCCCGCGGGCCCCGAGAGCGGCGGGGCCGCCTGAGCCGCGCGATAAGGAGCGGCAGTGCCCCCCGCCTCCCCTGCCACCGCCCGGCCTGGAGCGGGGCCAGGGGCTCGGCTGTGCTCACGGGACGCTGTTGGCTCCATCCCCACAGGCCAGGGGCTCACCTGTCCTCACAGGACCCCGTTGTCGTCTGTTCCCAAAACCGAGGGCCTCCGCTGTTCTCCCGGGACCCTGCAGTCCCTCATTCCACAGGCCAGGCTGTCAGCTCTTCTCATGGGATGCCACTGTCCATGATCCCCCATCCCCAAAGTCCAGGTCTCACCTCTCTTCACAGGACCCTGCTGTCCCTCATCCCACAGGCCAGGCACTCACCTTTCCATGGGAGACCACACTGTCCTTCATCCCCAAAGTCCAAGGACTCGCCTTTCCTCAGGGAACCCTGTTGTCCCCCATCCCACTAGCAGGGGGCTCAGCTGTCCTGATGGGAGCGTCTTGACCCCCATCCTGACTGCCTCAGTGGATGCCTGGCCCAGCAGAGGCCCACGGGTGCCAACAGGCGCCCAAGAGCTTTGTCCTGTGATCCAGCAGTGGGTCAGGGTCAGCGAGCTTGGGAAGATGCTGGGCAGCATGAGGGGGTCCCCACATGGAAAGGGAGAGCAGGTGCAGAAGTTGGGGTGGGCTAGAGAAAAGGTTTGGGATGCTATTTTTGTTGTTGGATGCCACAGAATTGGAAATAAGCTGGGGGAGATTTGGTTTTCTGGGAGCTCAGCTTCCTGAGATGGGACAGGCTCATCCCCGCATTCCTGCAGACCATGCAGCCCCCTCCCTGCTGCTGCCTCACTCTGCACGGAGAGGGGTCTTGGAGGGCACCACGAGGTGTCTGTTGTGTTCAGTGCCTGTTCCAGGGCCAGGAGGGAGCAAGACCCTCTCCAGGGATCATGTGGGATGAGAGGCGTGACTTGGGTCTGGGATATCAGCAGAGACCGGGGAGTCGTTGAGCGCCATGCCCACACGGAGGGCTGGAGTGGGGAGAGGAAAACGCCCGTTCCTGTGCCGGCACACCCTGCCCGCCTTCCCCTGGCCGCTGCCGATAAAGGCAGCGGACGTGGCTCTGACCCCTCCTCTCCAGAGCGCAACAAGGCAGCTCCAGCCGCAGGACGCGGGGCAGTGTGAGGAGTTCCACGTTTCCATATGGAATTTGCTCCATGCAGTGGTTGTTGCTTCCCTGTAGAGGTCAGGAATGCAGCACAGAAGGAGTTACCATCATCTTACCCTTTTCCTGAAGTCTGCTGCAGACCCAGTGTGCTGTTCTCTGATTGCAAAACCCTCCCTAATAATTAGCCTGGGAATGAATTAGTATGGACCAGTTGTCATCATGCCAGGCTGGACAGGGCTTGGAGCAACCTGGTCTAGTGGAAAGTGTCCCTACTCATGGCAGGGTGTAGATCTAGGTGATCTTTAAGGACCCAATCCAAACCATTGTGTGATTCCATGATTCTGTGATAGAACATGGACTTCCAGCATGGCCTTACCCCTCCGGTCATGCTCTGGCATCAGGAAGATGGGACCATGGCACACTAAAATCATATGGAGAGAGGAGAAATACTTATATTAGCTTTGGAAAACACACAAGGAATAGAGGGTGTGCTGATAACAAGTTTGCCAAAGCACCAATGCAAGGCCAATTCTGAGTAGCTGGGTCATCCTTTAGGTACTCCGGTGGGTCCAGAGCTGGTCTAGTCCTGGGAGAAGCTGGAGACCATCAGGCAGTCAGGTCTGGGGCAATGTCCCATCCCTGCAAGTGTCCAAGGCCGTGTTGGACGGGGCTTGGAGCAACATGGTCTAGTGGAAGGTGTCCCTGCCCATGGCACGGGATGGAATGAGATGGTCTTTACAGTCCCTCCCAACCCAAACCATTCCATGATTCTATGACATGAATCTGTGGGAGCAGTGGAGCTCTCAGCCCACCTACAGACCCACAGCTCAGCAGGGCTGCAGGGGAACCACCCTCCCTCCCCATCTGGATGTTTGGTTGGGGCCAGCACATGGTGCCCTAGCATTGGTGGGTCTGTACGGGGACCTCACACAGTACTTAAAGACTTTGACACAATTCTCCACTGTGTCTGCCACGAAGAGGTGCCCAGAGGAGGAGCAAGCCATGCCAGCGGGCCTCCGCAGCCCTGTGGACACCAGGCAGACGGGAGCTCCATGCTCTGGGAACAAGTGGACTGTACGGCGCTGCTCATCTGCCACCAGGATGCTGCCATCCGTGTCCACGCAGACCCCAGCAGGGTTGCCAAACTGGTGTCCGTATTTGCTGCTGAGGGAGCAGAGGAGCTTACGGCTCCTCATGAAGACCTTGACGTCTCCACACTCCTCGCTCACCACAAAGCCTCCACCAGGCACCGGACTGACGTAGCGAGGTCCCTGCAGGTTGGGGACAGAGCGGACATTGAGTGTCCTGAAAGCATGGTCCAGAGCAAAGCTGTGCACTTGGCCTTGTGCATAGTCTGCTACCAGGATCTTGCCCACGGAGTCTACTCCAATACCCCTGGGGGAACCACCCTTCCTGACCTTTATCCATTCCCCCTTGGAGAGGCTGGTGTGAGGGTTGAAGACCCAGATGGCTTCATTCACCATGTCAGCTACAGCCACCATTCCCATCCTAGTCACAGTAACATCTTCTGGCAAGAAAATGCTGCCTCCCTTGCCCGTCTGCTGGCAGCGCAGGGACCGCAGTGTGTGGCCTGTGCTGCTGAGGACGTGGACCCAGGGAGCACTCTCAGCTGTCACATAGATGGAGCCATCCGGGGAGCAATGGATTCCACTGACACCCCCATAGCGGCTGCCGGTGGGGTTGGGAATCTGCTGGACCAGCTCATCCTGGCAATAGCAGAGGAGGTTCTTGATGTTGTCCAGATCTCCACACAGGCTTTTGGCCTTATCTGCCAGCTGGTGGACCTGGTGCTGGGTCACCATGCCCATGCCACGCTGGCTGTGCAGCAGCGGGCTGGCTGACTGCAGCGTGGCAAATGACTTCAGCTGGAGGCTGTAGATGGTTTTCAGAAGCTTCTCTTTTATCTGGCTGGTCTCCAGAGTGTCATCCATGACAAATCTCTTGTCCCTGTTTGGGGGAAGCAGTAGGACCATGACTGTCCCTGCCTGCTGCCATCTCTGGGGCCATTCTATGGTGCTTGCTATCTACCCGGGATCAAGGCATTGGTGCTAGTCTGGATTCACTTCATGCCAGAGAGACCATGTCACCTTATTGCCAGCTAATTATGAAATAAGGACAAATAAGGACTATGGCACAGAAATGAAAGAGTCACCAAGATGGATTTGCAGCTGGAGGAGCCAGCAAAAAGGTCCAACAGCTCCAACAGCTCAACTGGTGTAAGATGTGGCCCGAAGATTTATGTGTAAAGGTGAGCCCTGTGTGTGAACATATTGAATGGGACCTCAACCTCTCCAGTTCCTGAGATGGTGGCTTCTTTCAGGTCTTTAACACTTGTTACTCCTATTTTCTGTGAGCCTCATCTCTCCAAACCAAGCTCGACCCATGATTAGATTTGAGTGACTCAGGGTGACCATTCCTCAACTCCCACATGTGTCAGATGTCACACGTGGCCAGTGCATGTCTTCGCTAATGGCAGCTCCTTTCCCATCCAAATAGTTTCATAGAATCACAGAATATCCTGAATCAGAAGGGACCCACAGGGATCATCCAGTCCAACCCTGGCCCTGCACAGACACCCCAACAACCCCACCCTGGGCATCCCTGGCAGCGCTGTCCAAACGCTCCTGGAGCTCTGGCAGCCTCGGGGCCGTGCCCATTCCCTGGGGAGCCTGGGCAGTGCCCAGCACCCTCTGGGGAAGAACCTTTCCCTGATATCCAGCCTGACCCTGCCCTGGCCCAGCTCCAGCTGTTCCCTAGGTCCTGTCCCTGTCACAGGGAGCAGAGATCATTACCTGCTGATTAAGTTACCTCTGAAGTAGCCAACAACTTGTCAGGGAGAAAAGGGGAGGTTCTGCTCTGAAAGATAGATTCAATCTTCACCATTTTCTCAGACATGAGAACCACCATGAGAACCCAAATTCCTGTTTTGCTCACTCTCACTCTGTTTTAAAACCAGGCAGCGATGGGAGCCCAGCTTTGCTGTGTCCTGCCCAGGCCTGGCTGGAGTATGGCTTATAACACACAGCCAGGAGCTGGCAAGGGAAATGTTAAGAGAAATATGACCTCATTAAAGCTCCTGGAGAGGCACAGCTTCACTTTGCTTTAAATGTGATTATAATTAATATTATAATGGGCACACTTGGCTGTTTTGAGTTGTTTGCAAACCATCACTCCACTTTTATTGCCCCATGTCCCATGATTGCCTGGATCATGTGCTCTATGCTGCTCACAAAAGTGACATTTCCCCAGACCACAGCTGAAGAAAGCTAAGGCATACGGTGCCAAATAGTCCTTCTCATGTGCAAACACTACAGCTATCTAAAAGCCATCCCTGAATAATTGCAGAGCTATTAAATGCAAATATATGATGGCGGGGATGAGAGAATACAGATGGAAATCTGATTCCTGCTGGTTTTGGGGCCTGGGAACAGCTTTTTCCTCCCCATGGTGTTTTTTTCTTCCCCATGGTGGTTAAGCCTTATATCTCCAGCAGCAGAGATCTGCTTGGTGGAAACAAGCCCTCCACATCTCAGGACTGCTTGTCAGGGTCCTCCTTCAGAGCTGGACAGAGTCCTCAATCCAAGAAACTGGATTTTACAGATGGGGAAACTGAGTCACTGCCAGGGAGAAATGTACTGACTGCCACATCAGGAGCATCTACCTCGCTTCCTGGGCACTGGACACCCAAAGTTGCCATCAGACCCTTGATGGTGTGTCCTGAGCTTAGTTTGAGCTGCTTGGGGTCCAAGCCCCAGAAAAGGGCTCTGACACTGTCCCCCACACAGCTCAGGCCAACCACCTGTGGCTACGAGCCCAGCCCCACAGATCCTGTACCTCAGTCCTGCTGTCCTGGGGGCTGCCTGTCCTTCCCTGGCAGCGCTGCCCTCCCACCGGCTCCGTCCTGCTCCCTCGCCGGGCTCAGGGCAGTGGGACCGAGGGATGTTGTGTTGTTAGTGACGGGCGATTGCCCTCAAGTCTGGGTAAACACAGCTCCTTGTGCTGACAACCAGAAGCAGCAAGACAAGGGCTGATCCACAAGGTTTTTACTCCCTGCTGGTCTCCTGCCCAGAAACAAGGTGCCTTTCCCCCAGGATCAGTCTGTGTCCCACCTGCCTGCTCCAGCCAGAGGGAGGCACCCAGCTGCAGGGGTGATGTGGGGTTTTTACGTAGAGGCAAAAGGGCTGATTTGCTGCTCCTCACTCTTGGCAGCTGCTGGGGGGGCACAGGGATGCTCACACTGTGAATCAGGGCTCCTCACAGCTTCATCACTGCCTCCCTGTGTGCCCCAGCCTGAGCACAGTGCAGGTGTGTGCCTCAGTCTCCTCTCTTACATAAAGAAGACTGGTGAATTTTGCCGTGTCAGGCTTTGAGATGCAGTGATGGAGAAGCTCTAGAAGAGGCAGATCAGCCAGGACTGCTGGAACCCTTTCTCCCCTTTCTATGTCCATGCTGCTCAACCCAAGATCTCCACAACTGGACAAAACCGTGCTTGGAGTTGATGGTGGCATTTATTAGTTCTGCCCCAACAAAGAGGGTCAGGAGTAAAAGCAGAGTTAGCAAGGAGCAGCCTGCAAGGGGCTGCTCAGGACCTGCCCTCCCTCCCTGGCAGTGACTCCTGACAGTGCTTCCTGAGAGTGCCCTGTCCACTTCTGCCCACAGTGAGCTCAAACCACCCACCTTAAACCTGGCCAAGTCGTGAAGAAGTTTGTGTCTGTTCATTATTCAGATGGGCCAAATATAAGTGAAGTTTGGGTCAGACTCAGGCACCTTTTTGGATGCTTGGAGGGGCCGCATGTGCCTCCCTTAGGACTAAGGAAGCAGGTTGGGGTCTGTCTGGCTGCAGGAGCTGTGGGATGAGGATCTGCCTCCAAAGCCCCAGGGCTGGGTGCTCTTCTCACCAGGTGTTTAGGGCCCTTCTGGTCCTGGATCAGTGTATCCCTGAACCTCACAGTGCCTGCTTCAGACCTAATACCAGCCGAAATTAGAAAAATAACTTGACATGACAAGCGCTGGGGCCGCTCCATCTGAGCCCCAGCAGGACAGGAGGCAGCTTCAAAAACCATCTCCCAGGGCAACAGGGTTTGACCTTTTGTTTCACTGTTGTGTGCTCCATCACCAGGATAAACAAACACAGCCTGGCCCTGGGGCTCCTGTTCACCTTTCCAGGACCGTGGCTCTGTCACAACCTGTTCGGAAGCCATCCCGGACCCCAGGAGATGCCTGTGTCATGGCAGAGCCCTGGCACAGCCCATGCCCACGCCAGCACCGGGAGCTGCAGGGTTCAAGGACATGGGCATGGTCAGCCTGCTGCTGCTGGAGATGGGCCAAACCAAAGAGAGGTTGGGTTCAGTTCAGGCTTTCCTGGAGCACATTCCTTGCACGTATAAGTGGCAAACTTCACCCCTTGTGGCTTTTCCTCCCCTGGCACGGGGCAGCAGCTCTTGGTTGTGTGTCCAGAAGGAACACACAAACCCTGGGTCTCTGCCAGTCCCTGTGCCCAGGGAGACAGGCACGGTGCCTGCCTGGCACACTACAAGTGTGCAGGGAGCCAGCGGGAGATCCCACAGGAGGAGTTACCAAGTCACAGGCTCGTGGGAAAACAACTCAAATCCATCCACTGAGAATATTTCCCCACCTAGAGCACAGCTCTGTGACTGGGGAGCATGTGGGGGGACCCGAAAGTCCACAGTGTCAGTCCAGTGTCGGTTGTGGTGCAACAAAACCCTCCTGTGGCTCAAGTCCCTGCTGGACACCAGAGCACTCCGGCCCCGAGGGTTTCAGCATTCCCCAGCTTACTCTGGACCCTGCTGGACACCAGAGCACTCCAGCCCTGAGGGTTTCAGCATTCCCCAGCTTACTCTGGACCCTGCTGGACACCAGAGCACTCCAGCCCTGAAGGTTTCAGCATTCCCCAGCTTACTCTGGACCCTGCTGGACACCAGAGCACTCCGGCCCCGAGAATCCCAGCAGTCCCCAGCCTGCTCTACACCACCGTCAGCGCAAGAAAGTTGCAGCCGAGGGCTGTGGTGGTTTGCTGGGACCGAAGGGGCGACGAGGGGACGGAGCAGGGTGGCAGCAGGTGCCGGGCTGGACACGGGCTGGTCATTGCTTCGTGCGGACACCAGGCGGCCCCGTCTGTCCGAAGAACCGGGAATGATTGGCACTGATCATCAAACAGCTGGAATGCACCCTGTCTGTGTCTGTGCGTGTGCGCAAGGGAAAGTCGGATCCCAGGACTGTGCAAGAGGTTTCGGTGGGAAGCTGGAGCAGGCACTGCACATCCACACACAGAAAACATGATCTCCAAGCAGAGCAGAGCCTCTGTCCTGGCTGCACTCCCCCACTGTCCATGGAGTGCTTGCAGTGTCCAGCTGGGGACATGCAGGGACCTGGGGACACTGCGGGACACAGCTCTTGGAGTCTGATCCCCCACGCAGGGTGAGACTGGGCGGGGGATTCCTAAACTTTATTCCATGGAGGTGAGAGCAAGAACTCAGCTCCTCTTCAGGCAGCACAGAAATCCCTCAAGAAAGGAAAGCTGTAACTACTCTGGTCCCTAAAACTGACCTGGTCCTGCATGGACATCCCGGAATCCCCTCTGCTGGTTAGCTAACCAATGGAAAAGATTCTCCAGGGTCTGATATGGGCTCAGCTGACACCTCAGCTTCTCCCTTTCTCCCTCCTCCTGCACAGCCTCCCTGCTCACAAGGCTCACAAGAGGATTAGGGAGTTAATCCTCTTTAGGACATCAAGCTCTCTGTTGAGCCTGCTGGGAAGGGCCAGAAGCTGTGAAGCACAGCGGGGCACTGCCACAAAGCCTCTTTCATGCCAGGAACAGCGCTGTGGATGAATCCCTGTCCTGGTGGCAGCATCCCCATTGCCGCCCCCTTCTCCACCCGACCCAGGCACGAGCCTGTCCCCGTGGGAGCTGGGCAATGGTCCCACCAGGCTATCTCCCTCCGCCCCATCGTGGCATCTCCACCTGGTCTGGAAGGGTGGTGGGAGGAAAGCAAAGCACCCTCCTGTCCTGGCAGGGAACAGCATCCCAAGGCCATGCAGGAAGTGGGAAACAAACAGAAGCTCTCTGCAAACACAGCTCCATGCTCAGCCCACTGAGGAGGGCTCTGGATGTCCAGGAGCTCTGTAGAATCCCAGGGGCGTGGCTGTTACTGGAGCAAAGCTATGTGCCAGAAATATTCCTGTATGGATGGTACTGAGCCAATTGGTCTTCCACGAGGGATTGCTCCAGCTCTTCCTCTGGTGAGGAAGGGTGCAGGCTGGCACTGCTGGTGTGCCACTGGCTACAGGTGGGCAAGGAAGCACCTGCACCTGCAATTTCTGTTCCCACTTCCCCCCCAAACCACAAAGTGTCAACATCCTTGGGTACCCTGCACCTAAAATCAGGGAGGAAATAACAGGGGCTGAGTGCTTTGACTACCTGAGCCCCAGATCTGGGAAAATGATGTGGGTGTTCTGGCTTTGCAGCAGCTGCTGCCTGCAGTGGGGGAGCCAGGGCTGCCCAGGCACAGTACCTAGCTGTGCAGGTGCTCCTGGGTCTTCAGGAAGCTTCTGCCTTGCAGGAATGTTTGATCCTTCTCTTTCAACCATTCGACCCTCAGCATCTTCTCCTGCACCCCAAGGCAGCAGTGGGGAACACGCAGCAGTGGTGCCCTGGTACCACTTGGCATCTCCTGTGTTGCCCCAGTCCCAGCAGGCATGGGCCCCTTCCAGGCAGGGAAGTGGGCAGGAAGGCAGGAGCTGATCAAACAGCCGCAGCCAGGATCTCACCCTGCTTTAGCCTGCAAAGCCTGAGGGAAACCTTCTCTCTGCTCAGCTTGGCTGCCTTTGGAAGGATCGGCCCTGGTGAGATCCAGAGCACTGCCCTCACCCGCCCCAGCTCTTTTAAGTACCTAAACCCTCAGTGCTTCCCTCCGTGGGCCTTTGATCCAGCTCCAAAGCTGGAAAGGTTCTGCCCTGGGCAAATACCCAGGGAAATAATCCATTCAGAGGCATCTAGGAGCAGGGAAAGGAAACCTCCAATTGCAATAACAGATGGGAAAACGCAGCAGGGAAATTTTGTAGCCTTTTGCACTGTTTTTCCTCATTTAAAGCTGAGAAGATGGGATAGCTACTCCTCTGCACTGGCTACATGCTATGGGGGGGTGGAGAACACAGCTGCTGCCGGAGCAGCTTTGGAGCTGCAGTCTCAGGGACTGCCCAGCACTTCAGTGCTTGTGGCTGACGGGGGTTGAAAAGTTCATGTGGGACTTGAAATACTCCAGCAGTGCAGCAGTGCTCCTGTCAGAGCCAGGGGACAGTCACCAGGGCACAGCAAGATGGCTCGAGGCAGAGATGCCCTCACAGTGGTTGTGGTGGAGAGAGCGATGAGGAGCAGCAGTGCTGCTTCCACAAACAGCTGGGAGCAGAGGATCCAAGATAAGCCACCGGCAGTGTGTGGAGTGATGCCTTCTGTCTGCCTCTGCTCCTCTTCCTCCCACAGAAAAGCTCCCAGGAGGATCAGGAGGACTTGCTGTTCCTCCCCAGGAGCTGCAATTGGGGTGAGAGCTGGGCTGTCCCTCTGATCTGCATTGCCCTGGCAGATCAGCCCCTGCCAGGTCTCAGCACATCTGTGCTGCTTCCCTGCTGTGCTACCAGCCCTGGGGGCAACATTTGTGCCTCGAGGGGAGTCACAGCCTCCCCTGCTTGCTCCTACTGTGCTAATGCTTCCAAGCAAAGGGAGGAACAATGCTAAGAAGAGGGGTGAGGAAGAGACAAAGGGAACGGTGTTCTCATGGCACTGTTAGTACCTCCCAGCACACCTTACTTGGAGCTCCCAAGACTAACACCACTCCTTACTTAAGGTCATGGGGAAACTACCTCACAACGTGCAGCCATTTGGCAGAAAGAAAACCTTCCCAGCCTTTCCCCAGGTGGGAAGTGCAAGGTGAGTTGGGACAGGCCCTCTGGAGTGATGAGACCCCTTTGGGGTCAATTCCTGATTCGTCTTCCCAGCTCGAGTCCTCTCAGCCTGGTATCTTTCCCTGCCCTCGGCTCACAGTTAAAGTTGCCCTGTCACCGCTGCAAAGCTGGGTCATTGCCTCCCTCCTGCCTGAGATGGAGCAGTTCTGCTCCAGGTTGTCTTTGCAGCTTCACACGTCTGCTCAGAAATCTCCTGGCCGACCTTGGCCCTTCTTGAGCCCACGTTTGGTAACTTTCCACTGCTCTGAGCTCCGGCCTGCCCACGTTGGGGTAAGAGAAAACTGGTTGTGCTGGGCAGGAACCACTTCTCGTCCCCAGCTGGTTCCACCTGGGAGCCCACAGCTCTGAGTGAGTGCCCAGCTCCCCAGCCAGCTGTAGGTGGGGCCTGGGATGCCCTGGCACAGCGGGGTGGGGCACCTCAGCACTCGCCCTCCTGGTCATCTCTGTCACGGCCTCTGAATTTGCATGGTGCCGAATCACTTGGATCTCCCCCAACCAGCTGCACATTGCTGTGTGCAAGGGGTGAACTCCCCCCGGCACCAAATGTGTCCCCATTTCTGGGTGTCACAGCCAGCACCCTGCTGGTGCTTGGCAGCACCCAACTCTGGACATGGCATTGGCTCCACCACACCTTTTACTTGTGGGCAAACCAAAGGGAGTTTGCAGCTCTGTCCCTTGGACCATGGTTTCCCTGCCAGGCTGGAGTGCAGTGGGAAGAGGTGATGCCCACCACAGCCCCAGCCATCCTCCATGCAGGTGGATGACTCCTGGGACTCCTGGTGACTGTACCTCTGCAGTGAATGTCCCCTTCCACCTTGGGATCCACCCCCAGATTTTGTCCCTGGCCCTTTGCCACCAAGCCAGGGAAATCTGGGGACACAGCATTTTCAGGGGTCTCTGGGATGTTCCCACCTCATGCTTGGGGCTGCCCTGCTCACAATGAGCAGCCTGACATGACATCCTGCCACCCTTCCCCAGGAGCTCTGGTCCCATCCCTGTGTCCCAGGGTGTCTGGTTTGCCCCTGCACTGTCTCCCCTTGCTGTTGACCCTGGCAGGGCATCCAGCCAGAGCTCACAACCAGTGGCTGGAAAGCTGGTTGGGGATGCAGCAAACCCACCCTCCGTGTCCTCCACTCCCAGCTTCCCTGGGGCCACATCCTTGTGCCAATGGGATGGGAAGTGTAACAACCTCCTCTTTTACAAGGAGCCTTGGAATCTGGTTCCTTCCACTGCCTTGCCTGAGATAAGCCTTCCCTTAGGGTTTGTTTATTAGGAAACTTCCCTCCCTCCCAATCCCTGAGCTCTCCATTGCTCTTGAAGCCAGAGGAGAAGGAATACTTGAGCAGGAGCAGCTGTACCCACCTGGGGTTAGAAACCCATAAAAGTTGTGCAGCTCCATTGACCAGGAGCTGCTGGGCTCTGGGCTGGGCCAGGGACCTGCTGTGACCCCACATCCCCCCAGCCCCAGGAGCAGGGGAGCTGCTGCCTCATCAGGGCAGGGGAGGGATTTGGCTGGGTCCTCCATCTGCTGATTGGGAGTGGGCTTGGATGGCAGGAAAATGGGGGGGGACATGCAAGTAGGGGGAGTGTGGTCAACCATGGCCATGAGCGATGGCTATCTGGTGGGACTGCGTGTAAAGGGTGGGTAATGGCTCCCTATCAGATGCCTTTAGGGTGACCAAATAGCTGTGTAATGGGTCCTGTGCTGGAGTGGGCTGAGGGCCCTGGGGGTGCAGATTGCAGCCTGGATAAGCCACCCCAGTAGTTCAACTCCCATCCATTATTTAAATGTAAGGGTAAATGCTTTCATCTTTTCAACTGGAATGGTGCCACCAGCTCAGCCACCTCCCTGGTGGCCTGCAGGCAGGAGTCCCTGGGAAGGGAACTGCCTTGGACAGCCATGGCCGGGCAGAGAGGGGAGAAACCCCCTCTGTGGGGGTGCCACCAGCACCCCTGAGGACAATGTGCAAAGGCTGAGGGACAGGGTGGCACTGGGGACACGGGATATGACCCTGCACCTTCTCTCTGATCTTCCCTGCACCAGGGTCTGGTGTTGTGGTCCCAGGGTCCAGCCGTGGTGGATTGTAAAGGAGAAGGGAGGAAAAGGCCGTGTGTGTGTGCAGGGACTTCAGCAGGAGCAAGCAGTGTCGTGCCAGGACAAGGGGAATGACTTCAAATTGAAAGAAAGTAGGTTTAGATTACAGGTTAGGAAGAAATTCTTCTGTGTGAGGGTGGTAAAGCCGTGGCACAGGGTGCCCAGAGAAGCTGGGCACAGGCTGCCCCTGGATCCCTGGAAGTGTCCAAGGCCAGGTTGGACGGGGCTTGGAGCAACCTGGGACAGTGGAAGGTTTCCCTGTTCATGGCAGGGGGTGGAAATAAATGAAGTTTAAGGTTCCTTCCAACTCAAACCATTCTGGAATTTTGGGATTCTATGAATTAGGACCCTCATGGCTTCTGTGAGGACATTTCTCAACCTGACTTCTGCTGTCAGACACAGTGGGCAGCTCCTCTCCCCAGCTCAGGGCAAGCCAGTGGGATCCTGGTGTTGATCCAGCAGAATGAAAGAGTCAAACCCCACCCACGTGAACACAGACCACACTCAGCCAGTGCCAACGTCTGGCCACATCCTGCTGGTGGCTCACCTGTCACCTCAAAAACAGAGGCTCTGTGATAGGAGCTGTGGCATGGGACTGCTGCAGGGTCCAGCCGGAGCAGGCAGAGCTCCCAGGAAAGAACAAAGCAGCCAGCAGCAACTCCTGCTCAGGGGTTTTCCCTTTAATGGTTTGGTTTTTGTTTTGTACATTCGTAAAACTGTGAACAATAAATACTATGTGATCAGCTCCCAGCTTCCACTTGCCCCCTCCCCAGCTGTCTGCAGAGGTGAAGGACACAGTGAGTGGCACAGGGAGGGCTAGCACCAGCTCTACTCATGGGAAGGTCCCAGCTCACAGCATGGGCACCACAAAGCAGGGCAGCATCCCAGCTCTGGCAGCAGGATGGAGTCAGGAGCTGGGGACAGAGAGGTGACAGTGTGCAGGCAACATCTCAGCTAAAAAGGGGTGAAAGGCATCACTGCCTGGTGGTCTGGGCATGGATCTCCTGCTGAAACTCAGGGCTGATGGTCCCAGAGCTCAGCTACCCCTCTGGTGTCCTGGACCTCCAAGGTGCCCACGTTCAGATGGGGATCTGCTAAAAAATATGTGCCGATGATTGGAACTGGGAGGAGATGCTGTTTCCAGGTAGGCAGAGGGACCTACATGACTCGTTCCTCAGAGGAGGTAAAGGCCGGGTGGGCAGGGAAGGATGTGACGGGAAAACGGGACTCCAACTTCCTGGCTGTGCCTGTGGGTTTCCTGCTGTGATTGGGGTGAAGGTCCAGGCATGGAAGAAGAGATAGTGAGGGGGGAGAGTAGGGAGCCCTGAGATATGGGAACAGGGAGGTGCTGGCAGGGGGTTAGGGGCTGCCAGGGCAGCGAGGGAGCTGGGGAGAGGAGATGACAGCAGGGCGTGGGGTGACAGAGGGGCACAGGATGGTAGAAGAGGCTGGAGGGAGACTGGGAGGCTGTTGGGAGTGGGTGATGTGAGCAAGGTGCTTGATGTGGAGGGTCTGCTGTGCTGATGGTGTTCTGGCATCCAGATGACAGCACAATTCACACCCAGAAAGGCTGGGCAATGCCACCTCCCTGGGCTCTGGGACTGAGGAACTTCCACTCAGGTTCTGGGGTCTGTTCTATTGGGGTCTTCCCACCTTCCCTTGTGGGACCAAGGTCATGTGGGAAGCAGCAGGACATGGCCCATCAGGAAGATCTGGAGCTGGCTCAAAAGGGTTACACTGCTGAGCTGAGCATCTCTCCTTCTGAATATCCCACTCCCCACCGCCCCGAACTTTCCTCCAGAGAGAACAGACCAATAACCCCACAGGCCCCTGTGCCCTAAGCAAATTCTTGCAGTGAGAAATAAACCCCTTTGATGAGGTGGAAGCTTTGTCCAGAGAGCAATCAGGTGAGAAGAGCCAACTCTTCCTATTGTCTGGGTCCATCAAAGCACCCGGGAGTCCCAGGTCCCACGTGGGGCCTTGCCTTCTTCAGCCACCACAGTGGAATTGTCCTCTTTGGGCCCAAAGCGTGTAAAGCTCCTGGGATGTGCTGTGTAGGTCCCTTATTTGTGGCTTTGCCACTGTCCTCTTTGTCCTGCCTTCCTGGCCCGCATCCCAGCACATCCCATGTCAAGGAACAAGCCACCGAGGTGGTGAAGGCCCTGGGTGCTAACAGAACACCCCACCGTGTCTGAACACCAAGTGTGGGTGGGAGAGGAAATGCTTTTCTAGGAGAGCACTACAGGGAGGGACTCTAAGAATTCCTGGCCCAAGCATGAGGGCATCCTGAGCCAGAGCAGATGCTCCTCAGAAGGGTGGTGGGGACAGGGATGTGTGACCGCCCTGCAGTGGGTCCCAGTCTGCCCAACAGAGTCAGGAGCCCCAGTGAACACAGGAGAACGTGGCCTTTTGGGAAGGCCAGTGCTGATCCCACAAGCAGCAGGCACCTGCCTGGGTGGTTTGATCTCTAGTGCTCTGGCTCAGGGCTGGTTGCTTGGCATTGTTCCAGCCTGGGATGGGCCAAGTTTGTCCCTTCACTGTTTTTTTTTTTGGGATCTGTGTCTCTTGAGCTCTGTGGTTCATGGCAGCATCATCTCACCCATTTTGCTGCCCCAAGTGCCAGCGTTCGGGGGATTAGGAGTAGTGGGCAGGAGCTCCTGGGAGCTGAACTCTGCAGGATCAGGGCCTTGGTGAGGACCATGCATCGTGTCTGCATGGGCAGAGAGGGAGGGAAGATCCTTTCTGTGTGAAGGCAAAAGGAGGAGCTGGACACAAAAGGATGGTCAGTGGACAGGAACAAGTCCCCACAGCCCAGCACTCCCTACATGTGGCAAATGGCCCTGGCAAGAGAGCTCAGGGCCCAGGTGTGGAGCTGGCAAGGTGGCTCCTGTGTCACACTTGTCATTGTGACTGATGGGATGTTCTTGTCTCCACAGTGCAGAAAACTCTTGGCCTCTGGGTCAATCCAGCTGGGCATCTTGTTCCCGGCTGTGACCCTCCAGCCTCCGTGGGATGAAGTCACCGTGTCCTTGCTCTGTACAAGGTGACAGCCGTGGTCTGTTTTAGCACAACCTGGACCAAGGCTTGGCCCTCTGTAGTCCCTCCCCTGTCCACAGATTGTGGGAACTGGGTTGCAAATGTCCCTGAGTGTCCCTGATGAGAGGGCTGGGTGAGCCTTTTGATGAAAGCTTGGTGCTTTTGGCAGTTTTCTCTTGCTGCTTTTAGCAGTTTTCTCTTGGTGCCTGCTGGTGACTCCCCTTCTGAAGGGAGTTCCAGGACTGGGGTGCTGAGGCTGGGAGCATGCAGAGCCCAGCAGCACTGTCCGTGACACACTGGGGAGCACAGGGACTGGATTTTTACACCTTGTGGATTCAGCTGGGGGAGCTGCTGGAACCCCACACAATGTGGTCCCAGCCAGGCAGTGGTGGTGCTTTCATCCATGGGGAAAAGGAGGAGTGGAGAGGTGGGACACTGGGAAGGTGAAGCATGAGGTGGTCAGTGAGATCCAGGAGCTTTTGAGCAAGGTGGACTTAGGGGTCAGCATGCAGAGGGCTGTGGACACACACGGCATCGGTGTCGCTGGGGAGGCTGCAGGACAGGGAGCGCTGCATGGCCCGGCAGCCCAGGGGCCCATCCTCGGCGCTGACCGGGAGCTGCGGGCCCTGCGTGCTGCTGGATCTGCCGTCGGAGCAGAGCAGGACGCTAGAGTCTGCCTCGCACTTGGTGGTCCGGCTGTAGTAGGGCTCCATGACGTGGCGCAGCTCCAGGGGCACGGTGAGGGGCAGCACCTCGGCCTTGATCACGGCGCCCAGAGGGGCCTCGGAGGAGGCCGCCCGCAGGCTCTCGGAGCGGCTCATCTTGATCAGCAGGTCAATGGTTTTGTTCTCGGCCTCGAGAAGGCAGTTGGGCAGCCCCTCCCCATCTCCAGCCTCTCCGGGGGCCGGACATTTGCTGAGGGGCCCTTGGTCTTTGCCGTGAAACTTCTCACTCCCCAGGCTCACGTTGCAGGGCTCCTTCTTGGCCTGCTGGACCTTCTCCAGACCTTCTGAGGATCTCTTCACCGACAGATCCAGCGGCCCCTCGTGGGGTTTGGTGGCTTTCTCCAGTGCCTGGTGGATGTGGTAGAGCTCCCTTCGGATTTTGACCAGCTGGTCCCTCAGCTCTTTTTGCCCGGGGGTGTCCTCCTTTGCCAGATCAGACAGTTTCTTCTCCACCTCTTGGTACTCCTCCAAGGTTTTGGACAGGTCCCCGATTAGCACAGTTGTGGCCTCAGAGCCTGCCATGGTGGCAGAAGTCTCTTGGGGTCTGCTCTGCTTGCAGAAGCCATGGTCCATGGCAGCACCCACAGAGGGAAGGACTTCCGTGTCATTGCCCCTCTCTGGTTCCTCAGGCTGGCCTGTGAGGACATCCGAGTGCCAGTGCTCCAGGGCCTTGGGGATGTGGCCAGGGTTGGCCCTTGAACCACTGCAGAGAAGAAGTGGATACAATCAGTAGGGAAAAAGACAGGAAAATCCTCAGGCTTATGTCCAGGGCCAGCACTACCAGATTTAGCCAGGCTTCCTCCACTGGCTGCTGCCAGCGTGAGACCCTTCCAGGAAGGGCTTTGGTCAGAGCAGGCAGAGCCCTGGCTGGACCTGCTCCTGGCACTGCTCTCCCAGAGGAGGATGGATCCTGACACACTATTTCATGGCACCGACAAAGGGAGAGGCCAGTCTGGGGAGATGGTGCTGATCCCACCTCAGCTCGCCAAGCCTGGATTCCCCCTCTTCTTGGAGCACTGGAGAATGTTGACGGAAATGACCAGCCCACAGTCCTGAAGGCCTAATTGGAGGGAATCTGTCCAGCCAGCCTGAGAGCATGGAAAGGGCAGGTGGAGATAGAAAACCACAGAGATCTTCTCCAGAGAAAGCTCCTTTGGGTGTCAAAGCAGTGGGTTTACTGTGACATTTTTGTTGGAGCCACAGCTGGACTTGCACAACCAGGGGAGGAACTGAAATTCTGTTTAAAGGAGCTGTGCACATTTCTAGCCCCAGGTAAAAGGAAATGTTTGGGAACGTGACCCTCCTTCTGGGCTTTGAAAGCAGAAGGTGAATCAAAGGAATGCAAATGTGTATGTTTAAAAATAGACAATGATTGTTCCAGCAAACCTGGGATATCTGGGGACACGAGAGGCGCTTTCCTGGTGCCTGGGGAGCACAGGTCCACCCCACACAGACACCACATCACCTCTGGCTCTATATAGATCAGGGGAAGGCAAGGGACAGTGTGTGTGACATAGCCCAGGTGCTTGGAGGCACCTGGGAACTTTGGAGGCCCTGGAGGGCAGGGAGCTCTGCTTGGGTGGGCACTGGTGTGGACCACCAGCCTGAAGAGTGCTCAGCTCCCTGGGGCTCATCCCATGGATCAGTGGCGGGGAACAGAACAGGATATGGAGATAAACAAGGTCAACCTGAAGTGAGGAAGAGGCAGAGAGATCTCAGGCACCTTACCTGCTCTGGTAGCTGAGCTTCCCAGGCATCATCCTTTCAGGTCCTATCAAATCCAGCCCATTGGCAGGGAACTTCCTCTTCAAGGGGTTTCCCGGAGGGCTGCTCGTCTCCAGACAGGTCACCACTGGCAACTCTGTCTTCCTGACACTGCCGTGGGTGAAAGCACCATCCTTCATCCCCACCACGGTTTGGTAGATGTCAGTGGCTGACTTCTTGCGTAGGTTGCTGAGGCCCAAAGCTGGGTTGCTCTCCTTCTCCTGGGACAGCCATTTTGCCTCTTCTTCCTGCCCCAGCATGGCAGAATGGCCGAGCTCGGAGCCTGGCTCCTCCCGGACACCTTTGGACCAAGGAAAACCTGTCTTCAGCACAGGAACCTTCAGCAGCCCGGCTTTGTTTGGCTCACTGGAAGGTTTGGTTTGGGGTGGTGTGGGCATGACTGAGCCCACCAGCTGCTGGGGGTCTGGCTTGCTGGAGGACATCTTGCTCTCCGTGGAGCCGAAGGTGTGCTCGAAGAGCAGCGGGTAGTAGAAGCGGGGGAGGAAGGCTGAGCGCTCAGGGCTCTGCAGAGGCTGGAAGTGGGAGGCATGGGGGTGCATCAGCTGGGCTGTGGAGGCCAGGAAGGGCAGCTGAGCCAAGTGAGGGTGTGTTGTTGTGCTGTTGGCCATGGTGGGGCTCAGGTAGGAGAAGAGACTGGGGTTCAAAGGGTAGTTAATACCCAGCAGCGAGAGGTTCAGGCCCTGAGGTTCGTGGTAGTCACTGTAGGCTGGAGGGGGGTAGCACGGAATGATGTTGCTGTCGGTACAAGGTGGGGAGACCTCAGGCGTGTTTCTCCTTTGCCCATTTGCCACCAGTTTCCACTGCTCCATCAAAATCCCACCGCTGGCCAGGCATTTCTTTGGCACTTTGCAATGCTTTGGCTTAGCATCTAGGTCAGGGGAGGCCATTTCCCTGCTCTTCATGACATGGTTCTTGAGGGAGAAGACATCCGTGATGATGAAGTCGGGCTCCGCTTCCTTGCAAGGCTTGTTGTCCCTCTTGTTCTTGAAGCCGAAGACCAAAGTGTTCACTTCTGGTTCAGCTGGGTCACCTTGGCAACCTGGCTCTTCATTTCTCTCTTTCTTCTCCCCCGCATCCATCTCCCTCAGCAGGCCAGCAACATCCTCCTCCTCCTCCTGGAACTGGCCACCTTCCTCACCAGCCCCTTCAGCAGGCAGGATCTCCACCCCTGTCATTGGCTTGTCCTCGTGGCCATCCCTGCTGGAGACCTGCTTGGTCCGGACGGAGCCTCCCGGGGTGGCCGAGGAGTCGCAGGCATCCTGCTCGTCCCGCCGTCCGCGCAGGCGGGAGCTGTCCGTGTGCAGCAGCCGCAGCTCCGGGTGCAGCAGGTTGCCCTTCTTGTAGGGCCAGTCAGACTCGATGAGGAGGGACAGGGAGTTCTTGCACAGGCTGTACTTCATGTGGTTGTAGAGGTGGGACTTCTCCATGCAGGTGAAGGGACACTGGAAGCATTTGTAGTTGTAGGGTTTGCCCCATGGCCTTGGGATGTAGTGAGGCTTCTTCGGCTTCCTCTCCTTGTGCTTGTAGACTGAGGTCAGCTTGCAGCCCACGTCGTCCTTGGACATGGTGGAGGCTGCCTGGAGATGGCTCCTGGTGGGAATGGAGGGGCACAGCAGGTGAATCTTCCCACACCTCTCCGGGAAGCACAGTGTGCCCTGGAAGAAGGACAGCATGGAGGTGGTGAGCTGTGCCTGCAGCTCCCAGGCAGATGGCTCTGCTCTGTGGGCACCTCCTGGCCCCAGAGAGTGGAGCTTTGGGGACCTCAGTCTGGAGCTCCCAGGTTTGAGATTTAAACCCAGGCCAGTGATGGAATTTTTGCCCAAACCCAGCAGGTATGCCTGTATGTGCTGATCCCATTATCGACCGTCTTCTCTCAAACCACCCCAGAGGAAAAGGAAAACAAACACTATTAAAGGCGTTGGAGCTAAACCACCTCAAACTGACATTGAGGTGCCCAGGTGACCTGCCTGGCCAGCCAGAGCCTCTCTGGGGCAGCCCCAGCCCAGCTCAGGGACCATTTTCCTGCTGAGGGCAGGGAATAAAAGAGAAAAGAGTCAGCAGCCCCAATACCGTGCTGGGCACAGACTCATTTGGCTTGCCATCTCCTGGGGTACTGCAGTGCCAGAGGTGTTCCAAAGCTCTGGCACCAAAGCTGCTGCAGAGCTGGGCTAAGTTCAGGTACCTGCAACCCTGCATGTGAATGTGTGATCCCGTGCAAAGAGGGCAGTGGGATGGATGGACTGGGTGGGAGAGGCTGCGGGCTGAGCCTGTAACCTGGTGTCACTGCTGGAAAAGCAGTGCTGCCTCCCTGGCCTGTGAGATTGACACTGTCCTGTGACAGAACAGGGATAATCTGGCCTGGAAAACCAATCCAGGCTAAACTACACCTCCCCCCCTTCCAGGTGGTGCCGAAATCAAAATGCCCAGGCAATATCCCCCACAGGACCCTGGCACTGGGCTGCCCCCTCTGTGCTTCCCACCACAACCTCCTGGACACAACCACAACCCGGGGACAACAGTGTCATGCCTGTTCCACAGCCTGGCCCCCACGAGCTCTGAGAGTGGCCAGGGGGCACAGCTCGCCCACTCCGCATCTCCCAGAGGAGCCAGACCTGCACAGGCTCCAAGGTCATGAAACTGAGCTCCTTCACAGATGGCCAAGCAGTCACGGGGGCACCCAACACCGACGCAAAGGCCTGTGTCACTCCTCCAGATGCTGCTTTGCTCTGGAGGGACTTGCCAGCTTCTCCTGGGGAGAGCAGCGAATTTGAGGGCTCATTCTGTATGTCTGGGGCTCATTTCTCAGGGACCAAACCCTTCCCCCATGCATCAGGTCCCAGGGCAGAGCTCTGCCCCAGAGACCCTGCAGCCAGGCTGGTGTGGGATTGCAGAGCCCAGAAAGGAGAAGGCCAGAAGCAGCTCCAGATTGGGACCAATGTGGCAGCTGCAGTCATTTGGGGAAAAAATCTGCTCCCTGGCTTCTGGGAAGAAGGAGACAAGATTTGCAGGATCGGAAGGGAAACAGCATGTATCTCTGCAGCTTTGGGCAGCTGGGATAAGGAATTGCCAGGGGGAGGTCCAGGCAGTGGCTCAAGAACCTGACAGCCCCTGCACCAGGCCCTGCTCCCCAGCAGCCTGGAATGTGCCCAGCCATAGCTCACATCCTTCTGCACATGGTCTGGGGGGCTTCCCTGGGGGCTGGGGGGGAGCACTGCAGCTCCCAGGGCAGAGGGATGGGCACAGCAGTGCCGAGGGGCTGGGATCAGAGTGGGACGGGCAGGGAAGGGGCTCCTGCGGCAGCACCACACCAGAGGATGGATTGCCACGTGGCCCCGTTGATAGTGCCCACCTCCCACAGCTGGATGGCATTCCTGCTGCTCCCCTCGGTGAGCCCACACCCTTGGGGCTGACCTCTCACCCTGCAGCCCCAAGGCCCCATGCTTTTTTCCCTGATCATCTTGCTCCAGGTACACAGGGATGCTCTGGCTGCAGCCTGCAATACCAGTGGCCCTGGGGACAGTCCCTCCAGCCCCATGCCCAGGCAGTGGCTGTGCTGGGCTGAAGGATGCTCCCATGCTCTGGTACCCACTCTCCTCACTGTGGGTGCCAGGGACATCCCCTTCCCCTGGGAGCATGGTGAGAGTGTTTGTGTGATAGAATTACCTGCACAGAACCCTTTCAAATTTCTTTCTGAGGCTCGACATCAAACAGCAGAGTATCTCCCACCCGCCATGGGGACAGGGAATGAGCCATGCTGTGGCTTCCCCAGGGGCAGGCTGAGCTGCAGGCAGGGCTGGGGGACAACCCCCTGCATGCCCACGTTGTGGGCTGAGCTGGTAGTCGACCCTGCCACTAAGATCTGCTCATGCAGAAAATAGGCAAAAACGTCCCCTTGTAACGAACCAGAACTGGGATGTGGAGGGGAGGCCCGGGGTGCAGCCCTGACCCGCGGCAGCCCAGGCTGGTTTCTCCCATCGCAGTGGGATGTGCGGGCAGAGCTCGGGGCCTCCCGCCTGGAGGTTCACCTCAGCACTCCCAGCCTGCCCGCGGGGACACGCTTGTCCTTCAGCCCTCAGCCACGCTGGGTGTGCGTCACGCCTGTGAGCCGTGAGAGCTCCACACACTCTGCGCTGCCCGGGGGAGCAGAAGGGATGCAGCAGCAGCTGGGCAGGATGGGGCCCCTCTGAGCATCACTCCCTGGCTGCAGCCACTGAGCCTGGGGTGCCCCGAGCATCCCGGACCTGCCTGTCCGCCCCGTGTCACCCTGCTAGAGGGCAAGAAACCAAGGGTGGCCGAGCGGGGAGCTGGGCGCCTCGGCCCCGCTGCGATGCACGTCGCCTGTTTGCAGGTCAGTTGAACAAACATTTGCTGTTTATATGCCAGAGGCAGATTAAATCTTTGCTGGAAGACTGGAACTGGTTGTTCCATTCCTGCACACCTGATCCTCCTCCTCCAAGGCTGCTGCAAGAGCCGTTTGTTCCCCTCCTGTGCCCGGTGGTGCAGAGGATGGCAGAGAGATGTCCCGTGTAGGGACAGGCAGCTTGGCTGCTTCCACACCCTCCGCGCTGCGGAGAGGAGCAGCAAGGGAGGAAAAGAGGAAAGGGCAAAGAGAAAGAATGGGAGAGAGTGGGGAAGTGCCCTGCGTGTGAGCCAGGCAGGCTCCGGCGGAGCGGAGGCATCCCCAGAGCCGGCTCAGGCCCTGCGGAGCCGGGAGACAGGCGTTGTGGCTCCTGGTTGCTGAGCAGTTCCCGCACCAGCAGATCTTCGTGGTCTGCTGAGTCTCTCTCTGCCACAACACATTATTTCCAGTGGGCTGTCAGCTGCGGCGGCGGGGGCCGTGCCTGGGGGCAGCGCGCGGCGGGGACCGCGCACCTGTGCCTGGGAATTGCAGCATCCCCGCTCTCCTCCCCGGGACCGCCGAGGGGAGAGGGGCACGCTCCGATGGAGGGAGCCGAGTGGCAAGGGGAGAAGAAAGAGAGGGAGAGACAAAGGGAAGGAAGAAGAGAGAGATGCCCAGGGAAGAGATCTGCAGTCCCTGGTGCTCCAGTAGTTAAAAAATCCCAGCCTGGTCTCCAGGCGCAGGGATGCAGGGAAGGGCACGCAGCCGTTGGGGCAGCTGAGCTACAGCACCTCAGTTGTCCGTCCGGCTCGTGGTCTCTAATAACAGCCAAAACTCGATTTCTAGGATGTAGGACAATCATCCATGGTACTGCTCCAATTTTCCTAACCCATCCCAGCAGACCGGGTGCCGCTGGATGCAGCACACAGGATGTACATCCCCACTCTGAATCTGCAGGAGCTTCTCTGGAAGCTGTGGAAACGTTCAGCCCTGAAGCATCCTGCAGCAGGGAGTTCTTGGCACACCACCCAGAGCTTCATCCTCCAGCTTGTCCCCACAAGTCTCATTTGATGCCCCCCAATTCTTTGACTGGTAGAAGCAGCAACTACAGTCCCTGTCCACCCTCCAGACACATGGTTCACCACCACACCCCTGCTTCACCATCTCCTTTCCAGGCTGCAGCTGGACACGGGAGCAAACCCTTCCAGATCCCACCCCCTTCCCTAAGCCTGCTCCTGGTGTGTGGCAGCCACTTGCAGGAAGGGGCTCAGTCCAGTGGGTTTCCTGTAGCAATACAAACCCTCTCCACCTGTAGGTGGGCATGTGAACTTGCCCTGATCTGCTTCTGCAGACTCCCAAGAGCTTTTCTGGCTGGAACAAAGACCCCATCTCTCAAACTGATGTCCTTTCTTTGCTTCTGACCTCCAAGTGCTCCAGTGCTGACTGGGAGGCTGCCAGGGAGCTGCAACGCTCCCATGGAAATTGGCTGCCCTCAAGCTTTCCCAGATGGCTGTAGGACATGGCATGGAGGAATGGGCTCAAGAAAGGCACTGAAGTTCTTCTCCTCAGTGTTGTTGTGATGAGCCTCCTGCCTTGCACCTCGTCCTGCAGCTGAGGATTCCTGTGGTCTCTTACATGCTGGTCCTACCTTCCACGGGTGGGATTTCATTGGTGGTGCCCTGTACACCCGCCACCAACCACAGGGACAACTCTTCCCTGCTCCTACATCCACCAGTTGCTTCCTTCCAGGCCATCCAGGCCCCTCATTTCCCAGGGCTCAGCATCACTGCAGTCTGTGTGGCCCTGGCATTGCTGTTTGTCATCCAGGGATGCATTTCCCTGGTGATTGTGCCAGGACAGGACGGTGTGGAGCAGAAGGATGGCCCTTTGATGGGATCTCACACCAACCCCACAAACCATCCTGCTCCTGCCATTACCCGGACTCTGCCTTTCTGGAAATTCCCGTGGGGTTTTATCCCATTTTCCCCAGCGCCGTGGCTGGAGCAGCCGGGCAGAGCCGCGGGAGGGGAGCGCGTGGGGCGGGAGCCACTGATCAATGCAAACCACTTTCCCTACACTGCACGCTTTTGCCGCAGGGGCTGCTCGGCTATTAGCGGCTATCGGGTCCCTTTTCGTTTTCATAGCCTGGGGTTGTGTGATTTGAGCTTTTAAGCGTTTATCGGAGCTGGGATGAAGGCAATTGGCCATGGCAAAGCAGCAGGCACTCGGCAAGAGGAGGGAAGCGTGGCTGGTGGGGCTGGGAGCTCTGCGCCTCCCCAGCCTCACCCTGTACAGCCACTGTGTGAGGCCATCCCACCACCTCTGCCTCTGGCTCCCTACATCAGCAGCTTTGAAACTATTCCCACCTCGAGCTGTGCCTTTCTCCAGCTTGATCTCAATTGTTGCACCAAAATTTCTCCTCTTCCCAAAACCACATCTTCAGAAGAGCTGGGGTTTCCTGTCTCCTCCAAACAGCCAGTCTTTCCATGTCTGCCCACCCACCACGTCTTCGTGTGCGAGGCCAGAGGCTGTGACCCACGTCCTGTAGCTCAGGGTGGCTCCACTTCTGTGTCTCCATATGTGGGCTCACCAAACCATGTGCTTCACATCCCAGGGGCAAGACCAAGTCAGAGTCATGGTCTACAAATATGACAGCATCTGGATTCCCAGCCTTTGGGTTTCCAGCCTTTGGAGGGATCTGGAGTGTCTGGTTGGGGAAGCTTAGCTCTCTTCACAGGTGGATTTAGGTGAGACCCAAAACCCAGCCCAGACATGGGGTGGGTCCATCTTTGTGAGCATTGCTGCCTTTGGATGTGCAGGTTGTCTGGCATCCCCTGCCCAGCCTTGGGGTATCCTTCAGCCAGATGATGAACTTACTCCCTGCCATGTGCTGGAGTCACAGCACCTCCACATGTAATGTTTTCCCTCATTTTGGGTCAAATCTTCTCCCATCTGTGCACTTGCTCAAGAAATGTGGCTATGTCTCTGACCTCTCCTCCAGCCTCCACCCACAAAAAGTTGGCCTGAAGTCTCCCTGTGGCAACCCCAACACCCCGTGAAAAGCATTCAACCAAGTGGCAATGGGCTGGAGTCATCATCGTCTGCCTGTGACACTCACAGCACAACTCACAGGCTCCTTGAGAGATGAGATCAGGCCGTCACAGCCTCCAGGCTACTCTCCAGAGACGTGAGGGTCCTCCACCGCAAAAGGCTTTCCTCCCACAGCCTTTCCTGCTGCGAACCCTTCGGGGGAAGAGGCAGTTCCTGGTGAGGAGATGTAAGACTGTCTCTCCACATTATATCAACCACCCGCAAAGCTTCTGCCTCGGCCCCACTGTGGGAGCTTCCTGCATCTTCCTCCACCTCCTCTCTACCTGCTAATGGAGCCTCAGGAGACCACAGGCTCCCAGCCGTGGAGTCAGCAGCTCAATGGCAAAATGATCTCCAAATTTGTGAAGACATCATCAGTCTCCAAATGAAAATGTGCAGCTGGGTAGAGGGGAAGGTGTCTGTGCCACTCAGGAGGATCAACAGTGTGGTTGGCACCCAGGGGTGTGCAGAGGAGGTGGTGTCCTTCCCATCTCCATGGTGAGCATGGGAAGATGATGGACAGCTGGAGAGGACTTGGGCAGCTTAACTGTGTGTAGCTGGAAGAGGAATGTAGGTGCAGCCATCCTTTGTGCTAAAGTCTGTGTCATGCCTGTAATGTGCAGGCCTTTCCTGTTTCCAGAAGAAAATTCCATAGCTTCTTCCAGTTTCTATGACCTCTGGAATTCCTTTCCCCACTTACAAGTTTCTCCTTCTCCTGGTGACAGCCGAGGATGGATCCCACTGCCTGTGAGCGCCTGCACTGGGAGGTTCCCTTCCACCCTTCCATCTGGAGGACCTCTGGGGATGGTGGCAATCTCCAGAAGCCCTTTCTGGTCACCGGCATGTGTCCCCTGTGTGTGCTGTGGCACACCAGCAGCAGTCCAAGAAGGGCAATGTGGGGCTTAGCTCTGCTCTGATTACCACAATCCACTTCTCCCACCCAGCACAGACCAAGCCACATCAGTGTCCTCAGTGTGGACACAGAGGTTAGATCATCTACCTGCCCACACGAGCACAGATCCCCAGTGCAGATATGGACAAGATTCCACCTCCTCTGCCACCTCCCCTGCAAAGCAATGAGCTCTGTCATACAATGAGGTGCATTTAGTCACCCTTTGACCAGCCTGAAGGCTCCCTGAGGCTCCCCAAACTTCTACAGCCCAGTTCTTCATACTACAAATGTTCTCCTCCTCTTCACTGTCCATTTATCCTTGGACCGTTCACGGTCCATAAATGCCCTGGGGATGGGAATGATAAGAAAGGAAGGAGATCTCTGCTTTGCTTCTCCTGGCTTGGCAGAGCCCAGCTCTTTTTGTGTCTCCTAAGACACACTGAAGGTGGCCAAAGGCTCTCATATTGATATGGCCTTGCTCACATCCTGAGCTCTCTCCCATCTGCTGTTCTTGTATTTGCTGCTCCACCAAATCACTCTCCATCTTCCCCCCAGAAAATTCACCTCCTTGCAGTTCAGATCCACCCAAAATCCTCTGGGGACAGGAACAGGGAGTCTTCACCCCTCCTCTGCCTGGCCCCCTCCTGCCTTGCAGCCCAGCCCTCTCCTGCTCCTGGATGTGTCCATCGCTGTGTCCTCACTTATCCTTTGCTACAGGAGAGGAGCTTCACACAAGGACATCCCAAGCATTTCCCTCACCCTTCCCTGTCTCCTTTCTTCCTGCTATCTTCAGAGCCTTTCCCATCCTCTCCTCTCTCAGTCCAGCTCCTGGCAGTCAAGATTCTGGCTCTGTTTTTGTCTTGGATGTGGCTCCTTTCCTGCAAAGCTGCTTTTTGGCCCATTTGCCAGGACATGCCCTGCTGCAGGGGGTTACTGTGTCCCAGCTGTGGGACTTTGCCATTCCCTCTCTCCAGCTGGGAGCTGCACCTTGCACAGCCCATTGAGCCTGGCAGTCCAGCCAGTTCTTGACCCACCTTGTCTTTACATTTCCAGCTTGGCCATGAGGACACTGCAGCAGGCCATGTCAGGGCGTGCCAAGGTCACTTAAACAGGATCCCCTTCTCTCCCTCCCTTGTCCCGGCAGCCAGTCCTCTCCTCACAGTGGGCAGTTGTGCTGCTCTGGCAAGATTTTCCCCCAGTAAATTCACCCTGGCACCTTCTTGCTACCCTTGAAGGTGGAAAGGACTTCAAGGAGGGTTCACAGCTGTCCCAGAGACCAAGATTATGTCTGGCTCACTCTGGGTGCTCCCTGATGGGTCTGAGCCATGGGTGCTGCAGGGCCAGGGGCTGTTGTGTCCCTGCAGGGACCTCTGCACATCTCAGCAGAGACTGGGATGGAGCTAGCAGTGCCCAGGAATTGCTTGGCTGTCCCACAGCTCGCCCTCTTGGGACTTTCTGAGTTGGGTCAGTGTCCCCAGGGGCTTGCAAAGCAGAGCATTGCTGGTGGCAGCCACCCAGCCGTCATTTGGGATCACCCCACGCAGCTGAAGAGCTTTCCTCAGTACACCCTCAGGATACAGACCTGCCAGCAGACACCCTGAGTCACTGCCTCCCTCCTGATGGACTCTCCTGCCAGCTCAGGTGGGCAGGGGAGAGCAGGAAAGGGGACCACAGGTCACAGGGAACAGACCCTGCTGCACGCCCCTTCTTTTTCTTGGCTGGGATGTTGTTCTCCCAGGCTAACCCCCAAAGATCCCCCGTCCCCTGAGTTACAGGACGGGTCTCTTTTTAGGCAGAACATGGCCAAGGTGGGGCCATGATTTCAACTACCACTAGAAAAGGGGGGCTGTTGCAATGCTGGGGCCCCAGCCAGGAGGACGTGGGCTTATCCCTGCTCCTGCCTGCCGGCTCCCAGCACTGCCTCCAGCCAGCAATTTTAGGATGGAGCCATTTAAATCATTACAAGGTCTAACCAGCCACCAAGGAATTGCCACCTGCGAAGGACTTGGTACGTTTAAGGTTAAAGCCAAAAATAAACTGGGGAGGGGGGCTTGATATGCTGACCTGGCAGTGACACCAGTGCAGTTCCGTGACCACATCCATGAAATCCAGCCCACTGTAAAACCCATTTCAAAATGGTCCTAAGTAGGAACATCTGCTGCTTCTCCCTCCCCATCCTTAGGGGAGCACAAACAACTCCACCTGCTAAATAAAAACCTACAGGGGAGACGGTCCAACGCTGGTTGGGGGAGCTTGGGAACAGCAGGGAAATTGCAGAGCAGAAAAGCCAGTTGGGATGGACTCCAGGGAATGTGGAGGAGCTCTGCTAGGCAGAAACCTTCTCGCAGGGATGGGACACCGAGGATCAGTGCCAGCCCACTGGGACACCCATAAACCTTTTAGGAGAGGAACTCAGGTTGTTCCTGGGGGATACCCAGCTCCCAGCAGAGAGGAGGGAGGAGGCTGCTCCGCAGGGACCTGGAGCACAGCAGGCAGCACATCACACCCTGAACACATCACACCTCTTTGCAAGCAGATTTCTCTCCAAAACACATTTTTAGTCTCGAAATACTCATTTATTCTTGGGCAGGAACCTCTGCAGTGCCGTGGGCTGACCCGTGGGCAGCAGGCACCTCTCTGCCTTCTGCCTGGTACTTGGTAACAGTGTTTGGTTGAGCTTTTAATGCAGATCAAGGGTGATGCTGCCTGCTGGGATCCTCTCTGTGTTTCCAGCTCCATTGCACCCCAAAAATGGGCTGAGCTGCTCAGCCCCTGGCCCCGCACCGTGGGCAGTGCTTGGGCTGCAGTGTGGGGAGCCGAGGGATGTTGCTGTGAGTGGAGGCAGGGACGCCGAGCGGGCAGGTAGCACTTGGCCACCAAATTGCCCAGCGAGGTCCGTACTGGCCAAGGGATGACCAGGAGGAGTAACAAGGGCCCGAGGCAAAGCCACCGGGAGGAGGCAGGGATGTTATTAGCTGGTGCAGGGAGCGGGGATGCAGCTCGTTAACCTGTGCCGTGCCGCAGGACCAGGTGGAATGGCCGTGCAGCCGCATTCCTGCGGGGCCCGGCTGCCCGCACGGTGCCGGGAGCAGCTGCTGTGACACTCCCCGAGATGCCTGCGCAGGAAGGGGGTTTTTCTGCATCCCCCCTCTCAGCCGGGGTCCCCCCACTGCATCTGGGTGGGGCAGCGCTCTGAAATGCATTGGGATCTCCAGGAAAGGGTGAGAAGACCTAAGGGAATGAGGGGTGACACATCCACATCCTCCTGTCCCAGGTTTTCACAGAGGGGAACTCAAATCCTCGCCATGGAGGAGGAGTGAGAGCAGGGCAGCAGCATCCCGTGGATGCCAAAAACTTCTCCCCGTGCCAGTCCCAGGATTTGCCACCACCCTGATGCACAGCTGGGCCTCACTGATTTCCTTACCATTTTTTAAGAAGCCTCTGACTGCTGTGAGTTGTTCCTTGTTATGTGACCTCATGATTTGTCAAAATTCCTACCAACACGCATTCCCTGGCGTGAGGAAGTATATTCCTAGCTGACACCATTAAGCATCTCAGTAACTCACCTCCTCTGGCAATTCAACAGCTCAGTTTAGTTTTCACTTCCTTTAAGAAGGATTTAGAGGGAAAATAAAAATACGGATAACAAGGATAATACTGCCTTACTGTTAAATTTCCCCCCTTCCCCTGGTTTTTATTTTTCCACAACTGCAAGTACTCATCACATCTCCAAACCTGCAGAAAACCATTGATCTTTTTGATTATTACACAAATGTGGAGAGGTAAATACGTTAAAATTAACCTGCCCTCTGTGTCCTCCCAGGCTGGTTCCCTTTTTCTGATGTATCCTTTCATTTTTCAATAGGGAAACAGTGAAACCTCTGCAACCACCACACGGTCACGGGGAAAGCATCCAAAATCCTCCACAAACTTTCTATTGTCAGGGACTCGCGTGAGCAGACCCCCGGTGAAGGCAGTCGGACGTGTCATTAGGAGAGCAACCCAAGCAGAAAAGCCCCATATGACCTCCCCGGTGCCGAGCGCCTTTAATAATCAGGAGTTACACGGCTTGCAAAGAGACCGGAGAGCGGGATCGGACAGCATCCCTTGGGAACAGTGGCCTCGCTGCCCCCAGCGGGTTTGCACATCCCCGCTCCGGATACCGGCTGCTGCTCCCGGCAGAGCCCCTGCCCGTGGCGTGGCGCATGGCTTCCCTTGGCACCGCCAGATGCCCGGGAATTTATTTGGGAGAGTGCAAAACTGGCAGGAGCAGGCAGCTTTTAACAGGGGGATGTTTTCCGCTCCAGGTCCCAGGTGGGTTTTGTTCCCTGCCCAGACCCGCAGTGAGCCCCTCTGCTGCCTCCAGCACCTTCCACCCTCCGCGCGCCCCATCCATCCCCAAAACAGATTGAAATGTCAGGACTTACAGCTCGGCCCCCGTCCCGGCTGGGTGCCTGCTCAGGGCCGGGAGGCTGCGGGGAGGCTGTGGGAGCGGGGCGAGGGCTGTCCCCCCCGTCTGGGACCCAGCGTCCCCAAACCCCGCCGAGGCGGGGGGCAGGTGATGTCCGAAGCCACTCCTGAGCATTTACACGGTTGTTTGCAGGAAACATCAAACTCGGGAACAGAAGCGCCAACCCAGGAGTCATCGCCCCCCCCCTCGCCGTCCCTCCCCACCCTCTTGCTTGGTCTCATTTGTACCGATTTGCCCCGCAGGCTTCGCGCTGATTTGCCATGTCCCTGGCAGGGCTTCGACCGGGGAGGGGGAGCGGGAGCCAGACGGGGAGCGGATCGGGGGGAGCAGCCATGGGGAGGGTGGTGGGGACCAACAGGAGCCTGGCTTGCCAAAAGCAGTTCAGACCTAGAAAAAGCTTTAATGTGCACAGACGGAGCAGGCTGGGAGCAAAACCAGCTGGGCTGGAAGAGAACGTGCTCGGCAAGAGGCTGGTTTGGGGCTGGGTGCGTGCGTGGCTCCGGGCTGGCTCCTTGCTCCAGCCCTCTGCCCCCGGAGGGAAGGCAGAGAAGGGAGGGGAAGGTTATATGTGAAAATTCCCCTTCCAACATCAACTTTTCCTATCGACGAGTGATGGGCAGGATGCCAGCCTGGTTTTCTCCGGCATTAATGATTTACCTGCTCCAGCCACCACCCTTGCCCTGACAGCTCCTGCACCACATCTCCAGCACAAGATCCCCCTCTATGCCACGGGATGGGTTCCCTCGAGCTGGGACAGCCCCACCGTCATGCCCACCCTGCGCCCACCCTGGAGCCGATACCATCGCTGCCAGGTCGTGCCCACCTTGGAGCTCGTGCCCTGTGTGGGCTGAGCACCATTACCCGTGGAGAGAGACAGAAGCCTCACGTGGGGATGATTCGGAGCTTGGGTGCTTCCCCTCTCCCCTTGCAGGTCCTTCTCTCCTAGAAGTGAGTCCCAGACCATCCAGCTGGGGCGTCTGGCACCCACCAGGGTTTTGCCCTGGCTGGAAGGACTGTGGGAAGCTGTATCCTGAAAATCTCCTCACAAGATGTTGGATCCAGTCCAGACATCTGCATCGGGCTGTCCCTGCATGGCATCGTTTAATGCAATTCCTTAAAAACCGGACCCTTCCAAAACCTCCTGATGCTGTGGGCCAGCTCATCTCTTTGGAGCCAAGAGAGGAGACCCTGTGTCCCCCCTCACACTTGACCCACCAGCTCCCTGTCACCCGTCCATGTCCTCGGTTTATTATCTTACAGGGCTCTGGCGTCAGTGCTGAAGCGCTGGGTCCAGCACTGGGCACAGCATTGTGGGCACCCCCTGTGCCATGAGGGGGCCCTGGCTCTGCTCTCGTCCCCGAAGCATGGCAGGGACACAGCCCTTCCCGGGCACTCCGCAGGCAGCCGGCCCCAATCTGCCGTGGCACAGGGCCACCTGTGCTGGCTGCCCACGCCATCTGCGAGGGGGGGGCCGGGGGGAGCCGGCTGCCATCCCCCCGCCCGGGTCAGTGAGCAGGGGGACAACTGGGGTGGGGGCAGCACGGCTGCCTCGCTCCGGCCGGGTGGATGCCAATGCGTCCCGGTGGGGGGAAGAGGAGGGGATGGGGCCAGCCCCCCGTAGGTTCCTCCCGGGGTCTGCTGCCGTGGGGCTTGCGGGGACATTCCTGAGCCCTTTAGTGGGGACAGTGTGCACCCCGGCCGCCCCGGCTGGCTGCAGCATCCCAGTCCCTGCTGCCTCTGCGCGTGCCCTGGGGCATAGACGCAGAGGTGGATCCCGGGCGGGTCCTTGGGGGCGTCTCGAAGCCGGACCCCCTTGCACTGAGCACATGGCTGAGCATGGGGACATCCCATCCCCTCCTGGGTGTCCCAAGGGGAGCAGCCAAAGGACCTCCGGGAGCTTGTTAGCAGAGAGATGTCCCTGCCCTCCTGCTCGCGCTGGTGGCAGCCACCATCCTGACTTCCTTCCCTGCTCAGCTCCAGGAGCATCCTGAGAGCTCCCGCCCGCGGCCGGAGCCCACCGCGTGTCTGGAGCCCTACACCCGCTGGAGCCAGGCACCGGCAGGCTCATCCCAGGAATCCCCCCGGGCGCCGAGGCTGTGGCTGTCCTGCTCACGGGGGACGTCGTCCTTTGATGAGCCGATAACGGAGCTTGCCCTGCGCCTTCCTACAGGTAGCCGGAAAGTTTTATTCGTCACCGGCTCCTGGAAAGGTCACGGCGTCCTCCTCCCCCTTCTATTTCTGGCCCGTGCCCTTTCGCCGTCAGACGGGAAGCGCTCCCGTGCGCTGGACCCCGGACACGCCGTCTCGGTGCGGCCGCGTCCCCGGCGCCCGGTCCCGGGGGCGGTGGGAGCGCTGCGGGGAGGATGCTCTGTGCCTGCCCGCACGCTGCCCACGCCGCCCGGGCTCTTCACGGAGAAACCGCTGCAGGGCGGGGCGAGCCGTGTGCCATCGGCTTCACGGGGAAATAATGGGAATTTTGGGATGCTGCTGGAATCACCTTGCTACAAACCCGGAGGAGGTGGATCTGGCCCCGGGTGTCACAGCTCCCGAGGGAACGGGGCTGCAGCAGTCGGTGCTGTGCCTGGAGTGGGGTGCCAGGGATGCAGCGGGGACTGCGGCTCTGGAGGGATCCCGGGAACCTCACCCAGGGTCGGTCCTTCAGCACAGACACACGGTCAGCTCGCAGATTCCTTGCGCAGGCTGGGCAGGCGCCGCTGATGGGAAGGAGAATCACGGGAGCATTCCAGCGCTGGGGAAGCATGGACTGAGCAGTGCTGCCGGGTCTTAACTGCTGCCACCCAAAAGTGGGGAGCAAAAAAGGGAGCACCCCTCACTGACAACAGAAGACCGAAAAAGGAGATTCACCCTGAAAACTACCCTCTGCTAAAACCCTGCAAGTGTTTTCCCCTAACTCTGAGGAATACCCAAACCTTCATCTGAGCTCTTCCCAGGGGCCAGGCAGGGTCAGCCCAGGGATCCACCAGCCTCCCCAGCCACTGTGGCCTGGGATCACCCTGGACCCAGTTCTGCATGCGTGGGTTGACTTTCAGCTGTACAAGGAGCCCTGGAGACCCTTTGTACCCCAGGGAGGGACCCCCGCTACTACTCACAGCATCCCAGCATATCCTGGGAGGGCTGAGACCCCAGGAAGAGCTGCAGAGGAGCCCAGCTCCCCTTTCCAGCCTCCCCAGTTTGCCCAGGCAGTGTTGCACCATTAGACCCCTCAGTGTACAGAGCCTTTTCCAGCTCTGGGCCAACCTTAAAAAGGTTGAGAAAAGCCCCGGGGAGCTTTTTCATCCCTCTTTGTTCATGGAGCAAAGATATTCCCAGCCCTGAATCTATAGATTGGCCCTTAAACTACAACAATCTCCGGGGACCAGAGAAACAAACGTAGATTTTCGTTGCGGTTTGTTGTGTTTTGTGGTTTTTTCTGTTTCTTTTCCTGCGCAGACAGCCTTTGCCCAGGAGGGGTTAGCATGAAAAATGCATGTGGGGATTGGGGGAGCGGGGGGAGTGGGAGGAAGGAGCTATCGATCAAGTATCTCTGAAAGCCACACAGCTGTGCCAGCCCCGCTGCCTCTGCCAGCCCTTCCCGGCGCTCCCGGTGCCGGGCTCGGTGCCTGCCCCGGGTTTGGGATGGGGTGCTTGATGTTGTGCCCAGGAAACCGCCCTGGATCCCGGAGAGGAACCCGTGCTGCAGTGATCAGATACCTCTGCCAGCCCTTTCCGGCACTCCCAGTGCCAGGCTCGGTGCCTGCCCCGGGTTTGGGATGCAGTGTCTGATGTTGTGCCCAGGAAACCGCCCTGGGTCCCGCAGAGCGATCGGATCCTCGGCAATCCCTGCCCTGTGTGCGGCTCCCTCCAGCCAGGCTCGCAGATCGCTCCCTGCCATACGGCGTGTCAGAAATGGGCTCGGTCCCTTTTCCCCCGGATCCAAAGGATTCTCCTCCCAAGCTCTGCAGGACCGTAAGGAGGATCTGTGGAACAGCAACAGCTCTGCCCCCTGTGCCCATCAACCCTCCTGCCAGCCCCACACCTCTTACCACTCCAATCAGAAATAATTATAATAATTGCAAATAAGAAGGATCCTGAGCCTGATGCAAATATGGACACAACCCAGGTATGAGCCCTTGGGCTCCAAGGCGGGCAGCCACGCACAAAGGTGGGTAACCCAGCCCACCCCCCGGACCACGAAGGGCAAGCTGAGGCATCTCCAGCTCCAGCAAGAGCTGGTGCTGGCAGGAGAGCAGGGACACAAGTCCTGCTCTCAGCTTAGGAGCTGTGCTTGGTCTGGTCTCGGCAGAGCTCCCAGCAGGGCTGGTGGTTCCTACAGGCAGTGCCCTCACAGCCATGCCACTGGAAACCCAGGACACAATCCCTGGATCAGGGTAAGGCACTGCAGGGGCAAAACCTTCTCCAGATGGTGCTCATCGAGATGGGAACATCAAGCAATGGCGCTGGAGTGGATGCTTCATGCTATTGATGTCTTCCCCACCAAACCCAGCACTGCTAGCCAAAACCAGTCCGGAGCCTGGGAGAAGTGGAAGGGCTGATTTTAGGTATCACCTTGGCTGAAAGCGCCCTGAAATTTGTCCCAATTTTGAGATTTGGGAAGGGTGGGAGAGGAGGAAAACAGTGAGGAGAAAAGCGGTGGGAGAAAGGGATTATCTTATCCCAGGAGGGGGGAAAAGTCCCTGACATCTTTGCTTCTCCCTCTGGCTGGGCACTAGTATATGGCATTGGGGACCTCCTGCTTTACCAGTGGCACCAGGATGGGGCACCCAGCAGTACCAGCTTGGCCTGGTTTAGCTGAGATTTTGCTCAGCTCCCACCATGCTCGGTTCCTGTGCACCCGGGGAGAGCAGCTCGGTGCCCTGCTCAGAGCTGGGACTTCCCAACACAACCAGGGGGGCTCAAAAAAGCTGGAGAGGGGTTGCACTGTCTTCATTTCAGTGCGGAAATCTGAGAGCATTTGCCACCAGGATTTTCAAGGGTCCAGAGCCAAGGGGATAAGGTGTTCTCTCCTCTTGTCCGCTGTGGTCCAAGCCAAGGGCAGGGGACTCCCTGAGCCCTTCCTGTGCTGCCTGATCCCGGTGATGCTGAGCTACTGAGAGCCCTCAGATTTCCACCCCTCACCCAGAAAAGCTCATGGCAGCAGAGAGAGAGCTTGGCCCAAATCACTGAGCCCACTCAGGACACCCAGCACAGACCCTTGACTCCCTGACAACCCCCAGCATATCCCTGGCCCTGCGTGGCAGACTCTGGGCCCATTACCCAACTTGATCACACTTGCTCGCCTTCAGGATGGGCATCTCCAGCCGTGCCCGCAGCCTCGGTGCCCACAGCAGGGTGCAGGGTGCTGCTGGGGTGACGCCTATCCCAGTCTGGGTGGTGGGGACATGGCCATCCCCCTCCCAGCCGTGGCCAGCTCTGCTCACAGAGCTGCCTCTGCCCGTTGCAGGTTCTCTGAGTGTCCTTATCTAAAAACAGTCTGAATTATGCTCGGTGCCTGGGTTCTGATGCTCCCCTGGGCTGACCCTTCCTACGTGCATCGAGTGCTGCCCCTGCACAGGGCTGACCGGCAGGACCCGCGCAAGGGAAGTGCAGAGAGGGGGAAACTGAGGCACAGAGCAAGGGAACATCCTCAGCCTTGCACCCACAGAGCAGTTTATCATCTGTGCACTTGCTGGGGGTGTATAAGCCCAAATGCCTCAAAACATTAATTTTAATGATTTTGTCCAACTTTATCCTGATTACAATTACCGAGTCCCTTTTGCCTGGGACTGCCAGGGCTTCTCCAAGAGTCTGGCAATACATGGAGGTTCCCCAGCCCCGAACACAGCCAGGGCTCCTCAACCCCCACACCACCACCAGGCGCAGTCAATACCCCAAAGCAAACAAACCCCTCCCTGCCATAAACCCGGCGAGGCCCCGCGGAGTGCGGAGCTGTTGCTAGGATGATTTTCCATTCAGCAGGACACAAACTATCCCCGGCACGGAGCCTGGTCCCCGTCCGTGGGGCCGGGTGTGAGGTGCAGGGACGCCACAGGAGCTGGGCTGTACGGACCCCCCCAAGCCCACACACCCACACAAACCCTCGCCTGCACACGCTGATTGGTGTTTTGCCACCCCGTTGCCTCCAGCCCACGTCCCCCCTTCGGTCCCAGCTGGGAACAGCTTCCCTTGCAAAGGAAATTCCAGTGCAGGAAGGTGAAGGCAGCCAGGCAGGCGCTGGAGGCGGCGGGCTGAGCAAAAGTGCTTTTTAAAGTTGTTTGAGGATTCCTTTTGCTGCTTTGTCAAAGGCGAAGGGACCCCCAACGGGGCCGGGTGGGATGGGACGGTGATGGGCGGGAGATGCCGGAGAGCAGCCGGGCAGGAGCCAGGCGCTTCCCATAGCCCAGGCGGACCTCGACAGCAATTAATGCGAGTAAAGGAACGTCGCCTGGCCCGGGATGCTCTCCCACTCACGGTGTCCGTGTTTGCAGGGACAGAGACTGAGGCTGGGCTCTGCCAGATTCCATCTCCCACTCTCTCCACCACCGTCCTGAACTCCGCTGGCGCCAAAAAAGGCTTTAAAAATTCCCACGGATAACAGCAAAACTGCCCCATCCCACCTGCCTGCACGGCAGCCGGGCACGGAGCGGGTCCCTCGCACCTTCCCCCTCCCTGGGACACCCTCCTGGAGAAGGAGACGAGGGGGACTTACCTGCACACAGGACTCTTCTGCGCTCGCTGCGGCTCCGCTCTGCCTGATGTTCGCTCTGTGGAAGTGGGAAGCGTTTTAGATCATGCAGTAGGTTATATATTGTCTGCAAGTCTGGCCCTAGGGCGTCCATCAGTTGGTCTTGCTTTGCTCCTGCCCCTATATGGAAGATGCATCACATGCTCCGCGGCTCCCAGCTATCCGCCTGGCGAAAGAGGAAAAGAGGAAGGAGAGGAGAAGGGGGGAAGAAAAAAAATTAAAAGGATCTTCATCACCATGAAAGAGGCAGGGAGAATTTCTCAGCGGAAAACCCACCAGCCAGAAATCCCTGCCTGACCTGAACTTTCCCTGCTCTCCTTTTGTTATCCCTGGCTCCCAATGCCCCCTTTCATCTGCTGTTCAAGGCCGGGGAGATGTGAAGGCGCCTTCACCTTGATCACTCTCCTGCCTCACCTCCGAGCAGGTGAGGGGCTGCAGCTTCTGCCAAGCGCCGCCGTCCACCTGCAGCTCTCCAGCACTAAATATTTATCCCTCCCCAGCAATGCCCCCGGTGCTGCCAGGCAGGGCAGGGATGGGGCACTCCCAGGGCTTCCCAACCATCCTGCCCCAAACACACCCAACATCCTGGGGCATCAGGGCCATCACACGGGGGCAGAGTTACTGAGATGGCATCTCCTGGAGCAGGGTGCTGGCCAGGGAAGCTCTGGGTGGTGCTTGGAATGGGGGCTGCTCCCTTCACCAATCCAGGGGAAAGGGGCTGGTGGGGAGCTCCTGGCAGAGTCAGACGTGAGCGTCCTGACCACCACCGCGGTGGGGACAGAAAGGACGGGGGGGAGACTGCTGCACCTACTGTCCTGCCAGATGTCCTGATGGTTTGAGGACATTTCTCCAGAAGCAGCAGCAGTTTTCTCCCTTTTCCCCATCTCACCTCCCTAGCAGGGCTGCACAGCCGGTTGTGCAGAGCAGAGGCTGCAGAAATCCCAGTTGCACCAAATTCTGCACCAAATTTTACCTGGTGACTTCTCAATCCTTGGTACCACTGCCACCACCCCACCAGCTCTCCAGGGCAATGTGCAGGTCCTGCTTTTCTGCTCTCCTCCTGTGTCTCTCGGCTGGGAACCAAGCAGGACATGTCACTCTCCTGCTTTGGGTAGGGCATTCCTGGCTGGAGCTCCTCTGGGAAAGCCTTGGCCTCCCTGTCCTCAGAAAGGGGACATGAGGTAATGATGTCCCTCCCAAACCCAGAGTCATCCTTGGAGCCTGCTGTCTTCTGGTGCACTTGGTCACATGCAGCACAGATGGGTCATTTCTCTGTCCATAATGATGGGTTCCCGGTTTAATTATGAGTATAGTCGCGTTTTTACCTAATGTTTTTGTTTGTATTTTGTTAAGGTTCAAAACCTAAGAATTTTTCATCACAAATTTCATTTGTTCCTTTCCCAAACATCCCAACCTTGGCTGAGCTGACAATGTCCTCCCAAGGTCCCAGACCCTACCCACAAACCTGCGTCTTCTTCTGAACTGCATTTCTACTTCCTTCAGAAATATTGGGGGAAAATGATTTTGTGTTACCCCACTTAATTGAAGCAATTCTGGAACCTTGGGTACACTCACAGCTGAACCTGGGTGAGGGATTCCCATCTCCAGGTGGCACAAACATGGGGAATTTGACTTTGAGGTGGCATCTGATAGGACCATCTAAATAGAGGGCATCTGGAGCTGAGCCCCATGAGGTCAGGAGTAAAGATTTCCTTATAACACCTTAGAAGCTGAAGGGCCAAGGGTCAGGCTGGTGATGTGTCTGCATTGAAGGGTCTGTCTGGGCAGAAGGCATCTGGAATCATAGAACCATGGAATATCCTGAGTGGGAAGGGTCCCACCAGGATCATGAGTCCAACCCCTGGCCCTGCACAGACACCCCAACAACCCCACCCTGGGCATCCCTGGCAGCGCTGTCCAAACGCTCCTGGAGCTCTGGCAGCCTCGGGGCCGTGCCCATTCCCTGGGGAGCCTGGGCAGTGCCCAGCACCCTCTGGGGAAGAACCTTTCCCTGATATCCAACCTGACCCTGCCCTGGCCCAGCTCCAGCCGTTCCCTGGGTCCTGTCCCTGGCACAGAGCAGAGATCAGAGCGGCCCCTCAGGGGCAGCTGCAGCCCCCAGTGAGCTCTGCCCTCAGTCTCCTCTTTTCAGACCAAGTGACTCCAGCCACTCCTCACCCGGCTTTATTCCCCTCTAGACCGTATACCATCCTCGTGGCCCCCTTCTGGTGACTCTTCAATAGGTTTAGATCTTTTTTCTGTTGTGGTGCCCGTAGCTGCCCCCAGAACTCCAGCTGGAGTTGTGTCTACTGCCTTTGGTTCGTCACAGCTGGGCTGAGCTGAGCTCTCCTACCTTGGAGCTCACACCTCCCTCCTGCTAAAGCTCAGCCTCACCAGTTCTCATCATTCTGAGGATCTTGGAGGCAAAGTCATGGAGAGGCCAATGCCTGGTCTGAGCACGCCTTGTCCAGATGGAGCAGGAGTTCCTCAGAGTGCCACGTTCTCACAGTGTAATTGCTTCTGGTGTCCCTGTGTGTTCTGCAGCTTCGTGGTGTTGCTGTAGAGGGGCTCATGGCCTCCAATGGTCTTCTGAACCTCAGTTAAAATGGCTGTGTCAGAGCAAAGGGTGTTCCCCTGGATCCCCATCTCCAGGGATACCCTGCCGTGTGTCAGACCAGAACCTGCTGAGGCTCTGTAAGGCTCACAGGTCTGTCCAGCAGAGACAGGACTCCTTCTCTCAGCCACAGCTGTGATCTTCAGAGCAGGGCAGTCCCACCCTCTGGGATCAGACAGCCCTGCTTGGGGATGGCCTGATGGAACGGCGCAGGGGAGTCATTCTGGGGACAGAGCAGCTCTTCCTGGGAGCTCTCATCAGTCACTGCTCCTTTCTCTTTAGTTTGAACTTCACTTGGATTCCACTTCAGCCTCTTCCTGAGGTTCTCAGTGACTTTCAGCAATCTTGAACTTGTGGTTCTGATCATGGAATTTCTTGCTGGATCCAAACTTATCCTAATATTTTGTCATACACAAGCACGCTTTCCTGGCTTTGGGGCTGGGTAAGTGCCCCATCCCCCCTGCCAGGATACCCATCCCACTGACCACCTTCCTCTCATGCTGATGCCACTTTGACATGACCTCCCACCAGGCTGGAGGTTTCCTTGCTCAGATAATAGAGCTGCATCCAGCTGGGAAGCTCAGAGGCAACACAGCTCAGACCCAGGTGAGAGACACTGATCCTGTTGCTGAAGGATCCAGGGAATCTGAGTTCTGGTGCAAATCACACCTTCTCCCTGCTGAGCAGGCTCTGACTGACAGACTCAGCCTGCTCCCAGGGGATGGGAACGGGAGTTGAGGGATGAAAGCAGCCAGGATAGCTAATTGTGGTTTGGTACTTGAGAATGTTCAGGAACTGGAGGGCTCACAAGGTCTTTGGAACGGGAGAGATGGGCAGACCTTGCCAAGCACTGCTGAGGTGGGAGCTCCAATGGGAGCCACTAAATATGGAGAAATCACACCTGGTTCATAAAGTCCCCCAGCTGTGACCAGTAGGAAGCTTGGAGAGTGTCCAAGAGAAGCTTCCTGTGAATTTGCTCTGCCTGTGTCCTCTCCCCGGGGTTTCTGCTGTTGAGCACCACCAGAGACCTTGCCAGAAGGGCTTTTTTCATGACTTTGTGCAGCCACCAGCTTCTTGTGTCCTGTGTGGTGGCCTCAGACACTGGAGAAGATGGGGAAGTTCCAGAGGGACCCAGATGATATTCTCTAGAATTAGTTCAAGTTTGCCCTTTTAGGAAGATCTATTCCCTTGATCATAATCTTTGACAAATCAAATGGACAATTAACAGCTGTGCATATCTGTTTTCTGGAAGGAATTTTTTTCCCTGAGGACCAAAGGAAGGACCAGTTCCCATTCCCATGGAGTCTTGAATCTGGAGGGTTTCATTCTTCTGCCCAGAGCTAAAGACAGTTTCCTCTGCTTTGCTTTGTCTGTTCAGCTGAAACTTCCACCAGAAGGGTTTTGCTGAAGGTCTCAGAATTGAAAACTCAGGTGTCTACACATCAGTGCCTAGGACTGTGGTTAGGGCCTAAAATTATGAGCCTGAGCCTGGTTAAGGGGGGAGAGCTTTGTTCTCCAAGGAGCCAACCTTGCCTAAGTCAGCCTTGCCTCTGCAGCTGGCCTGGAGCTGGCCAGAGGAACTCCCTGGGAGCTGTTGGGTTCCTGTTGGGGCAGCTGCCTCACTGCCCTGTGCAATGCTGGGGTGAGAGGGTGGGAGGAAACCCCTGCCAAGAGGGGGGATTTCCATTTTGCTGTGTGGTTTGGTGGTGATGGAGACCATCACAGGTGATGGAGAAGACAGGGAGGCCTGAAGGCGCTGTGGCTGCAAAGTCCATCAGCTTTTGTTGTGACAGAGGAGCTCAAGAGGCTGGAGGCAGCTGCTGTGACAGAGTGAAACTGGAGCCCATATCCCTCCCTCCTGCAATTAAAAAGGCGGAAAAGGGGAAAAGAGCAGCTTCACTGGTGACCTTTCCCTCCTGCAAATCTCAGCCCGCCTCACTTCATACACCAGCATCAGGAGCAAACAGCCGGGCTGGGACCTGGCAGACCAGTAGTGGCACAGAACTACCCAAGGAGGTTGGCCGTGCCTGTGTGTGTGTGCACACCAGAGTGGCTGCTTTCTTCCAGCCTGCAGGCTGCTCCGGGGAGGGGGAGCGGCAAGGGTTCGCTTGCCAGCTTCTCCTGAGGTCCACTGAGAGGTGTCTGTAGGGCTCATCTCGAAGAATGTCAGAGTGCATGTGCTCCGCGAGACGGCCTTTCAGAAGGCATCAGTCCTGCTGTCACGCAGTGGACCACAAATCGGGAGTGACAGCTGTCTCCGTGTGCACCATCCATCTGTGGCAAATGTGTCAGCTAGCTGAACACTCCCGAGGAAACTGCTACGGAGCTGGGAGAGGAGGAGGAGGAGGAGGAGAGACACAGAGGGGGAGTGAGGGCGAGGGAGAGGGGGGAAAATGCAGCAGCAACAGGGGCCAAGAGCAGCAACACGTTAACCCAGCAAGGCCACGGGTCCTGGGTGGCCTTGGAAGAGAGAACAAAGGGCTCTTGTGTGGTGGCACCTCCAGTGCTCAGTGGAGATGCCCATTAAACAACAGCCCTTTGCTCTCCCAACCCAAGAAGCTCCAAACCATAAATATTAATGATGCCATAAAGCTGCCACACAAGGTGGTGTCACTGGTGCCACAGTGGGGGGAGGAGGACATCTGGGCTTGTCCAGGGCCATGGCTGGAGGTGCAGCAGACCTGGGAGAGGATGCAGCAGTCCCAGCAGCACCCCAGCTGCTGATGCTGCGCAGGACCAAGGAATGGGTTGGGCACTGGGGACAAGGTGGGACAACCTGTCTCTTCTCCTCTGATGGATATCACCTCCCCCTTCTCTCCTCTCCCCTCCTGTTCTTTCCATCACACTGAATTCTTCATCCTGGATGAATTTGGTGCTGTGGGACATAACAGCCACGGGAACTGCATTTGTTTTACCATCCTTCTGAAGCCGGTCCACACGGTTAACAGACAAAAGGCACCTCTTCCCTTGACTGTCTTCACTCATCCCATTCCAATGTGCTTGAAGAGGGGATTTCTTGGGCTGGAAAAAACTTGGTACTTCAAAACCACTCACTCCTTCTTCAGATGATACCCAAAAAGTTCAGTCCCCTCACCTGGCCTGTGTTTTTGATGCTTTTCCAATAATACCTACCAGTGAGATCCTCTACCACAGATTTACCATCAGCATGAAAAATCCTTGGCATTGTTGTACCACTGCTGGGGAGCTACCTACTAAATTATGCATGAACTGGAGTCTTTCCCATGGAAAGCTGCTTGGAGTATTATCCATGTACTCCTGGACACCAAGGAGCTGGAAGCTCCAGGCCACCAGCCATCGGTGACACACGCTGCTTGTCACCAGCTCAACCCTGAGAGTGAACAACAACCTGAGTCTTTCAGCAGCTGAAAGTCTTCATTCTTGGACAAAAATGGTGCCTCAGGGCTGCTTGGAAGGGAGAGAGGCTTACCTTGCTCCTGTGCAGGTTGGGGGACAGAATTAAAAGAAGGTGCATAGGAGGTCGAGATCGGGGTCTTCCTCTGCAGATATTTCTGCTTTATGGTCTCAGCTAAACTCCAAATTCCAGCTGACAATGGTAAACTGGGTTGTTTCTGGTCATGGGTGGGGCCACAGGAACAATTTAATTTCCAGCCTTAAGTTTTCCAGTAGGACACACCCACTGCACAGAGGAACCTTGGCCAACACCCGTGTATGGGTTCTGTAATGATGAAACACCAGTTTCCCACCCCAGATCCCAAATTGGGCCAGACCTCCCCAAACCTGGGGGCATTTCCTGGCTCAGAGTGCTGCGGCAATGACTGTGAAGTGCTTTGTCCATTCTCCAGTATAGAATGGAATGGGATGGGATGGGATCGGGTGGGATGGGGTGGGATGGGATGGGATGGGATGGGATGGGATAGAATGGTTCAGTTGGAAGAGACCAACAATGACCATCTAGTCCAACTGCAGTCCTTTCACACATGTAGCATCTGAGCTGGCAATTACAGCAAGACAAAGCTCTCTTTTCCTCTGAATTCACTGGAGTTGCAAGGAAAACTTTCCAGCAAAAAGAGGCATGAAATCCCTGGCACCGGCTAGGACAAGCTGGACATCTCCCTCACTGCCACAGTGCTGCTGAGGAAGTCCCCAGAGCACAGGCAGTGACATTTCCATGTTGGCAACCCCATACAGGGGGCTGGGAATACTCATGGGAGCGGAGGAGTGGAACCAGTGGGGCACAGAGGAGGGGGCTGGGAGAGGAGCCCACCAGCTGGGAAAAGGGAGCCTCATGTTGAAGATCAGTGATCTCAACCATTTGTCATGCCAAACCACTATGCAATCAGAGCTAATTACAGTTGAAACCCCAGAATAAGCACATATCCCTCCTCCCATTGGATTTGAACGATAATCCCTCTAGTAGTGCTTATTTATAACATCACTCAGCACCAAACTGAGCAGTGAACACAGCTAAAACCTTGTCTGGGAGACAGGAACCTGTCAGCCAACAAAGTCAGTGAAAGGTGTCCACAGGGAAAACATGGAAAAGACATGCAGGTAATTCCCAGCTGGTTTCCAACAGCCAGGGTGGCTGGAGAGAGAGGTGCACACGAAACTGAATCAGAAAGTTCAGTGACTGAGTTACCAAAAGCCACATTGGTCTGGCAGAGGTGAGTTCTCTGCTTATGAGCAGAGGGGATGAAAGAGTTGAATACGTGAAATAATTTATAGGAGGATTAATTCTGTATTTCTTAACCAGCTAAGGACCATTGGGAATCAGGGCAGATGAGTTAAAGTAAGCTGTGGAATAAAAATTATCCCAGGAACGTGGGAAGGTGAGAGCAGAAGCAATCCTAGTCCAGCTGTCACGGGTAATAGAGCCGCACGAATCAGGCTCGAAAAGAGTGACTTCCTCCAGATCACTAAAATTGCAGCTTCTCTGATTGCCTTGCTGGCACTGGGATGCTGAGCCCTTCATCCCCAGCCCGTGTTTGTTTTGAATGTGGACAAATGATCCCATTAGGGACAAAGCACATTAGGGAGGCTGGGTGGGAGCAGCGCGGTGCTCCCGCTCCTCAGGCGGCTTCCAAAGGTGCTCCGAAGAACAGGGGTGCAGGTCTGTGAGAGACTTCCAAACAGCAGCAAGTGGGATCTTAATTTGGGTGTGGAAACCTGAGGAGCAGAGGGGAAGAATGAGCATAGCAGCATTTGAGGGGAAAGTAATTCCAGTAATTCAACAGAGCAAGAGCTGCTCTGATCAAGGTGTCCAGGACACCAAATTGGGCAGAGGTGGCTGAAACAATGATCTGAGTAAGACAAAATGGAATGCTAAAGTCTCCATTCTGTTGGTGTGGAGCTGCTCTATCTTGTGCCTGTGTCAAACACATACCCAGAGGTATTTCATATTAAATCTGGGCAACTGAGACCACCAGAGAACGTGTACTTGCTCAGATAATGCAGTAACAGGATGGGTAAAGAAATGCTCAGGGACTCAGAGAGAGGAGCTGGCTTTGCTTTTCTTTTCAGGGATTAATCTCCAAACTTCTCCAGGAGAACAGGAGCTGGGAGAAGCTTTGCACAGGGCCCAGTCAGCACCTTCTCCATCCAGCTCCCCTGGTGCATCATCACTTGTGCCGTGTCTTCTGAAAGATGAGGCCAGACAGAGAGATTTGGAACATTTTTACCCATCTGATCTTCTGTTTCATCGCTGGAAAATGCTTTCACAGATGTCCTGGTTGCCACAGGTCTTTGGTTGGCAGCATTTCACGGGGACATGTGACTTGCATATCAATAATGCTCCCCTTGGCAGGTCCTTCAACTGCTTGCTCTTCCTTTCTCCTCAAAACTCTCCCAGGACTGAGCTGTGGTCTGTGTTTGGTGGCCTGGCCATTTTCTTGGCAGCTGGGAGAGATTTAAACTGCCAGAGGGCAGGGCTGGATGGGATATTGGGAAGGAATTGTTCCCTGGGAGGGTGGGCAGGCCCTGGCACAGGGTGCCCAGAGCAGCTGGGGCTGCCCCTGGATCCCTGGCAGTGCCCAAGGCCAGGCTGGACATTGGGGCTTGGAGCAGCCTGGGACAGTGGAAGGTGTCCCTGCCCATGGCAGGGGGTAGGAAGGAGATGAATTTAAGGTCCCTTCCAGCCCAAAAAATTCCATGATTCTGTGGAGCCAGCAGCCTGCAGGACTCTGGCTGCAGACAGAGCTGGTCCTGCTGTTTTCCTGTTGGGATGTTCCCACTGTTTGCACTGAAGAACAGCAGTCATGGGCACACTCCTGCCTTGTGGATCTCACCTGCTTTTTTGGGGAAAGTGCTTTTCACCAGCCCAGTAAATACCCAGACTCCTTTGAAAACTGATCTCCTTCCCCCTGCCTTCCCTGTCCGTGTTTGGATCTCACAGCTCGGTTTTCTAACAAGGGACCAGGCAGGGCTCTCATCTCCCTTGCAAGAAGTGTCCTTGCTGGATCCCAAAGCCACACACAGGGCCCTATTCCATGTGCTGATTCCCAGCCCCTTCCAGGGGCTTGTCAATCTCAAAGCCACAAGAGAAGCCAAACGAGGGCCTGCACCTCTGCCACCGCCTCCATCCAGCCGAGTCACGGAGCTCTGTGCCACCCGCCAGCTGCAGGCCTGTGCCCCGTGCCCTTCTGCCCCAATCCCAGTTTCCTGGCCCCATCTGGCACCTGCCAGACTCTGGATCTCCACCCAAAACTCCTCCACCCAGCCGACAGCAACGCGTCCCTGGCCAGCAGCAAGGCAGAAGCACACCGGAGCCCTGCGCGGCCGGTACAGCCCCCTCCTCCTCCCGCTGCCCCGCTCCCCCCCGGCCGGGCCGGTCCCTGCGGGTTCTGCCAGCGACAGGAGCAGAGCTGACCCCGCACACGCGGGTCCTGCCCGGGGCGGCCGTGTCCGCTCGATGCTCGGGTTACTCTGCGCTGCCTGATGGGCTCCGGCTGCCTTCAAGAGCCATTAACACCAAGGCAGGGAGAGAACAGCAACAAAAGGCTCTGAAGTTGTCCCTTCCCTGCCTGGGAAAGTCCTCCCTGGGCTGGGGATGCCAAAGCCGGCGGAAGACAGGTGCTGGACAAGAGTGAGGCTCTCACAGCTGAAAAATAAGAACAGAATTAAAAATCAGCAGGAGAAAAATGGCAAAAGCCCCTGCGACCTGTCTGGGATGCTTTTACGACCCAGGGAGGAGGAAATCAGGTTCAGAGGCCCACAAAAGTGGCTCCAAAGGATAAAAAAAGCCGTGGTGGGAGCAGCTGCTTTCCCGGGTTTACATGCCCATCTCTTCCCACCTCATTTTTGCGCTCTCTGTCCTGTGACACCCTGTACCCACCCACTTCCCCAGCTCTAATGAGACCTTCCCATTCCTGTCCCCTGTCACATCCTCTGCCTGCAGGACCTGAGGCAGGATCTCCTGGAGCCCTGGTGCTGCTTGGGTGGCCATGCACACACTGGTTGGCCTGGTGGTGCTTCTAGGAGGTCCTGGTGACTTCCCATGGCAGCATTTCCCCGGAAATTTGGGTCTTTTACTGGACTAAGCTCAAGAAGCTTTACAAAAATTCTTACTGCTTTTCAGATTTTGACTGTTTTGTCCAATTCAGCTGAAATGGGGGCAAACACTTTGGGAGGGTGGGGCTGGGACAGCCAGCCCCATGTGAACCTCGTCCAGCAAGCTACACTCACAGCACTACATTTAAACTGGAAGAGGGACGAGGATAGGCAGGAGCTGGGAGCAGTACCAGGGATGAACCGGCAGGGATGCTCACTGGGCATCAGCACCTGGCAAAGTCAAGGGCTGCTGGAGCCATATAACGAGGAATTGGAGACAAGTCCATGTCAGTTGACACAAACTGGCTTCCTTCATCTCCTCTGACGTGTTTTTGGAGAGGGTGAAGCTTGGCCAGTGACAGAACAGCTCTGTGGCCAGTCGCCTTGGAAGTGCTGGTCTGGTACCGTGCAGCACATGGATTCAGAAAAGAGGGAAAGATAAAAATAACCTGCTGCATGTTGAACAAGCCAGACCCTGGCTCGGGAACCTCTCCCGAGCAGGCAATCAGCTCTGACAAGTTGTGTTTGGGTTGTCATCTTCTCCTGCTCCACCACCCACCTGCTTCTTAAGCTAACATGGGCATCCACTGGGAAATGGCAGAGCTGGAGGCAGCTGGGAAGATGTGAGAGCCACGGGGAAGGAAGGGGGCAGGTCCTGCTCTCCTGGTCCTGCACGGAGCCCAGGGTGGACAGCAGGGAAGGAGGCCCTGTGGGAGGGAAATGATGAGGAAGGTCTGGGTGAGGGGCTGAAAGAGCCCACCTGGGCTGTTCCCAGGGCTCAGTAGGGTCGGTGGAGGCACCAGGGTGTCTGCAGGGTGCTGGGAAGGGTGTAGGGAGCAAAGGGGAGCGCTGTGATCCTTTGCTGTGACCCACCAGAGGTGTTGGAGGCAGAGCCTTGTAACTTCGGGGTAGCAAATGTGTGCAAGACAACAGCAGCAGCTGCAAACCAGAGAGAAATGGAAGGGTGAGAAGCTCTTTCAAGCAGCCAGGGAAGAAAAAATAATCAAAAAAAGCACTTTGGCTAGAAGGTGCTTTACAAAGTATTTATGAGGTGTGCTCGTTAAAAATGGATAAGCTGTGCAGTGAGGCTGCAGAACTCCTGCAAGCGCCAGGGATGGGAACTTCTGCTGCCCGAGGAAGGCCAGGAGGAGCGAGCCTGTGCTCGGGGAAGCAGCGTGGATGTCACTGCTGTGCAGCCACGCTGGGCTGCAGGACCCGCACAGGTCCCGTTGCTCTGCTTTATTTGTGTTCAGGATCCGGATTGAAAGGGATCTCTACCCCTCATCTTCTACCTCCTTTCTGCAGGAGCTGGAGTAGCTCCTGACACCGGGCTTGCGTCCCACACATTTGAGGGGCTACTGCATCCGGGCTGAAGCCACCAGCAGCTTTGCAAAGCTGGCTGCTTCCCGCAGGGAAAAGGAATAGGCTCGGCTGCAAAGTGGAGGAGCACAGGGCATCCTCCGTCTTCAGCAGCAAAATGCTCCTGGCCAGAACTGACCATAAATTGGATGGGCCGGCAATAGCAAAGCAAAGGTACAGCATGCTTGGATGCAGCTCTGGAGGTGGCAGATGAAGAGAGGAGAGGAGAGTTTTGCAGGGCGTGGGTGAGGGATCGCAGCCAGGTGGGAGCGGTGCGCTGGGTCAGCGCGGCGAGGGTGAATTCTGCCGCGCCGTGTGGAGACCTGCCCGCTCCCGCACCTGCACGCCCCGGGTCCCCGGCAGCCAGATCCATCTCCACCGTGCCCATGGTCCCCGGAACGATCCCAGCCCGCCGCGCTCCGCGGCTCCCGGCGCTGCGGCAGCCGCGTCCCATCGGCGCGGGCAGCGCGACGCGAAGTGATGGGGAACAGCTGCTCGGTGCAACGCGACCTCCCCCGGGCCGGGTCCCCCCGCCCGCAGCACCCGGCGGGGCGTGAGAAAAAGAGCAGCGCTGTCAGGGCCCATCAGCGCGGACGGGCGCGGGGGGAGCGGCGGCGGCGGGGGAAGGCAGGGCTGGAGGGGAGGGTCGCGGCTCCTCGTCACGCGTGCGGCTGGGACAGGGTCCCTGAGGGCCGGGGACGTGCCCCGGGTTTGGGTTTCCCGCAGCGGCGCCTCCTCTGGTGCTTGGGTAAGAGGTAAGACAAGAGTGGCTTTGAGGAGGAGGAAGAGGAGGAGGAGGTGAGGCAAAGCCAGCAGGGTCTGTGTCCCTGGGAGCGTGGGGTGGGCAGCAGCTTGGCTTGGATGGATGCTTCTCTCCTGGTGCCAACCACAGGACCCCAAAATCCGCGTCTCTCCTGGACAGCCGGGCTCCTTGCAAGGCTGGGGCAGAACCCTCGCGGTGTCCCAGTGCCGTGAGGCACAGACAGACCGATCCTCTCTGCTTCTCATTCAAACCACCTGCTCTGTCTGGGCCGAGGGCTCCAGAAGAAAAGATGCTCCCAGCTGTAAGAAGCCAAGCACGCCGGTCGGCAAATTCCCTAAAGGCGCAGCTGAGCCTCCTAGCAACCCCAGGGAGGAAAAGAAGCAAAAACCCCGTCTCAGTGGGTGAGATTCTCCCTCCTGCCCTCAGCCGAGTGTCAGTGCTGTGACAGCGCGGGGGAGGGCAGCCAGAGTCTGGGGACAGCAACAGATGGGAACGGCTCTCTGCAGCTGCGAGCCAGAGCTGGGGCTGGTTTGCTGCAACTGGGGCTGAGCTGGGCTGCTCAGAGCATCCCCGCAGCGTCCCTGTCCCTTGGAAAGGCCACAGGAAAGATACCTGCAGGAGCCAGCACAGTGAAAGTGCAGCCGTGGAGCTGGGAGTGGTGGGCTGTGGGATTGTCCTGTAAGTGCCACAGGAATGTGGTCACTCCTGCTCCTTGCGGGAAAGGTCCTGTGCTGGGGCACTGCCAGTCGAAATGACCCCCAGAAAATGGCCTTTTCTGCTGGGACTTGTGGTGAGGAGCAAGAGCTGCTGCTCTGGGAGATGTTGAGACAAGGGAAAGAAGGTCCTTCTGTCCCATATCAGATCTTCTCTGTAAAAGAGTCACAGAATCATAGAATAGCTTGAGTTGGAAGGGACCTTAAAGGTCTTCTAGTTCCAACTGCCTTTCCCAAGGGTCTTCTCTCAGCTACACATGGAAACGGTTCCCTGGCCAAAATTCCCAGGTCATACCCATGTCAGACAACCCCCCAAGACACTCCAAATCTTCTCTGAGGATTCTGGAGTCCTTATCATGTCTTTACTCAGTTCACCCATCACTAGCATGGGATAAAATGTAGACCCCAAATGATGTCCCATGAACGTCACCTCCGTAAGAACAAAACAAACAGCAGGCTGGGACCTGCTGCTTGCCTTCCTCAGCAAAATCCAGGGCAGCAACAGGGTCCTGCTCCATGAGGCTTGAGCTCCGAGGCTCTGGCCAGGGGGGCTCAGCACCCTGGGGACAGCAGCTCAGAGCAGAAACCTGCTCCTGCATTTGGTGAGTCACTGTAGCTGTGGCTGTGGAATGGGATCTGGGGTCTGGTTTTGTCCGGCCGAGACTGGACAGAAATTATTTGTAGACACCCTGCAGCCAAGCCATGAGCATTCTGTGCAATCTCGCTTGGGACCACAATTTCCATGGGAATGTGGAAAGCTGGGGCTTCCCCACACCTTTGTCTACCTGCTCCATCTTTATTATGAATCTTTTCACCATCCTAAAGGGTGAAACCTCCTTGACTTGGCCTGTGATAACCCAACTTATAGAGGTGGGTTTGATGGTCTGGAGACCTGAGCTACACAGAAACCCTGACCCTTTTCCTTCAGGCCTCTGCAGTGCCTTTGGGCAAGCAAGAACCTTCAGTCATTAGAAAGGCTGGATTGAAACTAATTGCCCCAAAAGAGAAAAGCTTCACATCCCATCCCCAGGCCCCCAGGCCTTTAGGATTTCTATGGGCAGCATGAAATTAGTAAATTGCTATTTGTGTGATTCCCTAGACCCTTGCCCATAGGACATTTTTGCTCTGTCATATAACGTAAACTGCAGGCTTTGGATATTCAGAGAATCACAAGTAACCAGAAGAAGGAAGGCAAAATGTAACCTCAGAGAGCTGCAGGCTCCGCAGAGCCTCTCTGGGAACATGGCACTCACAGGCAGAGCTGAGGCAACCACTGACCCCTCTTCAGCTGAGCACATCCATTTCCTTCCACTTGCTTACTGATGGGAAAAAAAGTCATTATTAACAGCCAAATTGGAATTTTTTAAAAAAAATATAATGAATGGATGGATTTCATGGCAAAAGAGATCTCTGCTGGTTCTGGTCCTTGTTGCTCTTTGGTCCTCGTTTGTCTCCTTTATTTCAAGGTGACCCCAGGTGCAATTTGGGTATTTCTGTTACTGGCCAGCGCTGAATTTGATGGTTCCTCCATGGACACGAATAATCATTCACACCAGAGAAACTGGGACAGACAACCCTCCCTGGAAACAGTTCCTGACAGCAGCACCAAGCTCGGGGCTGCTCCTTGCTCTGGCCACAGACAGGGAAAATGCTGGCTACACCCAGAACGCTGCACCTCCTCCCACCTTCAGACACAGAACTGTAGAGCATCTCCACCTCGAAGGGACCCATCAAGACCATCAAGTGCAACTCCCTGCTCCTCACAAGACCACCTAGAGCTAAACCATGGACTGTGAGCACCAGCCAGGCGTCTGAAATTGGGTAAAAAGAGTTTTGCTCTTGCTCTGAAGCTATCTTGTCCCCCAAAGTTCTTACCAGGTACTTTTGTTCCAGGTAGGTCACTGTCTCACCCACCATCACATCCAGCACCTGCAGAAGGGAGACCTGAGATGTGAAGCTCAGGAGATGGAGGACTAACATCAAATAATGGAATTCTATGGGATTCTCTTGACCATGAGATGCTGCTGGAGAAACCTTGTTCAAAAGACTGAAACCTCTCTCTGGACACCTCTCCCTGATTTTGTTTCAGAACAATTCAAAACAAAATCTGGAATGCCCTCAGCAGAGGCTCCAGAGAATGGCCAGAGGGACAAGCAGACCCTTAACCATTAACCATGATGTGCTGCTGCACTCCTGGTGTTTGCTCAGGTGCTGCAGCCACGGCAGACACGTGAATCATCTCTTTTTCTCTGTGATACGGTGGTGTCAGGGAAAAGGGAATAATGGAGTGGACACACACCCTGTAGAAGAGATCTCAGAATCACAGAATCATTTAGGCTGGAAAAGCCCTCTGAGATCATTGAGTACCACCATTGACCCAGCACTGACCATGTCCCCAAGTGCCACATCTACCTGGTTTTTAGTCCCTCCAGCGATGGGGACTCACCACTGCCCTGGGAAGACTGGTCCAGTGTTTTGTGAAGAGCAGCTGATGCCAGCCCTTGCTCTGGGCTGTGTCCCACCGCAGAGCAGCAGAGGCAGCTCCGGATGACCTGTGAACAGTGCAGGGTGACGGAGGTGGGAACGGACTCCAGGATGCTGCAGGAGGGGTTTTGTCCCAGAATGCAGATGCGGAGGGTGAAGAACAGCAGGAGGAGATACTGAAGGCAAGGGAGGCAGGTGGTGTTCTCTCATGAACTGCTCTCCCAGGTCCAGCCTTGCACTTGTGCATGTTAAACCTTCTGCCCTGGTTTCTGGATCCTGAAGGCCAGCAGGAGGGGGTTTCCAGGTTATCATCCTGGGCAGCTGGGCAGTCGGACAGTTCTCCAGCCGAACTAGAGGGGTGCTGCTGTGTTTTCCCAGAAATCATGAGAACAGTCTGGTAAGAGACTCATCTCTTGACCTTCAAGCAGCAGATTCCATCCCCAGTGCCCCACCGCTGCCACCCCCACCCTCCATCCCATTTGGCCTGGAGGTGCCTGGAAGAGGGTGGGGAGCTCTCTGGTTCATTGATCCCATCTCTCCAAGGCACAGGAGGCGCCTCGGCACCGTCAGCGTGGCCGGTTGTTATTGTCGCTGCTGATTTCTGTGCTCTCCTGCCTCTTTCTCCCTGACTGGTTTGGTGGCCCTGTCATTACCAGGTTTCTCCAGCTGCCTGTCAGGGTCCTACTGGCCTCAGCGTTGCCTCAGGCTCCTGGATAACAAATAAGGCACAGAAGAGTCCTTGGGCTTCCACGGCCTTAATTAGCTGGTGTCGTTTTAGGGATGTGTGTCCTGCTGGAGACACAGACAGCTCAGGAGGCATCTTTAAATGCATCCAATTAGAGGGGGCTTCAGAGACAAGCAGGCAGCTCCTGAGCACAGGGGCTGCTGTAAGACCTCGTGTCCTCACTGGAGGCTGGAGGTGAGTTGTTCTCCCCCTGGCAAACACCAGTCTCTCCTCGGTGGGACCTGTCACTGCTGTGGCCCTGGTGGCATTCACAGTGTCCTGCCTGGTTTTTCTCCAAGAAACCTGCCAGCCAATCCTGTCGTACTCAAAGCTTGGGTGGATGTTGGCATAAAATCAGTCAGTGTTTGCTCCGGTTCTCAGCAGCCCTGGATCTCCAAAGGAGCTGCTGCCCGGTGTCTTTGGACACAGCACAACTCCCCTGTCCCTTCCCCACTGTCAGGTTCTGCTGTGTGTGACAGGCTGATGTGCCAATTCTCAGCATGACCACAGTCAAGGAGTTGGACTTGATGATCCTTGTCCGGAGTTGGTCCCTCCCAGCTCAGGATATTCTATGATTCTTCGACAATCTGTGGCTGAGGTGCAGCCCAAGGAGATCCTTTATTCCTAAGGATGGCTCCTTAGGAAGTCTAAGGAGGCACATTCATGGACACATGAATTCCTCTGCAGGCCGTGACTGAGGGGTGCCTCCACAAGCACCCCCTCACCACTCCAACGAGCTTGTGCCCAATGGGATCCATAGGGAGAAGCCACCCTGAGGTGCCACTGAGAGGCAGTGGCTTGGTGACTTCACACAGAACCTCCACTGGCATGGAAGTGACCTGAGTTACCTTGAAATCAAATGAGAGGCAAATGGAGTGAGGATGTGAATCACAGAACCACACAAAGGTTTGGGTGGGAAAGGACCTTTAAAGCCCACTCAGTTCCACCCCTCCCTGCAAGGGGCAGGGTCACCTTCTGCTAGACCAGACTCCTTCTAGCACCCTCCAACCTGGCCTTGAGCACTTCCAGGGATGGGGCAGCCACAGCTTCTCTGGGCACCCTGTGCCAGGGCTTCACCATCCTTATTGCAAAAAACTTATTTATATCCTACCTAAATCCCCCCTCTTTCAGTTTAAAACCATCACCCTTCATCCTAACACATCAGGCCCTGCTAAAAGGCTCATCTCTGTACCGTGAGTGTTATAGGATGTTTTCTGGGATGTGTTTGTTCTTTAACATCTGCACACAGCTGTTTGCAAAGCCCTCATGGGGAACTCTGCATTCCAATCAACCATGAACATTTCCAGCCAAACACGAACACGCTCAGACTGCCAGAGTCTTCCTGTACAAGGTGAGCTCATCCCTTCTCCCTGCCCACATCCTGGCTATGACAGGTCACCTCTGGCACCTGCCTTTCCCCCAGGGAGGTCCCTCGGCGTCCCCATCCTCCCCTCCTGCCCCAAGCCTCGCTGCTGCTCAGGTAGCAGCACCCACCACCATCCCTTCAGCCTCCACCTCAGCTCCCTCAGCCTCTTCAGCAGCAGGCAGCTGGGTCAATCCCCTCACCAGGGTTCAAAAATTATTAAATCGATTAAAATCTCATGGAAGCAGGTCCCCATCCCAGCCCCAGTCCCGGATGTGGTGCTGAGGAGTCTGGGCTTTGCTGTGGCCGGGCTCAGTGGTGGAGGCTGCCCAGCTCTGGCCTCTCAAAGAGTTAACGCCGAGCAGCACCATTAATATTCTCACTGATAACCCCAAATACCAGCCCTGCACGGCTGTCGCTTTCATTAGCGCCGGGAAAATGAGCCCTTCAAAATAGGACAGGCGGCTGGGGGGGGGGCGTGGGGAGGAGGGCTCTGGGGCCAAACATGCGATTTTCCGTGCGATTGACGGATATTAAACCGCCTTCCAGTGACGTCAGGGGTCGCTTGGCTGATGGCGAAGGATTCCCCAGCCCCCTCGGCCCCGAGCCCCCCCGGCCGTCCCCGGGTGGGTGCCCCGCACCGGGTGCCGCGCTGGCCGTGGCCCCGAGCGCCGCGTTCGGGAGGTGTGCGGGCGGCTGTCACATCGCATCAGCTCCCGGCCCCGGCGCGGTGACTCGATTAAGGTCCTTTGCCGCAGAACCGGTTAAAGAGTCAGCGATTCACTCAACCGGCTGGGCAGAGCCAGGGGTGGCCGGGCACCGCCGGGCACGGGGACCTCCCGGGGATGGGGCAGGGCGGGGAGATGAGGGCTGGGGATTTTTCCTTTTCAGATGTGGAAGGGGAGCGAGAGCCCCGCTTGGTGTGTGGGAAAGTTCGTCTTCCACGTAACCTGTCGAGGAGGTGCAGTGCCCGCGGCACCTCAGACTTCCTAAATTTTGCTTTACCACGTGTATTCCCAACAAATCTGAGCCCTAGGGGCACTGGGAAAGGACGGCTCAGGCAGGGGCTGGATCCATTCTGCTCTCCACCGCAGCCTTCAAGGGGATCCCGGGGAAGTTGCCAGAGCATGGATTGGTTGTCTCCCAGTGTTTTGGCTGCAGTTGTCCAGCTCCTTTGGGATGCTGCTGTGGCCAGGGAGAGGGATCTGATGAGATGGGGAAACTGAGGCAGGGGCCAGGTGCTTGAGCACACATGCTGATGGATGGATGGGGTTTAGAGCTGGGGTTGTGCTGCTGTTGGCATCACAGGGAGCCACAGAAGGAGCTGCAGCAATGGGAAGCACAGCCTGTGGCTGGGCAGAGGCAGCTGGGGCAGTCTGGGAGGACCACACCAATTTGTGGCACCGTGTCCCCAACCAGGTCCCACAGTCCGTAGTGAGAAACAAGTCTTGCAAGATGCAGAGTGTGTGCCAAAGCCCCTCAAAGAATCAGAACCGTTCAGAAGGGACCTCAAAGCCCATCCCATTCCACCCCCTGCCATGGGCAGGGACACCTTCCCCTATCCCAGGCTGCTCCAAGCCCTGTCCAACCTGGCCTTGGACAATTCCAGGGATCCAGGGGCAGCCACAACTTCATCCTTCTCTTCCTAAAAGAAGGCCCTGAAGCAGCTTATGTTCAAGCCAGGCATTAACTGGGAAATGAAGATCCACTTTGACCCATGCCCAGAGAGGGTGATGACCAAGACAAACCTTCCCCTTGACCCAGAGGCATCTCTGAGAGTACCAGGACCCAGTCACGATTCAAGGTTTCTGGTCTACACAGTCCTGGGGGACACTGCCATGGGTGCTTGTGCAGGGACTGTAGCAGAGCTCCATCCCGTTTTGTATGGACCTCGTGGTCCTGGGGCTGTCCAGACACAGAGCTGCCCCCCTGCCAGGCCCCAGCCTGCTCCTGATGGGCAGAAGGGTGCCCTGGAGATGGGTGCCCCACTTTGTGCCCTGCACATGCCAGGGTGACAGCACATTCCTCGGCCCATGGTGCTCCCCCTGCACGGCACCAGCTGCATCCCCACAGAGCCCCGGCACTCCTGGGACTGGAAGGGCCTCTGGAGATGTTCTGGTCCGACCCCCTGCTCACAGCCTGCCCCCTCCCTGACCTTTGGGGTGCCCTGTTCGGCTTGTCTTCTGATCTGCCCAAGCTGTCCCCAGAGGTCTCCTGGCACCCAGGCATGGGATCTAGCATGGGACAACCCCGGCAGCATCCTGTGAAGAGGGACAGGGATGTCCTCGCCCGGCTACAGCACAGCTGGGGGTCACTGGTGGAGAAGAGGCACTAACACCAAAGCCAGCAGCAGGGTGGCACAGCTGAGAGAAGAGGGGCTGCATCTCTCTCCCCACCTCTGCTGCTTTCAGGCCGATGTCCCTGGTGCTGGGAGGGACCAAACCCGGGGCCGAGGGAGCCAAATCCCAGTGTGTCACACACGTGTGCCCGGGGAGGCTGTGCCGGGCTCAGCCCTCGCCGCGGAGCAGGCGGCAGCCTGTGTGACAAGCCAGACCAGCATGGTGGATGGCAGTAATTATCGTGCCGCCCACAGCTGAAGGGGAGCATATGGTAAGGAAAAGGAAACTAACTTGTATTTTTCCGCACCCCCGGGCTCAGCCTTTCTGGGGCTGTCACAGTCGATTTGTGCTGCCTGAGCTGTTTCGCCCCGGCCGCCTCTGCATCCGGCAGCTCCCTCGCAGGCAGCGGCGGGGCTGGTGCTCGGCGCCCGCTGCTCCCGCAGCCCCCCGTGCCGGGGACGCGGCCGGCGGCTCCGCGGGGTGCGACAGCCACGGCCCCGCTCCCTGTCCCTGCTGGGACACGGCAGTGCCGGGGCGGCGGCGGGAGCTGGATGGGCCAGGGGTGCTGCCATGGATGCGTTTGGAGCCACGGGGTTGAAGGGGCACCTTGGGATGCAGAAGCCCTGAGGAACCCTGGACAGAGCCGGACACGCACCCCGGCAGGGGGCTGGATTTGGGGAGGTCTCTGCAGCAGCCCTGGGTGATCCATCAGCTCTGAGCTGTCTCTGCTTTCCAAACACACCAGGCTTTCCTGAAGATGGGTTATTCCCCACGGGAGCTCCAAGGCAGCCCCTAAAAGCCACCATAAGTCCTACACAGAGCCCTCCCTGAGCCACTGCGTGTGCCACAGGCAGCCATTTGTAGGGTCCTGCAATGGTTTGGGTTGGAAAGGACCTCAAAGATCATCCAGTCCCAGCCCCTGCCATGGGCAGGGACGCCTTTCCCTATCCCAGGCTGCTCCAAGCCCCATCCAACCTGGCCTGGGACACTTCCAGGGGCCCAGGGGCAGCCACAGCTGCTCTGGGCACCCTGTGCCAGGGCCTCCCCACGCTCACAGGGATGAATTTTTCCCTACTACCCAATCTAACCCTGCTCTCAGAGTGTCTCCATTGCACTCCCTGGCACGATGTGGTCTCTCAGGTGGACTCTCAGGTGGCCCCAAGGTGGCCAGGATCTAGCTGAGAGGGAAAGCTGCTGCCTCACTCCATACTCTCTCCTGGTCAGTCCTCTGTCCAAATCCTCTTGCCAAAAGCAAGCCAGGAAGAGGTAGGTGCAGCGGGCAGCTGTCCCTGTTGGAAGCACGGTGTTTTCTACACCAGTTCATGGCCAGTGGAGATTTCTTGGGTATGGGAAGAAGTGGGATCTCTCCATGGAGCTGCCAAGAGGCGTTGGGGTGGGCGAATCCTGATGATATTGGCGTTGTCATGACAAGGAGGGTCCAATGCTGGAACTGAGCTCGTTCAAGGGTCATGATCCCCTCCGTGGCACAGCGCTGTGTAGGCACCACCTGGGCATCCTTGCCAGCATCACCACAGACTGGTTCATCTCCCAGTTGGGCATGGATTCACCCCTGGAAGGTAACTTCCAGTTTTCATTGAGAAAGGGGACGTGGGAGTTTCCAGATCCTTTCCAGACCTGCTGCCAAGGGGCTCCTGGAAGAGGCTGGACCAGGACACTGTTTCTATGCAGTGGGATATAGAATCGGTTTTCTCACTATTGCTGGTGTCTCACTGGTACAGGGTAACATCTCGGGGGTCGGGTTTGGGTACAGAATCTCTGAAAACAGCACTGAGCCTTGTGGGAGGTGGGGACCAGGATCTGGCTGGTTTGAGACCTCAGAACTCTTCAGGATGAAACACCAAATCAGGTCACCCAGGCACTCTGCTTGACCCAAAGAGGGAGGATTTTGCAGGGGAGTCTCCTTCACCCTGGTGGTTGCTGGTCACAGGATGCAACACCAGCACCCCCAGCATCCGGGGGAGGTTATTTCTTTAGGAATAAACTCAATGAGCAGGAGAGCTCGGCCCCTCACAAAGCCCTCAGCAAACACCAATAGAAAGAGGGGACATGAGGAGAAGAGGGCTGCACCCCTGTGCCCTGGAGCTGCCCTTCCCACAGCCAGGGTCACCTTCCCGGGCTGGTTTCCAGCCCCTGGCAGCCACACAGCCTGGAGAGCAGGACTGGGGACAGCAGCCACCGATGGAGCTCCTTCCCCTGCTCCAGGAGGTGCCTGTCTCCATCCAGCTCCATCCTGGGCAAACCGGCTGCAGTGCCTGGATGCCAGAGGAGGGTGGCACGGGCAGAGGCTGCTGGTTTTTAGCACACGGCCCGGAGAGCCGCTGACCCCCGGGCACGGCGCGGGGCCCATCTGTCGCGCCAGCCTCTGGCCCAGGGACAGCTTGCACGCCATGGTCCTGAGCATTGCTCAACGCCGGGGCCGCGGCCCCCGGGCACGGCCAGCTCTGGATTCTCCCTCCACAGCCGGTGCCCCCAGCCCCTCCAGCAGTGCTGGGCCCCCCCATCTGACCAACATCCCAGGGATACAGATGGAGAAGTAAAAGGGGGCTGTGCAGCCCCTTGGCTCATCGATCACCCGGGGTGGAGGGATTATGATGTGCACAGAGAATGGGAGCATCAATTAGTTTCCCTCTAACGGCAGGAGGAGGATGGGGGCTCTTGAGGGGGTGGGGAGCATCCTGAAATGCAGAGCTGAATTCCCAGGCTGGAGGAGCCGAAGGATGCGGCCGGGGTGCAGGGAACTCTTTCCATGTCTATGTTCCCTCCTCGTGCTGGATCCCTTGGGTTTGCCTGTAGGACCCCAAAAGTGTAACCCCCCACCCCTGGACTCCCCACCTACTCCAAGAGGCCTTTTTTGGGGAAAATTTGGTTTGAGGGGAAAAAACACCAAACCCGAGCTTAACTCCGCCAGCCAGGGCTGAGTGAACGGGAGTGGTGGGGTGGGCTAGGAAGGAGAAGACCCCCGGGAAGCTGCGGCTCGGTGCCTCCTCCCCCTGCGGGTCTCTGACCTCCCGTTTGCCTGTCAAGAGCGAGCTCCGCCACCGAAACACCCCCTGTCAAATTAGTGAGTCAGAAGACGTAAGAGAGACCACCGCTGCTAATTTGTACATTAACTGGTTCTGACAGAAATATTTCACAAGTGAAAAAACAGAAAATGTGCCTCAAGACAATGTGCAACTTCCGTACCAGCAAACTTCTGCTTAACTGTGCGGTGCCCGAGGAGGGGGGACCCCCCGCCCCGCCGCGCCCCGCCGGGAGCAGCGGGATGGGTTTAGCGCCGGGAGATGCTCCTGGAAGGCTGGATCAGGCCCTGAGCCGTGGGAGTGGGGCGGGCGGCCGCAGATTCCCCAAAATGGGGGGGGGGGATGAGGGGGGTGAGGCGGGGAGGGCAAGGGATCCTGGCACCGTTCCCCATCGGGAAAAGGGAAAGGGACTGACAGGGTGGAAGGGGCTTGGTGAGAGCCCCCTCCTCGCCCCACGATAGAGGGGTGCTGCCCCTCCACAGCACCCCTCTATCACCCACTCTGCTTCCAGCAGCTGCCGACATCGGGGTCTGCTGCTTTTTGCCCCCAGCCCAGGATACGACCTGCTGGGGCTGTCCCCGTTGTCACCATGTGGGACAAGCGTGGGTCACAAGCTATGGCCACTCTGCCAGGAAAATCCAGGGGTGCAGGCAGCTGCCAGCTGTGCCCACGGGAGAGCAGCAGGGTGCAAACCCTCCCCGGGACCCACGGGAACCCTGAGCCACCGCAGCACCGCAGCTCCTTGCCGCCACAAGCGGCCCTGACCAAAGCCGGTGGCCAAAGCCGGTGGCCGAGCCTCTCTGCCGAGCCCCTGGGCAGCAGAACCCCATGGAGAGGAAGCAAGAACTAGGCGGCTGCCGGGGCTGCCTTGTGGCCCCTCACGGTGGCCTCACGCCCTGCCCGGGCCCGTCCCCCCCGCGCGGGGCTGGCACCGGTGCGTGTCGGGGCGCGGGTGGGAGCAGGTCCTCGGGCCAGCAGCATCGAGCACATGATCTGTTGTGGCAGGTTCCCTGCAGCCTGGAGCCAGCCCCGAGCGAGCGCTGGTGATGGCTTTAATTGCTTTCAGATTCGATAGCCCAGCCCGTGACAGCCCGGGCGGCGCGGCCCCAGCTGTGCCGGCCCGGACCCTGCGCGGCCCCGCGCCCGCTGCCCTCGGATGGAGAGCCCGGGAGGAGGAGGAGAGGAGCCGTCCTGGGATGGGATCTTCCTCTTCATCCCGGGAAAGTCTTCTCCTTCCTCATGTGTGTCTGGGTGACCCCCTGAGCCTGGTCCCTGGGGAGACCCAGCCGAGGGACAGCGTGGCAGCCCAGGATGCCATGGCAGCCCTGCTGTGAAGCCACCCGACCATGTGCCACCGTGACCCCCAGGTGAGCACCCCAGAGCAGCTCCACCCCCACCCTCAGGGTGCAGCTCAGCCCCATTCGGAGGTGGGGGGGATGTTGGAGGGCTCTGCTCCCCCATCAGAGCTGGGGACGTGGGAGGTGGAGGGTCCGTGATGCCGCTGGGGCACAGGCTGGTCCTCTCTGTTGGCTGCTTGTGCCCTCCCAACCTGCAGGGCCCTGTCAGGGGACGGGGGACTGCTCTCTAGGTAGTCTGGGCCTGACACAGATCTTGGGGGGTTTCTCCCCCATCCGAAGGGGGAAGAAGCTGACCCCAAGCATCAGGCTCCCACTCCACGGGGTGGTGGCTGTGGGGGGTCAGCTGGGGATCTCCGGGATGGGAGGATAAAGGGCTGCTCACCACCTACAGTGGCACCCGTGGGCTGGCCCTGACCCACTGGTGCCTGTGCCTACATCCTCCTCCTCCTCCTCTTTCCCGCTGGTGCCATGGTCCGAGGTACCTCCCCCGGCTCCAGCCCAGCCCAGGTGGGTGCAGGCAGCTGCAGGATCCCTGTTTCCTTGCCTGGCACTGGAGTGTGCGCGAGAGAAGCAGGATGAGTCCCCTGGCACCCAGAGCTCACCCACGCACGCAGCAAGGCGGGGGGTGCCAGCCCGAGCCTCCCTCCTGGCACACGGTGGCAGTGATGACCGTGCCATGTGTCCTTCCTGAGTGCGACCAGCCGGGAGCCCCGGCCCCAGCGGCGCCCGCTCACTCCGGGGGTGCTGGGGTGGGGATGGGGCTGCCTGCAAGGAACCCCCGCCCGTGTGCCTGCAGGCTGGGCAGCAGCAGCAGCGGCTGGTGCCGGTGAAGGTGAAGGCTCCTCCGTGGCTCGTCAGCTCCTGGCAGAGCGCGGGACGCAGCGGAGGATGAGGAGGGGGCCGCTCGCATCCCGATCCATTATTGCGGGCAGCGCCGGCGGGCGCCCGGGGCAGGGGCTGCATTATTGACGAAGGGGAAGGCAGGCCGGGGCGCAGGCAGGGACCCTCCTGCAGGGCTCAGCCCCGGGCAAAGCACTTCGCCTGCACCGCAGAGCCGCAGAGCTGCCAGGCCTGGCCCGGGGCAGCGGCCGCAGCCGCCGCAGCCACCCACCGCAGCCTGGTCCTGCAGCCGCAGAGCATCCCCCGTGCCCGGGCCGGTTCTGGGCTCAGGGCACCCATCGGCACCCCCGGGGAGGGTGATAGAGGTGGGCAACAACACCCTTGCGATGCTCACGCTGGCACTGGTGCTGCAGCTCTGCCCCCCTCAACCCAGCACAGCGCTGGTGCTGCTCTTTTTTAAGCTTCACTCTGTCTCCAGGCGGAGATTTGTGGCGTAAAATGCACAATATGTTCTATCTGCCCTGTGGGAGCCATAAAATATTCACCAGCAGCTCCCATTATAGTCAGAGTGAATCACAGAGAGCGCTCGAGCCCTCGCTCCCTGACATGCCCCTTCCCCGAGCAGCCCCGGCGCAGCCGCGGGGTCCCGGCGGTGCCAGGGCCTGAGGAGCGGCCAGAGCCCGGCCGGATCCCACGGCAAGGAGCCACATTCCCGCCTCTGCCCCCGGGAGACACTTCCCCAGGCTCAGCAGGTCAAGGGGTGGTGACCGTGCTGATGAGACGGCGACTGCTTTAGAGAATCCCAGACTGGTTTGGGATGAAAAGGGCATTAAAGTCCATCCCGTTCCACCCCCTGCCGTGGGCAGGGACACCTTCCACTGTCCCAGGCTGCTCCAAGCCCCGTTCAACCTGGCCTTGGACAATTCCAGGGATCCAGGGGCAGCCACAGCTTCTCTGGACACCTGTGCCAGGGCCCTTCATGTTCACCTTCCCGAGCACCCTCCAGCATGCCCAGGGAGGAGCAGCACCGGCCCTGCGGGTGGAGGGGACCAGCGGGACGGCAGCAGCAGTGGGGTGGGTTCACATGGCCCTGGCAGCCTGCCCTGCTCACGCCGTCCCACCAGATGAGCTGGGGTGTGGACATCCCTGGGGTGACTTGTGCTGTCATTTTTGCAGCCACAGCCCCTTGGGTGAGGTGTCACAGCCGTGCCAGGGCAGTGGGACAGCCCCTGCCTGCTCCCTGCCCCAGCTGTCACACCTGTGCCTCTGCTCTTCATGCAGCTCGGTACGAGAGCGCTCCTCCTCCATCTCCCCTCCCCAGTGTCCTGCTGTCCATCCTTCCCTTCCATCCGTCCTTCCCTTGACCCGCTGCTCCCTCTGCCCATCCCCATCTCCCCATTTAGACCTCAGGCTTAAGACTGACAGAGCCAAGGGATGACAAATTTCCTGACGAAGCAACACCCTCCTCCAGAGCTGATGTGTCAAACACAATTCTATCTTTTGCCACACAATTATTTGTAATTATAAAGCAGTTAATGTTGCCTCAGCCCTCGGGAATTGGGCACAATTAGGGTTGGATTTCACCTCCACCCTTTCCACGGCTACACTGCAGCTCTCAGCCCGGTCCGTGATGCTGGGGGTGTTCTGGGGGCTCCCAAAGTGTCCAGACAGGATCATTGTCCTCCACTGATATCCACGTGCCTGCTCCTGCGAGATGGTGTCCCCTCCACCCACCAGCCCACGCGAGTGTCCCCGGCTGCACCGGGCACTGCCGTGCCAAGCTCCTGGCACAGCAGGATTTGCTCCCAGTGCGTCGTCAGGCACGGGGCTCTCCAGGATGTGGCTCCAGAGAGCCGTGGCCGTGGGAAGGCGGGACACGATCACCGCTCGGGCCGGTCATCACGACAAGATCCACCACCAGGTCACTGAGATGTCCCAGCGTGTCCTTGGCACTGAGCAGCGCCGAGCGGGACGGGGGGACCCGTGGTGGCCCCACAACCCACCGGGATCGCCAGGAGGCGGCAGCGAGGGGCTGCACGGCCGCGAGGGTTAAACCCGGCTCCTCTCCCCGAACAGACTGAGGCAGAGGAAGGAGCGCGGCAGTGCCCTCCCCGCCAAAATTAACTCTCCATCTGTTTCTCCCCGGCTGAGGCTGATGGCTTGTGACAGGGCCTCCTGAATGCAAAGATGTTTCGCCCGGAAAAATCTATTACAAGTTGCTGTAAGAAAGACCGAAATCCCCTCCTTCTGTCTCTCCCTACTGGTCTCAAGGTGCCCACCCCGGGCGAGAGCGGGCTGGCAGCCGGCCGCCTCCGCTCAGCCGGAAAGTTCTCCCCGCGCCAGGCGGCCTCGCCGCCGGACAAAGGGCACGGCAGGGAGCAGGGGTGCTGCCCTGGGTGCTGCGGCAACCAGAGCTGCTCCTGCATCCCCAGGCCGGGCACGGTGCCGGGGATGCAGCGGGCACGGCCGTGGCGCTGCCCGGCATGGAGCGGGTGGGGAAACTGAGGCAGGAGGAGCGGGAGCGCATCCAGGCGGATGGTGGGTGCCCTCTCCCGGCCACGGAACAGCCCTGCTCGGCCCTGCGAGAGAACACCGTGCATTTTATGGGAATTTCTGGACTTTGCTTTTGTTTGGCTTTATTTCCGCTCCTTTCTGTGCCCCCGTGCCCCCAAGTGCAGCTAAACAACAACTTCGAATTCCCCTTTTTTTTGGTGCTCAGCTCTCCCCCCCAGCACACCACCGATTGTCACTGCTCCACGGAAATGCCTTCAAGACCCATTGCTTTGACCCCCAAACCTGCCCCCTCATCCCTTTCATCTCTTCCACAGCAAAACCAGGCAGCTTCAGTAAAAAACAAAACTTTATTTGGTCCGTCAGAACCTGAGTTTGAAAACCACCCATGGATAATTCGTATCATACAGGGATTACTGATCTGATTTACAATTGATAAAATATCCTATGATTCTGAAGAGCTGGACAGTATTTACAGGGTTAAAAATATTCACAGCTCAGAAAGACAGAGAGAGGAGAAAAAAAAAAAGTGAAGGACAAATCATCCCAAGGAGGAAGGAGCTGGAAAGAGAGAAAACGGAACAACAAACAAAAATACGGACAGAGCTTGGCTCAGCAGCCCCGGCTGGGGGGGCTGGGAGGGTGCCAGGGCAGCCCACCCCCCTGCCACCCCTCAATCCCTGGGGGACACAGAGGGACAGGCTGGGCAGAGCCCCCCACACCCCCTGCCCAGCCCAGCCGCTGGTGCAGGGTTTGGGGTGCAGGATTTGGGGTTCTAGACCCCCCAGCACAGTCCCTGCCAGAACAGGGTCCAGTATTGCCCATCACCCCCCCTCAGCTGAAGGTCCACACAGCTCAGGAAGGAGAGGGCACACAGGGGGACCCCCAAAACACACACACACACACACACACACACACACACATCGAGTCGGAGAGCCACGATGCCCTGAAAACGTGGGGTGCAGCTCCCCCCAGGATCAGCCCCCACCTCAGAGCACCCACGGGGCCAGCAGCACCCCGAGGTGCAGCCCTCGCCTTGTGCTCACTGCCTCCTGCAGCACTCGGGCTCTGGAGGAGGGGGCTCTCCCCTTCCCCCCAAAACCCGCCCTCCCCAGCACACGGACTCGTGGTAACTCCAGGGAACTGCTCCCCGAGCCCGGGTCTGTACCGGCTGCCCCCCCTTCCTCCATGGGGCACGGGGGGGCCCACAGGGCAGTGCCCGGGGGGCTGAGCCCAGCTCGGGCCATGGCTTCTCTGCAGGCACTGCTCCCCCCGGCCGCCTTTGCATAGTGACACTTGTGTGACAGGGTGAGCGGGCCCGGGGCCGCAGCCCCCGCGAGCAGCACCCCGAGGCCTCGCTCCCCACCTGGAGCTGAGGAGGAGGTGCTGAAACCTCTGAGTTTCACCCCAATTACAGCGAAAACCCCTCAGCAGCAGCTTTCTGCAACAACCCTGTGCCCTCTCCCCTGCTCCAGCCCTGGCACCTGGGATGGGTGGGGTAGGTGGGGGGTCCCTGGCATGGGTGGCACCATGGCAGCATGACCCTGGCACCCCCCGGCCTGACCTCAGCGCCACGCTGGTCCTGGCAGCAGACAAAGGGGGCAACGAGACAGCGGGAAGGGCCCGGGGACAGACGGAGGGTCACACAGACGGACAGACATCAGAGGTATATTCTTCTTTTTGCAGCGCCAGCACCCTGGCGCCGCGGGAAGGGGCAGAGTCCTGAGCGTGGTGCCTGGGAAGGGCCTTGACAGCAACCTCCAGCCCCTCCCTCTCCCACAGCCCCTGGGGCGGGCAGAGGGCACCGGGCCCAGCGCAGGTACGGGGCAGGTGGGATCCTGAGATGGCCCCGTGCCCCCAACCGCTCCTCGTAAAGTGCGTGGGGGCAGCAGTGCCAGGGCGGGGGGCAGCGGGCAGGGCTGGTGCTGGCCCTGAGAACTCGCCCCGGCCCCGTGGTGTGGGGCAAAGTGCTGGGGGTGCCAGTCCGGCTCTGCCCCACGGCTCAGCGCTGGCGGCTCGGGGGGCACCCCGGGCCAGAGGCTCGGTGACAGGAACGGGCAGCGGGGCGGGGAGGGGGAGGCGCTTCGTCATAGGGGCCGGGGGCCGTGCAGCCCGGCGACCTCGGGCGTGAGCAGCGGGTTGTGGGTGCCCTTCGTCAGCATCCAGTCATTGAGGAAGGCCTGGGTGGCTTTGCGGTGCGCCAGGCGGTGCGTGATGGAGAAGCCAGCATTACCCTCCAGCTGGGACAGGATCACCAACACCTGCCTGTGGAGGGAGCCACGTGCTCAGGGCAGCAGCCTCCAGCCCGGCAATCCCTGACCTCTGCCCCACAATCCCATCTCTGCCCCAGGAATCCCACCAGTGCCCCGGCAATCCCACCAGTGCCTCGGCAATCCCACCTCTGTCCTGACAATCCCCCCTCTTCCCTGGCAATCCCCCCTCTGTCCTGACAATCCCATCTCTACCCTGACAATCCCACCTCTGTCCTGGCAATCCCACCTCTGCCTCGACAATCCCACCTCTGCCTCGACAATCCCACCTCTGTCCTGACAATCCCACCTCTGTCCTGACAATCCCACCTCTGTCCTGACAATCTCCTCTGTCCCGACAATCCCACCTCCGCCATGGCAATCCCACCCTGTCCATGCCCCCCTGCCAGCCCCTCTGCCTCACTCCCAGCCTCCTGCCAGCCCCGTGGCAGCCCCCAGAACCCACCCCTGCCTACCCCGGACCTGTGCAGGGGTGGGACGCTGTCCTGCGTCTTGAGGCTGCCGCGTGTGGACACCACGTTGAAGCTGTCGGTGCAGTCGCACTGCACGTGCAGGTAGGACTTGGGGTGCCGGTTCTCCACCACCACGATGAGCCCCGCCCAGCCGTGGGTCAGGTAGTAGCAGGTCATCCCCTCACGGCCCTGGGGCAGACAGCAGGGAAAGGGATGAAGCTTCTGGGCACCCCCGGCCTCAAATCAAAAGCCCTGCACTGGCATCTTCCACTCTAGCCAAGGGCTGCCCATCTGCTGGGGTGCCCCATGCTGCCCCAGGGAGCAAAGGGGGTGGGGATCCAGGGGTGGCAGCCAGAGCCACGCAACCCCTGCCTGACCGAGGACACCACAGGCCCAGGCTCCCTCTGGCAGCATCACCGCCCTCCCCACTGCAGCCCCTGCCCTGTGCCCCCCACCCACCTCGTGGCGCTCGCCCTTGTTCTCGGTCAGCAGGATGATGGCATCTGCCAGTGTTGTGGGCTGTGCCTCCACCTGCTCCACCATCACCAGGCGGGAGCTGTAGATGGCCAGGATGTAGCTGGAATAATCAGTGGCTGGTCGGCTGCTGGTGGGACTGGAAGCTGCAGAGACACCCGGAGGAAGGGGGATCAGGGAGACTGTCACCAAGCCCACAGTGACAGTCCCCGGGAGCACAGTGCTCCTGAGCTGATGCATGTGCAACATGCAACCTCCACCCTCAGGAAGGTCCCCATGACAAGGACCAAAGGCTTTGGCACGTCTCCCTCCCCCAGGGCCCCTCCATCCCCTCACCCTGGGCAGCAGGGCCGGCCAGGGCAGCGCTCCAGTGGTTGAAGGCACAGCACACGACGGCGTATTCGCCCGGCTCCAGCATCACGTCGCAGTTGACGAACTTCTTGACGGCTCGTTTGCTGTGGGCCATCAGCCGGCCCAGGCTCAGCTTGTTCCCACTGGTGAAGGTGGCCCGGAAAACCATGATGCACAGGTCCAGCAAGTGGCTGTCCACTGTGTCCGACCTCCTGGGTCAGGAAGGAAGGGTCACACGTCACCCAGGACACAGGCAGCAGATCCAGGGAAGAGCTATCCCACTGCCCCAGATATCCAGCCCCGGGAGCAGCCCTGCATTCAGGGGTTGGTTTCCAGCTAAACATGAGCAGTTCCCAAGATCTGGAGAGATGGTGATGGGGGCCCATCTCTGAGCTCTGTGACCCCGGGGGATGCCATGTGGTGAGAGACCAATGTGTTTGGATTTCTTCTTGGCCCACAGAATCACAGAGCTGTGGAATCATTAATGTTGGGAAAGTCCTCTAAGATCATCGAGTCCAACCGTTCCCCCAGCACTGCCAAGTCACCACTAAACCATGTCCCCACATCCATAAGGCTTTCAAATCCTTCCACGGATGGGGGCTCCACCACTGCCCTGGGCAGCTGTGCCAGTGCCTGACCACCCTTCCAGTGAAAAAATTTTCCCAATCTCCAACCTAAACCTCCCATGGTGCAACTTGAGGCCGTTTCCCCTTGTCCTGCCTGAAAGCAGAGCCTGACCCCCCCCCCCGGCTGCCCCCTCCTGTCAGGGACTTGTGCAGAGCCACAAGGTCCCCCCTGAGCCTCCTTTTCTCCAGGCTGAGCCCCCCCAGTTTCGCTGCCCTGCCCAGCTCACCTGCTGCCCTCCTGGAAGAGGGCAAACTCCAGGGCTGCGCGCTCCAACACCGTCAGCGACGTCACCGTCACTGGCCCGTTGGCCTTGTTGGGGAACATGCCCTGCACACGCACCTCGTGCCAGTCCGAATGGAGCTTGCAGATATCCACAGAGTCAAAATACCTGTGGGGAAGTTGGGCTCAGTCCCAATGGGGCACGCTGGATGCTGCAGGACACCCACATTCCCTAGGGATGACCGGTCCCACCTCCCCCATTGTGACCCTGTGTCCCGTTTTCTGTCCCTGCCCTGTTCTCCACCCCACAGCTCTGCCTCTGGCAGTGCCATACTTGATGAAGTCGCTGTACTCCATCCAGAAGACGCCCTCACTGCTGCCATGGGGCATCAGGTCGTGGCGCAGGGGGAGCGGCCAGTGCGGCCACTCGTCCGACCAGCTGCCGTTCCAGGAGAAGCGGCCCCAGGGGTTCCGGAGACGCAGTAACCTGGGGGAAAGGGAAAAGTGTCAGAGACCCAGGAGGGAGGGGAGACCCAGGCAGCCCCCCACAAAGGACACCCCATCACTCCTGCCTTCCCAGAACTAATGTGTGTCCCCAGAAGTCCCTGTCCTGCAGCTCTGGACCTGCTGCTGCTCCCTCTGCCCTTCCCTGCCCAAAAAGGCTCAGCTGGGTGCTGTGGGGAAAGGCTCAGCAGGGCAGAGGCTGCTGAGAGTGACATGGCTGAAAATACAGCATCCTACAGCAGCTCAGCTGTCAGGGTGGCACCAATTTCTATCCCCCCTTCATCCAAAGGTGAGCAGGATGCTCTGAGCACCTCAGTGAAGTGAGAGAGCAACTCCATCCTGTGTGTCTTGTAAACCAGGTGAAACATTCTACCCCTGGACATGGAGCCAGCAGCAGGCAAGGACAGCTTCTATGACAACAGCATTTATGTGACACTCTAGGATGGTGTCATCCTTGCTGGCCATGAGGATGGGACACCAGAGTCCCCAGGGTCCTGTCCACCATGCCCTCAGTTGTCCATCCCCAGGGTTTCTGCTGGGACTGCTGGCAGGAGCAGCTGCTGTGCCACGGCAGGCTCCAGCCCGAGCTCACCTGAAGCCCTGCACATCCCGCACGTCCAGGATGGAGTAGGCGTGCCGGGGCCGGAGCCCCATGCTCTCGTAGGCCACGTCATCCACCTTCATGTTGCCTCCGCCACAGGACGCGCCCATGAGGAACCTGCACAGGGACAGCAAACCCTCGGGGTCCTGCCAGGCCTGGCATGGGGGGAAGCTCGTCCCTGCCACTCAAGGCATGGGACAGCTTCCCCCCAGGAGGCTGCTGGATGCTCCCTCTCTGCAACAACACAGTTGGGATCAACACCACTCCCCAGGCAGTGGCCAGCCCCTCTGGCCAGAGCTCCCTCTCCTTGCCCATGGGCACGCCAAGCCCAGGCTCCAAGGAGAGCTGCTCTGCACTGGGGAGCTTTGCCCAAACCTCCCCCAATTTCTGCCAGGCCCTGGGGTCTTGCCCACTTCTGCTGGCTGGCAGAAAGTCACAGAGAAGGCAGGTGGTCTATCAGCTAGACAAGTTGGCAGGGGTGAGGACACTATTTGGGGCAGGAGGTCTGCACCAGTCAGGGGGACACCATGTGCTGGGGAGCTATCCATCCATGTGGCCCCATACCCCAGCCTTCAGCCAACCCAGCTGCCCTCCTGGCAGAGTGATGAGCAGGGGGTCTCTGCTTTGGCTGTGCCCCCTCTAGACTGGCACTAGCAAAGATGTCACATATGGGTGGGGGACATGTGCAGGGTCAAGCATTCACACAACAAAAAAGCTCAAAGCAAAGCAAGTGGGCTCAGTGCCACTTCCTAACTCCTGCAAGACAGCAGCAACGTGCAGGGGAAGTTCACCAGGCTCTTAATTTTGTATGAGAATTACTCACAGGAGAAATAATTTCTTAGAGCTTCGAGTGGGAGCTCCACCAAGGCTCCAGATGAGTGGCAAGGGTGGAGGACTCTGCCCCCGCTAATGCAGTAACCCCTCTCCTGAGCCTCCAAAGACAAGAATGTTCCCCTCACCCCCCTCTCCAGTGTCCCTGCTCCTGCCTCGTCTTACCCAGCCTCCTTAGAACTCAGCATTTTGGCCCAGATGAGGTCAGTGTCAATGGGCTCCTCGCGAGGGTTAGTGGAGCTGACCTGCAGCATCAGGCTCTCGCAGGGGGCCCCCGTGAGCGTGGCCAGGCCTTCGATGGCACGCCCGGCCTGGAGGGCGAAGTACGAACCGTGCAGCTTGGCCAGCGCCTTCTCGATGAGGGCCACCCACAGCTGCTTCCTCTGGGCCTGCAGAGAGAAGGAAGGACACATCACCACGCTGGGCAGCAGGTGGGAAAGCCCCTCACACCCACCCCTGCCAGCCTTCCTGGGGCTGGAGAGGCAGGAGTAGCAAGGCCATGCCAGGGGTTTGTCACCTTGGCCATGGGTGATTTGTTCGCTCTCTGCTCAGTTTTGTTTGCACAGTTTAATTCCCCTTGGGAAAAAGTCCTGGAAGAGGCCTGGATGCTGACAGAGCTGCGCCCTGGGGTGCCCAGCAGCTGGGCTGGCAGGGTGGGCGCCCAGCCTGAGCCCCTTCTGTCCACTTCAACCTGGACCAAGGCTTCCAGAGCTCCAGGAGTGTTTGGACAATGCTCTCAGGCACAGGGTGGGATTGCTGGGGTGTCCTGTGCAGGGCCAGGAGCTGGACTCATGATCCTTGTGGGTCCCTTCCCAGTGAGGACATTCTAGGATTCTGTGATGTGGAGCACATCTGGAACAGCTGCCTTTAACTCACACACCTCTGCAAACCCAAACCAACACCCCTCTGGCAGAGGAGGTTGCCCAGAGCGCACACAGACATGGGACTGACTGGATGTCACCCAGGGAACACAGACACTGCTTCAAGGACAAGCTCCAAAAACTTGGACCAGCAAAGTCCTCTACTCCAGCACAGGGAACAACTACAAGGCCTAATTACAAGATGCAAGTTTTTTCCCAGCAAATGGGGTTTGGTATCCGGTGCTTGGAGAGCAGCAGGGAAAATCACTGGTACATTGTGACTGTTGTGACTCACAGGTGGCAGCCAAGAGCTGGCAGAGGAAAGGAGGGCAGTGAAGATTTCCTTCTGATGGATAAAGAGAGCTTATAAGTGCTTTTTGCTGGTTTTTGGGTCCTTCACTCAACAAAATCCATGTTGTTTATTTCTGCCTGAGCCACAGCCAGGGAGCTCAGATAGGAGCCTGATTTTCTTTTATTTTTAAAACTCTGTTTTTCCTTTTTTATCCCCCACATCCAGCTCCCACAGCTGAACACTCTGCAGAAAAATCTCATCACGATTCAGATGCCCCTGGAAACAGAGGCAAAGCAAGTCCAGCTCATGTGAAAACCTTCAATCTTAAAAAAACCCCAAAAGCAGACTTGAAATTCATGAAAGATGGACGAAAAAGGTAAAAACCAAGACAGGTAAATCTTATGCTGAAATAAAGAAATGCGTCTGTATCCTCTGTCTACTGAGAGGCAGAATGTAGACACAAACTCCTTCTTCTTCCCTTCTCCAAAGTTTGAGTCCTGTCCTGACATGGCTGTGTGTCAAAATGCAGAGGACTGCATTTGCAGAACAAAATCCAAGCCAGCAGTCCCAGTGCCTGTCTCCTCCTGACAGTGGTACTTTGTTTTCTTTGGCAGATTTTGCCGCCTGAGTTTCAATAGAGACGTTCTCAGTCTCCTTCATGGACATGATCCCAGCAAGTGCCCCTGGGCCTGGCAGGCAGGGCAGGGCAGGGCACAGCAACGTCCTGGAGGGGCTGAGGGAGCTCCACTGATCCGAGCAGCTGCCACCCCAGTGTGCTCAGAGCAACTGGGCACTGGCTCGGAACAGGCTGCTCCATGTGCCATCCCCTCCCTCTCCACAGCCCCTCCCTGGCAAAGCCAAGCTGCCAGACCTCCCCTCAGAGGAAGGAAACAGCTTTCCCTCAGTCCCTTGCAGTGCAAAGCACAGGTTAAAATGTTTTCCTTTTATGTGAAGAGTAAGGGTGGCTTTCCCTGCAAGTGAAGTGGCTGTGGTGCAACTGTAAATGAAACTTCTTCACTGCAAGCCTGGAAAATGCCAAAAAGGGCCTAAGTAGATGGGTATTATGGCCTCAAAGAGTTCAGCTGTCTTGAGGGCACAGCAAAGAGCAGTGTCCTCAGCTGCAAACAGGGTGCAGCCAGTGCTGGATCTTGCATTTGTGTCACAGCATCCACCAGCAGCTTCAGGCTTGGGGCAGAGCAGCTGGGAAGCACCCGGTGGGAAGGACCTGGGAGTGCTGCTGGGCAGCAGCCCAACATGAGCCAGATGTGCCCAGGTGGGCAAGAAGGTCAATGGCACCTGGCACGACAAGAAGGACATTGAGGGGCTGGAGCGTGTCCAGGGAAGGGAACAGAGCTGGGGAAGGGGCTGGAGCACCAGGAGCGGCTGAGGGAGCTGGGAAAGGGGCTCAGCCTGGAGCAAAGGAGGCTCAGGGGGGACCTTGTGGCTCTGCACAATTCCCTGACAGGAGGGGGCAGCCGGGGGGGGTCGGGCTCTGCTCCCAGGGAACAGGGACAGGAGGAGAGGGAACGGCCTCAGGCTGGGCCAGGGGAGGTTTAGACTGGATATTGAGGAAAATTCCTTCATGGGAAGTGTGGTCAGGCATTGGAATGGCTGCCCAGGGCAGTGGTGGAGTCACCATCCCTGGAAATGTTCAAAAAACGAGTCAACGTGGTGCTTTGTGGCATAGGTTAGTGGGCATGGGGGCATTTGATCAGTGGTTGGACTTCATGATCTTTGGGGCCTTTTCCAGCCTTAATGACTCTATGACTCTAAATGCAGCACGAAGTAGGGGCCTCACATGAACCCCAGCAGTACCTCTTCCCACTGTCTCTCCTGGGAGAGCCTGGGGTGAGCCTCCCTGACCCCTGGAGCACTGCCCACCCTGCTCCCCACCTTGGCACCGACCTGGGAGAAGAGCAGGTACCCGCACTCGTCGCAGGGCAGCATGTCATCCACCAGCACCGTGGTCCACGTGCCGTCCTTGCACAGCCGCACCTGGTAGGCACCCTCGGGGCACAGGGTCCTGGTGATCATCACCCTCTCCACCAGCTCCGGCCGCTCGGCCAGCACGGCCAGGGCACTCAGGAACCTGCCGGGCAGGCGGGGCGGCCTCAGCGGGGCACGGGCAGGCAGCGCGAGCTGCCCGGCCACGCAGCGCTGGGAGGGGGTGAGGCAGAGCATGGGCTACAGCCTGGGGGCACAAATGGGTTTGAGTAGGGCTGAGGGGGCCGAGCTGGAGCTGGAGGAAGAGGGGGGGGGGAGAGGGAAGGGGAGGGAAGGTGTCAGCCCGGCTCACTCGCCCTTACCAGCAGTTTCCCAGCAGTCCCTGCAGGATGTCCGAGGGCCGGGGTGTGCGGAACACTGACCACTTCACTGACCGGTCCTTGAAGATGCTGCAGTTGATCTCGTGGGGCCGCAGCCACTGCTTCACCCGCTGCTGCACGCTGTCACCTTCCGGGAACCCCACGGACTTGGGCCCAGGGGGGAAACTGTCGTCTACAAAATTGACTTTGTTCTGTGAGAGCAAAAGGTAAGGAGAGCATCACTTGGAGCTACTTGGGACTGGAGGGCCTGGAGAGCCTTCCAGTGTCTCCCTGAGAAAGAGCAGAGCCCCTGGCCCTCCTGCTTGGTCCAGGCAGTCCCTTGCCAGCCCTGCAGGGGGGCAGGACTGGGCTGGTGTCTGCTGGCAGCAGCAGAGATGCTTTCTGGGCTTCGGGTCCAGCATTCAGCCTTGCCTCGGGCTCACCTCTCCAGCTCCAGGCTCCGGGCTGTGACTCCAATCTGCCTTTTTCTGTTTCACAGGAGCCTCCCCGGGCAGGGACCGTCTCACACTTTGTGCTGGTGCTAAAAGCTGGGCTGTGGGGGGCCTCGGCTGCCTCCAAAAGCAGCAAAGCCTGCAAACAGCAAGGCTGCGAGGAGCCACCTGGCACACAAACACTCCTCAACCCGAACCTTGTCCCTGCCCCGGAGGGGACACGCTGGGCTTGGCAGCCCTGTGCCACCTCCCAGGCACATCCATGGGGAATGGGAGGGGCAGCTTTTGCAATTGCATTCAGTCACACCACAAGCAGGCAAGCAATTCCAGAGTGAGGGTATCTCACATCCCAGCCCTCCTGCAATAGCTGCTGCCTAATAAATAAATAAATAGGATGGGTGGAAGGGAAGGTAATCCCACAGGCAATAACCACATGGATGGAAGCACAGAACTTCACCAAGTGGAGAAGTGGTGGCTTTTTCAGTCTAACACGGGGTGAAATGAGAACAGGTGTTTCTTTGTTATTGTTAATTAAATGAAATTAAATTCTTTCAGCAAAAGCTGGTTCTGATTTAAATTAGCTTTGTGCACACCGAACTAGTAGTTGACCTCCTCTTCTGTGGCAATCCTACGTGAATGCTTCCTTTGTGGTACCTCAATTAGCACCTCCAGCTCCTCTTTTGCAGGAGGGTGTTTTGCAGCTAATAGCTGTCCTGCTCTCTCAGGGGAGCGTCTGCCCCGTGCAGCTGAGGAGCAGCCACCGTTCCAGCAGCTCAGTCACATCCCGGCTGGGGACTGGGATGTGACCCATCCTGGGCTCCGCAGGAACCTGCTGTGCAGGGCCATGAGGACACGAGGGATGGCATTCTCCCCCTCTGCTCTGCCCTTGTGAGACCTCACTTTTGTCCAGCTCTGGAGGACTCAGCACAAGAAAGATGTGGATCTTTTAGAACATGTCCAGAGGAGGCCATGGAGATCCAGCTCCCAGGGCTGGAGCCCCTCTGCTCTGGAGCCAGGCTGGGAGAGCTGGGGGTGCTCACCTGGACAAGAGAAGGCTCCAGGGAGAGCTCAGAGCCCCTTCCAGGGCCTAAAGGGGGCTTATAAATAAAAGGGAAAGCAATTTTTCACATGGACAAATAGTGATGGGACAAGGGGAAAGTTTTAAACAGGAGAAATTTGGATTGGATATTGGGGGAAAATTCTTCCCTGTGAGGGTGGGGAGGCCCGGGCCCAGGCTGCCCAGGGAAGCTGTGGCTGCCCCATCTGTGGAAGTGTTCCAGGCCAGGCTGGATGGGGTTTGAAATAATCTGGTCTGGTGGAAGGTGAGGTGGGTTGGCAGGGCTGGAATGAGATGAGCTTTAAGGTCCCCTCCAACCCAAACCATTCTGATTCCATGATTGCAGTGGAAGAGGTCAGCTCTGCACTGCTCCCCGACAGAAGAGAAAGGGTAAAGCTAAAATAGGGACCACACACTGAGTTGTAAAAGGCATCCCTGGAATAGCAGAGAAAGGAAAACCCACAGCAGGAGCTCGAGCAGAAATGCTGGCAGGGAGCAGCAAGAGGGGCTGCTCCACATGACGTGGGGCAGGGGGACAACAGACGGAGGAGAACTTGGCCAGCCTGACTCCTCCAGGGGAAGGCTGAACAGCCTGGGAAACACTCGGACAGCAGGGAGCTTGGAGGCTGCCTCACACGGCAGCCTGAACAGGAGCACTGGGAGGGACACCGGGAGCGGAGCGAGCACAGGGGCGGGAGCAGCACTGTCCCTGCACTGCTGCCAGGCCTAACCTCACACCTGAACAGTGTCGGAGCACAGCCGAGGTTCGGCTGTAGGGGGATTTTTGGGGAGATGGCCCATGCTGATCTAACAGCCCTTTATGGGTGGGTTAAGGAGCACAACAGGCTCAGCCAAGGCTCTGACCAAGCACTGTGGCACGGGGCAGGCAGGCTCCCCTTCCTGGCAGTGCCACGCTGCTAATTCAGCCTGGCCATCGTCATGATTCATCCTTCAGGCCTGATTCCTGATGTAACAGATGTTCCCTGCCTACAAAAGAGGCTATTCACTTGCCTAAAAGACGGGGATAAGCAGAATCTGGGTCTCTGCTATAAAGACACCCACGCCTGTTAGGAAGGACACGCAGTAATTTAAAAAAACCGCAACCCCAAAACAGGATCATTCTCAGAGCTTCCCCTCCGAGCCAAACATCTCTGTTCCCTGGACTGTGCACTGGAGGCACAGAAATGGACACACTCCTCAGACCAGGCAGGAAAAGCCTTGTCTGTACGTCAAAATGGGACTGCAACTCCCTTTCCATCTGGTCCAGAAGAGCTGGAGGCTTCCCCCAGAAGGAGGCCAGAGAAAGCAGCATTCACAGGAGCTTTTAATGCCATACAGGGAATAAAAATGAGGCCATCAGAGTGGTGTTTGAGGCTGAAACCCAACTGACTGAACCAGATACTTCACAGTGGAAAGGTGGGTGCTGGCACGTACTCCTGAGACCTTCAACCAGAGCCAGGCTACAGCTCCAGCTCAGCTGGCCTGCCCAGAACAGGAGGGGCCATTTGTGCTGCACCTCTGCATTTTGCAACACCCAAACCAAGAATGCCAAGGCCCAGCTCATGGTTCTGAAACACCCGCAGTTGCTGGCAGTGGCAGCAGTTCCTCTGCCTGCACTCTCATCCTGAGCCTCTGCTTGTTGCCTCCACAGACAGCAGTGCCACCAGCAAACCTGGACACAGTCTCCCCGCCTTTCCCACCACTAGACACTGGAAGGAGATGGACTGACCACCTACAGGTGTTCCCTTCATCCCAGAAGTTCTCTCTCCTTGATTTAAAACACCACTGGGTTTCAGAGTTAACAGCTTTAGCACTAGGTTTTAGACTTCATCACCCTTGCACCGGCAGTGGGCTGTATGAGCTGTCTTCACCCTGGAGATTATTCTGCACCAAAACACGACATTTCAGTGTTAACAACCAGCATCCAGCTGCTGCAAGGGAAGATCCTTGGAACGCAAGGCATGGGAGGTGCTGCCCCAGAGCTATGGGGGAGGCAGAAAGGGAAGCCAGGAACAAGCAAGCACTCACCTCCCGGCAGAAGGTCACGATGTTTTCCCACAGGGCTTTGGCCTCGCCCTCATCCGTTTGCCTCCTCTTCTCCACGTGCATGCTCTCCCTCCTCTTGAGGGGCTTGAGGCCCTTGCGCTGGGCCACGTACTGCTGGGGCGTGTGGCAGGCGCCGCAGTGCTTGGCCTTCACCTCGTTCAGCAGGGTGCAGGCGGGACAGGCCCACTGGCCTGGCCTCTCCTGCCCGCTGGGCAGCGGGGCCGGGAAGAGCCGGGCCACCTTGCGCGCGGACGGGGCCTTGGTGCCGCAGGAGCAGCCGGCCCTGTCGCAGGCGCCGCAGTCGGGGCAGCGCGAGGCCGGCTCGCCCGGCGCCCCGTGCTCCTGGAAGCCGTGCAGCTTGGAGGAGCCGCACACCTTGCACTTCTGGGCCTGCGTGGGGTTCTTGAGGGTGCACTTGGAACAGGACCAGGTGGTGAAGTCAGGGCTGGAGGGGCTGCACGGGGTGAACCGCACTGAGTCCCCCACCAGGTTGATGGTGTCGCTGCCTTTTTGGGTGCTGCAAACCTCGCACTTGCCGGCCCCGGCGGAGTTGAGCAGGGAGCAGGAGCTGCACTTCCAGTGGGACGGACTGACCTCCATCTCCTCCTCCAGCACGCTCAGCCGTTTGTTGGACAGCAGGTCGGGGAAGCGCGCGGCAGGGGCAGCCCTGGCCTGGCCTTGGGGAGAGCCCTTCTGCCCCGCGGCGCCCGCAGCCGCAGGCTGGGAGCCTTCGGGGCCCGGCATCTGCAGCTGTGGGGGCACCTCCCGCCGGCTTCGGGGCACAGGGTTGTTCTGGAGCCCTGGGGAGAAGGGGCTGAAGGCTGGTATCTTCTGGGCCTCTTGTTCCATAGCCACTGGGCCCTGGGTGGCCACGGCATCACCATCAGAGATCTCTGCAGAGACTAAAGGCTGCGGGGTGGAGGGGGCCATGTGGAATCCGGCCGGGGTGATGACTTCAGGGACGACCAGCGCCTCTGGTGGGATCTTGGGCAGGGAGAGCTTGCGTGGGCCACCACAGGCAGAGCAGGAGTTGGCCACGGGCGTGTTGTGCAGGGTGCAGCGCTGGCAAGCCCAGCCGCTCTCCAGCTCCGCTTCATCGGGGCTCTTTCCCTCCGAGTCCTCGCTGCTGCTTTCCGCTTTGGCAGCCTCCTCCTTGGACGTGCCCTTGGGCTCCACCAGCACGGCAGGCTTGGGCAAGATGCCGTTGATGACGGGCAAAGGGGAGCCACTGGGTCCCGGCTCCGGAGTGAAGCCACACACCTCACAGGTTTCCTTGCCCAGAAAGTTCCTGAAGGTGCAGCGGGCACAGGCCCACTTCTGTTCCTCCACGCTGAGCCGCAGGATGTGGTTGAGGTCGGGCTTCTGCCGGGGGGCCTCGCAGATGGAGCACTGGCGCTGGCCCACGGGGTTCAGGAAGGTGCAGCGGGTGCAGGACCACTCGCGGACGGCAGCCATGGAGCCGGGAGAGTGGGAGTGGCTGCAAGAGAGAAGACACAGCATGAGGCCAAGGCCACCGGGTACGCAGGGGTACCATGTGTTTCCTGGGCTGGCATGGTCAGGACCTTGCTTCCAGGAAGGGCACAGCCATCAATCCAGTCACTGGTCTCCAGGCACGTGCTCCTCTGGCACTGATAAATTGTCCAAGTGCATGGCAATGCATTGGCTCCCATCTAAAATGCTCCAGGAAGGGCAAAAGAAGCAGCCCCAGCACCCACTGACCCCATTCTCACAGTGGGGTTATGCCCTGGTGAGCAAACACACCACCTCTGTGCCCAACCCTGGCAACTCTGTGTTTGCAGCTTGTTTGGAGCTCTCTGGAGGAGCTGACACCCTGCTCTGCCTTCTTGCTGTTCCAACATCAATTCTTTCCTCCTTCTTTACTCCACCCCACCATCTCTGTCTCACTTCCTGTTCCTGTCTCCCTCCTCTCCTTTCAGCTCCATACCACTTACCCACACTGGGATAACTCTATTACCCCATGCCAGACACCACCAAGCCAAGGAAGGCAGGTTTTGGTGTGCAGAGGTGTTTCTGTCTGGCTGTAGATTTTGGGGCCAGAAGCCTGGCCCAGCCAGCCTGGGAGCAGTAGCTCCGTGGTGCACCAGTGCCAGGACAGCTCACCAGCAGCTTCCCAGCTCAGCAAAGGGGGGTACCATGTCCAAGCTCCAGCTGCTTCCCCACTTATCTGTGAAGCAGAGAGGCCATGATGCCCTTCTGGCTGCACCAGCCCTTGGTTTCAATCTCCAATGCTGCCTGGGAATGCCTGAAACCCTGATGGGAGAATGGGTCCAACACGCGCCAGAATCACCTCGTCCCAGGGCAGGAGGTCACAATTACGTTTTCTAGGCAGGTTCAATTTCCAGAAAGTGCAGCAGCAGCAGCAGCTCCACGGCCCATGGTTGCAGGGAGCAGCCTTCCCCCAGTGTAGCCCTCCTGGTGCTTTCAGGATGCCATGTGTGCACTCACACTGAGAACAAATCCCAGGCCTGCATGGTGCCCTTTGTCCCCTGGTCAGGGTCATTTCCTGCAGCTTGGAACAAAGGTGGGGCTAAAGCAGAGTTTTCTGCTTCCTCCTCCTTCACACAAGGACAAACCAGCTCTCCCTCAGGTAAACACGCACCAGGAGCCCGGAGCCCTCTCTCCACACACTCCTGCTCCCAGATAAGATGGCCAAGTCTTAAACCCAATCTTGAACCCAAGCTCCAGGTCAGCTGTGCCTCTCACCAGCAGAGCAGGCCCCTTCCAAGCCCTTCTACCCTGCTCTGCTTGCCTGAGACCACAGACAGGGTTAACTGTGCAGAAGAAGCCTCCAAGTCCATGCCATGCCCTCAGCTCTTCCCAAGAACAGCAAAGTCAGACCTCCAGAGACCACGAGCAGCCTAAGTCATGGGAGCTGCACCTCAGTGGGCTCACCACTGGCTGCCTCTCCAGTGTCCCTTCAACAACCAAGTTCAGCCACCACACCGGCTGGAACAAAGGGAAGGAGGGTGTTTAATCCCATAAAGGGCAGGCACAGACAGCTCCGAGATGCCGGTGCAGCCTGTGGAAGGAACTGGGTCCTGGCTGGTCTCCAGAATCCCAAGCAGCAGCACCTGCACACGCAGCTTCCCAAGGCTCTGAGCAGACTGCAATGCAGCAGCGGGGTCTGGAGGGGAAGAGGATGCAGCCAGAACCCCCCTGAGGAGGAGAGAAGTAACCCTCCCTTTGGCTGGTACATGAGAAACTCTCCTGGGAACACTCCAGCAGCAGCAGCAATCCTACCACATTTCCACAGCATGCTCCACAGCCACTGGAAGAGCAGCTCCACCTTACAGAGATCAGATGTAACCTTCAACTCCCTTTTTAAATCAAACATTTCTCTAAATAAAGCCTGAAATCAAGAAATCCATTTTATTGCAAGAGAGAGCTTGAAAATTCATTCTGGTTCATATACAGCACCTGCATCGTTTGAACTCTGCAAGGTGTTTATTTACAGGAGTTATTCCCAGCTAAGAGAAATATAAACATTGATTTTTCTGCCTCAAGTCCTACAGCTGGGAGCCACTGTGCATCCCTCTCCCCTGCAGCAGCACCATGTCCACAACATCTGAAAGGGAGATCACTCCTCGAGCAGAGGAGGAGAAGGAGTTGCTGCCCGACTCTGGCAGCAAATGGGGCCATGAAGGGCACCGCGATCCTGTCACATCCATTTGTCTTACTGGGTAAGGTTCATCAAACCACAGGCATCAGCAAAAGGCAGGGGAAGGCTGTCAGCAGCCCGTGCCATCCAGCTCCATCCTCCTGCAGCGTTCCATGCTGTTGTTACTCAGTGCACACCGTGCACTGGCTCCAAAAAATCCACTCCGAAGTGCAGATGCCGCAGTGCTTGCTGTGGATGGGGACATCCAGCCACCAACCTTCCTGCTGCACATCCCTCACACCCCCATGGTCCTGCCCAGCGGGAAAAGGCTTCTAGCAATGCCACCATGGGACTGTGGAAGGAATCACCCTGTCCCTTCCCACAGAGAAGAGAAACGCAGGGTAACCTAACAGACAGAAGTACCACACGAGGCGACATTGGGATGTGCCGCATCACCAGACCTGCTCGATGTGGCATCAGCAACAAGCTGCAGGCTCAGGGAAGGCAGCACCGTTTCACTTGGCTGGGTGGGAGATCCAGGCTCCAGGGAGCTGGAAGGGAGGTGGAAGCCAGGACACTGCAGTGTGCTGGAATGGCCCTGGGAAGCTGTGACATCCTCTGGTCACACTGTCCCACTCCTGGTCCCATCTTCTCGCCCCATGCCACAGGAGTTGGCCCCTAACACTGTCCAAGTGCTGCTAGAATTTCCACCTACTTGACCTTCTCGGGAAAACCAAAAAGCCTTCCAGAAGGGCCATCAGCTCTTCCCTCAAAGGTCCTGCAGTGGCTGGGCCACCAGTGTGACAAGCTTTGACAGGAGACTTCTCTGCCTGCTGTTGCACACGGTTTTCCCTGGAAGCAAGTGGGAGATGCTCAGAAATGGGAGAGGACATGGGACACGAACCTTCAGCTGTACCCCACAGTGCTGGGTTCCCAGCCACCAATCCCCCAGCCTTGGTGACTGGCAGGACACCAGCCTGCCTTCCCCACACCCCTGCCTAGGACTGATGGACAATTCCAGTCCCTGCCTGGAATGGAATTAAATTTAGATGCAAAGATCCCACAGGGCACTAGGCTGGAACCTGCCTTTACATGGTCCGAGCCACACCAGAACATGGTGGGTTGTGGCAGCAGCCTCTGCCCCACAGCAACAACTTCCTCCCAAAACAGAACCAGCTGAAGGAGAAATCCATCCTCAGCCTGTCCAAGCTCCACACTTCTCCTTAAACAGCCTGGCTGGCTCCTTTCCCAGCAGGCAACGAAGCTGCGTGAGGAAATAGGGTTATCTCCAGCACCTATTCACCAGGCCCATCTGCTGTGTGTTAACACAGTCACTCTCCAGCCCCAGCAAACACAACTGAGATAAACATCTCCTGCCACCTTCCCTCGGGAGAGGAGCTCCTCCGAAACCAGGGACCTGGCAGCCACCCACCCACGGAAGGGCCTTCCTGGGGGACACTTCACAGGGAGCACGGTGACGCAGGTGCTCCGCTCCGCAGCCTGGCAGCAGGGAGCTGCTGGAGGCTCTTTTGGGGGTTGCACACAACAAGGGCAGCTCGGGGTGCAAGGAAAGGGTAACAGGGTACAACCCCACACCTCCAGCAGCATGGAAGGGGCTGGATCCGCATGGCTGTGCTTCCCACCACAGCAGCTCTCCCCAACCAAGGAGGAGACATCAGCCGGCAGGAGGCACCACCGCGTTGGCAGGAGTGCCCCTACCTTGGCAATCGCAGCAGCGTAATTATCATGCTTAAAAAATAATATAGAAGGTACTCAAACAAGCAGGCAGCTTTCAGCACATTGATCAGGTCCCAGGGAACCTCACTGCTCCAGGGATTAAGAAGGTTCCAGCTGGTCACCTTCCAAAACCACTTTAGGACAGTGATATCCCCGGGCTCTGCTGAGCGATGAGTTTGCTGAGCCCTGCGTGTCCAGCTGCTGCAGAGCCCTGGCTCCTACACAGCCATTGAACTGGCCAGGGGTGGCCACCACCTTTGGGCACCATCTGGGACTCAAGACTTCTCTGAAGCAGGGCAAAACAGGAAGGAACAAGGCAGGGTAGGAAATCGGGAAGTGCCTGTAACCAGCAGTTTGTGTCTTTCCCACTGGCAGGGAGCTGGTGGTGTGCCAGGGCTGTGTAATGTGCAGCTGAGCTCCAGGGCAGGAGATGGCACCCAGCCCTGGGCAGAAGCACCCTGGACTGCCAGAGAATGGCTTGAGGTGACCTGGGCACCCGAGTGAGAGATCCCAGGGCTCTGCTGCAGAGCCCACACTGGCAACAGGATTAGAGGAGCTTGTGTCAATCACACACAGCAACACAATCAGGCTGTTTCTCTAAATAAAACTCCTCCAGAGCAGCTAAAACCTTAAAACTCACGGCTTCGTTTCTCTCCCGCAATAAATAAACAAATAAATAAAAATCAATTGTTCTAGTCAGCAACACAAACCCCGAGCTCTCTGACACACAATGCATCCCAGCAAAATGCTCACTGACAAATACAAGAAAAAGCACTAGAATTTTGTGGAAGAAAAGAACAATTACCAAAAAACTCTAAACAAACCCTGCCTCAATGTCTGTGAGCTGTGAATCCCTTCCCCTCAACCCCATGCTTTCTATTTAATATTTCCCATTTAATTTTCTTTCAGTAGCACTGCGGATCCTGACCTAAGAGAGGACTGCTGAGCCTTCTCCTACACGGACCTACCACATCTCCAGAGCCAGCAGGAGCAGAAGGCACCTGTGCCCACCAGGAAGGGCTGCAGGAGGTCAGGAACCACTCGGAATCCCTCTGGCAGTGCACTGTTAGGAGCACACGTGGGTTGGGAGCATGAAGCCCGGGCGAGGAGATGCTGTTGGCTGAGCTGACTCACTCTTGCAGAGCCAGGCAAGGGCTGGGAGGCTGGACCTGGAAGGTTGCAGCAGATATACTGGCAGAGCAACACAGAAACACTGGGAGCTGGGACTTTCCACTTGGTACAAGTTTCTGTAGGAGCATCAGTGGAGACAAACAGTCTCTGATTCACCCTTCTGAACCCCCGAGGCTATAAAGTAAAGTGTCACCAGCTCTGTGCTAGCATCATCCAAACAGGGCAGGTTGCATAAGTACTCCCAAATCCTGCCTCCAAAGTGAAACAAGAAAATAAAACAGGTTTTAATATCAGTGACCTTCACCCCATCCTTCCAGGACCCTTCCAACTCAGGATATTCTGTCCTAGAGAGACACAGAGAAAAATAAAGCACCAGAAGGGACCTGTCTCTTTGCCCTTTTCTCCCAGATCTGCTGAGCAAGGGCAGAGACAGCAAAGAGACCCTCCCCTAACTCAGCCACGCTCTCCTGGAACACCACATCAAAGTGACCAAGTCAGGCAGTGCCAGGTGGTGCCACTGCAATGGCACCAACATTCCCAAAAACCAGGGGCTGCACCTCTCCACGGGTGTGCAAAAGCAGCACTCCACTCCCACAAGAGCGAGCGTGGAGGATCCCAGGATAACTCCGGTCAGAAGAGACCTCACAGGGGGTCTCCAGACCAAACTCCTGCTTCAAGCTGAATCTCTTAAAGAGATTACAGCAGCTTTAGACAGTCTGGTCTTGAAGACCTCCAAGCATGGAGACTACACAACCTCTCTGGGCAGCGACCTCACCTGACTGGCTGTCCTTGTGCTGAAATGCTTCTCCTTATATCCAGTCTTAGTCTCCTGTTTCATCCTGTGTTGCTTCCTGCCCTCCCACCATGTGCTGCTGTGAAGAGCCTGGCTCTGACCTCTGCATGATGTGTCTGTAGGTATTGGTAGAGCTCCTTCAATGCTTTCTCTCCAGCTGCAACTAATCACGGAATAGTTTGAGTTGGAAAGGACCTTAAAGTCCATCCCATTCCACCCCCTGCCATGGGCAGGGACACCTTCCACTAGCCCAGGCTGCTCCAAGCCCCAATGTCCAGCCTGGCCTTGGACACTGCCAGGGATCCAGGGGCAGCCACAGCTGCTCTGGGCACCCTGTGCCAGGGCCTGCCCACCCTCCCAGGGAACAATTCCTTCCCAATATCCCATCCAGCCCTGCCCTCTGGCACTGGGAAGCCATTCCCTGTGTCCTGTCCCTCCATCCCTTGTCCCCAGTCCCTCTCCAGCTCTCCTGGAGCCCCTTTAGGCCCTGCAAGGGGCTCTGAGGTGTTCCTGGAGCCTTCTCCTCTCCAGGTGAACACCCCCAGCTCTCCCAGCCTGGCTCCAGAGCAGAGGGGCCCCAGCCCCAGGTGATCAACTCAGTGGGCTCCTCTGGACTCACCCCAGCAAGGCAACATCTTTCTTGTGTTGAATTCTTGACTGAGCCCAGCTCCCACACCCTCTCCTTGCAGGACTCACACTCCAGCTCCCTGACCATCTCAGAGCCCCAACACCAAAAACAGCTGCAAAAAGGTCACCACTTTCTTCATGCAACCTCTGACACCAGGTATCTCCTTCAGCCAGGACCAGAGCTGGGGCCCTGCTCTGAGCTCCCTTTGCTCCTTCAGTTGGTGGAAGGGAACCACAACAACTACAACTACACAAATCCCTCCTTTTGTTGAAGCCCTTGAGGAAATAAAGATTTCTTGATCCTGAAATATTAATTTTTGAGCGCTCTGGAGCTTTATCATGTATTTATATCTGCTCTCACTCTTTAGTGCCAATCCAGGACAATCTGTCAAGGAGTTCTCAGAAACACAGCTTAGGTTGGGGATGGAAAATCGGCCAAGGGACCAGCCTGGTCCCCTTCCATGACAAATTCTCCTGTGGCCAGGACATCCCTTCTTTCTGGAGGTTCCCTTCTCCCAGCCCAGTATCAGCGCTCCTGACCATTCACTGGGGCAGGACAATCACATTTATGCAGAAAATGACCATTTTCTAGAAGTAATAACCTGCAATGAATTGAAACAGGACAGCTCTATTTGTCCTGTTTAATAATAAAGCAATGGGGGCAGGCGAAAATCCCTCATCAGAGCAGAAGGGAGGGAAAAAAAAAGGTCTAATACTGCAGCAGGAAACCATGCGAGGTTTCAAGCACTTGAATGGGGCCATTAAAGACCCAGCAACACCACACAACCCTCCCTAGAAGGTGCCAAGAGGCTCAGACAGACACGAGGAGTTTCCCAAGCTGATGACGCACTCCAGTTCCTGGGAATTTCTTGGTCCCATTGCACCAAACCTCCAGAGGGTTCTTGCACAGTTTCTATTTAGTTTCTTCTTTTCCCACACTGGACACAGCTCCAGCAGCTCAGATGTAGAGAAGAGGCTGGGAGTTTTAATGAGAAGTTCCCAGGGGAAAGCTGAACTCTGCTAATGAGAGGTCTGAGAGAAAAAACACTGGCCCAGCTGTACAGAGTGCACTCAGCACAGGAGTTTTCTGGCAGCCAGCAAAGCCACAGAACACGCTCTCAAACTGCAGCTGTCCCTGCAATTTACTCTCTTGTCACCTCCCCAAAAACAGGGATTTCCTGTCAGATGTCAAGGGTGAGAGGGGATATCTTGCTGGGGGACAGGCAAGAAAAGACTTCAGAGAATCACAGAATGTCCTGAGCTGGAAGGGATCCACAAGGATCATCCAGTCCAACTCCTGAGCTTGCACAGGACACTCCAAAACCCCACTCTGTGCATCCCTGAGAGCGTTGGGCAATTCCAAGGCAATACTCTGTAAATACAAGTGCTTGCAAGGGATGCAAGTGGGACAGAGAACACACTCCTCTATGCTCCCACCAGCCATGAAGAGACACCAAGGAATGTGTTCAGAGTGTGGTGGGAAACAGGAGTAGGGCAGAAGCTCAGCTGGGACAGGAGCACCCTGAAAGCTCCTGTGACACACACCAAAGTCTGGCTCTGATGGAGAAGGGAAGTTGAGGAGACTGTCATTGCTTGCAGTCCTCTTCCTGGCTGAAATGCCTGGGTTTTGTTCAGGAAAAGGGAGGGAAGGGGCAGAGTCTTTGAAGGGATCTGCCCATGTGAAGTTCCTGGAGTTGCTGCAGGAATGCCAAGTGACACACACCTGGAAGGAGCGTGCCTCATGCTGGCTGCCCTCCGAGCCTGGGGACACACGGGGAGCCTTACCCTAAACTGATGGACAGGAGACAAAAGACTTTCATCATTCTTCATCAAAGCAGAATCAGAATCTGGAAGGCTTGTCTTGTGAGAAAAACAGGCTGTGCATGATTAGCCTTTAATACACCTTAATTGCTGCAGTGTTGTAAGAAATGAGCTCTCAGAAGAAAACCAGTTTGGCTGGCAGAGCACAGGCACGCTGGGACAAGACCATTCTCAAAGGCTCCTTGGCTAATGACCAGGTTTCCCATATGTCTGCCAGGGCAACAATAACAATCCCTGGGGATACAAAAGGAGGAGACAGACTGAGTATTTCAAGGAGGTCAGCAAAGTCCAGGTTCTAGCTTTGCTCAGAAGTTTTGCAAGCTCTGGATTCACGAGCTTTTGATGAGGCCTCTCACCCTAAAGCAGCACCTCCTGCACCTGTCCAAGGTTATCGAGATGCAGGGCACAGATGAGATAGCCAACAGCAATGTGACTTCTTCAAAACCCAGGATGGAGGCACTCTGTAGCTCAGGATCATCATGGGACAGGCTTTGGAGCAGCAAGGCTGGCAGGAGAACAGCCCAGGAAGGTCCCTCTGGAGCCTCAGCCCTGGAGACAGCCACCAGCACAGCCTCAGCTCCTCCCAAGCTGCACTATTTCTCATTAAGATCAATTCCAGCCTGTTGTTATAATTAATAACCTCATCTTGCCTCCCTGCATACAAGCAGGGGAAATTTCTGCAGTTGCAATCACACTTTACTTCAAAGAATCCAATTTAGCACAGCGCTACTGCTGCCATCATTCCTCTTACTCAATGACTTTATTTACCTTTTCTGTACCTAATTTCCCCAGTCCTTTGTGTGCCTGGGGAAATTAAAAGCAAAAAATACCGAGCTCCATTTGCACCCAAATATTACAGCAGGGGGAGGAAATTTATGTCCTTAACTCGGGCCAGCGCTGTACCGTGGCCATTAACACATTGATTTGGCTCGAGGAGGTGATGAACTGAACAGCCCTGCTTTGACTACACAACACTGACTTTGACCAAAATCTACATATATTGGATATTTGAACCCTCTCAAGAGCAAATACAGAAAGGAGGTACAGCAGTTTTACAGGGGTTTGTCACAGTGGCGTGAAATCGGTGTAACTTGGGTGTAGAAAGCACAAAGGACCTCTGGTTCTGCCAAAACATCAGTGAGTGCTTCAGCGTGCCTGCAGCTCCCAGAAAAGCTGCTTTTCCAGAGGAAAAAAGTCCACAGTCCTCCAGCAAATGCAACACAAGAATTCAAGAATTTTATGGGTTTTTGTCAATAAAAGGCCTGAATTCTAAAAGACTGATGGCCCCAAGTTCTGTTGGATGCTTGTAGCTTCAGCTTCTTGCACACTTGGGGCAAGAAAACACTTTGAGAAATGTAGTTTTGCACTTTAGAAAGCCTGGTAAAAATTGGATCAGCTACCCTGTATGGTTTTTATAATTACACTCCGTCTGTGGTCCGAGCAGAAAGTTTCCCACATAAAATAAAGTTGTCCAGCAAAATTCATGAGCACCTAAAACAGAGGAAGCACTGAACATGTGAGCAGGTCACATCACACAGGGATGGGAACACAGATCTCCAAGCCTCCCCTGACATCAGGACAGCGTAAGATGTACAGAAATCAGGGAATATCAAGAACAGCAGGGAGAGGATTTATGAGCAATGCACCAGCTCGAGGACTAGCAAGATGCTGGGGAGGAACAGCTGGGAAGATGATGCTCTTTAATACTACTGCTACACTAATTCATTTCAAATCATGGCAGGTTTTAATTTAAAAACCCAACAGAATCTGGAGTAGGAAAAGGGGGAGGGATGGCCAGAAGAGCTCAAAATGGAAGGATTTCAGATGAAAGGCGAGAGGGAATGGAATAGAGGACATCTCTTTGGATGTCTCATGTCTGGAGAGCGAGGCATGGGACAGGTTTGAGGAGCTGCAGGTGATGCTCTGAGAGCAGCTCCACACTTCCACCTCACTCTCACAGCCAGCATCACCAGCTCAGCTCCAAAACACCACCCTGTACCTTCAGAGAGTCAATTAAATCCCTTCTTCCCAGCATGAGAAGGAAATTCAAAGCCACTCGCTGTCTTTGAGGCCTGTGCTGCTGGGGGATGCTACACGAGTGTGGAGGTGGCTGCCTGCCCCTCATGTGGCCCCGCAGGGGTTCTGGGGTGCTGGGAGCTATCGTGGCACAGGCCCAGCCACAGGGAAGGAGGTGGGAGGACACTGCCAAGCCCCTCTCTCCTTTTGTCCCGCCAGTTCCCAGCCCTACATGAGGCAGGCTGCTATTTGCTTCAGGAACAACCATCTTTTGCCCTAAATTCTCCCTGATTAAATAAATCAAGGCATAGCTCCAAGGTGCAATTAAGACAAAAACCAACAGTAGTAAGAGCTTGGTACCATTTGGGATGGAGGGGGAGAGCAAGACTTGTGTTTCCATGAGGTCTGAGACTAAGGAGAGCGGGGCTGCAGCCTGGCAGGGGGAAGCAGAGCCCTCAGCCTCCTCTTCCTCCCCTCCTACAGCTTTAACTTGGCCACCATCCCAGCTCCCAGCAGAGCTGGTGCCAGGAGCTCTTCCTGCAAACGAGGAAAGCTCTCAAGCCAAGCCCTGCAGTGGCACTGTCCCATGCCAGAGCAGGCAGAGCCCTTCCCGTGGCTGCCAGCGACACTGGGGCACCTCGGGTAGGACCATCCTGGAGAGCTGGAAGGCAGCAGGGCACTGTGCTCCATGGCCAGCAGCTGTCAGGCTCCTCAGGATGATTAACAGGCCTTAATGAAGAGCTAAGCCAGTCCTGGACCTCAGGAAAGCAGCTCATGCTTAATATCTCAGCCAACAAGCTTTGCACTGATCTGCAGAGAGAAAGAAAGACCACCAGGGGACAGAGAAAGAGAGGAACTCTGGCAGCTCCTGGCATCCCTGGAGTTCAGTGTGTGGTCAAGGCACAGGAATGAAACCACTGCAGCTACTCTACAAATATCCCCTGGCAGCAAGGGAAAGGCAAGGACAGAGGTTCTCCTCAGAGCCACTGCCACCAACAGCACACCCTGCTGCCTCTCCACATGCCTGGCCATGTCACATCTCCTTTGGTGACAGAAGGTCAGAAGGCAGAGGGCAAACCTGAACACCCCCTCTCCTACATCAGGAAGCCTGGCCAAAGAACACCAATCCCAGCAGATTTCGGTGCACAGAGCAGAGTCCCAGCTGAACTGGGTACTGCAGCTTGTACACACACACACACACTCTCCACTGAGCCCTTGGCTCCCCACACAACTTCCCACTCCCTGCTAGGTGCTGCAAAAGGCACACCAAGGCCTGGTGCAGCTGCTGTGCTGGAGCCATGGACCTCCCACTGTGCTGACCTGGGCTGGAGAGGGGCTACCACGGACAGCAGGGGCTCTGGACAGCAGCAAACCCCACCAGCCTCGCAGATGGCTCCCACCTTTCCTGCTCCCAGAGCATCCACACCTTCTCCAGCTCTGTTCCCCTTCCCAGGTCATGTCAGGTCAAGCAGCTGAATGCAAGAGCACACAAAATTTGTTGCTGCATCAGGCAAGCTTTGGGGAGCCTGTTGCCAGCTGCAGCAGGCTCTGCTCCCCTTGCAGGCTTGGGGGGAGGAAGAGCAAGGAGGGGGAGAAGCGGCCTCAGGTGCTGTTGGGACTCAGGGCAAAGGAACCAGCATCTCCCCCACGCAGCAGGAGGAAGAAGCAATTTATTGTGACAAACGGTGAAAGCCTGCAGCGGGGTTGGCCCTTCCTGTCAAAGCTGGTGAACCACACCAAGAGAGGGGAGGGCCTGGCAGTCAAGTGGGATATGCATCACTCCCGGGGGGGAAACCATCAGCAGCTCAGGAGAACCAGGCTGCAAGAGATCCCTGCCTGCCCACCTGGGATGCTGGCGAGCACTGTGTGAGCCAGCCAGCCCCCACTGCTGGTCCCCCACTCCTGGGGCTGCTAACTGCCACCTCTCAGTGTCCCCTGCTCCAGAGGGGTCATGCCTCAGCCCTTCAGCCTCAAAAAGGGGTTAAAGGTTTGGGCAGAAGTGGCTGGGATGGGACACAGGGTTCGGGAGCATCTGGCAATGTAGCACAAGTGGGATGTTCATATCTGCAGCTTGAGCTCGTAAGTGAAGTTCTTGTTGGCTGTGGAGAGTTCACACTCCCAAAGGACAGGAAATAAAATTTTTAACTTTTAAGGGACCTGAAACAAGGAAAATCTGAGATGCCAGTTGTCTGGATTAGCCAAGTGAGAACAGGCAGAAGCCCCTCCTGAAGCAAAGGAATTCCAGGGTCCATTTGGTCTGTAGCGAATACAGAGAGATGGCTGTGTCCTCCTCAGCTTGCAACACCTGCCTGGCTGCCACATTCCCTTTTTCCACAAAGTATCTGGTGGGGTTCCAGACAGAACTGGGACTGATTTTCCCGCTGCAACCTAAGAAACACCATCAGCACCCAAAAAGAATGCGGCTTCACACCTGTACAGGCTTCCTGTACGCACCTGTGCAGCTCTGTGCCTGCAGCAAATAGTGGTGTTTTGGAGAGCCTTGGATTCTCCTTCCATGGGGACTAGACAGCAGCCAAAGCACTGACAGACCACTAGGTCTAAGACAAATCCAGAAATGAAATGTGAATCTCTCCAGTCCTGGCAATGCACCTTCACCCTCCTCCAAACTCCTCTTACTGCACGGCAGAATCATTTCCAAACCTTTGGGTCAATCCCGAGCCGCTCCTTCCGAGCTGCAACAGCCACATGTGGGAACACACACTTCCCTGAAGCCCAGAATAGAAAGCAGCTGGAGTTGCATCTGAACACTGCAATGGGAACATGAAAGATTCCCAGACACTCCTCTTTTTCCACTGAGCCCATTATGGGCTCTTCTCCCCTCTCTCACGTCACATACAGCTCCTTCAGCTGCCGATTTTCCACAGGTGCTGAACTTCCAGATGCTCCTGGAGGCTTTTCCATTTTTAAATTTATTCTATTTAAATAACAGGGGCATATGGTTTATTACAGCTATTAAAGGGTGTGTGCATGGATGGGGGGGGAATCTGATGCTGAGATCCAGAAGGCCCCCAGGACCTCTGAGCACCCAGGCATTGGTTCCTGGCCCCAGAGGAGCAGAGCCAGCTCTGCCTGCAAACATCACCCGAGGGCTGTGAACGAGTTTCCAGCTCATCTACATCACATCAGGTCCTTCAGTGCTCGTGAGGAGGTTTATACCAGCCCAGGAGAGATTCAGGACAGCTGCCACCCCCTGAACAGGCCAAATCTCCAGGACAAGACCAGCACCAGGATCCAACCAGGAGCTTATAAGGGCTTCCATCACCCCAGTTCCACTAACAACAGCTCCGTGCATGAGTTGGGTTAGCACAGCTGAAAAAAGATCCCACAACACGCCAGCCCAGCTTCTCTTGGGAGAGAAAAGGATCCCAAGGGAAACCTGCTGATATGTTCCTCATCCCAGCCGCCACGGTACCACAGGAGGAGCTCACAGATCTGGGCAAGGAGATCCTTGGAGTAACTTTTGATCAACTCTCTCCAGGTTCCATTTGAAACGGGCTTGAGAGCAGCACAAGCTGCTCTTTGAAGGAAGCCCAGGGATGTAGGATGCAGGATGTAGGGAGGGAGGCCCTTCAGCTGAGAAAGTGGGAAGGAGGGAAAGTACTGACAGGACTGATATCCACAGTTATGTCTCACAACACAGCCTTACCCTGCTCTCAGCAGGGAGGGGAGGAGGCAAGGAAAGGAGCAAGAAGTTGAACTCATTAAGCTTCTCTCTCATCTCAGGAGCTGGGACAGCTTCAGCAAGGAGGGTGGACTCGTGGGACCAAAGGACACTTGTTTCCATCCATTTAGCTCCCCACACCTGAGGTATGTTTGAACAGTCACTTCAAAAGCAACCCCCGAGGAAATCAGGCTGGATGAAGAGGAACCTCTACTTGTTGTTTTCATTTCTCTGTCTTTAAGCCACTTACGGAATTTCTTTTTAAGTGAGGGTCTGTGGTCTGCCTCAAAGAGCCTGCACTCCCCAGAGCCCAGAGCGGGGTGAGGTGGCCATCTGGAGCCAGCACTGCAGGGACTTGTGGCCTTGTGCTTCTCTACAAAAAAAGAAACCCTGCTCCAAACCGCCAGAATCTCTCTGTTTTCTGAGACACTGCTGCAGCAGGTGCCTCTCCCCCCTTTGCACCTCGGTTTTCTCACTGGTACATCACACAAAAAGCAAGGGGTGTTGACATCAGGCAGAGCTATCCTTGTGCCTTTCAACACTTGCCCAGTGTTTGAAGAATCCAGCATGGAAAATGCCTTTGAAGCTTCACATCCAGCCAAGAAGAGGCCAAGACAAAGGCATGGTCTATACTTTATCCTGGTCACATAATCATGGAACCACAGAACGGGCTGGAAGGGACCTCAAAGTCCATCTCATTCCATGGGACACCTTCCACTATCCCAGGCTGCTCCAAGCCCCATCCAACCTGTTCTGGGACACTTCCAGGTATCCAGGGGCAGCCACAGCTTCTCAGGGCAACCTGTGCCAGGGGCTCACCACTCTCACAGGGAACAATTTCTTCCTAACACCAGGGTGGTCAAGCTCAAACATGATGGAAGGGGGCTACAAACACACCCAAGGCCACAGAACGGGCAGCTGGAAAAGGTTTGCTGGGACAAACAGCTCCTGGTGTGGGATTGTGCAGACAGATCCCTTGCATGGACTAAATGGCAAAAGTTTTGCCTTTCACACACCACTCAAGAGCTGTTTTCCATCACTCCTCCTACCACAGCCCACAGAGGATACACACATTCTGCACCAGGTAACAAAAGCACCTGCATGTGCAGGGTAGTTTGGAGGGACAGGTCCATTTGCTCAGATGAAGACCACCTTGTACTGTCTTTAAGAACAGGGAACAACTTTAGGGTCACACACCTCAACAACAGCATTTGGAACTTGTGCTGGCAGCCCTCCTATTCCATGTTTGAGGCTGTTTCACACCACTTGCCAACACAGCTGGTGTTTGAACTGAAGGCTGGTGTGGGAGAGTTTTCCTGTTTCCCAGGACTAGAGAGATGTGGGACTAAGGCTATGGGCCCATAGCTGGAAAGAGCCAGGAAAACCTGATGGGACTGTAAACTCAGGACTCACACACATCCCCTTACTCCCACTGCAACTTCCCGCACATGGGGAGGCTGCAAGAGGAGATTTACTGGTGGCTGCCAAGCCAAATTGCTGCTCAGCTGAAGATTTATGCTGCAATTTGTAGTGCTGTTAAAATAGAATAGGAAGAGTGGTGGGGGAAGAGGAAGAGAGAATGAAAGAGAGGGGAGGGGAAATGGATCAGGAGCAACACCACAGCTCCAAAGCTGTCTGCTCCATCTCTCACATCTCCATTGAACTAAACACTCTGCATTTCCAGCTGCTGTGCTCCAGCCTTCAGACCCTGCAATGCCAATGCCTGGGCTCGCTTCGCAGCGGGGCACACGCAGGGTACAGTTAATAGAAATCCGTCCATCTCCACAGCACCTGAACTGTCAGGCTCAATAAATACAGCCGGCAGAGAATGGCACAAAAGGGACAGGGCATCTGCAGGCTGGTGGCTGCTCACATGACTTCCACACTGCAGCCACCAAGGACAGGAGAAGGGATACCCCCATGCCAAATGTCACCCACTGCCTTCTCATTCTGGCACTGGTTAAACACCATTCCTACCTGCTGAGCTAAATTATGCCCTGCACCTCCAGGAACTTGCCAGCTCTGCACACCAGATCTGGTGGAAAAGGGCTGTCAAGTCATGGATTGATATCCCTGCATGTGCACAGAGCCATGGGACTCCCCCACCGAGGCCCCCACTGCCCCCTCCTCTGAGGAGAAGCCAAGGAAAGGTCAGAGTGCCCTGCAGCTCCCAGGGAATCCTGGTTCTGCTCTGCACCACTGGGTGCTGACACACAGTCTCCAAAAAATCAAAAGCAAAACCTCTTTAGTGAACTTCAACAGAACAGCTTTCCTTTGACATCAGGGTAACTCCCCATGCCCTGAGCCAGCCCTCTGTCCTGTACTGCCAAAGCCATGGAGGAATTTCAGAATGACAGCCAAGGAAACTTTGCCCTTTCAGCCCCTGGGCATCCCCGCAGAAAGAGCCAGGCCAGGCTCATTCCTCATTCCAGAAACCACCCTAGGGCTGGGGGTTTCAGTTTACTGAGAGGTCAAACTATGGATCCAAACTGACCCCCCAGGCCCTGGGGAGCTCTCAAGCCCTGAAGGACCTCCTTGAGGTGCCCCAGCCAGCAATTGAGTGCAGTTCCTTCTTGCAAGGGATGGGAGAGGATGGGCTCCTGTGCACGAGTCCCACCAACAGCAATGGATCTGTTTGTGTGTGTGCTCCTGACCTATAAAGGTCACTTTTCCTTCTCATGTGCCTGAACTTTAGAGGGGACAACTAGCCACAGCTCCCTAGAGGCTCAGTGGGATAAAACACACTGACCTTCCTGTGGTTTGGCTGGGAATGCTTCATCATGCACAGCCTACTTGGCATTTTCATTTCCTGGCACTGGTGGCTTCTAGGACAGTCCTGTGCCAACCTTCAGTGCCAGTGTGCAGGTGAAATAGCTCTGGGTGTGCAGAGTTGATCCTGGCCTGTATCCTCTGGCACAGCATCCTGTGTAGGCAGTGACAGGGGCTCCCTCAGCACGTGATACCCCAGCTTAAAACCCTTCTGTGCACCTCCAGCCCCATCAAGCACCAAGTCAATGGTGCCTCAAGGCCACCCCGGGCAGTTGCCAGTCACAGATCACCCTCCAGGATCCCATCAGCAAATACCAGGCTACAGGAGGGCACAGGAGCACTGCAGGACACTAGAAGCCCACCATGGTCCCAATGCCCCAGCAAACACAGGTTCAACACATGAATCCATGCTTGGCCTCAGATTCAGTTTGGTGTCACTGTGCCCTTTCAAAACGGGGGCTGTTTGGGTTCTCCAGCCTCTTGGACACAGAGGGGAGGATTTGGTGAGTTATATGGAAGGGCCAGGAACAGAGCAGAACAGTGCTGTGCTGGGGCAGACTGAGCCACACGACCACCCAGCACCCCAACCTGCTCCTTCTGCTCATGCCCCAAGCTCTAGAGCTATTGCCACCTTAACTGAGCCAGCAACACATCTGGCTGACTCCTGGAGCAGGCAGACAGGCTGGAATTAGCAGGGAAACCCCTCCAAGTTATACTGTACCCTGGAGGCCTCCAGGCTGGGTAATTCAGACCGTAGCACTGCTTACTGCCTTGTAAAGATGACACACACTTAAGTGTTTTGACAGCTGGAATCTCGAGGATGCTCCTGGCTGGAGCACGTGCCATTAACCCTCCTGAGCCCAAGTGCCAGAGGGAAGCATCCTGCCAGCACAGCAACCCCAGAGAGGCCAGGCTTGGGCTGCTCCAACAGCTCAGTGTCCCTTCCCTGCAGCACAACACTGAGTTTTCTACCACGGAGAGCAGCTCCTGCTGTGGTTTAAAGCTCCTGAACCTCATCAAGTCACACACACGCTCAGAGACAGCCCTGGGTAAGCTCAGCACATGTACTCCTCAAGGACACCCTGAAGGGCATCACTGCCTATCTGCACGGGACAGAGGAGGAAGGAGCACACGTGCCCTGGAGACTGAAATGCTGCACCAGACACAGGGGCCCTGTCAGCTGCTGTGCCCTCCCCATCATACTGCCACCAAGAGCAGCCCCTGAGCAAGCCAGGGCTGCAGTGCCCGCACCAGTGTGCCCAGAAGACATATTTGCTGTAGGAAAACATAACCCAGGGAAAACAGATCACTGGGTGAAGCTCTGCTGGAGATTCTCTAGGGCGTGTGTAAAGTGCTCAGTGCCAGTCACTGCACATGCCACAGGGGCTGCTGGGCAAGACAGCAGCAACACCACTGATCAGTTCATTCTGTGCCATGGGCTGCAGCCTGAAGCTCCTGCAAAACCAAAGTCTTTCCACATTTCAGAAGCACCAAGTGTTTCCATGTTTGTCCCTCCCCACAGATGGACACAACAGCTGTGGGTAAGGCAGCAGGAGAAGCCTCAGCTCCCGGGCAGGGAAGGTACAGTTGGTGGCATGGGTCTGATGGAATGTCCCAGTGCTGCATGGGGCACATGCCAGCCAACACCAGGGCTCTGAATGAAAGGTGCCCTCTCCTTGGTGTACCAAGGAAGCAAGGGAAAAAAATACTGGTATGTATACACACACACACATCTGTCCATCTACCTACCTACAGCTTCACTTTTCCAAGGTAGGGAGATTAAAATCAGGTTTTAAGGAAGACAAAATATCCTGCTTGTGTCTGCCTTGTCCCCATTCCACAACTGGGGAATGTTGCTGAAGGCCAAGGAGCATGGACACCGTCCTCTCCCACCAAACGCCAGCAAGAGCCAGCCTCCCAAAATCCTCTTTTGCCGTAACCAACCTGCCACGCTCCAAATGCCAGAGCCCAGCTCTGTGTAACCACAAGCCCCAGTGTGCGATGCACAGGGAGCACTGGGAGCAGCAGGGCTGGAACCTGAGTGTCTGCAGAGCCAGCTGAGCTCTGCACTGCTCTGGGCAAGGGCAGGCGAGGCCCCTCCAGCTCCCTGCAAGCTGCTGACTTGGCAGCCTCCAAGCACCTGCAGCCCAAACTCTCCTCACCCCCCACACCGCTCCGGCTCTCCTGCTGCCAGTCCTGCCGCCATCCAGAAGGGCTTCAGGCTGCCTTCACACTCCACTTCCAGCTTCCTTCTGCTTTGGATGTCCTGCTGCAGCCTCAGAAATGCCATCTGTAACGCAGGAGCAGCTTCCTTCTCTTCGGATCAGTTCTCCACACCTCCTCACGGTGACCTGGAGCACCCGCCCCTCGCAGGGACTCGGTGATGCCCGGGGGTGCTGTGAGCTGCACTGGCTGGCAAGGGGTGCTGGCTGAGATCCTGGTGCCTTGCCAGGCAGAGCGGGAATGCTGGCAGGGTGAGAAACATGGGAAGGTGCCCAAGTCACAGAAAAGCCCAGGGCAGTTTGTTTGAAGAAGAGTGGCTGAAAAGGCACGGCCACCTGGATGGGTTGTGGGTCCCTGGGCAGGAACAGAGAGATGCAGCACAGCTTGGCAAATGCAAACAGCACCCAAGCAGGGCTCCCCCTTCCCCTCTGTGCCCTTCTGTTGGCAGTAGCCCCGTGCAGAGGGTTGTTTCATCCCAGGGAACAAAGGCCTGCAGAGGGTTCATTCAGCACAGCCTCCCCTCCACACACAGCACCAGGCTCCAGCCGCGCTGGGATCAAGGCGGCCTTTCAGGGACATGGGGCCAGGGATCATGGGGGAAGAGGCTGCAGGGAGGTGGGTGCAGCTCTGAGCATACCCCCCCCCCACCTCACTGTTTCTGACTCATGTTAAGTCAGAGATGCCAGCCCAGAGCCACCAGTGTCAAACTGGATTAAGTTACTGGTTGGAGAAATCCAGCACGTGCCTTTCACAGCAACCAGTAGCCGGTAATCTGAGAGGGAAGCAATGGGCTCTGCAGTGATCCCAGGGAACACTGGCTGCGGAGAGGGAAGGGAGCTCCCTGCCCACCCAGAGAGCAGGAGGATATTCCTGCCTTCACCCCTCCTCTCACAAGCCCACAGCCTGAGGTCAGTGCAGGCCCATCTCCCTCCAGGACAGACGCTGCACACTGTTAGGGGGATGTGTTTGCGGCTTCCATCCTGATCCCGAGAGAAGAAATAACCCTCCAAACACACATTTTCCTGCATTTCCTCGATCCTCACAGCAGCTCCGCCAGCTTCCCAAGCTTCCCACTGTCGTTACATCCCTCCACCAGCTCCTGCCAGAGGACTGAGACCATTTCACAACTCCAAGCTACGTGTGTGACACCTCTCAGAGGGACAAGCGATTTGCCATGAGACATGAGACCACGTTCCTCCCTAGGCAGCCAAAGAAAGCCAAAGGAGCAATGCAGAAGGGTTACTCTGAAAAAAAATATATCCCTGCTCTGGCTCCTCTTACTGTTCCCTGCTCTTAAAACATATAACAAACTCAAAAAATTCACCACCTACCAATTCCTCTCCCTCCCCACCCCCAACACACCTGGAAAAACACCGAATCCCAAAGGGCTCTCCCAGGCCCTCCACCCACACATTCCCACAGCACTGATTACCAGAGACCAGCTTCCTTCACAGCACAACTGCATCTCCAGGGTCTCTTCCTGAAAGAGATGAAGACTGGATCCATGCACAGCCAAAGCTGGATGCTAAACTCCTTCATGCAATGCAGCATCCAAAGCAAAACTCCCTAACACCTGCACTTGGAGAAGGACCTGAACCCATGCTCCTGGAGCAAAAGTGCTCAGCTCCTGCCGACAGGAGCATCCCCAAACCAGGTAAAGGTGCTGGTTTTTCCCTTCTCCAGGCTGGCACTGTTGAATGGACAGCTCTGCTGTGCTCTCCATGCTGTGACAGCAACATTGAGGCAAGAGGGTCAGGCATTTCTGCTCGGATTTGGCCAAGCCTGCTGCCTAAGACGAGGATATGCTCCAGCTGCCTCTGCCCTGGATTTGACCTCCTTTGAGGCAGGATGGCTCTTGTGGGACATGGAAATGAGGAAGGTTGGAGGGCACACAGGGAGCAAAGGGAGGTTTTGTTTGGGGATCTGTGGAGAACTCCTGTCTCCGCTGCTCTGCACCACCCTCCAAGTTATCCATGGCTCCAGAGCTACAAATAGCCCCAATTTAAACAACTAATAGGCTTTGTGACCGCTGGAGCAGCCAGCCTGGAGAGTGGATGGGCAGGGCTGGGAGCCTCAGGCAGATGAAACAGCATTCCATGCTGCCAACTCCTTGGCACTGCAACACCTCCTTGAGCAAGACACTGCTCCAGACACTGCGGGCTCTGGTGAGAACTGGTGAGCAAACAGCTCCAAGTTTGATTCCCATCAAACAAGTATGCACAACAACCTGCAGCATCTTTACTCAACCAAATCCCAGCTGAACTCCACAGCAGCTTCCAGAGGGAGCACAACCCGCACAGGGATGCATCCACCTCACTGAATGAAGCACCTGGGGAACACAAGCTCCACTCCCGTGTGATGAGCAGGCCTGTCCTGAATGTGAGAGCTGATGGTGCCCTCGTGGTTTGGAAGAGTGGCTCCTTTTTCCCTCCTCATCCCTCCTCTGTGGATACACAGAGCACGTGTTGGTGACCCCCAGCTGCTCCACAGCCACACCACAGCCATGTCTCTGTTCTCTGCATGGGGGCCTAGGAAGGGAGATGGACCAGCTGGACCCCAGAGATCCCTTCCAACCTCAACCGGTCAGTGATTCGCGAAAGGTGCAAAATAAACTCTCTGAGCACATCCAAATCCATGCAGGTTGCTGATAAAACCCAGGGATCTGTGCCTGCCCCATCCCAGGTCTGTTGGGGCACCTGTACCTGCTGAGACTGCCAGACCTCCCAAGGCCAGTGCCCGACCTGAGATCTGATGACAGCAAACAGAAGCAGGAGATCCCCAGGTGATTCCCTGCAGTCACCTGATGCTTTACCAGGAGCTTTTCTTCCCAGAATCTCATTTCTCTGGGCCCTGGTTTCCCCAACAAGAAACACACAGAATCATTTAGTTGGGAAAAGTCCTCCAAGTAGATGGAGTCCAACTGTTCCCCCAGCACTGCCAAGACCACCAGTGACCCATGTCCCCAAGTGCCACATCCACATGCTTTTTGAATGCTTCCAGTGATGGTGACTCCACCACTGCCCTGGGCAGCCTGACCATCTTTTCTGTGAGGAAATTTTTCCCCAATATCCAACCTGAACCTCCCCTGGCACAACTGGAGGCCCTTTCCCCCTGTCCGGTCCCTTGTTCCCTGGGAGCTGACCCTGACCCTCACCCAGCTGAACCATCCTGTCAGGGAGTTGTAGAGAGCAAGCAGGTCCCCTCTGAACCTCCTTTTCTGCAGACTGAACACTGTCCTGGTGTCCTCCAGACACTTCAGCTTGTGCTGCACTCAGAGCTGAAGTGCCACAGCACAGGAGGGTGGGAAGGAGCAGCACAGAGCCACATTCTCTCTCCACACAGCTCCCTGCCACACTTCCATAAGCCAGAGTCCCGTCACTAAAATCTCCACCAGCCTCAAAACAACTCAGAGCCCCCAGAAAAGGCCTGTGTGATGCTGCCCAGCAGTTGTGACTTGCTGCTGTTCATGTATATAAATCAAGGGCTCACAAACACCCAGGACACTCAGGCTTGCCTGGAGTTTCTCCCCAGAAGTAAGTGGTGCTTCTGAGGAGCAGGGGGTGACACAGCAAGTGCCCTCCCACCACCTGCCAACAACAAAAGCAGGTCCCCTCACTTCCCTCTAAAAGCAGGGAGATTTACATATTTTTAGCATACCCTAATAATAAAATAAAAGAACAATAAAAGAGTGTGTTCCTCCCTCCACCGTCATTGAAACCCAGAAGTATTTCATTCTGCAAAGGCTTTTACAGAAAAATATAAAGCCTTTGGGGAATGCTGTGGGAAAGCCCAGAAAATGAATATCCTCTGGAAGAGGAAGGAGTTCAGAGAGCTTCAGCCAAAGCCAGTAGTGGGCAGAGACACTTAGATCAGCTGCACAGACCTTGCAACCCTTTCTCCAGAAAGCCCCTCCTAAACAGAGTGAAATCCGGAAGTTCTCAGTACTCAACAGGAGCCTGTTCATGAATGCTGGGAGTGAGGAGTAGGTGAACAGGAACATTCCCTTAAATCTCACCAGGAAACAGTTCAGGAAACAGAGCCCCAATTCCCTCCTAACCCCTTACAATGTGGAAGGATACACCCTGGAGAGGTGCCACCACCACTTCCAGCAGCAGCAGGAGAAACCACCACGATCCCACAGCTCCCAAACTGTTCCACTGTGGCAGCCACAGCAATGGAGCCGTGTCCTGCTGCCAGCACCAGGCTTGTGGCACTGCCCCTTCCTGCTCCCAGCTCCAGGAAGGGTTTGGCACGTCGGGAAGCTTGGCCATGATGGATCCCCAAGCTCAGCTGAATGCTCCAACCCAACAACAGCCCAGGCCAAGCACTATCAAGCACATGAGCAAGATGGAGCCCAAGGGGACTTGTAGCTGAGCCAGAATTTGTCTGGCTGCACACAGGTATCAGGGCTGAATTTAAACCCAGCATCTTTGCCCTAAGCAGAGGTTTCTGCAGTCAGATCCCTGTAACATGCACCTAACACCTGGTACCTCCCATCTTACAGCAGCTGTGTCCTCCTGGCATGCTGGGAAAGGGACGGGCTCCTGGTTAAAGGCTGACACACAGAAAAAGACTGTGCAGCCCTGTCCAGAAAAGACCAGGGACTCAAATCTGGTTGTCACAAGTCTGCTGCTTCTACCACTAAGGCCCTTTTTCTACTCCCTCCTGTCTCCCTGTCTTCAGCAGACAGGGAATTCCACACCATCAGCCTCACCCAGGCAACAGGAGACAGTGAAGCCGCCTCCCAGCCTCTAAAATCTTGAAAGCCAAACAGCACTGATTTCTCCCCATATTCCCGCCCCCCACCACGAGGGGTGACTCCCCCAACTCCCCCATCAAGTACGGACCAAAGTCACTCGCTAAGTATTTGTGTCCCTGTTTTCCTGCCAAGGAAGGTTTGTGTTCATCCCTGAGACTGGAGCAGCTTGGCTCTGTGCTGCTCCACAGCAGCCAAAGCATTATCAGCTTTGAAGGCGGCTGCAGACAGGGACAGAAAATCAGCAGGAAAAGCAAAGTCTATCCCAGAACTGCTGCCCGGCCTCAAATTGGCTCCCCAATACTCCACTTCCTTCCTACACTCCATGACTCCGGGGACGAGGACATGCACAGGCAGGATACCTACCCTGACTTGTTCTATTGACTTACTTAATTTTTTAAAAGAACATATTTATCTGTTCCTCTCTGAAAACCAATCATCCACTGCTCCTTGGCCCTGCTATTCCCTGGGAGCGGCGGCCCTTTGATGCCTGGCAGCCTGGCTGATCTTAGCAGGTCTTTTGAACCCACTTCCATAATCACCGCCTGGAGCGAGTTCTTCCCACGCAACTCGCTGCTCAGTGAATCACGGCCGGTGATTTTCCTGTCTCCAGGAACCACGCAACACTGAGTCGGGATGAGTTCTGCTCTCCCTTTAGCAGGGGAAATAAGGAATTATCACAAAAGCCACTCCTGTCCCCACAGGACACCGGTGTTATCTGCGCCAAGACCGGCAGTTCCTGTTCTTGCCCCGACATCCGCTCCACCACCAAGGCTGGTTCTTCAGGAAATTTATTTCCACATGTCAAGATATCACTTAGTTCCTCAAGCTCCTCCAAGCGACAGACTTGGAGCTGTGAGCAGCCCCAGCTGCCACACACGAGGCTGCAGTGACACCGCCTTTTTTAGTGCCCAGGGCCAGGTGTGCACTGGAAGTTCCTAAATTTCAGTTCTGGCTGTGCATGGCCATACCAGGGAGTTCATCTGTGAGCTGAGACACCTTCCCCAACTCCTCAAGGCAGCAGAGGGAAAACCAGCAGTCCAGAAGGGCTAATCCTGCAGGAAGGACCCAGCTCTGTTTGCAGGATCTGTCTAAACTAGAGGGGACAAACCCCACAGCACAGATCACCGACCAGAGCCATGCACCAGCCACACAGGTTGGCACACACAGCAACAGAATTTGGGAACTGCACAAAATATCTTTTTTAAAGGTACTCAAGTCTATGCTAGTGAAACAACTTCTTGGTTTCACACTGTTCCCAGCTCAACAAGGAGACCCAAGACAGGGCCAGAAGGGAGCAAAGCCTGACATAGCTGGGAGGCTCTCAGAATCATGCACAGAGCTTGGGAAGCACATCCCAGGCCTTGCAGCAGCAGGAAGGCAGGAAAACGAGGACTGCACCACAGATACTGCACCATCATCACAGCAAACACCTCCAGGGGAAAGCCAGGACAGCTCAGGGACACTCAGAGCAAGCAGCTATTCCTAAATGACCAGCAGTTCCAAACAGACTCAAGCAGGTATGGACACCCATCCAGGCTGGAGTCCACACAAAGCAGGCATTAGGCAACGGCTCAAACGTTATCAGCACAAAACACGGCAGCCTCTGTAGCCAAGCCCCCAGGCAGAGGGGTTTTAGATGCTTTTTGACAAATCTCTCAACCTGTCAGAGGATGAATGCAGGAAGCCAGCCCTCCAACAACAAGACAAACTCCTCACTGCAAGTGGCTGATGTGGAAGGGGCAGAGGTAACAGCTCAGGGACACATCTGAGGTGCTGATTTCATCGAGGTGGGAAAGGAATTGAGGGCTGGAAACACTAATCTGTTTAAGAGTAATTCTGTTTTGGTGTGTTTCATTCTTGTGGATCTGTTATTCAAAAGCATTTCACTGCTTTTGCATGAAAACAGCTTCTCTGGCTCTTCTGAGTCCAGAAACTCCAGCAACTTATTGCCACCCAACCTGGAGACACAATCCTCCACCTGTGACACTACAGTGGGGTTGGGAGGCCAGAAAGAAGAGGAGCCACAAGAACATGGCAAACAAGGAACTGAGATCCCATTCCCAGGCAGCCACCTTGACAATTTAGGTGAGTGAGGAAGAGCTGGGATAAGTCCTGCAGTCCATTCTGCAGGAAACATCAGCCACCCTGTGTAAAGCCAGGGTTTGGCATCACTCAGATCAGTGGGAATTTGGCTCTGGCTTCCCAAGGAACTGAGCCTCTGAATGAAGGGACCCAACACTCAGTAGGATGCAAAGCAACTCGTGTCCCAAAGGCAGCGCCCGGACTGAAGCTGAGAGGTGAGCAGGCGAGCGGGTGAGCAGGTGAGCAGGCTCCTTCCCCTCCTCCTTACCTTCGCAGCCGGTGCTGTAAGTGCTGGTGCTGCCGCGTTATAAGGGCACTTTCCCACACGGGGCCACCGGGACTGCTCCTATACCAGCCCACGGCCGGGTGCCCCGGGTAGGGCGAGCTACTGAAGCCATGGTCCGACTCCGTCTCTGCGGCCAGCGATGAGGCAGAGCTCCCCATGGTTCCCCCCTACCCAGGCCACGCTGAGATTTAGCCTAGGTTAGGTCCAAGCCAGTGGCATGGGCAGCTCGGGTGGAACAGGCGAGGCGCTGCGGCATGGGCTGCTGCAAAGATCCCAGCACGCTGGAGAAAGGAAGGTCGGTTCTGATCAGAGTTGGAAAAAAAAACAACAAACAAACACAGAGAAAGGGGAAAAAAAAGGAAAGAAAAAGAGAGAAAGATAAGGTACGATTTCAGCAACAACCCTCCAGTTTTAAAGCCTAACAATGCATGCTCTGATCAGGGTCCCCATCCCAGAGCTCACTGGGATGGGAAGGGCTGTGTCACTGAATCCAGCTTTTGCTGCTGGAGATGGGGAGTGTGGGGGCTCTAGAAGAAGCTCCCCCCAAGGTGAGCACCAGGAGTTCCCAGGCACAGGGAAGCACCAGCTGATGGAGGGAAGCACAGCAGAGCCCAGCACAAAGCCCTTCACAACACGGGAAAGAAGCAGAAAACGGGACAAGCAGGCCCACGTGGAGCCCAAACCAGCAGCCCTTGGGGACCACACACACCAGCTTAGTCTGGACTCTGACTGGCACACCAGTTTTAGTTACCTCTGCTACAAGGACTGGATGGCTTGTGTGCTTACATGTAAAATAAAATATCCCTCTTTTCCTGTTTCCTTCTAACACCCCAGTAAGGCTGGAACTGGACAGACTGGGGATCTGCACAAGTATTTTCTATGACTATTTATTTTCAGCTCAAGCCAAGTTTCAGCTGATCCTGAGCATGCCCTTACCCACAGAAGCAGGTCTGGGACTTTGCTCATCCGTTTCTTCCTCTCTCTTTCCTACTTTTTGGAATTTATTCCTCAAGCATCCCCACAATTAAACTCCAGAAACATTTCATGTCCTCTGGTATTCAAAGAAGTTTAAACACACACGTCTCTCCTTCAAGTGAAAAGGCAGGACAATCTCGATGCATGTCAGGAGCAATGGATCAAGGTAACATTTAACAGAGCAAAAAAGAAGAAGCAAGGAAGATGGAAAAATTAGCACAGCTGAGCTTATTCAACTACCCACCAGGATTGAAGGAGATGAATGAACCACAGAAAGACCTTTGCGAAGAAACCACTTTTGCCATAAAAAGGCTGAGATGAGGAGTTCTAAAATACAGTTTTTCAATCCCAGGATTGATCTAAGGGATCAAGAAAGGCCTTGATAGATAATAGACTCTCAAAAGCAGCAGCTCAAGAAGCAGGTGCAATTTTGCTACAAGCTCAATACCAGAATGTGCCTGCATTAGGTCATTAACTGGAGAATGTTAACTGCTCTGTCACAGTCTCTGCAGCCTACAAAGCCTGGACTAACCAAATAAATCTGAAAAAAGCACAAGAACACAGTCTTCCCTACCTCCTCCTTGCTGTAATTGGTCTGCCTCACTACTGTACATCAGCCTCACACCCCCATTATCCAACAGCAAGGTTTCACTGATTTCCCAGATCCAACCAAAGTGGATCCCTGGCGCTTCCCCTCTCATTTCCTGCTATTCAAGCAGTTAATTTGTAACAAATCTGATTTTCTGGCTAAACGAAAGCCACGAGATGTGAGCGGAAGAGCACTTCCCAGTATCATCATCTCAGTCTATCTGGAGACATCAGTCATCCCACACCTGTGCTGTCTCTGGCTCTTCCGCCCCATCCCGGGGCCCCTACGTGCTCCAGCAGCAAAGGCACAGGGGATGCAACTCTGACACCTACTAGAAGAACAAACTGTGTCTTACCTCAAAACTCGGGTTCTATCATGATAAAGTAGATAAATAAAGGCAAGATGGGTAGAACAGCCTCTCACTGCAGGCTAAGCCAAACAGAGGAAGGATGCCCAGGCGTCAGCAGCCTTTTTCCCCCTTGAGCTGGCTTAAACTGCCACATAAAGCACTTCCACAGCCTGGTTCAAGACCACTTCCTCAAGCTGGTAAAGCAGAACCCTTTGCTTCCTCCTCCTGCCCATGGGAACGCCAGTTTTAGCTCATCCCAAGAGGAGACAGACATGCCTGCTGCCCGCATCGCTGCCGGCTCCCAACGTGGTGCTGCTCTCCCGGCCCGTCTCCTCCGCCAGCTCCACACCAGGGAGCCAAACAGGCAGCTCCACTCCACAGGGAGGGGAAAGGCTGGGAGCTCTGCTTTAAAACCTGCAGTAAAACCCCATGGTGGGTGGAGTTGGGAGAGGAAGGGAGCTATAAATAGGTGGAGGATAACCTAGCTAAGTCGGAGTGATCTCCGAGACTGTCTGGTCTAACTGGGCTGCTTGGCTGTGAGTGCTGCGTGAAATCGGATTTCTCCAGGCAAAGCAGTAAATCCTTCTCCTCAGGGTCACCCTCATGCCAGGTGAGAGCAGCCAATGAATGCTATTGAAGGGGGAGCGTTGACCAAAGGTGGGGAGAGGGAGAACCAGTTTGAGAACAGGAGTGGCGGCAGCCCAATGCAAAGCACGTACGTGCTCACCATGCTGAGCCCCAAAACGCCTTTGGCCAACACTAAGCAAATGAGGAGCCTCCAAGAAGTCAAGGTGAGAATGGCAACTACACCCCAGCAAGGGAAGGGGGCAATTAAAGAAGAAGAAAGCCTCTCTGGAAGCACTCGTCCTTACTGTTGAGGAATTTCTGCCACTGGGCAGGGAGATGCCCCAGGAGATGACCTGCAGGCACCTGGCTGAACAGGGGAGGCTTCAATCACTAAAAGGGAGCTGCCAAGAGTTCCTCTGTCTTGGCAGGAGGCAGCAGGATTTTTCCTCTAATTAAAAAAGCACTGCTTCCACCTATCTAATCTGGAGAGGAAGCAACAATGTGAACAGATTGAAGTGTCTTGAGAAGGGTGGATCTCACTCATGGAAATTACCAGTTAAGCACCGTAGCAAGATGATGAGTTGGATTTTGGTTTTCTGCCCCTCACAGCTGCAATAATTACCAGGTTTGAACTGATGCTGTATAACTGCTCCCAAAACATTGCTTCCAAAATAAATCCAGGTTTGATCTCACCACCCCCAAGCCCCTCACAGCCACTTGCCCTGATCTGTGGTACGTGATGCAGACCCTTCCTCAAATTCCCCACCAGACCCTGAGCAGCAGGCATGTACAGCGTGTGCAGGACAGAAAAGCTGTCCCAGGGAGCTCTTCCTGCTGCCAGGACAGCAAAGCAGCTGCCTGGATGCTTCCAGATAACCTTATTCCTCCACATCAGCGAGCAGTGCTGACCCTTCAGGCCCCAGCTCTCATGTCACAGCAGAGCAGGCAGGAAGGGTGGGGATCTACCCAACCCCCCTTCCTTCCCTCCAGTTTCAAAGTAGGTTTTGGCTCTGAAGAGAGCAAAAAAAGGAAAAAAAAGGAAAGAAAAGAAAAGGGAACTAGCCCACGTGTTTCAATGCATCTAGGAAGTTGCAGGATCAACTTTTCCTAGCATCAGCCCCAAGCTCTGCCCTTGGCATGCAGCAGGAAGAAGAGACAGAGGTCCCTTGAGCTGCTGCAGTCACTGAGGAAACAGTGAGGCAAACTCACCCCAGCTGGTCCCACGTGCCCCTCCTTGTGATGGGATACCCCCACACTCCTTTTCCTAGTAATTTATTGATCCCTGTGGCACGAGCCAGCTTTGCTCCTGCTTGAATTTTCCAGCCTCTCTTGGTTCTCAGCCTTGCAAACTCAGGGACAAGACTTTGCCACTTCATTAATTCCTCCACTCCCCAACCTATAAATCAAGTCAATTCTGAGCTACTCCCTTGCTCCAGGGAAGATCCAGGAATGAAAATACCATCAGATGTACTGAACTCCAGGCAGCTCTGGTCTGATGTGTGGGCCAGCAGCTGGCCCAGGAGAAGGCACGCCATGTACCTGAGGGAAATACATCCCTCAAAGCTGTGCCCAGAGGAAGCTGCAGGAGACTTTCTTCTAAGATTGAAGGAGAAGTACCAGCCCTTCTCCTCCCTCTGCTGTGGGAGCTCCTCTGCCTGTGGGCTGACTAAGATCCACAGAATGTCCTGACTTGGAAGGGACCCATAAGGATCATGAGTCCAACTCCTGGCCCTGCACAGGACTCCTCAACAATCCCACCCCATGTCTGAGAGAGTTGTCCAAACGCTCCTGGCTTGAGGCCATGACCATTCCCCAGGGAGCCAGATGTGCTAGGACCTGGTACCACCCTCACCAGCCAAGGAGGAGCTCTCTGCCTTCAGTCCCATGTAACCTGCTGCTGGCAGGGAGAAACCAGGACTCCTGAGGAGCTCTCATTGTCCAGTGCCCACACCCAGCCCTGGAGGAGCAACCTCCTCTCTGGGGACTGCAGGATGCGACTCACACCCTTCAACTCCAAGGAGCTCAGAGGCAGCTGGAGAAGCTGGGGCTGAGTGGGGACATCGAGCTGGAGACAACCACTTCAGACATCCTGAAGGAATGGCCAACCCTTGGCCCCTCACCAATCCTGCCTCCATGCACAGCAGATCTTCCCTGAAGGAGGCACGTGCTCAGGGGGGCCAGGGTAAGCAGGGAATGGTGTGCAGGGCTGGGAAGGTACACAGCACGAGACATGGCAGCCTAAGAAGGTTATAAAGTCACAGAGCAGGTTAGGCATGGCATAGCTAAGGATGCAGAGTGGAGTGTCTGACGGTGTCAGGCCAGCCAAGGAAGGGAAAGGAGCGCAAGCATTTGTGTGATGCAGCCAGCCCCAGCTCCAGGCAGGGCGGCAGGACCTGAGGATGCGCAAAACCAGGCACCAGCACCAAGAAGAGCATGGCTGGAATTCAGCAGGCTGAGATGACCCTGGGAAAAGATGTAACCCCAAGAGAGGAAGGGCAAAATCCTCTCTTTTTCCACAAGGCAGCAGGGGAAGAGCAGACAAGCAACAAGACACCCACATCAGGCAGACACAGCACTGAAATCCAAGCTGCAAACGCCGACACAACGAGAGCTCCACGGCTCAAGAGCAGCAAGAGCAAGCGAGCTGGAACACTCTGTGCTGAGCAGGTGTCGTGCACACAGCTGGGGACAAGACAAAGTTTTGCTGCTCCTTCTCCCTGCCCTCACCTGCCAAGCCAGCCCAAATGCTGCAGTCTTGTCAGCAAGTTCCAATTCCTTGCAAAGCTTCTGGCAGGGAGGGGTGGGAAGGCACCTCCAAGGACAGACTGAGGCAGAGGTGTAACAGGAGGGATGGGACAGTGGTTGGCACATTCAGCTGGGATGGAGGAGGCTTTTTCAGCCCACGTGCTCCACCACAGAGCTCCCCGTGGTTCTGTGACTCAGAAACCTCTGCCTTACCTGCCAGGGCCAAGGAGTCCTCAGGTGTGACAGGCAGTGTGCAAGCACTGCAGATGGAAGGACACACAAAAGGGAGAAGGGGGAAACTCACCCACCCAAATGTTTGTTCTGGGGCAGAGGGCTGAGGGAAGAGAGTCAGATATTCTGGCCTTGGAGGAAATTGAGGGGACAGGAAGCTATAAGTGAACTGTTTTCCAGATCCTGGTGAGAAATAAGGCTGATACACCACTTGCAGAGATATCATTAGCTGAAGTGAACTGTCTGGAAGCAGATTTCCAGATGGGCTCTTAATGAGGTAACAAGATAATTGAACCTGGAGTCCTAGACCAGCACAGAACAGGATCTCACGCTCTATGCTACAAAGTCCAGAACAGCAGCACATGTCTCTGGCTTCAGACACCAACATGCAAAGGCAAGCTTGAGGGTCTTTACCTTCTTTCAGCTGCCTTGAAACTGGTTCTGGCCCAACTTTAGCCCAGAAGAAACTCACACACAGCAGCTGAGTTGGGCTAAGCTGCATTTAATGCCCAGCACTGACTCTTCAGAAGTATGCAGGCAGAGGAAGAGGTGTCCAAAGCCTGAAGTGATAGATTGACAGGAAAAGTAGACGTATTGCAGAGCCAGCTTAGCCACAGAGCAACTACCATCAAAGTCTGAACAAAGTTTCCTCTTCTCCCTTGCACTGGACGCTGTAAACCAGTGACAGATAATCCAGGGAGCTACTGGAAATCTATCCCAGTCACTTTGAGAGAGGGGATTACACAGATCTGAAAGGGCAATCAACATCTTAATCATAAGCTGCAGGGAGAAAGAGAGGAAAAGCAGGAAGGTTTTTTCAAAATAAGGGTTAAGTTCAAACCTCATCTCCATTGACAACTGCGAAGCAGTTTCTGAACAAGCATGAAAATGGCAACCAGGGCACTGCTGCAGAAGGGTCTGAGTGCACACACGTTTAAGAAAACCCACACAACGAAATCCCTCCAACCCCAGTGCTCTATTATGTCAATTAACTCTGCTCCAGTGAAGTGCAACGAGCCGCGTTCGTCCCGCAACTCCCGGCCAATTGTGGGTGACTCCGGAGCGTCACCACGGCGTGGGTGGGCTGGCAGGGCCCTCCCAGCACCAGCAGCGAGGAAATGCCACAGAGAGACTCACAGGAGAAGGAACAAAACAACACAAGCCACAGCATCCAATCTCGGGAAGCTTTACCAGCAGATCTCATTTCCAGATCTTTTCCTCCCCGTGTTCATAATCCTTGCAGCAGAGTTCTGTCATCCTACTCAGCTCACAGGCTGCCCCAGCTACAAAAGATGTCAGGCTGAAAAATCACCTCGACAGACTGCCTGCTGAGACCAGTTGCATTATAAAAACAGGAAGCTCTTGCCTGCCTGCTCCCAATATGCTATGGATTTAATGGGAAGGAGCATACGCAGGGATGCTTTGCAGGAAGAGCACACACATGGGACTCTTGCCAGGAAAAATGCATCTTGAGTAACACATGTGCTCTTAGTTTCCTCTTTTTTCAGAAAGGTTTAACTACACTCTGAGCTACCCAGCAGCAATAAACCACTTTTTTCCCCTCTTTCTCACTTATAGCAGAGTGTTGCTTGGTAAACAGCAGATCTTCCTGTCTGAGGCTGTGCCAGCCTGTGCTGAACAGAACTGTTGTTATTGCACATTCACAGCTAGAGATAAACATGAATAAGAGCCACGAGTAAGAGCCAGGCACTGGTTCTTCAGTACACTGCTTTATCAGGTTCCCCTTGATTCAAACGTTTCTGACATCCCTCCCTCCTGAAGGGGCAAGATGGCACAAGTAGCAAGGACAAACATTAAAAAAGAAGACAGAAATGACAGCAGCACAAAAAGTGCTCTTCTGTACTCGCCAATATTCACAAACTGTGCAGCTCACAGCTCCACCTGCACATGAAACACTCAAAAGCACAACAAGGAAACAAACGGGCCCAGCCAACCCAACCTGCCCAAATGGGAAAACAAAGCAGCCTTCAGCACATTTCTCAGGACAAATCTCCACCCAGGGCCACAACTGCTGCAGGACATAAAGGTTACAGAGAACCAGGGAAGGAAAAAAATGTGCAAGTCATCATCTCATCTGCAAGCTGACACTCTGCAATGACACAGGCACAACAAACCAACCCAGGAAAAGTGAACACTGGAAGTGTGAGGAGGGTTTCTAACCTTTCCAAGAGCAGATCTCTGGACCAGCTGCTCCAGAAGCACTGAGGAAAAAAGCACAGCAAGAGTTCCAACAATTAGTTCCTGGACAAGTTCATGACCTGCAAGAGATGACTGCCCATCTTCAGCAGCACGGAACTGGACCTGGTGACCCATGAAGTTCCTTCCCCCCCCAATCACTCAGCACCCCAAATTCATAGAAGCTCAGACACAGCACAAACACGAGGTCATTCCCAAAAGGACAGCAGGGATTGTATCCTCAGATCATGCTAAGCTGACAGATAAGCAGATGAAGAGCTGGCCACTGCAGAAGGGAGGGCAAGAGAATTGCAGCAAGAAACGGTCTCACAGCCAGTGAAAACTCAGGGCACAAACTTGGAAAGCAAAGTCTGAGGGGCAGGAGGTGGAGATGTCCCCTGAGCACACTGTCCCCAGACACTCCAGCCACAGCTTTAATGCTAACACAGATTAGACAGACAGTAAATATATAATTTGCCCAAGCCACATCCAATCACATCCCTTCCTAGAGATAGCTCCAGTCCCCACTGCAGTGCCCTACCCAAGCCACACAAGCAGCAGCACCTGGGTGTCTCCTTCTGCCATTTTCATGCAATTTGGCCTTCCCTGGCTTTCATCAGGCACCACGTCCCAATTTCCAACCAACTGGCCTAGATTTAAGCCAACACATCTCTGGCTGTGCCTCAGGCAAGCGCAGAGGTGGGAGAAGCCTGACAGACAACGGTGTCATTTGGCATTTCCATCACAAACAACCAAGGGATAAAAGCACAAGAATTGCTGAGAGCTGCACAAGAGGCTCCTGCCTTCCCCAGGAGCACAGGGAACCAGGGGAGAACAGGGAAGTGGGACAGACTCGGGGGGAAGAGAGAAGTTCCTCTTCTACAATCACAGAATCACAGTGGTTTGGGTTGGAAGGAACCTTAAAGCCCATCTCCTTCCACCCCCTGCCACCTTCCACTGTCCCAGGTTGCTCCAAGTCCCATCCAACCTGGCCTTGAACACTTCCAGGGACGAGGCATCCACAGCTTCTCAGAGCAACAGGGAAGCACAGTTCAGCACAATCATTTAATGCAAAAGCACTGCATTACTGCTTACCCCTCTCCACCTCCAGGTGACCCCTGAAAAACACATGAATCCTTCTGCACACTGATGTGGCAGCCCTGCCAGTGCTTCTGTTTGGAGGCTACACTGTATTGAAATGATAGGTGTGGAGTAACACCTGGTACAATGAAGTGATACAACCAAAACAGTGCCTGACACCACCACAACTCTCCCCTCTCCTCACCAGAGTGGTTTTACTGGCTCACTGTCTCCATCACAACCGGCTCCTCTACAGCTACACCAGTACAGCTGGAATTGTAGGATGTGTTCAATTACACACACCTTAAGCAATATTTTCTGGGAACAGTCATTTGAACAAACACAATGGTCATATGAGGAAAAGGCTGTACTCTGAGAGGGCTGAAACACAATGCAGATGGTTTGAGTAATGGTAGAGCAAAGGCAGCCAGGCCACCTGTGGTACCTCCAGCACAGGGAGGGAGCTGGGCTTTAACCAAGGGCTGCTGGCTGCATCCTGAACCAAAAGGGCAGATGGAGAGGAGATCATGTTACTGGAGTCACTCCCAAATGCCTTGCAAGACACATCCAGCTGCCTGAGCCTTGTGTGGTGCTGCAGACCCCCAGCCTCCCCTCCAGCAGGATCTGCTCACTAAGACATGGCAAGGTCAGGCAACAGGAACAAGGGCAGTAGCTTTTGGAAGACGTTCCAAGGCTGCATCAAAACAGATCCAAGAGCAGGAATGCCAGCTCATCCCTCTCACCCCTGAGAACAAGCCATGGTGCAGATCTGACCAACACCTGCCTGGTGACAGTCACCACTCAAACACCACAGTGCTCATGGCCCAGCCTCACTGACCAAAGCTATGAGAGGTTCCTGCAGACCTTCTGCTGTGGCTGGACATGAACATCACACAGAGACTCCAGCTAGTCCATAAACATCCAGACAGACCAGATGGGCCAACATACAGCAAGCACTAGTGTCCATCTGATTAATCCAAAGCCCCAACCTGGATGAGGCCACGTCAACCTGGAACATTTGAATCCAAGGACAACACCATCACACGCTGCAAGCGTATCCTGAAGGTCCAAGCTCAGACTGGCTTCCCACCACCTCGTTCTGCCTCCACAGCTCAGCCACATGAGGCACAACACAGTCACCTCTCTGTCCCAGTGGGCTGGGAACTGCCACGGCTCTGTGGTTACTGCAGGCAAAGCTATGCAGAGTTCCTTAATTTATTGCCCTGCCCTTGCACTGCCTCAAACACACCCTGGGACAGTCATGCAGTTTCCACTACTTAAGATTGCGAGGTGCTGGAAGACCCCACAATTTCTCTTCCACTCTCACAGTTTCTTCTTCACCATAAGAAAACCAGAGGACATCAGTATCCCCACGCATTTGAGCACACAGCCTTCACACAGACGGCATGGAAACACTCAGAGAAGGAATTCAAACAAGGAAGAAAGACAAGAACGAGAGGCATGAGAGACACGAAGCGAGGTAACTGTGCTCACAAACCAGAGGAGAGAAGGTCTCCTTCCTTCCAGCCCCTCCCAGCCCAGCCCAGAGCCAGCTGAGTCAGAAAAGCCTCTCACCCAACACAATTCCTGCTTGGCAGGTCCAGTGCCAGTCGGTGTAGAGTCAGCCTGGTGTCCCTGGACCCGAGCAGCCGCTACTGGCACCCACTGAGTGGCCTGGCTGGAGGAGCATGCTAGAAGGTCCCTGCACCAAGCACTGGGAGCACACCAAGCCAGGAAGGAGAGGCTGCCGTCCCAAGCTGCTGGACAGAGAGTGAAAAAAGGCACATAAGAATAAATGACTGCTGAGACTCCAGGCCCATCAGCATGGCACCAGCAGAGATAACCAACCTCACATTTTTGGTCCCTCAATCAGCATCCCCTTGAACTCCAGTTCGCGGAGGGCTCTGCACTTCCTATGACATCCAGCTGGGGCTTGGTCCCCCCTGGAGACAGCTTTTGGGTCAGCTCAGACTCTTCACTCGTGCTCTCAGAACCCTTGGCCGTGCCTTTATGGTTCCATGCCCACCACAGGCCTCACTCCCTGCCGGCGGCCGCTGCTCAGCATCCTGGTGCGAGCTGTCATCGGAGCAGGGAACGCCACACCTCGGGAGCACAGCGGGATGGAGCACAGCAGGATCGTGTGGAGAAGGACTCCGGACAGCTCTCAACAATTAGCAACAGGCCAGGATGTCCCGAGGGGCCGGATGGGAACGCAGCGATGTCTGGCGGGGCACGCTGCCTGAATGTTCAAATACAGAAACAGATGTTAATTACTCTGCATAGCCAGGACACCATTAGCAGTTACATCTCCTGGAGATTCTGAAGTACAAATTCCTCTGATTATGCCAAACGTGCCCATCCCACCCCCAGAAGCCATGACGTTTGAGTAGTTGCCTCGGCAAACCTCCCTCCTCCGAGATACTTCCCCTTCCTCCTTCATATTCTCTACTCTCAAAACAACCTGTTCTAATGAAATTCCTACTTTGGGAAACTGCTGCCTCCTTTGGGATGGGCTTTTAGCAGATGGAGGCAATATGAACCCTTGTCCATAAGTGTCTGGCTCTCCAGTACGTTCTTACTTCCTCTATTTTAGGTTGGGGAGGGAGCACAAAAATAAGGATTCAGCTGGCACCATGTGATCACTGAGCCTCTTTAGGAGCATGGCAGAGCAAGAGACCCCATTCTGCCCCCTCACCTTGCTCATCATCCCCACAGCCACACCATCAGATGCAGCATGGTACCCTTGGGGTAGGTGATGGTGAACTCACAAAGAGCTTTTCTCTTCCAGCACTCCCCACCACTGACAATTCCAGGCTGCAGGGAAAAGACGCCCTGTGGTGAACACCTGGACAGGTGCTGCTAATGGAACCAGAGCAGCAAAGGGAGGGTGTACGGAATGGGTAAGGGACACCACTGGGGGACCAGTAATGAGTAGATAAGGATTCAGGAACCCTTCAGGTTCAAAAGGACCACCCTGATCCTTTTAGACCAAGGATCTGTGCAACTACACAGGGAATTCCAGGCCCACAGCACCTCCAAGGCACTCACTGAGCTGCTCCCACACTGGAAAGGCGGGAGATTCAGGAGAGCCAACGAGGGAGTAGAGACCAATACCAGCAGACAGAGCAACCCCCAAGTGCCACATCACATCATTTTCCTTGCAGGAGATGTGTTCACATGCCATGGGATAGGAAGGGAAAGCACTCAGCATCCAGCAGCTCAGCAAAATCTGCTGGGCTGGGCTGGAATTCCAAGGACTTCCCGAGCTCTGCCTGCCGGCCAGAGTCTGCAGGAAGGAGACTGACAAGGGCGAGCTGGAGAGCAAGACCTTGACCACATCAGTGCTGCAGCCTCTGTGGATTGTAGAGCTGCCACAGGAGAGCACAGAGCTCAGCACACACGGACCCTGGTGCTGTGCTTCCACTTCCACGGACCAGCACAAACACAGGGGATCTGCTGCCCAGCAAAGTTGTCCGTGAGTAACTTTCTCTGCAAACCTTTTCGTCACAGGAGCAGAAGGACACAAGTTGGGAAGCTGCCTGTGATACCCTCAGTAAACTGAAATCACCTGGGCTGAGACTGGGAACAAGATGCTGAAGGGGAAACGTTGGTGTCACAGGAAGCACCACATTAGAAATGCAGCTGGGCAGCATCACTGGAGGGGACAACAGCTTTTTGTAAGGTCTTGGTCTCTATTTCACCAAATTGAGAATGCATTGATAACCCTGAGGTTTGGCAAGGGGCAGGACACCAGCTCAGTGCCCTGACACGGTGTCACTGTCACCGTCCCTGATGCTGAGCCTGCTCAGGCCCACTGTACTCCCTACAAAAGGGGCTGCACTGCAGGAACAGAAAAGCTCTTTCTTTTTTTATGAACACTCATTAGAGTTTACACTGCTGGCAAAGTGTGGAGGCACGCATTTCTGGAGGAACAGAGATATGGTTCCAACACTGGTTTTAATGTGCAAGCCTAAAGACTCGGCTTCAGTTTTTAGAAATCAAACTTGATCATCTCAAGCTGGCAAAAATAGCCCCATGTTCCCTTGAGTTATTTTCTTTTCAAATAGGCAGGGTACAGCACAATAGGAAATATCAGCAGTTATGTATTCAACCTCCAGAAACCCAACAGGCCAATTCCAGCAACCCATGGCAGTTTTCCAATCCTCCCTGATCTATTTGCTGGAGTTAGCCTGAAAAGCAGGCTGCCCCCGAGCCATTCAGCAAACTCCACGTCCCACTAATTACATCAATATAAATGTATTATCTTGGCTGTCAAACACGGGCTGCCTGAACAGGACAAGGCTCTGCCATGGAAATGCAGGAAAACAATTGCTCTTTCTGCTGGTGACACATTTCTCTGGATCCTATTTCCTTGCCAGGGCTCCCCCTTCTCCCTTCTGCCCGGGCACCAGGGTACCAGCGTTTTTTTCTTCCAGAGCGAGAGGAAATGGCACACAAAAACCCTCCTCATCTTTTAAGCAACAGAACACCAACGAATTTTTGGGAACACCACTGGCATTTCCTATCAGCCAACCCGAGAGCTGTCAGCACACGGGGAAGGGAGCTGTGAGGGCAAGAGTTAAATGTCTCTTGTGAGCAGGCAGCAGCTCTTCTGCCTCTCTTGGCTTCCTCAGCTGCCATTGCTAAATGCAAGGCAAGTGTCAACACTCCAAACAGCAAATGTGACAGAAATTCGGAGCAGCCTGCTCCTCCCTGCCCAGCTCGGTGACTGCGGCCTGGAGAGGAGGGAGTCTCTCAGGAAGGCTCCAACAGCAACCAGCAAGGTTGAGGCAAACACAGGCAGATCCAGAGGCTTCCAGGGAGCAGGGAGGGAGCTCGCTTCGCTCCAGAGAGTGGGATTATGACGGAAAATGAGGAGGAAGCCACTGACTCACCTGTCCCACCCGCATAAGCAGCTTTCCCACTGAAAGCTGCACTGTGACCTTGCTCAAAACCCCAGGTTCCAGCAAACTGGGGGCTCACAAGGTTCCCCCCAGCTCTGGGCACTGGGAGAGAGCCATGGTGGCAGGACACTGGGCTGACACACACTTTCCAAATCCACCTCCTCTGACCGCAGGCAGCCACAGGCCCTCACTCCAGCTTCCCTTTGCTTCATAAAAACCCTCACTTGGAGAACTGCCACAGGGGTCTGGTCCTTCCCAGACCCCTCTGCTCATAGCAAGGATCAGAACGAAACCAGAAACAACTAAGCCTGGATTCAGATGAAGCAGGAAGATGGGAGGAAAAAAGCATTTCTCCACCTGGGAGCAGATGATGTTCCTGCCAGCAGGGATCAGCACGACCATGGACACACAACACAGGCTGAGTCTCTCTCTAGATCTCACGTGCCAGCAGTGCAAACTTGGAAAGCTCCCACAAAACCTCTGGGACAGAGGAGAGCAGCATGTTTTCCACAAGTTAAAGCCAACTGCACTCAGCTGGCTGAGGGAAGACCAGGCCCGTGGCCACTTCCCTCTGCAAAGCCAGCGGAATTCCGAGTAAAGATAAAGGGAGCCCAGAGCAAAGATAAGGGGGGAGCAAGCCAGGAGAGTGGGGGGTAATCAGTGCATCTGCCAAGGGCATGCAGGCTCCTCCATGGGGTCATCCAGCCCTTCCGCCACCATGAGACAGCTCCGAGTCTGGGCACGACGCCTGACCTTTTTTACGTGCAACTTTAGCACTTTTGAGTTGTTTTCCAAGATTTATTCCGATTCAGGAGACACCGTGCCTGGCCCACGCCTCCAGTTCCCTTATGCACCAAGTCATCAGGCTGGAGGAGGCTGCTCTCCCTCCTGCCAAAGCAACAGGGCTCAGCAAACCCAGCCAGTCACATCAAACCTTCAAAGGCCTCTCCAGCCATTCAGCCCCTCCCAGGGAAGGGAGCAATGTTGGGTCTTGCCTTCTGCCTTCAACTGCTAAAGCCTTGGACACAAATAGAAGCTGATGCAACTTGAAACGAGTTAATATCCCCACATACATAAAATCAGGGTAATTTGAATCATGCCTCGGACATGTTATGTTCAGGCAGAGCTCAGCCCCGCTCTGGTTCACTCAGGGGCACAAGCCAGACTGCTCAGCAGGATCTCAAAAAATGGCCAGACAAAAGCCACCAGCAGAATCTCAGTGTCACAGGCAGCCAGTCTGTCACAGCAGGTCTGCTCCAGTTTAGGGAAGAGCACACAAGTCCCTCTGAGTCCCGGGTGAAAACGCACAAAGTGTGGCAAGATCCCTGTGTTCAGAGCCACAAAGCGCCACACTCTGGGATCTGCACCCCTCGCCTCCACCTTGGCTCCCTCCAAACACATCTCCTGGTCTCCATCAGCTCCTGACCGACCCACAGCAGTGCAGCACTGTCCTGCACCAGTACCCCAGGCCACGTGCAGTGAGCAATTCCCAGATAACCTTCTGTCCGACCATGAGAACCCACCCAGCCGCATCCCGGGCCTGCAGGCCTACAGAGCGCCAAGCTTCAGTGAGATTCCCAGCTGAAAAAACGCTTGGAGGAAACAGTATGACATTTCAAACACAACGTTCACATTATCCCATCTCCTCTAGCAGGCCCACGGATGATCGCCCAAAACAGTCGCTTTCTGGTGCCTGGGGGGATGTACCCCAGGAGCAGAGAGAGCTCAGCAAATGGAGAGGCTGGCAAGTACAGAGCTTTTTCCATGCTCTAAGACTCCTGCATCCAGGACCCAGAGGCTGAGATGCTTCAACTGCAGCTGAGCTGACATGCAGCAAAATCCAGGGGTCTTGATGAGACACTGGGACCCCAACAGCCTTAGGATGTTCAAGACTCAAGGATAAGAGCCAGCCAAGTGATTCTAAAGGGCAAACTCGCAGAGGCTTGAGAAACTCCGCACACAACCCTGCTCAGCCCCACCACGGGTGTCTAAGCTGGAGGTGAGAGTGCAGACCTGAAGGACAGGCAGCCCGGGCTGCTGGGGGCTCTGCCGTGCTCCAGCCCGGAACCGGCACTCGGCGGTGCCAAAAGCGGGGCTCCGCTGCCCGCGGGAGGATTCGGGAGCTGCGATCTGCCCGCACGGGGCGCAGGACGAAGGCGGCTCAGGCACTGCAGCCTAAGGCGGGCAATCACGAAGCCTCCCCGTCCCCCCCGACTGCTGCACGACCCTCAAGCCCATTAAAACCCCTCCGGGCTGTGCGGCCGGGCTGGGGTGCGAGCGGGGCCCCCGCAGCCCCCAGGTCCTCCCGAAGCCCGGGGCAAGGCACCCCGGCCGCCGTACAGCCGGGAGTCGGGACCCCGGCACCGCCCGCCGCCCCCGGGCCGCCCCGGCCTCCAGCCCCCACTCGGGCCCACCGGCAACAGGTGGTGCGGGGCGGCCCGGGGGCGGCCGGGCCCAACCGGCGCCTCCGGCCGGGAGAGCCCCAGGCGACCCCCGGCGCGGGCGGGAGCCGCGGCCCGCGGGGCTGCGGCGGGAGGCCCGTCCCCGCTCCCTCCCCCGCGCCCCCGCCGCCGCTCACCTGGGGGTAGAGGCGCCGCGCTGCCGCTGTCCCCCCGGCCCCGCGCGTTCCCCCGGGCGGAGCAGCTCGCACCCGCCCCGGCCGCCCCGCCGGCCCTTCCTCCCGCCCGCCCGAGCCCCGCGCCCGCCCTACGCCGCCGCCGTGCGCAGCGCCCCGTCCCGGCCGCGGGCGTGCGGCGCGGAGACAGCGCAGGGACCGTCGTGAATAGCGCGGCGGGACTACGAGCCCCGAGGGGCGCCGCGCGCAGGAAGCGGAAGGCGGCGGCCGAGCGGGGCACCGGCAGCGGCGGTTCGGGGCAGGCCCGGCGGAGCCCCGGGCAGGGGCGGTGGTTCGGGACCGAGGGGCCGGCGGAGCTGCGAGCGCGCGGAGGGCGGGGGCCGGAGGGGCCGGTGAGGGACGGCGGGCGCTGTGCGGCGGGAGAGGACTACGACTCCCAGCGTGCCTTGCGGCCCGTGGGGAGAGCGCCGCCCCTCGGGCGGGGGTCGCAGCGCAGGCGGCGGTGCCCTCGGGGGCGGCGGGACCTCCCCGGGCTGAGGGTCCCGGAGGGTCCCGGGGAGTCCCGCTGTGTTCCAGGGATCCCGTGGCTCCCGTCGTCCGGCGGCGCGGTTTGGGAAAGGCGGGTGCGTGGCCCTGAGCCCTCACACGGAGGCTCCGTGCGCCCCGAGCGTCCCCGCCCGCTCCCCTGGAAGGCGCCGCCGTGAGGGGATGGAGGATCCGGGCGTTCCCTGCGAGGATTGGAGCCCGCGGCTGAGCCAACCTGAGCAGAAGCCACTCGTAATTACAGCTCTTAATGACCTGGCGGCACATGAAGCGAAGGTGGAGCCGGCAGGGACCTGCTCGGCGCTGCGGGCGATGTCCTGGGACGGCGGGAGCGGGGCCGGGCCGCGGCCCTCGGGCAGCTGCAGAGGGGGCCTGCACCCCCACCCAGCCTCGGAGCCCAGACCCACGTCCCGACCCAGCCCAAGGCCGGACTCGCCAGGTTAAGAAGCACCTTCAAGCCCTCCCACTCCACGGAGATGAGAGCTGGGAGCAGTTCGTGCAGGACCTGCCGCACTCACCGGGCTGCTCCCTCCCGGAGCCACGAGTGAAAACGGGGAGGGGGTCCCAGATATGACCCAGCCCAGCTGGTCCAACACACGCTTATGGGAAATCAGTGGTCGTTGTTCCAGCAAAAGCAGCATCATTTTAAGCCACCAGTCTTGGAGGGAGATTACTGGCTGCTAAGTGAAACATGACAGTTGCTAAACAGGGAAAATGTTCTCTTTAGGCTGTTGGAGTGTCTCCAAAGGGCACCCCAGGCTTTCTGTGTGGGCAGTTGAGGGGTACTGAGATGGCAGATGTTCATAAGGCCTTCTGTAGGATGATGCAGGGACCAAAAGCTGGTGGAGAGCTTGGGCTTCCCTTTGTCTCTCTGTAAGATGACTGCCAGTCATATCAACACATTTATTTGCAGACAGATCTTTTCTAGAGGCTGCAAACACAGTTCTCCCTCTGTTCTGTGGGGTGGGCCGGGGAGAAGCGGCCCCATGCTGCCCTCACTCACAGATGGGATTCCTGGCCTGGGAAAATTGAGGGCTCAGTGCTCCCACAGTGCCTGAGGAAAGCACAGAGCAGGTATCCCCAAAATCACAGGATCGTGGAATATCCTGAGCTGGAAGGAACCCACCAGGATCATCAAGTCCAACCGCTGGCTCTGCACAGGATATCCCCAGGAATCCCGCCATGGCCAGTGGGGATGCCCTGCCCATTGTAGGGCAAAACCTCTCAGGATCCACTGGTGAAAGGGGGAATTTGGGCTTAGAAGAATCCGCTGGCTCCATCATGATGGGCGTTTCCTGTAGGATCTGTCACCAGCTGTGGAATGTTAGCTGGAGTGGGGGTTTGGGCGCTCAGGGACGTATCTGGACACCATTCAGTGGCTGCACTCTGGTGCAGCATGACGTACCCTCAGCTGTCCAGGTCCTGGCCCCACAGGTCACATGAGACCTGCTGGATGCCTTCATCCCTGATCTCTTCAGCCTTATGGAATAACAGTCAGCTCCCCAAAGCACCCGAAACACACCCATGTGGGGGAGTTGGGTTCAGCTCCTTTTGTTACGCTCAGGATTATTAATGAGTGTGAGCAGTGTGAGAGCACAGCTCTGGTGTGACAGGGAGTTCCTGGCTGGACTTATGTCACCAGGCTGGCCCTCATTATTTGGAGAATAAATGTATGAAGCACACTTTGCCCAGTCAGAAAGCGATTCCAAGCAGTGGATGATTTCAGTGTGTTCAGTTAGGAATTACAATCATGGAATGGTTTGGGTTGGAAGGAACATTAAAGCTCTTCTCGTTCCACCCCCTGCCATGGGCAGGGACACCTTCCACTGTCCCAGGCTGCTCCAAGCCCCAATGTCCAACCTGGCCTTGGACACTGCCAGGGATCCAGGGGCAGCCACAGCTGCTCTGGGCACCCTGTGCCAGGGCCTGCCCACCCTCCCAGGGAACAATTCCTTCCCAATATCCCATCTAGTCTTTTCCTCTGGCACTGGGAAGCCATTCCCCCATGTCCTGTCCCTCCATGCCTTGTCCCCAGTCCCTCTCCAGCTCTCCTGGAGCCCCTTTAGGCCCTGCAAGGGGCTCTGAGGCCTCCCTGGATCCTTCTCCAGGTGAACACCCCCAGCTCTCCCAGCCTGTCAGAAATTCAGTGAACTGGAATCCACACTCCCTAATTTTAGCTGGATAAACTGAGGCCCTTGACTGGCAGTGGCCATCACATCTATGAGCAGTGGAGAAAGATGGAGACCTCCAGTTACTCCACACAAGTTCCTGTTCCTGTCATTGATGATAAAGTGGATCAGACATTCAGCTGGCGCAACAGAGGCATCAATATTGCAGTGAGTTCCTGGGAACGAGGGAATGCCGTGGCTGAAAGCCTGGCTGAAGGTGAGGAGAATGTCACCTGCTGCTGTGTCCTGAGCAAGCCTCATCACAGAAAACAATTTTCAAGCACTCTAGCTCCACACTGACTGTTCCCCAGCTTCTCCTCCACCTGCCATGCCTCCTAAAATGACCATTCCATGGTTTTTCCTGGAGCTGGCTGAGCTGCCTGGGCCATCCCGAGCTTTTTTTGACCATACAAACCTTGCTTTCCTCTGGCTGCAAAGATTCTTCCCCACCCAGCACCACTTCCCAAATCTGACAGAGAAGAGCGTCAGGCAGCTCTCCCCACAGCTGGGATCCAACCAGCCGTGGATCAATGTGTGTCAGCCCAGGCACGGCTCTGGATCTTTCCGTGAGCTCCCCTGGGCACCGATCCCGAGCTGCTGTGCCATGGGATACCCTGGAGGATGGGAGGTGGCCTGGAGCAGACCCAGCTGGCCAAGCACAGGGATACACGCCCAGGGTTGGCAGGGACTGGAGGATACACAGGGAGACTTCCCGTTGTGTTCTGGCAGTGCTGGAACCAGCAGCTCCTGCCTGAGGCACAGCAGGTGAGAGGGAGGAAAGGTTTCCATGTTCCACATCCCAGGATCTTCCAGTCCTCGTTTCCCAGGACACCAAGCTTGAATGAGCCTTCCCTCTGTCCTCATCTCTGCTGTGACCTCCACTTCACCCTGGCAAGTGGCTCTTTCCTGGTACTGCCCTCAACCCTCCCAACTGCAGCCTGAGGAATGATGAGGTCCTGATGGCTGTCAGAGGGCAGGACAGAAAGTCCTAGGATCCAGCATTGATTTGGGAGATCCTCCTTGAGCTGTTGCAACAGAAGGCTTTTTGCAGCAAGGCAGGTGCAAGGAAATGCAACCCTTGACTAAATATATAATGTATATATATTGTATAGGGGTGGGCAGGCCCTGGCACAGGGTGCCCAGAGCAGCTGTGGCTGCCCCTGGATCCCTGGAAGTGTCCAAGGCCAGGTTGGGGCTTGGAGCAGCCTGGGACAGTGGAAGGTGTCCCTGCCCATGGCAGGGGGTGGGATGAGCTGAGCTTTAATGTCCCTTCAACCCAAACCATTCCATGACTCTGTGATTATCTCTGTGTGTATCTGTCACTGATCAGTGATATGTTTTTAGCTGGTAGGGGTCTCAGGGTAGTGCAGATGATGTAGTTCTGTGTCTAATATCTGTGTGTGCAACACTGAGGGGACTTGAGGGAACAATATTGTACAAACCCAGAAGAGTTTTGCTTTCATTGTCAAGATAATGCACCACCCACGTTTTTGGTATGAAGGAAATTGGACTCGAGAGGCACAGGAATCCCCCAGGGAAGATCCAGACTGTATTTGTGGAGGCACATGGTCATTGTAGAGTTCAGTCTGACACCAGGCACGTGGCTCCTCCTGCCCGCCCAGCACCATGTGCTGTCACCTGCAGTGGGACAGCCGAGGGGATGATGAATGGTCCTGCTGCAGCTGTGCCAGGACGTCTTCAGTGTGCTCTGTTGTCTTTTGTGGTGTGGTTGTGACACTCAAACCTCTCCCTGCTTGAGGGAGAGGCATCCATCCCCTCTACTCAGGGAGGATTATCTGTTCTGAAACCCCCAGGTGATGCCAGCGCCCCACACCTGTCCTTGGGACTGAGTCTGTGGCCTAGAATGGCCCCCTGTGCCCCACATCATAGGGACTTGGGGGATTGGGGTGTCTCTTGGGGTGCTGGAGCTGTGGGAATGTCCATGGCACTCTGGGGTACTAGGAATTCCCTGTAGTCCTGGGGGAATTCTCACTAGAGGAGTAGAGTTGTCAGCATTTCCTTAGGGGAATCTGACAGTCCTGGGAGTATCAGGGCCTTCTTGGGGGAATCTGGGAGCTTTGGGAATATCAGGCATCCCCCTGGGTGTGTGGTGTCCCCAGGAGATGTCACAGTCCCCAGTTCCTCACAAGCACTGCACAAGTGCAGGGGGACCTCGGAGATTTGGGGTACCCCAGCTGTCATCAGTGGGGTGGAGGTGTCAGGGACACCAGGGGAGGCCTCCCCTGGTCACTGGCTGGGGGGGATGGGCTCACTGTGGCCCTTGGGCACACCTTGGGGCAGGGGTAGTGACAGGGACCCCCAGAGCCTTGGGAAGGACAGGTCTCATCCCCCTGCAGCCCCTCTACCAACCCCACCACTCCTATTGCCCCTGACACCCCTCAACAGCCCCATCAACACCCAGTCTCCCCCTTGACTCTCCTTTCACAGTGCTTCCCAACAGCCCCTGCTCACTCTCCAGCCCCCCCAGTGACCCCCAACGTTCCCCAGTGATGACCCAGAGGATCCCACTGCCCCACCACTTCATTCCCCACTTGCTGTCCCACCATAAGGCAGTTTACCCAAGGAAGGAAAGGGATATGGGTTTGGCAAGGGCTTGGAGTCCACGGCCTCCCTGATCTCCTTCGACTGCTGGACAGTTTTCCCCATGTTTGCCGTGGCCCTGACGGTTCAAGTCCCTCCCAGAGCTGTTATGAGGGGTCTGGCTGCCCCCAAACACAGTACAGGGGCTCTGCCCTGTCACCTGCTCCTCATGAACACGGGCTGGGCTGGTCTCTCATGGCTCCCTGAGGGGATTCTGTCCCAGCCCCCCAGGTTACCCTTTGGAGTGCTGGTTTAACCATTCCTATCCCCAAAGTAGCTACTAAAACACTTCAAATCATAGAAGATGTTGAGTTGGAAGGGATCCACAGGGATCACTGCCTCCAGCTCCCTGCTCTTCAAGAGACCAGTCTTCCCAGTACAAAGTGCCCCAGGTATGTGGGGGCTGGAAGACTCCTCCTCAGAAAGGGCTGAAGGCAGAGGAAAGGGTGGTAAAAAGGATTTTTGGCAGCAGTGCCTCTTCTGCCACCCTCCCTAGGCAGAGAGGTGGGGTGACACAGGTGGAAGCCAAGTTTTAACTGAAGTCTGCCAGAACTGGTTGGTAGAAAGGGTTTGGTAGAGTGGGAGAGGAGAACCGTGTGTGTGTGTGTGTGTGAGGAGCTCAGCCTGCCACTGCTCCTTGGAGCAGCCTGCTCCAAAATCCGTGGGATCCAGAGTGTCTCTCTTGTCACCCCAAGGCCCACACTGTCCTGCTGCCAGGTCTCATTAAGCGAGTAAGGGGGTTGGAGATCCCCAGGATCCAGCAATAACAAACTCCCACATGAGGAGCACCCGGAATGACACGGACTAAGGGGACAGAGGAGCTGAGACAACACAGAATAAACTCTTTTATAGAAGAGACAAGGCAGGTGCAGCTCTCGCCGTGTTCACCCAAGGAGGAAATCGGCTCCTGGCCATCAGTGGTGCCCGTGGGGATCTTCTTTCAGGGGTGGCATGATCTCTCCAGTCTCTAAAATCCTGTCCCCCTGCGGGATGAGAGCACGGTGAGCATTCCCTGTGGCATCCAGCCTCCCCCTGCACATCCCAGTCCTTCAGGGAACCTGCAGCTGTCCTCACTCCCAGGCAAGAATCTCACCACAGCTCACCCAGGACATTCACCCAACATTCCCAGAACACTGCAATAACATCACAGCAAAATTACCTGAAGTCTGTACTTGCTTTATCCTTTGTTTTCACTACAGAACAGCAGCCACACATTTTGAGCCTGCCTTGTTTTAAAAATTCCTTATAGCACTGCATAGCCCCCTCCAGCAGCAATCAGTGAGTCCAAACCCACAGCCCAGAGCCCATGGAGAGCCCTCAAAAATCAACCTGCTGCCCCAGTGCTGCTTGTTCCAGCTCCAGGCACAGTCTTGGCCTGCTGAGCTGACCTAACTCAACTGAAAAATTAGGCTGAAGAGAGAGGCTGAAGGTTGACCTTCAGCATGTTGCTTTTGTGGTTGTTCAGGATGTTTTATAACTTTTGTTTTATAATTTTATTTTAGATAGAGCACAATTAGGAGGTGTTATGCCAAAAATGGGCAGCAGTCAGAAAGGGCAGAGCTGATCTTCTGTGGGAATATTTGCCCTCTGACTTGTTGCACCAATCAGTAACAGCTCAGAGCAGCCTGAAAACAGAAAAGACCAAACATTGTGATGCTCTCTGCTTCACGAAACTTGTCCCAAGCTGAGGTAACACAACTCTTCGGGGATACCTGAGTGTGGGGGACCTTCAGGGCCACCTGGGACCAAGCCAGAACCAACATTTCAGTGCTGACAATGAGGAGAAGCAGAGCCACTCCTGTGTGAGTTCAGGTGTAATATCACTGGGGCTTTGAAGGCCCATGCCCAAAGGGAATGTTTGTATTTTCCACCCAGGATGAGCAGCATCAGCCAGGTTCTGTCAGCCAGGTGCTACAGAGGAGGTAACACTGAAACAGGGACTGAGGACAAGATGAAAGTGCCCAAACCCACTGTCCCTGTGCTGCTCCAGGACCAGGCTGCCAACAGAACCCAGGAAAGCTGTCACTAGACATTCCTCAGGTGCTGCACAGACCTCCCCAGAAACCCCTTCCCATCTGTGATAAGTGTTAAGAAACTTACAGGGAATATCCGTGGATTTGTCACAACCACACCGTGCGGTGTTTTCTGCAAGTGGGGGAGAAGAGAGGGAAAGGGTAAAGAAAACAGTGTTACTTGGAGGAAGCACAAAGCATTTCCAAAATGGGCACCCTGATCCTTCCAGAATACAAACTGTGCTAAGCACAGGGCTTGTTAAACCTTCCACTGCTTAGAGAAATACCTGAGGCTACAACAGTCACACCTGCTGGGAGGGCAGGGCTGGCCCTTTTCCTTCCCCACACCAGCAGCTGCCCTGGTTATTCCCAGGGCTGTTCCTGAAGGACAGGAACAATTCAGACACAACTTTTCTGCTCACAGCACAGGCAAAGCTGGGCACTGCCATAATCGTGGAATGGTTTTGGTTGGAAGGGACCTTAAACCTTCCACCCCTGCCATGGGCAGGGACACCTTCCACTAGCCCAGGCTGCTCCAAGCCCCAATGTCCAGCCTGGCCTTGGACACTGCCAGGGATCCAGGGGCAGCCACAGCTGCTCTGGGCACCCTGTGCCAGGGCCTGCCCACCCTCCCAGGGAACAATTCCTTCCCAATATCCCATCCAGCCCTGCCCTCTGGCACTGGGAAGCCATTCCCTGTGTCCTGTCCCTCCAGCCCTTGTCCCCAGTCCCTCTCCAGCTCTCCTGGAGCCCCTTTAGGCCCTGCAAGGGGCTCTGAGGTGTCCCTGGAGCCTTCTCCTCTCCAGGTGAGCACCCCCAGCTCTCCCAGCCTGGCTCCAGAGCAGAGGGGCTCCAGCCCTCAGAGCACCTCCATGGCCTCCTCTGGACTTGCTCCAGTAGATCCACATCGTTCTGCTGTGGGACCCCAGATCTGGAGGCACCTCTGCAGGTGGGGTCTCACAAGGGTGATTCTTTGTGATAAAATATCACAAAAAATTTATACAGAAGTGCTACCCCAGCAAGGAAACACAAGTGGTGAACAGGCCATGGGGAATGACCTTCATCTGCAACGAATGTAAGCAGCACGTTCACACCTCCGGGGTGGGATCACTCCTCGCATCATCCCCCCCACCGGGCCTTGGGCTTTTTCCAGCGTTTCCCCGCCCCTTCCCGGGCATTCCCTGTAACCCCCGGGGCCCCGCACGCACCTGGAGATGGTACTTCAGGAAGTAGGTGATGGCCCAGGCGGGGAGCAGCACCCGCAGCATGACGAAGCTGCCGGTCTGGTAGGCCTTGTGCACCTGCGGGCACAGCGACAGTCAGGCACGGGCAGCGGCCCAGGAAAGGCCGCACGGTGCCCGCGTCCCGCCGCTCACCTGCTGCCGCCAGAGCCCGCCGGGCTGCAGGAAGCGCTCCCAGAAAGCGCCCACAGTCCCGAGCTGCCGCGGCGGCAGGACGGGCTCCCGCGGGCTCAGCTCCTGGTCCCGCAGCCAGCGGCGCCGCAGGGCGCGGAGCTGCTGCACCCGCAGCCTCTCATCCTCCGCGGAGCCGCTCATGGCGCCGCCGGCCCGCTCGGTCCGGTCCGGTCCCGTTCGGCCCCGCTCGGTCCGGTCCGGTCCCGTTCGGCCCCGCTCGGTCCGGTCCGGTCCGGTCCGGTTCGGCCCCGCTCGGGCGCCGTGTCCTTCGCCGCGGCGCGCGGCAGTGACGTCACATGGCGCGCAGCTGTGACGCGTCCAGCAAAGGCCGCCAAGGTGGTGGCGGGGCTGTGGCGGCTCCGCCGTGAGGGAGCCGGGAGTGTCCGGCCTGGGGAGAAACAGCTCAGGGGTGACTTAACTGTGGCTTCCTCCAGTGCCTGAAGGGAACTGACGGGAAAGATGGGGCAGGTCTATTTGCAACAGCATGGAGGGTCAGGACACAGGGAATGGCTTCCCAGTGCCAGAGGGCAGGGCTGGATGGGATATTGGGAAGGAATTGTTCCCTGGGAGGGTGGGCAGGCCCTGGCACAGGGTGCCCAGAGCAGCTGTGGATCCCTGGATCCCTGGCAGTGTCCAAGGCCAGGTTGGACATTGGGGCTTGGAGCAGCCTGGGCCAGTGGAAGGTGTCCCTGCCATGGCAGGGGTGGAATGGGATGGTCTGTAATGACCCCTCCCGGACCAACCATTCCACGATCCCAATTATTCCATTATTCCCATATTCTGTGGTTCTGTGATTCCATGATTCCACGATTCCACGATTCCACTGTTTCCATGATACCATTATTTCATAGTTCCATGATTCCATGACTCTTATGATCCCAGTGATCCCATGATGCAATGATTCCATGTTTCCACGATCCCAGTGTTCCGTGATCCCAGTGTTTCCCTGCTCCCAGTGATTCCGTGGTCCCCGTGTCCCCTGATCCCGATGTTCCCACCGTCTCCCTGCCCGGGTCAGGCCCAGCCCGGGCCCAGCCGATGGGGGCCGTGGCGCCCCCTGCCGGCCAGGGCAGCTCGGGGGGAGCACCGGGCGCGTCCCCGGGGATCGCGGGTTCGAGCCCCCGCTCGGACGTTCCCTGGTTCGGGCCCCCGTCGGGCGCTCCCGCTCCGCCTTCTGGGCGGCTCCTCCTCCGGGGACTGCGCCAGGCGAGCCCGGGGACTCGCGGCCTGCCCGGCCGTGCGCTGCGGGGCCATGGCGGAGCCGCGGCCGGGGCTGGCGCTTCGCTTCCAGCGCCTGTTCCTGGCGGCGCGGCCGCTCCGCTCGCTGCCCTGGCCGGTACGGGGGGGCCGGGCGGGGGGGAAGCGGCACCGCGGCGTTGTTTATTTATTTATCTTGTTTTAGGAACTCGAACAAAGCCTGCGGACTGCGCCGGACTCCGCGCTGCTCGCGGATATTCTGCACAAGGTGAGGGACAGCTCGGAGTCACCCCCGCGTGTCCCAAAAACCGCCGGGATTGCTCACAAATACAGGGATCGGTGACCCGGCGTCGCAGTGTTTCCTTGGCCCCTGCAGAGCTGCCGATTTCCTTCTCTGCCTGGTATTTGGGTGTTCTTCGATCAAAATTGAGACCCGCGTGCTAGAGCACTGAATGGCACAGTCAGCGCAGCCGCCCCTGGATATTCGGGGATACAGGGAATGGTGGTGCCTAAACTTGTCCCTGGGGATGGGAGATCACAGATCAGGCAGCAAAGCAACAAGGAAAGAAGGAAGAGAGGAGCAAAAGAAGAGGGAGAGTAAATTGGATTATTTGCACTCCATTTTCCTCTTTATTCTTTTGAAAAGGGAGATTTTTGTTGCCACAAAAAGTAAGAAATTCGTGGCCCCAGATCTGTAAACTCACAAACCAGTCAGAAATCATCCAATTTCAATTTCTGGCTTAGCATCTCTTGTACAGACTAAATCCCAGTGCGTTTCATGGCACCCAGAGCCAATTAATGGTCGTTCTCTGGCCCTCAGTGCCTTTCCTGAACCTTCCCCTGGGTAATTGGTTTCCATGGCTGTTCTCATTTTAGACAATTCTTCACCCTCTGTGTGTGAAATATCCCCCTTCAGCCAAGTACAGGAGGTGCTTCCTGACCGAGCTCATCAAAAAGGTACCTCTTGCTTTTCAGCTTATTTTTCACTAATTTTTCTCTTTTTTTCCTTTGAAAATACCTCATGTGATAACCAACCACAGCATTCAGTGTAAATGCAATGTATTAAAATGGGGCTTAGAGTGCAACTGTTTTCTGATTCCTGACAATGTGATGCCCAGAGCTGCCCTGTTCTCCCCCCCACAGCACGAATCCACAGCAGCTGAACCCCTGGATGAACTCTACGATGCACTGGCAGATGTTCTAAAAGAAGGAGAATCTACTCACTGTTACAAAAACTACTTACTGGTAAACACTGACACTGTTCTAAACCGTATTTACTCACCCAAACTAAGCAATAATTGGCTTTAAAAACTAAGCAATAATTGGCTTTAAAAACTAAGCAATAATTGGCTTTAAAAACACCCACCCTGAAGCCTGGAGTGCTTCCTGCCTTTTTTCAGGTGCTGCTGTTGATTGTAAACTCTAAACCCATGGTCTGTGCTGATCCACCTTTGCCTTCTCGTGTCCTGCAGCCCACGGGGGACTGTGTGAGCCTCTGTGAGAGCACAGCACTGATCTCCGGGGGCACCACGGGGCTCGTCACGTGGGAAGCTGCTCTGCACCTGGCCCAGTGGGCACTGGAGAACCCCAGCGTGTTCAGGGACAGGTATGGCAGCAGCAGGGCTGGAGTCATGAGGAAAGATGTGGTCATTCATGTAGGATCACTGAATGGTTTGGGTTGGAAGGGACATCATTCCACCCCTGCCATGGCAGGGACACCTTCTACTGTCCCAGGCTGCTCCAAGCCCCAGTGTCCAACCTGGCCTTGGACACTGCCAGGGATCCAGGGGCAGCCACAGCTGCTCTGGGCACCCTGTGCCAGGGCCTGCCCACCCTCCCAGGGAACAATTCCTTTCCCAATATTCTATCTAGTCTTTTCCTCTGGCAGTGGGAAGCCATTCCCTGGGTCCTGGCCCTCCATGCCTTGTCCCCAGTCCCTTTCCAGCTCTCCTGGAGCCCCTTTAGGCCCTGCAAGGGGCTCTGAGGTGTCCCTGGAGCCTTCTCCTCTCCAGGTGAGCACCCCCAGCTCTCCCAGCCTGGCTCCAGAGCAGAGGGGCTCCAGCCCTCTCATACTGTGAGCTACACAACTGTAATTTAATAACAGAAATATTTAATGACAGACTGTACACCCAAAATAACTGAAATTACACCCTTTTGCTGCTGAGCAATTGCTGCTCTTGTCTGTTCTGCAGCAGTCAAACTTTAAGCCAGGAGAGGACCTGTCAAGACATGGTTTAGAATGAAACCTTTGCACTGTGCAGTCTGACCTGCTCTGTGAGGGCACCTGTTCAGTTTTCAGTAATTTAACTAATGACCTTCACTCCACGCTGGGATTCACCAAGGATTATCTACACTAGATGATCAGTGTGCAGCTCTGATCACATCATCTCCACTTTATTTATAAGCAGTCAAGAGGAACAGGACTTTTGAGGAAAGATAATTTAATAATAATTAAGCTTACAGGGGAAGGAACTGTGCTGCTCAGTGTGTTTCTCCCCACTGACTGAAAACTGGAGAGCCAGCTCAGGTGAAACAACTGTGCTGCAGATGGCTAAAGCCAGGGGGTAACATCTCTCATCCCTGTGGTGGGAATGCTTTGTGCCTTACAGAAATCAGCATTTCAGCTAATTAATTTTGTGCTGACAATTCCACCCTCAGTTATTCCCAACTCTCCAGTTGCTTGGGACAAAGGTTAGGTTGTGGATGGTTCACTCAAAAATTATTGTAATTATCTGGAACTGATTTTACCTTTAATTATATTTAGAATGCTTTGATTTCCAACTCAATGCAGAGTCCTGATAGTACTTTTTACTCCGTTACCCTTCAGGACAGTCCTGGAATTAGGGAGTGGGATTGGTTTCACTGGAATTGCCATCTGCAAGACCTGCCAGCCCAGGACATTCATATTTAGTGACTGCCACCCCCGTGTTCTCAGACAGCTGGGAGAAAACATCCGGCTGAACGGCTTCATCCCGGAGCCTGCCGGGACCTGGAGCATCCAAACAGAGTCCCAAGGACAGGAGGTGGAAGGAGAGAACTGCCAAAACCCAAAAGTGATTGTTGCTGAGCTTGACTGGGGCTCAGTGACAGAAAAACAACTGCTGGGTCTCAGAGCTGACGTTGTCATTGCAGCAGGTACTGCACACTCTCAGGGGGAGCAGGGATGGGCAGGGCTCAGCAACCCTGGCAGCCTCTTGAGGAATAACAATAAAAAACCCCCAACTACCTACAGACCTTTTTTGTGTATAAATTTGGAGGGAGTTTTCCATTTCTAATAATGGAAAATGTAGTGACAGTAGAATGATAGCAGTGGTACCTGGTGAGACCAGAATGTCTCAGCTGTAGGTCTTACACCCTGATTTGGAGCTTTGCAAAGAAAAACCTGAGAATCCAAGTGGAAAAATGACTTTGTCATCCGAGGTATCACAGGATGCAGTGACTGGGAATTGTATAAAATGAGGTCACTGTGGGGTACCTAATGCCAGTGACGCTGCTCAGAGCCCAGCCCAGCCCCAGCTGCACTCTGAAGGCAACAACTGAGGGGGACTGACATCTCTCTGCTGTTTGCTGTTACTCATTACAGCAGGATGTGCCCTTGCCACGTTGCAGCACGAGTACCTGCAGTGGCACACACACCTGGACACCGCTGTGTAGTAAACATCCCCTCTGAGTGTCAGCATTCCCCCACCTTGGTGCTCCCTCAGACCTCTCACCACCGTTTCTGCTCTCCAGGGAATGCCTCCAGATGAGAACTGCTGCAAGTCCTTGGCATCAGCCTCTAAACCACTCATTGCTAACAGGGCAGGTTTGTTTTGCCAAGGGCAGTGGGAACAGGGAGCACCAACACTCAGTGGTTCTGCTGCCTCCCTTAGGATGGGCTTAAATAAAACATCTGCCAATCCACTTACAAAAAGGAGCACTGATTTTCAGTGATGAAGGCATAGCACATAAAACATCAATATTCTCCTGCACTGTGAAGGTTGTATTTCTGCTTTGCAGTTTTTATTCTGGTTTTTGCTCAATTCTCAATAAATATTGTATGTTTCTCTTTTGGTTTTTTGTAGATGTGGTGTATGATCCTGAGATAATTTTAGTCCTCATTGGGATGCTACAGAAACTCTCCACCTCCAGAGCAGACACAAAAGCTCCTGAGGTGTTCATTGCCTTCACAATCCGAAATCCAGCCACGTATCAGCTCTTCCAGGCTGAGCTGGGTGGGTGCCTGTTCCATCCAGTGTTCAATAGTTTTGCCTTTTTGCCTCTTTGGCCATTACCTGTTCTGTGGTAGAGAGGAGCAGGAGCATTTGTTGGTGAGGAGCATTGTCCAAGAGGAGGATCTTATCCTAGAGCTGCATTTAAGAGCAGTAGCTTTTCCACGTGGATCTGAGCAGGAGCTTGGAATTCACCTTTAGGTAGATCCTGGCTATCACAGCTCACATCTGTGAGGGATGATTTGTAAATCTGGTGCCAATAGGAAAGTAAAAAAAGGTTTAAGCTTAAAGGAGGGAGCCATCTGTGCTGCACTGTCACAGTGATAACACCTCAGATGCAGCCTGAACCCTTTATCTTATCTTACCTGTTCTTTGAGGGTTAAAAGCCCCAGCTAGAGATTAAACAAAATAGGGATTTGGGGGTTTTTCTTCATATACACTTCTAAAGCCTCTTTTGCAGTCTCTTTGCTGCTCAGCTGGTGTTCAGCAACTGGATCTGATGATCCTTGTGGGTTCCTTCAACTCAGGGTATTCTGTGAAATTCTGGGTAATTCACAAAGTGACACTGAGTGTTCAGCAGAGGCATTAATGGGATTTTAAAAAAACACTCATAAGCATTTGCCTGTAGATCACAGCATGCTAAAGATCTCTTCTTACAGAACTGGTCATGCAACTTTTGCTCTTCATTTTATTAAGCATAAATATGATTCCCAGTGTTTCTCTTCACAGATAAAGTTGGGATCAGGTGGCAGATGATTGCAGCCCACAGCAGCTGTAATTTTCTCTATGATGTGCAGCCAGATGTAACTATTCTACAGTTATTTATATAAGCTTGGCAAATAGAACTGGAATTTTGAGACCAACAGGAGCTGTGTCAGCCTTGTAACAAGATTATCCTGAATTCTGGAAACAAGAGATTCTGAGGATACAACTGTACACGTGGACATGTGGAGTTCTTCCTTCCTGTAATTCCCCGCGTGGATCCAAGCCTGCTGCTGCCCCTGGGAAGTGAGTGAACCCCAAGCAACAGAAACCAAAAAGCCCCAATCACACTTGGACTCTGTAGAAGACAACAGAATTCAAGTGGGGGTTTTTTCCCAGCTGTGTTGTGATTTTTAAGTGTTGGGGGCAACCTGCAGGATGAGGATCTCCCACAGACAAGGGAGCAAAACAATGGTTCAGAGTAATCGATGGGTTTTGATATTAAAACCAGCTCTAATTGTCTGCTCTGGTCTTTTATACTTGTCTGTACATACTTGCAGTTTGGGTTATCTTAAAAATCCCCAATAAACAGTGACCAATACCTGCAGTTGTGTCCAGGAGAACTCTGCTGTAAATCAGGTGCATCTTTACTCTGCAGTGGTGACAATTCAGAATTGATGTCCCTTTCTCTCACATAAGGATTGCCACTTCCACAGTGGCTGCTGGGAGTGAAAAAGGAATCACACTCCACAGCAGTGCTCCAGGTATCCTGCAAGGAGGAAGGACTGAGCTCAACACCTGCTCTGAAACTTTCCATCATCCATTAATCATTCTCCTCTTGGGCAGCATTGGTCCTGAAGCAGAAAAATCAAAGTGCTGCTCATGCTCCTCTTTTGACTTCATTTTCTCTATTAAAAGCTACTTAAAAGGAAATGAAAAAAACCTTCAACCTCCTCCTTCTGTAGCAATGGATGATACCTTATCTTCTTATTCAAGCTAAAGGAGACCACAACCGCTGGGATCAAGCAAGAAGAACCCCAGCCCAGGTTTTTGGCTCCCTGTCCCCAAAAAGAATGAACTCAAAGGTGTTATTTCTAGAGGAAACACAAACTGAAAGCCCACACAGGAGCTCCTTTATCTCCCCTTACACAAAACTCAAATCAAAGGTTCTGTACAGAGCTCATTTTGGATCTAAAAAGTTCTATTATAGGAAGATGAAACCTCTCTAAAGCTTTTAGCATTACTGTTTAATTAGAGAAGTGCCTGATTTACCTCCCTGAGCACAGGAATGGCCAAACCCCCAGAGAGGATTTTGACTGAAAACAGGAAAAAAAACCCACAAAAAATTTGGTAAATAAATCTTTGTGGATCATTCTTCCATCAATAAGCTGGAGGTTTTGCCAAATTCCTGCAGTAAAGCAACTTAGCTCTTTATTTTCACCCTTTCCCTTCTGACAAAAGCAGATATTCAATGGTTGCTCAGGCAGAGTTTAAAACTGCTGGTGCAGAACCCACTGTCCTCACCTCCCACCCTGAAGCAGGAGCTCTGAGGAGCACTAAACACAGTCCAAACCAAGCACATTTACTCCTTCAGTGACTGACATCTTTTTTATCACCAAAAAGGTGATGAAAAAAATCTTCTAAGCCTTAGGCTTGCATGTGGGTACTGAGCTTAATAAAAAGCTGAAGGCTGTACCCGAGCAAGCACTCACAAAGCAAAGTGCCTTTGGATTAAGTTATACATACTTTACTCATATATTTTGGGTTTATTTTTCCCTTTTCTGTTCATCTGTTCAAAAAGAGATCAATTTTATGTTCTTTCCCAAGGTAAATGGGCACATTCATTTCAGAGTACAAGGAGAACACTCACTGCAAGCTCTGCTTTCCTCTAAGTGCCCAGTAAAGCTGTCACAGCCAGTGCTGTGCTTCCACACTCCTGCATGCACTGTCAGAAGGAAAAACAACTTGGAAACAAAATGGTTCTGTCTCAATAAAACCACACAGGAGGATATTCAGTGCTTGGGCAATTAACTGGTAAATCACAGAATCATTTAGGTTGGAAAAGACCTCCAAGACCATCGAGTTGACCCGCTGAAATGAACCAACTCAAATGAAAAGCATCTGCCATATGCTGAAAAACCCATAACCCAAATCACCTACTACTGTGCTGACTGTACAGGAGGTAAAGCTGGTAAGAGTTTCTATCTGTATTCAAGGATCTTCACCAAAAAGGGACCTTCAAGCAGCACAGGTTCCCACACAACAAACAGCCTCAGCACCTTCAGCACCTCCTACTCACCCAGGAAGCTGAAATTGTAAAGGAAGAGTGTGAGAACCCCATGCCAAGATGAAAGAGTTAGAAACTGGAAGTGCAGACAATACAAAGCGTTTATTCACTGTCTCCCAAATCTCTGCAGCTGCAGGAATGTATTTGACAGCCTCCTTCCCCCCAGTCATTCCTTGTTCCCCAGCAAGGGAAGGACGATCTGGTCCCAGCTCTCGTCCCAGCGCAGCTGCCGCGACACTCGCAGGTTCTCTCGGAAGCTGTGAAGTTTCCCTTCCAGGTTAGGGAATTCCAAGAAAAGCATCTGTAATTTAAAAAGCAAAACCACAGAAAAATAACCATCATGTTCCATTTCAGGCTCATTCCAGCCTCCCCAGTGTTAACCCTCAACTACAACTGCAGTTCTGGGGTCTGGCCCCACAAAGAGAGACCAAGGACAGTATCTGAAATGCTTTTGCCAGCTTCAGATTCACATTGAAACAGAAGTGAGGCAAACAATGCTCAGCAGGCCAAGCAGTACCTTGTGAGAATGCAAAACACACAGGTGATGCTCAGATCTGAAAAGGCTGCTCACACAGTGGCACCTCTGGGGTTATTTCTGGGGGGAAAGAAATCAGTCAGAGCCCTTTACCTTCAGTTGTTCTGCAAGTTCCTTCGAGTCCCTGAATATCAGACCGTTCTCATTGTGTTTCACCAGCTCGTGTAAACTGTGAAAAAAAGTCACAGAAGGAAAACTGAGGCAAAAGGCAGCGAGTTTTATTTAAAATGTTGCACAGTGACACCCAAAGAGACCAAACCAGGATATCTGATTATGATTCCAGATGTCACAAGCTCCACACCTGACAGAATGGAATTAAACAGGCAGTTTTAAACAGTTAAAGGCTTCTTCTCCTTTCTGTGTCAGATTAAATCTACAACTGTACCAAAGGGCCCTCATTCTGTCTTTGTGCCACTCATCTGGACATCCATTAAAAACCAGGGCAATCATCTACTTTAAAACTAACCCACAAGGAAAATCTGTCCATGATCCATCATGAAATCTTCACAGAGAATTTATCTCCTTTTATAAAGCTACTGTTTTCTCAAAGGACCATAAATTCCAAGAATGCCTGTGCATATACTCAGCCTTTCACTGAACAGATGTGTCTATGCAGAAGAAAGCCTTTTTAAAAATTAAATATATGGAAACAGTGGAATACAGAGATTTTTTTAAGGCAAGTGGTCACATTAAATGCTCCCAATTTTGTAGAAACTAGTATTAATTTTTAAACTTAAAACAACCTTGATTTCTATCTTACTGAATTTTA